>NC_140420.1:23230000-25630000 GCF_965140295.1 Lepidochelys olivacea | reverse complement strand
GTGAGCTACAGCTCACTTCCTCAGATGCATATCGTGGAAACTGCAGCAGGCTTTATATATACACAGAGAATATGAAACAATACCTATTCCCACCCCACTGTCCTGCTGGTAATAGCTTATCTAAAGTGATTTCCAGCACAAATCCAGGTTTTCTCACCCTCCACCCCCCCACACAAATTCACTCTCCTGCTGGTGATAGCCCATCCAAAGTGACAACTCTTTACACAATGTGCATGACAATCAAGCTGGGCTATTTCCTGCATAAATCCAGGCATCTGAGGAAGTGAGCTGTAGCTCACGAAAGCTTATGCTCTAATAAATTGGTTAGTCTCTAAGGTGCCACAAGTCCTCCTTTTCTTTTTGCAAATACAGACTAACACGGCTGCTACTCTGAAGCCTTTTTATAGTAGGGCAATTCTAAGTGACTTAAATGGTTAAATTTCTTAATTCATATGTTGCTTACAGAACAGTCTTCAAATTTAACCAAAGAGGATATTGATCAGTTTGTATTTAGTTACTATGCAGAACATTTTATATTGATATTTCTAGATACTTTTTTAGATGTTTTTGAACTGGCGTTTACATCAGCAGATCCTTGGACCTCGGTAACATAGTTAATTGTTTAAAGGAATATTCAACTTTAAATTTGGCACAACTTAACACAAATCAGGTTTTGGGTATAAAAAGCATTTTTACAGTTAAAATCCTCAAGTATTTTCATAATCCAATTGAAAGCCTCTTATTTAACCCTTGTACTACAACAGTGAAAGTTAAACTTGCTTTATTGCTCCAGCTTAGAAGTGCAAAATTTGGAATTCAGTTAAATTCATTTCTAATGTGTTTCCAAACTTGCCCTTTCATGATCCCAGTTCTAATTGTCCAAGTACTACCTCTTCATAGGCAGCCATATAATTGGCCTAAATTGAATAATGTTTGCACAGGGACGTAGAATATACACCTGCCTCACCCAGCTAAATTCACTGCACCAAGTGAGGATGATGCTCTGCTCCAGGATAGTTAAATTTCTTGTCTGTCTTTACTCCACCCAATTTTACTCCGTTTTCTTTTTCTTTTTGGTGTGGGAGGGGGCACGGTCTCTACTACAACCTTGAAAAATTGATCACGCTGGATGATTCATCATTAACAGTAACCGCTGCCAACACCCTCCCCCCCGGAAAAAAAAAAGTGGTGTGGTTCTAAATCAAGAAGAGCCTTACTATGGGAGACAGCTTTAACTAGGAATTTATCAGAGCCCTGGCAATATCTTAGGTTCACCATATGATTCCGTTTGACAAGTGTATATATAATATGTGCCTGTTTTCCGGAACACAAGATCTGTTTACTTAAGTGCTAGATTTGTTAATCAGTTTCTCTAATCTTAAAAGTAGGAAGTTGACACAATTACAGAACAACTGTTTCCCCAAGGTTGTAATCAAGTGTGGGGACACACCTTGAATTTGGGGGTAAGGGGAAGAAAGATCATTTTACAGTCTAAGGTAGCATCTAAGGTAGCCACTCTAAGATCTGGACATTGATTTTCCCATACCACTTCGATGGTCTATACTTTTCAGGAAAAAAAAAAGTATAATTAATGGATCACTCAGAAGTTTTCATCAAAACCTGTCTTAAAAACTGGTGGTTCTGGATACCACTTAAACAAAAACATCAGTTGTATACATGGGTAATGGAAACAAGCCAGGCCTTCAAGGAATGAAGAATAGCATGTCTGTAGTCTATCATTCTTTACTTTTTCCATTTCTTGTTGGTACACAAATTGACACTGCTCCAGTTTCTAATGTGGTGTGTTCCATTATGCTAATTTTTCCTGTACCATATACCTCTGGTGTCTTGTTACTATAAAATAACAAGTGAAATGATACAAAACATGCATGTTTTAAGAGAGCCGGTGTTAAGAATCCTATGCTTCCATGTCTCCCACTGCACTTTTGGCAAGCTGAAGTGTAACTGCACTTCCAGCTCCTGTAATAACCAGGCATATCTGTGCTAGTCGTGGAACACCATTGGTGTGATTTTTTGGTCAGCCCATCTAAGATCAGAAGGTAAAAAGCACTTGTCACCACATAATATGCATCTTTTTCTTTGCATGTATGCTATAAGCATTTGAACCGAATAGTGGTGGCACGCTTCTTAAAGCAAAGTCATTTGTGACCATCTAATGCAGCATACAAGTGAGAGAGTAAGGGAATAGGGTTCCAGTAAACTATATGGTCACCTCTCCACAGGCAATTGACGGGATGCATATCTCTCTGACACACAAAAAGATGATGTAAACAAGTCACTGCCACTTGTACTAGTCTCTTCCTTTCAATGGGCTTCAGAATGGTCTTAGTTTTCATTGGTGAACATTCTTTTTGGAATACAAGAAATAAAAGACTATTTATAGCAGCTCTACAAGGAGAAACTTCAGACTTCACAAAAAAGCAAGATGGGTATTTCCCTGTACCTATTTCTGCATTTAATGAAATACTTGAATTCAAGATCAACTGTGAGTAGAACCATTGTCTAACCCATCCAAAACCCTTGTGCCCCCAGCCCTCTCCGAAACCTCAGATTTTTTTTGTGCAGACTGTGAAGGCCAGCAGACTTTTATGACCAAGGTGGAGTAAGTTCTAGAGAGCATCGTAAATGCCTTACTTGTAGTCCATTCCTTTCTATAATTAGGGGGTTCCATCTTAAGAACCTCTGAAAAGCCTAATGCTATGGATTGCTGCAGGAAAAGAGAATTTCCTCCCTTCCTATAAAGTGGCTTTCTGCCAGAGGAGCTGCAGTAAATTTTAGGCCCGACCCTTTGTTGCTCTCTACTGAGGCTGGATGTTAACCAGAAATTGGATGTTAACCTATGTGCCAGAAGCAGTAATATAATTTATATAGTGGGAGATGTCTCTACTTTTCTGTCTGCCTGCCAATCTCCTGTGGATCCACTAGCATGGATTACTAAAGCTGTTCTTATAAAAACCCATTTTCCAGGTGTTTATAAAAATTCTCTTCTCTGACTCTCCTCATCAATAAAATGGGGCTAATAATGCGGTTAGCTATGATAAGATCAAGTTAGGTCTAAGCAATATTTGCTTTGTCACAGGGTCCTGTGTGTTCTAGCATCTCTCATTACAATTGTGCATTTTAGTTGGAGATTGGGCAGTGTTTCACAGCCAGAGATTGGTTATAGAGTGACATTCAGCTGCCAGCCTAGTTGAGTGTGATCATAAACAATGTGTTGCCAGCTAACCACTGAACTTGACTGTACAGGGCTGTCTGCCTTTGAACAGCACCTGGCACAAATGAGGTCTAGATCTAGACATTTGAAGAATACTGTACTATAAGAAAGAATAAAGGTGTCATGGGATCATATAGTGTCCACATACAGCATGCAAAACAGTCGGTTTTTAAAAGCTATTCTGAAAGCTCCCTGTGCAGTGAGCTCTGTGTATCTATCTGAGAATGATGAAGGGCCACGTCAGTTTGCCAGCATAGGTCATAGGGCCCGTGGTCTCTAAGCAGAGAGATCTGCTGTAATTGAATTCCAAAGCGTTTTAATGAATTTTTATGATTTTGCTTAGATTGGAGGTCTCCCCTCCCCCACAATTAAAAACATCTGTCCTTTGTCATGGAGCTGTTCTTTCTATTTTCAGGTGATGCCCAGGCAAAGGGGCTCATTATAGTCATTATATATAGCCAAATGCTGGATTTTTATAACACTGGAAAAGGATTTACTGTCAGCAGCGAAAGGAAAGCCAGATAGCCTACTGGTTTAATTTTACATCAGCATGCTAAAAATTTCCCATCTAATTTCACACCCCCGAATAAAGTCTCATTCAACTCATTCCAGTTGTGGACCATATATTAATAGAGAGATTCTTCTGGTCCCAACTTCTCTTCAGTCAAAAGTGTGTGGCCCGTTACCCCTCACTGACATAATGTCTCTGCTGCTTACAGCCGCTGCTTACATGGAAAAGTGCTATTAAAGCACAAGTCTATTTTTAGTTAGCATTAATGTGATAGGCATTGGGTCATTTTTGAATGAAATTCATCAATGTCAGCTTTGTTCTTCATTTTGTCTGCCTGTGTCATCTGGCCTGTTTCAGCTAGAAGCAAAAAGAATCAGTGTCCTGTCACCGGCCAGCTTGCTTCAGACTATCATTGAGTCTCTGATTCCAGTTTGGGTACTTATGAAACTACATCTTCCATTTGTCAGATGCACTTTCCCTAAGAAATTTCAATGCCGTAATTGGTTCTACTACTTCTCCTCCATAACTTCCCAAGGAATTATAGCATTCCTACCTTTAGGAACAATTGTTACTTTCCATACCCTTAACACATCACTCCATTGTGTGTGGTAGTTTCCAGGCCTTCAGATGCAGACAACAGAGAGAACCCCACACATACTTTCATTATATTTTGGTGTCAACTTCTTTGTGGTAACTACTAGTTTAAATATTTAACCTGTGGAATTATTTTTGATTGTAAATGAAACCTGTGATATTTTGAAACCATTTAACATTGCCCCCCCCCCCCCCGCCCCAATGCTGCCTTCTTTCTAATTCCTCAGCATATCCTCTTGAGCTGTCATTTGGTCAGATAATTTGGCTATTGCCAACATCTTGCCTGTGTCTTTGTATTGTGTTATCCTACCCATACATGTGATTTATAGTAATTGTGTTCTCAGACTAAACTGTGAAACTGACACCTTGTGGTGAACAATTGAAATGCGCCATCTACTCCAAGCTTCAAAATTAAACTTTTGTACCATTCAGGTAGCTCCACTGATGAGAACTGAAGATATAGAGAGATGCGGAGGGGAGATTGCATTTGAACAGCTTCAACGAGTTGAACTTCTGACTAGAAACAGTTTAAATATTTTTTGCTGTGTCAAAAACATACAGATTTGTACTTTGATATACAACTTTAATTCTAAATTGTCTTAAGGGCTTGTCTACACTGAAGCGCTACACTGGCACAGCTGTAGCACTTCAGTGTAGATACTACCTATGCTTGGGAGGGGTTCTCCTGTTGGTGTAGGTAATCCATCACCCCAAAGGGGGGGTAGCTCTTCTGTTGACCTAGCACTGTGTCTACACCGGGCCTTAGATCAGCTTAACTATATTGCTCAGGGGGATGGATTTTTTCACACCCCTGGCTGATGTAACTATGCTGATCTAAGTTCCCAGTGTAGACCTGCCCACAGAGTTTCACTAACTTAAGTTTAGATTTTTAATTACTATTTATTTAGGAAGTATTCATAGATTCACAAATTCTTGCCATGTAAATATTGGAAATACAATCATTACAATAGTGAGCTTTTTGGAATATAGTCATCAGATACCTCTGTTTAACAGGGTGTTACCATGTTCTTCTTTGAGTGATGGTCCCTATTATATTCCACTCAAGGTTTACAAATGCACACCATGCATCTAGTTTTAAATTCTCCAGCTCCAGTGTCTGTTGGTCTGTGCACACGCCCTGACTTGCCTCATGGTTTCATCAGAGGTGATGAAGGGCAAGGGAGGGCAGACTCTCCGTGTCTCCAGTTCCTTCTCACTGCCACACAGGGGCGCCGGAAGCTCCCTAGAAGTAGGGGCCAACCAGCTCTCCAACCGAGGCCCTGCCCTCGTGACGCCTCTCTCCCTGGTGCTTCCCCCCAAGGCCCCAACTCCTCTCCTCTCCTCCCTCTCCTTCCAATCACTCGCCCTTAAGGCTGGTAAAAAGTGGGAGGGTACATGTCAGAACTATCAGTGTCTGCTTGCATGTGATGTGCTTTCAAAAACCAAAGTTGTATATAGTCAGGGTTTGTTTGTTTTACTGATTCACTGTTTTTAGATTAGGAGTTTGTTTTTTTGTAAACTCCTAAACTCTGTGCCTCCTGCCCACGTTCCTTCTTGGTGAGCAACGAAGATCAACATTGCTGCATCAGCTGCTTGGGAGAAGGCCAGTCCTTCCCTGGATGCATCTGAGAAGGTCAAGCTCTCCGCCTCCAGAAGCGCCTTATGGAAGTTGCCATGAGGCCTCGTTCAGAGCTAGGCCAGGGAATCCCCCAGTACATCGGCCTGAGGCTTCCAAGCATGCTCCTCTGGCTACGGAGTCCGAGCCCAGCTCTGATGATGCTATCTCTATGGATCCCATGCTAGGGCTTAGTCAGAAGGCAAGGAAGAATGGCCATAAGCATAGCAGTAAGTCTTCCTCCCAGACCAAGGAAGGGGATGCTCCTTCCACAAGCTCCAGTCGTGGAGAAGGAACAAGCTCCAAGTCTCATAAGCATAAGAAGAGGCTCACAAGATCATGAATCCACTGGTACTGGGTACAGAACTGCCAACAGTGGCACCCCATAAGGCACAAGACTTGTCCACTTCAGAGAAGTCTGCCACTTTGGCATGGGTGTGGAGAGGGTACCCTTAACTCCAGGGAAATTGGGGAGAGGGCCAGAACCCCAGGATGTGTTTGCATTGGGAGACCAATATCTCCACACCTTTCTGGACCCTCTACCTCAAGGGAGATTATTCTTCCCCCTCAGGACACGTCACAGTTGACACACCATTCCCCTTCTCTTCCGATGAGCTACACACTGTGGCTGGCTCCAACGGTACTGCCTATGGAAGCTGTTTCCAAGTTTTCATCTTCAGACAAGTCGAATGATGGCCAGGGACCGTCCATCCCATACCACCACCACCAGTATTACAGGAAGCAGTCTACACCATGGCAGTATCCTCCACTGCAGCTGCCACAGAGCCACTGGTTTCCCACACCGTGGGTATACCACAACACTCTCCAGATCTGGGATGTTGGCAATATTGGCCCCAGTACCCATCCTGGGAACCCGCCTAATCCGCAAGGGAAACTTCATCCATTTCCCCATCTTGTGCACCTTCTAGCGCATGCTTGGAACTGGTGATGGTGAAAGAGCGGCTCAGTCCAGTTCCAACAGTACCGAGGGAGCAGGAGAGATTACAGTTTTCCTTTCCAGAAGAGGCAGTGGCTTTGGTATCTCCTTTACCCCGGATTACTTCCATCAGTTCCAGGACCTCCTGCACAGGGTGATGGGGGAGCTTCACACCCCCCTGGAGGAGGTACAGGATACTCAGCATCAGCTCCTAGACATCACTTGTCACCAGGTAAAGTTGTGTTGTCCATCAGTGATGCTGTCCTCAAGCCAGACAGGACCTTCTGGCATACACCGGCCATGTGTACACCTATACCCAAAGAGGCGAAGAAGCATTATTATGTATGGGTCTGAGTTTCTGTTTTCTCCCTCTCCACCGCCTCCGCCCACTCTCTTGGGGTCCAGACTGCGACAGTGTTCCAGGCAGCAACATCCATGGTCCACTCCATCTGATAAGGAGGGAAAGAGATTGGACCCTTCTTCCTCAGTTGTGGTATTGTGCTTTTTGGGTATCTAGTAAAGTGATCTTGAACAATTCCCACTTATCATTCACATTTTTTCTGATTGAAGTTTTCCAACCAGCTGATTTGGCTCATAATTGCTTTCAGCTTTGTGAAATTGGCTCTTTCAAAGCACCAAGTATGTATATCACTGGTCTGGACTTCATTCTGTTTGTTTGCACATTTATAAATATGATCAAGTCATGATCATTTGTACCTAAGTTACCATTAATTTTTAGTTCTGTGATCAGTTTCTTTTTATCTGTCAAGATTAGGCCTAATATAGAATTCCCCCATGTTGTATGCAACACATTTTTGAGTTACGATATTGTCATCTTATATTTAGAAATTGCCAGGAAGTTTTACTACTGGGAGCATGAGACCTCCAGCATATATATCACTCAGAATGAAGTTCTCCAGGATAACACAGGTTTTTTTCCCCCTACACATTATAGATAGGTGCACAGGGAGCTCTTCATCCTGTTCCCTAGTGTGATTTGGTTGTCTGTAGCACCTTGTGCTTTATCTATTAGGACACTGATCCATAGTCATTCAAGATCATGTTCTTTTGAGTTGTCAGTGACTAAGGGTATGTCTACACTACGAAATTAGGTTGAATTTATAGAAGTCGTTTTTTTAGAAATCGTTTTTAAATAGTCGATTGTGTGTGTCCCCACACAAAATGCTCGAGTTAATGCACTTAGGTGGAGTGCTTCCACAGTAGCGAGGCTAGCGTCGACTTCCGGAATGTTGCACTGTGGGTAGCTATCCCACAGTTCCCACAGTCTCCGCTGCCCATTGGAATTCTGGGTTGAGATCCCAATGCCTGATGGGGCAAAAAACATTGTCACGGATGGTTCTGGTTACATGTCATCAGGCCCTCCTTCCCTCCCTCCCTCCCTCTCTGAAAGCAAAGGCAGACAATCGTTTCACGCCTTTTTTCCTGAGTTACCTGTGCAGACGCCATGCCACATGCAAGCATGGAGCCCGCTCAGCTCACTGTCACTGTATGTCTCCTGGGTGCTGGCAGACGCAGTACTGCATTGCTACACAGCAGCAGCAACCCATTGCCTTGTGGCAGCAGACAGTACAATAGGACTGGTAGCCATCATCGTCATGTCCGAGGTGCTCCTGGCCACATCGGCCAGGAGCGCCTGGGCAGACATGGGTGCAGGGACTACATTAGAAGTGACTTGACCAGGTCACTCTCTTTAGTCCTGCAGGGAGTCCTATTGTACCATCTTATGGTGAGCAGGCAGGAAATATGGATGGCTAGCAGTCCTATTGTACCATCTTTTGCCGGGCAGGCAGGAGATGAGGATGACTAGCAGTCCTATTGTACCATCTTCTGCTGAGCAGCCAAGAGGTGGGGATGGCTTGCAGTCCTTCTGCACCGTCTGCTGCCAGCCAAAGATGTAAAAGATAGATGGAGTGGATCAAAACAAGAAATAGATCAGATTTGTTTTGTATTCTTTTGCTCCCCTCTCCCTCCCTCTGTGAAGCCCTGCCTGAAATGCGAGAGGGAGGGATAGCTTAGTGGGTTGAGCATTGGCCTGCTAAACCCAGGGTTTTGAATTCAATCCTTGAGGGGGCCATTCTGTGTGACAGTTGTTTTTGTTTCTCCTTGATGTAAAGCCACCCCCCTTTGTTGATTTTAATTCCCTGTAAGCTAACCCTGTAAGCCATGTCGTCAGTCGCCCGTCGCCCCTCCCTCTGTCAGAGCAATGGTAGACAATCGTTCCGTGCCTTTTTTCTGTGCAGACACCATACCATGGCAAGCATGGAGCCCGCTCAGATCACTTTGGCAATTAGGAGCACATTAAACACCACACGCATTATCCAGCAGTATATGCAGCACCAGAACCTGGCAAAACGAAACCAAGCGAGTAGGCGACATCAGCGCGGTGACGAGAGTGATGAGGACATGGACACAGACTTCTCTCAAAGCATGGGCCCTGGCAATGCGGGCATCATGGTGCTAATGGGGCAGGTTCATGTGGTGGAACGCCGATTCTGGGTCCGGGAAGCAAGCACAGACTGGTGGGACTGCATAGTGTTGCAGGTCTGGGATGATTCCCAGTGGCTGCGAAACTTTCGCATGCGTAAGGGCACTTTCATGGAACTTTGTGACTTGCTTTCCCCTGCCCTGAGGCGCATGAATACCAAGATGAGAGCAGCCCTCACAGTTGAGAAGCGAGTGGCAATAGCCCTGTGGAAGCTTGCAACGCCAGACAGCTACCGGTCAGTCGGGAATCAATTTGGAGTGGGCAAATCTACTGTGGGGGTTACTGTGACGCAAGTAGTCCACGCAATCAAAGATCTGCTGATATCAAGGGTAGTGGTAGTGACCCTGGGAAATGTGCAGGTCATAGTGGATGGCTTTGCTGCACTGGGATTCCCTAACTGTGGTGGGGCCATAGACAGAACCCATATCCCTATCTTGGCACTGGAGCACCAAGCCGGCGAGTACATAAACTGCAAGGGGTACTTTTCAATAGTGCTGCAAGCACTGGTGGATAACCAGGGACGTTTCACCAACATCAACGTGGGATGGCTGGGAAAGGTACATGACGCTCACATCTTCAGGAACTCTGGTCTGTTTCAAAAGCCGCAGGAAGGGACTTTATTCCCAGACCAGAAAATAACCGTTGGAGATGTTGAAATGTCTATAGTTATCCTTGGGGATGCAGCCTACCCCTTTAATGCCATGGCTCATGAAGCCGTACACAGGCAGCCTGGACAGTAGTCAGGAGCTGTTCAACTACAGGCTGAGCAAGTGCAGAATGATGGTAGAATGTGAATTTGGATGTTTAAAAGTGTGCTGGCGCAGTTTACTGACTTGTTAGACCTAGGCTAAACCAATATTCCCACTGTTATTACTGCTTGCTGTGCGCTCCACAATATCTGTGAGAGTAAGGGGGAGACGTTTATGGCAGGGTGGGAGGTTGAGGCAAATTGCCTGGCCGCTGGTTATGCGCAGCCTGACACTAGTGCGGTTAGAAGGGCACAGGAAGGCGCAGTATGCATCAGAGAAGCTTTGAAGACCAGTTTCATGACTGGCCAGGCTACGGTGTGAAAGTTCTGTTTGTTTCTCCTTGATGAAACCCCCCGCCCCTTTTGGTTCACTCTACTTCCCTGTAAGCTAAGCACCCTCCCCTCCTCCCTTCGATCACCACTTGCAGAGGCAATAAAGTCATTGTTGCTTCACATTCATGCATTCTTTATTAATTCATCACTCAAATAGGGGGATAACTGCCAAGGTAGCCTGGGAGAGGTGGTGGAGGAGAGAAGCACCAGGAGAGGTGGTGGAGGAGGGAAGGACAAGGCCACACAGCACTTTAAAAGTTTAAAACTTATTGAATGCCAGCCTTTTGTTGCTTGGGCAATCCCCTGGGGTGGAGTTGCTGGGTGGCGGGAGGTCCCTCCCCCACCGCGTTCTTGGGCATCTGCGTGAGGAGGCTATGGAACTTGGGGAGGAGGGCGGTTGGTTACACAGGGGCTGTAGCGGCGGTCTGTGTTCCTGCTGCCTTTCCTGCAGCTCAACCATACACTGGAGCGCATTAGTTTGATCCTCCAGCAGCCTCAGCATTGAATCCTGCCTCCTTTCATCACGCTGCCACCACCTTTCAGCTTCAGCCCTCTCTTCAGCCCACCACCTCTCCTCCCGGTCATTTTGTGCTTTCCTGCACTCTGACATTGTCTGCCTCCACGCATTCGTCTGTGGTTTATCAGTGTGGGAGAACAGCATGAGCTCAGAGAACATTTCATCACGAGTGCGTTTTTTTCGCCTTCTAATCTTCACTAGCCTCTGGGAAGGAGAAGATCTTGTGATCCTTGAAACACATGCAGCTGGTGGAGGAAAAAAAAAAGGGACAGTGGTATTTAAAAAGACACGTTTTATAGAACAATGGGTACACTCTTTCACGGTAAACCTTGCTGTTAACATTACATACACAGCACATGTGCTTTCGTTCCAAGGTCGCATTTTGCCTCCCCTCACCACGTGGCTAGCCCCTCACCCCTCCCCGTGGCTAACAGTGTAGAACATTTATGTTCAGCCACAGGCAAACAGCCCAGCAGGAACGGGCGCCTCTGAATGTCCCCTTAAGAAAAGCACCCTATTTCAATCTCATTCAACCATGAATGAGATCACTGTCCTGAGGATAACACAGAGAGATAAAGAACGGATGTCGTTTGAATGGCAGCAAACATACACTGCAATGCTTTGTTCTACAATGATTCCCCAGTATTTGCTACTGGCCTAGAGTGGTAAAGTGTCCTACCATGGTGGATGTAATAAGGCTGCCCTCCCCAGAAACCTTTTGCAAAGGCTTTGGGAGTACATCCAGGAGAGCCGCAAATGCCAGGGCAAATTAATCATTAAACAAGCTTGCTTTTAAAGCATGTATAGTATTTTAAGAGGTACACTCACCAGAGGTCCCTTCTCCACCTGGCGGGTCCAGGAGGCAGCCTTGGGTGGGTTCGGGGGGTACTGGCTCCAGGTCCAGGGTGAGAAACAGTTCATGGGTGTCGGGAAAACAGATTTCTCGGCTTGCTTGCTGTGAGCTATCTACAACCTCATCATTATCATCTTCCTCGTCCCCAAAACCTGCTTCCGTGTTGCCTCCATCTCCATTGAAGGAGTCAAACAACATGGCTGAGGTAGTGGTGGCTGAACCCCCTAAAATGGCATGCAGGTCATCATAGAAGTGGCAAGTTTGGGGCTCTGACCCGGAGCGGCCGTTTGCCTTTCTGGTTTTCTGGTAGGCTTGCCTCAGCTCCTTAAGTTTCACACGGCACTGCTTTGGGTCCCCGTTATGGCCTCTGTCCTTCATGCCCTGGGAGATTTTGACAAATGTTTTGGCATTTTGAAAACTGAAACGTAGTTCTGATTGCACGGATTCCTCTCCCCATACAGCGATCAGATCCCGTACCTCCCGTTCGGTCCATGCTAGAGCTCTTTTGCGATTCTGGGACTCCATCATGGTCACCTCTGCTGATGAGCTCTGCATGGTCACCTCTGCTGATGAGCTCTGGCCAGTGTGGCAAGCTGCAGGTGACCATGCAAACAGGAAATTGAAATTCAAAACTAGATCAAATTTCTGCTCATGAATGAGCAATTTCAATTCCTCTTGATTGTTACCCAGGCTCCTAGGTGTAATAGGCAATGAAAGAATTTCTTCTCTTCATGTCCTTTGGTTTCATGATTAATTTTGTGCTCTTGTATTCAGAAATATAAAGATTTAGGGAGCTTGAAAGCGCAATCCTGCTGTGGGTTGAAAGTGGCATTTGAAAACAGAATATCTCTATGGGTCTCACTCCAGTGACACTGTCATAAATATACACAGGGCCGCTGTACTGAATTGCCTTACCTGAAAGGGATTAATCAGTTCAATGAACTTAGTTGGCACTTGACCAGAAGGACCAATAGGGAAAGAAGATACTTTCAAATCTGTGGGGGGACGGACGAAGGAAGGTTTTGTTTGTGCTCTCTTTGTTTGTTCCCTCTCTGGATGGAGAGAGGGACCAGGCAAGAAAAACATCTCCTGAAAACATACCTGAAATAAGCATCTAAGATTACAAAAATTGTAAGTAAGGCAAGGAAATGTGTTAGATTATCTTTTGTTTTAGCTTGTGAATTTTCCCTATGCTAAGAGGTAATGTCATTCCTGTTTTGTAACTGGAAAGCAGAGTCAGAGGGGAATCCTCTGCGTTTTAAATCTTTTTATTTACCCTGTAAAGTTACCTTCCATCCTGATTTTGCAGGTGTGATTCTTTTACCTCTTTTTTTTTTTAAATAAAATTCTTCTTTTAAGAACCTGATTGATTTTCAGTGTCCTAAAAACCAAGGGGTGTGCTCACATTGCAACCAATTGGTTAGTATATTATTCTCAAGCCTCCCCAGGAAAGGGAGTGAAGGGGCTTGGGGGAATATTTTGGGGAAACAGAGACTCCAAGTGGCCCTTTTTCCTGAATTTTTGTCTAAATCACTTGGTGGTGGCAGCAATACCGTCCAAGGACAAGGAAAGGATTTGTGCCTTGGGGAAGTTTTAACCTAAGCTGGTAGAAATAAGCTTAGGGGGTCTTTCATGCGGGTCCCCACATCTGTACCCCAGAGTTCAGAGTGGGGAGGGAACCCTGACAGACCCAGTAAGTGGAAACCGGTTTATGTTGCATTTAAAGACCTGTGTTTTAGTTAGCGGTGCTACCAGCCTGAACATATTTGTCATTCCTCTGATATCTCTGTACCTTGCAGTTGTGCCAAATCCCATGAAATCAGTCAGAATTGTCACAGCTTCTCTTGTGGACATGTTCCTCTAGCTGCTTCTTTCCTCTTTCCTTATGGTCAACCAACTCCTATATAACTGGGTTGAGTCACCATATTTGTGTAAATCTGGGCGTTTGCCCTAATTCATATCTGGATCACATTGACCATGTGGCAAATTTTTGCAAACACCCCAAATAAACTCTCTAAGCCTTCAACAGTTCCCCCTATCAACACATGTTCTCTTTATAATTTTGGGTGACCTGCAGTTGGAAGGTCAGAGTTCAGATTTTTTTTCCCCTGTGCCTTCCTGTACCCTTTCTACCTTAAGAGCCCCCCATCACTACAGATGACTGCTACTGAACCTTTTGGATTCCTTCCTTCCTTTTCTGCTAGGTGAACAGCACATAAAAGGAAAGATGATGTTGCTCATAGTGCACTAAATGTAATTATACTGGGCTAGCCAGACCCTCAGATGGTGTAAATCAATGCAGTGCCATCTGAAGTCAACAGAACCATGTTGATATGACCCTGTATCTCTAAAGGGCACTTGAACAGCTGAAATTCCATGAAAGTGTTTGATGAACTCTGAAGGAAAGGTCAAAAATCAGCTTGAATGTGTACCAAAGATTCTAGCTCAGCGGGAACCTGGATGTTGTCAGTCAGCCACTTGTCTTGTTCCAGATACCTGCTAAATTAGTTCATGTCTCCATTTTGTCTTATTGACTAACCAAACAGTATAGAATTTAGAACTTAGGAAGTCCTGGATTATGACACTCAATTCTGTACAGAACACTTTTAGTCAGCAACAGCTGCCAACGAGTCTTTTAAAGTGAAATTCACAGCACTGTTATCACATTTTCTTGCATCTCCAGGAGGCTGGATATACAGATGAGCATGCCAGGATGGTGGCCAAAACTTATTGAAGTAAGTCTTGTTTTTGTATTTCTGTGAATTAGGGTTTGATCCCACGCTTCTTAAAGTCAATGTGAATCTTTGGCTCAGTGCCTAAGAAAGGTATTGGACTTCGCTACACGAAGTTCTGCAGTCTTTGTATTTTCCTACAGAACACGTACAGGAAGTGGCAGTGTATTGACCTGTTTCCAAGACTAATCAGTCCTGGGGCTTTCTGCTGAGTTATCAAGGGGTACTTCAATCAGGGTGGTGATTTTTGTGTTGTGGACATCTAGCCCAGTTCTTATTGGCTGACATCACCAACTAATCTCATTCAGTTGACCAGTCATCAGATGGCCACAACTTTTGACCAATGTGCACGTGTGTATATTTGGGAGTCCATCACCAACTTTTTAATGTTTTGTCCAATCTTACTGCACTACAACCATTCCTGAATAGAGAGAGACTTACCCTATCACTCAAAGACTCTTTAGGTTTACAAATAGCACTCACCAGAGTCACTTGCAGTATTATTTGTATTACTGTAGCACCTGGAAGCCCTAGCTGCGACTGAGGGCCCCTCATCTTAGGTACTGTACAAACACGTGGTAAGAGACCGGACCTGTCATGAAGACCGTACAAACTGAACAGACAAGACCAACGGCAGGAGGGGAAACAGGCAAAGAAAGGGAAAGCGACTTGCCCGAGGTCACCATGCTCTTCTGAAATTTCAGCTGTACAAGTGCGCTTCAGATCATGAGACTGGTGTGTGAAACAGGGGCACCATTGAGAAGTGATGAAGGCAGGTGGGGACTGCCACTGGTAAAACAGAGAGAAGGGTAAACCAGCTTGGATAAAATAAATGGCCCAAACTGAATGCAAAACTCAGGTTGAGGTTCAGAAAGTGTAGTCAACACAATGAGTCCTTTTCCCATAGTATTTCTAGCCTGGCAGCTGAAAGTGGTTCCAAAAAGTATCCAAACTAACTATTGCTTACGCTTGAGAGAGGAAACATGGTCTACAGACTCAAGCACTGAAGCATATGCCTGCCTTTGAGCACAAGTAGTGTCACTGAAATGAATAGCTCTACTCACATGCTTGAAGTGACTCTCATGTGAGAGTAGAAGTGGACAAAAGAGCACCAAGTTTCCAGAGGGGCCTAGTTCAGAGTCCCATCGGCAGGCTCAGGAGTGCCAGCTAGGCCAGGCTGCTAAGCAGCCAAAGACAGAGCTATGAGCCTGCAACAACAGCCTCTGTGCATGCACAGTACAGATCTTTTCTACACCCCGCCAACTGCATCACTTATCGCTAATGAAACAACATGCTTAAGCGCCATGCCAAGTGGAGGCCTACAGCGCACGGGAATAGGGGGTCCTGAGTTCTGTTGTTTCTCTCATTGAGCCATGGCATGGCTTTGGGGCAAGATAAAAATAAACTGTGCGCTTATGTCTGGTGCAATGAGAAGCCTTTAGAATTCCAGTCTGGTTCGCTGAATGCAGTGTCCTCTCCTAATTAGCACAATAATTGACCAAACCTAGGAAAACAGGAGTTAATGTGACCTTGGTTGCTTTAATTCTATAATCTGCCCTTTTCCCAAATTACTTAAAGAGTAGTACGGTGGGAATGAATAAGTATCTCTCAAAGGAATGTGCAGAGGCCATCCTCTTGAACATCTCCTTTGTTATCTCTAAAGGGAATACACTGCCCCTCAGAGCAGGTCAGCTGGCAACCTCTAACTAGGCTCACCCACACCACTAATAAAAACGTTCTCAATCTGAGCCAGATGTTCAACTGGTGTAAGCCATTGATGTCCATAGAGCTATGCCAACTGAGGATCTGGATCAAGGTAAGGGTTCTTTCACTCTGCAAAGTTTCACAGTATTTTGGTGCTGGGAAGATGAGGATTTACCCTTCTATTGATAGATGTGCAGATTGCAGCTCCCATTGATGTGAAGGGGATTTATGGGGAAAAACTTACGAAAGGGAAGAGTAAACCCTTCAATGTATCAAGCATACACATGACTGTGAAACTTGCGGCGGTCAAAGGTCCTCGTAGCACTGTCTCTATGTGCTAGGGCAGTGATGTCACTGTTAATGCGCTATGCTCAGTATGGGCGTAATACGCTCGTTCTGAGAGCACTTTGGCTGTTAGCGATTTCTTTCTTACATTGTTTCTGCTCCTTTTAACTTTGTGTCTTTTAGAATACTGTAAAGGACACACAGCATATTGTGGTGTTAGAAATGCTATGCTGATCTCCATTTTAACCAGCTGGGACAGCAGAGAGGGTGCCCAAAACAAGGAGGTGTTATGGTCAAAGCACAATACTGCGGCTAAATCCTGACCTTACTGAAGTCCCGAGGAGTTTTGTCATTGACTTCAATGGGGCCAGGTTTCATGCCAGGTTTTTATTCTGATGTGTGGCTTTGCGTAAATTGCGTAGTAACTTTTAGGTCTTGATTTACCCATCAGTGCAGTGAGATAACACTGATCTCATGGGAATTGTGAGGTTTAATTGATGAACTTTAAGACGGTTGGCTGAACAGTGCTGTAGAATGGAAGTATTGGGTCCGAGTTCCTCCTCTGTAAAACATTGAAATTGCTAAGCTGGAATAAATTTGCCATATTTGCATGTTTACTGTACACCACAGAAGAAAAGCTCTGCACTGCCATCTTTCTTGTGTAGCAGGCGTGAGTTTAACTTGGCTGGTTAGCCTGCCTCTTTCACCTTACGTGCTTTTCCACTGGGCAAGGGCAGTTTTTCACTGTCTTTGATTCACAAGTTTTGCTTTATTGTCAAACCTGTGTTAATCTGCACATGAAACACATGAACATTGGCCTGTGCGCTTTTAGTTTGAATCCCTTAGTTTTGTCATGCAAAATATCTGCCCTGTGACCCAAAGACTCAGTATAATCCCATACAGAAATCTGCTCCACTGCTGACCATCTTCATGGACATTTGTGCAGTGAATGACCAGCTTGTTGACTTTCAGGTAGGTTGGACTTCAAAGGAAGAGTCTTCTCCTGATTATAGTAGTAATCAAGTGAGTCCCCTTTTCTTCCCTCTCTTCCCATCCAAATTTATTGACCTGTACTTCAGATGTGCTTCAAAAAGCTGGATTTACCTCCATCTCAAACAGGACTTTGTCTACAGCCACCGCCATATCTGAATGTTTCAGAAGCCTCAGGGAATTTATCTTCACAACACACTTGTGAAGCAGGGAAGTATTATTACCTCCGTTATACAGATGGGAACTGAGACCCTGAGGCCCAGATTTTAAAGGCGTGGTGTTGTGCTTAGTGTTGCAATGCCTTAGGAACTGAAGTCTCATTTCAAAAGGTATTTAGGCACTCTGAGCCAAAATTCTATTGACAGTCAATGAGATTTAGGCACCTAAATACTTAAATCCATTTTGAAAATGATACTTTAGGCTTCTTTAAAAATCTGGGTCAGAGATTAAATGACTGATTAAGGTCTGTGATAGTGCAAGAAACCTCCCCCACACACAACTTCTGTGTTCCGCTCCTAATGTCTTAGCCACATGAAGATAGTATCTCTTGTGTTATTTATGCGGATAGGATTATTCTTTTCCTAGTTTTAATTCTCTGGTACCTCCCGTTTGAATTTTCCATTAGCTGCCATATAACTTGCAGTCTGCCCCAACAGAGTGCCACTTAACCAAGAGGCCTTGCTGTAGAATTTAGATCCAGCTTCCCACAGAGTAAATGGGACTTGGATAGTATATGGGGTATTTAATAAGATGAATGTCCCCATCATTTGTCTTTGTTTCTTTACAGGACGTGACCAAGAATTGAATGATGGGAGTGGAAAGTCAATATTCACTGATGGTAAAAAGCTCTTTCAGAATGACCGTTTTACAGAACAGGTGGATGTAGCATCCTGGTGACAGCCCTGCCTGATTCCTGACCGGGATTTTGGAACAACCATAGAAGAGACTGATCTTTGCAATATCTGGAATGGATTCTTAGTTACCCCAACAGATTCCAGGGCAAGACTTTGGGAATCTTGTTAATTAGCCAGTGGTGTGTGGCTGTTTGTGCACCGCAGGCATGATTGATTGATATAGTTTATAGTCCATGTATCCCACCACTGACTCTCAGTGTTTTGATTTAAGTGATTCACAGTCAGTTGGGATCCCAGGACTTGCAAGGGGGCTATTGCAAGATGTTCTGGTAGGTCACTGACCGCCATGTTTTCTGAGCGTATAGGGCCTGATTCTCAATTACATGAAGTTCTCGTTATGCTGCAGGAGTGGTGTAAAGGGCCCATAGTGTGTAAGGCAAATCTACTGGCTGTTTTTTTAACCTCTGATGCTCAGTCCAGATCTTGGGAGAGGTTCTGTTTTGTACCTCTAAGATGCGCAGCATAGAATGTGCAGCCTGCCCAGGCGTTGTGGGGGCTAAGGTGGCTTTGAGCCCCCAGGGTCTAAGTTACGGCAGCCTCCATGGGCTGCCCCCTACAGGCTCCTGCACTGCTTGGAATCTCTGTTGGGCTGCACACAATGGCCCTGGCCCTAACATGCCCTTTCCATTCTCGGCCCTGGGCCAGGGCTTGTAGAGGGGTTCTTGGAAGCAGCCTCACAAGCTGCCTACCACAGTGTCTGCAATGGAAGAATTCTTCTCTGGTGGGAGCTGTGGCTTTTAGGGCCCCTTTACACTGCCCCAGCCCTTTTACATGGTGTAAAGGATCCAGAGTGGGAGGTGGGAATCTCACCTCTTACATAAATGGTTGCATTGAGGCTGAGACAACTGTGCAATGGGGCCGTTCTTTTAACAGACTCTCCCTCCGCTCTAATTTGGCCACCTGATAATCTTGGCAGTAATATTATTAAGGTAAGTGAGAAGGGGAACTAGGTGAACTTTAGGAGCAGAACCATAAAATCTCAGTGCAGCAGAGTCAGGGAAAGGGGGAAACATGAATGGGAGCCAGGGAGAAGGAAAGAGTCCGAGAGCTAGGCCTGTGTGATGGAAGTAGCCCCTGCACCATTTCGTAGATTTTAAGGCCAGGGTCAATCTCTGTAGTAGGGTTTATTATTTTAGGTTTTAACTGATGAATATGAATAAAGCACCCCAGATACAGCAACAAACACACACAAAGAAAATAAATCAGTGTTTTATCCAATAAACACCAGAAATCGTTACTTTGTTCCTAAGATGCTTGTTGACACAGCAGTAATTGGACTAGGGGGTGGAGTGATGTCTAAAGTGCACTGATATGTTGCATGTTAATTGGTCCATGTGGACCCTCCTGGAATCCACTACAGGCTCCATCGTGCTGTTTGAAAAAGCACTACATTAATCTCCTTGCAATGTTTTCTAGTGCACTTTATTCATTATGGTATATACTTCTGTAATGAGGAATATATATGACTCATCACTGTGTATACAAAGAGAGCCCCCCAAAATCCTGATTTTTTGGACTCCTACAGAAAACAAAAAATTGCTAACCCCCTCCCCCCAAAAAAACCTCCCTGGAAAAATTAAATTAGTAAACACTGAAAAACAGAAATCTTATCTCTAATATAGTCAGAACTGCTTTGTGTCTAATTCAGCCTTTTAAAATCTTTGTGCCCGAGTCTTGTTTCACACGAGTTCTATACTGGTGTGTCTCCATTGACTACAATAAAAGTTACTCCTGATTTTTGCTCTCATGAGTGGGAGGAGAATCAGCCTCTCCCCCCTTTTTAAACAAACTGCATATTTTTGTTTCTTTCTGGTGTGGAGATAAGAAGCAGAAAATCATAGCTGGGGTTTTCATCTCAGGTGGAGTTTTCAAGGCTGGACAATTTAAAACAAATAAACAAAAGCCAACAATAATAAAACCCAACAAAAATAATTTGTCCTTTGAGTTGTGAACTGAGCCAATCTGATGTAGAATACTGAAAGAATAAAAGCCCACAATATCATTTTCAGAGAAAGATGTTTCAGGAGCTAGTGGCTCTATAAATAATGAGTTATATTGGTGATGCTGAGATTTTGTCTGGGAGTGCGGCGAGGGAGGAGAGAGCAGGCAGAGAAGAGCTATCTGGGAGTGAATGAGTTCAATGAACCATACAGTACATGATCTCCTTCTGGTAGTGTGTCCCCAGCTGAGAGAAAAAGCACAAGATGATCTGAGCCATTTCTGGTTTGCTACAGGAGTTTACTTCAGCTAGAAACTAGTCATGAAGGCATAAATTAAATCAGCTCCCTGTGGGACTAGACTTGTCAAGGTCTTTCTATAGTGGTGACTCAAGACTTTTGTGAAGCCACTTCTGAGAGAGGCTTTGCAGAAATCAGTGAGCACCAATCAATTGCTGAGGATGAAATTCACCTCTGTGCAGAGGGGCTGCAAGAGGGCTCTGAACCACGCAAGTCCCAATTTGAGGGCTTACACAGGGAGCAAGTAGTGAGTAGGCCTTGACTTGGTTCTCTGCATAAGGGAACATTTCTCCCATGGGAATAGATCGTGCCCTGAACAGGAAGTGTGTGGAAGAGGAAGATCTGCAGATGTGTAGCATCCACCTTCCTACCAACCCCCAACCCATTCCCGATGAGGTGTGGAGCTGGTGGGTTACCGCTACTGTCCATGTTGTCATGCACGGAAATGCCCGTCTGGAATGAGCATGCAAAACAGTGATCGTGTCAGGATTACGTTAGTTCTTCCACCAGCTGAGTGAAAGCTCTCTGGGGTTGAAGGCAAGCGGAGAGCTCACGGGATGTTGCTATGTAGGCTAAGGTGGGTGAGGAGACCAGTGGAAAGGTCCAAGACCTCTGTGAGGACCCCAAGATCCATGAACTTAGGTAGTCAAAGTGCTTTACACAGTATACATGATCCCTGTGCCATACCGTGCATGGCAATTTGCAGATTCCTGGTCATGCTGTGGAAACTTTCTGTGTAGAGGCTGATCTGGTCTCACCTATTTTTTGCCTATGGCACATAATAATTTAGTATCCTGTAATATTTTGGTCTAATTTCAGTTGCTAGGGTTAGCATGCGGGTGCTGGGTGGTGGTGGTGGGCTGCAATACACAGGAAGTCAAACTGCATGTTCCGGTAGGCCCTTGTGGCCTTAAATTCTATGACTCTGTGGCCCAGTGTTCCGGTGGTTTTTCACCAGGATCTCCCCTTCCCCCAGCCCCCCTCCTCCCCCTCAGGCATTCTCTGCTCGCTCTTACTCCCATCTCTTTTACTCTAGGTGGGCATGATGTATGTATTTAACTCAATGTTCGGAATTGGAATCTTAGCCCTGCCCAAAGCCTTTGCTGATGCAGGCTGGCTGGCCAGCAGTGTTATCCTGGCACTTGCCATGGTGATGAGGTAAACTATAGAGAAACACCTTTTTACATGGTCTCTCCTTCCTATCCTGGGGTGTAGCTGGGATCCAGGCCTACTTTTCAACTCTTCTAACATTGCTGTGTAGCATGAAGTGGTGCTGATAAAAATGTATATGAACAATTCTTGAATTGTGAGATTCCTTTCTCAGGTTGCAAGCTCTTTGGAGCGGGGATCATTACCTCTTCTGTGTTTGTACAGCACCTAGTGCAGCCAGGCCTGATCCCGATTGGAACTTTTGGTCACTAATGTAATAGAAATACTAAACCAGAATGATTTTTTTTCTACTTAAAGTTTCTTAGGTAAAACATGGCCTCAGACACTGCATACACACTGTGTGTGTGTATGTATAGATATATAGACATTGCATAGACGCATACTCACATGCAGACTGGCTTCTGCTGTGTCTGTCTCCCTGAGCTGCATGCTCAAGTGCTTATTTGGGTGCCTGGGCAAAGTGTGTTTGTGAGGCTGTTTTGAGATTGTTCTGGTCATGTGGTGTTAAGAGTTCACTTGTCCAGTTTAAAATTACTCTAGGGAAGGAAAATGGAAAGACTTCTAAGATTAAAATACCTGCACAGGCACATGGATTTGACAAGTAGCATCTGGTCTTTGCACTGTCATGTGAGAAATGGGACAAAATCCTGAGTCCCGAGACTATAGACTGACCAAAGCTATTGACAAAGTCCTGCTCTTACTGCCTGCCTGGTGAAGAAGCAATATTGCTGTCCCTTCAGAATGCTGAAGTACAGGATTATTATTACTAGTGCTGTTTATTATCTGCCAGCACCCCCCGGTAGTAAGCAGTGTGCAAACAGAACAGAGTTAATGTGTTTATAAACTTATTACAAAGAGCTTCCAATCTCTCTAAGGTAGGTATACTGTCCTGTCTGAGTGCCTCACAGTCTTTAATGTATTTATCCTCACAACACCCTTGGAAGGCAGGGCTGTGATCCCCATTTTACAGAGGGAAACGGAGGCACAGAGTCTAAGTGACTTGCCCAAGGTCACACAGGATGTCTGTGGCATGGCAGGAAAATGAACCAAGGTTTCCTGCATCCCAGGCTAGGACCCTAGCCACGGGGCAATTCTTCCTCTCCTAGGTAACAACAGTATCTTTTTAACAGGCCTATTGTCAGCATTATAATGGGTGGAAGGGCATTTACTACAGAAAGATGGTGTCTGTTCCATGAATTGTTTTCCAGCTGTTATCTCAGAGAACGCTTGGGTTTTTTAATTGGAGAAGAGGACTAGGACTGTCAAGCCACTGGCTTTGTAAATAAGCCAAGCTGTAAAAATACAATTGAAAGGAATACTATGCTTTGGCCATGGCCAGAATTTTTTGTTCAGGCTTCTAGGCTTTATTTGTAAAGCTCATGTTAGGATCCTTCTGATCTCCAAGTAAATTTTGCATAAACATAATTAGTGACATAATCACCTTGTCATGTGTTCTAAGCAGCATGTATCGTGGAGAAACAAGAACTGCTCTTTTCAAGCTTTTGACAAAAATAGATGGAGATTGACATTAGATCTCAGATCTGAGGCTTAGGTCTCTAGATCAAAAAGGAATTTCTGGTCCTCCTATGCACTTGAACCTCAGTGTTTAAAAAAAAAATCCTTAAACCCTACTGCCATCTAGAGGTGTAAATGGGAGAAAACAGCCCCACATACAGCAAAAGCCCAACAACTTTAGAATTTGCCAGGCTAATTTCCAGAGGTGTTTAAAAGTGCGTGACTGAATGCAGTTCAGGAAGTGTGTATTCACTCATCCCATTCCAGGTCATACTATAGTAGTCAGGCTATGAGAACGGAACAACATTTTCTGTTCTTACAATATTTTATTCCGAGGAGGATTCAGTTCCCTGCTTTGCCACTCACTAGCTGTGTGATCATGAGAAAGTCACTTTCCTTCTTCTGTGCCTTCCTTGCTCCACTCTGTCTTGTCTGTTTAGAGCACAGACTCTTTGGGTTATGAGTGATCTCTTGCTTTGTATGTGTGTACAGCACCTAGCACAATGAGGCCCTGAATCTCATTTGGGGCCTGTAGACGCTATTGTAATGCATATGAAAGAACTATGAGGCTTGATGTATCTTGTGCGATATACTTTTCTACTCCCAGTTCAGATTCAGCTGACATTTCACCAAAAATAGCTCAAGGGATTTCAGTGGGTTAAATCCAAATGTTGGGCCTGTTTCTCCTCTCATTTACACTCAACTAAAATCAAGACTAACTCCACTGAAAACAATGGAGTTGCACTCACTTAATGAGAAGAATGAGGTACTTAAAATCCAGCCACAATTTTACCTGTAGCCCAAATTCCAGGCTAAATTAATTCAGATCCAGATCTAAACTTCTCCTCATTGTCCCATCTCAGTTAAAAGTCTGAGTGAGATGAATGACTTGTCAGGGCTATTTTTGCAGTATCTTGTTATGAATGAAGCAAGCACGCAATCTTCCAGAATCAATATCTCTTGTATTTCTCCCCTAGTTACATAACTGTGACCTTCCTGATTGAAGTAATGTCCTCTGCAAATGCAAGAGTTGTTTGGGACAGGAATAATGACTGCCACAAAGAGGTGAATCTCTTTGCTTTTTTACAGTTTTTAACTATTTTTCCTGAGATTAAATTAGTGCCCCTCTCCATTTGTGATATAAGCAGTGCTGCTCAAGTGAGTAACCTCCAGGTTTAAGCAGGAATGGGGGCAGAGCCTTTTAAGGAAGGTTCTTTGACTCTGGACCTTTGCTTCCCTGCCTCTGTCTGTCGGTGTCCAGATTTGTTGACCTTCGGGCTCTACTGCAAATGTGATTTTAAAAATTTTAGTTAAAAATAGTCATAGAAACACTCTCCATTTCTTTGATCAGCTGTACCCAGGACAGATTCCCAAAGGTAGTGGTTACTTCCCTGGAACTCAATTCAAGAGATCTGGGCTCTTCTCCAGACTGTGTGACCTCAGGCATATCACATCCTCCCTCTGACCTCAATTCCCCACCTGTACAGTGGGGGTGATAACACTTCTTTTCTCCCATCCTTTGTTTGTCTTGTCTATCTAGATCATAAACTCTTGGGGGCAAGAACTGTTACTTGATATGTTTGTACAGTGCCTGCCTTAGGTGCTGGTGTAATGCAAAGAATAAATAACCACATTCACAGTGTAACCTGAAGGTCAACAAATCTGCTGCGTGGGTATGTATATATCGATATGATCTACATGCACACTTATAAAATGTGTCTGTAATATGTAGGCTGAATTACCTTGTAATCTTGCCTTTTGCAGCTGGATAGTTGATGTAGGTGGGATTTGACTAAGGAGAGCACGGTGACCTTGTGGACAAGTTCAGGCAGAATACTTCATGCATAGAGGCAGCATGGGAGGTGTTTGCTGGAGTAGAGGCCAAACAGCATGTCAAAGCTGGCAGAGTTATTTTAATTAAAACGCCAAAATTCCTCTGTCCCCAAAGCTTTTAGTTTAGCTCTTTTCTCTAACCATAGGTATAGGGCCTGTGAATTCTGCTCATATTAATGGAACATGAAAGTCTCCAGTCACTGCCTGTGAATTTTGTGAATAACAGAGCAGAGCAAAGTGGCTTTTTTATTCCTACGCAATGCTTGGAGCGAGTTCGACTGGATGATTTGTGCTTATCTAAAATAGTTACTGCTTCAGTAGCCCCATCTTGGCTCGTCTGGAGTGTTTCATGTAGTTCAAAAGATATTGTATCCAGTAACATTCCCATTCATCATTTCATTAAACTACAAAAAAGCCCATTAACCTAATGTTAAAAGTCTGACTTAAAGCCAAAAAGGCAAGAGCTTTCAGAGTTAATGGCAAAACCTGGGGCTGATGAGCTCTTCCTTAACTTTACCATGTGTGTGGCTATTGTAGCAAGCCACTGCATCCTACCTAGCCTTCTCCCTCTGCTCTCCCAGCAAGAAAACAAACAGAAGGTGTAAAGGTTTCATGAAAGTGTAGGAGATGCATCATTCAGCACTTGTGCCTTGTGTGTTGACTATATAATGCCTTAGTGTACAGATCTGTTCTATGCTGTATTGATAATTTTGTTCTGTAACATATGTACTGTTTATATGGAGCCTGATCCAAAGCCTACTGAAGTCAGTGGGAGTCTCGTGGTTGACTTTAATGAGTGTAGGTCTGGTTTTAGGTCCTGAGCCATAGCCCATTGAAACCGTTGGCAAGACATGCATTGACTGCAGTGAGCTTTGGATTTAGGCCCTTGATTTCTTAGATATATGTACACAAACATCAATATTTTGAAATTAAATTCTTGACTAAAATAGCAAACTATGGACCAAACTCTCTTAAAAAAATCATGCAAAGTTCCAGCATGTTCATAGGCTGATTTGACCCATACACTTGTCTTACATTCTTTTTTCCATATGTTTTTTTTACAAATGAAATCTACACATAATGACTGGATGTTGTGCTATTTCACTTTACAGGCAGTGAGACGGTTTAATCCCACACAGATGACACTATGCTACAGTGGATGTATAATTCTGAATACTGAAAATTATAGCTGTATTGAATATTGCAATCACCTGTAGTGCCATACTCTGTGAATTAGATAAATTAGATCTTCTGTGGAATGTGGACATCAGTGTAGCTACATTGATTTACACCGGCTGAGGACTTGGCCTTATTGTTTACTATATTTACGGCTCTGCAAAGCTCCACTGACTTTCCTCTTTGCATTTTTAGGATGAAATATTGAAAGAAAATATTCCCATGTCTGCAAAGAGAGGAGAAGAGTCCACCAAGTCAAAGGCCCTTCATTCAGTAAGTTTTCCTTCAATAAGAATTTTTCCTTGGATAGGATTCTTTTGCTTGAAAGGGTAAGGGCAGGGCATCCCTTATCCTTCATTATAGCTCCGAGGACCCTCTACGTTATCAAACTTCTCGCCAGAGCTACCATCCTTTTAGCTGAGAGCACTGAGAGGTTGAGAGTATATCGATCCTGCTCCCCAGCTGGTAAGTAGATAGTTCTATTGCACCATAGCATACAGGAGGAAGAACTGGTGCCATGTTTCCAACTTCTGATGGATGTGGTGAGCCCACACAATTTTCCTTGTATCTGTTTTGTTTTTGAATTTGGATTCCGGTGTAGAAGTCTGAACATAAACCGTGTGACCTCTTACATAACCTTTGAACCAGGGATGGCTGTTTTGTTCCTATGCAAATGAGACCTTTCAAAAATGTCAAGAAACCTCAAGAATCGTCAATGTCTCTGACATCCTAGATGACTGCTCTAACCACTGGGCTATTTGCTGTTCTAGGGTGAGACAGAGTGTCTCTGGGGCCAGAAATTCCATCCTGGACGTGAAGAAAGTTTCGATGAAACAATACTTTTTTGCAAAAATATTTTGGGGGTTTTTTTGACCAAAAAAGCTTTGTTGAAAATTTTGGACCAGCTCTACTTTGAACCAAATATAACCCAAAGTATAGAGAAGAATCTAGTTTGTACTGCTGTATTATCGTCTTGAAGTCATATGGAGTCTCAACCTGATCTGAAGTCAGCGGAAAGACTCCTAGTGACTTGAATAGACTTTGAACCATACCTTTTAGTCTTACCCATTAATCACATGAATTTAACTTTTGAGAGCCAGCTGGTAAATCTGAATATTAGGAATTGACTCAAATCCATCAGTTATGCAGGACTTAATAAAATGCTTCTCATTTCAGATACATTTTCCTATTGGGCTGGTGACCCTGTGGAATTATCAATTCTACAGGGAGAATGAATAATTTTATTTTTTATTCCAAGGGTGTGTATTATATGACTATATTATGTGTATACAACACACATATTGTACAAATATATATTATGTATATACAATAAATACATGTCACTGTTATTAAAACTGTAAATAATAACCTGAAGGTCAAAAAATCTTGTGTGTGTGTACACATATATAGGGTGTATATTATTATATGATTATATCATGACTTAAGAGGAAGCTATTTGGCTAGCAACAAGAGAAATTAAAAAGTGAGTAATTCATTACAGAGGTCTTCTGAATATGGAATATAAAGTACATAGTGGTCCCTTAAGTGATGTAGGAGCCCCGTTAAGCAACCTCCTCTGTGCTAACAATATGAATCCGATTTAATTGAACTAGTCTGCTGTCTCCAGACGCAATGAAAACTGACACCAGGACCCAACTAGTGTCTGGAAAGCATGCTTGTCTGTAGAGTCAATGAACAGCTGCTGCATCTGGGAAGAGAAAGTACTGAATCAGCAATTTTTGACATTGAAAGCACCCTGTTAGTCGTACTGAGATTAGCCATGAAAAGGGATTTTGTAAGAGCCCTTTTGTGCTATAAATGTCTTTCAATTCTGTTGGAGGCAGTGTTTGGGCCCTGCCAAGCCTATGATGCCTTAGGATCCTTGGAGGGGATACCGCCGAAGAGTTCTTCTCACAAACACTCCCCTCAGTTAAGTTTGGGACATATCCCCAAAGAATCATCTTGCTAAGGAACATTTCCCAGAATCCCTAGGCCTGCTCTGTGCAGAGTAATGCGATAAAACACTGTTATGTCTGGGGAGGGTTTTTTCACGCTCAGTCTGTTTCGCAGTCCCAGTCAACAATGCTAAGGCCAGCTCTGAACTCTGCACCCACAGCACATCCAATGGTGATGCCCAGTTGCAGGTTGTGTGCTCATGTTTAGTGTACATGTAACAACCCCTCTCCCATCCCACATGGGTTGCCAGCAGGATTTGAATTGAGAATCTTCAACATCACAACAACAAACTTCAACCACTTGAGCTAAAAGACAGGTTTCAGAGTAGCAGCCGTGTTAGTCTGTATTTGCAAAAAGAAAAGGAGGACTTGTGGCACCTTAGAGACTAGAGTATCTCCCTTGTCTTTTATAAATAGTAAGTTGTTATCCTCTAGTGGAATGCAATACCTGCTTTGCTAGTGTGTTACACAGAGTACACGTGACCAGAAGTTGGTTCTGTCCCTTTTACGTTCTCTTGAAGGAATCCTCATCAAAGCACGTTTGCTGCTGCTATTGCCTGCCAGATGATCCAAAGCCAAGTGTGTTTGATATAAGTGAGCTGCTCTCTCTGACTGACCTGACTAAGATGTATTTCAGTACAGGTAGGTTTCCTGGATGGATTTTGCCTTCCTATTTTGTGTTGGAACTGATTCTCTGGGGAACTTTCGGAGTTATTTTCTCTATGTCCACCTTCACAGGATGGAGCTGGATGAGGTTGTGGCAGCTTAATCTGTTACTGGCTCTTTCAGCAGAGCACTTTCCCAATTCTGCTTATATTTGTAATTGCGGGTACAAGTAATTGCATTTCTTGAAAGTGTTTGTCAGTAAAACAACATACAAAGCACTTTCTGGACCCAAACCAAGCCAGTTTCTGAAACTGAATTGCTTCCAAAATCCTCTAAACTTACTCTGCTGCAATGTCCTAGAAGTTCCAAACTTTGTTGTTGGATACGTTTCCATTGGTTCCCTCGCTCCACTGGGCTTTCAGCAAGGTCTTGTTATGTTCCTAGGTGGTGTCTCATGAGCATATGTTCTGAGGCGAGCTGATTGAAAAATGGAATTTCCATCCTGCGGGAAAGTCTGTTGTTTTGACATTTTGAAGTGGTACATCCAGATTGGGAGAAAATAGCAAAACTTTTTGAGAATGAAGAATTCTGAAAATATTTGATTTGGAAATGTCAGTGTTTTATTTTGGATCAACATCAATCTCTGTGTCTGAGCTGCCATGGTGCCTTGTGGGGTTTGTAGTTTTAGGTCCCTTATACCTTCCTTCACGCATATGGGCCTTGCTCCGTGATTGCAGTATATTTCCCATGATGCGCTGTGGTCTCTCCGTGTGACTAAATTGCCATGGGACTCCCATGATGCTCTTCCTTTTGTAGTACTCTTAGCCTCTTATGTGTGATATTTTCATACTCAGAGAGATAGGAAATCTACCATTCCACTACTGCCCTCCCAACATAATATACCCATCATAAGTCTTGATAGTTCTAGCATTGGTAACTTTTCTGCAGTAGACATGGAAACTCCATGAACTCCAGGTGACTTGGATCAGGCTCCCTGAGAGCTGGCTCCCATAGCGAGCTGCTTGTGAAGGAGGTATGTAGAAAGAAACGGACAGAAAACCTGGCAGCTGATAACAAAGCAGCTGTATTTGCTATTTTCAAATGACAAAATAGAAAGTAGGATAATTTAAATGATGCACAAGGTGAAACAACGTTAAAAGCAGGGAGGCAGCATATAGGAACACTGCTGTTCACACAATGCTGAAACATGAGGTACTATTTTTGTACACACTTAAACTGATTTTATTAGTCTTGACTTGAAAATCAGAGGAAATCTGAGCCATATACTACACAAAGGAGATACGTTTTGCATTGACTTCAATGGACTCTTGCTTGGTTACTTTTCAGCTGAAGGTCCTGTTTGGTAAGAGTGAGAATAACATCCAAGCCGTGAGAATGGCCGGCTAGTGTGATGTCACAGGCCTGGTGTGCTTGGGGAAGAATTTTGACTGAACAATTTTCTTTTCTCCATGAATATCGTGAACCATGTTCACAAAAGTATCCTGGGCCAGATTTTCACCTGTTTAAACTGGTAGCTTCATAGACTTCAATGGCATTAAACCGGTTTACATCAGCTAAGGAACTGGCCCCCATGCAGAAAATACAGGCACTTATGCAAGGTATAGAGATAAGTGTAACTTTGGCAAGCAGGTGAATGTTTTTGTATAGTCAAAGTGAAATCAAACTACTGAATTTTCACACAAAATTAAAAACAAACACAACTAAAAAGAAATCTGCACAGGGCCCAAACTGCACTAACAGGAACCACCAAGTATCTGAACATGTCCAATTCTTTGATGTGTTTATCCTCACAACACCCTTGTAATGTGGGAAGTGAGGTGGGAAACTGAGCCGTAGAGTGACTTGCCCAATGTCTCACACACAGTCTGTGGCAGAGCTGAGACTTGAACCCTGGTCTTCCAAGTCCTAGATTAGCATCCTAATGGACCATCCTTCCTCTCATGGACTTCCTCTTTCAGTACACCTTATGCGGATGCCCTTGAAATTCATACTTGTTTGCTGCTGTCCTTGGAAGTCATTGGCAGTGCTCCTGAATGGCTCTGTGACTGTGATCGTTGGACTACAGACCCAGGGGGCACAGGATTCATATGGTCTGCAAATCTCTGTGCCCCGCATGCAGAAAATTGCAAAAGAAATCTGCGGGGGGGACACGCATCTCTTCCCCGGCAGTCCAGATAGCACGTCTGTTCCAGCGTGCCTGGAGCAGCCTCAGAGATACAAATCACTGCTGTGGGAGGGGGGCTGGGCATGTGTGCCTGCGAGGGAGACGTTGATCACCATCAGGGGGCGACTTGCCTGGGGAGGGGCGAGAGAGGGATATGTCTTTTTATTATACATGAGGAAGGCTCTGTTCCTGAAGCAGAAATGTAGCAGCCTGCCTGTTTGTTAATTGATCTCATTTTCTGAGCCTGCCTGCGTAGTAACATTGTTAATGTTCCTACTGTTAGTTAACTTTTCCCCAGTCTCAGTCAATTCCCCCAGCAGCATGAAACCTGTAAACATTTTAAGTCCCCTACAATTGCCAAATTTCAGTTTAGCAGCCGTGTTAATCTGTATCCACAAAAAAAAAAAAAAAAGAGTACTTGTGGCACCATAGAGACTAACAAATTTATTTGAGCATAAGCTTTCGTGAGCTACAGCTCACTTCGTTGGATACACTGAGCTGTAGCTCACGAAAACTTATGCTCAGATAAATTGGTTAGTCTCTAAGGTGCCACAAGTACTCCTTTTCTTTTTGCATTGCCAAAGTGATGTAGAGCCTTATAAATGACAGTAAGGGAATCAGCTAGGAAGATCTCTGTGCTTTCTCACTTTTTTCCTGTGCCAAAGTGGCACAATGGGGTTTTAGATTACAGCTCAGGATTTATTTTACTTACCCATTAAAAAAAAAGACTTCGAGGGCAAATAAAACATTTACCAAGCAGTCAATAAAATGTCAGGACAGTCAGAAGCAAACACGTCCCAAAGTACCCAGCCAGGTCCAGGACAACGATTAGCAAAACTCTATGATTTTCACGTGTGAAAGAATAAGTAATTTAAAATGACTTTTTTTTGGCTGTTTGGTGTTCTCTAAAGTAATTTAAATGAAAATCCAGGATTATAACTGCAATGCAGAGTATTAGTTACCATGTATTTGTAACTTAACTTTCATGTATTTAGGAAATGTTGAATAGTTATTGTGACTTTTTTTTGTATTGTAGTTTAAATAAATTACCAAAACAATTGATCATATTGTGTGTGATCATATTGCATTAGTTTGACAAATAAAATATGCAGAATTTTTAATTTTTCGGCCCAGAATCTCCCCAGTAGTACCTGGTGGGAACATATGACAAGAAAGGTATTTGTACGAGTTACATGACTTTGCTTAGAGGCAGGGGTGTAGCCATGGGTGGGTTGTGGCCCACTTAGCATCCAGGCCCTCCCAGATCTGAGCAGGGGTGTAGTGCTGCCAGAGTGGCCCAGAGCGTCACTTGGCCACCTGTAATCCAGGACAGAGCTATGCACCCACCCTTCAGAAAGCTATGCTCTGGCAGCTCTGCCTTGCCATTTTCTGAGCTGCAGGCCAGAGCGTTCCTGCTGCCCTTACCTCTCTGGGCTGCCCAGCAGGAACAGGAGCACTCCCCGGCATGCAGCAGCCACACATGACGAAGCAGAGAGGAGGGCACTGCAGACACACATTAGCACCTCAGCTGCTCTGCAGCCCGGCCCTCCTCCGCCTGGATGTACCATCGGGCCGCTAATGTATGGGAGGTCGTGGGGGGGGGATGGGGGGAAAGAGTATTTTAAAAGAGGTGATGGTAACCACCACCCCACGTGCGAGGCCTGGGCCCTCCCCCACGCAGAACTCAGTGTGGGCCATTTATGCTGAGAAATGAACCCCGTGTGTGGTGAGGGGTGGCCACCATGTCTCCCCCTGCTGCTGTTGGATGGGGAATGGTTGGGCCACCACCGGCAGCTGGCTCTGAGAGCAGAGGGGTTGTGGGCACACAGGGGTGCTCTGCCGGGTTCAATAACGCCCAGCGTCTCATCTGGCCCCTGTGCACGCGCAGTGAGAAGGTGGTGCCATGGCTCCCCCCAGGAGAGGTGAGCTGAGAAGGAGCTGCTGGCGGTGATTGCCCAAGGTGAGGCTTGCACATGCCCAGTTTGCAGGTGAAGCCCTGTGTTTTGGGGGGCACCAGGGCTAAGAATAGGGTGTGGCATCGGGGGAGAAGCTGAGCTAGCACAGTCTGTCATTGCCCGTCCGCCTGAAAGTTGGGGCTCACCCAAATTTCCACTCCTAGTTATGCCACTGCTTAGAGGTAATGAGGATGCACATCTGACTCAAGTCTCCCCCTCCATTCTCCTGCCTTAGAGTGAAGTGATCCTCTAAATCATGGAAACAAAGGGCCAGATCCTTTGTGGGTAGAACATGGCCAGTCTCCACTGAAGTCAAGCTCTGCCTCGAGATTCTTATCCCTCCTTCCTGCATACTAACAATCTCCCTTTCTCCATCTCTCCTTCCACATGTGCCCATGACCAGATCCTCAGCTGCTGTGAATCCAACCCTTCAAGTTGAGCAGAGGATCAGTCCCATACTGTTTTATTTATACTGATGTCTGTCTACAACCGCAGACAGAGGAAACCTCTATAGTTCTAATCTATAGATCTAGCTGTCTATTTTGCTTCTGCCTGTCTCATCTAGGTCTGTGTGTATTATAGCATAATATGCCATGCCATCAGTTTCCACCCAGTCATTTTGAGTAGCAATGTGAAGTAAGAAATAACAACAAAGTCTGAATCAGTTTCATGTTTCTTTTGTTTTCCTTGGCAGTTGGAGACCTCCTGAGTCGAATTACATTGATACTAGGCATATATGGATCATTGGCCATGTTCCTGACCATGGTACCTTTCAGCCTCACAGAACTATTCTGGTCAGTAAGAATTCATAAACATCAGCAGAGACGGTGGGTTCCCTTCCTCCCCACTCCTCCCCGCCCCGCCCTCAACAGCAGCTCCAACTGCATCCATGTTCAACGTAGTTTCCTTTCAGAGGCCAGTAAAAACCAAGTGCCGACTTGGGACCACCTGTCACCCTACTGGTGTCAAGTCTCCATGGGGCAAAGACTGTGTGGGGTAAAGGGGTAGGCAAGGAAGTGGATGTTTAAAGAGATACCAGTGTAAATAGGTAACTGTAAAAAGGTTCCTTTAAAGAGCCATATTTGATAGAAATGTATTTCCCCTATTTAATTTGAGGATGTTCATCCTATGAAGATGTTCACATGTCTGAGCTGGTCGCATGCTTTCGGGTATAGCTGCTGGGGTTAAGAATTGCCATGACAGCTGGCCGCGGGAACAATGATTAGTGTACTCCCTGCTGCAGAAGTTGAGGATGACCCCAATTATGACCCCACTTTGATCAAAATGTAAAGCCCATCCTTTACACTAGCCTTGTCATGATAATAAAGAACAAATGGACCCAACTATTCACTCTGGGGACTAGGGAGAGATGCACAGATTGCTTGTTGGTTTTAGGGAATTTTGGTAAAACACCCTGAGATTGAGTTGATGAGCATAATCTAGACACCTAGGGCTGTATTGAACCATATATTTTTAAGAACTCCCAGTTGATTTTAATGAGGAGCTCTGCTTAAAAACTGAGGTGATGACACATCCCCTAGATAAGGTAGATAGAAACAGAATCTAACCCTTAATGCCTTATAACTTTGAGCACTCCATGTGCCTGGTAGACTTGGCAAAGACAGTCTTTAATTCTCCTCACTCCTTCATGATGTTGCAGCGGGTGGTGGGAAGCTCAAGTTAGATTCACAAAAAAAAAAAAAAAACTTAGATAGCCACTGAGCATGCACAGAACTGATTTTTAATTACTTACCACATTTTGTTTCTTCTACCACTCCACCTTCCCAAGATTAGTACTAGGACTGTTTACAAGCAAAGTCTCAGTTCATACACACAGCTTACATTTGAGCTGTCTAAGGTATCTAGCCCCATCTACAGCACCATCAAGCCTAGCTGTTCAAAAAGCATGAGACAACCCCCTCAAAATCACAAGATCTGCTTAAAAAATCACAAGATTTTAAATGCATAAATCTTAGGACTTTTTATTTGTCTTATGGGTGTGGAGCCTTTAGGGACCACATTTTCAAGTATTTCTCTGCAATTATGAGAGCTAAAAACTTTAAAAAAAAAAAGAAAAGAAAAAAAAGAAAGCTGAGGTTCTCACACAATAACATGATTCCTGGAGGTCGGGATTTGTGAAAACCCCTAAATATCGTGATACATGCAATAAAATTGAGAGTTGTTGCTCCTCTCCATAGCATCTGAATGTCTCAAAGTAGGGTCCTACTAAAATCGCGGCTGCGAAAAATGCAGCACGGACCACGAAATCTGGTCTTTTGTGTACTTTTACCTTATTCTATAGGGTGAAAGTATACAAAAGTACACAGCATTTCTCAAACTGGGTGTTCTGACTCAAAAGAGGGTCACAAGCCTATTGTAGGGGGCTTGTGGTATTGCCATCCTTACTTCTGCACTGCCTTTAGAGCTGGGTGGTTGGAGAGTGGCGGTGGCCTGCCAGGCGCCCAGCTCTGAAGGCAGCATTGCTGCTCGCATGAAAAGTTTGTGATTCCTCTGCAATTGAAGTAGACCCATACTCATAAGAAAAGAATGATGGCAATGATTTCTCTCCCTTCCTTCCTTGCCCTCAAGAGACAGACTGACACCAACAGGAGTCTTCTTCAGAAATGTGGGAATTTTTGAAAATGACCTTCTGATAGAAAATGTTTTATAGCTTCACTTAAGCTTTTGCTGCCAGTGAAGAGTAAAATGTGGCTAAGTGTCTGTATATGTGCAATCGTAACTGACTAATCATGGAAGATTAGGGTCGGAAGAGACCTCAGGAGATCATCTCGTCCAGCCACCTGCTCAAAGCAGGACCAACCCCAACTAAATCATCCCAGTCAGGGCTTTGTCAAGCTGGCCCTTAAAAACCTCTAATGTTAGACTATGGATCAGAAATAATACAAGCATACTGAACTTCTGCATTGATTTCAGCCTCATTGCTAACCTTGTAATAGCTTTAGGTTCCCACTCAGTGATTGTATGTCAAAAGATTTGGGTGATGGCTACAGTCCTAGTAACAGCCACAGGAAGGAACAATTGTTTGTGGTGGTGAAAGTACGCTTCGGGAGATAAATCCAGGGCATGCCGTACTTAGAGATGGCATCAATGTGGTGTTTAAACCCTTTTATCTTTTGAGTCCCCCCTCACTGTCCCAGCCAAAATAATACTTTGTCTGGAATGCAATGCAGAAAATACAGTACACATTTGATCCCTATGCACCATTTTCAGATACTCTCTATTAATGATGTATTCTTTCCCTCACTATAGTCTGCAGCTGGGTCGGGGAGCATTTTCAAACCCTGCTCATCTTCCAGTGCAGGAAGGCCTTTAAACAAACTGGCTTTTTCTTTGGGGTGTGAAGTGAGTAGAAAGAAACCCCCAGTTTGAAGACATATTAGTCCAGGAGTGAATTCTAGGCCTTTCAGTGTGGTGGTGGGATCTTTTTTATGTTGTTACCTTATTCTCCTCTTGAGCAGCAGAGGGCAGTGGTGCTTCAACAATGCCTTTGTGTATTTCTGCTGTTGGCTGAGAGTTACCAATGGCAGAGAATTTGGTTCCCATCCTGCAAAGTGCTGAAGGCAGCATGAGGTGAGGATGCTCAGAGCCTTTCTTTAGGTGCTCAGCACCTTTTAGGGTGAGATGCTTTCTTTGAACCGGCACAGGGAGTGCAAAACTATGAAGAAAAAGGAATTCCAAATTCCTTCACAAATGGGGGTATGAACTTTGTGCTGGCTCAGCTGTCACTCTGCTGATGTTCTGCAAACCCTTTAGGATATCAACAGGGCACTCCACTAGTTCAAACTTTTCTTTGCATGCCTCAGGAATACTGGATCCCAGCTTCACCAGGCGGTTGCTCCAGGGGTACGGAAATCTGGCCAGGGTGGGGGGGGGGGGAGGAGAGAGGAAGGGGTCATACCCCCCACTTTTAAACATGGAAGGGCTATACCCACCCACTTTTTAACAGGGCGCAGTTGACCCCCCAAAGTGCAAGTCTCGGTTAGACACGGAGCAGCGCAGGCAGGGGCTGCACATTGCGGTGGGGAAGCTGATAGCTCCTCTGCTGTGAAGTGCAGCCCCTGCCGGTGGCCCCAGCCTCTTCCCAGTGGGTGGGCTGAGGTGGACCTTAATGCCCCCTTGCCATGAGACCCGGCCCCTCTCTGTGGCCCCGTCCTTGCTCCTCCTCGCCCCACCTCCTGGCTGAAAGCCAGAGCCGGGCTCTGGTAAAAGCTGCCCAGGGAGCCCAAGCTGCTGTGGGGAGCTCTAGAACTGCTACCTGCCCTGGGCAGGGCGCTGGGGTGCCCGAAAGCAGGTTCCAGCCCATGTCCCCACCCCCCTGGGGCATGCTACCTGGAAAGGTGGAGGGTCTAAGGGTCCCCACAGTGGCCCAGGCTCTCCAGGTGGCTCTTATGATAGCCTGGCTCCAGCTTCTGGCCTGGCTAGGGGATGGAGCCTCAGGGAAAGAGGAGGAGCAGTGGGTGGGGCCATAGAGAAAGGTGGGATCTTGTGGGAAGATGAGGAGCTGGGGCGGGGGGAGAGGGCAGGGCCTCATGGACCCCCCCCCCAACACTTCTACCAAGGTTCCAGCACTCCTGGGCTGCTCCTTTCTGCTTGAAGTTTGTGGAAGTGCTGCACAGTCTGATCCATCACACAGCAGGGTTGCTGGAACAATTTGTATAGTGGGGGTGCTGAGAGCCATTGAAGCAACCTGTAAACCCTGTCTATAATGGAAATCACTTCAAGCCAGGGGGTGCGGCAACATCGCCAGAACCTGTAGTTCCAGCATCTGTGTCACACACCGGTACCCAGCTTTTAGTTCTAAGACGACCGCCTTCACGAGAAGGGAAAGAAGAGGCTTTGAAGTTATTATGACTTTCTCACTGAAAATTGGAGAATTAAAGATTTGGATCCTCAGCTGGTGTAAATTAGTGTAGTCAATGGGGTTACATGAATGGAGTTCTTTATGTTATTACATTAGCTGAGGGTCTGGCCCTTGTAGCCCACAGAGCTAGCTTTAGCATTTTATTTTACTTAGCAGTAAAACAAGGAACCTACAGGCCTGTATCCTGTAAGGCATTGGCTTAAGCAGTTAGCATAAGGCTTTGAGGCCTATGAACTTTGGCATAGATAAACGGCTCAATGGTCACCCTGAGTTTTGGGGACCCTGGGAATAGTTTGTACAAAATGATACCAGGTAGCCACAGGAACACTGAACTGTTACTAGACTTGGATATTTTAGGATAGAAAGGTTGGCAGATGCTTAACGACAAACTTGCCTTGCCAACAAATTGATGAGTATGGTAATGAGCTAAAAGCATTAATATGCTAACCTATAGGATAAAGGCACCCCAGAATTATTAGAGTGAGGAAGTTAGAATATGGACAAGGGAGTCTGGGCATTTGAATGAATATTCATGACAGCCCCTGGATCCTATAACAGGCCAGACCGCCATGTAAGAAGGGACTGATCTGATCTGGATCTGGACCATCAGACTCGTTTGGCATGCCAGGGACAAGGCAAGACCCTTGTCTCTTACCACCAGATCCACAAGGAGGGTGTGCATGTATGAGTGTGTGCAAGAAATGGTACAAGAAATAACATTAACTGTGTATTACTGTTGTATCTTTATATGGTTTGGAACTTTTCTGTCTTTACTAATTGTGCTAACAGGAGTGGTTAAAGCTTTGCTTTGCCCTCAGTGTGAGTGTCATTGCTGTGCACACCAGGGTTCCCAACCTAATACTGAGCTTCATAATTTTGATACTGTTGTGCCTAATTCTAGGACTAGAACTCTACAATCCCCCAGCTCTTTAAATTAGCTTTAATTGGAAATCTATAACAGTCATTAACCACTAAAGAATTGGGCAACACCGTTTATATGTAAGTGAAAGGCAATGTTAAAACCAGTAGGCCAGATATTCAGCTAGCATATGTTGGTGTAGCATCAGTGACTTCTAGGGTTGCCAACTGTCTAATCGCACAAACCCAAACACCCTTGCCCCACCTGCTGCTCTGACCATTCTCACTCCATCCCTTTCCCTCATCATTCGCTCTCCCGCACCCTCACTCACTTTCACTGGGCAGGAGGTTGGAGTGGGAGGGAGTGTGGGCTCTGGGCTGGAGGCGAGGGGTTTGGAGTATGGGAGGAGGCTCCGGGCTGAGCCTGGGGCAGGGGGTTGGGGTGCAGGTGAGGGTGTGGGTGTGGGCTCTGGGAAGGAGTTTGGGTGCGGGAGGGGGCTCAGGGTTTGGGTGCAGGAGGGGGTCCAAGGTGCAGCCTCTGGCCGGGCGGTGCTTACCTCAGGCGGCTCCTGGAAGCGACTGGCATGTCCCTGTGGCTCCTAGGCTTGGGGCAGCCAGGCGGCTCTGCACGCTGCTTCTGCCTGCAGGCGCTGCCCCTGCAGCTCCCATTGGCCATGGTTCCTGGCCAATGGGAGCTGTGGTGCCGGCGCTCGGGGCGGGGGCAGTGAGCGAAGACTCCCTGATTGCCCCTGCCCATAGGGGCTGCAGAGACATGCCGGCTGCTTCCAGGAGCCACATGGATCCAGGGCAGGTAGGGAGCCTGCCTTATCCCCACTGCACCACCGACTGGACTTTTGGCCTATTAAAATCTCCCGAATTGCTTTCAATAGCAACTGGGAGATTGAAGCCGATTCCAGGAGACTCCTGCCCAATCCAGGAGGGTTGGCATCCCTACTCTGACTTCAATAGAGCTATGCTGATTTTCATGAGCTGAGAATCTGGCCATCCATCTGAAATATTTATGTCCATTTCTGTGGTATCTACAGTAGACACTCAATACACTGTTTTAAGTGGCACTGTCATTGTCCAAGGGAACTGAAACGCTCCACCTCTTTGGGATTCAGTATCTTCCACCCACCCTTGTTTCCTTCTTTCTCTCTATTTTATCTATCTAGATTTTTATGTGGTTCCCATTGCCATGGTTTCTGAGCACCCCGCTGCTTACTGCTTGTCTTCTCTTTCCCCCTCCTCACTATTTGGCCATGAGCAACTATGAAAGAATGGATTTTGCATTGTGCTTTGAAAACATCTAGGCTAGAAATACTGTGTTCAGAAGAGCTAAGTTAATTGGTTCTAATTGTTCAGAGACTAGGGAACAGTTAGTTCGGTTCTTGTCATTTCCGTAAAGACGGTTTATTCTGGGATTAATCAACATGTTTTTCTGGAGGAGTCAGACTAAGATCCATGTAAAATCTATATGCTCTTTCAGACATACCTGGCTAGTGTGATTATTCAGGGCTAGTAATGCTTTTGTCTTTATGCTGCTCCCTCAATTGTCAGAACAAGAGATCCAGAAAAAATATAAAGCCAAGACAAGCTATTGTCAAAGATTCCTTAGTGGCTTGGTTAATATTCTGTAGATTCTCTTTTGTGACCCATAACTGATGATCCCATCAGCACTTGTCATTTGGTGCAGAACAGTCTATTCCTGGGAGTTTTTCAAAAAACTATAGACTGAATAAAACTCCAGGAAGGCAGTCACTACAGTCAGCCAGAACTTTCCCGGGTCCTTAGCCCTGTTTACTTGTGAGGCACAGGTTGGATACTGTGGTGGACACAGAATACAAAAAGCAAAGATGAAATGAGTTAAGGCTGGATTTTTTTCAAAGGGGCTGAAGGGAGTAAGGCTCTCAAACTCCATTGTAAGTCACTGGGGATTTGTGGCTAATTCCCTTAGTTCTTTTCGACCCCTCCCTCCCCCAAATGTCGAGGCCTGATAGGAATTTAGAATGTAGCCTGGATGAGAGAAAGAGGCATGAATGAGTGTGGCAAATTACAAGTCAAAGGAAAAACCACTGGGACCCTCTGGAGGTGGTAATAACCACTCATGAGGACTGTTGAAATGTGAGCCTCTGGTGAGGGAGAAGTTGAGGGTGACCCCCGTCTTCCACACCTGTCTTACCAGGCACCACTGTAATGTCTGAAAGATGGTTGTGCCTAACCTGCTGTCAAATTGCCCAAGGTATCTGCCCCCTCCCCAACATACACACCAGGAACAGCCCCTTGGTTTTGCCTTGGTTTAATTTTAACTTGCTGTTTCTCCTCCAGCTGGACAGTGCAGTAGCCAAGGGACCATCCTGAATGGGATGACTGAGGAGGAAGGTGTAGGGTTCTGTATCACTAAAAAGTCCAGATGTGCTTGGAAGTGCACAGCCACTATTAGTGATGAGGCAAGTCTGTGCACTCTGATTGGCTAATAATGCTCCTCGGCCAGTCAGAATACAGAGAGTTGTAAAGTGAATGGTTAAGTAACCTGAAAAAGACAAAATTGGGTTTGCAGATTTTCGTCCTCCTTTGTGATGTAGAAAGAAGGCCCGAGTAGCATTTTTTCCAGCTTCTTTTATTCATAAGAAGAAATCCAGATATTGTCTGCCCTGTTTTTCTTGGTAGATTCTGTGGAGAACTGGGAGGATTATGGCAATTAGAGAAATCATACAAGTTAAATTGCCAAAGGAAGAGATTTGTAGTCAGACTCTTTGAGCTTGATTCTCATTTATATCTCATTTCCTTAATGCTCTGGTAGTGTAAAAGGGCATTAATGTGAATGCGAATGAGGCCCTTAGTTTTTTCTTGTTTGCTAACACTTGTTTAACTCTAGTACCTATTAAGCACTCGGGAGTAAAGATGCAACACATCCACCATTGGATTTATGGGTCAAGACCATTCATACCTGAGGCTTCCAGTAAAACTAAAGACCTTACTTCTTTACAGTCCTTTCATAGGTGAAAAGAACAAGTGTTTTGAAACCAGACTAAAACTTTCCAGCTTTCTTGATCCATATAAAGAAATTTAAAAAGCCCAGAAGCCCAGTCTGTTCCAGTGCAAGTCACCTTTAAAATCCACTTTCCCCAAAGCATGAATGACTGTAGAAGGTGAGCACAAAAGATTCATGAATATGGCTGAAGGGAATTGTTTAAAAATGTGAAGAAATATTAATGGAACATGCTTTTTGCATTATTCACCCGATTCTATTATTTACTGCATTTTCTTGCTTGAGCATCAATTTAAAACCCAAAGAAAGGATTGCATTTGTGGAAGGTAGCGGTGTGCTGAAAGTCTGCCTTTCAAATATGGTCTCTTTGTACAGTATATTGTTTGGCTATTTCACTGTTGCTTAGTTAAAAGACTAATGTGTCAGGCTGGATTTTGACATTGGCTTAGGAGAGAGGAAATTCATATTCATGCTGCCTGCTCTCTCCATAGCCCTGGCTTCAGTAGATTATCTTCTTAAACCTGAAGTTATCCTGCATTGAGGGGAATGTGTGGGAGTGGGAGGGTGAGGTGAATGAGTAATGTGTACTGAGTATGTGCAGTGGGTTCTCCGAGCTGGCTTCAATGAAAATAGATGAAGATGACAGGAGTCCAGTTAAAAGCAGAACTTGAGCTCATTCCCCATCTGAAGCCAGTGAGTACTCTTGGGAGGGATATTTTCCCCTTGAGCACATTGATGTAACTCCTGCTAATACTGCTACAGGGGAGTTGTGCATATAGGCCCTGATCCTGCAAATGTGCCCATGTGAAAATTCCACCTTTGGTTCTGGTTCGCTGCCCTTCCTCTTAAAGGGCTGGGTTGTCAAGGCATATTTGGTAGATGGGGTGCTGCTGCTGGGGTTGGAAAAAAAAGAACCTTGATTGGTTATGGCTGCATAAAACTGTTTACCCTCAGGCTGCACCACTGCTCTGGGAGGAAGGTGCTCGTGGATTTGCAGCATCTATCCTCCCTGTGCCATTGCTCCCTTAACTCCTCAAACTAAGTGTACACGGAGTGCACGTCCCATGTGTGGGCTGCTCCCTGCCCTGTTCAGTGGAACAAGCCCTGTTCCACTGCATCCGGGGCCCTGCATGACCATGGAAAAGAGGGTTAGGATTTACTGCCAAGAGAGTAACATCCAGACCCCCTGAAATAACACTGTCACTTTCAGCCGGTTATACAGCATGAATCATTTAATTGTTCCATAAACCCAGTCCACTGAGGTGTGACACAGCCCAGCCATGTATGATTACAGTCCAACTCCAGCACTGAGCAACATTGCAGCCAGTCGTTTGCTGTTATACCCGTCCATCGTGTAGTCGGGTGCGGGGCCACCTTTGCTTCCCCTTGAGCTGAGGCTCATTCAGATGGAAAGCAATCGTGCTAGCTTGGTGAGGGGCTTGCCTTATTTATTACACTGGGTTTTGAAAGACTTCCATTTATTTTCAGTGTAGTTCTTTAATAGATGCTGTGCCCTTGACATCTCTGCCAATGGAAACTCTATAATCTTATCACCCCTGGCTCGCTGTTGTAATGCCTTTGTCTAGGCCGTTGTAATCAACTGGTGGGAATTTTTGCACAGTTCCACTTTACAAGGAACACAAAGAGTAGAAATTAAATAATATCCAATCCCCTCCCTCTTCCCCCCACAAGGAAATTACCTCTTATGTTGTCCATATTACTGAACAACTGTGGCACGCTGAGTTACTGAAGAATTGTGACATGCAGGCTAGCACTATACACAGGTGTTAAATAATCATGACAATCACTTAGGTCCCAGTTCTGCAATGTAATGCATAAAGGCTGAAGTTGTTGAGGTGCCATTTAGGCATGGGGGTCTGCCCACATGTATCCCATTACAGGATCGGGGCCTTAGTGGTCCATATTCTTAGCTTATTTTTCTCTCATGTTGCTGTTCCTCTTCGGGTGTGTCTATGCCACAAAGAAAAACCTGGGCACCAATTCTCAGAGCCCAGGTCAGATGACTCGTGCTTGCGGGTCCAGGGCTGGAGCCTGGACTCTGAGATCCTCCCCACTTGCCAGGCTCCAGGGCAAGCCCGAATGTCTACGCTGCTATTTTTAGCCCCACAGCCTGAGCCTCGTGAGCTCGAATCAAGCTTTGGGACTTGGCTTTTCTTTGCAGTGGAGACGTACCCTTGGTGTTCAGCTTGTGTGTTTGTGTGTGTGTGTGTGAGTGTGAGAGAGCAGCTCTTTGCAATTTTGTTGCTGTGCACCACATCTCTACATGTCGAAGGAGGCTGCCCAGCTGCAGTGGTAGCTGCCACTTTGTTAGGCATGTTCAGTTCAGCTGGTTGGAGGAGCTGCACACTGAGACTTTTCCATTGTTTTTTCTGGAAAACCAGAATGGGAAATATGTCTGGTTCTTTTGTTATAGATTCCTAGTTCTCTTAGTGGTCGATCAGAGGGAGGATATGGATGTTACGGAGGCACTCCTGTGTGTATAATATTTCCATTGTCCTATTTCAGTGAATTGGTGGAATGTGTGTACTGAGGGATGCATTTTGGCTGCCTTTGCTGTACTGCTAGGTGGTTATCCTAGGTAGAGATTTTAAAATCATCATGTAGGGATAGATTCTAAGGCTGCCTCAAACAGCTCTGGAAACTCCAATCCTGAAGTAATTCCCTGTAGGCAGACCCCTGGCACTTCGAATTGATTCACTACAGGATCCAGGCCTAAATCTGTGCTTACAGAGCTCTTCTTTAATAAGAGTCTGTGAAACAGGCACGCAAGCGACTGGATCCAGTAATGATACCAAGGGACTATTCAACAATTAGTGCCACGTTTTTTTCAAAAAGGGCAGCTGGTTTTTTTCACGCCTCAGTGTACGGGTGCCAAACTCGTGCCCAAAGACTGAAGCGTGCAGGGTCAGTGACACTTTGGCTGAAGGTGAACTTTAGACAATAGCCTAAAAAACATAAGGTAGGCAAGCATTTCTCTTTAAGGGTGCATAAATATTCAGGAGCTAAAACTAAAAAGGCTCTCATCTCGTCGTACAAGCTGTTGGAGAGCGTTGCTCCTTCAGTCACAGGAGTATTTTAGTGCTTTAAAAAAAAATTGCCACAAAACATCTGCAGTCTGCAAAGAGCTGTTCCAAAAATCACCTTGTCGGCATTAGTCTGTGATGCATCCCCGAAGGATTTATTGCCTTCAGTTGGCTAACTCTCAGCAAATCCCCCTTCTTTCGTGTAGATGGCACTCTAGAGTCTGGAAAAGCCTTTTACAGATTGCTGTGGAGTGCAGACGTTTTAGCAACTACTGCAAAGAATCTGGCCTTTAAATTAATCTTAGTCAAGCTTATTTTGCATGAATGGGGAAGAGAGAAGAAGCATAAAGGGGGAACAAGGGGGAATAATAGGATATCAATGCTACTTCTAAAACTGTAGGAGCTAAATGAACATGAGAGAAATACTGTCTATGGCTGGAGCAAATGCAAGTGCCTTCAAGTAAGTGTGTGTGTACATGTAAGAAATGAAGACCAATGATTTGTTCAGAGGCATTTTAATATGGGCATCTTCTCCTTAAAGAACAACTCCCATGTATAAAGTCCCATTACTCGAGCACACACATTTCTTGTTTCTGTTCCTATTTTTGTTCCTTTCCTCAGCTTGTCTGCTGAATGTTCAGTCTCCTCGCTCTGACTCTGCCACTGTATATATTCCCCAGGTCATTCCCCAGATGCTGACTCAGTGCCCTGTCACTCAAATCCCCACCAGGACTCATTAGTTGGGACCTGACTGAAAGACAGGCAGTTGGCGCAGGGTGTTAATTAACTGCCGGAAGGAGGGCAGGAGTAGGCAGGAGTGGAAGCAAGTGAGAGAAGCTGGCTACTGACTGTAAATCGTATCTAAATAACACCCAGGCTAAAGGGATACAATAAAGCAGGGGGGCATTAAGCACACCTGGAGTTGTGATGGTCAGTTACGGAGGATGAAAAAGACTTCCAGGGGACCACCCTGCGACAAGCGCCGAACACAATGGGCCCCAGATCTGAGTGAGACTTCCTAGGCACTACCAGGCTATAGGTGGTTAATAATAGAGCTGGTTGGAAAATGTGTTGTGCAGAGAATTGAGCTTTCAGTGAAAATTAAAAATTAAATTAAAAGCTGCTGGTGCCTCATGGGAGTTGCAGGTCGAGTGCCTCATGCTCCTATTCTCCTTTATAGGCAGGGCTCCTTGGTCGGACTACATCACCCATCATGCATGACAGCCTCCCCACTTGTTGAGGGGAGTAGGTGCATCATGGCAGTCGTGTGACCACAGTGCATCATGGGAGGTGAAGTCTGGCTGGGGAGATGTGTTGATGGAAAATTTTTGACCCACCTTAGTTAATGATAATAAAAACCTGCTTGACCAGGGTTAGTGGAAATTTGGAATGGACAAGTGAGGTTGGGAAAGAGATGGCGGGAGAGCCCAGTCGCTTATCTCGCTGGCAGCGTGAGGAGCATGTCTGGGGAAGGGTGCAGGGGAGAGAGATTGAGGAGGTAAACTAGAAAAGGGGACAGGGACAGAAGTGAGGGGAACAGTAGGAGGAAATCAGGGACAGGAAATATAAAGGAGGAAAGTAGTATGAACAATGGAGGGAAGGAAAAGGCAGAAGTGATATAAGAGGATAGAGGGGGAGAGAGGTAAAATAGGGAGAGATGTTGAAAGCCATTGTGGAGAAAAATACACAGTGTAGAGTGGGGAAGATGTAGGTGGAGCCAGGAAAGGAAGGGAAAAAATAAATTATGTAGTTTTAAAATGCATTAGAGAGAGTGTTAATTGTCAATATCATCATTAAATTATTATTACACAGCCAATGCAACTGTTACAGGGGATGTGACTCTGGGGGTTGAGGGAGTCTGTGTGACTACTAGGCTTAGTTTTGGGGCTAGCAGGGGTTGAGTTTAACCTCTGTATGTGTGTATACTCTATATGTATACACAGTTTATACAGCACTGTGTGATCTCTGTCCATTTTTTAACCCCCTGGTGCCTGGCAACGAAGGCATATTGTTTTAATGGCATGTCAGCAGAGGAAGATTTTTGTCTGTTACAGTGTGGCCTCCCCTGCTGAGACTACTGCCTGGCTGGAACGTGGTTAGGAATTGCAATTAGCATGACTAAATCCTGTGCAAAACTTGTAGCCGCCTGGCTTGTTTAGAGTAAGACTCCCTTTAATTGAGGACCTCGGTGCCGGAAATGGTATCCGGGGATCTTTAGTTAAGGTAGTTCAATGTGTGTGTGTGTGTGTGTGTGTTCAGAGTAGCACGGATACATGCACCTGCACTAAATGAGGTCCCCCACAACATGTAGATACTCATTTAGATTCACATGACATTTTGGAGAACAAAATGTGCTACTATCATTCCTTTGGAGACCACTTTTCTCACTCCTTTGAAGTTAGCTATGGACGGCTAGCTTTGTCTCTAAAACACTCTGGCATATTTTGGGAATCTCTTCTTGCATGGGATCAGGGAGGATTTTTGGTGTGCAGATAACTCCAAGTTATGAACATAATTCCCTCTTTCATTACTCGGAGAATAGCCTCCAAAGATATTTTGAGAAACACATAGTAAGAAGCAGGAACACATAGATACTTCCTTTCCTGAATGGAGTGATATTTCTCCATAGCTGTTGAAATTATGGGTGCATGATTTGCTAGATATTTCAATGGGAAAGAAAGTGTTCTGAGACTAGTTTCTTTATGCAGTTCTTTAGAAAGCAGATGTCCTTCATGCAGTGTCTCACAGTAAACACCGATACTTCAGCAGATCAAAGAGGTCACTAGCTTGTTACTAGGTGCACATACTGATCAACTCACATACTCTAAATCTTAAGCTTTTCCCTTCCTTTGTATTGTAATTGGCTGGAGTATGGTAGACAGGCAGCTGTTCACAAACACGTACACTCAGGTTTTCAGGTTAATTAGAGGTAAGGCCTCTACATTTCTGTGAAAGAGCAGGGAGCTTGAAATATATTCTGATTATTAACATACACATATGACAAGACCACACTGGGAGAGGACTTTGTCCCCTTCTATCGGCTGATCCACAGAATAGTTTAATGAGTCAGCTATAGCTGCAAGTTAGGGGAGTGACTCCTTTAGCTCCAGCAGCAAAGGCTCATTACATGCTGTAGGTCCTGGGTTCAAACCTGGGATGCCTCAAGTGTGATAGATTACACCAGCATCTCTCATTGTTTCAGAATTCCACAACAAAATGCAATGCATAAAGTGCAAGGGAAGGCATTGTGGTTTTGTAGCTGGATACACACAGCCATGGATTCCTTTGCCAGGTTCAGTGGGGGGAATGAGCAATCTGTTTGCCATGGAGATGCCACTACCAACATAGACACTGCACTAATCAGGTGCTTTTCCTCCTACCTCTTGCTGTTGGTAAATAAAGCTGCTCCTTGCAGTACTGGCTGATGTCTTCCAGGGCTGGCCAGAGGTGCAAGGGATATAGCTGTGTAATAGTTGCAGAGAGCAACAGGAGAGCAGCAGTGAGCAACTCTAGTGACATTTGTCAAGTGTCCCAATCCACAGCTCAGTGGAAGGCTTTCCTGGGTAAAAACTGATGAGCAAAGGCTTTTGGATCTGGCCCGAGTCCAAAGCTGGCAGTCATTCAGACTGGCTTAGTGTTGTATTTAAGAAGGGCCTTTTCCCAGTATTCAGTAAATACCACCGAGATTTTCATTGGCGTTCCATATTAAACATGCCTGGTGGATCCTTCAGCTGGTGTACGTTGTCATGGATCCAATAGCTGTTATGGAGCTCTGACAATGTACACCAGCTGAGGTGCTCCCCCTGCGTTCCAGCGTACGTTGTGTATTGAGGAAAGGGGGTGTGGCAGGCCCCCTGAGCATTACACGGACCTTGCTCTTTTCTCCTGCCTGGAGCACTGTTTCTTCCTTTGCTCTGGTGCCTTTTTGACTTGTTTGTTTGTGTCTGGGTGTATTTCCTCCGGGCACTGCCGCCTTTAGTTTTCTTACCAAACCCAATGAATATAGAATGGCAGTTTCCAAGCAGAGCTGATGGTTTCATACGAGTCTAAAATGGCTGTAGCTTGTAAAACCCAAGGCTCGGCCTGCTGTCTGGCTGCCTTTTTCCGATCACCAAAGGCACTGAGTGTTTCCTCCTGTGTTAATCTGCACTTTGGGAAGCATTCCAAAAGGCCATTTCTCCTCTACTCCATCAAGTCCCTCTTCAAGGCTCTCTTCTACTGAGACAAGCAATCAGCCATTCAATGAGGGTCAAGTTGAGAGGCTGTAGTGTAAATTGATGGGAGTTTATTATATACCTCTTTGTTTTTAAGTAATATACATAAAACTACCTATTTTAATTGTACTCCTCTGTTGCACGTTGAGTGTTGGCTTCTTAGACATATTTTATTACACTGTAATACACTGATATGTCTATCCTCTCCCTGACTATTTTGCTTCTTTGGTGTATCTCACTTCCACTTCCTTTCTGTCCCTTGTCTCTTTTAGAGAGTAAACTCTTTCACCCAGGGACTCTGTGTGTGTGTGTGTGTGTGTGTGTGTGTGTTTATACAACCCCGAGCTCATCAGGGCTTGATCCCTAGTGGGGCTGTTCAGCACTCCTGCTATACAAATAAGAACACTTAGATTCATGACCTGTAGGGGATGTGTAGATGTTTGGACTCAGGATTCAGCCTGGACTCTAGGATCCTGCAAGATGGGAGGGTCCCAGAGCTCGGACTGCAACCTGAGCCTGAATGTCTACACTGCAATTAAACAGCCCCACAGCCTGAGCCCTGTGAGCCTGAGTCAGCTGGCACAAGCCAGCCACTGGTGTCTAATTTCAGTGTAGACATACCTTTTGTTTTCCACAGTATGTTCCATTTTGGGGACCTCTGTGGAGTCTTTGTCCTTTCCAAGGCAGAATTGCTTCTTGAGAGCTACAGAAATGGGCAGACTCACAAATGGCACATTAGATGAGTTGAGGGACATTGACCTTTTGAATTTACTTTGATGGCAAGTCCTAGAAAGATCTGTCAATGTAACTGAGAGATACGGCATGTCCCTTTCCCACCACCTGTGTGCCGGGGGCACTAGTGTCTGTCTTGTTGCATCCTTTTGGTTTCTGACCAAAGAGGAAGAAATGAGATGTTCGAGAGGAAGTGGCTGTGATTAGGAAGAGGTTGAGGATCTGATTTCCAGAGCTGCTGAGCATTTGCATCTCCCATTGAATTCACTTGGAGTTGTAGGTGCTCAGTACCTCTGGGAATTAGATCTTATCTAAGCTATTCTCTGTGCTCTTGTCAAGTGGCCTTGGTGGCTCTCACTCCCTGTGGCAGGTTTCTCTTGCAACATGCTGCGTGGTATAACACACTGTCATGTACATGTTTCACTAAACCCTTACCTTTTCTAAATGGAGAGGCTGAGAAGCTATCTGCTGAGACACAGGGCACACAGGACCCATCCACATGTCCTGCGCAGGAATTGTCTTGGAAGCCTGCAGACCATATGCTGAACTCCTAGACAGGAGCAGGGAAGAGGGGGGCACGGCATACCATTAGTGCTCTCTAAAGGAGTCACTGGTGGCTATGAGAAGTGTTGTCAGGCTCATGTAGGTATGCCAGGGGAAGTCCATGAGTAACACTGACCAGTCCTGGCTGCTGGAGAACTCCAGGTTTGGCTTCACATGTTGTAAGCTAAAGTAGCCTTTAAAACTGCCCTACTTCTACAAACAAAGATAGGACACTGTATCTTTCTGCCTTTTTCAGCAATATCCCAAGTTGCACAGGACAGAGCAATTTCACGAGTAATTCCTACAATGAAAACCACTGCTGGGGGCCCATCAGCAGGATTAATGCTTACAGGATTTTTCTGGTGAGAATTTTTGGTGGCATTGACTGTAATTCCCTAGAAAGCAGAAGTTATTATGTTAAAGGAGTCAGCCATCAGTAATTATATTCATCCCCCTTTTGTGTTTTTTTTCCCCCATAACAGGCTGGCTTTGTTTTACTGATAGGACCTTTTGTATTCTTCTCCATTCAGAAGAATAAGTTTATTCAAACCTTTGCTACCATTGTATCCTTTTCAGGTAAGATGAAATACAAATAAGCATTGGGATAATTTCAGGCTGCTGAGTGAGTAGAATTACTTATCTCTTGAAACAATAGCTGCATTTCCACCCTTACCCCACAAACCACACAAGGGTCATTTTAACGGATTTGTTCAATTCATATTTTGCCACTGATGTGCATGTCTTTCAAATGGTTTAAGCTCCGTCCTGCATAGACTTCCATATGAAATAAGGCTGGTATTTTCAATGGGGCCTAAGACATTAGGGGCCTCATTCCCTTGGAAACTCAATAGGAATTGGGCACCTGCCTCCCTGGGTGCTTTGAAAGCTAAATACTTGCCAAAGGCTTTGCAGGATGGGGGCCCTGGTTTCTGTTGCGCCAAATCATGCAAGGACACATTTTAAAAAAGTACCCAGAAGCTTCCCATTTTGTGAGTAAGATTCAGAGCAGCGTTTCAAATTTATATGGAGCACAGGAATACCCACAATTACTATTAAAATAGCAATTACTAAAAAAGAGTTTGGAAGGTATATTAAACCTCATGCTTCATGGCTTATGCCAACCTCTATCTAACTATTAGGAGATAGTGCCCCAAGGGAGCAGATTAGCTCAGAACTGACTGCCCTTCTATGATTTCTTGCATCTTCCTCTGAAGAGCGATGGTCACTGTTAGAGACAAAATACTCGACTAGGGGTCTGATCCAGTCTGGCAGCTCCTATGTATAATCTGTTGCTCTCTGTGGGAGTTGCTGGATGCTGAGCACTTTAGAAGAATCTGGTTATAGATAAGGTGCCTGAATTGCAACTGAGCTCTTTTGAAAATCTGGCCCCAGTTCTGTTAGATGAGACCTTTTGAAAAGTCTGGCCTAAGAGCCTGATCCAAAGTCCATTGAAATGAACGGAAGGGTTCCTGGATTCTGCTCTAAGCATGTGTGATTCAGAACTAAGGAATATCTCAGAATTTAGCTGCAGACTGAGAAGAGGGAATCAAGATGGCTTATAAAAAAAAAAAAGTTCTACATCATTGATTATTTTTCCCTGCCAGCAGTTGTTGAAGCCATTTGTGATAGAAGATTGTGGGTCTGACAGAAAGGTCTGAGATCATGGGTAAATCCCAAATGAACCTGAACTTGCAGACACAATGTTATATTTAACTTACTTCCTCAAACTGTACTTGAATAACTGTGACTTGATGTCTCTGGTTCTCTTTCTGCAGTGATCTTTCTTCTTTTGTTTCCTAATACCTCTGGAAAAAAACCTTAATTTATCCCCCATTTATTGGCACAAGAAATGCAGGGTGTCCAGGGTATAGGGTCCCACTGAAGTCCATGGGGAAAAAAATATGATTGGCTTCACTGGGACCAGAATGTGGTCTGGTGTCAGGATACCTACAGGTACAGAAGAGAAGATCGTATGCTTACTGATAAACATATACCACACTGGCCAGTTCCATGTGTTATGGGAATAGGCTGTTCATTGAGACTCCAGAGCTTTGCATGATCCTGGATAGTTGTATTTTATTTGCTTGGGTTTTTGTGGCCAAACTAAAGGCTTTTTTCAAAACTATATTAAAAGTGTCTGTTATGGATATTCGTCATTCTTGTGATTGTGTGCATTGATACCAGTGTCAGCTGGTTGAGTTGAAGTACAGAGGAAGGATTATAATACATTTGAAACAGTATTGTCTAGCCACTCAATAAACGCACTTACCAGACAAGTACATGCATTTGGGAATGTTGGGGAGGGCTGAAAGACAGAGACCTGCCTCTTCTCTACAGCAGTTGACCCCTCTGGTCTGCTGTGGGCTTGGCAGCATCTCTGAGGATTTGAGGTCTGTTTGCATTCGGAAGTTTGCTCAGTTCTTTCATGCTACTCCTCTCAGATCTGTTCAGGAGCTGCTCCAGTTCCACATTTGCTTATTTAATTCTACGTACTCAGCCTTTCCTTGTTTGCATTGGCAGCACGAGGAGAAACACAGTTCTACTCATCATTATTACTCTTGTGTTTACAGATGACCGGATAGGGTCTTTTATAATTTATGGGCTAATTAACTTCACTTCACACAATGCCATTTTCAGGGGCTGGGTCTCCTACTCAGAACGTTGTATTAAACATTAGGGGCCAGATCTTCAGCGGCTGTAAATCCTTGTCTCCAAAGCAAAGCTATTCGTGCCTTTACATTTGACTTTATATGAATGGGTAAGGAGTGTGATCTAGTGGTTAGAGCACTGACTGGGAAGTCAGGTCAGCAGTTTTTTGGAGATTCCCAGGCTCAGACTGTGCAGGACATGACTTGTCATACCCGGGTGTACTGTGGAGGAGCTAGGCATTTCAGAAATATGTGCTTTAAGGACTCTGTCTCTTTCATGGACATTTTACTTTAGAAAGTTTTAACTTTATTTTAAAAGATTATTTCCATTTCATTTTTAAAGTTGAGAGGCTATAAAGCTTCTGGCTGAGTTTTCATTTTCCTGGATCGAAAAGAGAGGTGAGTTGGATGTTTAATTCCTGTGGGGATGCTTGAAGTATTACGTAACTGTTCCAAACATTGTTCCTGAAAGCGATTCAGCAGCCTGACCTACCTACAGTGGTGACTCATCCACCTCATTTCTGGGGCGGATGGGGATAGAAGCATATTCTTTTCATAGCCTTCCGAATTATCACTTGCAGTTTCCTTTGTGTTTCAGGGAAGTGCAATGCTGCATGCGAAAGCCCCTGTCACTGTGGTTATGATAACATGATGTCACTGCCAAGCCCTGTCTAGGCCAATTTCCCATCCAGTGGTCAAGCTGCGATCTGTAGGTTCATTGACGTTCTTCAGGGGCAGCTTTTATCAGAGTAAGTTAAGGTTAAACAATTGGCTACAGTGCAAGTGTGACCCAGCATTCCATGTGTGTTAACCACCCTGCCGCATTCCTGATCCGCACAGACTACAGCTCTCAGGCATGGGAGTTGATCCTTTAACTCAAGCTGGTGTGAGCCACAGATTGGCTCTGGAGTTCCGGGGTTCAGTCCCTGGTGACAGCCCTGATGATCATTGTCACACAAAGGAAACGAGGACAGCAACAAGGTCAAATATTGTTTGATGGTTCCCAGTGGTGCAAGTAGAATTCATTTCTTACCAGTACGCTGCACCAGGTAAAGGTGGGCATGTAACCCCCCAGGCAAGTCCTCACATGACCCCGCTCCGCCCCCAGCCCAGGCCCTGCACTCTCTCCCTCCCCTCCCTGTGACCCACCCCACATTACCTGGCGGGGAGGGCTCTGTCTTCCTCCCGGTGTGCCGGAGACTTCTCAACCGCAGGGCTCTCTGGAACCACAGCGGCAAAAGGAGCAGAACGTGGGGCTGCCAGGGGGCCCCATGCCGGCAGCTCCTCCAGTGCAGCTGTGCTGTCCCCTGCCCCGCCCCTAGCCCTTCCACGCAGCTGAGTCTCCTGAGTCCTGTCCAAGGTCTGTACAGCAGCCCTGCTGGAGGACAGGGCCATGGGGGTTGAGGCTGGGGACGGTACAGCCACGCTGGAGGAGCTGCCGGCATGGGGTTCTGCTCCTTTCGCCGCTGCGGTTCCTGGGAAAGCGGTTCCTGAACCACAGAGCTCTCCTAGGAACCGCAGTGGCGAAAGGGGAAGAATGTCGGGTGGCCCCATGCTAGCAGCTCCTCCGGCAGGGCTGCCTACAGACCCCAGACAGGAGACGCTAGATGCAGCTGTGTGGAAGAGCTGGGGAGGTACACCTGCGCCGGAGGAGGTGCTGGCATGGGGCCGCTGGGTGGCCCTGCGTTCTGCTCCTCCTGTGTCTTTCCGCTGATGGTTGCACCGCTGATGGTTCCCAAATGGGCGATGCTCACTGGGCAACATACCCAGCTATTTGTTTTTCTTTTGCTCCTTTGCCTGGGTGGTGAATGCATGCAAAGAGCATTTGTATTCAGTCAAGCCCTGTCAAAGGAATCATTAATAAATCCAAGAGAAATCTATTTGTCTCTTGTTTGTGTTGTGTTGTAATCCTGGCCTGTGTTTTGGGTTGTTCATTGCAGAGGGCCCAAGCAACTTAATTAGTTTACTGAATGAGGTTTGTGTTTCTGTGTCAGATGCAGAGATAATTGACCTTGGCAGACAGCACTTTTTATGAATTCTGAGTAGGCCCAGCTGAAGTGCAGTGTCCGAGCAGCAACCGTAAACCCTGCTTGGCAGAAGCCTGGGGTTGAGCATTACAGATTTTCTTTAACAGTCAGCATGACTGGGCAGATGCTGATGTTCTGTATTAGCCTTGATTTCTTTCCCTGGCCAGTCTTCATATACTCTAGTGTCCTAGGGCTATGAGGTCGGGTGGGGTTGGGTTGTTCATGGTGCCTGTGGCTCTGCCTTTAAATAAGGGATATTGATACCTGAGCCAGTCTTGTATAGGATGACAGTGGGTTTTATGTTCATGTGGCACAACTTGCTTAGATCTTCCCTGTGACCTCATTCCATCATTTTAGTAGATACTGCTGTCTGATTTCCATGCCCTCTCCCTCTCTGGGAAGTCAGACAAGTTCACTTGATGATTATCTGTTCTGTTCATTCCCTTTAGGGCAACTGACACTGGCCACTGTCGGAAGACCGGATACTGGACTAGATGGACCTTTGGTCTGACCCAGTATGGCCATTCTTATATTAACTTAAAGTTCTCTAGGGATTGTTTTAACAATGTAATTTTCTGAGAGTCCATTGGTTTTCCAAGGAAAGGAAACTCTATTCAGTTAAGATGTTACCTAAAATCTCACATCCAGATCATAACAATTGTGTGTATGTGTGTGTGTTTGTGTGAGAGATTAAAGGAACATAGTGAGCCCAGATACAAGATCTTAGCATCTTGCACATAGATAAGCAATCGCTTAGGCAAAACACTTGTAGCTTAAGCTCTTTACACTTCACAGTCAGAGGTATTTCAAAGACTTTCCTATCCAAAAACAAATCTAGCAGAGGGAAAATGGAGAGAGTCACTTAATGTCAGAGGATTATTATTATTTGCCATTACTATTACAATGTTAGCCAAAAATAAAAATGTAAAACCAGATATTATAAAGTTCTCCACTTTAAATTAGGGCTATAATTTTATTGATATTTTGGGGGAGGAAAAATGTGTATTTTCCCTGTAGTGTTCACCTTTGATGGACATTATGGGAACTCACAGAGGGACATACCCTATGTAAATGCATAGAAAACTGAAGTCTCTTTTAAGGAACCTGACCTGAGGGGATCACTGTTACATTGAGAGGAAGGATAGTCTAGTGGATGGGGCACAAGCCTGGCATTTGAGGGGCGTGGGTTTGAATCTCTACTCTGCCACAGGCTTCCTGTGTGATGTTTGGAAAGTTGCTTAGGGTAACATTTTCAGAAGTGGCTCAGTGATGTAGGAGTTAATGCCCATTGGCTTTGGTGCCTAAGCCACGTTTGAAAATGGGAGTTAGGTTCCTAAGTCACTTAGGCTCTTGGAAATTTAACCTGTCGTCTTTCTCAGCCTCATTTTCTCATTTGCAACATGGAGATAATAGCACTGCCCTGGCTCTCAGGGGTTTTGTGAGGATAAATACATCAGACCTTGAGGTGCTCAGATATTTGGTAATGGTGCTGAGATGAAGCACCTTCGAGAGTGGAAAGGTAACTTGATTACCATAAATCTCCTTCCCAAGCCCCTCCTGATCAGAGAATTCTAGCATTGCTGAACATTTTGTGTACATTTTTGTGTACAGTCTAGATTATTTCCTCACAAGCAGAGTCACCATTTACTGTGCTATTGCTATTTTGTAATGTCCATCTCTCTTTCATTGTAACTGGAACAGAAGACCTCTTGGAACCTGTCAGTATCCAGGGTTGATGGATTCTCTTGCTAGGTGGCAACTAGCAGCTGAGTGTACGGTGACGTCAAAGAGTCCAGAGGGATATGCTGGCTGCTTACAGAGGAGGCAGGTGGAGCTGGCCGCTGTGGTCAACTGAATTTTTAACAGTCTGGTGACCTGTACTGACCGGAGCCACCAGGTTCCCTTTTTGACTGGGCGTACCGGTTGAAAACCAGATGCCTGGCGACCCTACCTGGCTGTCAGATCCCAGGTTGAGTTTGCTGGGTTGGCAGGTGGAGGTAAAAACATCATTTTGCTTAATAATAGATAAAATCTGATCAGCGTGTCAGATAATGAAAAGCATGGAACCCCAGAGTGTCATTCTTTGAGTCACTTTTCTAATTTCAAGGACATTTTAACTGAATCCAGCCTGTGGCAGTGACAACTTTATAACATTTCTTGAAACTGGGGAGGGATAGCTCAGTGGTTTGAGCATTGATCTGCTAAACCCAGGGTTGCGAGTTCAATCCTTGAGGGGGCCATTTAGGGATCTGGGCCAAAAAAAAATAATTGGGGATTGGTCCTGCTTTGAGCAGGGGGTTGGACTAGATGATCTCTTGAGGTCCCTTCCAACTCTGATATTCTATGATTCCTTTCCTTTCAGGGGCCATTAAGTCTCAAGTTAGCACTGTCTGGTCACTAAATTAGAAATATATATTTTGCTGCTGGATAATAATGGCTGCTAACTCTACTCGGGGTTTTGTTTTTATAGTAAGCAATGCTGAAAGTGCTGTATCTTTTAAAAGGAGCAATGCCATTTGGACAGGAATCAGCCTTTGTAACATATTGAAGATGGGTGCATATGTACATACATGTGCAGTGGAACATATCTGCAATGAACTTTGGTGTAAGGAAACTTTGCTCCTAACTACACTGGGTTTGGAAGCAGGCTCTTTGTGAAGAGGAATAAAAATTTAGGGTATAATCCTGGCCCCACTAAAGTCAATGGGAATTTTGTCCTTGATTCAGTGGGGCCAGGTTTTCACCCTTTGAGTTGCTTTAGTACGAAGTGGTGTTCAAAACACTATTGCACTTCTAGTGATCCTCTTCTTCTTGTGAAGTTTTATGTAGAAAAGATTAATCCAAACTACAATGAGCGTGAATTATGTAAGTGTGTGTAATATTTGCTTTGAAGTCTAAAGGTTAATTAAAACAACCTTGAATAAGGTGGGGGTGGGGAGAAGCTAAATTCCTATGTTAAATCCAAGTTTGTTGTTAATTGGTAAAAATCTGGAGAAAAATCAAAAGGGTCATTATATATTTAAATATATAATCAGCCTAGCTAAATCAAAGTGAACCTAGCAAGCTGTTTATAAGTGGCCACTGCACTTAATCAAATCAATGCAAGGAAAGCCTACTTTCTGAATTAATTATTCTAAAGCTAGGAAGCTGGCAGCAAGTTCAGAAGGATTTTTGCTTAATTCCATATGCTGCACGTATGGTTTTATTCATTATAGGAATAGGCTGGGAAACGCTGGGAGAACAGAAACACCACAAAATGGAATATTAATGTTACTGGCAGCATGAATTGGCCATGGGCCCAACTTCTTAGGATTCCAGATCTCTTATAAGTGAAGTGTTTAGTTTTGCAGCTTGATCTAGACCAGTGTCAGGAGACTTGGGCTCTATTTCTGCCTTGACTTGTTGTAATGGTGCTTGTGAATGATTTCTGCCTCAGTTTCCCCATCTGTAAAATGAGGGAAACAATAATAATGTTTAGTGCTTTGAGATCCCAATATTACTGTAATTGTTCTAAGTGAATGTAAATTAAAGCTAGTGAATTATCCTGCATGCTTTTTCAGGTTAACTGAGTGACTGCAACTCTGTGCTATAGACACTGTGTTTTTGAGGAACCTTTCCCCAACATCTTGCTCACAATAGGTGCTAGCAATTGCCTCAAGGCCACAGTGGATTAAAGCATGACATCTGCAATCAAAATATATTTCCTTACACACCTAAAAATGTACTGTTTAGGGCCCTAAGAAATGTAGGACTGTGAACTACTAAGAGTCTGAAAACCTATAATTTATGCTAAAAATCCTTCAGGTGAGTTTGACTTGCACCAACAGAGAGTCTTCTGAGTTTCCCCATTTCATAATCCATCCGTGCAGAAGCCCATGGAAAACTTCTATGTTTTAATTTAATATACCGCAGTTTTGGATGGTGCTGATGTTAGGAAATTGTGTTCTCTCTTTATGGGTTCTTATTTATTAACATTGCCTTGTGCACATTGCAGTGTTTTGTTTGCTTATGTGAGTGTAATCTGTAGGTTACAGCTTCATCTAGGAAGTGATTTCAGTCAAGATTCAGTCAGAACTGTGCTTATTGATGTTAGACTCAGCTTCAAAAAAGAAATGCACCACATCTGACAATAAGCATTTATTGAAGATATATCGAAATTATAGTACTAACTTTAATTGTGTCATCTCATGGCTTCCCATAATGTTATATATATGAACAGGTGTGGGCCATAAAAGTTAGCAAGAATTTTAATTTATATATGTATATCTTGTAATCCGCTATGAAGAAATAATATGCTTAAAGAAAATACATTCTCATCTAAGAAAGACTTGATGAATTTATGAAAATAACAAGTTGGAAATGGGATTTATGGGATTGTAAATATTTGATTTGCTGTTCAGAAAGAAGAATTTGGAATCTTTATTTATTGAAAATTGGTTTTATTTTTCCCTGAAGCTGTTTTAAACTTAATCTAGTTGATGCTTTTTATATGGACACAGAAGAATTTTTATATGAATTCTAAATTTTTTAGATCATTTGTCTTTGCAAGTAATTTTCTCCTAAAAAAGATCCCATGCCACAAACCTCCATTGATACTGGTAATGCAGTATATTCTTTTGAAGTGCCAGTCTTTATTTCATATTATTCACATCTGTTTTATCAAATTCCAAACTTGAATTAAAACTAGTGTTTTGACATTCCCTTCCCCACCTTGTCTCATCACCCTGGAGGCTTGTCTAATCTTACTTCCCTTTTGGAATCAGACCACATGTAGAATCTCTATGCTAAGGAGTGCATAGATTTTTGTTTAAGTAATAGCGGTAGTTTGGGAAGCATAGTAGACATGCTACAGGAGACTGTAGTTCATTTATGTATAATTAGGTGTGAAGGTCCTACACACCATCCTGTACCTTACCAGTAAACAATAATCTGACCCCAATGGACCTACTGATGAAGTGAAAGGAATATTTTTTGCTTTCAGTCCTGTGCTTCATTTGAATATGTAGACTCTGCCAGCTATATAATGAAGTGGTGTAGATTTGTGTCTAACAGACTAGCAGTGTCGCACCCTGTCCCTTCCCCACTCACCTCTATGGCATGTATCTAGTGGATAAATCATGTGGGAAAACTTTGTTTTCCTTTGACCTCTGGACTGTTGGAGGGCTGGGTGGAGGGGAATAGGCAGACAGCTCTTTCAAGTCAGGGCCTGTTGCTGTAAGGTTCTGAGCATCCCCATCTCCCATGAGCTGCCCCTTCAACATGCCTGGTAACATGTTGTGCTCGCTATAGACCCAGTCCAATATGCTCCCTCCTGTAAGTATCAGAAGAATGGGAGTCACAGTGTTTGAGTTATAATCTCTCACCTGGACTATTCTAGGGGCAGCTTAACAGTGTGTTACCCTTTGCTCACAGCAAAGCATATAGTCACGATCTAGTCTTTAATAAGTAGTTGGAGGTCACTGAGCGAAGTAGAGCAGCATTTTCAGCAGGCACAGCGATGATCCCTATGGGAAATGACTGGCAATTATGAAATCTCTGCTGTTTCTTAGTAGCCTGAGATAAAGTTAAGTTTACACACTCTAATGTGCATTACTATTAGATAAATGCAATCTGTGATCACATAATTGTGAATACTGATGGCTTGCTCATAGGCAGGTATTTCCATTTTCTGGGCAAATACAATGTCCTTAATCAAATGGGCTTCATTTACATTTTGACCTTTGATTTCTATTCTTTGTGTTGGACAATGGCTTCTTTACTACTAGATGAGGGTTTTGTGATTCTCACACTAAGCTGATCATGTGCCTACTTGAGATTAGGTGTAGCTTCAAAAGTGGTGCTTTTAGACCAAGGCCACTATATACCTGTCATAAATATAAAGGGAAGGGTAAACCCCTTTGAAATCCCTCCTGGCCAGGGGAAAGCTCCTCTCACCTGTAAAGGGTTAAGAACTAAAGGTAACCTCGCTGGCACCTGACCAAAATGACCAATGAGGAGACAAGATACTTTCAAAAGCTGGGAGGAGGGAGAGAAACAAAGGGTCTGAGTGTCTGTCTATATTCTGTCTTGGCCTGGGATAGACCAGGAATGGAGTCTTAGAACTTTTAGTAAGTAATCTAGCTAGGTACGTGTTAGATTATGATTTCTTTAAATGGCTGAGAAAAGAACTGTGCTGAATAGAATAACTATTTCTGTCTGTGTATCTTTTTTGTAACTTAAGATTTTGCCTAGAGGGGTTCTCTATGTTTGAATCTAATTACCCTGTAAAATATCTACCATCCTGATTTTACAGGGGGGATTTCTTTATTTCTATTTACTTCTATTTTTATTAAAAGTCTTCTTGTAAGAAACCTGAATGCTTTTTCATTGTTCTTAAGATCCAAGGGTCTGGGTCTGTAGTCACTTAGGCAAATTGGTGAGGCTTTTTACCAAACCTTGTCCAGGAAGTGGGGTGCAAGGTTTTGGGAAGTATTTTGGGGGGAAAGACGTGTCCAAACAGCTCTTCCCCAGTAACCAGTATTAGTTTGGTGGTGGTAGCGGCCAATCCAAGGACAACGGGTGGAATATTTTGTACCTTGGGGAAGTTTTGACCTAAGCTGGTAAAGATAAGCTTAGGAGGTTTTTCATGCAGGTCCCCACATCTGTACCCTAGAGTTCAGAGTGGGGGAGGAACCTTGACAATACCACATACAAATGACTGGCATTGTGCTGTTTTGCATCCCACTGCAGTCTCTCCATGACAGGCTAATGCAACACAGCCCACAGAGTGGGTACTGTGATACAACTTTTTCTTGACGTACATGAATCCTCAAAGATGTTGATCAGCATGTAGACTTTCTGAAAAAAAAAGTCCTCTCCAGTAGTTGAATGAGGGCCAGATCCTCTGCTGGTGTAAATCTGTGGCGGTCTACTTTGAAGCAGAGCTGCACACAGGGTCCACCAGCTGAGTTTGGGTCCACACATTTTGGCAGTATGTGCGGTTGATTACTAATGTTTGGTGTTATGATACTCCGATCACAAGGGCTTTCTACACAAATCATCATCCAATTCCCTTATTTGATAAACATGCCACTTCCAGGAGCTTCCGCTATTACATTTGTGGGAAGAACAAGCCAATTGTTTGTTTGTTTGTTTGTTTGTTTGAAATAATGCGATGTCAGTGCTGAAGGGGATCAACAAGGACATGATATGCAGTGCAATTTGTTCCCAAGGCTGGTGCTCAAAAACTTGTAATTTACAGCTTTGTGGTGACAGGATGCATGAAAACAAGGTTGAGTTCTACAGAACATAAATTATTGTGTTCACTATGAAACTCCATTTAAGGAGACCTGTAATGTGCAGCTTGGGACAATCTTTATCAGATACCATCCGAGCCAGAATGCTGTTCGGAATCCTCTGCTGTGGGGGATATTAATGTAGATTTATTCTGTGATACCATCCTTTATTTCCCCCTTATTAAATTAATTTGAATTAGAAAATGTCAAAGTAACTTCTACCTTCACAACTGTACAAGGGCACCACAACATACAGAGATCAACCACTGAATAGGGGGTGGTTGGGAAAGGGTGGATAACAATTGTATTTACACATAGCTGTAGGTCTCTCCATTTTGATCCTGTTATGGATAAATGGAGCCCTATTTATTCATAGATTTTTAAGGCCAGAATGGACCATTATGACCATCTAGTCTCCTCCATGTCACAAGCGATAGAATTTCACCAGAAGTTACTGCATCAAGCCTATAACTTCTGTTTGAGTGACAGCACACATCTTTTACAAAGACATCCAGTCTTGATTTAAAGACTCCAAGTGAAGAAGAATCCACTGTGGCCCTATGTAAGTTGTTCCAATGGGTAAGTACTCTGTGTTAAAAATGTGTGCCTTATTTCTAGTCTGAATTTGTCTAGATTCAACTTCCAGCCATTGGATCTGATTATGCCTTTTTCTGCTAGATTAAAGAGAATTGTTTGCTATCAGAAATCTCCTCCCTGTGAAAGTATTTTTAGACCATAATTGAATCGCCAGATTTGCCACTGAACTTTCCCTTGGATAAATTAAATAGATTTAGCTTGTTAAACTCATCACTATAAGGCATGTTGTCCAGACATTCAATCATTTTTGTAGCTCTTTTCTGAATGCTTTAGAATTTTGCAGCATCAGAAAATGGATCACAGAACTGGATGCAGTATCCATTACCGATCTCACTAATGCTGTAGACAAAGGTAATACCATCTTCTTACTTCTACTTTATATACCCCTGCTTATGCATCCAAGGATTGTGTTTGCCATGTTAGCGACAGCATCACCCTGTCAGCACATGCCCAGATGTTTCTCTACTGTTACTCCAACGTCCTTTTCAGTGTTGCTGTACTCCAGGATAAGTGCTCCCATCTTGTAAGTGTGTCTTACATTCTTTGTTGTAGATACCACATTGCATTTCACTGTATTAAAACATGGGTTGCTCACATTACCAAGCCTTCCAGATCAGTTTGTATAACTGACATGTCCCCATCATTATTTACTACTCCACCAAGTATTTTGTCATCTGCAAATTTTACCAGTTTTAATTTTATATTTTCTTCCTGATCACTGATAAAGATCCTAAATAGCATTGGACCACTAGAAACATGCCCTCAGGAGACTGTTTCTCTTTTTACAATTACTTAGAGATCTATCAGTTAACCGGTTTTTAATCCATTTAACATGGGCCACATTGATTTTGTAAAATACTTATTTTTTATCAAAATATCTTCCAGGACTACATCAAATGTCTTACAGAAGTTAAAGTACATCATTATATCAACACAATTACCTTTATCAACCAAACTTGTGATATCATCAAAAAGCAATATCCAATTTTCTTGAAAGACTTATTTTCCATAAAACTCTGCTGTCTGGCATTAATTATGCTACCATCCTTGAATTATTTACTGATTATGCTCCTTATCTCCATTTCCATATTTTTCCCAGGATTGATTTTATGCTAGGCAGTCTACAGTTCCTAGGCCAGCCCAATTACCCTTTTAAAATATTGTTCCAGTCTTCTGGAACTTCCTAGTGTCTTCCAAGACTTGTTAAAAATCAACATTAATGGTTCAGATAGCTCCTTGACCAGTTAATTGAATCTTCTTGGATAAAAGTTATCCAGTCTTGCTGGTTTAAAAAGGCTGGATGAATGTTAGTTTCTCACAGTCAGAATATCCAGCCAGAGCTCTGAGAGCCCAAACAAAAATGTAAAATTCACATGAATTAAAATATAATTGATAATACTGATTGATTGCCCAATAGCACCAGCCCAAACACACACACGTAAAGACCACTCCAATTGTAATCTCTGGCCCTGATCCTGCAAAGGCTTATGCATATGCTTAACTTTAAGCACTGTAAGTAGTTCCATTGACTTATAATTGCCTTGCAGTCTGGCCATTCTCACTCCAGCTAGGCTCACTTGAGAGGAATAACTTGAGTGCAGATAACTGGAGCTAGCTCTGCAGTGAAGACCTACCCTGGGGAGGGGTTATTATGGAGGTGGGCAACAACAGGACTAGATCTGGTGAGTCAAAGTACAGACAGAGTTCTGTATGTGTGTACACTGCTATAGCAATAGGTGCCAAAGGCTTGCATTTTAGAGGTCATGGATTTATAAGCACCCAGGATGAAGGTCCCCATAGAAAGAGTTAGGGGTTATGAGTCTCAGAGATGTGTAGGTTAAACCACTTTGTCTGAGCCATTAGACTGTTCTGAGTTTCCTTAGGTTGCAGGGCAGCTGCACAGAAGGAGCGTTAATAAAGGCTACCTTTCCAGACTATGAAGTCTGAGGGGAGCCTGAGATCAGGGGTTTCCCCTGGTGCATAGAGTGGGGGTTAAGGGCACAAAAGGTGAGTTGAAGTAATTGGGTCTGTTTGAGCTTTGCGTGAGTCCTGGAGAGAGAGACAGGGGCCCAAAACAGCTGCTCCAGGGGACAGAGCACTCGTTCTTTAGCTTGTGGGTTCTGCGAGAGGGAGCTGCCTGCGTGCCTTTTGGTACAACCACTGTGCAAAGAGTTAGGACTTGTGTACATTTGTAGATAAACCAATCACAGTTAAGAAGTCCCTGGCTCCATGTCACTGATTTGTGCTCCAAATGGGAAACTGACGTGTAAGGCCCCAAAATCTGCTTCCGTTCAGCAAAGAAACAAGAGGATAATACTCTCCCTAGAGCTAGTTTCACAGTGCTGGATGTAAAATGTAAATCTGATGCCTAGCAGTTAATTTTTACTGCTACTTGCTTCTGTTGTGCTTCTTTACTTAAAGCTTACAGCTCTGTTGTTGAAAATCACCAAATGTTGTTAATTGTATGTTGTTATGGATTTCAGGGGATGGTGTCTCCACTTGCCCTGCAACCTTGGGTGCCTTACAATGCTTTTCTGTTGTAGCTCCCAGCCTGGGATGCTCACAACCAGCTAACAAGTACACAGATCACACCCTGAAGTGTCTGTGTGCGAGACAGCACTTGCTCAGCAGTTCGGATACCACCACCCTGTCTACAGCCCCAGCCTTGGTTACAACCAGCAAGGTGACCCCAACACACTCTCATTCCCAAACTTTCCCAAAGCCATGTGATCTGGAATGTCCAGCTCTCTCCTAGACAGTTCAGAGAAATAATTAGGTTTGTTCTTTCTTTTAAAGACACAAAGCACATCACAGCTTATCAGCTTAACATCCTTCCATTTAAACACAGCACTGAGTTGGTTTATAGTAAAAATAAAATAAATGTATTAAACAGAACAGAGGTTAAGTGATGCCAAGTAAAAGGAATAAAGTTAAAAGGGGTTTCAAACAAATGAAAGTGAAAACGTGCATATAAAAGTCTAAAACTTAACCTAGCAAGGTACAGGCTTTCTTCAAGATGGTTTCTCACCTATATTCAGTTTCTAGAGATTTCACCCCCACTCCCATGACCCACCATGGTTGAAGTTCCCATCTTTCTCAGCTCGTAAAAGCTCTTTTTGCTTGTCTGTCTAGTGATGATTGCCAAAGATGGCTTCTGTCTTAGCTCATATCTTCCAAAGTTCAATGACTTTGTTTCAAGAGGCAGGATGACCTCATGCTGTTCTTCCCTTCTTCTGGGCTTCCCATTCCCCTGTATATAAATGGGGCTTCCATTATTTTGATTCCACAACACTTAATTTACATAGGAGACAGGTAAATAGCTGCCTTCTCTTCTGTCAGGGAGGGAACCTGTTTCTCCCTGTTTTGCTACAGACTTTAAAACATAATATCATGAAATATCCATATTTCCATATAGATTTCATAGGTACATTCCACAATGATATTAATCACCAGTATGTCATTAGCTTCCAGAAAAGACCTCAGTCTTGTACCCTTTTATAATACAGTAGTATCATATACCATCAGTTGAGTCAATTGCTTATTACTTGAGGTTTGCGTCCCTCCCCCCCATCTTTATAGACCAGGAACCTTTGAAATGGATTATTTTGAGGGTTACCCCTTTAAAATAAAGTTTATTCAAACTGTGAGGCAGGCGGAAAGAATCTGGTGGTGAAGGAACCTCCATGTTGTTTTTCCATCTCCCTACTTGTTAGCTTATTAGCTTTGTTTACCTAATACGTAAATATTAAACCTTCATTGTCTTTGCCTGAAGATCAGGCTGGACAGAGAATCAAATACACATTCCTTTGTCTAAGGCAGACCTGTTAACCAACTCCTCTGACATGCCTGGTTTAAACACACTTTTGTCACAATTCTAACATATATCCATGACTCTTAGTACCCACTGTGTACATACATCATGCAAGAATATTAATGATCAGTAAGTTATTCATTTTCAAATGATAACTGACAGGGCATATTTTATACAAAAATTATTACAGTGGTGTGTAGGGTGTGAATAAAGGGGTTCTTAGTGTTAATACATGGTGTTTAAAGTTCTTCCATTGCTCCTTCAAAGATATGTAATCCAAATAGCAGTCCAGGCCAATCAGACTTTCTGCTCTAAAAAGGGCACAGCATGTAACGAGCATGATGCACCTGGCATCTGAAGGCAGCAAATTGTTTCTTTCTGAAATAGATCCAAGTCTTAAATGAAGTGGTTTTGCAAGTGATCCATTTTGTATTCATTGCATTCCTACCTAGAGGGAATGGTTTCTTTCCATCTTCCACAAGTGGAAAAGACAGCGGTGGCCTGATTTTAGTTTCTATTACAATACCAACTAACTTTTCTCTGCTGCTTCTTCAGTTCTAGCACAAATAACACTGGCTTTTTATTCTCCCCTGGGAGTGCATTTCTTGGTTGAAGCAGTGGGGTTAACCGGAGTGGGCATGGAGAGCAGTTTATCAACTATTCAGGAAACTGATTCATACTGCCCATGCCTAAAAAGAAAAGCCACCTTGAAATGCTTCTGTGGATGACTAACTGCTGCCCAAATACTCAGCTGACTGTTGCTCAGAATCCAAGTCTGTATAACTGTGCCCAGGGTGAGGAGAGATGTGCAAGTTAACAGGCACTGCTGTGTCGTTAGAGCAAAATAGTATACTGTAATTCACAATTGCAGCGCGGTGTCTACTCAGTTAAATGGCACAACTGCCTTTATGTTCCAGAGGAGCAATTGCTCTGCTAGGTGCTTATATAATTGTTATGCTTCAGGGCATGAGCCAATTTACAACAAATAAGGGTTAGAAGAAAACTTCCCTTTGAACAGGTTATTCTATAAGTTCCTGCTACAGGGTTTCTGCTTTCTTCCTCTGAGGCATCAAGTGATGGCTACTGTCAGAGAGACAGGATGCTGGACCAGATGGACTACAGGTCTGATCCAGTCTGCCACTTCCTATGTAGAGCTAGGAGAGAATTTCAGAGGGCATTCTGCTTTTTAGGATTTGTTTTTGTTCCAAAACAACAAAACCAAAAGAATTTGATATTTCTCATGAAACAAAATGCTGGGTGCATATACTAGTATATCTATTCCCATAGGGAAGGGGAATAAGCTATACCGGTGTAAGGCATCTTTATACTGCTATAACAGGGTCCACACTGGGGTTTTTACTGGTATAAGTATATTGGTAGAAAATCAGCCTACTCACAGTTACACCGTACAGCTTTCAAGTGCAGAGCAGACCATTCTCTAGAGGAGGCATCCAGGCACATCCAAATCTTTTTGGTCTGTACCAAGAGCTTCAGTGGCGGGAAACTGTAGTCAGGAAAAGCTTTCCCGATTCTTGACACATGAGTTGACAAAAGGAGCATTCTGCTTTGCATCTAGAGCACATCTCTCATGCTACCATGCCATGGTGGAAGCAACACACAGCTTTGAAAAGAGGGTAGGTGGGAGGCTTGGTGAAGCTTCTCACTCACCGTGGTGCAGGATCCCTGGCCTGTAATAATAACACTAGGTCAGTCCATCTGTTTCTTTTCCTAATCCACCATTTTGGTGGGTGTGTGCTTTTAATCTCGGTTTTTTTGGTGTGTTTTCTGTTGCAAAGAGACATGAGTGCACTGTTGTCAAATCCCGTAATGGAAGGGAACATTTCTTATCCAGTTTAAACACTTCAGATCAGTAGAAAAAGCAAATCAGGAAGAAATAACATAAGAAAGAAAATGAGTGAATTTATAAAATTACTGACTCTGAAGAACTCTGCAACCATACATGGAAGTTTCTGGTTACACGTCAAGGTCTTGCATTGCTCACCAGATATTGCACCATCTTAGTTTAAAGGAATAGGATAAAAATGATTTCAAAGGCAGTGTCACAAGCCCAAAATCTCCTTTTGAGTTTCTTATTCCACTGCTGTATGTGACAGGATTGTGATGGGCGAAACAACTTATTATGGGGGTGGGGTGTGTGTGTATTTTGTTATAAAAGGATTGGGGTTAATAATAATGATTCTTTGCATTTCTATAGTGTTTTCCATCTGAGAATCTCAAAGCCCTTTACAAACATGACTTTATTATCCGTATTCTAGAGGCCCCCTACTGAGAAAAGGGCTCTCTTGGGGTAGGTGCTGTACGAACACATTAGAAGCAGAATTACCAACCTTCAAGTGTTCAAAAATCATGAGTCAAATCATAAAATTGGCTTGAAAATTACATGATTAAAAATAGTTGGGTTCTTTTTCTTTTTTTAGCACTTAAGGTTACACTTAGATCACATTTTCCAGCTTTTCTCTGCATCCATGAGGGGTAGAAACTTCATATTTTTCGTAGAAAGTGAGAGTCTTATGACTCCAGGATCCTGAGGCTTTGAGACTCATCAAATATTGCTAGACTCATGAAAAAATTGTTGAGAGTTGACAATGCGGTGAAAGAGTGTTTCTGCCCCAAGTAGGCAAAACAGGCAAAGGGCAGGAGAAAAGAACGATTATCATCCCCATGTGTAAAATGGGGACTTGAGATACAAAGGGATTAAGTGGCTGGCCAAAGGTCATGTGGTGAGTCTATAGCAGAGTGGGGGCTAGAACCCAGCTTGCTGGCTCCATGCCACACACAAAGATAAAGAAGGCACAGTGCTGTAATTATTGAGGCTTGCTGAAATGCTGCCTTGTAAGGTTTTTGTGTGTGAATGGTTTGCAAAAATGAAAAGTAACAGTTTAATGGCTGACCTCACGTGCTTTTTCAGAACAGGGTAACATTAGAATTAATATTGGGTAGCGTAGTATATTGCAGGGGGTCTCAACCTTTTTCTTTCTGAGCCCCCCCCCCCAAACATGCTATTAAAAACTCCATGGCCCACCTGTGCCGCAACAGCTGCTTTTCTGCATATAAAAGCCAGGCCCGGTATTAGGGGGTAGCAAGCAGGCCAGTTGCCTGGGGCCCCATGCCACAGGGGCCCCTGCTAAGCTAAGTTGCTCAGGCTTCAGTGGTGGCAGTGGGGCTCAGGACCCCAAGCTTCAGCCCCAAGTCTAATGCCAGCCCTGCTTGGCAGACCCCCTGAAACCTGCTCACGGCCCCCCAGGGGCCCCGGACCCCTGGTTGAAAACCATGCGTATATTGTATACTTGATTGGAGACAGTGTATGCATCCCACTGTCCTACATAATTTTGGTTCCACCTGGTATAAAATACATATTTAAAGTCAATCCATGAACTAACTGACCAAGTAGGGGTGTGCTCAACTTTTCATACTATAGTGACTTTAGCTGTATTTCTGCAGTTTTAAAGGAACCTTCACCTGATCTGGTAACATGACCTAGCTGAAAGAGGTATAGTCCAGAATCCTTGGGGGCCACTGAATTGATGTATCATGGACCTGGTCTAAAGCTCATTGATTGCAGTGACATGACTCCCATTGACTTAAATGGGCTTTGGATCAAACCCTACTTCTGCGTGCTGTCTTGGCTAATGAATGCTATCAGTGTTGGCCTATGTTCTGAGTTGTGCTGTGTCCATTTATGGCTCTATATACATGTTTTATAGTAATTTATGTTCTAGGGCTAATCACACATGGAATCAGACCATTGCAAATACAGGGGACCTGGCCCCAGCCAAGGGCCATATTTTCCTGGCTACACTTCTCCATAAAGGAGTAAGGGGTTGTAAGAAGTCCCGTTTCTCCCCTGCATGAGTCAGCCCTATTGTGGGAAGGAGCAGAGGACAAAAAGCAGCCTCCATGAGTCTGCAAGCCCCGCTCCTGTGGGGAATGGGCAGGCAGAGCAAGGCTTCACCCTTCTCAACACAGCTGAGCTGGCATGACAGGAGATGCAGTCTGTGCCAGGTATTGGGCAGGTGTAGATTACTTCCCCCTTGCCCAGGATCACAGGCTGCATTGTTTGCGACTCTGAGCCACAATGTGGTTTCTGTTCTGCTTCTGGGGCAGAGCAACTGTGGACAAAGCCACAGCTCAGCCCCAGTTAATCAGGGGAAAATTCTACTGTGCATTAGCCAGATGAACTGAGGGGGAGGGTGCTGGGAGCCTTCCATCCCCTCCTGTCCTAAGTAGTCCACTTGCCCAGAAATAGTGAAGGCTATAACCCAAGTGCTCTCCTCAGGAGGCCAAGAGTGAATGGGCAGTGTGAGGTCATGCCCAGGCCCCAGAATGCCCCTATCCCATGCATGCTGCTGGTATGGGAGAAATACATGCAGTTCCTTCATGGAGCAGCTTTGCTGAACAAGCTCACTCTCCTCTCCTCACTCCAGTAAGGCAGGTTCCCTCCTCCCCTCCCCTTTTGTTTCACAAGGAAAGGATGTAGAGTTCCTTGCCTCCAACGCACCAAGTGACCATTTGCCTAATCGAACGTGTAACTATTTACAGATTCAGAGCTGCTTCTGCATCTTGTATTGAATACAGCTAACATTATACTGCTGTTTATAAGTGATCTCAGGTGAGTGTGCAAGTGCCCAGCTTCTGATCCTTAAGGTCTAATAAATTGAAACATTTACATCATTAAAAACATTGTCACCCCGTGCATCCAAGGGTCTGCAAATGCTTAATAAATATTAACAAACTACCTGCCCTGTGGGTAGGTAAGTATTAGTGCTCTCTGGCAGGAGGGGCAGCCAGGATGCGGGGAAGGTGAGTGTTTTCCCCATGTGGTAGAATAGAACCCAGTATAGCCAACTTCTAGTTCCCTGGCAGCTTGGCCCAATGGTAACCGCACCCTCCTGGGCCTTGCTTGAATTAATGCATCAGCTTAGAAGTGAGCCCTGCAGCCTGGGGAGCATGAGTGAGAGTGGCAACACATCCATCGGGGTGGCGCTTTGTCCAGTCCTCTCCCTTGCTACTTTCCCAAGGCTCCCGCAATAGTGACTCGTGCTGCTTCCTGACCCCTCAAACGTGCTGTTCTGTTCTCTTCATTGTAGATTTGCCATTTGCCATCCTTTTAATACTTCAGTGTGTTGCCTAGAGGGTTCCTAAGTCCCTGAATTCAGCAAAAAGTTATTAAATATGCACTCTACTTTATTACTCTTGTGACAAATTGTTATCATAAGCATTCAACCATGTATCAGCTTAATGGAGAGTCAGGTTATCTCTGAGGCATAAAATCCAAACAAAACCGCGTTCAGTGCTTTAGTTCAGGCTTCCTCCTTAAGGAGTTTGGAGGTTCCCCCACCCTCAGAAGGCCAGTCCATATGTCATTGCCTAAAAGCTGTAACAAGCGGGGGCCTATGTTCCCTTTCTAAAGCGTTTTATGATTAAAGGAAAAACACCTCACAGCTTCAAAACTACTACTTCCTGCATGGCTTTCCACTGCATTTTCTCAGTGGTTGGAAGCAGTGATGGGCAAGAGCAGTTTGGTTTGGATAGCACTCAAAAGGTCGCTCTATCCTATTCCACTGAGGTTCCCTAATTCTCACTCAGAATTTTGATTTGTATTACAATAGCACCTGGAGACCCCAAAGAAGATTGAACCCCATTGGGATAGGCACTGTCCATCACTTTGTGCTAGGCACTTATAACTGTAAGAGACAGTCCTTACCTGAAGCAAACTAGTCTAAATAGACTGGGCAGACAAACAGTGGGAGGAGAAACTGAGGCACAGGGTGGTGAAGTGACTTTTCTAAAGTGACAGTAACATGGTGGCTGGCCAGTGGACTGGAGAGCCTGGAGCTGAGCCAGTCCTGATTCTGAGATGAGCCTCACCTGTGGGGAATCAGGTACTCTAATATAAAAGGCTGCAGGAGAGAGAGGGAGAGAGAAAGAGAAATCAGGGTCAGAGGGCTGAGCTCCAGCCAGAAAGGGCTGGCAACCGGTGGCTTCAGGTGTAGTGGACTGAGAAAGAGTTCTGGGTGTGGCTATTGGTGTATTATGAGTTTGGATTTTGTCAGGAACTCAGTGAGGATTGTTTCGATTATTTTGTGATTAAGGACTCTGGAGTCTGTGTGAACTTTATTTGATGTTAAACCAGCCCTGGGAAAGGGCTGCTGTGAGCCACAACAGAGACTGTCTGGCATGCTTAAGGGAGCTAATAGGGGCGAGGTGCCTGTAAGCTGCCATGGAGGGGTCAGTCAGTGGCAAAGACAAGAACAGAACCTAGGTCTCCTGAGTCCCAGTCCAGGGCCTTATTCATTGGACTTCAGGGCCTCTCAGAGGCTCCCTCCAACATTGCCCGTGCCTCCCAAACACAGCCCTCCAGTAAAAACCGGCTGCAGCTACACACATTCTACATGGGATTGTTACTGTACAAATTGGCTGAATATTAAACTTGCAAACAAATTAAAATGCTAACACACAATCTCTCTCCTAGGATCTTCACTCTTCTCCTGCCCCTTTCACAGATGGTAGCAATTTAGATGATAGTCCTGCACTTTGGTGGCATTTGGCTGCTATTTTGCATTCCCTGCCTGCCTTTTTCTTTGTCTCTTGCCGCCTCCTCCCGCCCCTGCTTGTGTATGTCCTATAGGTAGTGGAGCAATAACCCACAAGAAGGAGCTTCCCAGCCTGCTGCACCTCTGATTACAGACATGGAAGGCCTGAATTTTCAGAGGTGCCCACTTATTTTAGGTGCCCACTTCTGGAGACACCTTGGGCCTGATTTTCAGAAGGGCTGAACATCCATTCATGCTGGGTGAAGTCACTGGGAGCTGTGGGTGCTCAGCACCTCTGAAAACCGGGCCCAAGGAGTCTCAGGTTGGCCCAAGCCACTTTTTATTAATTTGGATCTCGGCCCTGACGTTTGCAGCTGGTGTGTCTGCTTCTTCCAGGTAAAACCTCATCTCCCTTGAGAGGGAACTTTCCAGGACAGGCCAATGTGGCCTCCACACACAGCCTTTATGAAGCACCCTTTTGAATGTCCCATTCTCTTGACTACTGCCCCCACCCTCTGCTACCCACTTGGTTGGTGTCATGTCCCTGTCCTGCCCACTGTCACCTGTTGCTGCCATCCTCACACCAGCCTTTAGGATGAAGGGGTTCGAGCCCTCTCAGGAGCTAGGGGAATGATCCTAAGTTAAACAGCAAAGACCCTTAGCCCAGCTATTAAAGTAGCTTAAAACAGCAGGCTGCTGTCTCACCGCATGAACCAAAGAGCGGGGAAGCTGTGTGGGAACACTACCCCCCAAGGCAAGCGAGAGGAGAGGAAGCTTTTTCTTTGATCTTAGCTATGCTCCCCTCTGCACTGCCTTGACTGTAACCCCTGCTTTAACTCTGGTTAGCCAGCGGCCTGTAATGCTTGGCAAGCATTCACAAGAAGAAGGTTTTAAAATGAGCGGTTAACACTATCAATCCTGGTGCGTACGTCTGCACTGCAATCAGAGATGTGACTGCAGCATGTGTAGACATGTCCAAGCTGGCTTTGATCTAGCCAGCTGGAATAACAATAGCTGTGAAGCTGTGGCAGCATAGGCGAGCTAGCGGCTGGAGTACATCATACCTAGCATCTTGTACTGGCCAAGCTGCCACCCAATCACAGCTATTGTTATCTGAGCTACCTAGATGAAAGCTAGCTCTCTGCACGTCTACATGTGCTGCAAGGTGGGTGAGGTAAGAACTTAGTGAGAGAGACAAGCATTCAAGCCACTCAGAGCTCCTTTTCTTAGTACCTCACCCACCTTGTCTTTCTCACGTCCTTGGACTGACACGGTTACCATGACACTGCATACACACGCTGCAGTGTCTACATACAGAATTGTTCTGCGAGTCTCCCTATGCATTTCATGCTGCTATAGGCTTTCAGTTTGCTGGCGAACTGAGCACCACTTGACAGCAGCATTATTCTCCGGTGCAATGCAGAGCAGATCTAAATACCCCATGACGTAGCTGTTTGGGTTCAAAGTCCATCTATTCTTACACAGCTGCCTCTGGGGCTGTGAATGATTCCTCTCTCAAACAGAAAGAAGTATGCCTTTCCCCCTCTGCACCCAACAATTACTGCTCTGGCTGTGCCCTTCGTAAATTAATCTTCTTTACTATTCAGGTAATCAATCCTGTCAAACCAGTGAGCAGTGACGTCCTTTGCCCCATTGATCGATTTACACTGCTATTTTAGTTGATGCTGAATTACAAACGCTTCTGTGCTTCGTTGCTGGCTCTGTGTGTTTCTGCTTCAGGGAACTTTACTAGAGTTGGTTCCTGTGGATTACACACAAAAAATAGAAGCAGTAATAAAGAGGGAGGGGGAAAGGGCCATTTTTCAGGAGTTCAGCTTCAAATGGAGAGAGAGAATCTTTTTCGTGCCAGACGTTTTGGTGTAAGTGATGTGTTGCAGTTAGTCAGACATCCGGAATGACAACTGAACTCTTAAGTAAAAGAAAAAAGGAACAATTATTAACTCTCATTGAATGCCACTGATATGGGTAAAGGGCTCTGGACCACAGTGCTGTTCCTTCTCTGACTGGGGAAGCTTGAGGAGCAGAGGATGGCTTCTTCTCACTCATTCTAGGGTCAAATTGAAATAAGAGATATCTCATTTTCTTCCTTCCTTTATCTCTTTCCAGGGTTCACAAGAGGTAGTTCCTTCTTGCTGTGATGCTAACATGCTGCTCATAGACTTGTAGGTTTTGAAGCCAGAAGGGATCATTATGATCATCTAGTTTGACCACCTGCTTAATAAATATGAGCTGTAGAATCCATCCAGTGCCTGTCCCACATGAACTCCCATTGAATTTGATGGAAGCTAGGCTGAGCCCTGAGCCTGCAGACAGACCTGTCGGGAGAGCCATGCCCCTCCTACCCACTTAAGTTTTGCCGAGGGTGGCAGATTGTCTTGAGTGGCTCTGGGGCTCTGACTGTGGGATTAGGGTTTTAACACAGATGTTCTCCTGCAATGACGCTATTTTTCTGTGCTCTAATGCTTGCAAATTCATTTTCAAAAACAAGAGAAAATCACAGAAGTGAAGGAGAACTCAATGCGGGAAGTCTCCATTAAGAGGCAGCATGGATAATGAAGGATATTGGTTTGGGAGCCAGGAGCTCTCAGTTCTGTAACCAGCTTTGACAATGTCTTCTTGTACTACTTTGGGCAAGTCACTTTTCTCTGTGTCTCTCTTTTCCTCCTACCTGTGTCTATCTTGTCTGTTTAGACAGTTCCTGCCCTGATGAGTTTACAATCTGTTTGTACAGCACCTAGCACAATGGGGTGCCAATTAGGGTGACTAAGTGTCCGGTTTTCGACTGGAACACCTGGTCAAAAAGGGACCCTGGTGGCTCTGGTCAGCTCTCCAGAGCCCTCGCCCACCCCCCCCCAAACTCCTGCCCTAGCCCTGAGCCCCCCAAACCTGGAGCCCCCTTCTGCACCCCAAACCCCTCATCCCCAGCCCCATCCCAGAGCCCTCATCTCCTCTGCACTCTAACCCCCTGACTCAACTCACAGCCCCCTCCCGCGCTCCAAATCCCTCGTCTCCAGCCTAGAGCCCCCTCCTGTACCCCAAGCCCCTCATCCTCAGCCCCATCCCAGAGCCCTCATCCCCCCTGCACCCCAACCTCCTTCCCTTGTCCCACACCCTGAACCCCTCCTCCCTGGCCCCACCCCAGAGCCCATACCCCCTCCCACACCCTAACCCCCGCCTCAGGCCCTAGCCCCCTCCCACATTCTGAATCCCTCGGTCCCACTCTTCAGCCTGGAGCCCCCTCCTGAACCCCAAACCCCTCATCCCCGGCCCCACCCCAGAGCCCTCACCTCCTCCTGCACCCCAAACCCCTGCCCCAGCCCAGTGAAAGTGAGTGAGGGAGAGCAAGCTGCAGAGGGTGGGGGAATGTAGTGAGCAGGGGGTGGGGCCTCAGGGAAGGGGCGGGGCTAGGGTTTTTGGTTTTGTGCGATTAGGAGGTTGGCAACCCTAGCTCCAGTCTCAGTTAGGAGATCCAGCCGCTACTGTGATATACATTAATAATAATAACCCCTTAATATAACGCACTAGCCAGGGCTATTGCTGGCACCCCTATTACCAACCAATCTACTATGGAACGTACAGCTGTTTATGAAGCTGTGTCCCTCTCCCAGTTTATGAAGCTGTGTCCCTCTCCCAGTTCCTCTAAAGTGAAAATCTTTGTACTGTGTTTGGGATATCAGATGATTCTCATCCCCTTCCACATAATTTGCTGACGTTACAAGCTTTAGGTGTAAACTGTGTCTGATTTTTGGCCATAATTAATTTATGGTTTAATTATACATTGTTGCTAAGATGATGAATGCTGCTGTGGAGTAACTTTGCCCTCTCTGCCTTGCATAACAGAGCTGGGAGCAAGGATGGGGTAGACAGGCTGGCGGAGCCAATAAATATATCTGGGAGGGGGAATACCGGGGAGGGCCAAGAGCTAAAGGACAATGCTGGTACAATAACAAATGGGTATAAACTGGCCATGAACACATCCAGGCAGGAAATTAGAAGAAGGTTTCTAACCATCAGAGGGGTGATGTTCTGGAACAGCCTCCCAACAGGAGTTGTGGGGGGCAAACAACTTAATTAGCTGTGATACAGGAGGGCCAGGGAGCAGTCAGAGCGTGCTAGAGGGAAAATACATAAGCTCAAGGCTATTTAAGGCATGGCTCCCTGTAGACTAGGGAAGGTGGCTGCAGGTTAATTGGAGCACCTGCAGTCAATTAAGGCCCTGTTAGGAACCTAATAAAAGCCCCTGCATCAGGTAGACAGGGAAGAAGGAGAAAGGACTGGAGTTTGGAGGTGTGTTGAGAGATTTGGAAGACCTGAGAACTGGAGTAAGGGAAACCCTGCCCCCCAGCATCCAAGGACCAAGGGTAGCCCCACCTGAGGGGGATGAGGGTAAGAAACCCACATGGGTTGAGAAGGGCTGGGACTCGGAGCAAACCTAGACCCCTTGCCCCCCGCTTCCCTCCTCTACCACCTTCCTGGGTTAGTAGTGGTGCCCTTGGCACCCAAGAGCAGGGGCAAAGGGTGGTACTTTAGCTCCCTGCCAAGAAAAGCGCAGGACCCACCAGACTTAAATCGGCCATCTTGCCACATAGCTTTAAGAGTGAGATAGACAAATTTATAAGTGGGACTGCATGAGGAACTTGCTTGTGATGGTGGGGGGCATTGGTAGCCTTGAGTTTTTCTGGTTCATGTCAGATGTTCCTAAAATCTCATGCTTTAGGGCTTCAGCTGGTCATCTGCTGGGGTCAGGAAGGGATCCCTCCCCCTTTGCCCCCATATATTCTGTTTAGATTTTTGTTTCTTAATCAGTTCCCTGCCATCGCAGGGGTCTCGGGCAGTGGTGCACCTCCGTCCCTCCTGTTTTCTGCCTATGGCCTGTAATAGTCTAGTCTCCTGTAGGGTGTAACACTTTGGTCTCGTTTCCATTGTTGGGTTTAGGATGGTGGGTCCTGGGTGGTGCCTGTGATATTCCCAAGGTCAGACTAGAGGATCTGGTGGTCCTTGCTGGCCTTAAATTTTTTAAGTCCATGACTCTAACCCATAGATTAGCCTAGCCTTTGCATAGCCAAAAGTGATGATGGAAAAAGGCTATTCACTTCCTATAAGTAAATAGGAAGTAATGTGGCTAGGGAGTGAGAGAGAAGCCAAGATCTGCCTCTTCTCCCAGGCATCCAACACTACCAGAAGGGGGAGTGTGTTGGAGCCTCAAAGTGGTTCCCACCTCCAAGATAAACATAATCTGATTCTCCCCCAAGTATCTGGAACTAGAAGCATCCTTGTCCCTTTCCAACCTCTTCTGTTGCTGTGGCGTGGAGCTGGGAATGAGTTTTAGGGGAGGGAACTGTAATACTTAAGTGTATGCAGTGCTGTTCTTCAAAGGATTGCAAACAACTCTGTAAAGGTGGAGGGACGGATTTGGGCAAGCTTTGCTCAAGTTGGTTAGTGTTTTGTCACAGGAGTAGTTCCACTGAGGCTCTGGACAAATCATTTCACCGCTTTGTGCCCTGTCTGTAAAGTGGTGAAGTCACTGGATTACTGATCACTGGTCCTCACTGGGAAAGCCCTGAGAGGAAGGTAAGTATTATTTCATAGATAGGGTATCTGAGACACTGAGAAGTTGAAGTGACTTGCCCAATATCACCCAGTGAGTCAGTGTCAGAGCTAGGCAGGGTTGGTTCTGGGGGGTGGGTGAACAGGAGGGGTCTCCAAGGTGCTTCTGAACTGCTGCTGGGCTTTATTTTGGCTCCACTCTGATCTCCCTGTGGTTTTTCTATTTTGTTGGCTGCTGGGGAATGTGTGCAAAAAGGTTTTCTACTCTGGCAAGGGCCACTTCTGGAGCTAGAAATTCAGCTCAGGAATCCTGACTTGCAGTCCTCTACTCTGTCCACTAGAAAACAGTCTCTCCAACCTCAGAGACAGGCATGTATTAGATCCAGCCTCAGATGTATTGTACAGGGATGTCAGAAATAGCTAGGGCCTGATTCCACACTCGCTTACTTCCTCAGTTTTCTACATGTGTGACTCTGTTGGTGTCAATGGCATAACTCCTGATTCTCTCCAGTTTGAGAGGAGAATCAGGCGCATAATGTTTACCATTCAGCAACCCCCTTCATCTAGCGAAGCAGAATTAGATTGCTTTTTCTTATTTGTAGTTTAATGTTGAAAGCCTTTTCTTTCCTACTTCGAGTCTTATTTCTTTGGATGACAGATGTGCTACAGTACATTAATCTAAGCTCCTGAACAGTCACATTGCTCCTGGGAAGTTCAGCCTTCAAAACAGACTGCAAGTCCATACCATCCATCACTAAAGCACATAGCTTTGGAGGACTGCTGGAAGTTTGTTGCTGGATGTTCAAAAAAAGCCCAATCTGCCGTATTGAGCTTGGAGCTTTTTAAAAAGCTCCAGTCTTTAGCTGCACTGAGCACAGGCACAGCTTAGGTAGGGGTGGGGGAAGCAAAGATTGATCATATGTCACCTCAGCACTCTCGTCAGCTACCAGGGGCCAGTTTGGCCCCAGTGTAGGCCTGAGCAGCGTCAGGGCTGCTCTAAATTGCAACTGGAGCGCAATATTCTCTAGCTACATTTTCCCATTTCCCCCAACATGAATCCTACTGTGTGTGTAAAGGATAAAAAGTAAGGCCGTTGCATCACTTTTAGTACTTCAGTATCCACCAAAAGCAGTTCCGATATGTATGCTACTAGGGGCTCATCTCTCAATGTGGGGTAGGAGAAATAGGATGCACAATCCTGCTCTCCCCTCTGCACTGCATTGACATTTTACTCTCATGAATCTCTTTTCTTTCCGTTTGCGTGACATCCCATGTGCTATGCTGTGTCGCATCCTACTACAAGGCAGTAGGATGTGGGGAGGGCAGATCTCACATAATGATTTCAGGTCAGATGTATGAAACCCGGAGTCCTCCTATGTGGAACGAAATTGACAGATGGAAATGCTCTGTTTGTATCAAGGGCTTCTATACAACAGCTAAATGCACACTTTATTCTTTTGTCAGCTTGCATGTTCACCTTGATCGGTTCATCCTGGAGTGTGATGTCTTGGCCTCTCTATCCTCTTCCGTAAGATATTGTTTACTTAAACTGTAGTTTACTCTCTAGTAACTCAGCAACAGACATAATGGGGGGGGGGTATATAAAAACATATATTCCATCTTCAGAGAAATGCACAGGATTTAGCACACCCATTCTTTTGATTCCTATATGAGTTAGGCAGGTACATCCAGTAACACCATTTGAAAACATAGAGGATGGAGTACATGAGATAAAGAAAATGAAAATTGTCTATGGGAAAGAACCTTGGATGAGCTTATACCTTTCAAAGTAATAAGCAACGAGGTAAGGAAGTTCTTTGAGAATTCAGGAACTGTAAATCTTGGCAGGAATTGTAAATCTTTGCTAATGTCAGCCTATGACTGAAACTGCTTTTGCTTAAAACCTTACTTGTTTTGCCAAATAGGAGTTAGAAAACATTTTTATCTCCCTTGGTCAATTATTCTCCGCATGGATAGTGAGACTGATCCCAAGCAGCATTATTGAGGCTTGGATAGAGCGGTTGCAGCTACCGTGAACTGAGATCCCCAGGAGCAACTATTCCAAGAAATAAAGATCATTGATTCACAGTGTCAGCTGTCTCTATCATTACATTTAAAACTGGAACTTGTTTTTCACTCCAAATATGTATCTGCATAACAATGAGAGCTTAGAAAAGGGGCTGTTCTAAACACTGCATATGTCTCACTGGGATTTGAAATTCCATTGAATGAAAATATTAATATTCAAAATCATGCAGGAAATATTTAACCCAATACATTTCTCAGTTAACAATAAGTCTACAGGAGAAACTAGGTTGGGTTTGTTTTAGCCCATTCGTACATTAGGGTTAGCCTAACAGAGGGAAATTTACCATGGGATTACAACCTGATAACAATAACTAAAGAGAGAGGCTGTGCTTCTAGTTAAGACAGTGGACTAGTACTTGGAAGACCTTAGTTCAATTCCTGAGTGTGGCACAGATATCCTGTTTGTGATTTTAAATACATGCTTAAGTTCCATTGAAGTAAAAGGTAAGACCGTTCTTAAGTGCTTTGCTGAATCATGGTCTTAATCTCTCTGTGCCTCAATTCCTCATCTGTAAAATGGGGATAATACTATTCCATTTCTCCCTTTGTGTGTCCTTGTCTATTTAGACTGTAAGCTCTTTAAGGCACAAACTGTCTGTTACTCTGTTTGTACCACACCTAGCACAATGGGGCCCCTATCTTGGCTGGGGCCTCCAGAAGCAGCTATAGTACAAATCAATTATAACTAAATTCTCTGGCTCATCTGTATTTAAAATCTCTCCCAAAGCACTGCACTAATATTTGTATGGCCATGTAGAGAGACTGTGCCTAGGTACAGTAAAAGAATGGTCCTCAGTGATTTCTTTGGATTGAATCTAATAATATATTACAGCTAGAAATGCTAGGAACAGCAGGGGGAAAAATAGGTTTAACAGTTAAAAAGCTTTTGAGGATAAAGAGATCTTGTCTCTCACCAACAGAAGTTGGTGCAATGAAAGATATTACCTCACCCACCTTGTCTCTCTAATATCCTAGGACCAACATGGCTACAACAACACTGCATAATTAAAAAGGGTGTCCTTTCTAAAATGACACTAATGTATAGTGTGAATAGGAGAACATTTATTAGTTGTAATACTGTTCTGAAAATAAAACAGAAGTGATGCTGATTAGTAAAGGGAATTTCTTATTAATAATCAAAAAATATGATGTTTGTTCTTCCTGGACTAGTATCTGTTCCATCTGCCCCAACAAATACACCACTTGCCTGAAGAAGAGACCCTTTCCAGACTATAAACAGTGCTCTACAAATGGTAAACCTCTTTCCTTAAAAGAAATCAAGTCTGACAGATGGATTTTGATTTTTTTCTAGCCCCACACACACACTTGCTTTGTGAAATTGCTGTGAACTGAAGATATGGGAGTGTTGAATTATTCATGGCATTCAAAGCATCTGGCGAGCCTTCTAGTTACCATCAGTTAGTGCACACCTGATCCATTAAATATTGGACATCTGTTTGGAGGCATTTAAATATATAGAGATATGGTTTCCTTGCTTTCTGTTCACAATAGGGGAGCCTGGGTCAAACGAGATTTACTCCATTTGCTAAGTGACAAAAATCTGCAAGTTCATTAGTAGATTTGGAGGAAACAACTGTATGAGCTTTTGCTTTGTGAATATTTGCATGTGAAAACTAACCTCCTCCTAAGTTTCAGGAAACTGTTTTGCAGCCTTGTGCTATGGGTGGCATTTTTCCATCAAAGGTAGTTTTGCAAACTTAGCACAACTTGTGAATTTTCAGCACAGCAAAAGTTTCACTTATTTTTTGTGTTGAAAATAATGAATTCCCTGCTCCTCCCTCCCAAGAGGAATGGAAATTTTCACTTTGCAAATACTGGCCATTCATTTCCCAGCCTACAAAAGAGCCAACAAAATAAAGACAAACTGAGAAAATGCTTCCTTCTTTGGCAAGAATGTGATTCTTTATTATGGGTGGTTTTCCTGGGGGTCTGAATTGGCAGAGGATCTGCTGTGTGGTGGGAGGGCTCTTAGTGAAAATTAGTGATATGTTAGTAAAGTGCCCCTCTGCCAACAGGGACTGATTTAAAAGACTCAAAACATACATGATTAAAATAATTCAAACCATAACTAATAGCAATGCGACCTGCAAACGGCTACCATATATAAAGGAAAAGGATCAATAACTCTGCTCTACAGAGGCAAGATAACTTTTCTATCTCTGCAAGATGCAGCACAATCCCCTTGTATCTAAGAGGTCTGTTTGGGAGCCAGAAGCTCAGAATAAGGAAAAGCTAGTTGGAGGCCATGAGATTGTATCTAGTATTTGTAAGCTAACAGATGTTGATATTTTCTCAGCTCCTGGAACAATGGTGAGGTACTCTGATCTAAGCACAGCTCTTCTGTGAGGGAGCTGGAGAATAGTTCCAATGCAGGCATGCTTGAGCTCCATCCCTGGTATGGACTATGTGAGGTTCTTGCCTGGTTCCTCCTTACCTGTTTTCAGTTGCATGAGATCCCTATGCCCACTACAGCAACTGCTTACATGGAAAGATAATATTTAGACAATATTTATGCATTTTTATCTCATTTCAATGTGCTTTAGCAGTTGGAAACAAGGAGGAAGAACCAGGACCATGTGAACAGCCACCATATTGGGGATCACCCACAAGTGTTTTTCAGACCAAGACTGGTTCATGGACCTGTGGTATGCTACCCCTGTTCTAAGGGAAGCATGTGAGCCAGGCTGATGTTTCTCAGATGTGAATTTCCTGACATGACCACCTGCTCACTGTGAATCCTGAGGTTCAAGTGCAAACACCTCTTGTTGCCTAAGTTACTTTAAGATGACACCTGACATTAGTGGAATAACACTGGAAAAAAGATCAAGCAATAAGTCTGCTTGTAGGTTTCCAGATTCTGTACTAGTCTCTGGGTTCAGCCAGTCATACTGAAAATAGACTTTTTATGGGGAGAATTTTTGAGCAGTGTGCATCAGTGTAAGACAGATTTTGAGCCAGCAACCCAAGGTCCTGTAGATGACCATTGCTTGTTTCATCCCTTTTCCAGTGCTATTTTCAGAGTTGTGCAGCTTCCCCCTTGGATTTACTGGGGCAAGTTTTCTATTATTCTTGAACTCATGATTTTTATCTATTTTTAGCATAAAAACAACATTGTTTCATCTAGAGTGAAATCTCTGAACATCCATTATTCAGAAGAATCTTTGTCTTCACATTTATACAAGATCAAAAAAGAGAAGAAAAAGTGACTAGTTTGTCAGAAATGCAGTGCTGAAAGAAGCTGGAACAAGCATGGCTTTTTGGGGCATAGATGTGGTGTCTAATTAGGAAAGCTCAGAGGAGTTAAACTACATTTGGGAGACCTATTGCTCCCTCTTGAAGAATAGGAGATGAGCTGAGTTTCTCCAAACAGGACTAGGGGCTGGGATTCAGAATTGCCTAAGATGCATTTGCTAAAATTTTATTTCCAAAACCGTAGCTCTGGTCTGTTGCTGTCAAATGGCGGAGTTTCAACAGAACTGGGAAATAGACATGCAGGGCCATAAGTTCTCCTTTGTAGTAGAAAATGTGCAGAAAGATCTAATAGCTCCAGAAAGCAGCTACAACAACGAGCTATGTAAGTTATCATGCTGTCCAGTTCTGAGAAAGAAATGACACTCCTAACTGGCCTTAGGCATGGCTGAAAACACCCACTGAAAAGTGCTCAAGACTATGGAGACCTTGACTGGGAAGATGCTGGCTACTGCTCTACTCATATATGGCAGCATTAGAAGTCCAAGATCCCTGTAAATTAGGGGGCAAGCTTAGTCAAACCTCTTTCAGACTGAGACCCTCCCCACCACACCTAAACAGATGGTCTCAGTATGGTTAGAAATTCACTGCTGATTTGAACTTCAGATGTCTGCCAATCATAAATTAGTGCATCTTAAGCAGCAAAAGCCAATCACGCCTCTTCTGTAGTAAGTTATGTTTTTCCCCACCATGTTATCAAATAGGGCTGTTTGTTCTCTGGTTCCTCACAGTCTCCTAAGTCTCAATCCTGTCTGCTCTGAGGATCGTCTGTATGAAATGATGCATATGTTGCAATTTCATGCAGCACTATACAAGGTAGGACTTTTGGCTTGTGCTCCAGTTTTCAGGGGAGTTTCTGTAATATGTTGCTATGCTTTTTAGTATGCTGGACAGAGGATCAAATGACCCAGTATTTCCCAGAAAGCTCAAACAATCCATTATTTGTCTCTCCCCATATTGTATTTTGTTCATCTATGTTTCAAAGTAGAAGTATTGTCGTCATTCTAGAATAGTAGGATAATGAGCCAACTTGTTTGGGAATTAATAAATGTCAATTAGTGGCCATATGCTGGGTGTAGAAGATTTCAAGCACAAAGACTCTATGTATGGGGTATTACATTTAGTCTAGTGGAGAAAGGCATAACTAGAACCAATGACTAGACGTTAAACCCAGACAAATTCAAATTAGAAATAAGGCAGAATTTTTAACAGGGCAGGTTTGGAACAAACTACGAAGTAAAATAGTGGATTCTATTTCATGAAGTCTTCTTAGCCTTTCTAAAGGCTATGCTTTTGTCAAACACCACAAGTGATTGGGTGCAGTACAGGAGTCACTGGATAACCATTCTATATATGGCCTGCGTGCGACAGGGGGTCAGTTTAGATGATATAATGGCACCTTCTGGGCCTTAAAACCTATTTATCCATTTCCTAAGTACAGCGGGGTGGCAGCAGTATAAGTTTCCCTGAATTATATCACCAATGTGCTTCTCTCTTGTTTTCTAGAGGTTACTTATAGGGATGAAAGGCTAGTTTAGTTTCTCTGCCCCTTCAATCCTTGGTCTCTTCTGAGACTCCCAACAAGGGTGACAATTCTGATGTGAACACTGACACTCCAAATGCTATTGCAGTAATCTTTGTGCAGACTAGGTCTAATATGCCTATTGGTTTGAAAACTAACGCACTGATCATTAATGTTCTTGCACAATGTGTGTACATGGTGGGTATTGAGAGTTATGGATACATGCTAGTTATGACTGAAGTGTGTTTAAACCAGACATGTCAGAGGGAGTTGGTAAACAGCTTTGCCTTAGACAAAGGAATGTGTATTTGAGTCTCTGCCAGTCTTAAGGCAAAGACCATGATTCATTTTCACACATTAGATAAACAAAGCTATTAAGCTAACAAGTGTGTGAGAAGGGCAGCAGCATCCTTCACCACCAGACTCCTTGTTGCCTTTCTCACAGCTTGAGTAAACTTTACTTTGAGGGGTAACTCTCAGAAGAATCCATTTCAAAGGTTCACTCATCTATAAAGACAGGAGGGGTTGAACTTCAAGTAATATGCAATTGAAGCGACTGATTGTATGAAATATTACTCCTTTTTTTTTTTAATAAGAGTTTACAGAATGAGGTCTTTCTGGAAGCTAATGACACACTGGTGACTAATATCATTGTGAAATGTATTAACTCCATCTGAAGAAATATGGATACTTAATAATTTTTAAAGCCTGTGGCAAAACAAGGAAAAAGACATTCCCACCCAGACAGAGGTTAAGCAAGGTGTGACCATAACCAATGGAAGCCCCATTTAATAGAAGTCACCAGGGCATGGGAAACTCACTGGAAGGCAAGAACAGCATGAGGTTATCCTGCCTCTTGAAACAGTTATTGACCATTTGGAAGATGTGAGTAAAGAGAAGCCATCTTTGGCATCCATCACTAGACAGACACAAGGGAACAGAGCTCTCCCAAGCTGAGAAAGATGGGCCCTTCAAACCCTCCCTGGCCCCTTGGTTGAAGTCTCTGGGAACTGAATATAAGTGAGAAAAGACCTCTTGAACAAAGCCTGTACCTTGCTAGAGTAAAGTTTAGACTTTTACACATGTTCACTTTTATTTGCTTGTAACTTTCTAACTTTATTCCTTTTGGTTGGTATAATTTAACCTATACTCTATTGTAAGTAAATTTGTTTTATTTTTACTATAAGCCAGCTCAGTGCTGTTTAAATGGAAGGGTGTATTTACCCCAGTTATGTTAATAAGCTGTGATGTGCTTTTGTGTCTTTACAAGAAAAAACAAAACTTATTGTTTGTTTGGACTGTCCAGGAGAGGGCTGGAACTTACAGATCACATGGTTTTGGGAAAACTCTGGGCTGGGAGTGTGTTGGGTCAGCTTGCTGATAGTAAGGCTGCTGGAAGCCAGAGTGGGGTTGTGGTTCAGCTGAGGTCCGAGCTGCTGAACCACACAGACACTTCAGGGTGTGACCTACATGCTTGTGGGCTGGTTGTGAGTGTCCCAGGCTGGAAGCTACAGCAGCAAAACATTGTCCTGAAACCCTGAATGCTTCACCAGTGGTGAGACAACCCCTCACTGGTCTGAATTTCCCCCTGAAACCCATGAAAGATGCCTGTCTGAACTGGAGTGACTGACACGTGCCATTGAACAAAAATAATAGCTTTCACTTACTACTGCCCGGAACTTGAGCTGATTGATCTAGAGGCAGAAGGCTTTGTATCCCATTACCAGCCTCTCAGCCATTTAGTCCTGTCTCCTGGCAATTTTAAAATCAGCTTAATTATAAATAATGCCATCTTAAACTGACGGCCCATATTATACTGGGGTCTAAAGCGAAAGCTGTGATTTCAGAGCTTCAGCTAGTGAGTGTTTGTCCTACGTAGTAGGTGCTGTCTGTCTCTGAAAGGTTTACTGTGCATAATTTTGGAATGAGGTTCTAGGAAGGCACTTGGTGAGTCATGTACAAATTAACCACATGCTGATGTCAGTCTGCAACTGGGCATGCTTGCCAGGTTTGCTAAGTCAATATTAGTAATGAGCATGCATGTCCCCTAGCGCTACTCTGGTAGTATCATGGCCTTCACAACACTTCTGTGGTCCTGCATGCACATCCCTTTGAAAATGTTTTTTTGCAGCAGCTTGGAATGTTCTCTCCTCAATCTTTACTAGCACCTTTTTGCTGTTTAGCAAACGGAGGTCCTTTTTATATCTGGTGGTACCTTGTTCAAAATTTGAATGAATGTGGATATTGAGCTGAGGTCATAAGCTTCCTGGAGTGAATCAAAGGCAGTCGTCCCTTCTCCACCCCCCCCCCCCACACCTCACCTAAGACCTGAGTCTAATTTCAAATATGAGGTGCCTATATCAAGCCACTCTCTGTGGGGTAGTGGATTTTCTGTGATACAGTATCTGATGATGAATGCCATTTGGCTAAGAGTAGAAGCACATCATAAATCATTAGTAAGTAAAGAGGTATACTTTATATTCACATGGTAGTGCTCTTAGAGCATTTAAACAGCCCATAGTTAACTCTTTGTAGTTCAGGGTCTTTTACCCTTTACAAACCTAGACACAGCCCATGTTAATTCTTATCATTTTAGTAGTTGCAATTATCCTAGGTATGTATATGTCCTCCTTGATTTCCCAGATTCACATGGACCTCACAACACTTGCCCCCACTTCTCCCCCAAGCACTGCAAACAGTAGTCATGTTGCAGAGTTTGGTGGCTTTTAAGATCCCTACCATCAATCTAGCTATTCCTTTTGAGAGCTACAGGAAAAGCTTATTGCAGGGAAATGCCATGAATCTATGATTGGTTATTCAAGACTCATGGTACTCCAGTGGAGAGTCTTGTTCCGTAAGCCGACTTTGACTCCTAGTCAGCCTGCCTTGTGGTTCTGCCCCATAATGCTGCTGCTGCATTAAGTTATGGAGTTAATCTACCTTGGAAAACTTGCTTCTCCTTATCCAGAGACCTGATGACTTTGTTAGATTGGGAGGGACTCCAACAGAGTGCAATAAGAGACACCCACAAAGTTCAATACGCAAAGGTTTAAGGACCTTTTTTTGGTGTTAGAGCATAGGAATCAAAATATATTGACCAATCTATTTATGGTAACATTTTTCTTTTTTTATTGCATTTTTCTCTATCAAGTGGCCAATTACCAAGAACATATTTTCCTTCTAACAAAAGAAGAAATGTTTGATGTAGAAGCTGAAGGAGTGCACAGCTGGCTTGTTCACTAATTAAATGTGAAATGCAGGCATGTAGCACAGTAAAGGAAAAAGAAAAAGGAGGACTTGTGGCACCTTAGCTAACATTTATTTGAGCATAGCTTTCGTAAGCTACAGCTCACTTCATCAGACGCATGCAGTGGAAAATACAGTAGGGAGATTTTATATACACAAAACATGAAAAAATGGGTGTTACCATACACACTGTAACAAGAGTGATTAGGTAAGGTGAGATATTACCAGCAGGAGAGGGGCGGGGAGAAAAACCTCTTTTGTAGTTATAATCAAGGTGGGCCATTTCTGTTTTGTTTTTGTTTTTCTCCCCACTGCCTCCTTACTTAACTCTGCAGGTTTGTTTCATTTAAAATGAAAACAAAGGATTCCAGCAGGCAGAATACATCAGAGGACAGACTGACAATGGGCATTCTCCATCTCTAAAAATAAGGAAATAACTTTTTTTCAAAGAGCCCTTTGGTTGATGGGAAGTGGATTTGACCAGCTGGTTCATATATAATGGGCCAGATTCTGATCTTAATTATGTTGGCATACATTTGTAATAATCCTGATTTCAATGAAGTTACTCTGGAGCTTTGACATAAATGAGATGGGAATCTGATCCACTAGGTAGAAAACTCAGTACACAAACAAGCTTCCTACATTTCAATTGTCTGAAGTTACATTGTGCCTTGCAATGTACATCTACCTGCTAGAGAAGAGCAAAGCTCAGACTAAAAATGTAGGAAATAATCAGGCATTTCCAACAGACGGTGCAGTTGTTTGGAGCAATAATTCTTGCAGGCATGGTAATAAGCAGGCAGTACTATTTTGTTTGTGTGGCATCTGAGAAAGTGTAATGAGATGTGGAAATGGAAATTACACAGGCTATCACTGTGCCAAATACCATAGCTGAATTTAAAAAGGGCTGGAAAATGTTATGACCTATTAAATTATGCTGATCCAGTGGCCCCAGACCCAGAGCACAGAGGGTATGCAGGAGTTCTTGTCCCTATTTTGGTAAAGCCTAATGGCTGGAATTTTTAATTGCTGGGAATGTGGGATTCAACTGCTCCAATTCCTATATGGTCACTCTCTCAAAACCCTTTACTCTGGCTTTGGACAAAGGGTTAGGGTAGACTTCACCTTTTGATGCACGAGGAGCTTGAGTCCTATGGACAGACTCCCATTGACATCAGGCCTAAAGTGAACAGTGTTTTGCATGTGCAGATGCATATTTTGCTTGAGCATCTTAGATTTTGGTGCATGAAAATATTGGCACAAAGGTTAATGACCATTGATTGGAATAAAAGGCTGTAGGCCAGAGGTGGGCAAACTACAGCCCGTGGGCCACATCTGGCCCGCTGGACCCTCCTGCCCAGCCCCTGAGCTCTTGGCCTGGGAGGCTAGTCCCCAGCCCCTTCCCTGCTGAATAGATATGTGGACACAGCTGGCAACGGGCTTTGTTGCAAGGATAGGTTCCTGGGTTAGTGGTTCTGTTGTATGGTTACTGGTGAGTATTTGCTTCAGGTTGGGGGGCTGTCTGTAAGCAAGGACTGGCCTGTCTCCCAAGATTTGTGAGCGATGGGTTGTCCTTCAGGATAGGTTGTAGATCCTTGATGCGTTGGAGAGGTTTTAGTTGGGGGCTGAAGGTGACGGCTAGTTTCTTTGTTGGGCCTGTCCTGTAGTAGGTGACTTCTGGGTACTCTTCTGGCTCTGTCAATCTTTCTTCACTTCAGCAGGTGGGTATTGTAGTTGTAAGAACTCTTGATAGAGATCTTGTAGGTGTTTGTCTCTGAAGCCCAGGGCCCTGAGCCCCACCACCCAGGGATGAAGCCAAAGCCTCAACAATGTAGCTTTGTGGGGGCCCCTGTGGTATGGGGCCCCAGGCAGTTGCCCTGCTTGCTACTCCCTAACGTGGGCCCTGGCTTTTATACATCAAAAAAACCAGTGATTGCGGCACAGCTGGGCCGTGGCGTTTTTATAGCCTGTTGGGGGGTGGGGCCTCCGAAAGAAAAAGGTTGAGAACCCCTGGGCTAGACTATCAGCCCCTGTGTTATAAACCTAAATCAACAGGTGATATTACTTGCTGTTGCTGTCATTTTTTTTCTAGTACATTACCCAAAAATCCTGTCTGAGAGCTATTGCCAGGACTGTTACCATACAAGATATGTTAAAAAGTGTAGCTGCTCTTAAGAGCCTACTTTAGACTGAGCAAGCTGGTTCAGTAAGGAGCAGGAAGGCCCCTATAGCCATGGAAAAGTTGCTGGTTCTTTTGAAATTGTGAAGGAGACTGATACAAATGAGCTTTCCAAACCCACAAGGAAAACCTTTACAATTGGGAGCAACTGTTAGCTGCTCATGAGCATGAAGTGGTTAGAATACAAACATTAAGGCGAAGAAATCTGCACGCCCATTTCCCATTAATTTACATAGGAATTGGGCATCCAAATCCCTAGGCTGCAATTTTTCAAGGCTGCTTAAAGGCCCAACTTAAATTAGAGAATCCATGAAATGTAAGGCTCAACCCTTCACGTGCCCAGTGGTGCTGTACTACCAATTGCAATGCTGCATCTGTGGGGCTGGATCCTGTGAGTGCTCATCATGTGGGACTGCCTATGTGACGTGGGAATGGTCTATGTTACGTGTTTATGGAATTGGGCCCCATGTGTTGTATGCCCCCTCGCCCCCAATTCAGAGTACCATGACATTGAGGAACCATTTTAAGAATGAATTTTTAGCTGGGGAGTTTCTCAGACAATTGATTGGTGCACCAAAGACAAAGAGGAAACATGGGTAGAACAATTACTGTAGTTTGTTACAGCTAGTTAAACATTTTTCCATCACAGTGGGGGGTTTCTTTTTTGACAATTTTTTTTTAAGTAACCAAAATGTTTGCACAAGAATGGTTTTTCCTCAAACGTTTGTTTTTTCTTCAAACGCTGGATGTTCTTCATTGCTTGGCAAATGAAAATTGTTTTTTTTCTGAACTGAACATTTTGATAACTGAACATTGGGAAAACAAAACTTTAGCTTTTTGACAATCCCCCAGATTTCAAAGTTGTCTAAATTTTGACAAAAACCAGGACAAAAATCACTTCTAACAAGCTCTACTGCTTTTATATGTAAGTATAAATCGCCAAGGCTTCGTTTGAGCCAGCTCCTAGTTATCCTTTCCCATGAGGTCTGCCTACCCAGAAGGAAAGTCTGGTCCAAGTAGCTAGAAGGTCCTTTTCGTTTATCAGCCTTCCATCTCTGCTTCCATCTATCCCTCACTATCTAGGAATATTTCTGTCCTGGGTCTTAATGGATCTGGAAAGAAAAAGAAAGTGTGAGGTTCTTAGTTAAAAACTCCCCAAACATGGCTGCCAATGATACCATAAGTGAAGATCTTGAGGTTTTTTTAAAACATGTCAGTATCCACAAGACATTTTGCTATTTCTCAGAGTGCTCCAGTGGATATACTGGAGCAAACAGACTCTGGTGCATGCTGTGGTGGATTGCATTAGATTATATGGTAGTACCTAATTTGGGTTTGACTAGGGAGTTACCAGAAACCCTGAGTAAGGGACCGCACAGAGCTCTGCTGCCTCTGGGGACTGAATTGTGACGGAGTCCCAGTTCAGTCCCTGGTTCCTCCTCCCCCCCCCTTGCTCTAGGCAAGAAATAGTCTGTGTTAGCACCTTTCATGTGTGCAGACTACTTTCCTCTGTGCTGGTTCAGCTGCACTGGCTGGTGCATTGTGGGAGGTGTGGAGTCAAGGTTCTGCCCACCAGCTTGGGATAGGAGTAGCATGTCCAGGGAAGCTGCAAGTACCTGCAGCCCATGCACAGGAGCCAGGGTTCTTCTACCCCCTTAATGCTGGCATGAGCACAGATGTTGTCTTTACACCTGAGGCTTTCATGTCTGTTCAGTTAAATGTATCTCACACATCGATAGAGGTGGGAATGAAACACAGCCTCAGAACCGCCCCTCTGCATTGCTTCTCCAGCTCGCTCCCAAAATAGCCCCAGGCAAAGTTCAGGTCCAGATCAGAACGTCTTGGCCCACCATTGCTTGCACCATTGGAAAGAAGAGATTTGGAAGCTGAGTTCAGTGTGTGATATTGAGGGCTAGGACAGAGGAGAGGCTGAAACAACCCTTGCTGTGCATGGAGTTTGGGACATTATGTTGGCAGCTGAAATCTGTAGATATTTTCAACTAGGAATATTTTCTATTGTGTCACCTGGCAAAAATTAACTCAACGTGACCTGGCACCGTACACATAGTGTGTTTGCCAGGTGGCCCATTAATCATACATGGCTGAAAGCAAGGACTCAACCACTGACATTATGTCAATGCCAAGGAGTTACGTCAGGCAGCAATAACACATACAGTATTTGTGTGATAGCACAGAATTCTTTCCAAGCAGAAAATCCACCTTGACATTTTGGGTTAAAGCTGTTTAGAGAAAAGGGAGTTTCTTAAAAAACTCTCTGGCACGTTTATATTGTACCTTGGGAGGCAGTCCTTTATTTTGTTACAAACTTGCTGTTTATGAATCATTCTCCAGGAAAGCAATTGGCTGAGATTTTCAAAGCAGTATCGGGAGTTCAGTCATCCATCTTCCACTTAGATTAATAGCAGTCTGGCTAAATCCACTGCACTGCTTGTTCTTTTGCTTGTGAGCTCTTTGGGATAGGTGCTGTCTCTTAGTAGGTGTTTGGAGCCCCATTGTGTTTGATGCCGTACAATTCTGATTAGGGTTTTTGGGCATTGATACATTGCAGGCCTTCTGTGGGACAGAGCTATTCTGGAGGGAACACTGAGCAGGGCACAAACTGGAAGCCACAGCCCTGCACTAGAAGGGAGCATGGAGCCTGCCAATGCAGCCCAGAGAGTGGGCTAGGCTGACTCAGGAGAGTATGTGTGGCCAGAATAATCAACAAGGCCAGCACCTCTCTCAGCCAGCGGGAGATCTTGGGACATACATTAACGCCACCCATGCAGCAGAACCGCTGTAGGAAGATGGTAGAGCAAGGGTGTGTGTGTGAGAATCTGTCCCATTCATTTATAGACCCTGCTTGGGCAGGAAGACTGATTGACAGGTCTGTTCAGTCTCCACCTTCTGTGGGCCTGCAACACAAAGGCAGGTGGCATTCACTTGTTGACAAAGTCTGGCAGGATTTTTTTTTTCTTGGACAGATTTTTCTGTTCTGGACAGACAGCACAAAGTAGGAGAGACGCTGAAAAGCATGCATGAAACCAGCAAGTTGCCTGGTCAGTTTCATTACAAAACTGAGGAGTCTCCCTGGGCTCCTAAAAACTGTCAAAGCCCAGAAGTTTCATGAAGAAGATACAGTGAAATTCACCAGTTCTGGCAAAACTTGCTGGTTTTGGCTGAATGTTGCTTTGAGTTTGTATGAACGTTATATTCTCCATTTCCAGCCTGGTACATGACTTTGGTCCCAGGCACTTTATATGAGAAAAATCTCTAAAGTGTAGATTTTCTTGGGTCTTCCTTTGCTTATATAGAGTATTTAGTTACTCATGCTCCCTCCCAGGGGTGGGCAAACCATGGCCCAGGGGCCACATCCAGCCCTTCCGATGTTTTAATCCAGCCCTCAAGCACCTGCTGGGGAGCAGGGTCCGGGGCTTGCCTTGCTCCACATGTGCCATGGCTCCACATGGTTCCCAGAAGCAGCGACATGTCCCCCCTCTAGCTCCTACATGTAGAGGCAGCCAGGGGGCTCCATGTGCTGACCCTGCCCCAAGCACCACCCCCACAGCTTCTGTTGGCCAGGAACCATGGCCAATGGGAGCTGCAGGGGTGGTGCTTGCGGGTGGGGCAGAGTGCAGGGCTGCTTGGCTACGCCTCCGTGTAGGAGCCAGAGGAGGGACGTGCCGTTGCTTTTGGGAGCTGCTTGAGGTAAACGCCACCCAGAGCCTGCACCCCTGACCCTCTCCTGCCCTCTGAGCCCCTCGGTCCCAGCCCAGAGCACCCTCCTGCACCCACAACCACTCATGCCTATCCCCAGAGCCTGCACCCCCAGCTGGAACCCACACCCCAAGCCTTCCCCCAGTCTGGAGATCCCTCCCACACTCTGAACTCCTCATTTCTGGCCCTACCCCAGAGCCCTCACCCTCTCTGAACCCCAAACCCCAGTTTTGTAAGCATTCATGGCCTGCCATATAACTTCCATTCCCAGATGTGGCCCTCAGGCCAAAACGTTTGCCCACCCCTGCTCTAACCCATAAAGCCAGACGAGGCCTATTAATTAACTTGTGTCTGAACTCTATTCTTCACCTTCTCTTTTGTTTGCCCGAGTCCATGGATAAGTAGTGCATGTACGTTCTGAGTGAGTCAGATCTTCAGCTGGTGGCAATCAGTATTGCTCCACTGAAATCAATGGAGCTATCCTGACTTATACCAGCTGAAGAGCTGGCTGGGAGCTGGTTAGTCATCCCCTTCTAGTACTATTTATTTTTGCTAGGGATTAGCCCCCAGCTACAAAGTCCAAGTTCAGAGCTGTTTGCATTCATGGTTTTATCTTGGGCCTGTCTTGTTTACTGTAGTAACCAGCAGCTCTCAGAAAAGGGAGGTGGTGATGGGGGAAATAGAATGGTTAATACCTGGATTTTAAAAAGGAATAAAGAAGTTGCATGAGTCTTCATCAGTAATCTAGGAATTCGAGTTTACCACCAACAATTTTAATCCTAACTCTCTCTTCTCTTTTACAGTTTTTTGCATTATGTTCATCATGGCGTTCCACCTCCTAGCTATTGGCCGAGGCAAAGGAAATCCTACTCTGGCTAACTTTGGTGCTCTTCCAAACATCTTTGGAGCTTGTTCACTAGCTGCTGTATCCCATGCCACCCTTCCTCATATCATTCCTCCCATACTAAACAAGGCCAACCTTGGTCTGGGAATTGCTATTGTCTTCATAGTTGTGGGTGCATTTTATGCACTGCTTTCATTAACTATCATGTTCACCTTTGAAAAGGACAAGATTCAGGAAATTGTTCTGTTAAATTTTTTGGATTGCTCTATTGTGCCTGGAGTGTTCTTCATTTACTTCTTGGGACTCTATACCGCTTTTAAGGTGAGTGCCATCTTTCCCTTGAACGCAGTGGCTTTAAGAGACAACATATGGGCTATGTTCAGCTCCTTCCAATGTTCTCACATTTGGGCTGTTGAAAGACTCCTCTTTCCGCTTTTGGCCATCATCCCACCAACTGTGATTGCGGTCGTTACTGAGAACATTGAGGTGATTGTAGGAATAACTGGCTCCTATGCTGCAACCACCATCCAGCTGATCATTCCACCTCTGCTGGTTCACTATAGCCGCAGAGATACCCGGGAGAAGTTTGGCCCAAGTGTTCGTATCAAGCATGCCTCTCCATTTCAGCACAACTTTTGGATAATTCTAGCCATCATCTTTGCTGCATTTACTATCACCACGGTGACAATATTGTATATAACACATCAAAGTTAATAAATACCAGTGTTAAGTAATGGAAATGTACTTTCAGTGAACCAAGTGATCAGCAATCCCTTAAATTCATATGAAGTGCTAAAGTTAGAAACATAGCCCCTCATAATAGTGATTTATTATTGATTTTTACTTGGGCAGGTACTGTATGGAATCTAAATAGATTCCATGTTCATTTTACATTCTAACCTAATTTGCAAAGATTGTATTGCATTAGTTGTTGCTCTTACATTTTATTATTTTTAAATTATGTTGTACTAAACTAGGGTGGAAGATGAAATTAGATAGTCACCACCACTCTTCTGAAATGCAGCACCCTTCTGTAGGGAAACATAGCAGCTGTTTGAGATATCACTAAACTACACAATAGCTTGCTGCAGGATTTAAAGAAGAACAGGTCTATGGGATGAATGCTATTAGGGAGACTAAATAGCTGAGTTCAGAAATTTTTTTAGTATGTCTTTACAGTCAATATTCACTACCAATGTCAAAATATTTACATTGCATGACGGCCTTTCCAGATGTCTAGCTATCACCTGGATAAAGTGGGGGCACATTCAGTGCTCATCCCCCATATCTACCTGCATGTGTGTATTCTATATACTCACCCTTGCTTACCTCAGAGAAGCGTTTTGAGGATAAGTAAGTTAATGGTTATAAAGAGCTTTGAGGTACTTAGCTTTATTAATGGTGATGCATGAACCTCTGTCATTGTGATCCTATTACCATGCATAACTCCCACCAGTACACAGATGTTTTCATAATAATTGGATGAACAGTTTTTAACAAAGTGAGGAAGTGCCAGGCTACCCATAACATTGTCTGTCTAGCTGGCTAGCTATGAATGATGTGCACCAGGAATCCACTGTAGTTTCCCATACACTGTGTAGTACTGTACTAATGAGTGGATTTAAAATCAACAAATCTTGTGAGGTAAAGAGTTCTTTTGTTTTTAAAGCTCTTGAGGGAAAAATCTCTGACACACAAAATTACCATCCCAGAGATAAGTTTGCATAGCTCTATACGTTATACACAACTAGCATAAGTCTGAAATTGCATTTTCAAAGGATGGTGGTGCAAATCTATCCCCCGGGGCCATCCAGAACATAAGCTAGGGCAGGACATGACTTTTGTCTAGTTAAGAGGCACTTAATGCAGAGTGCATATTATGCTGTAGTTTACATGGGTGGTTTAATTTTGGGGTGTAGTTCAAGTTATAGGTCTTGATCTTGACTTATAAAGTCCTAAATGGATAGCTGCTAGAGAGCTAGGCTCTTTCTTCATTTGCTACCATTGTAATAGCGACCAGCAAAGGTGCCTGACCTAGCAGTTCCTTTTAGTTTAAAAGGGATGAGGCTGGTGAGAGGACAGTCTCTGCAAAGAATCCTCGCCTCTAGAATGCTGTCTCAGGCAGCCATGTTTCAGATTTGATGCCCTTCATGGTATGCTGTTTTCATGATTTTTGGGGGGAAGGGTTGGTCAGAGGACGGATGGTTTTATTGTACTGCAGGTGAACTATATATGTGACTGGGATTGATTCATAAGCCAAGTTATTTGCATGTTTTAAAAAATATGTGCAAATGTATACAGTGGTGCACTTCAGAATATACCAGCAACAAGATGCACTGGGACAGGTGCTTTCTAGCGAGAGAAATAAACAATCAGTGGCATTCACATCTTTTTGCAAGTCTCAGGGTATCACATATTCCAGGAACAGCCACAAACCCAACTGTTTCAAAAGGGATGAGTCACTTTTTGGATGCCTCCATTTTTTGGGGGGGGTGCCCAACTTGAGATACTGAAAAGGGGACTAATTTTAAATTAATGTAACAAAGTGCTGAGTATCCATCTCAGAAGTCATATGCGCTTTGCATGCAGTAAACTGACATCTGGCCTGCCATTGTCTTAGAGGCCTTTCCTGGCCTCAGTGACCCAAATAGATCTCCAACTATTTTTGCAAAGCTAAATATCAAGACTTGGTATTACCACAGACCAAAGTCATTATTCAGGACTGGCTTTAACAACCCCTTCAAGGTTAAGGGGCTGGGTTCTGTCTCCCTTTATGCATCCTCATTTGGTGAGGCACCCGCACAGAAATCAGTAGAATGGCTTGCATGGTAAGGCACTATTCACTGTGAGCTAGCCTGGTCCAAAATGGCAAGTCAGGAGTGAATCTTGCAAGGGAAGGTGTTTTTTTTAATTTTTTTAATCATTTCAGCCCAAACATAAGTAGCTGCATTGGTTGGCTTCCAACCTGTATCACGCATTGTCTCCAGGGGTTGGATTCTCCTCTCCCCCTTGTATCCTTTTTTCATTGAAGCCTCTGGAACTACACTGGTATCCATGAGATCAGGATGGGGCATCTTCCTATTGTAACTCATGGTAGTAGTGCTGATATGACCTTCTCAGTTCACTTTCTGTGGGACAAGCTGCCTTTGGCTATAGCCACCTGGCTGTCTTGGAAGTTGTGGAAGCCCTAAATGCATATCCAAAGGCAGAATTTGGTCCATATATGATTATTCAAATGGCATTGACTAGGGAGTAGAGCGTATTGCTGGGAGCACATACCCTGAGTGCTGCAGAGGGGGATTATGCTCTAAGCCAGGGGTCTCAAACTCAATTTACCTTAAGGCCTGTGTCAGTCCTCAAATCCTTCCAGCAGGCCAATAATGTCATTGAAGATGGTGTTCAGAAAAGAAAACGTTTAAATTGTATTTTTTATTTTGAATTTCTTAGAAATAATAGAACTGTCATACAACTTTATGTTCATGGGGGGGGGGGGAGTGATGTGGCCTCCATGGCTGACTCTGCCCAGCGACTAGTGATGGTACCTTTGTCCCTCTCCCCCAGCCAATGGGAGCTGTGGGGGGCGGTGCCAGCAGCAGACATTTTTGGCAGCATGGCTGCATTGGTCTCTCTTCCACGGGCCGCAGTGGGGAGGTTCTTGGGCTGCAGATGGCCCGTGGGCCAGGACTTTGAGACTCCTGCTCTAAGCTCGATGCTTAAAAGTAGATACAAAGGAAATTTAAAAAAGGTAATGTCAAAAATGCCAGTACACGTATTAGATATTTTGAGAGACGATTTCTTAAACTTTCCTAAGTGAATTTCTGAATATTATTTGAATGTAATAAGACAGCAGCAGCCAAGGTGCTGCTGACACCATTCAGAGTTCACTTGGCACATTATTAAAGCGAGGAATGTGTTTGTTAGTCTCAGTAAAACAGGGAGTAATTTTTTTTCCTAAGGGGTGTTGGGAAATGAATACATGTTGCTTGTCTGTTGATGCCTGGTCACCATTTGCAATTTCTTCATGCTGATATCAAATTAGACAAGATGGCCTGTTGTAACTGCTGAAGGCATGAAATTATAAATCCTATGTGATTGGCAGTGCTCTGATTCTACCTGTCCTCACAAGTGCATCTTCATAAGTCTTGGCCTATTAAAATGCATTTTTGGGGAAGGACCTCATTTATTTGTACTGGGTCTGAAGTACCTGAAATCTCTCCCAGGATAGCTGGTACTGATCTTGTAACAGTGAATTACATATTTTACTCTAGCCATGGCTTACTTGCCATCCTGGCAATATAGTCAGCCTGATCTTGAGTCTCTGCTGTACCAATTAATACCTCTTGCTTTCCTTAGTGCAGCTACTGTCCACCCATGACAAGCTGATCTTCTGCACTTGCTGTTGGTTGCCCTCAGACGTTTTATTGCATCCCAGAGTCACAGTCCTTCTCTTCCCATGTTGGACAATTTAAATTGTGAAGTATGGGACGTGTTGGTTATGGGGAAACTTACTTGAATGAAACAATATAAAAATTGGCCACTCTACCCCTCTTGAAATTTGAAGGGTCTCTGGCAAGGCTCCAGTTTTGATACATCTACAATATAAGTAGGCTTTTCCTCTAAGATAAGTGTAGTTTGTTTAATTTCTTATAATGAATGTCTTTTATTATGCCTTTTCCACAGACAGCATGTAATTAGCTCTTCAGTCAACATAATGAAACCACCTCCAGCGAGTGGCAACAGCTATGCTGGCAGGAGAGCGTCTCCTGCCAGCATAGCACTGTCCACATCAGTGCTTCAGTTGTTGAAACTTATGACATTCAGGGGAATATTTTTTTTTTCCACAACCCTGATTGCCAAAGTGGTAGTGTAGACATAGCTTTAGTTTTCCAGACCTGAAGAACTCCACATAAGCTTGAAAGTTTGTCTTTCTCACTGACAGAAGTTGGTCCAATAAAAGATATTACCTCACCCACCTTGTGTCTGACTTTGTGTGTCATTTTAAAGAAGGCTGGTTTGTAAATGCACCCACATCCTTTCTCTGCCTGCCCTTGTCATTCCAGCCTGTGCTGTCCTTGAATCCCATCACTGACTTTCTATTGTTACCCCTCTGCCAAGTGGTAGTAGCTGTAGGGTCTTGCATGTTTCTTTCCTGTTGGAGGAGAAACCAGTGACATGGAGTCTGGATGTATTCTCTGTGCAGCTTGTTTTATTTACACATATTCCAGTACTGGAATGGAAGCTAGGGAGTCAGTGGGTTTTTCTAGCTTAGCTCAGATGGGTTTTTTCATTGTCTTTGTATTGAACTTGGACACTCCATCTATTGCTTCCTGCATAATTCATTTTCCATGGGATACCTTGATATTGTCCCCTGTAGTGACTGTCCTGAATCTCTGCTCCTTGCTTATAGCCCCTTAATGCAAAAATGTCTGAAGGGTCTCTTTCCAGTTTGACTCTGTTCTCGTATGTGTTTGCTGCCCCCTACAATGTTGGTGACCTCAGCAGATATGAGTTAAATTTACAGCAAAGGTATGTGAAATAATGAATGGGACTGATTAATAAAGAATTTAAATCTCTGTGAAGCAACCCAAACAGGCAGAGGTTTACAAGGGAGCTGTGGCAGGCCTGGAGGAGGCTTTGCTTGAAGATGGATGCGTGAACAATTGACATGTTCTAGATGGTGGACCAGCCTCTTGTTTTTCCTGAGCATTCCTTGCAGTTTTGAAAGATACTACTTTGCAGTCCATCAGTGGTCTAGGGACCCTAACTTGAGAACCACTGTCCTCGATTTTTTTCATCTTGCAGCACCCTGTATTATGGATAAGCACAAGTCAAGACTGACTAGAGTTTATTGTTTAACAGCTGATTTTTCTAAGGATTCTAAAATCTACATGCATGCTCAGATTGCCCTGAGCATTAGGGTGTGTTGTTGAAATATGTGGTAAGTTTAATAGTTCAAAATTAGTGTCGTTTGGTCAAGGGGTTCCTGAGAATCAGTACCTTTTTAATAAAAGAACATGTCAGTAAAATTTTCCTGTTTTAACATTTTTGCATGCATCTGAGGCCCAAATGATGTCACAGATCTGTCCTAAGTTGATATTGCTTAGTTGCGTTTGATCTCAGCTAGTGTCTGGCATCCACAACCACTTTGGGGAAGCAATATTGGGAGAGTTATTAGGGGTTGAAGTTGGTCCTACGAAGTGCCTCAATCCTGTATGATGTGCTCCAGACTGTGCCAGGTGCATGTGCCACAGGATTGCTGCTCTATGACAAAACAAGAGTGTGAAGAAACAGCTGATGTCAGCCTTAATTCTGTATTATAGTCCTGTCAATGAATGGACAAAAACATGCCTTCCGCTCTCTCTCTTAAACTGAGTGAACAGGCTTCTGGAGGGTGACAAAGATTCATCCCACTGAACCTCACGGCACTGGGGTGAGCTCATTACATCCACATCATTAGTGGTCTTTGTATATTTTTGGTTCAATTTTATTTTTTAGCATTGGTGGAGAAACCATACACTGGTCCTTCCTTGGACTCTCTCAAGACTTTTTTAGTGTATTTTAGTCTGTCACATTTGTCCTCCTTTCTGTAACTCTGGCTTTTTTGCAGACTTGAGAGTGGTGACTTATGTAGAATAAATAATGTCAGCTCTGACAATAACAGGATGATGTGATGGGCTGCTATTAAAAACAGGCCTTTTTTATTCTGGTCACTGTGTTAGAAATGTCATAAGGTTACATTTGTTTTCCCTACCATTTTTCTCTTCCTGTTACTATCTTCATCCCAGGAATAAATTAATTTTGTTGGCATGAGTTTTTGTCCTTGCTGTGACAGTGGGGAAAATGGAATGAAATTACTTGACTTTTTCACAGTATCCATGGCTCCCCCAGGACAACAGATTTGCATTTGTATCAGATTTTACAATGTGAGTTATGGGGCCAAAGCTTTGCTCTGTAGAGTGCAGTTGGAAGTTTCATTTATGCTCTTGTAGAAAGCAGTTGACCTTTCTAAGGATAGAAACATCAGTAGCCTATAGGGCAGAGAGGGGGAAAACTGCTTTTCATCATTCCAATTATAGCAACACAGGCGTCTTATGTTAAAGTTGGCTGAGCTCCCTATAGCTGATCTGCTGTGTTTTTGTCAATAGGTATCAGATGTAACAATGAAGAAAAACAGCATTTTCAACCGCTTAAAAATTATTTTGACCAAAAAAATGGCTTAAATAGAAAATGGGACGAAGAGAAGAACAGATTTTGGGACAGCTAAGCAGACTGACTAGAGGGTTTTAAATAATTCAATCAACTGATTGGACTCTGCAAAAATCTAATCTATTAAGTTTGTCATACATAATCTCTGCAAAGTTTGTGTCAAAGTACTCCAGTAGCCTTCTAGGAAATGACACAATGAAATAAAAAGCTTGCCCCAGATGTTTCTGTGAAAGCAGAGGATGTTGTTGGCATTCTAAGTTATCTATACCACCCATAAATTGCCTGGCTAGTATATTTCTGATGGCTTTCCAATGATGGCCCAAAACAAGATTCTCAGCTGGCATAATCAGTATAATTCCATTGAAGTCAACAGAGCAACCCTGATTTACATTAGCTGAAGATCTGTCCCTTTGAGTTCATTTGGCGAGAATGGGTGAGGGCTGGAAGGAGGAGGAGACCCAGAACTTGAGACCTCTGAAGTGTGGTCCAGTGGAGAAGGCACTGGACTTGGAGTGGAGTCTGTGCAACTTAAACAAATCGCCGCCTCCTTTTTCTGCTTCATCATTTCCATCTGTAAACAGGAATAATAGTGTGAAGTGCTTTGAGATCTTTGAATTAAAAGCTCTGCATATGTGTGAAGTATTATCTATTGCTAACATATGAAAAGAAATTAGTGTAAAGAGAATGTCATCAGTAAGTCTTCTCATACACTCAATGTCTTCCTGTAAAGATTCAATCAAACTCTGCAGCCTCCCTGCAGAATATTTTCAAAGCATCTTGCACTCTGTGATTTCAATGTGTTGGCTCTGAATGACTGTAACAGCAGTCACTGTCCTATAGTAAGTTTTGTGGGGGCATCTGCCAGGGATGGCAGCATGAACTCCCAGCTCCAAGTGGGAAGCTGAAGAATCCATCTCCTTCTGAACTTCAAAATTATAAATAACTGATCCAGTGGCTACTCCAAACAGGAATCCAAGCCTTAAAAGCTACAGCTTAGGAGGATTCACCTCCGCTTTATGAAGGAAATGATATGGTGCCTAGGCTACCTAAAGAGGTGAAGGAAAAGACCCTCACCCTGCTTCAGAAGCTTATCTGGAGATGCTTCTAACAACGATCAAGGCAACCCTATCTAATATTCACTCCAAGCTGCTAGCTATAGGAAAGGATGGGGCTGATCTAGATGAGAGGGTCAGCACAGCTGAAAGTGGAATAGAAGAGCATGCAGATGCAGCATTGAATCAGCAGGTCCAAACCAAGCAGCTGGAGAGAAGCAAGATTATCCTCTCCTTCAGAGATGCTATGTGGAGAATCAGGAAAGAAGGAGCCACACAAGAATAAAGGAGTCCTTAAGAACTTCTTTAACATTCAAGACAAGTTTAGAGAATGGGAAGCTGTACTAGACAGGTTCTTTAATTGAACCCTGAAACAAAAATGTGATTGATCTGACAAATATTTCTAAAAAGAGACTCCATTTTAGTTAGTTACTGGTGGACATTCTCCGAGGTAATGGAGAACTGTACATTTGAATGATAAAGATTTTGTTTAATTCTCTTGCAGGAATAGAACTCTCTCGATTTTTTCAATCACATATTCTCGCTTGCAATTAGTTGATGGCAGCACCACTGGAAACATCATAGTCAGCTCATATGCCAGTCTCACTCCATCTAAGAACTTTAGTGGCTGAATCACCATTGATTTATGGTGATTAATACAGGGTCTTGAGGGCCATATCTGACCATAGGACCAATTTATCTAATTACACAAAACTGATCAAGTATTTTTCAAAAATTGCCACATGAAGGATGGAAATTACATATCTTTATAACAAAGCAAACAAAAAAACATTTCGCTGATGAAGCAGAAATATTATGAGAGGAAATAAAAGGAGAGACTTTTGACCTGGAAGTTGAAAGATTTGTAGGGGAAAAACACAAATGAGAAGTACCCAGTGTAAATGGTTTTGTTGAGAAATGTAAAATGATTTACATTTCTCAAAGAAATAAGCATGGTGTTTTGGAGAGTACTATAGCAATTGAAACAAATGTTATAGCCTAGAAGTAGATAAAACCTATAACTATGTACAGGCCGTTAGTTTCTCAGGATTCATAGATTTAGATAGAGAAAGGTGGGAAGTGGCTGTAATGGAAGAAGTGTAAGAGAAGCTTTCATACAGAGGAGGCACTCGGGAGGGGAGCTTGCAGGGGCTATAGCCACCCCAAAATCTGCCTCAGTCCCACGTCTGCCCATAGCAACTGCTGTTCTCTGGCCACCTGGCTCTAAGGCAGAGTGGAGAGAGCAGTGGCTGCTGGCCAGGTGCCCAGCTCCAGCAGCAATGCAGGAAGTAAGCCCTGGTGGGGGACCAGGGTGCCCTAGAGTAGCCCCTGGCCCATGTCTCTGCCTGCTAGGCCATACCACCTAGGGCAGGTGAAGGGTACGGGGCTCCTCACAGCAGGCTGCACTGATCTCCTCCAGTCTGGGCTCCTGGCATTCCCCCACCATGATCATTGCTCCCTGAGAACTGTGCTGGTCCCGTAGCCAGTGCCCCCTACCTGGGAAGCTCTTACCACCTGTGAGCAGCCAGCACCCTGGACTGCCCTGCTTTGACTTCCGACTCTGCCAAGAGGCAGGGCCATGGAGCGGGGTGGGGTCTTGTGGAGGAGGGGGTGCAACACCCCCCCAATTTTCTTTCTGGCCCACCTCAGCCCCCTCTCCCACCTTATCCCTGCTTTCATAGAGTGCAAACTAGGGACATAGCCTATGGTCCTGCAAAGGTTTATAACCCTTTTTTTCATGAAGGGATAATAAGTATGCTGACACGTGTTTACAAGGCTACGCTGGTGGAGCACAAGCTTCCTGCTGGAGCTGGTCAAAACATAAAAACCTATTTTCATGAAAAATTTCAAAACTGTTCTCATTTCCAAGTGTTTGAAACTGGCTAATATGTATATTTAATAAGTAATTCCTTTTTTCCAACACTTAAAACATTTTTAAAGTATGCAAAACTGGATTTTTTGCTAAACAATTTTTTGATAATTTAACAATGGTTTTGTTAAACTATTTTCAAAAACACTTTTTTTTAAATGAGCAATTTTAAGGCCAACAGATTTTTGGCAGAAAAGCCCTCTTTTAAAAGAAAAAAATGGCCCCCTTTTTTTTTCCCAATGAAAATTTGTTTGAAATATTTTGGCTAGTTCTACTTCCAGCATCAGTGACAGAAGATTCCATGACAGTCTCTCCTAAGCCAGGTAAAGATCTTAGCTGACGTATTTCTGTTAGACATGTACTGTCCTAGACTGGAGTTAAATAACAGTAAAAATTAGGCCAAGATTCTGGCTCCTAGAAAAAAACAAAATACAACCTATACATGTACACAGACTTCAGACATGCTTCCTCTGTGGCAAGCAGCTAACAGACAGCATTAGGCAAGTCAGGGGATTATCCACCCTGCCTGGTCAAAGAAAGACCCATGTGTATTAGTATTGGCTGCTGGAAAAGCCTTTGATCAAGAGTGGGATTAACTGAAGGCAGGCTTGGAACAATACTGAATTGGACCTAACTTTCTTAGGTGGATAAAAGCACTATGGGCCTGATCCCAAGCCCGCAAAAGTCAATGGAAATGCTCCCAATGACTCAGCTGGGCTTTTGTTTGTGCCATATATTGGGAACTGGTGGAGGTGAGGATTTAGTGGATGCAAATCGGAAGTGTTTGCTCTCTCAAGGCACTAGGCAGGCACAATGAGTTAGATACCGTCATTGGCCATGTGTACCTAAAAATACATGATTTGTGCTCACACTGGCTCTTGGGAGCAGGAGTTGTATGTCTGTTAATATACTGGTACACGTGATTATGCATGATCATCCTAGAAAAGCAGGCCTTACATGCCTGTTCATATTTCAGAGATACTCATTTTTCGTGAGCTATGATTATCTTCTGTTACATAGGAATGTACTGTTTGTGATTTATCATTGAGTTTATGTTGATGTTCTATCATTGCTTTGTATAGACCGTTGGGACATACAAGGTTGAAGTTTGGTTTCCTAAATGTTTACATTTGGTCTACTAGCTCAGAATGAGGAGACTTGGTTGTTTTACAAAATAGGCAGTAAAGAGGACTGGATGACTAAAAGGATTGGTAATAGGATATAGGGTATTTCAACTCTAGCAGACCTATCTGAATTCAATTCAAGTCAGTAGTGCCTCACAATAATTCCAATCTGTTATCTGCTCTATGGTTTACATGGAATGAGTGATGCAATACCCAGCAGACAAATTATATCACCCATCCACCACCAAGGTTAGTACTAATTGGTACCCTTGTTGGCCATATCAGCAGATGACAAGGACTGAGAACTTAAGCCCCTGTATAACTTTAAACACCTTGTGACAAGGTGCTGGGCAAAAGGTTGCTGGTTCAGCCCTCTGTCACACCAGCTCCCATTTAGGGGAATAAATTAGAGCTGGCTGGAGATAATCTGGCCCTAATTAGCCTGGGGCTGTATAGAAGTCAAGGGGGGAGCAGAAAGAAAGGGAAAAGAGAGAGAGTGGAAGCAGGGAGGTAGGTCTCCCACCTCCAGATGGTGAAGGGCCAATTGTATGTGGTGAAATGGTGGTGGGGAAAGCCTGTAAGTAAACTGCACCTGTGGTTACTAATGCCAGGGTCTCAGAGTGACTTTGTGGGAGTAAAGGAGCTCTGCTACACACTTATGTAATTTCATTGACTGCAGTGGGACCATTCACATGCTTCAGTAACTTGCTAGATAGGGACCTGAAGGGGGTAGAGATCGAACTATCCCTTTACTTGCAGAGGTGTTTAGGGTGGGGAAGATAGCTGTGCCCATTATAATACTGCTCTGTGGGTGAACAGAATATTCCAGAGACCAGGACCTAGATCATCAAAAGTATTTAGGCACCTAACTCCCATTGGTTTAAATTCTTAATCACAATCTTTCACCTGTACACACATTCACAGGGAGAGGTGGAGTTGGGGGGAGGCATACCATGTTCTGGGATCTGTTCATGCTCCTGCTGAAGTTGACAAGAGTTTTGCCATTGACTTCAGTGGGAGCTTGTGTGCCCTTAAAATGGGGAAAGGGTTATTTACAAAGCTTCATTTTTCATGATGTTTCAAACATTTTATTTGTTGTACATGACTTTTTTGTTTTTTCTCTCCTTAACTACATTAGTTTAGGGATCTAATTGTCAAATCACAATAGCCTATTGTCTGCTGTGTCCTCATGCCTTGAAAAGTTTCGAGCAGTGGAATAAGGGGTTTCTCTTTCATTGTTAAGCTGGGTTGCCCAATGCAGGGGAAAGGTTTATGAACTTATCTACTTCAGAATCACTGTAGATAATCCATTTAATTAAAATGCCAACTCTCCAGTGTCTTTGGAGCTGGAGGACATTTCACTGAGCCTTGTCTAGAATTTAAATAACTCCTCCCCTTGACCAAATCCCAACCTCAGAACTCATTAAACGTTTGTTGGCTGAAGTGCAGCATTAGCAAAAAATCTATTTTTCTGCAGAATAAATTTATACAGCACATATTGTTGTATTCAGCCCAAGAGTGGTGATTATTAATTTTGCTCTGCTAACCTATGCTGATAGTAAACAAATTCTGATTCAATTAGAAGAAAGTTGGCAATTAAAAGCCCAGGGTAGGCCAGAGAAATGCACATGAGCTGACTCGAGGAATCCAGTGATAGTCAACTTTATGCTAGGAAGCTGTATAGCAATTGTGCTCCAAGGAATATGTATATTGGATGTCTCAGAATTGTGGAGGGGAGGGAGGACAGAGGGCATAATTTCCCTGCTCTTGCCCCTTAGTATACCTGCACAGGAACCAGCCACAATGTAGTCTAGTGATAGCTGGGGCTCTAGGCTGGATGTCTCACTAGCACTCCCTGGGATTCTTCATGGCCTCAGAAGGGCGTGACCATCTGCACTCTTGCTGATGTCTGGCTGGGGTAGAGAGTGGACACTGGGTCTTTTGAAAGCAGCAGTTCTATCTACTGCTAAGCAGGTCCCCTCCCCCAAGATCTCCCCACTCCCCCAAGCTATTCTGTTTGTTTGCTATGCACACAGAGAACACCTGGAGCCATCTCTGCTTGGCTTCTACAGCTTGGTTCCCTGCCCAATCCACTTCAAGGGTCAGCAGACACAATCTTGCCTTAAGGGTTTAATTAAGGGATCTAATTTAGAACATCAAACTAAGGATGACCTGACAACTGAGCCAAGGCCAGAAATGTATGCATAAAGCTCTCCCCATTAGGCTGGAAGGGCATTCGGCACTTACATAATTCTCAGTCTGTCACTTAAGAATTTCCTTGTCACCAGCTTTCAAAAGCTGGCAGCTGGTTCTGCATTTGCTGTTGATGCCCTAGGATCGATCATTTGACATCTCAGAAAGCTCATCTGCAGTGTGGAGCTGCCCCATAAGGGATGACCTCCAGCCTTTAAAAACACACAAGGGCAACTAAGTTCAACAATGTCTGTGTGGGAAGAGTCTGTCACCAACACAGCACTTGCATTCAGTGAGACAGATCCGCAGCTGGCACAAACTGAAGTCAGCAGATCTATGCTGATTTACACCAGATAGGCTACTATTTGTGTTCTAGTTCTTCTGACTTTCTCAGAGAGTGATTAGCTTCAATACTGCTAATCCCGAGTATTTTTAAAAAAAAATTGTCATGCCCCCAACCTCATGAGCTTGGCTTGAAAACCAGAAGCTTTTAAGATAATAAATTTGGTGTTCTTTATTTGCCTTCTGGGGATTGAGCTTTCATAGGTCACATTTCCAAGCTTTTCTCCACAGCCAGTTCTGAGGCCCAGCAGGAAGTTCATAATCCCCTTAGCTGCTCTAGTCATAATCCCCTTAGTGTAGCTAACTTTTCCAGGCCTATGGAATGTCTCTAATCACTAATGCAGCTAAGGGGATTATGAACTATTATGTCCTTATTCCTCGTTTTATAGATTGGCACTATATTTGCCCTTTTCCAGTCCTATGGAATGTCTCTAATCACTATCCCTTATCCCCAGATAAGTCCCAGGAACTGCTAGTGAGACATCCAGGGAGGAGATATCTGAACCACTAGTGATTATTTCTTTGAAAAGTCATGGAAGATGGCAGACATTCCATAAGACTGGAAGAGGGCAAATATAGTGCCAATCTATAAAAAGGGGAATAAGGACCACCTGGGAATCACAGACCAATCAGCTTAACTTCAGTACCTGGAAAGATAATGGAGGAAATAATTAAGCAATCAATTTGAAAACACCTAGGAAACAAAGGTGATGATTGACAGTCAGCACTGATTTGTCAAGAACAAATCATGTCAAACCAACCTAATAGCTTTCTTTGATAGGGTAACAAGCATTGTGGATAGGGGGAAAGTGGTAGGTGTGGTATATCTTGATTTTAGTGAGGCTTTTGATACTGTCTCGCATGACCACCTCATAAACAAACTATGGAAATGCAACCAGTTATGCACCCACCTTTATAGTAGTAGCTCCATCTAGGTTGTAAGATTGAAAAAATTGGGTTTGTTTAGGCTGAAGAAGAGAAGACTGAGGGGCAACATAACAGGTTTCAAGTACATAAAAGGTTATTACAAGGAGGGAGGGAGGTAAACTGTTCTCATTAACCTCTGAGAAACAATGAGCTTAAACTGAAGCAAAGGCAGTTTAGGTTGGCCATTAGGAAAAACTTCCTAACTGTCAGGGTAGTTAAGCACTAGAATGAATTGCCTCGGTAGGTTGAAGAATTTCCATCATTGGAGATTTTTAAAAGCAGGTTAGACAAACATCTGTCAGGGATCATCTACAGAATACTTAGTCCTGCCATGAATGCAGGAGACTGGACTAGAAGACTTCTTGAGGTCCCTTCCAGTCCTATGATTTTATGATTCTACCATGTGCTTAAGTTTTGGTATGTGTTTAAAAATAAATGTGCTGAATAGTTTTCCTGAATTGGGGCACTGGGGGCTGATTCTCCACTTTGTGACACCAATTCTTGAGGTGTTAACTCCTCAATGGTATTAAATTCACAGTTCCAAGGGACCAAATAGTCTACTGGTGTAAGTAGGCACAATGCAACTATTAAGGGGGAGGTGCCACGTTCCCTCAGTAGTGACTCTGGCCCCAGAAATGCATACATCTGAGTAACTATTTAAAGCCTAGTCCTAGCAAGATCTCAAAAACAACATACAAATGTCACTCTGCACTTTGTCTCTCAGTTCTGAGGCCCATAATCCCCTTAGCTGCTTATCAGAAATGATTTCCATTCACTTCAAGTCTTCCCTCATCAAGCAGCATACTGCACCTTGCCTGACTTACCTTATCTTAATTTAATAACCTCCAAGAAGAATGGAATTATCCCATTTGGCTGAGCCCAGGAGCCTGGAAGTTTAAAAAAGACGACTACTTTGAATAAATCATAAAATGCATTGAAAATTTAAAAGAAAATGCAGTTGTTATTTCTGAGCCTTCTCCTGGTGCCAGCCAGCTGCTTTCAGGAGTGTTATTGGCAATGGTCATGTGAGAGCTCAGTATCAAAGTCTTAAGTAACATGTTAAACTGTTTTATAGTCTGTCATAAGAGAAATTGTTTAATTTATTATTTACTGTAAGTCACTGCAGAGAATACAGATGTTGGCCTCATGCTTGCAGATGTGATGAACGTTAAACATATGAGTAGCTCTGTGGGATTCAATGGGGCTACTCATGTGCATAACATTACATGCAGGCATAAGCATTTACAGGATCAAAGACAGAAATTAAGGGCCTCCTGAGTCTGCAAAGATTTAGGCCCATGTTAATGCCACTGGTTTGCATAGTTAAATATATACATAAGTATTTGTAGTAGCGGAGCCTTAACGTTGAACACCATTACTCTTATGGTATTTTCCTTCTTTGCGTAGGCCCCGATCCAGGACAGAACTGAAGCTCATGCTTCAACCACATTCACCGTAACAAAACTTAAATACATGCTTAAAGTTAAGCCATGTACTCAAGCACTTTCCTGTATCATGGCTGTCCTGGGAGACCTGGGCGTCCCTCTCAGCGAGTTGAACAAACCACAGCATGGTTTTGTCACTCTGGAATGTGAGCTTAATTTGCTGCTATTGTCTCATGTTCTTAATTTGAAAATTGTGATCGTGGGTCATGGGGCTGCTATTTAATTCCAACCCTGATGAAATCTCACTGATTACACAGAGGCACACAATTTATTAATTAAGAGTAGATGGTGAGCTCCCCTCATATTTTGATTAACCCTAATAGCCTTCTCAGCACGATTTGCAAAGAACTGAAGACACCATTACAACTTTTTATAAAATAATTTGAAAAGCTATTAAGCGCATCCCTTGAAATCCTCTCACGTATTAGATGGCTAATCTGCATGAATAACTGCTTGGCAGCCGAACATGAGCCACCATGGAAAACATTCTGCTGATTTTGTGAAATTACTTTTAATCATGCTTGAGAAGGCAGATGGTCTTTCAGACTTTAACCAGATTTGTTTTCGGCAAGAGAAGACGCGAAGGACAAGGGGCCTCTCCCTCTTTATAAGCCCTTGAGCACAGTGAGACACCGGGTCAGAAGCAAACCTAGGACTTCCCGCAGCTGATGCCAGGAGGCAGAGGTGCTGGATAATCAGAAGAGAGAAAGACGGCATAACACTGAAGGTGAGAGTAGAAATGAAGGATTTGTGTTTCAGTGGTGCTGAGCCCTTGCAGTTTCGATCAAAGTCCCTGGGAGTGTGCAACACCTCCAAAAAGCTATCCCTTTAATGGCTAGATTATGGGGGGGTTGTCGTCACACCCCCATGCTGGAGAAGGAGACGCTCCCCAACCCCCAACACATAGACTACTTATTCACTTATTCCCTCCCTGGAGCACGTGGGTGGAGCCTTGAGTATATGCTTCTCTCACTGGGTAGAGTAGCTGGGCCTGTGTGATGGAGAGTGAAATGTGCTGCAGGTATTGGTTAATAGTAACTTAGTATTTATTGGGAGCAAGGAGGAATTGTCACTCAGAGGAGTGTCTTGGAAGCAGAGAGGCTCCCGGCTTTTCTCCTGCATTGGTGGAGCATGTGCATCCCTGCTTGCTCAGACTGTGCCTAAAGTTGGAATCTAGCCTTAAACTCTAACCCTTTATAGGCTAGCTTCTGACTTTTTGCCTTTTTCTCCATTAGCCTTTTTCTCTGGAACAGAAAAGTACGGTTGTGTGGGGTATATATCTCTTATAAGGAAATGTGAATCTGAGGCCTGAGTGATTTGGAAATGTGGGCTATTGCAAGTAAAATCCCACCCTCCAGGAAACTTATAGTTCAACCCTTGTTCTTTTCCACTCTTTCTCAGGGTACAGACTACAGTCTTCATCTGCTATTAGATTTGGAGGCTCACCAGCTTTTCTGCAGAATAAATGGGGATATGCATTGCTCTCTCCTAATGGCAGATTGGCCAGTTTGTATCTTTTGGGATTGATTATCCTCTTCCTAGCATGGTGCCTCTTTTCTCTTCTTCTGCAAAGGCGCCTGTAACAGAAGATGCAAAGGCAGAGTTATTTCCTAGGTCATAAAAGGTAACATTATGAAAGGGGATACCAGGTTGACTTTGAAGTGGCACTTCTACTTAGTGTTGGTGGAACCTCAGAAGGATTCATAATTCAGGTTTGGTTTGCATAAGGATCAAAAAATGTGGCTATTTAAGTTCATCCAGGCTTCTTGCCTCTGTAAAAATTAGGGTGAAAATCTAAGCAGCATGAGCTTTTGGCATATCGGCTGCTGGTTGCAGCCAGACATGGCCCTTCCAGTTGAGTCCTGGCCCTTAACCTGCAGTGACAAAAAGCCTGGAGTCCTTCCAAACCCCAAACTTCTTTTCTTAGAGAAGTTCCCACATCCCTGCCTTTGGCTGACTTTTTGTTAGGAACTCAAATGCTTCCTGAGTGTGTCCTACTGGGACAAACTATCTCCTTGAGTCCCAAATATTTACAGTGCAGTTTGATCATTAAAACTTATTGTGATGTTCCAACATATGGGCCTAGGGCAGGGCAGAGGGAAGGCAAATCTTTATAGCCATATCTAAAAATGACTGACCATTGCACAAACCCTCGTCTGCTTATCAGGGCATAATGGATCTTGTTTGTTGAAGAGATTCCACTGAAATATTATAGAAACGAAGGGCCTGATTCATTTTGCATACACTTGTTTACATTGATTCCATAGACTTCAATACAATTATTCACAATTTCCACCAGTGAGAGGGAACTCTGGCTATTCATCCTTAGTCAGGGACTCAGCAACTGGAAAAGCTTATTGTAAATTTCCCAAGCTGTCCTAGGCCAGATGGGAAATTTTGCTCTGTTGTATTTCTATTAATATTGAAAACAGAAGATGTACTCAGAGGCAATGCTACAGGAGAGGTACTCGTTATCTAGGCTAGGAGGTCACAGATAGCTTTGAAAGTCATCTGTTTCTACAAATGACTAACCTGGTAACAGATGGTGAATGAGGAACACTAAGGGTGTTTGCTTGCCTTCTTGCTGAGCCTGAGTGAGTCTTAACTGTCCTAAGTTTACCCAGGTCAGAGTTTCTGTGATCTGGGAATAGGCCAGCTGGATTGTGCTTGATTTCTTCTATTCTCCCCAAGACAGTTAAAGAGCTTTGCCAGTCTCACTGGGATAAATGCTAGCCAGTAGGTGGGGGTCATTTATAATCCTTTCAAGAGTGTTGATACCCACCTTTAGAATATCTGAGTTTTGTCGAGAGAAATTGTTTTCCCCAAAATGGAGACACTTGTGTACAGTACTTAAGTGGATTACACTAACCGTATGCAGCTGGTTTTTTTTTTTTTAAATAGCAGGCTCCCTGGAAATGTAACTCTGGGCTTCCCTAACTCATTGGACCCAAAGTGAGGCATTCCTCAGTGCCTCATCAAGGAGGCCTTATCAGAACAGGGGTTCCAGGTGTTGCACTCTGTTTCATCAAGGCTACAATTTCCCCCTTTTTATATTGCTGTCCCATTTAAAGCATGTTCTATGCTCCACACACACACGCCCCTCACTGATGAGAAGAGGTCAGTAATTCCTTTTCTTTTGTTTCAGAATGGCTTCAGCTGCTTTGCCTAGTAGCTGGGGAATGTGAATGACTTGATAGGACCCTCTTTCTCTCCATGATGGACTCAGCCAGCAAACGCCATAGTCAGCAATTGTAGGTAACTTGTGTGGATGTATCACTAAATCCTGTGGTTAAGTGCCAACAGCATATTTGTCTAATGATCTACAGTTCCAGAAAGAGAAAAATAGTAGACCATGCCTAGATAAAGAGAGTTGAAGAGGATGTGATCTTAATGATGGATCTTGCAGGAAAAAACTGTATTGTGAGCTTTAAGAATAAGGACCAGCCATCGCCAAAGGCTGAGTGTCTTGGAAGGCTGATAGCTCTGCTTTATTTCATTGTAGAGCATGACTGAATATCCAGTATTTTTGCAGTTTGCTGTACCTATGACATTCTTTAGCTTGCGTAAGGTGTAGCCTGGTTCCAACACCTTGACTTGTCTCTTCCTAGATAGTTAATTCATTATGTTTTGCTTGTTTCTGTTTCTTATCGGTATGTAATTTATCTCTTCATAGAAGACAGTAAACCAGAGCTCACTGTTTCTGTATCCATAGGGGAATTTGCAGCTGGAAAAGGCTTGTTGGGTCATCCAGGTCATCACCCTGAAATCTCCTTAAAATCCAGTCTTTATCCCTCAGAGGTTTTTAGTACTCTGCTGGAATGAACTGGAGTGAACCAACCCACATGGAATGAATATGACTAAGTGATATACATTTTGCAATAGAGAATTCCAAGTAGGAGAACATTACTGTACATGTAGGAAAGGAGAACACTTATACTATGATTATGCTTAATGTTTGTCCCTTTTGTTTAGTGAGAGATCCTTGACTTTGAATTAGATAAAGCTGGCTTGATGCACCACACATTTCTTAATGGTGAAATCTTTGCAATAAAGAGGGATTGGTAGAAAAATTTTAGAAACACCTACCAATGGAATATTGCACCCATTATATATTGACTCCATCCCAAAGTCACTGCAAGCAGATATTAGGGAGAATAAAATTATAAAGGTGTAAACTAGGATCATTGCAGTCAGACATGATGCCATTCTTCTATAAAGACACCAGAAAATAATCAGCAAAGGCATCCTAGAGAAACAGTCATAGCACTATTAGAGCATGCAGCATAACAGTAAATCTCAGGAGGCCCCATCCCATCTGCTGTAAATGTGGGACAGTCAAGGAAACGATGGATAGCAACAAACAAACAAAAAAAACAAACAAAACCTAGACCTTGCAATGCGTCCTAGTGATTGGTAGTGAAAAATCAACCTATGCCTTGTGCTTCAGTAAATAAGTTTTTCTTGTCTAATTTCTGGTCAAGAGAGAATTCCTGGTTCTAGAAGTAAGAATTTGTGTTTTTCTTTGCTAAATGCTGATAAATATATTAGCCCTTATTCTTATTTAACATTTATGTGGTGGGTAGCACTTATTGGCCCTGTTGTGCCTGATACTGTTCAAACACATAGCAAGAGACAGACCCAGAGCCAAAGAGCTTACAGTATAAACAGACAATGCAAACAAAAGGTGGGAAGCAGAAAGACTTTCCCAAGGGCTCAAAGCAATTCAACAGCAGAGCAAGGAGTAGAACTTATGTACCTTAACACCCAGTCTAATGTCCTAGCTATCAGGCAACACTACTGCTCAATAGCAGCTGCAGTTCAGGCCCATTTTGACTGTGGGCTTGTGCAGTGGTTAGGTTATTTGTACTGAAGAATCAAAATCTTCAGTGCCTAACCTTTTTCCCTTTGGTCTGAGAAGATATGCTTTGCACTGGGTCCTTAGTACAATCCCTTAACACCTATATGTTTAGTCTTTTCCATGTGGGTACCTAATAAATCAAGAAGCTGTAAACATTCATCTATAGAGACCAGATCTATAACGCTAGTTTAATCATTTTACCTATAAGATTTAAAAACATTTAAAGGAGACAAGACTTCCAGCTGCCTAGAGTAAACTGAAGTCCAGGATCTCAACATGCTTCAGATCATCACCTGTGAGCCTCAGTGGTCAAACTTTTAAAGCAGAATGGGTTAGGATTTTTGAGGGGACCTAAAGGAGTTAGACACCCAAATCCCATTGGAAGTCAGTATAACTGACTAACTGCCCTAGGCTGTTTTGGGAATCTCAGCCTCAACTGACAAGATGTTACAAACACCAGAAGTCCCTGCAGCATTTTCTATACCAGGGCCACCATCAGTCCTGCTTTTTGTGCTATTTGACCAGCTGGGCACACTCCACCTACTTGTGGTGGGACAACTGTGAAAAGGGGTTAACCAAGCAGTTACACTGAGATTTACTCCACAGTCTACACCACCTTTGAAACTGGTTTAACTCTGCCCATATTTTGAGTGACATCCTCCCAACGCCCTGGTTAGTTGGAAATCAGTTTACTGAAGAGCAATCAAATTGCATTCACCTTCTGGATAACTCTTCAGGTTTGGCAGGTGCTTGGAAAAATGTAAATGAGTGTAACAGCATAATAACATAGTGCTGCTGGAGTTGCAGAATGAGAGTCAAAGGAGGTTTATGAAACTGTACAACTTTGCTTTAAGACCTCCCTGAGAATTCTGTTGTCATTTGGAGCACCACAGGAGATAAAATATTGCTGTATTTAAAGATGTACTGGGAGTAGAGATAATATCTGCCTCACTAATAAAAGTTATGATGAGGCCACTCTCCAAGTGGGGAGATAAGCTAACAGAATAGAAAGTGTTGATTAATATAGAAAGAATTAGGACAAAGATGTAAGTGAATGGTGTCTTATTGTAACTGCTCCACAAAGCCACAAACTCAGAGGGGGAATGTGTTAAAATGAAAGAGAAAGCAACATCCAGAAGCATTTTGGATGCTGTCAGAGTACTGAAGGTGTGGACTAGCTGGCCAGGCAAGGGTATTAAAGACACAGTAATATGGGGTTCTTCAATTGGCACTGTAAGACAAACATGTTGGTGTGGGGGACAACAATGCTTCATCTTCATTCCCCACCAATAGCTCACCAACGTTAAAAATGTTGATAAATTGTTCCTGGTATGGCAAGTACTCCAAGTGGGCAAACTGGTTCTGATCAGTAAGAATCAGGGCCAGCTCCAGGCACTAGCAAAGGAAGCAGGTGTCTGGGGCAGCCAATAGAAAGGGGCAGCACTTGGTGCGTTATTGGGGTGGCATGTCCGGGTCTTCGGCGGCAAGTCCTCCATTCCCTCTCTTCCTCTTCAGCGGTAAATCAGTAGCAGCTCAATCCATTTTTTTTTCTTCGCTGTTTGGGGCAGCAAAAAAGCTGGAGCCGGTCCTGGTAAGGATCAATGTATTATTTGTATTAGAGCAGCACACAAAGGCCTATTGTGCTAGGCACTATACAAACACACAGTGAGAGAGAGAGTGCCTGCCCCAACTAGCTAACAGTTTAAATAGATGAGAGAAGGAGGAGATAGCGGTAAAGTGACTGGCTCAAGATCACCAGCAGGCCAGGCAAGGATAGAACCCAGGTCTGTGCAGTCCCAGACTAATGCTCTATCCACTGAACCCTTCTGCCACCACCCCAAAAATGCACAACTTTGTGGTTTCCCACCATTCCACAGCATTCACTTCCTAGTTCTCTCTAGGCTCAAACAGATATGCTGCCATACTACTAGAGAGGTTCTTCTTTTGTAGTTGTGTTCTGGCAAGAAACAAGAGTCGTGAGAAAATAGAGACTGGCCTGAACCACAGTTGATCTTTGAACTCCAGATTCGAGATCATGACCTTGACTGAGTGCACATCCCAGAAGTGGGAGTTCAAACTCAAGATCCAGATCTGAATTTTCCCCAAAGTTTGAGGTGTTCAGATTTGGTGTTCCCAGCTGATTACTATAGAGAGAAGTCTGAGTTTGAATATGAAACCAGGTTTAGATCTGGCATTTAACTTCTGGCCTATCACGGCTGTTTCTATGCAATTTCTAGTCCAGTCTCAAAAAGCTTGTGTAAGTACCCAAACTTCTGAGTGCTTGTAGAAAACAAACTACAAAGACACCTACAGATCATTTGAAGTTCACCCAGCATTAATTGATAACCTCAGACCAATAGGAAGATTAATTTGTATCAAAGCTAAATCCTAAATGTCCTTTTGGACTATCTTGAGTCAAGGTACAAAAAGATACTATTCCAAATGCAAATTTGATAGAAAAATCAATTGTAATTATACAGCCTTAGATATACTCTTCCAGTGGGTCCCAGTCATCATTACTGGAGGATTGCTTATGCTAATACATGCTGGTGGAAAATTACACCCATAAACATCTAATGGAAGAGATGTAATGCGTTGTAGGAGGGATGAACAGGTGCCCTGACTTGGGAAATGGAATGCTGTGGTAATGATTCCCTTAGGAAAAGGTAGGGCATTTGTGGTTGATGATTTGGAATGCTTTTGTTGAATTTAAGTAAGAGTCAGGTCCTTGGCACAGCTCCCAGCCCCAGCAGCTGGGCTGGGTACAGTGGAGAAGGGGGTGTGGCATCCTTACCGCAAGCATGTGGAGTGGCTCTGTGGTAGCCCTTAGCAATCCTAAAATGGTCCACTGTAGAGGAGAGGACTGGAAAATCTGCACAATGGAAAATCCCCTGACCTTGCTCCCTCATCTACCCAGGTTGCCCAGCCCCACTCCACGCAAGCTATAATGAAGGGACTCCCAATTAAGTTAAATGCTCTGTAGTGATATGCCCACTGCATGGCCCCTTGAATCCAACCCCAGTTTATGCAGACAAACCACATGTCAATTCTGCTGCAGGAGGACTTCTGCAGCTGTGGAGACAGACATTTAGGGGTTTCAGAACTAGAGTTTCAAAAGAGCTCAGCAGCCATTTAGGCACCAGAATGAGGGCCAGATTTCAGAAGAGCTCAGCATCCCTAGCTGAGCATTTTGAAAACCTGGCTCTAAGTGACAAATAGATGCAAATAATTTTCATCTGCGATTAGCTTATATTGGATGGTGGTCCAAGTCACTTTATTTTGTAATGTGGGCACAGCATCATGCTGTTGAGATTGGGGGGGGGGGGCGGCAAGTCGTTTGGCTGAGTGTGTGACTTGTGTATGCTCCACATTTCCCAAGGAATTACTGGGTTCTTTATTTCAATTTACGTTACTATTGGACAAATAGATAAGAGGGGGGAAAATCTGAAGTTACAGCCCCTGTCTGGGTGTGAAAATACCTTACAGCCTCAGCTGGGTGGAGCAAGTAGTCAGCACCTTCTCCCAAAGATGTACAGGTGCTGTCATGTGCAGCATGGCAAGCCACTGTGGAACCCATCCAGCTCCCACTGAAGTAAGTGGCAAGATTCCCCACTTGCTTTCAATGGGAGCAAGGGAGCAAGCAGTGCTGAGACTTGGCTATGGGAGGAAAACATAAGCAGGAAGTAAGAATTTGAAACTGGGCCTATGAATTGTGGGGACTGGGCAGTTTGGACTCAGGGCTGGGGGTCTGGGTGTAGCAGACTATAGGCGTTTGGAGGAGAGAGAGTTCAGTGTTGGTGCCTGGTGGAAGCACTGGGTATATGGACTGTTAGGGAGAAGTTCAGGCCAAGCACTGGGGGTTGGGACTTGGAAGGGTATCACCTGTTCGGCTGGAGAGAAGACCCTGATGCTGTGGGTTAGTGGAGTGGAGACTGGAGCCCTGACATACATTTCATAACATTAACCTGTTTTTCAAATGGCTTCCCCAGAGGCACCAAACAGTTTGCAGGTGCATTCTCTTTGTGAGCTCAAAACTCCCATGTGCACCAAAGAAGCACTGCACATGTGAACTTTGCTCTTGCAGTTAAGGTGGCCATTTAGAAACTGGAGCCACACCCAGTAATAAGAACAAACACATATCACATTGATAGGAAGTCCTTGAAGAGGTGGAAAGGAATGTTGCTTGCCCAAGCAATGCCTTGGCACCGCGATGCTGCTCACTGTGCTTCCATACTTGAACTGGGAAGCAAACAAGCTTTGACAGCTCAAGCAAGGCAACTGGTAGCAACATAACATGTTTCCTAAACAGACAAAGACAGATTTGATCTGCAAGCGGATGACATTGCTAATAATTCCTTGCAAGCACGGCAAAGAAGATGGGTTACAAATGTGTTTAAAACCTTGAAGGCATCCCCAGTTTCAATGCAGTGACATGCATTTACATCAGCAGATGCTTCTCCATTGTAGCTTTGTGGTAACAATGTCAGTTAACACTTTCACTGTCGCATAGGGATGTATCAGGTATGTAGGGCAGCAACCTGGGTAATGTGGTAGATGTCACCAAAGAAGTTATACTTAGAGAATCAGGATACTTGGGAAATTATTTCAGGTGAGGGAAGAAAGGAAACCCACTGAAATTTAAGTATTCATAAATCTATAGTGCTGAATAGTCAAACCAATGTAATGGGCTTAGAACGTTCCCTCCCCTTTCTCTTCCCCACAGCTGTGGAGTGGCAACAAAGCCACTCTGGGGCCAATCCTTCACCTACAGCATCTGCTCCCTCCCCACATAGGGCAGCCAGGTTTGCATGGCCACACTAGCCCTCCCTCACGCAGCCACCCTAAACCCCCAACCTCCTATGAGCGGAGACAGGAGCACAGCTTCATCGTGCACAGGGGTTATGGATCCCCTGCACAGGGCCTTGGTGGAATGTATACTGTGCAAATGCACCAGTTCCATTTGCACTAGTTCCATGGGCTGCCAGCTGGACAGCCTTTGCCCATTGTGGAATTGAGTGGCAGGGTTTGCCCCACAGCATCTATACAGTTTAGTTTGCACAGCTAATTTGCAGCTGTTTGAACCTTGCTGACTTTAATTTCAAGCCACTGAATCTCGTTATGCCTTTGTCTGCTTGATTAAAGAGCTCTCTAACCTCAAATATGCTCTCCCCCTGTGTAGGTTCTTGTAGACCATGATCAAGTCACTTCTAACCTTTTCCTCAATCAGCTCAATAGATTGAGTATCTCAGTAATAATGTATCAAATACACTTACACATCTGCTATTTCTTTGTATCCCAGGGTGAATAACTGATGTGAGTTAGGGTAATTCAGAAAACATGTTTCAGAGTAACAGCCGTGTTAGTCTGTACTCTTTTCTTTTTTCAGAAAACATGGGGTGTTGAACCCAAGAGTTCAGGGAGAAAAGGAATGAAAAGTGAGCATACTCTTTCATTTAAAATTTATTCCCCCCCCTTTTCTCTCTGTCTTAAATGATAAAACTCTGTGCTATTCAACTCATTTTAATTCACACGTTTTATGTGGTGTACTGCTTCTGCTGTGGTGACACCCTTGTATTGCTGATATAAACAGTGAAATTATATGAGGAACTTTGCCTCATTAAAATCATGTATAAGAGTTAAAGTAACGAAAGCCAGTGTGAGTATAAAGCATATTGTGTTGCTTTTCCATGTTTATTTAGCACAATACTGTACTGGGATTACAATGTAGTCAACACTCATTTGTTACTCTTTGTAATTCAGTAAAAAGAAGTGAGAAACAAAACTGATTCTAATGAAATCATCGAATGCAGTTAATTTTCATTGGTTCTAGGTTGTTTTTAATTCATCCTATTGGTGAATCTCTTTTCTGTAAATTCATATTTTTTTTCTCCTGGGCTGCCTGAATTCTTCAAAAATTTATGCTGGTACCAGGTGTGTCTAAATTTATGATACCTTCACTTTTTATGCCTCCGTACATTTATAGTCACAGTTTGTCTACTCTGACTTTTAGGCAAAGCAATATTGAGAGAGCACCTTCCATGGTACATGCTCAGATATTTGCACAAATTGGACCAGTCTCCTTCTTTGGTTCCTAGGATGAGAGAAGGTTGCAGCATAACTGAGTTACCCAATAATAATTTCTTAACTGTTTATCTTGCATACTTTTTTCTGTTTTTCTGTCTCCACTTACAAACAGGCAAATGTTTCCTACTCCACACTGTTTATCTCCCAATTGTTCCTTTTATTACTTTGTTCTCTTGCTCTTTTCTATTACCATACTTTGCCCCATACCACAGAACCAAGAATGGGTCTTCACCATAAGGGCCCCTCACTAATTACCGCACATATTTTTACCATTAGTTTTGCCATTCCTTATCCCCTTCTGTCCACGTATCTCAGGGCATTCTACAAACATTTATGAATGAAGGCTCACATCATCTCTGTGAAAAATATAACAGAATTGAGAGGTGGTAATTTTCATATTGATAAAAGGAAATGCTTTTGCACACAACCTACAATTTTCCTGTGGAACTCTTTGCCACAAGACAGCACTGAGGCTGAGCGGTTAGCTGCATTCAGAATAGGATTAAACATGTATATGGATAACAAATATGTCCAAGTTATAATAATAACTACTAAGAAGATGAAGAGTTTTAGAAGAGAGAGAAACCCTCATGCTTCAGGGCTTAGTCTAACTTCTAAGTGTTTGGGGTTAGGAGGAAATTTTCTTTTAGGGCAGGCTATGGCACAACTGCCTACTGCAGTGTTTCTTGCACCTTCTTCTGGAGTATTTGATGTTGGCCACTATCAGTAACAGGGTATCAGACTCACTGCTCTGATCCGGGATAGTAATTCTTATATTCCTATTATTAGCCCCATTTTACAGATGGGAAAACTGAGCCACAGTTTGGTAAAGTGATTTGTTTGAAGTAATCCAGTTGGCCAGTGTCAGAATGGTATTAGAACCCTGATTTTCTGTCTCCCATCCTTCTGGTATAACCACTAGACCATGTAGCCTCTTTTTTAGTCTCTACGTAAAAGAATAAATGGACACAAATCAGATGTCAAGAATTATAACATTCAAAAACCAGTCAGAGAACACTTCAGTCTCTTTGGTCACTCGATTACAGACCTAAAAGTTGCAATTTTTCAACAAAAAAACTTCAAAAACAGACTCCAATGAGAGACTGCTGAACTGGAATTAATTTGCAAACTGGATACAATTAACTTAGGCTTGAATAAAGACTGGGAGTGGATGGGTCACTACACAAAGTAAAACTATTTCCCCATGTTTATTCCCCTCCCTCCCCCTCACTGTTCTTCAGATGTTCTTGTTTACTGCTGGAAATGGCCCACCTTGATTATCACTACAAAAGGTTTTCTCCCCCCCCCATCCCCCCCGCTGCTCTCTTGCTGGTAATAGCTCACCTTACTTGATCACTCTCATTACAGTGTGTATGGTAACACCCATTGTTTCATGTTCTCTGTGTATATAAATCTCCCCACTGTATTTTCTACTAAATGCATCCGATGAAGTGAGCTGTAGCTCACAAAAGCTTATGCTCAAATAAATTTGCTAGTCTCTAAGGTGCCACAAGTCCTCCTTTTCTTTTTGCAGATACAGACTAACACGGCTGCTACTCTGAAACCTGTCTTTTAGGATATGTATCTTTTAGGATATCTGCAGTCAGGAGATGTGATTGTAGCACATGTAGCCATACCAAGCTAGCTTATTAGAAAGAGCAGTGAAGCTGTGGTAGGCACAGATTAGCCACCTGCTCAGGCCCCTGGGTACATACTCAGGTGGCTAGCCCATGTTGTTGCAGCTTCACTGCTGTGTTAGCTAGCTCGATCAAAGCTAGGTTAGATATATCTATTATGCTGCCATCACATCTCCGGATTGCAGTGTAGCGATATAAAGAAAGATCCTATTTAAGCAGTGAGACAACAAATGTAGGCTCACATGCTACATTCTCCCATGGAAAAAATCAAAGCCTGTAAAATATGGACCCAAAAGCTTTGAGATAGAGGAGGAGTGGCTAGTAAAAACACTAGCTCTGTGATAGGAGTATGTTACAGATAACTCTATGTATATCATGCATAGGGGTCTTGGCTGGCCACAGGGATTGAACTGAGGCCCTCCCGGGAGAAATGTGTGAATCTTTACAGCTGGAGATAAAGAACTGGCCTCTTTTGTTGGGGACTGTAATATTCACAATTTCTGTGGAATGGGTACAAAGGGATTTAGAGAACATACAATGGGCAGTGGATTCCAGGAGTGTCTGGGGTTGAATAGATTGTGCTGTGGATATAGGTTTCCCTCTTTTGCAGATTTTGCTCCTCTTCACACCATGTGTTAGAAGAGAATATATATGGCCTACAATTAATATTGGGCGTATGACAAGACAGAGCAGGTGGATAAACAGACAAATGAGAGTGCAATGGGGGAGGTGGGAGCGTTGCTAAAGATGGGAATCTTTCCATAAATGAGGAGTCTCAATAGTTCTAGCAGTCACCAGCCTGAAAGAGAGTGGGACTTCTCCTCCTCACCTCCACAGAGTTCCAAGCTGTGCCAAAGAATAATCATAGCCTTTGAATTTCATACTGTGCATAGATTTTGTAATAACTTCTGACATTACTTTCTAAAATGATAATTTAGTGAAGCTCTGTCCCACACATGTTATTATTTAATGAAAGTGAACATTGCTTTCATTCCATGTTAGTTATTATGTGGTATTAGTCATCGCAGAGAGCCCATCCTGCAATAGCAGACTGTGCTAGCAATTGCAAACATTTGGCTTTAACCTCATTGCATGTTAAAAAAAGCTTGTTTCCATCTTGCTCAGCGACACACCTTGAAAGTGGGCTTATAAGAATCTCACTTCTCAGCAAACTGTGAGTGGTAGAAAATACAGCTGGCATATCTGAGCCGACTGTGGCAGCTCAGCATTAAAAGTGACATGAGTTGAGACTCTCCAGATGAATGCAGTGTAGTTGTAGCCATGTCGGTCCCAGGATATTAGAGACAGATCATGTCTTTTATCGGACCTACTTGTGTCTCTCTCACCAACAGAAGTTGATCCAATAAAAGATATTATCTCACCCACCTTGTCTCTCTATGGATGAATGTCTGGTCTGGATACTATAAAACAATGGTTCTCAAACTAGGGCCGCCAATGGTTCAGGAAAAGCCTCTGGCGGGCTGGGTCGGTTTGTTTACCTGCTGCATCCACATGTTCAGCCAATTGAGGCTCCCACTGGCCGCGGTTTGCTGCTCCAGGCCAATGGGGGCTGCAGGAAGGGCGGCCAGCACATCCCTCGGCCCACGCCGCTTCCCGCAGCCCCCATTGGCCTGGAGCGGCGAACTGTGGCCAGTGGGACCCGTGATTGGCTGAACCTGCAGACGCGGCAAGTAAACTAATTGGCCCAGCACGCCAGAGGCTTTCTCTGAACAAGTGGTGGCCCTAGTTTGAGAACCACTGCTATAAAACCTTTCACCCTGATCACAAACCTGAACCTGTTTTTATTATCTGCTGATTCCTGAACCGGCTGTTTGGAGGGGAGTCACATCTGTAGGTCAGGCCATAGTTAAGGAAGAACTGGTGTGGAGCTGGCGGTACGGATCAGCTGTGATGCAGGGCTGGAAGCACTGTCAGTCTTCATATTCTTTCACCCATGAGATGGGTATTCTGAGGATTGTGAACCTAGTTAGTGAGACTGTTGAAGTGAGAAAGTGGTAATTTTCCTTCTTTGGGGATGAGTGCTGGATAATGTAGCCCTCAGAGCATCTCAAACTGTACTCCTGTGCTAGGAGCATTGGGAGTAAACAAATCTGATCTAACTGGTATTACTGAAACCTGGTGTGATGATTCGAACAACTGTAATTTTAAAATCAATGGTTATAAGCTATTTAGGAAGGATCAAGTGGGCAGGAGGAGATGGGGAGTGACACGCTATGTCAAAAATGGCATTGCCTGTTTTTGAGTCACTGATAAATCAGAAGAATATGATAGATTGATCCAGAAAATGCTTCTGGATCAATGTCCTAACAGATAAAGCACAAGATGAGGTACTAGTTGGTGTCTGTTACAGACCATCACGTCACACTAGAAACAAGATATCATCCTCCTTACGCATCTATCTAGAACATGTAGGGAAGAAAAGCTGCGTGATCATGGGGGTTTCCATCTGAGTGACATACGCTAGAGGTCCCATGCTGCCAGTAATAAAATATTGTTGGAATTTCTAAACATTATAGGTGCCCATTTTCTAACTCAAAAAGTTTTGCATCCAACGCAGAGGAATTCTATATTAGACATGGTTCTAACAGATAAAGAGGAACTAATCACAGAACTAAATTTAATGGTAGCTTAGATACAAGTGATCATGACTTGATCACATTTATAATGTGCAAGCAGAATAAAGTCCAGATCAGCAATTATACATACTCTCTCTCTCTCTCTCTCTCTCGCTGTGCCTTAATAAGGCCAATTTCACAAAGTTGAACCAAAATGAGCCAAATCAGCTGGAAGGAAGAATTTAATCAAAAAATGTGAGTGATAAAAAGCCACAGTCCCTCAATGAAGAAGGTTGTCCTGGTTAAAAAATGACTTGGTTTAGAGGGGAAGTGAAGGAAGCTATAAAAATAAACAAATAGTATACAGTGACTTCTCGTTTAACGTTGTAGTTATGTTCCTGAAAAATGCTACTTTAAGCAAAATGATGTTAAGTGAATCCAATGTCCCCATAAGAATTACTTTAAATGGGGGAGTTAGGTTCCAGGGAATTTTTTTCTGCTAGACAAAAGATATATATATACACACAGACACACACACAGAGTATATGTTTTAAACAAACAATTTAATAGTGTACACAACAATGATGATTGAGGTGGTGGAGTCAGAGGGTGGGATATTTCCCAGGGAATGCCTTGCTACTAAATGATGAACTAGCACTTGGCTGAGCCCTCAATAGTTAACACATTGTTGTTAATGTAGCCTCACAATCTACAAGGCAGCATGAATGGAGGGAGCAGACACAATGGATGCATGGCAGTGGCTGCAAACATTCCATGCAGAAACTGAACGTGGTGATGAACCCATGCTATCCCATTGGAGCGCACCACTCCCTCCACTTTCCAAAGTGCCGGGGGGTGGGGGTGGGGGGGAGGGTTGGGGAGGAGGGGTGCGTGTGTGTGTGTGTGTGAGAGAGAGAGAGACACGCATTGCCCCTTTAAGTACACTGACCCCACTCTAAGTACACTGCCTTTTTAAGTAGATCAGCAAGTTGAGACAGCAGCAGCTGCCAGCAAGCTCCCTCCATCCTGAGCCCTGTCATGTCCCCCCCCGCTCTAGGGAGATGGGGTATAGAAGAGGGGGCAGGAGCAGGGGGAGGGGGACACCCTGACATCAGCACCCCTCTTCCCCCACCACCCCCTGCACAGCAAGTAGGAGGCTCTCAGGAGCAGCTCCAAGGCAGAGGGCAGGAGCAGCACACAGCAGTGGGGGAAGGACACCTGAACTTCCTGTCAATTCATAGCCTGCTGGGTGGCTGCTGCACAGGGAACTTAGGGGAGCTGATAGCAGGGCTGCCGGTCCATCCTGGTTCCAGTCCCCACCAGCTAGCTCCAACAGGCTGCTTTTCCTACAAGCAATGGAGAAAGCAGGCGGCTGCCAAATGACATTATAAGGGAGCACTGCACAACTTTAAATGAGCATGTTCTCTAATAGATCAGTCACTTAACTACGAAACGTTAACCGGGATGACATTAAGTGAGGAGTTACTGTATAATAAATAGAAGAAAGGGGAATAGTAATGAATATACATCAGAAGTTAGAAATTGTAGAAAATTGATAAGGGAAGCCAAGGGACAGAAGGAGAACTCTGTGGCCAGCAGAGTTAAGGACAATGAGAAGGAGTTTTTTAAATATATAGGAACAAAAAGAATCCTGAAAATGGTATTGGTCCATTACTAAGTAGAAATGCTAGAATTATCTATAATAACAAAGAACAGGTAGAAATGTTCAATAAATAGTTTGAGTCTGTATTTGGGGAAAAAACAGATGGTGTATAGTCTCATCATATGGTGATGAGACTCACTCTTTCCATTCCACTAAGATCTCAGGAGGATGTTAAATAGAAGCTACTAAAGTTAGACATTTTCAAATCAGTAGGTCCAGAGTACTTGCATCCAAGAGTTTTAAAAGAGTTGGCTGAAGAGGCCACTGGACTATTAATGTTGATTTTCAATAAATTTTGGAGCACAAGGGAAGTTCTAGAAGAAAGCTAATGTTGTGCCAATTTTTAAAAAGGGTAAACAGGATAACACATCTAATAACAGGGTGTCAACCTTATGTAATCCCAGGCAAGATAATGGAACAGTTGATACAGGACATGATTAATAAAGAACTAATGGAGGGTAATGTAATTAATGCAAATCAACATGGGTTTATGGAAAATAGATCCTGTCAAATTAACTAGATATCTTTTTTTATAAGATTAAAAGTTTGGTTGATAACGGTAATAGTATTGATGTAATATACTTAGACTTCTGTAAGGCATTTGACTTGGTAACACAAGACATTTTGATCAATAATCTAGAAGAATATAAAATTAATATGGCACATATTAAATGGATTAAAATGATCTAACTGACAGGTCTTGAAATATAACTGTAAACGGGGAATCATCACTGAATTGATCTGTTTCCAAGTGATCTTGCAGGGACTGATCCTTGGTCCTACACTAATTAACATTTTTATCAATGACCTGGAAGAAAACATAAAATCATTGCTGATAAAGTTTGAAGATGACACAAAAATTGGTGGAGTGGTAAATCGTGAAGAGGGCAGGTCATTAATTTAGAACAATCTGGATCAAGCGATAAACTGGGTGCAAGCAAACAATGTGCATTTTAATTGTGGCTAAATAGGAATGTATACATCTAGAAACAAAGACTGCAGACCATATTTACAGGATGGGGGACTCCATCCTGGGAAGGAGTGACTCTGGAAAAGGTTTGGGTGTAGTGGGAGATAATCAGCTGAACATGAGCTCCCAGTGTGATGCTCTGGTCAAAATGCAATCCTAGGATGTATAAACAGGGGAATCTCAAGTAGAAATAGAGACATTATTTTACCTCTATATTTGGCACTGGTGTGCTTGCTGCTGGAATAATGTGTACTTTTCTGGTGTCCACAGTTTAAGAAGGATATTGATAAATTGGAGAGGTTCAGAGAAGAGCCACGAGAATGATTAAAGGATTAGAAAACATGCATTAGAGTGATAGACTGAATGAGCCCAATCTATTTACCTTAACAAAGAGAAGGGTAAGGGGTGACTTGATTGCAGTCTGTAAGTACATACATGGGGAGCAAATATTTAATAAAGGGCACTTCAATCTAGTGGAGAAAGGTATAACACAATCCAAATGGCTGGAAGTTGAAGCTAGAGAAATTCACACTGGAAATAAGTGTACGTTTATAATGGTGAGGGTAAATTTACCAAGGGTTGTGGTGGATTCTCCATCACTGACCATTTTAAAATCAAGATTGGATGTTTTTCTAAAAGATCTGCACTTGGAATTATTATGGGGAAGCTCAGTGGCCTGTGTTATACAGAAGGTCAGACTAGATGATCACAATGGTCCCTTAGAATCTATGAATCTGTGGTTACACTATTATTTTTAGCATGATAGCTCAATTAGAGCTAATGCAACTATGTCTATGCAAGCTGGGAATCACACCTCAGCTCATAATGTAGATGTAGCCTTACTCATGTTGGAACTCCATAATCCAAAAGTAGCCTTGTGGGCGTCAAAGTGACTCCTCAGGGAGAAGGTTCATCATCGGTAAAGGTATCACAAACTATCCCTAGAAGGGTGAATACCATTTTGTGTTTTTGTACTGGAGTCTATGCTGTGAAAACCCAGCCTCCTATAAACCTGTTTAAATCCCAACTGGAACAGTGCCTGATTTTACAAGGATAACGTTTTTTATTATTTTTTTTCCCTCAGGTACACTCACACCATAAACATGTAAATCATTCACTTGTGTTCCACCGCATGGGTATCTCTTGTATGTTTGCACTGCAGGTGGTTCTGAGGGATGTTTTCTTCCCCTCTCAGCATGGGCAGTGGGTATCATAGGCTGGGGGAGGCTGTGCCTCCCCAACAGCTTGGTATGGTCCACCCATGCTTCACCCCCAGGCACCCTCGTGCTTGCGGCTCTGCGACTCCCCCTGTGCGGTGGCCCTGGCCACGATGCCCTCCCTCCTGGCGTTCCAGGGCTGGGGCTGAGCTGCCTGCCCTCCTGGCTCTCTGGGGCTGGGGAGTCTGAGGCCACACCACCAGCCCTCCTGGCACTCTGGGGCTGGGGAGGCTGGGGTCACATCGCCCACCCTCCTGGTGCTTCAGGTCTGGGGGCGCTAGCCTGGGGCAGGGGCTGACGGCTGCAGTGGTGGGGGTCTCTGGGTTCTTGTAACAGGCATAGTAACAATTTTCACTCAAACCTATACTATGGCCAACCTGCACAATTATAAATCAGACCCCTTCAGAACCACTTTTAAGTATCTCCACAAAGTTACTAGCACAGTGTGGTTAATGTAAAAGACCAGGTTCTACTACAGAGCTGTTTGCTGCTGGTCCCATGGGGAGAATTCACAAGGTCTGTGACAGTGGTGTCTATCAAAATATTTACCTCCCAATTACAGACTAATACTTCGTGTTCACATAGTTCAAATCATTATACAGGCATTAACTAATTAATCCCTTTGAGGGTGATTGCTCAAAGTACCACGCTGCATCAGCGGTAGAGCTGAGATAGAAAACAGGTCTCCTGACTCCCGAGCTGGTAGACCACACTGCCTCTTAATGGAACAGCATTTTGGCTTTCTGCTTTGTATTTTGTTGTTCCATCCCTCACACTGGGTCAGACATTCTCGCAAGTCCTACCTTGTGCATTACGCAAAACAGAGTTAAGTGCTGTTTAGCATGGGTGGGTTTTCCAGAAGAAACCTTGAAAAATGTATTCCCGTCTGTGCTAGTGGATGATAAAGACTCTGGGACAGTTTTTTGAAGAAGCAAGGGTTTGCCTTAGTCTCTTTGCCCAAAATATCCCTTCTGGAATGCAGTGTGTAATATGCCAGCTGGTTGGCACCCTCCACTCCAGAGAAAGCTGCGTCTCAGCACTACTTTCTGTACACCCTGTAGTCTGTGAAGTGCTGTGGGATCTTCTGCGATGAGCGGCACTATATAAATGTAAAATAAGATCGCTGTAGTTTCATTTTAATGGTTAGCATTCCATACGTGCACAGGAAGGCTAAGCCCTACTGTCTGCCTGACGTGATTTATGTGCTCTAGGAGTGGACCCAAATATTAATAGTGCTGATTAAATAATGGAGAAAGTAGAAAGTCTCTTCAGATATTGAATCTCTTTATATTTACAATCCTATTAAAAAAGGAAGTTTAGTATGAAAAATGGGCATATCTTCAATAACATATATATTTTTGTAATAATCTCAAAGAAAAACAAAACACCCTAGGAGGTTTGCTGATATCTCTTGGGACACAGCTAAACTATCTCTTCTAAACACAGCAGCACAAACACAAATAACTTTGAGATTTAAAATTCGGACAGCTAAAGTATAACTCAAGGCAAGTCAGCAGCAAGAGCCTCAGTGGGACCCAGTTCCCTCATACGCCAAAAGTATTCACCATTTCTTGGAGGGTGGGGAGGATCCTGATAAAGGGGATAATTTTTTTTATTGTGAAGATTGAAAAGCATCATCTGTCAAAAGCAGTGTGGACAGTTATCTATTTCAGAAATATGCACTTGAGCAATGTGTACACTGGTCTAAAATTCCATTAATGCAGGCATCAAAAGTTACAGAATTTCCTTTGCAGATATATATCAGCAAACTGCTGGAACACCAGTAAATAATCAAAAGACCTTAGAAAAAGAGCAGGGATTAAACTCATTCATCACTAACTAGGACAATGAATACAAAAGCTACAGAAAGAAAAAGATAGACACTGTAAACTTCTATTGTATTGTTCTTCATTTATTCCTGCATGCCAGAAGGAGAAATAGCAGAAGTGCAATTGGTGGTACAGTTAGAGACAAGTAGACAGAGAACCCTTTTTTCTCTTTACAACAGAGCTCATGGCCTGTGAGCAAACTGTATATGTGCAAAACCTGGATAAGGTCAGAAATTCGTAATTCTCTCTTCGGTGTGTTAAGAGAGCCCTAGGACAAAAAGCTATTGAGCTTAATTCTACCCACTGCCAAGCATGCACACAACCTCCCTTGATCTGGAGGTGTGTCATATTGGAGCTCAACATTTAGTCCCACAGTCCCCACAGTTTTATAACATATAGTTGTGTCTCCTCTGAAGCAGACGTACTGTGCCATTCTTCAGTCATTTGTGCCCATGTCCCCACAGCAGAGCTACAGTCTATACCAGCTTTCAGAGTAACAGCCGTGTTAGTCTGTATTCGCAAAAAGAAAAGGAATACTTGAGCTGTAGCTCACGAAAGCTTATGCTCAAATAAATTGGTTAGTCTCTAAGGTGCCACAAGTACTCCGAGTCTATACCAGCAGCCTTTGTGTCATCTGGGCTGCAGATGATGCATGAGATGATGTTTTGATTTAATAACAGACTGGAGGAGCAGTTCATGTGTGCACCAGAACTGGCCCCCTGATAAATTCTTGCCAGATTAAGGGCTCAGACCTGCTATTAACTCCATGTGGCCGCAGGTGTCCACCGCAACAGAGTCGGGGGGGGGGGAAGGGCCTTAAGGGCCTTATCCAAAGGCCATGGAAGTCAATGGGAAAGGGCTGCTATTGTCTCCCAATGGGCTTGGGTCAAGTGTTGTAAGGACCTGTTAGTACAGATGCTTGTTACTGAGCCTCCCTCCTTGTTAATGTTTGCTTCTGACCCCAGCAGATAGATATTCCCAGCCTCAGCAAATTGATGCTGTGTCTCTCCTCCTTCTCCCCAAGTCACACTGGGCCTCCCTGCCCTCACCCCTCCTTTATATTGTGCTGCCCCCAGGGCTGGATTACAGTTATGAGGGGCCTCAGGCTAACCGGAGGGAAGGGCCCAAGTATGAATGACGTATTGCAAAAAAATGATGACGTTATCAAACATTTCTCTACATACATATTTAGATATTATTTATGTATGTAAAATTAACAAGTTTATTCTACTCTCACGACACTCAATTCTTCTGAGATACTTCTGAGTAAGAGGTAGCACAAGGGATGCTACGCTGTCCTTCTCTTAGGCCACCTTCCTCCGAGGTAGTGGAGTGCTCATCTGCATGAGGATGAATTCTGCAACATTCTCCATCCTGCTCACCTCTTTCAACCTGGTGCTTCTACCCTCAGCTCTCCTCATGGCACAGTGCAAAGCCAAGCCCTGCAGGTGTTTCCCCCAGGCTATGGCCTCTACACCACATAGCCTATCTCACTCTGACTGCAGTCTGGGAGGCAGCCAGCTTTTATTATATAAAAGAAAACCACTCAGGTGTAAAATCTGCTGAAGTAGAGGAAGTAGTAGTGGGAAAACTACATTGGGTGGCATTGTATTTTAGGCTGTCTTGTTCTGAAATATGCCTCCCAGTGTTGCACTGGTTGAGGACAATGAATTACTGTTTTCACATTGAACCCAAATATTATTTGTGGGGTGATAGCCAGTTTATGTAGTTAATCTCCAGTGATTCACCACATCAGGCCATTCCGTCACCAAGCTCTTCCACAATTAGAATAATAGAATAGAATCATAGGACTGGAAGGGACCTCGAGAGGTCATCTAGTCCGGTCTTCTGTACTCATGGCAGGACTCACTATTATCTATTCTAGAATGTGTGATCAGCAGCTCTGACATGATTTTTTAAAGCATGAGTTCTTTGTGCACCAGCCCCCTATGGTTTGCATTTGTTTGTTTTAAGCTTTCTGTAAGAAAAAAGGAAACAGCTTTTTAGAAGTGACTCAGATCTTTAGATGGTTGCCCAGTCATAATATTTAGCACTTCTGTACTATGTTAGCTCTTCAAAATCACTGTACAAACATTAAACAAACTTAATCTAAAGCCTGTCAGCTTTTGAATGACAAGGAATTGGCAAAACAGAGCTATTCCCTGTTGTGTTTTCTGCCCCCCTGAACAAAAAGACTTCATTGAAAATCAGCATCTTAAAAGAACCATTAAGGACCTTTCAAAAGAACAGTCCAACCAATGCTGCTGTAGTGACACCCTTGTTACATCAGGTCTGGCGTTTGTTTAAGGCTGGTGTAGAATGAAGGGAGAGCTTCCTGTTTCATTTGCATGTGTAAATCAAACAGACCTTGCTTATTTTTTTCCCTTAAAGTGCTGAGAGTTTAGGGGAGGAAAGTGAATGAGATTCTGCTTATATCAGGTATGAAAAAGCAGAAGGGACCAAAATCTATTCTTGTGCAAAAATCTGTTCTCCCTGAAGTCAATAAGGCTGCACAGGCGTAACTGTCAGCAAAAATTGGCCTGTGTTCTCATTCCCTTCTCAAATCACACACATTCCATGCTTACCCAACATTTCCACTTGGGAAGGAAGTTAGTTTGAGTTGGGGCAGAAAAATGACTTATTTCAGGTTTATTTAGCTTTAAGTTTTTGGAATGAAACTCAAAAGAAATCAAATGTGAGGTACTTTTCTGATGGATTGAATTGCTAGAGAACCAGCAAATGGACAGAACCTGCATTTACCCTATTCAGCCAGTCTTTCTATCATAGCCTGCTAAGAAGTGGATTTAAAATCCTTGAGGGAGAGGGGAGGGAGAAACCTACAACATTGTGGGTTGAGCTTCCTCCAGTGCTTTTGCAACCCCTTAAAAGTACAAAGATGTCTTGGCCTGTGGAGCTAGGCTGAGCATAAGGAAAGAACTTGGTTGTCTGTGCATCCCAGTACAGAAAAATACATCAAAGAAAAAAAATGTGATATATTTGATTTTTAGTACAGTTCAATACAGTATTGAACACAGTGCATCACAAATCTGAAGCCCCTTGATGGAAGGTACTGTAAAAGTTAAAGTATTGGTATCCAGAATGGGATGTTTTATTTTGTTTTTCCTACAAATGTGTGGAAATTTGTTCCTTATACATGGTAGGGGCAATAGTTCTGGCTAGAGCGGGATAGAGTGTGTGCAGGTTCTGTGCAAGCTTCCCACCCTACTGCCCTGGTATTGCCTCTTCCCCCCGCCACCCTCTTGCCCTGCCCCCCAAAGGCACTCACCAGTTGTCCAGAAATGGGACCCAGCACACATAGAAGATGATGGTTACCGGCACTAGGACTCAGGAAATGTCTTGGAGATGCCTTCCAGCCTCAGCGGAGGAGAGGGACTGAGGGAGCTTCTTCCCTCCCTGACAGCTAAGCAGAGCTCCAGAGAAATTGGTGGTGGGGGACAATGCCTGCTCAAACTATACCCCCGGCTGGCACGAGTGCCTGTGGTAACCGGATTTTTAGTGTCCAGTCACCAGTATTAACCGGATATCTGGCAGTGTATTCCTGCAGCGTGGGGAGAAACAGCAGGCTGCTGGCTGGCTGCCAGCTGAACTCCTTCCAAGCCACAGGGGGCTGCTTTGCCTTTCTTGCTGGCAGGAGCACTCCAGCAGGGCTGCATGAGCAAGCTCACTTCCCTGCCTCACCTGGCTCCAGCCATACCCCCTGTCTGACCAGGGTCTAATGTTATAGCCTTATTGGCCTATGGATTAATCCAGCCCTGGCTTTCCCCTCCCCCTATTATAATGTGCCTCCCCATCATTCCCAGTCTATACTCTCCCTCCCCCAATTATACCCTGCCTCCCACTTCCAATTTATACTGTGCCCCACTCCTACAAATTCACATGGTGCCTCTCCTCCCTGCAGCCCCCAAACTCCTAGTGTGCCTCACCCCATTTATCTACAGGCTCCTTTCCAGGGCAGGAGGCAGAGGAGAGCTGGTTCTCTCCCATGCTGTGCTGGGAGAGTGGCACCATTGCTAGGTGCTCCCCCACTGCTGGGCTGAAGCAGGCCCAAGCAGAGCAGCTATCTGCTCCCAGGTGCTCCCTCAGGCCAGCCAGGAAGCAGGAAATGCCTGTTCACCCTCATCAGGTGGGATATGTGATGCTGCCAGTCAGCTGGGGTGGGGCAGGGCAGAGAAATAACATTTTAACAGAGGGTTTCTAGCTTGGTGGATGCTGCAGAGAGCATCTGGTTGCAGGATGGGCAATGCACTGTACCACATCCCCATGGAGAAAGGGTCTGTGTGGGAGAGAAGGCACTGAGTTTGGTTTTGTGTAACCTCACTGATCCACAGGTCACTAATCTAGTCTCTTTGCAAGTCCAACAAAAATCAGTGGACTCTCCCTACTTCTTAGCTAAGATCTTCTTGGCGTGTCCTCTTACTGCTTGTGGATGGGTTCGGTCACAGAGACCCCTTGGGACTGTCACCTGACGTGCTGGAATTATCTCTGAGCCCATTTTTCCTGCCAGCTTGGGACTCCAGAACCCTGCCTTGTTGAGCCAGACATGCTAGCCTGCTGCAACACAGACCCAGGTCTGGTCCATGCCCCCAAAGCTGCAGACTTTAACCAAAAACTGCTCAGCAGGTCACCTATCTCCAGCACCCAGACACCCAGCTCTGAAACCCCAAATAAATCCATTTTACTCTGTATAAAGCTTATACAGGGTAAATTCATAAATTGTCTGCCCTCTATAACATTGATAGGGAGATATGCACAGCTGTTTGCTCCCCCAGGTATTAATCACTTACTCTGGGTTTTCTAATAAACAAAAGTGATTTTATTAAGTATAAAAACTAGGATTTAAGTGGTTTCAAGTAATAACGGACAGAACAAAGTAAGTTACCAAGCAAAATAAAACAAAACACGCAAGTGTAAGCCTAATATATTAAGAAACTGTTTACAGGTAAATCTCACCCTCAGAGATGTTCCAATAAGCTTCTTTCACAGACTAGACTCCTTCCTAGTCTGGCACCAATCCTTTCCCCTGGTACAGTCCTTGTTACTTCCAGCAGGCACTTAGGTGAAAAGCAGGGGCTTTCTCATGACTGGGACCCCCCTTTGTTCTCTTCCACCCCCTTTTATAGCTTTGGCACAAGGTGGGAATCTTTTGTCTCTCTGGATCCCCACCCCTCCTTCTAAATGGAAAAGCACCAGGTTTAAGATGGATTCCACCATTGTTCCTGGGCTGGCTTACATGAACACAGGAAGGCTTGCAAGTAAACAGAGCCATTTACAACTAATTGCCCTTGTCAATGGAAGCCATCAAGATTCTAAACCATCATCAATGGCCCACACTTTGCATAATTACAAAAGTACCTCAGAGCTATAATTTATATATTTCTAGCTTCAGATACAAGAATGATACACACATACAGATAGGATGAACACACTCAGTAGATTATAAGCTTTGCAATGATACTTTACAAGAGATCTTTTGCATAAAGCATATTCCAATTACATCATATTTACACTCATAAGCATATTTCCATAAAACATTACGGAGTGCAACGTCACACTGCTTCCCACCATATCTGTGCGATTGCCCGATCATTTTACTCCACCAGGTCACTGGAAGAGCATTTGCACTCAAGCCACAGACATTGTAGGAGGTGCTTCATATTTTGAGGCTCTCTGATACAGTCACAAGGATTGGGGCTGTCATAAATATAAAGGGAAGGGTAAACCCCTTTAAAATCCCTCCTGGCCAGAGGAAAAATCCTCTCACCTGTAAAGGGTTAAGAAGCTAAAGGTAACCTCACTGGCACCTGACCAAAATGACCAATGAGGAGACAAGATACTTTCAAAAGCTGGGAGGAGGGAGAGAAACAAAGGGTCTGTGTCTCTCTGTGGGTGTGCTGCTTTGCTGGGGATAGAACAGGAATGGAGTCTTAGAACTTTTAGGTTTCAGAGTAACAGCCGTGTCAGTCTGTATTCACAAAAAGAAAAGGAGTACTTGTGCCCCAAGTACTCCTTTTCTTTTTAGAACTTTTAGTAAGTAATCTAGCTAGGTATGCGTTAGATTATGATTTCTTTAAATGGCTGAGAAAAGAATTGTGCTGAATAGAATGACTATTTTTGTCTGTGTATCTTTTTTGTAACGTAAGGTTTTGCCTAGAGGGATTCTCTATGTTTTGAATCTAATTACCTTGTAAGGTACCTACCATCCTGATTTTACAGGGGTGATTCCTTTACTCCTATTTACTTCTATTTCTATTAAAAGTCTTCCTGTAAGAAAACTGAATGCTTTTTCATTGTTCTCAGATCCAAGGGTTTGGGTCTGTGGTCACCTATGCAAATTGGTGAGGATTTTTACCAAACCTTTCCCAGGAATTGGGGTGCAAGGATTGGGAGGATTTTGGGGGGAAAAGATGTGTCCAAACTGCGTTTCCCAGTAAACCCAGTTAGAGTTTGGTGGTGGCAGTGGTTATTCCAAGGACAAAGGATAAAATTAATTTGTACCTTGGGGAAGTTTTAACCTAAGCTGGCAAAAGGAAGCTTAGGAGATTTTCATGCAGGTCCCCACATCTGAACCCTAGAGTTCAGAGTGGGGGAGGAACCTTGCCCCCCAAAATCTCAGCTAGGGTGAAACACTGGCTGGGATTTCTTCCTGGAGCTCTAGGAAAAACAGAGTTAATAAGACACATGCATCTCTAAATATACTGCCAAGTACATAAAGACTAACAATATTTTCCACATCTCAAGGACTATTTTAACCAGTTGATTCTGGGAAACTTTCACAGGAGAGTGCATCAGCCACTTTGTTAGAAGCTCCTGAGATGTGTTGGATGTCGAAATCAAAATCTTGGAGAGCTAAACTCGACCGAAGAAGTTTTTTGTTATTTTCTTTGACGGTGTGAAGCCACTTCAGTGCAGCATGGTCGGTTTGCAGGTGGAAACGCCGTCCCCAAACATATGGGCATAGCTTTTCCAGAGCGTAGACAATGGCGTAACATTCTTTTTCAGTGACTGACCAGTTGCTTTCCCTCTCAGACAGTTTTTTGCTGAGAAACACTACAGGGTGGAATTCTTGATCAGGTCCTTTCTGCATTAAAACTGCTCCCACACCACGCTTGGACGCATCTGTGTTTACTAGGAACGGTTTGTCAAAGTCTGGGGCCCTTAGTACAGGGTCGGACATGAGTGTCGCTTTAAGCTTGTTAAAGGCCTTCTGACACTTTTCGGTCCACTGAACGGCATTTGGCTGTTTCTTTTTGGTTAGGTCTGTCAGTGGGGTGGCGATTTGGCTGTATTGTGGTACAAATCGTCTGTAATAACTGGCCAAACCTAAGAAGGATTGAACCTGTTTCTTTGTCCTGTAGGGGGCTGATAGTTCCTTGACCCACCTGGTGTCCAAGGTAAGTCACTCTGTTTAGGCCTATTTGACACTTCTTAGCCTTAACAGTTAGTCCTGCCTCCCTTATGCGCTCAAGGACTTTTTGTAGATGTTCCAGGTGGTCTGCCCAGGAATCCGAAAATATGGCCACATCGTTAAGGTAGGCGACTGCATATTCTCCTAATCCCGCTAGGAGACCATCTACAAGTCTTTGGAAGGTGGTGGGTGCATTTCGCAGCCCGAAAGGGAGTACATTAAATTCATACAGCCCGAGATGTGTGGTGAAGGCTGACCTTTCCTTGGCAGATTTATCTAGCGGTACCTGCCAGTACCCCTTGGTTAAGTCCAAGTTAGAGATAAACTGGGCCCGTCCCAGTTTCTCTAATAGTTCATTTGTGCGTGGCATTGGATAGTTGTCTGGGCGAGTTACAGCATTTAGCTTACGGTAGTCCATGCAAAAACGTATTTCCCCATCTGGTTTGGGAACTAGAACCACTGGAGATGCCCATGCACTTCCAGAGGGGCGGATTACACCCATCTGTAACATATCCTGGATCTCCCGTTCTATAGCAGTTTTAGCTTGAGGAGACACCCGGTAAGGTTGGACTTTAATTGGGCGAGCATTACCTGTGTCAATGGAGTGGTATGCCCATTCAGTCAGTCCTGGGGTGGCTGAGAACGTTGGCACGTACCTAGTGCACAGCTCCTTGATCTGCTGTCGCTGCATACCCCCAAGGGTCATGGAGAGGTTCACCTCTTCCACACCACCAGCACTTTTCCCTTCGTAGTAGATACCTTCAGGCTACTCAGCGTCGTCTCCTCCCTGGGCTGTAAACTGACAAACCTTTAATTCTCTGGAATAAAAGGGCTTTAGAGAATTAATATGGTACACCTTAGGCTTTCAGTTGGAGGTGGGGAATGCTATGAGATAATTAACAGCTCCCAGGCGCTCCTGGACCGTGAATGGCCCTTCCCACGATGCTTCCATTTTATGGGCCTGGAGCGCCTTTAAGACCATGACCTGGTCCCCTAATTTGAAGGAACGCTCTCTGGCATGTTTATCATACCAGGTTTTTTGCTCTTTTTGAGCATCCTGTAAGTTTTCTTTAGCAAGGGCTAAAGAGGTTCGGAGGGTGTTTTGTAGGTTGGTTACAAAGTCCAGAATGTTAGTTCCTGGAGAAGGTGTAAACCCCTCCCATTGCTGCTTCACCAACTGTAATGGCCCCTTAACCTCCTGGCCATATACAAGTTCAAATGGGGAAAACCCTAAACTGGGATGTGGTACAGCTCTGTAGGCAAAGAGCAACTGCTGCAACACTAGGACCCAATCATTGGAGTGCTCATTTACGAATTTACGTATCATGGCCCCCAAAGTTCCATTAAACTTCTCCACCATGCCATTTGTTTGATGGTGGTAAGGAGTGGCAACCAAGTGTTTTACCCCATGAGCTTCCCAAAGGTTTTCCATAGTTCCTGGCAGGAAATTAGTCCCTGCATCTGTGAGGATGTCGGAGGGCCAACCTACCCTGACAAAAATGTCTGCTAGTGCTTGGCACACACTTTTAGCCCTGGTGTTGCTTAGAGCTACTGCTTCCGGCCATCGGGTGGCAAAATCCATGAAAGTCAGTATGTACTGCTTTCCTCTGGGTGTCTTTTTTGGAAAAGGACCCAGAATATCCACAGCTACTCGCTGAAATGGAACTTCAATGATGGGGAGTGGCTGGAGAGGGGCTTTGACCTGGTCTTGGGGTTTTCCCACTCTTTGGCATACTTCACAAGACTTGACATAGGTAGAAACATCCTTGCCCATTCCCTCCCAGTGGAATGACCCCCCCAAACAGTCTTTGGTCCTGTTCACCCCAGCATGGCCACTAGGGTGATCGTGGGCTAAACTCAAGAGCTTGGCCCGGTATTTAGTTGGAACTACCAACTGTCTCTGAGGATGCCGGTCTTCCTGGTGTCCACCAGAAAGAGTTTCCTTGTATAAAAGTCCTCTTTCTACAACAAACCTGGATCGATTAGAAGAGCTGAGAGGCGGGTTGCTCTGTGCCGCCGTCCAAGCTCTCTGAAGGCTTTCATCTGCTTCCTGTTCGGTCTGGAACTGTTCCCTTGATGCTGGAGACATCAGTTCCTCATTGGATTGTGGACCTATGTTTGGTCCCTCTGGAAGCAGTGTAGGGGATGGGGCTGTTTCCGTTGACTGTGAATCGCTCTCCGCTGGGACACTATGTTGGGGTTCAGGCTCCGGCTGAGCCTCTTGTGTAGGGTTATGGGCTGCTGCCGGTTCAGGTTCGGTCAGGCCCTCTGGTGTTGAGGTTGCAAGTACTGGATTCAGTGCTGGCAAATGGTCTGGTGCTGGTTGTTCCGCTGGTTCCGGTTCTGGGACTGGTTCCGTCTGGGTCTCTGGGACTGGATCCACTACTGCTGTTGCAGACATTGGCCTGGGGTCCGGGTCCATCACCTCTGACTGGGTCCTGATAGAAGTTTCCGGAATAGAGCTAGGCCTCACGGCTTGTTTAGCCTGGCTACAGATGACCATTCCCTCCCTCTTGGCCCGCTTCACATGACTGGCCAAGTCTTCCCCCAACAGCATGGGGATGGGATAATCATCATAGACTGCAAAAGTCCACGTTCCTGACCAGCCCTTGTACTGGACAGGCAACTTGGCTGTAGGCAGATTGAAAGAGTTGGACTTGAAGGGTTGAATCGTCACTTGGATCTCTGGGTTGATTAAATTGGGGTCCACTAAGGAAGCATGGATAGCTGACACTTGTGCTCCGGTGTCCCTCCATGCGGTGACCTTCTTCCCGCCCACACTCACAGTTTCCCTCCGCTCCAAGGGTATCTGGGAGGTATCTGGGCCTGCGGACCTCTGGTGTGATCCCGGTGCAATGAACTGTAATCTGTTGGGGTTCTTGGGGCAGTTGGCCTTTACATGCCCCAGCTCGTTACATTTAAAACATCGTCTAGCTGACGGGTCACTGGGGCAAGGTAGGTTGCTGGAGAACGGGGTGGTGGGACGATAAGGGGTCTGGAGGGTTCTTTGGGAGGTAGGTGGGGCTTTGGGCGGCCCCTGGTGATAGGGTGTGGTCTGGGGTTGTCCCTTCTGGTCTCCGCTCCAACTGCGACCAGTTTTCTTCTTCTCAGCCACCTCCACCCATCTGGCTCCAATCTCTCCTGCCTCGATTACAGTTTTGGGCTTCCCATTTAGGATGTATCTTTCTATTTCCTCAGGAACACCCTCTAATAATTGTTCCATTTGCATTAGGAAGGGCAAATTTACTGGAGATTCAACACTTGCTCCTGATATCCAGGCATCCCAATGTTTCACAATGTGGTAGGCATGTCGGGTAAATGACACATCTGGTTTCCACCTTAGGGCTCTGAACCTCCAACGAGACTGCTTGGGTGTTATCCCCATTCTGACTCTCGCCTTGGATTTAAACAGTTCATACTTGTTCATGTGTTCTTTAGGCATTTCAGCTGCCACCTCAGCTAAGGGTCCACTGAGCTGCGGCCTCAGCTCTACCATGTATTGGTCAGTAGAGATGTTGTACCCAAGACAGGCCCTTTCGAAGTTTTCTAGGAAGGCCTCAGTATCATCGCCTGCCTTGTAGGTGGGGAACTTTCTGGGATGGGGAGTGGTACCTGGAAAAGGATTGCTAGGGTTTGTTGGTATATTCTGCTGAGCCTTTACCTTCTCCATCTCCAGTGTATGCTTCCTCTCTTTTTCCCTCTCCTCCTCCACATGCTTCCTCTCTTCTCCCACATGCTTCCTCTCTTCTTCCTTCTCCTCCTTCTTCAGCCGCATAAGTTGTATCTGTCTTTCATGTTGTCATAAATATAAAGGGAAGGGTAAACCCCTTTAAAATCCCTCCTGGCCAGAGGAATAATCCTCTCACTTGTAAAGGGTTAAGAAGCTAAAGGTAACCTCGCTGGCACCTGACCAAAATGACCAATGAGGAGACAAGATACTTTCAAAAGGGGCCAACATGTAATAACGGTGTAATAATAATACCTAGCTTTCATATAATGAAGTCTTACTTTATTAAGATTTCATAGTTTGTTTTTTTAACCAAATATTCTCTAGTCACTTTGCTAGCACATTGCAAAGATTTCTTTCAAATAACAAAATCTACACTCTTCTCAAGAAATGAACGAAGTACAGTTTACGGTGCAAGATCCTTGCTTTCCATTGTGTTTTTCCAATTACTCAGTAATTTACAAGGTTCAGTAGTTCACAACGGGTCTCCCAGTCATTTCTGCAAATTAGTGTGGTTCCGCTGTAGGTAAAATTCCATGAACAGAAAACTCAGAGAAGACAATTAGCTCCTTAACTTTCTGAGAGGCCACCCTCCCCATCTCCCTCCTTCTGTCACACTTTTTGGCATGTGTTCTCTGTTTGTTGTGCTGTGACATGAAGAACTGGCTTCATGGGTACTGTTGTCACACGCTTTGGAGAGTCAGATGAAAAATCAAAGAGTGACGGGACTTGCTCCAGATTTTAAATGTCTCCTTTCAGATCACTGAGAAACTTCTTCCTTCATTAGGAAGAATGGCCCTGCAGCTCCAAATCAGATTCCAGACATGACGACAGCAGGTATTTCTCTCTTTAGTTAAAGGAGGGTTTGGAGTCCCTACATCAGTAAAGAGATGTATTTATCAGAGGCAGGCTGTGATAACTCACTTCAGAATCCTTCCCAGGAGATTTTGAACATCTAGGAGAAACATGAAACTCACTGTTTCCTTTTCTTCTTCTCCTGTGTACTCTTGTTTGTGCCAAGAACAAGCTATCAGAATGCGCTTCCTGCTGCTCCTCCAGCCATTGTACAAAAACAAGAAGTAACCCTGCAGTGATATCATCAAAAACTGCTCCTTGACACAGGTGCAGGAGAACACTAGCTGAAATTAGGATGCAAAAATTTCCATAAAGGAACATAAAGTAAAGTGCAACTTTTATAGATCAGTCATGTAAGGTGGGATTTGATGAAATTCCTTATGAAATTCCTTATGAAATTGAGATGGGCCCCAACCAGAAACCGCCTACCCATGCAAACAGAGAGTGCAGATCCAGGGCTCAAATTTGTGACCTAGGCCCATCTCAGAATACGGGCTACTTTCCAATTGTGACAAGAGAAGTGAGGGTAAACTGGGCAGGATCTGAAAACAAATAGTTTTTGAATTGCAACCAGCATTAGTCCAAGGCTAGGAGAACAGAAGTAAATTTGTTTTGGATTTGTGGCTTAAACATAGGTACAGGCAGGCAGGGCTTTAGTTTTGTTGGGTAGGCATTTGGGGTTTGTTTATTTACTTATTATGGAAATAGATATGCAAACTTTTTTGAAGGATTGGGCTATATCCAAATGACAAGGGAATAAATTATCTGGCTGGGAGGCTATACTGACCTGTGGTGAGTTTGTGAAATAATGGATGGGTAGAGAGCAAACTACATTTAAAAGAAGTCAGGTTAGTGCAAAAGGCTTTGGAAAGTAATGAGCACAGCAGCAGGGGAAGTATAAGTACCTGGCAATAAAACAGATAATGCAAAGCCTAAGAAAAAATAAATTTTTGAAAGTGCTAAAGGAAATATTCTAATGAACAGGGTCAAACTGCCAGACAGCAAAAGTGGCTCAAAAGAAAGTTGAATGGTGCCATGCTGCCTATATGCCACAATCTGCATACAAAAGCAAAAAGCATGATTAGGAACAGCTTTAAAGTTCAAGCCAGATTTCATCCCCTAACACTTTCAGGGACATGTCGATCCAAGTGTAAAGGTGGTAAGCAAACAGAATTTTCATCTTGGTACTTTGACATTTGTTTCTATCCTGAATGGGAATGAAAAATCACAATATCAATTTTTTTACAACATGAAAGGTTCTGAAAATTTTCATTTTGGGACTGTTGGAATGTAGAATTGGAAAACAGTAAAAAGGTGTAAAAAGTGGGTTTTTCCAATTTTATTGTGTTTTTTTTTTACCTTTCCCTCTTTTTTTCCAGTGGAAAAAGGGGGAAATGATAAAAACGGTAAGAAGAGGTGGTGGGAAGCCCTCAAAATCCCCAAACCATTTAGGAAAACCATTTTTTTTAAATTTTCAAATATCAAAACAAAACACAAAATGTGAAAATGAAACATTTCAATGACATTTTTCAACTGGAAAATTTGGACATTGTTGAAATTGACATATTCCCAGGGAACATATTGATTTTCATGAAACCCCATTTTTCAACATGAAAACTTTTCATTTGTGAATTTTGACCAGGCATTTTAGTTTGGCCCGTTATAATACTTGAAATGTATTTCAGTGTTACGTCCAAGATGAGAGCCTGGCTGGGTTGTTCATGAAAAGGCACCCTAGCCATAGTCAATGTAATCTTTTAAATTAGTGTTTTGGTCATTGAAAAATCAATCTCTCTATGTCTTAAAAATAGCAATATCCCTATTTTTATTACAGCTATTCTGTGGATAAATTGAGGCCTTCAGATTTGATGTTATCTGTTTTTTTTAAAGTAAAAGCCTTGTGATAAAAATGATACCCTAATTAACAAAATGTACTACCAGTGTAATTTTTATATTGTGCTGGATCAATATACTAGTCAAACAATTTTTTTACCTTTTTGCCACAATGGGTTCAAGGCAACTTACAGAATAAACTATATCCTTTCTGCTTCATAGATTATCACTAACAACCAGATAATAGAAATGTTCTGGAATAGTTACAGTGCTAGCAGAGATGACGTATGAAGAAGCAAATAAACAGTTTGATCCTTGCAAGATAGATCTGCTCTATAAGCCCATGAAGAGGAAGTAAAATGACTGTCATGTAAAGGGTACAGGTCTGAAAGCATCCGTGCCAGATCTGTAAGCAAAACCAGCGAAGGCTGTGTTTTCACATCAGTTTGGAGGAGATGTGTGTGTGGGGGGGGCAATCTCCTGAGTTGACAGCTCAGCAAAATTCATTCCATGTTTTCAAACTTTAAATACATTTGGGGTTGCAGTGACATGAACACAAACTAGTCATGCTTTGAGTTGCTGTGAGTTATCACACCGGCACCTCCAAGTGAAAGTATGGTTTTTCTGTGGGCGACTGGAGTGATGTCATTTCTTATTTTCTACTATGGGTAAAACCTCAAACTGAAAGTGCTATCCTGGAGCTCGTTTCATGGTGAGATCAGGCTGCCAATTCTAGTTACAATGACCTTTAAATACATTCTGACTGCCTGTCTGTCTATCTAATCTGAATAATGAATCAATCCTTCACATTTGCATTGTTTTTCACTGTAAAAGGGTGACTAGCCCCTTAAGGGCTGGAGGCTTGGGGCCAGCTGAACCTCAATACTAAAAAGTCACACCTAGGTATAGTTCAGGTGATTGCCCTGTAAAGAGCAGCAGGAGGCTGCAGTGAAGGGGGATGCTCAGGGAGAGCAAAAAGGAGAAACCTAGACAGAGGCTTGAGAGTGGTCTGCCACTGCAGAAAAGGCCCCAGAAGTGGTGAAAGTAGAATTAATTTCTTACTAGTATGTTGCACTCATGGGAGGGACATAAAGGGCAGGCACCAGCTAAAGGGGGGGACATGACCTCCCCACGTGACTCCTCCCCGCCCCCAGCCCAGGGCCCCCGTGCTCTCTCCGTCTCCTCCCCATGATCCGTCTCATGTTACCTGGGGGGGACAGGCAGGCTCTGTCCTCCTTCCACTGTGTGGAGACTTCTGAATTGCTGGGCTCCCCGGGAACTGCAGAGGCCAAAGGAGCAGAACATGGGACTGTCAGGTGGCCGCGTGCCAGCAGCTCCTCCGGGGTGGCTGTACTGCCCTCAACCCCGCCCCCAGCCCTGTCCTATGGCGGGGCTGCTGTACAGACCCCAGACAGGAGACGCAGCTGTGTGGAAAGGCTGGGGCTGGGGGCGGTATAGCCGTGCTGGAGGAGCTGCTGGCGTGGGGTAGCCCCACATTCTGCTCCTCCTGTGTCTGTCTGGTAGGGAGTACCAGCTATAAATATCTTACTAGTACAGTGTACTGTACTACCAGGCCCCAGGCAGGAAGACCTGGCAGTAGGAAGAGTGTAGATTTGTGTTGGACTTTCATGTGGGACTTAAGTCTTACTTTGAGTTTCTTTTACATTACTAAACCTAGACCCCCCAAAGAGGGGTATTTTTTGGCCACAGGGAGCCTCGCTGAAGTTTACTGATCAGCCAAAAAGGGAAAACGGAGGTGAGAGACTGCTTACAGGGCTGCTCTGAGGGCGCCAGGGGGCATCAGGAAGCACCCAGTTATTCACAGTCATTTAAAAGTGCTGTTGTGCCATTGCGTGCCTGAGCTGTGTGGTGAGAGGTGGGGCAGATGTGGTATTCTGCCTGTGAAAGACTGACAGTGGGAATTCTGCTGGGGTAAGCACTTAAAACACGCATACTGAAAGGGTGCAGACCCCTAGCGTTCGTCTTCAGCCACCTGTGATTATGTAAAGCCATCCCGCTCTGTTCCTTGTGCTCCGTGGGGCAAATCTATTCATGACTTCCGCAGCCAAAGAGATCCCCTGGGCATCAAAACCAGGGCAGGATCCAGTGCGTAAGGGAGAGGGTCTAGACTGATCACAATGCAGTGTCTAGTTACAATGGGGGCTCCCTGCGTTCCTGTGCAGGGGAGTGAGCTAAGGGAGGAGGATCAGGGCTTCTGTATGGGTCCTCTTTTCAATTTGGATGTGTTAATGCCATGACGCACAGGAACAGTATCTGGAGAGCATTTCTGCAGTGTGATCTCATGCATAGCCGCTCTCTGGGCTGGGTGGTGGGTCCTAGCACTTTGCCCAAGGAGTGCAAGCACTGACATTCTGGCTCGTCCCTGTGCAAGGTCATGGGCAGGGCTGTCTATGCCCACCTCATACTCCTACTCACTGAGAATATAGCCTTTAGGCTGTAAATCAGCTGTGTCCATTAGCCAGTTCAGGCTCCAGCTTAGTTTTGTGTCTTGTGATTATGGTTGTAATTGGAAGTACTTTAGTTGGCTAGAAAACCCGACATAAAGCCCAATACTACAAGGCGCTGAGTGTTTCCTGCAAGCTGGGGTGCACCCTCCATTCCCTAACTTCAGTGGTCATTGAGGGCACTCAGCATCTCACAGGATCAGACTCCGGTGGCTGGAGATGGGACTAGTTAGGAAGGGCTTTGCGTTACTCCAGAGAATTCTTTCCCAGGTGTCTGGCTGCTGGGCCTTGCCCACATGCTGAGGTCTAACTGATCGTCATATTTGGGGGTGGGAAGGAATTTTTCCCCAGGTCAGATTGACAGAGACTCTGCTGGTTTTTCATCTTCCTCTGCAGCATGGGGCATGGGTTACTTGCTGGTTTGACTTAGAGCAGCAGTTCTCAAACTGTGGGTGGGGACCCCAAAGTGGGTCGGGACCCTGTTTTAATGGGGTTGCCATGACTGGTGTTAGACTTGCTGGGGCCTGGGGCCAAAGCCTAAGTCCCACTGCTCAGGTCTGAAGCCAAAGTCTGAGCCTTGGCGGCAGGGCTCAGGCTACAGGCCCCCTGCCCAGGACTCAAGACCCCTTGGCTTTGGTCCCCCTACCTGGCGCACTGGGGCTTGGGCTTTGGTCCTTCTGCCCAGGGCGGTGGGGCTTGAGTGAGATCAGGCTTCAGTCCCCGCTCCTAGAGTCATGTGGTATTTTTTATTGTCTGAAGGGGATTGAAGTGTAAGGAAGATTGAGATCCCCTGAACTAGAGTAAATGGTGGAGTCTCTGTAACTTGCATTTAAAAATCTTTAAATCAAGATTTGAGAGCATCAGTAACTCAGCCAGAGGTTACGGGTCCATTACAGGAGTGGGTGGATGAGGTTCTGTGACCTGTGATGTGCAGGACTGGATGATCCTTCTGGCCTTACAGTCTGTGGTCTGAGTCATAGACTGTATTGATACCTGGCTGTGACACAGTGCCAGAAAGGGTTACACAGCTAGCAAGCTAATAGACCCAGATCCAACCCTAAGAAACATATGAAAGGATATGTAAATGGTAATTAGGGCCATTTCATGTTTGATAGACTAGAGCTTTGAAATGCAAACCTGTATTGTTAGAGAATTAGAGGTAATACTAATTGTATGTGTTTACTTATATCTTGTTAGATGTTAGGCAGGAACTGTTTGATTACATGGTTATCGCTGCATTCTGTTAATTCAGAGATCAAAAGAAGATGTTAACATTTAAACAAACTGTGAATGTAGTGATATCACTGTCTTAATTTCTCTTGAAAGTATGTAGCAAACTACCTGCAAATGGCGGGAGATAGGCAATTGCCATATGTTAATCCATGTAGCTAATTACCGATGATGCGTAGAAAATAGGAGGTCTACTTCAAAGCTAGGATAATTGCCTATTGTTCACCCAAGGACTTCATGCTGTCAAGAGGCTGCCTGGAAACTGTATAAAGGGCTCTTGGGACCTGATCCTTTCATCTCAAATCTGCGTAAGGTTCATCAGGGGAAGCTTGAGCCACAAGATTGAGATTTCCAGTTCCATTCTGGATCACCCTGATATTGGACATTGGACTGCAACCTAGGGACTAATTCTAAAATAACTCTTCGCAACTCTAAAGCTCACCATCTCTACTATGAAACTGACCTAAGAACACTATTCGTGTCTGTATGGATAATGATCTGTTAACCAATTCTCTCGCCTTTTTGTTTTTAAATAAATGTTTAGTTAATAAGAATTGGCAGTAAACGCGTATTTGGGTGAGATTTTAAGTATTCATTGACTTGGAGGGTGATGTGTCCAGTCCTTTGGGATTGGTAGAACTTTTTATCTGATGAACAAGACTTTCCGTAATCCACATCATATTTGACTTGGTTATCTGGGTGGAAGCCTAAGGCTGGGTTGCTTTACGGGAACTGTGTTTTTGGCTTCTGGGTAACCAGGAAGGTATTGTAGAAGCTGTTTCGTTGCTGGCCTGGTTAATCTAAGTATTAGAATAACCACCATTTTTGGGATTGTCTGCCCCATTCTTTGCAATTTGCCCTAATTGAGCAATCTCAGCATGGCCCCTGGTCACACTGGCATAACACTAATGACGTCAGCAGAGGTATATTAGAGATTGTGGTTTCTGTTGGGCCAAAGTCTGTCCTCATCCAGATCTTCAGAGCACTGGTGAAGTCAATGAGATGGTACCAGTGGAACTGAGAGCAGAATTTGGCTTGGTATTTTCAACATAGTGTGCCCCTGACCCATAACAACATGTTATGCCACAAAAAATACATTTTGAAACTCCAGTGCCCCGTTAGAAATTGGAAATGGTCTTTTTGTCTTAAAACCCAAGCATCAGGTCCTCTATGGTGACTTTGCTGCTATTTTTGGAGCCTTGCTGAAGTAGATACTTTAAAGGGAGCCACTTAGAAGGTCTGTGATTGATACTGTTGTGCTCAAATGTATTCCCTGAACAGCCAATGGTCTTAAAATACAAGGTCAACTGCCTTCAGTGAAATGGCAGGTCTTTTCTACTTTGTTTCATTTATATCCTTGAGGGAGTAATAAGATAAGAGTGACAAGAGTGTGGTGAAACAACAAAGTGCTGCACAGGACATGAGACTAGATCTGCTGTGCAGATTTCATCCTGTTTTCCAAAGTGTGTTTATGATCTATATTTTATTATTTATATACATATATATGGTGGAGAGTCTCTGTGTCTATATATGTTGTGGCAAGGCACCTCTTTTCGCATGCCAACTTTAGCGTTTCTCCCCTCTGGCGATGGTGGGTCTGTGTAATCAGTCCTATACAGGCAGGGTTTGCCTTCCCTCTTTGGTGCTGGCTTGGTTTGTCTTCAGGATAGGCCTGAGGGTAAGCCTAAGGGGTGCTCCTTCCCTACTCAAAAAAGGGAAATAGTCCCATAGATCCAAATAAAGGGTGATACCTTTCTCTGCCTCCTCGCTGGGATGGGGTGTCATCCTGTTGTTTGTCCTGGGGTGTCAATCCTCCTTCCCCTAGCCAGCACTCAGGCTTGTCTGCTTCCCCTATGGGGAGGAACACAGCTTCTCCTCCAGGAGAGGCTACTTCCCGGTTGCTACTAGCCTGGTAACAGCCGGTGTCTCTCTCTCTTCCCTTTCTCTCACTGGAGGAGGGGTTTGAAAAGGTCTCGGGGCAGCCCTTAATTGGATTCACGTGCCTTTAATTAACCTGAGGTAACCCCCTCTCAGTTTGTAGGAAAAAGGGCCTTTAACATTCTAGGGCTAACATATCTGCCTTCCACTCCCCTCTTGCATTCCTCTGGGTGGCGTCTGCTGGCTCCCTCGACACCTTCGAGGAGCAGTAGGGCTGTCTGGGGTTCTCTGCTCGGTGTCCCCGTCAGGTTTCCTTCTTTTAGCCCTGTGACCTCACTCCTGTTCCTGTTATCTCCTTAGTTGTCCCCCACAATTATTTGGAATCCTGGACCTGTGGATCCTCCCCTTAGGCTGGGGGGAGGTCCTTTAGCAGTGGGTGGGCCTCTGCCCACCCACTTCCTGGATCTCAACAGGACTACCCTCTTGCAGCCGTCCGGCCTGACTTTATCACAATGTAATGTGTACGTATGTATCTGTGGAGGTACTCCAATGTGCACAAGCTTGGGATCTGACCTGAAATTTTAAAAAATACTTACATTTAGGTCACATAGTTAAGCACATGCAATTACATACTCTATCATAATGCCATAGGCACCGACTCTGTGGGTGCTCTGGGGCTGGAGCACCCATGGGGAAAAGTTGGTAGCTCCCTGCCTCACCCCCCCGCCACAGCTCACCTCCACCTCCACTCTGCCTCCACCACAAGCGGGCCGCATGCCTGCTTTTTCCCCCTCCCTCCCAGCGCTTGCCGCGCTGCAAGCACTGTGGGTGGGAGGAGGGGCTGGGGCTGGAATTTGGGGAGAGGTCCAATAGGGGCAGGGAGGGGGCAGAGTTGGGGCGGGGACTTTGGGGGAAGGGGTTGGAAGGGGGGCGGGGCTGGGGGTGGGGGAGCGCGAGCACCCTCCAGCGCCATGAGAAAATGGCACCTGTGCGTAATGCATGTGCCATTATAACTGTTCCATCTTCTGCATATGCATCATGATATTGGACTTGATTCTCATTTACACCATAATGGCAATGTAAATGGGCCTTACAGTATGTGTAAATCACATTACATAAAAGAAGATCAGAACCAGAGTCTTTAATTACATGATCATATTGTTTTCTCAAATAGCATATTTTTCCACAACCTCAGCGAGGCATTGTCATACCTCCTTCCACTTCTGTAAAGCTAAGACACCTTCTACCAGCTGAGGATCTGCTCCAGGCATTTTATAATGTTTCATTCTTTTATACTTACACTGATTACATTTCATTTGGTCTCTGCATAACATGTAAACAGCTGCTCACTGCTTGGCTCTGCTATGTTGTGTACAAGAAAGATCAACTTGTCAAGGGGTAAAATTTTCAAAAGCACCCAAATGACACATGATCCTAAGTCTCAATGGAAGCCAAAGGGACTTTGGCTCCTAATGGCCAGATTTTCAAAGGTACGTAGACTTCTAAAGATGCATTTAGATGCCTAGTGGATATTTAAAATGAGTGTAAACAATGGGATTTCAATGGGAGTTAGGAACCTAACCGAGTTAGGCACCTTTGAAAACCTCACTACGCACTTGTCTGCATTTTTAGGTGCCTAAATACCTTTAAAAATCTGGATCCGCTACTTTTTCAAAACAACTCCTAAGTCATTTGCGCATTCCTGAAAATTTTACCCAAGATATAGTACTGTGATATAGCAAGCCTGTAAGAAGAAAAGTGTTACGTTTAGACGATGGAATAAGAGTTATCCCTGGAAATGAGCATAGAAAGAGTAGGAGAATCACAGAAGATATTTTTGGGGGTCATATTAACGTTCCAAAAATGCAAGGAATGTTTAAGCTTCCTGTAGGTGCACTTGTTGCTTTGCCATCCTTATTCACAGCACGTTGTACCCGCAAGTTATTGTCAGTCTTAATGATTAGAAGAACACTTGGTTCCATTGCTACAGCTGATACATGCTCATGCAGAGCTCCACTGAAATCCGGCAGGTGTGGCAGTCTGCCTGCATGTTATTAAGTGTAGTCTTGGGGATTCAGTCATTAACTGATTATGCTCAACAGGTTTCACTGTGCTTGTGATTATTCCATTTTGTTAGAAGCAGCAAAATCTTGGTTAATTGGAAATAAAAACCTGTAGGCATGGTATGGTAAGTGAAATCCACTATTCAATTTAATTTAGGCTCTATGCTAGTGTATAATTCTGTGCTTTTTACTTAGAGGATGTCAAATGTCTGGTACTTAGTAGTTGAAGGTTAAAATATCTGCAGTGAGAGAAATTGCAGGTGGCTTAACAAAAGATTGATTGATGCTGAAAGTTAAAGGTCTTTTCACACAGTGTAACCTCCGAAAACAGGTTGAAAGTTAGGATAGCTGATCTAAAAAAAGTTGGAACGGTGAGTAAAAACCCCGAGGGCAAGAAATATAATTCATAACCTCTAGCAATGTAAAGTTTCCAGGAAAGAGAAGAAAATAAATTGGCTCTATAAAATGAAAATCCAAACCCATCTGGGACTGTAGGAAACATGCCATATCCAGCTGTGTGTGTGCATCCAGATGTATGTTTTCACCTTCTCTCTCTTTTCAGACAGCTACTGCAAAAAAGATTCCCTTGAGCCAGAGAATAGTGACGTGAAGGAGAATAACAAACTCAACAGATAGGAATATGAACTGAGTGATCTCTTTCCCTGGGTACTCTATTACTTATAAACCCTGGGTATCCAAGAGAGAGAAATGAGGGGATTTCTGGATTTTAGGTCTCTCAGTTACCAAGAAATGCACTTGGATAATGCACCTCTGATACAAAATGGGCCAGATCCTGATCTTACCTGTACTGATGTGAATAATAGAATCATAGGACTGGAAGGGAATTCAAGAGGTCATCTAGTCCAGTTCCCTGCACTCATGGCAGGACTAAGTATTATCTAGACCAGTGCTTCTCAAGCTATCTGATGTGGGGGACCAGCAATTTTTTTTCCAATGTGCGCGCAGACCGGCAGCCAATGGCTCGTGGACCGGCACCGGTCTGCGGACCACCAGTTTGAGTAGCACTGATCTAGACCATCCCTGACAGGCATTTGTCTAACCTGCTCTTAAAAATCTCCAATGATGGAGATTCCACAACCTTCCTAGGCAATTTATTCCAGTACTTAACCACCCTGACAATTAGAAAGTTTTGCCTAAAGTCCAACCTAAACCTCCTTTGCTGCAATTTAAGCCCATTGCTTCTTGTCCTATCCTCAGAGGTTAAGAAGAACAATTCTCCCTCCTCCTTGTAACAATCTTCAACCATCAGGTGTAACCCCAGTGAAGTCGTTCAGTTGTGCAGGTGTAAGTGAGATCAGAATCAGGCCCCTTAATGTTTTCCAACTTGTCTTTGTTCTGTCTGCTTGGATGTATATTCTGTCCTAGGTTCAGTTACAGTTGGTCCATACACTTGTTAAATCTTGTTAAAAACCCCAACCTCAGTTGCTGTGCTCTGCAGAAAAACATGCTTCACCTCTTCCTGCATTTCAGTAATTCCTGCTTCTATCAAATATCATTTCTTGTGTATGTTTCCTAGTCCGTCAGATCTGTGCACTAGGAACTGGAGTGGAATCACTACTCTTTTCACACAGCTGACTTTTGGTTACCAACCATGGCTTTATTCAACCTTATAAACTAGCCAGTGAAGTTGTCTCATAAAATTACCAATCCCTTAAACCATCCAGTCTCTCAGTCATGACAAAATAAATGATGGATAGACTTCAGGATGCTGAGCTTTGATATGCACTGAAATGTCCTCACCCTCATGTCTACTTTAATTCTGAGGTTTTTCTTTCCTCTTCCTGCTTCCAAACTAACTAGAACCTCCTTCCTGTCCCAAATCCACCCTTCCATTCCCATGACCTCCAGCTCTCTCTCTTTGACTCCCTAGTCACTGAACATAGATGGACACCTACTCATCCATCAGGAGGAAGGAGAAGTTCCAGTTCTTCACTGGGTTTGGGGAGGTTAATCTATCCAAATTCCATTCCTTCTAGGGCTTCAGGTGTGAGATATGCCCTTGAATACAACAATATTTTGCTCTCTCTGACTCAGAAAGAGCCTGGAAATCATGAAGTTTATAGAGAGTGTTTAGCAGGGAGTATTTGATCTAATGAGGAACCAATGGATCTCAGTAAAAGGTGCTAGGAGGAGAATGGGGGCTACTTATGAAAACTCATCTGAATTGGGTTTATTGCAAAACTTGGGCTGACGTTGAGCTGGTTCTTTCCTTTCCTGATAACTCATTATTATACAGCGCTTTAATTTTCCACACAAAATAAATATGTTACGCTTTCACATACACTAATGATGGCTTTTTAGGAAGTAAATATTTAATTTTCTAATGCACATATTTATCCTTTGTCAGAATATACTGATGGAACTAATGATTCCCTGAATATAACAATATTATTATTAATTATAACAATTAATAATTATAACAAAATTAAAGCAATACAAAGATAATGGACTTGTAGAATGCATACATCAGTGTTTCCCAAACTTGGGATGCTGCTTGTTCAGGGAAAGCCCCTGGGGGGCTGGGCCAGGTTGGTTTGTTTACCTGCTGCATCTGCAGGTTTGGCCGATCTTGGCTCCCACTGGCCGCGGTTCGCTGCTCCAGGACAATGGGAGCTGCAGGAATCGGTAGCTGGTACATCCCTCGGCCCGTGCCGCTTCCCGCAGCCCCTGTGGGCCTGGAGCGGTGAACCGCGGCCAGTGGGAGCCGTGATTTGGCCGAACCTGCAGACGCGGCAGATTAAAAAACCGGCCCGGCCCGCCAGGGGCTTTCCCTGAACAAGCGGCGTCCCAAGGTTGGGAAACACTGGCATACATGATAGCAGGTAAAAGGAGAAAATGGACATTTAATTAAACACAGACAATGTATTACTGTCTCTAGTAATACTCACTGACAACTAAACTGCTGAATAAAGGAGGCTGTACCTTTGCGTGGAATACTCGGAAGATTCTGTGCATAGCAGATTTTAGTCTTCTGATGACCTGTTCTATATATAAACCTCCATTCTCAAGAAGAAATGGGATTTGCAAGGATGCAATAAATGTCACTAAGAAAGTTAAAAAGTAGAGGGGGCTGGCTATGAATGTCAAGCATCATCACTGAATTGTAGTAACAAAGGCCTAGATTAGTAAAGGAAATAGTTGATGAGCTTGGAGAGGTTGGGGGGTTGTTTGATGGCCAGAAGTGGGGGTTCAGGAAAAATTTATTTCAGGATATGGTTTCTCTAGATTTGTAAAGGTATTTATACGTTGCTGCGCTCAGCATTGCAGGCCTAATTGACTTAGACGGCTATATCTGATTTTCAAAAGTGATGTGGGCATTTTGGAGCTTAGGTCTTGTTGAACATTAATGGGGTGCTAAAGCACCTCCTTTGCAGTGCTAATGATGACATACCCATTCCTGCTATTGCAGTCATTAGATTGGACTATTAGGCTATCTTTCACTACATTGCAGTCCATGAAAAGATACCTTTTGATTTACTGGCTTTTTGCTAGGCTTTCTATAAGGATGAGATGATATAGAAAGCAGACCCAGGGTTTTAAAGGCTCTAAAGTGAGTTCAGTACATATGAGAAGAATTCTTGTGAGAGTTGTTCTTTTATTTGTCCATGTTAAATCTCTGCCAATCATGGTGTACATATTATCAATGACGTTTTGGATCTATTTTCAAATTTCACAATTTCATTGGCTACATTATCTGGATTTACGTTCTGGTGTAACTGAGATCAGAATCTGGCTCGAGGTGTTATCAACCTCTTTTTCTTCCGTGATTCTTCAAGGACCTGAATATAGTTTCCTATACTTAAAGATCAGCCTTGAGCTCCCCCACTGCTAATCAGTGGGATAGATTTTGTGATGGGGAGAATGGGGACTAGGCTGCGACCACTGTGATACAGCGTGGCCAGAAGGCAGCAAGAGAGTGAAATAGGAGAGATATGTAAGTCCCAGGATGAGGAGAAGCCTTATTCCCTGTAGAGGGAAGAAAGGTTTCTATAGATTAATTAAAAGCACCTGAAGCCGATTAGAGCACCTGAAACTAGTCACCTGATGAAAACCACCTGCTTCAATCAGCCAGGGGAAAGGAGTTGGAGCAGAAGTGCAGTTTGGAGGAGTTGAAGTAGAGGAGAGTTTGGAGAAGTGCTGTGGCTGGCTAGAGGACCAAGACCCCAGGTAAAGAGACACCCGGCTTGTGTAGAGAGAGGGCAGGAAGCCCCACAAGCTGAAGAACAGGAGAGGGAAGTAGCCCAGGGGAAGGAAGCACAAGTTCAAGTGGTTTACCACTATCCCTAGGGCCCCTGGGCTGGGACCTGGAGCAGAGGGCGGGCCCGGATCCCTCCCTCTTCACTACCCTTCTCTGGGTTACTAGTGGGACAGTAGATACCCTAGTTCAGGGGCAGGAAACTGTGCCCTAAACAGCCCCCCCCCCAAGAAGAGAAAGCGCGGGACCCATCATAATCGTTCCAGCAATTTGCCACACCACCGAATTGATTTGTATTTAAAAAAGTCTCAAATGGCATTTTGACATTTGTCTCCAGGCTTGTACATTAATCCACTGTTACCTAGCTTGAGCAAAGGACTAGAGCTATGTGAAAATGGTGGTTCACAAATGGGGTTCCAAAATTGAATCCTGAAGTTTATTTAGTGGGGTTTGAAGCAAAGAAATTCTTGCAGATGAAAAACCTTCTTATAGCTCCTTATCACCAGCTAGGGCCTCTTACTTAGTGCTCCAACAGCTCACATCCCCCCAAGAGAAATACAGTAGGGTAGAGAGACTCCGATAGCTTGTTAGAGCAGGGGGATGACTTGGGAGGAGGAAGGAGGGGGCTGTGGTTATATGGGTTTGTGTACATTCTCTGCTCTTGTCCATGGAATGGAATGAATTTTCAACCCTGGCTACCTTTGAGTGCCTTTGAAGTTCAATGCACAGCTGAAGACAAATCTTATAAGCAGATACCTCTGGTCTCCTAGTGTAACTGGAAATTCTAAGAAGCAATTGTAAGGAATCCAGCTACAGCTTCATCTAAATTGCCCTTCAGTGTTCCAATTAAGATGCCCCAGAATACTCCCTCTCTCCCAAATTAACAGGCAGCAAATGGGCCAATAAATGCCACTCTACAGTTTTAATGCATGTGAAGTGGCAGAAAGAGGGTCTTTAATAACCAATTAACATAATGGAAAATTTTTAAAAGATCATATTAACAAATCGTATAAGTTATTTAGTTCCAAAATGTTTTTAACATAACCACATCAAACTGTAAATCTCCTTTGATATAAATTACATTGCAACATCCAGGATATTTATTCTGAAGTCTCAGTATATAATTTCATCCGAGATATTTCCCTCCCCCCTTAGCCTTGTTCTTCCTTTTTTATAGGAACTGATAGATCTGGGATGAGGATCACCCTTTGACTTTGTACTGTATGCAGACTGTGGCTCTGACTTCTTTTTTAAACCAAGGTTTTATTATTATTTATATCATAACTGTGCTTCGAGGCCCCAATGGAGATCAAGGCCCCATTGTATTAGGCTCTGTACAGACATAGTAAAATCCCTGCCTCATAGCTTACAGACAATGTAGGCAAGGCAGAGGAAGGGTGAGAGAAAAGTACTATTATCCCCATTTTACAGATGGTAAACTGAGGTACAGAGATCTTGGCCCTAATGCAGCAAAATACTTACATTCCATGGGATTTAAGCACATGCTTAAGAGCTTTGCTGTATCTGGGCCTAAAGTAATTTGGCCAAGGTCAAATAGAAAAGCTCTGGCAGAGCTAGGAGTTGAACCCAACTCTCTTGAGTCCCTGGCTAGTGCTTTCTCCTCAAGATCATCCCTTTATCTACCTTTCTAGCCATAATCTAGGCACCCAAATTGTAGGCACGATTGCTTAAATACCAAAACACCTGATTCATGGATGAAATAGGTGGCCAGGCTTCTAAATGGATGCATTTAATTGTAGGCTCAGAATTATGCTCTCTATATTGGATACCACTTATTAATATATTGGCCTATTTATATATCTATGATTTCAGAGTGATACGAATATAAAGTATTTATGTTTAAGAGGAGGTTAAGCTTTAGGCCAGTCAGCATTGACAAATGTCCTTTTAAAAGGAAGCTTTTCAAATTGAATTTTCACTATCCAAATTGATGTTAGACATATGCTGGAGGAAAATAAATGACATGGTGTCAACCTTGCTCATGTTACAGCATGTAAAGTTGCTTTTTCGCATACAGTGGAGTGACATTGACATTATACAAAGAGTCAGATACTCAAATAAAACCCTTTTAGATTTGACATACGAGCTTAGGTAATCAGATTTGAGTCTGAATTTGTTGGAATGGTTAATGGCTGTAGTCTACCCACTTTGTAACTTATCACTTTCTAATACTTACTGTGGTGGTCTTTTTTTTCCAAGATTCTCTTTGGTGTTTTGATCACTGGGTTGTTTTTTGAATTAAGTTAATTTTCAGGAGAAAGAGGAAAAAATGAAAAAAAAAAAAGAGATTTTCTATTTTTCTTTTAGGGTATTTGCTACAGTTGGGGAGAGAGGGCCTGAGATGAAAGAGCAAGTGTAGACTGTGAGCTCTTTGGGGGCAGGGGCTAGCTTCGTTGGTGAGGGATGGTAGATTGGTGGTGGTTTGTGCAGTGCCTAGCACAAGGGGGCCTTGCTCCCTGACTGGGGCTCCCAGGATCTATGGCAGGGGTGGGCAAACTTTTTGGCCCGAGGGCCACACCTGGGACTAGAAATTGTATGGCAGCCCACGACTGCTCACAAAATTGGGGTTGGGGTGCAGGAGGGCTCTGGTTGGGGGTGTGGACTCTGGGGTGGGGCCAGAAATGAGGAGTTCAGAGTGCGGGAGGGGGATCCAGACTGGGGTTGGGGAGTGGGATGTGGGGGTATGAGGGCTCCAGCTGTGGACTCTGGGGTGGGGCTGGGGATGAGAGGTTTGGGGTGCAGGAGGGTGCTCTGGGCTGGGATCGAGGAGTTCGGAGGGTGAGAGGGGAATCAGGATTGGGGCATGGGGAGAGGATATGGGGTGCAGGCTCTGGGTGGTGCTTACCTCAAGCAGCTCCTGGAAACAGCGCATGTCCCCCCTCCGGCTCCTATGTGGTGCTGCAGCCAGGCAGATCTGTCCGCTGCCCCGTCCACGGGCACCGCCTCTGCAGCTCCCATTGGCTGCAGTTCACAGCCAATGGGAGCTGTGGGGGAGGTGCTTAGCATGGGGGCAGAGTGCAGAGCGGAACCCCCGGCTGCCCCAGGAGCCGGAGCGGGCCATGCCGCTGCTTCCGGGGACTGCGTTGAGTGGCCGTAGCTCCCATTCCCCCGTGGGAGCTCAAGGGCTGGATTCAAACGGCTCATGGGCTGGATGGGGCCCGCGGGCCTTAGTTTGCCCACCTCTGATCTATGGTAATACAAATCATATTGATAAGTATCACATTCTGAAGCCCCCCCCCAAATAAAGGCTGAATCTGTTGCCAAATTAAGACATGAAAGTGAGGGTAAAACTTTCAAAAGCACCTACTTGATTTAGGAACCTAACTCACTTCCATTCCTTTGAATGTTTAACCCACAATCCCCAAAGAGTGGATGGTGTCTGAGCACAGATATCAACCAGAACGAGGCTGTCAGAGGAAGTGTGGTAGACACCCAGGGTAAAACCCAAGGTAAAGTCTTAACGGGCTCCCTCAAGGCAGCCTCAGTCAAACAAAAACAGGGAAGTGAGTACACATGGTGCTATGTTCTCAATAAGCCATAAGTGCTGTGCGAGTGGCAGTCAGATAGCGCTATGATGTGAAGTCAGCGGAAGGCCAAGTGGGATTAGGGCTGATCGGGTCATTAGCTGTGAATACTATAAATTGCCAGGAAAGCCCATTGTTTCTGTTTGCAGATTGTTCGTGAACATGGAACTATTCTGAGATGAACTACTGGGCAAGCAAGTCTCACTCTGTAGGTTGCTTGCCAATAGCACAGTTTAACAAGTCACTATTTGTGCTGTGTTACTGATTTCCTAAGCTGCATGGCTACTGTTTCTGTTCCCTGCCTGGATGACTGAAACGTAAACAGGAGGAAAACGGGCAGCAAATAACTTGTCTAGCGCTGCTTTCCATAGATGGTGCCTTGCCAACTCTCAGCCAATCCCAGCACTTCTCAGAAGCACGGGGATTGACTAATAGTAGCCATCCTAACAGGGGATGGCTGCCACAGTGCCACCCTGGGAGGCTGGCCTTCTATCTCAATCATGTCATACACGTCAGCATCTGCTGGAGTGACAGACACCCTTCCCCAAGCCTCATCACATGAATGTTCACAAATAGGGTGCAGTTCACCCTGTGTGAAACATCCACTCATGGACTCTGCACCCCCTTAAATCCATTCCACCTGAATCAGCCCCTACCTTTAGTGTATCTCTGCGTAACCACCCTGCTCCACTCCACAACATTTACTTGTACATTCTGTATAATTTTGCGCACAATAAAACATCCTTCTCAGGAATGAATAGCAGACAAGATTTGACGAAGGAATTTATTCTCCCTTTGATTTGGCCATTGCTGTAATGGGAATTGCCTGCCTGCACAGAGCCTGGGTTGTAGGAAGAAAATCAAATGCGTGACCTCCTGTAGCATTATTTGACCAGCAAAAGAATCAAGTGATGGTTTCTATTTATTGAAGGAAAGCACATAGCAATTCATTTTGCACAGCATTAGAAGGACAAAGAAATATGTAAACATGAGTAGGAGGCAAGGAAATGACTTTGCTAGTGTCTGTAAAGCTGCAAACTGGTGAGAAATAAATTTTACCTGAAAATGTTTGTTTTTGCTGTGCCAATGTGTTGCTCCAAGATATAATTCTGACAGGCACTGAGAGACTTCTCAAGTAACAGCCGTACAATGAGATTGGATTGCACTGCACAGACAACAAAGTTGAAAAATTACTCAAATCGATGTACATCGGCTCATTTAGCAATCATTTTGGAAATGCTACACGCTTGCTTTTGCATGACATGTACTATGCTTTAGAAATCATTTACAGCTCAGTAGCTTGTCATGACCCAGTCAGGACATGGTTGAGATTTCTCATAAGAAACTCATTTCCAGCTAATTATAATGGTATTACACCACTACATGGGCATGCCTTTGGAAGGGTAAAGAGAGAGAAGAACCATGTTGTGACTAAAGCCTGATTTCTCAGGAATGTAGGAATTGCCAGACTAAATTGGACCAGTCATTCATTTAGCCCAGAATTCTGTCTCTGACAGTGCCCAGCACCAGATGCTTCAGAGGAAAATGGTAGAATTCTTATAACTGATAGCTGAGGAATAACCTGTCCATACAGGAGTACAGGATAAATTGCCTTCAGTGTGTGGCTTATGCCCTGAAGCATGAGGGTTAGTATCCCTTATAAAACACTGTCCTCCTGACTAATGTAAATATGGATGCTCTAATTATCCATGTAAAGTGCATAATCCTTTTTTATTTTACCTGCCTCATAGATATTAATATTTGTGTTAGAGTGGCATGTAGGAGCCCCAGTCATAGAATCTCACGGTTGGAAGGGACCTCAGGAGGTCATCTAGTCCAACCCCCTGCTCAAAGCAGGACCAATCCCCAACTAAATCCCCAACATGGACCAGGACCCCATTGTGCTAGGTGCCGTGTACACACACACACACACTGTGCTGGTGAGTTCCAGAGGTTAATCGCTCTGTTTTTTTTTTTAAAAAAAAAATCCTTGCATTGGTTTTAAATGTGTTGCCTTTCAGTTTCACTGATTGCCCCCTCATATTATGAGAGAGGGTGAACAGGCACGTCCGATTTACCTTCACTTCACCAGGGATTATTCTGTAGATCTCTAACTTGTACTCTTCTAGTCCTTTTATATCTGTTGTGGATTACGGACTCCCTCCCACTTCATATTATTTAACAGATTTTCCATTAGCATGTAATATGCTTTTCTTCTTAACTTTTTTCAAACTGCAGCGGCATCAGAAACCAACACAAAATGTTGGAAAATTTAAATGATGGTGCGGGGGATCAATTCAAATGAAAACCCTCCCTCCCCACTCTCTGTATGCCAGCATATGGTAGGAGATGCTGCAGGTACGTGTGTTCTGGGACAAGGTAATATTACATATAAGCTTTTTTGAGCCATACAAGCCCAACATTAACTAATCAATATCTTGATAACGTTGGTATAGACTACACGAGGGTCAAGGCAATGGAGAATGAGGCCCATCTTGCTGTCTTAAGTGTAAACAATATTACGCTAATTTACACGGGGAAAATCCTTGATCCCGACAGCAAATGCTCCTACAAAAATGCCTGTCAATTAAAACCATTATTGTAGGCCCTAACTTCAACCCAGAGTCTGACCTTACAAGTAGAGGCTCTTAACTTTTTTCTGATATGATATCAAGTCTCTCTAGATTCCCCATTTTAAATTCTTGTCAGCTTTTATTATAGGGTAGCTGTCCTTAAAGCCAACCAACATTCACCAGCAGTTCCTTCCTTGTGGTGTCTGAGATCCCATAGTATTTCCCTGTATTTAGATTAAGAACTAATGATGGTATCTAAGATTGCACTATATGATAATGTTTGAAAAATGCTGGTGTTTAATAGAGAACGCTGCATATAAATCATATGAAAACTTAAAAGATATTAAAACAACAAGGAGTCCAGTACCACTGGACTCCTTGTTGTTTTTGTGGATACAGACTAACATGGCTACCCCCGATACTTAAAATATATTCTGTATTAAGAAACTATCATGCAGTAACTTTCCACCCTCGGCAGAAATAAAAACTGAAGATGGTTATTCTGGTTTTACAAGGCAACACTCTAGCTCAGAGAGGAAATACTATGAGGTCAAAAGGCAAGGTAATTTATCCCACTGAGGGACTGTATTTATTGTGAGGAAAGCAGAGCTTGTCTCCTATAATCAAATCTAAAAGCCAACACTTTCTCTATTCTTGCTCAGAATCTCTTCCTTCTATGTTTTGAAGCCAACTTATACTTTTTAACCAATTAAAAAACATTTCCCCATCTCCGTTGTAATTAAGAACTTTAAAGACTGCATCCCACCAATGTGACCCCAATTCCTACTCTCCTTACCTAATGGTTCTGTTAATAACGATTGAATACAGGTTAGTTAATTAATCATTAACTGGATTCTGACCTTATTTATACCAAAGTAAATCTGGCGTGAATGCCACTGAAGTTACTTTGAACATTTACAGTTCTGTAAGAGATGAGAATGTCCATGAATCTAACCTCTTTCCTTTTTTCCTTCCATTTGCCTGCTGCCTTTTCCTGTTTCAAGTTTATTGTTGGGCCATTCAGAAGTCTCCATCTCATGTGCACAACCTTTGAGCCACACAATGCTGGAGATGACAGCTGAACTCAGCCCTAGAGAGTGTCAAGGCCAGCTCACGTTTATTGTACTCATATTTTAGAAAAGCAGGTCCAGAAAAGAGTATGGACTATAACTTGCATATTCTGCATCTGTAATTACCCCGGTAATGGGTCAGCAGTAAGGTATGAACCTGGGAGCATCAGTCCTACAGTACCTTTACCACTTGAGTTAAAGGAATAACTCTATTAACTGCTAGCCATAGCAGGCTGTCATCCTCAGGTAGACAGAGGAGGCTCCAACATCCACTTTGCTAGTGTGTTAGACCAGGAGTTCCTAAAGTTCCCAACTTTTGTTTAAGGTGGAAGGAGTACTTGTCATTTCCTCTTAAACAGTGTGTTTTGGGTGGGGTGCTGTTTGCCTTCCCTACCCAAAACAATTCCAGAGGCTGTGGCTCAAGGTCTGTGTTGGCAAGTGGCAAAGTGATTGCTAAGGTGCATGTAGTCTTTAGTGTGCTTTGGGGTCCTTCTAAACGAGCAGTAGTGATCATTAACTGGGCTAGTGATTTGTCAGGGTAAATTATAGGAAAGGTTGCAGTCTGGATATTGTGGAGGGAGGAGGAAAAAGGCAGACGTTTAGAGTAAAATAATGCCCAAAGTTGCAGGTCAAAGGATTTAATCAAAATCTCCCTTTTAATTTGCTAAAAAACTGCTTGAAAACCTTTAATGTTAGAATAAGTAGATTCAAACCCTTGACAACTGCTAGCCAGATGCCTCCTGGTTCAGTCCCATAGAAGCAAGGCGCACAGGAAACAGCCGCTGCTGTAGCTGCTGCCTTCAGGATTGGCCTAGAGTCTCCTGGAATCGGCATCGATCCCCCGGTGACTCTTGAAACAATCCAGGAGATTTTAATTGGATATTTTAAGAAAATGACATTGTTATGTTGGGGGGAAAAAAAATCTCCCGTAATTGCTTCAGTCAGAATTGGCAACCCTACTCTGCTGACACTTGCTTTCCTGCGCTGCCTCTCAGCCTCTGCAAAGGCCTCAGTAGCAGCAGCTGTGCTGGACATGCTCCTCTTAAACCACCTCTGTAAATGGCCCTTCTCTGCCCCCCACCCATATCAAAACTTTGGCCTTCTGACAAGCCACCGTCCCTAATTCTGACCGTGCCTGTTCTCGCATAAGCACACTCTCTCTCTCTCTTTCAACAGGCTGTGTAGCCCAGGTTTGGGGTTGGCAGCTCTCTGTGACATTTATTCAGCTGCTGTTATCACCTCCAGCTGCCTCCACACACACACATACTCATTAGCATCACAGGATACATAGTTCCATCACAAACACACAGCCTTGGGGCCTGCTCCTGCTGAAACCAATGACAAAACTCCCAGTGACTTCAGTGGTTCATGACTGACTCTTATGCTGCAGGATGGAAGCCTTGTCTATGTAATCTACCTTTCGTAGATCTCCAGTCCCAGTCACTGTAGTATCTATGCATGCACTTCTCCAACCAGGACAAACTACTTGGCCTTTGGCCTCATAATTAAGTTTGCTTATTGCTTATCCTGTACAACCTGTCATCCCTTAAAGAAAAGAGAATGAAGCATACGAAATAGACTGTAACTGGGATACTACACCAGGATATTGCAGTCTTTTTCTGATAAGGATTGTTCAGTCTGTTTCATTTTCAGAACTGTCACCGTAACAAACATTTATGGAAAGGTGGCATTTTCCTACTGTTCCTGAGGCTAAGCTATAGGCATATGGTATAACTCTAGTTGTTGATTGTTTCTCAGTAGCTCTCCTGAATGAATAGAATACAACAGTCTTCTCAAAATGAAATGCCCTTTGCTCGTGACTAGAAACAAAAGACTCACACATTTATTTTGTTTGGTTTATTTATTGTTTACAGTTTGACTATGTGTCTTTCATGAAGATAAGGTGAATTAAAATGCAAAACAGCAGAAAAATCCACTGAGACAAAGATAAAAGAATCCTTGGTCATTAGTGGCAAACGGAATAATGGATCATGTAAATCTGAAGAGCGGGGGAACTTAATGAAGTCTATTATAATTTTTTGGCTGGTCAATTTCAATTGCCAACAGTATAGTCTGGCTGGGAGATAATGTAATATTTAAACCTGCTGTGTCTGTTTATCAGAAATGCCAACCTCATGGAGGCTAAATCATGGAATCTCTTAAATGCCTCAAAGCAGAGGCAGATGACGATGATGTCTGGTGCTCTGATTTTACTGCAGCACATTTGTTTCTCATTTAGATATATTATGTGGGAAAGAAAAACAAAGTCATTCTCCAATTTTAATATTTTCATTTCTGCTATGATTGGTTTATAGCAGGTAATACAAGAGTTTGGTAATCCATGGGTCCTCTTCCTTTTGCACCTGCAGCATCATGTGTATGAATATGCAGACACATGTAAGCTTTTGGGTTCCAACCACCAGCAGCCTTGGCATTAAAGACCAAGCAGTGGTAGTTTTCACACACAGAGGGGTTTGTTAAAGGAGGTCTGCACATGGGATGAGATTCATGGAAGGAGTGCATTTGGAAAGCTTATGGGGCTGGATTCTCAGATGATGTAAATTTAAGTTTACATCAACTGAAGATCTGGTCCCCCAATTCCAATACTTTTAGTCACAACGAGTAGCATCTTACTCCAAGAGTAGCTCCATTAATTTCAGTGAGAATACTCATAGAGTAAGCTACAGTTAATTGTGAATAAGGGTTATCAGCATCTGGCCCTAAATGATGAATAGATGTACTTTGCTGTAAAGTTTTATTTAATGGATCACATAAGTCTAGTGAAGAAATAATTTCACAACTGAATAGGCACTTTTCTCTGCCTATATTTGAATATAAAGAGTCAATTCTGCACCTTCCCATACGTTGCATAGTCCCTTACTCTGTGAAATGGGACTTCTGGTGGAATGAGGTACTTAGTGTAAGACGGTTAGCAGGACTGGGCTCTTAATATGAATTAAAAGGTGAAGGAAAGGAGCTGACATGATCTGCTGTGTCTGAGACATCTAATTTAGACTGATGTTCTGGGTCAAACATTTATTTCCTATTTGCCAGAGCAACAATGTTTATTTTTCCCATGCACAAGAAGCAAAACATATTTGTAAAATCTCTCAGAGCAAGCGAGCTGTTTCTCTCCTTTGTAGCATTCTGAGTCTGACTGGAAGCACAGAATGATGGCAGTAGGGCGTGGGGACACCACGGCATTTAAAGGTGTGTGGTATGCAGAAAATAGACCGACCTCTCCTTTCAGCTGCATAGCTACACCCACCACAGTGGGCCCAAATCCTCAAAGATATGGAGGCTCCTAACCCCCAGCAGTGAGGCACCTAAAAACGTTGAAGATTTGGGCCAGCACGTTCTTTCATGGATCCTTTGCCTGCTTCTCAAAATATTTCTTCCTGTGATTAAATAACACCCGAAGATGCTTATGTAGTACTAGTCTCAGGTTTTCTTCACTTCTTTTTTTAAAAATAGCAATGTGATATGCAGAGCGGCTAATGCTTTGGTTCACCCAGTCAATATCATCTGCTTGCTATAGGAAGGAGCTATTACAGCTGGAACACTGTATCATTCTGAGGATAGATAAGTATAATTTAAATTAATCTGGGAAGTTATCCAAAGAACAGCTGCATAAACACCATCTATATCTCTCAGTTGTAACTAACACAAGGGAGCAGAAAACATCACTAGAGTATCAGAAACCTGTCCAGCCCCGAAGTTGCTTTCTCAAAGATTGCATGCTTGCTAGTTGGTACCTAAATACCACAGTGATTGGGGCAAATGCCTACAGAGATAGGTGGCTTCAGTATTGGAGTGAGTGCTCTGTTTTTATACCATCCTTTACCATCAATGACCAAGGGATGAGGGGCTTACAGCAAAAACAACCAGTCCAAGAAGATCTTCTCTTCATCCACTGCACTTCTCTGGTTCATCATTTCCCCCTCTTCTTCCCTCCAGAGTGGAACAAAATGTGTACTATTAATTAAATATCCAGTGAATTTATGCCCTGGTCTCTGCTTATGAATCACTCACAAACCACTTCTGGTTTCTGAGAATGTCTTTGTTATTCACAAGCATTTGCTGATTAGTTTATGCCAACAAATTTCAGCCTATGGGTTGCTCACTAACTCTGTTGACTTTGGCTATTTGCTATGGCCAATCACATTAGGCATGTGGCATTGTTTTTGCTTCCTGACTAAAGGGGCTTAATCGAGAGAACGTCCTGTAACAAATAATGTTCTTTCCATGTGAGTTTTCAGACAAACAGGTATTTTGTGCAGCAGCTTATGAAACATTTTGGATATGCATAAACTGGTGACCATCCAAATACTCAAACAATAAATAATACGAGTCAGTGAATAACAGCAGCACAAACTAATTAGTGGAGATTTTCAGAGGTTTAAGGAGTTGGGTGCCTGAATCTCTCAACCACCATGTTTGCTCATGAAAATATCTTTGAATAACCAGATGTATCATTCCCACCTACCCTCTCCAGCCAAACTGTAACTGGAGTAGCAGGATCTTATTTCTATATCCCCTGTTTGAGAATATCCATCTCTTTTGTCCAGGAAACTGGAATCTTCAGGTCACTTTGTACCTCGTGTCCTCCTGCGTGAGTGTATGATGTGTGGCCATCAGAGCTACATAGATAGCATGGCTTTTTAATGTCTAGGTTTATTTAACAGCATATAAATGCACCCCCTAAAAGAAGTGTATCATTACCATTGATTTCTAGCCTCTACTGAAATAAAGCTCCAGGGTTCGTAGTACTGGCAATCTATTCCAGACTCATTTTAAAATAAGTTAAACAACTGTTAAGGCAGCAGTTGAGTCCACTTAACTGTAGAGTAAATATTTCTCCTTCAGCAATAAGGAAAGAAAAATTCTTGAGCTCCTCAGGCAAGGGGAAGAAATTCAGCTGTGAAAGCCAGACTGCAAACAAAGGACTGTATCTACTATTAAGGCACCAACTGGAATGAGAGCACTAAGATTTAGTGAAAAGTTTTCAATAGCATATATGGTGTCTTTTGTTGCTAATGGGAGTCGCACAGGTATATATCCATGTACCATACTGTGAATATAGCCCTTACTATGCCTATATAAACACCAGGGGTACCTCTGTCTAATAGCGAGTAGAACTAGTGTAAGCCTGCCTTTATAAAGAGATTCAATTTGGATGCTTATCTGAGGTATTCACTGTGGTCAGGAAGTGGGCTCTCTGGTGGGAATATTATGAGTGTAACATACTTATAAATGCAGATGTGTTCTGACTTTGTTTTCTGGGTACCGCATCTTTAAACGGCAGTGTGTGAATCAATGCAAACTGCTTGCTGTATGGTTTGTCATGCTGCACTCTCTCTCTCTCTCATTGAGACTGATATTAGAATGTTCAGAAGAATTCCTTTTAAAGTAACTTGTTTCTAACCTCAGAGCAAGGGTCGCGTTAGCTTGGGTTTATGGGTACAGTTGCACCCACTGAACATGAGGTCACAGTGCATGGCAGTGGGTGGCATTGTGACTTGGTGCATGGGGTTGCAGTGCCACTCAGGTTTGGCCTGAGCCAAACCTAAGCGGCCCTGCAACCCTGTGTACCAGGTCACAACAATTGGAGCAGGGACTCGGGTCCACCCCTGGGGGACAGGAGCAGGCAGTGCTGGGTAGTGTGATTCAGTTTCAGCTGCCAATCTCCCTCCTCTTCCTCCTGGGCCTCCCCTCTGCATCCACTGAATCTGGAGGCTATATGCATCCCTGCCTCAGAGGCTTGTGTATAGTTTGAATTTTAGGAAAATGTTCAGGCCCAGGCTTCTTTTGTACAAGCTGGTTCACTTTTCTTCAACTGGAATGGGGAAACCCCCCCAAAACAAACTTAAAAGCTGGATTTAAATAACCTGAACTGAACTCAGATCTCCTGAGTCCCAGTCCAGTGCCTTACCTACAAGACCAATGTAGGTGAATGGGCTTGCAGGTTTTCTATAGGGACAGGTGTTATGGAAGGGTATGTCTACACAGCACAAGCCGGGCACAGGCTAACCTACCTAAGCTAGCTTGAATCCAACTAGCGTGGGAAGCAATAGCAGTGAAGAAAGCACTGTGTGGGCATCAGTGTGGGTAGCAGAAGCCCAGCCCAGCCCCTAGATATGGACTTGGCTCACTAGCCCTCTCTGAAGTGTGTGCTATGTTGGCTTCACTGGTATTGTTACATGCACTAGATGGCTTCAAGCTCGCTTGGGCAGGCTAGCCCAGGCACGTCTTCTGCTGTGTAGACATGCCTTTAGTGTTAGCTCATCATTATTGCTTCAGTAATTCAAACCATCTACTATACAGTGTGCATGGCAGGAAAATACAACACGCTTTAGAAATATGTGTATTCATTAGGAACAAACCTTGGGGGAGGGAAAACTACAGGAGCCATATCATCTCTGTTCAGAAGTTACTCTAATTTTTATGTTTACATTTTCCATAGAGCCATCAAGTCTTTAAAATCTTCCAGATAAAAAGTGATGCCTTGCAAAGAGCTTGATCCTGTGCTCACTGACGTCAATGACAAAACTTCTATTGACTTCAGTGTGGCAGGATCAGGCCCAAGGCATGAGGTGGTTGTAATCACTAAGCTGCAGTAGCACTGTATGGAAAATGCTAACAAAACAAGTTGTAAGGTTGATTACAACAAAAGCTTCCCAAAGTGACAGCACTGTATGTCTTCTTTTTTTTCTCTTCCCCTTTAAGCTATTACATACAAATATAAAGAGAAATAGCATTTCAGTAAAGTGTATAGTTGTTCAGTGTTCAGACACTGGATAAAATGTACATTAATTTTTCACAGTGAGAGCGCTTATACCATTTGGGACCCTGGAGGCTTGCCTGCGAAGCAGAGTCTTTCACAGAGTGTTATGCCATTTGATTGTAAACAGACTTATTTTCTTAAACAAATTCTGATATTGTTTTCAGATTGTCAGGGTTTGAGTCAAACTATCCAGTCGCACTAGGAGGCAGCTGTGTTAATGCTGTACTGACTCAATAAATGGGGCCTATACCAAGTTGTTGTTTTCTGACATGCCTGATTTAAAACTAGAATTATGTGAAACTTTCCTAACAAAATCCCAAACTCACTTGCTGAGATTCTCAAACCTTTCAGAGAGCCTGGAGCACATGTCAGGTAGGTTTGACCAAGCCTGGCAAATATATGCTTCCAGGTGAATGCCCGAGGAAAGGGCATGGAATTTTCACATGTTCAACTAGAGCTAAACCTGAATCACAATCTCTGCTCTGCACACCCTGAATATTGGGAAAGTTGGATTTGAACTTAGCAGCTCACTTTCCTCTTCTGTCTTGACCTGAAAGCAGGCAATTAACTGAGGTATGCTTTTGGTCATGCCTGAAATTCAAAGCAAAATTCATGGCGTGTGAACCCATACAATCATCAGTCACTCCAAAGACAGCTTGAACCCTGAACATTTTGAGGATGGCTCATCACTAAATATAATGCCAGTATTACTAAAGGTGATAAAATGAAGCAAGCACTAAACATGGCTAGGAAAGATTTCATGGAACACATGATCCTGATGGACCAAAAATGTGGGGCACTAAACCTGATTGAGGGGTAGGAATGGGAAACTGCTGGAAATCAAGGGCATCATCTCAGAAAAATTCTGAGGGGGGCTAAGTCCTGTCAGCCTCTCTGCTTTTGCCTCCATGCTGAGGCCTTGGCCGCTCAGGGTGGGGTTAGCAGGCCAGTCCCACTCCAGAGGGAGGTGGGCAGGTGGCAAGGCTATCCTATCCTAGGGAGTGAGAGGGGTCTTCTGCAGGGATTGAGGAGAACACAGTACCTGTGAAGGGTGAGGTAGTCATTAATGGTACTAATTTATCCTTGGCTGTGAGACTCCAGTGGAATTCACCAGGGATGTCTTTGATCCCAGAAGTTTTGTGAATCTAAAGCAGTGGTGGGCAATCTGTGGCTCATGGGCTGCACGTGGCCCATCAGGGTAATCTGCTGGCAGGTGGCCAGACAGTTTGTTTACATTTGCATGGCCCCTCCCAGCTCCCAGTGGCTGCGGTTCATAATAGCTAATACATAATTTTGTACCAATGGAAAAATTTGCATTTTGAATTAAAGACATGAAAGTGGCTGAACCTGCTCTTGTGAACATTAATATCTTTGACCATCTTACTATCCTGACAGAGAAACTCAGTTTCACTTGAATGACCCATCTTCAAACTTTGCTCTCTGCAAACTCTTTGCGGACATGCTCCCCATCGTTCTCCTCTATAGAGACATAAAGGGGTATATATAGCAGGCGATGGTGCCACTAGCCATTGTAAAGATGAATACCAGATTTGAGGACCAAAAGTCATATACAGAAACCTCAGCCTGCTTAGTACAGGGGTAAACATATTATAAATTCTTCTCCACCTTTCATTAAAGATACAGGAAAAAAAGAAAAGAAAAACAGTTTAAAGCATTTTAAATATAGAATATTAAATAAGCCTTTAATTTTAACATTTCTTAATCTCTTTCCCTTTAACTGGAGAAGGGTTTTAGAATGAGCCCCCCCCCCTTGTTTGACAGTCTCTTAGATAGTATTAAACTTGGTAATAACTGTCCTTTGGGGGAAAAGAGAGAGTAAATTGAGATGGCCTGGAGCTGTGGTTATTGCTGTTGCAGTTAAACTCCAATCCCATTTCCTAGAAGACAAAATAAAAGAAACACACACACAAAAGGGGGAAGAAAAGAACAGTGAAGATAGAGACTGCAGCATCTGTCTTTCGTGTTGGCTCTCACTTGCAGCCTTGCTGCTGGAAAAACACAGACACAGCACATTGTCTTATCACCCACTCCAAAACCTGGCAAATTTGTACCAGTGTGGGGCTATTTAGGGCATAGCTGTTAGCTGCCTCTTGCTGGTCTCCAGCTTACAGCAATGTTGCAAAATATACAGTTTTGTCCGGCTAAACCGGACTCGTAAATAGAAGGCAAAAGGAGAGGGATAGGAAAGGGAAGAAATAAGGTGGGGAAGGAAAAGAACACACGAGGGGAGGTTGATAAAGAGTTGCATCCTGAGTGATATTTGGAATTTAGCCAGAGCTGCTGGAAGTGGCGATGTCATCTGAGTCCCTCTTTCTGGCCTGGTCTAGTTAAGACATTTCTCAGGATTAGGACAAAGATGGTCCAGGAGCCCCGGCGACAGTGGGCATGGCAGCCATGATGGTGAAGCTCGCTTCTTCCTGTTTGCTTGTCTTTTAGTCAGCCAGCGTTTGCATCCCCCTTTTCAGTCAGCCATAGTCATGTTAGCTGGATTCCCTCCTCCAAATTCTCTCTTTTTTTTTTAAGGGCCCCAAAAGGGAGTGATGGGCAGTCCCTCATTATTTTGTCCACCAGTTAGGCCTAATTTCCAACACCTCAGTTTTGGTTCATTGATCTCTGGTAGCACACTTCTCTTGTTTACCAGGCATGGTTGTAATGAGTTGTATTAGGAGCCTTTTTGTTTGGACTAATTTAGTCTCCCTGTCTCCTTTTTGTATCTTTTCTCCTAAACATTTATTGTTATAGGTTATTGTTACACTTTATGAACTTTCACTCACTTTTTGCAGTTGAGCTCACAATTAGGGTAAATTTGTAGGCCCAGTTATCATAACAGTGTCTCATTAAGAGCAGAGTGAGCATTTGAACTTCTGTCTTGTGGAAAATTCTGATATTTTTACATTTGTTTTCATCCTGAATTTGGGACACGTCAAAATATCAAAGATTTTTGCTGAGGGAAAATTCTGAAATAGTAGATATGGACTCTCATGATGTATCACGTGGTTCAGTGAGAGGGGAGACTGCATGGGATCATTGGAGATGTAGTCCAGCTAAGGAGCCCAGTCCATGAGAGAGAACGGGGGCATAAAGCACCCGAACTACAATTCCTATGAGGTACCACAGCACCTCAGATGCAGTTTAATGTCACGCTGACTCAAAACAGAATATTTTAGTTCAAGTCAACAAACCAAAACATTTAAAATCAGATTAAACAGACCCAAAGGTTTTTCCGAATGGTAAACCAAAACATATTGGCAAAATCAAAATGTTCTGCTTTTGCAGAAACTACATTTTCTGTGAAAAAATCATTTTGATGGAAAATTCCCAACCAGCTCTACTGAGAATGACTGGGACATGGAAAAACACAGACTAGGAGAGACTTGAAAAGACTAGGTTTGTTTTCTTGGAAAGGACATAAGAGAGGTCATGAGAAAAATATATAAAATAATCTGTGATTTTGAGAATGTAAACTGGGAGTTTCTGTTCTTCCTGTCTCATAACACCAGAACAAGGAGCAATTCAATGATCTTGAAATGCAGCAAATTCAAAAGTGATAAAAGGAAACAATTTATTACACAGTGGGCAATTATTTTTCAGAACTCATTTCCATGGGATGTCATTGAGACCAAGAACTTAACAAGATTCAAAGAGGGATTGGATTGTTATATAACAATATCAAATAGTTAATGCTAAAAAAGGAATATTGGTTGAAAAATAAAATGTCATATTTCAGGACTGAAATAATTCCTAACTATTAGGAATGAGACATCTGGTGCTGGCTACTGTCAGAGCCAGAATATTGGACTAGATGGACCACAGATCTGATTATGGCAATTCCCATGTTTCACGGCTCACTTCATCTTAGACAGGGAAAACAGCTACTCACCAACAATTATTTAAGTTATATTTCATTTCATGAAATTTCTTCCATTTTTCTTTTTGTGCAGCAATGCTCCATTTTTTTCCAGAGAGGGAAGGAGGAAGAGAAAAGTCACTGTCCTTCTTTCCTTGCTTGAACTCACCCACTCTTGAGCAGAGCTGTGCCTTGACCATTTCACATAGGTTTTTGTCTCCATGAGTCCCTGTGGGTTGCATCACTAAGTCTCACTTCAGAGTTTGAATAAGCCCAAATTGAAATAACTCTGCTGAAACAAACACCTTTTGCTTGTATAAGGTAACATAGGGTATGCCTACACTGCATTGTAAATTCAGGTCTGTGGGACTTGGGCTTGTAGACTTGGTGTTTACAAGCCCATGCTTGAGCATGCATACTGGACTGTAAACCTGGGCTTAGAATTTCTGGACCTGGATCTCACAGCCATGCAAATGCATCCAAACTGCATTGCACTGAGCTTTGGACTTGGATCTGCAGCTTGACCTGCACCGCACTGCAAAATGACAGGACTTGGACCTGAGTCACAGTGAGACTCGGGCTCTTACCCACCCCCTTAGCAGAGTCCTAGGACCCAGGTGCTTGAATGCTTGCTGAGTGGAGAGACAAACTGGTTTGTGTGTGCGCTCAAATATGGGTTGGAGCCCAGGCTTCGTATGCAGTGTAGACATACCCACTGAATTTTTTGCATGGTTTGAACACTAAACCATAAATTCCTCTGCAATCCATGGTAGGGAAAGGGGCTGTTAAATATTCAATAGAGGTTTCCTTGATGCAGTTATGACCATTTCAGAGGTACGTTTTTGGGGGTTATAACAAACACTATTCCAGGCAGGTCTCCCCTTTTGTGGGGTTTTATTACAACATATTTGCCCAGCTCAACTCTTGAACATTACATGGAAATCATTCATAATCTTCTATCTAAGGGAAACTCAGCAGAAAGCTCTTTGTTCTCTTTAATGGACAACTGTAGGAGTTTGCTGTTAATGAAACAAAGGGGTCTTAGTTTACCTGTTTGAATGTTATTTTTCACTTAAGCTTTAAATCTGAGAACACTAAACTGCCTTTTAAGGGTCCCCCTTGAGACATGTTGGGGAGGTAGCAAAGCCTAGTGCACTAGACTGGGATTCAGGGGACCTGGCTTCTAATCCTTGCTCTCCCACTGTCCTGCTGAGTTACCCTGGGTAAACTGGTTTGCCTCTGTTTACTCCTCTCGCTCTTTGTTTGCTTGCTTGCCTATTTAGATTATAAACACTTCAGAGCACAGGATTCTCTCCCTGTGTGTTTGTATTGTACCTAGCACAAGAGGGCCTCAAGATGCTAATCTAAAGCTAATAATAAACGCAACCTGGGCTACTTTGGAGGTTCCAGGCAGCAGAAGGGCCCTGAAGGGCTGTTTAAGCAGGTGCCAGTGACATGGACAGGTTTGTGAGGGCCGGGGTGGAACCAGAATGACAAGCAAGGCAACCAGCTGCAGTCCCTGAATTGCCTGCAGGTGGCTAGGCCTGCCCTGCCCTGACCTGATGTGAGCCTGCACAGAGACAAAGTTTGGGGGAAGGAAGTTGGGTCACAGTAGCAGAAGGAGCCAAAGATGAGGGGTTTCCTTAGCAGAGGACTGTCTGCGCTTCTCACTGTGAGGCCTCCCTTGTTCTGGAAGCTGAAGGAAGGGCAGGGTTTGAGTCACCTGGGACCTGGTCTACTGAGCAAGAGATGTGCCTTGCAATGGGACACCATACCCATGAGTAATGGGGGTGTTGCCCCTTGTTGCTTAGGGAGGGGCTCTGAGGGGAGCAGAGGCCTGGTCAGTGGGCGCACAGGCAAGCGTAGGCTCACCTGGAATTGGAGCATTAATGCTGCACCATACCCTTGCCACGCTGAGGCCATCAGCATTGATCTGGTTATTTTACTGGACAAACTTACCTGAGTTCAGTCAGCCCCACAGAACTCAGCACAAATTGCTGCATGCACAGGGACGACTGAGGCTTGTGGGCAAACTCTGGGGTGGCACCCGCTTGCTTTTACAGCCTGCGCGGGAGTTTGGTTACACTTTGTTGTTATAGGGGATGCTTCTCTCTGTGGGAGAGTCTGATTTATGGGTGTATATAACCCGTCCATTCATGTCCAGTTCTCTTGGTTCCCCTGCCTATTCCCTCTGCCTAATGTCTAGTCTTACCCCTTGCAAGTTAACCCTGCTCTTTCCCTTCATTAAGTGTTTGTGCCTTTTTTAACCTGGTTGATCCTTGATTGCTTTGAATTTGTAATGTCCTGGAGACCACAGGGGGGAGGGGGGCATGTTTTAATTTATTCACCTGGCCTCTAGATGGGGGCTCTGTGCACTGGGAATCCAGTTTAGCTCCAGAGATCAGCAAGCCAAGGGCTGACACCTGCCATCTGCTCAAGGAGCATAATGAACCCAAGGCTGATTGGTCTAAGTGGGGACACAGCTACACAGGAGAGAAGAGTAAGTGGACTCTACTGCACTTGGGGATCAGGAGCCCTCCAGGAAGGGGTTAAATAAATACCTTGCAATTTCCGTTAGGCCCAATCTTGGGCACCTTGAATTCAAAGAGAAGTTTACCATTTTGTTCAATGGGGCCTGTTGTGTTCTCAATCTCTCAACGTCAAGCCCTACATTAAGTGTGTGTTCAGCAAACAGATGTTCAATTATCCCTCTTCAGTGCCTCTGTCTACCCCAGATGCCTGACATGTTCTTTTAGTTCCCAGTGCTGTAAATGAAAGGTTGCTGCACATGTAAGACAGAGGGTGCAGGCGAGTCTTTCAGAGGCTCTTTATTTGGGCTTGCTGAAGAACTATGTATGGGTGGGAAATTGAACACAGCTCTCAAACAACCTGCATAATTGTATTATATAACTTTTCATTGCTGTGTGAGCTCTCGCCTCTTCCTAGCCTGCTGCCACAGGCTGCTGATCTCAGAAGTGACTGACTGATTTCATAAAACACTTATGGTTTCCTAAAAGAACAGAAAGCAAAGCCTTAAGCTGCCCACTCAGAATATCAGCTTTGTTGCCAAAGGGCTACACGTGGGCAAATACATTTGCTTTTCAGAATGTACTGGCTGTTACCGACAGTTCAGTTTCACAGGTGGGAATCCTCCTCCCAAGAGATTCTGACCTTCATTTTGTTGATCAGAGCCCAGGACAGATCCTGGAGCAGGATGGAGGAAGTGGGCTGATACAGCTAAAGTATGGTTTGTGCCTGTTGTTGACCCTATGTAAAATATATATGACACATCTGCAGTTTCTAGCTGTTGTTTATTTTCCATTGCCTCACTGCTTGTTAATTATGGACTTGTGGCCTGACCCTTAGCTCGTTGAAGTTGGCGCAAAAACTCCTGTTGATTTCAGTGGTGTTTCAATCAGCCTCTCTGCCCCGTCCTGCTCCCAGTGACTTCAGTGGAAAAAAACTTGTTGCTTTCAATGGGAGCAGGGTCACTGGCTTTATACAAACCAGTTTCTCTGGATTTCCTTTAGGCACTGTTTTTGCTCAATTGTGTATTGTGTTTCACTCTTGTCTCTTGCCTGACGGGGAGAAGAGTGTGGCACTGGGTCTCTTTGGCAGGTTAAGGACACAGACAGTTGGAATTGCGAAGGGCCAAGTCCTGGCCCTGTTTTAAGAGGGAGTATGGGGCATGTTAGCCACACAGACCCATGTATTGTGGCTCTGCACCAGCCTGACAATCCTGGAGACAATGAGGCTAAGTGGAGAGAGCGAAGATGGTTTATAAAGTTTGCTCTCCTGAGCAACTCCGTGGGGCAAAGAGCTCATGCAAAAAATCTTCCTGCCTGTCTAAGTGGCCCTCCAGATGTCCTGGTCCCCCTCTCTTCCTGCACATGACTCACAGAGAATAGCATTGCCTTGGGGCTGTAGTAAATCCCACAACAAAGTTGTGGGAGACAAAGGAGGAACCAAACTTGTCTCTGACAAGTCCCCCACAAATTAAAACTGCCTGTGTGACCTAGGCATGGGCAGGGATACTAGGGGTTGTGGGGGAATCACTGTGAAAGGTTCTGTGCCCCAGTGGACGTGGCTTGGGTCCTGGCTGATGATACCTTTTTGACACTGTCAGCTACAGGGAACCTTCCAGCTGTGCTGTTCTTTTTAGTTCTCTTCAGGTGAACAATGGAGGAACTCACACCTACGCCCCCCCGCCCCAACCCCCCGAGCTGTCAGGAAGGCTGTCATATGCTCAGGCCCTCATTATGCAGGGTTCAAGGCCTCATAGCCAAGGCACAGGGTTATGGGCTTCTGGAATGACTTCCTCCCTTGGGATTCCAGGGGTAGCCTTGGCTCCAAGCTGGACCATAGTGATCCAGCATGCTCCTTGCACGTATAGCATGCCAAAGGGACAGGGTTTGGCCCTAAGAGTGCAAGGTAGGACCAGTGCAGTGCAGCCTAATTGGTGAAGTACTCTGTGAAAATGAGCATCAAGGATAGAAAAGAGGAAACACAACATACAAGCCCCATAGAAATATAAACAAGCTAAGGTGCAAGCTAGGAAAAATAACATGATACCAAAGAGAGAGGCTGGCTGGTATGCTGTTTCAATGGAAAAAATAAAGAATAGATTTTGTTGTTGCTAGAGGAGGCCTGGGGTTGGAGGAGGGGAATTATCACAAGCTGGCTATATCCCACCACTAAGGAATGGAGGTCCTGAGTGGGGAGCAAGGTAGCTGATTCATAGGGAGCTGGTAAGTGAGCCCATCTCAAGATAATAAAAGAACTAAATAGTTCAGATCCCAAACTACAGACAGTGGATTTCAGATATTCTCATATTTGGGCATTGGCCAATTTTGAAATGATGGTTTCAGAATTGACATAAATTATCACTTTAAATAGTAAGCACCCAGAGACGGTCTGTTTCATGCTGAGCAGCTTTTATAACTGGAACTTTTATAATGGAGTAAGCAGGACAGGGGTTCCCAAAGTACATGGAAAGGCAATATTAGTGACGTATTCTGTGTTCTCAACAATACTCCTCTCTGGTCCTTTGTTTCCCTGCACACACTTCTGTCATCTAGACCCCTTCTCCTCCCCACCTCTACACATGTTTCCCTGCCACTTGGTTCTCCTCTCAAAGCAAAGACCTTCTGTCTGGTTCTCTACTCTCCAGTACATACTGTCTGGATTCCTCAATTCCTTCCCCCTTGGACATTTCTCTTTCACTTAGCAGCATTCCTCAGTGACTGGAGCCACATCTCCTTTCCTCCTCTACAGACATCCCTAATATAGGCACCGAAATCTGGCTCCTCATTTCCAGCTGCTTTTACAGACCTTCAAACTCTTCTTTGGAATGAAGAGTCTGGACAGCTGTGGAAGTGGATAGAAACAAAGGGGAGGAGCCAGTGTCACGTTATTACCGAGCTCTCCTCCAGTAAGTTTTCCATCACAGTTAAGGAACAAATACATTAAGAGGCTGAACATCACCCATGCAAAATGTAAAGGAATAGTCCCCCAAAAGCCATCATTATTTCAAGTAGTAGCCATCTATGATTCAGTCACTTAAATTATGAATGCCATTGCCGTTGAAGGCTGGAACTGATAGATGCATGGAGTAAGTGATCAGGTCACTTTGACACCAGAATGCATTCAGACACAAGAGCCTAATCAAGGCAGACAACTTCAGGTGTTTAATCTGCCAAACAAGGAGATGTTGGAAACCCCCATGCATTTGAGTACTTCGCTATGCACACTAGTATCTGCAGACTGCTGACATATTTGTACTTTTTTTATTTAGGGAGTACATTACAACAGTGCTTTCTGATAAATGGTACTCATGGCACTTTGAGAGATTAAATTATGGGAACATTGATAGGCTGCTAGCATGGTAATCATGCAGCACAGAGGACAGCCTTGATCTTAAAAATATGTATGCATATGCATAATTTTATCCAGCATGAATCGTTTTGTTGGCTTCAGCGAGACTACTCTCAGTGTGAAAAGTCAAGCATGTGCATGAGTCTTTGCAGGATTAGGACTTTGAGTATTAGCTAGCATACTTCTGACTCTTACAGATATGCAAGCTAAACAACTCAGCTGCTCTAATGAACTCAAAAGTACTGGCTGAAAGGCACCAGCAAAGCTAGTATCATTTAAGGTTAGATAGATTTTTCTTTAAAGAAACAAATGAAATCAAAGTGTAGTTTATTGCAACATGTCTTAATATAAACACTCTCAACATAACCGGCCTTTTTTACTGAAGTGAACTAAACCCATTACTTCAACAAGTTCAGAAAACGAACTTACTGTTCCAACATATTATTGTCTTTATCTGTTGTTGGTAAGTTTCCCTCTCCATTTGAGAGGAGCTGGAGATTCCTACATGCTCTTGAAACATTAGCAGTCAGAATATTTTAAGATCATGTTATATCCTCTCATTCTTGGAGCAGAGAACCCATCATTGTGTTAGCAAAAGAAGGCCACAGTTTGTTTGTTTTTTTTTAAATAAACACCAATTCCCTGGTTCACTAGGGATTAGCAAAATGATCTGGGATGGGAGATTTTATCATCTGTTGTATTGTGAATGAATCCAGAATGCATGCTTCCCAGACAGCGAAGGTATTTATTTGATTCTTGTGGGAGCACAGGCCAGATTTTCTTTTGTTGATCTTCTAGTGGAGCAGATAAAATTTTAATTCTCTTTCAGTTCAACAAAGCGGACTAGTGGCACATTTTCTGCAGGTCTCACTGGTGCAAATGGAAAGTGGTTCCCCGTAAAGTTTAAAAATATTTTTAAAAATAATGTTTAAAAATAGAAGTAGGGAAGATGCTTGAAGGGCTTGAGTCATTGAAGTCAGTGGGAGTTTTGCCATTGGCGTCAGCAGGAGCATGACCAGACCCTAAATGTCTTGTTGAAAGACCCTTAGCAGCCACATCTCACACATTTAGCCCCTGGCCACACTGACTGCAGACAACATCTTTGCCCCACCTTTTGGGGAGAGGCCCTGTACTACCCTTCCCTCTGATCCAGGGCTCAGTCCTGCAGGGTCTTGAGCACCATTAGTTCCCACTAAAGAACTAATTGATAAAGTTCTCTTTATAAAAATTTAAGTGCTTTATTCATCACCTCTTTCCTGATTGTGCCTCCTTTCGCTACCCAGCATTGTGCATCACCAAGTCCAATTCAGGAACTCAACAAACATGTCTTAGACTGCTGTTGCCAAGAGGGGGACCATAAACTGGTGTGACATCATATCCCTAAAATCTTACATAAATCTTACATGGCCTGGGTCTCCCCATACAGCTCTGAAGCCATGTCTCCAATCAGTCTTTCTGGCTCTCTTGTTATATATCAAAAATCCTGTGCATGAGTCTGCCCCCCAAAAGTCTCTCATCTCTTTGTTTTGTCCTTTCTTTCTTCACTCTACTCTTCCTTTGCTGCCCCTTCCCTCTGTCCTGATTCCTGATGGACACAGAACTCTCTTTAATTTGGAAATAAAACTCAGAATACTCTTTCTAGGCAGGTGATTAAGTTGCTTTGTCTCCCACACGACTACTTTCCCACAAAGATGGCATAGGCCATGATCCTGGAGCTGCTGCTGAAGTCAATGGGATTTCTGCAAACAAGGAACTCACAGAATTGGGCTGATAATGTTTCTTTTAGTCATTCCCAGATGTAAATTACTACTACTGTGCTATCGGCACATGAGGATGAGGAGATACTTCCAAGAATTGTGCAATGGGAGTCTAAACTTTCATTCTTTAGTGTGAGTATTGCAATTTAGGAGCAGTATGTATTCTTATTCTCTTTTGAGTCCATGGTACTCATGGTGCTCTAGGGACCTGCAAGAAATCGAGGTTCCTGCACCAGAGCTTTGACCTCCACATGAATATGTACATATGTTAGGAACAGGAGTGGGTATGGCATATAAATGCAGGGCTGGGTTAAAGAGTTTTGAGGTCCTGTGCACTATGGAAATTGCCCCTCCCACCCATCTTCCTTAAACTAGATATAGAAGGGAAGAAGCCTAGCTGCTAAGGCAGCAAACCTGCCTGTTCATCTGCCTAGGGTGCCCAACCTGAGTGGCACTGCGACCCCATGAACCAGATTGCAACACCACTCACTGAAGTTTGTCCTGCCTGCCTGCCCCCCTGTCATGAGTCCTGATGTGGGGTGGCTGGCCAAACCTAGTCGGAGCCCAAATAGGGCTGCTACCTCCAAGAGATAGAAAAACCAGTCACTGCCCCCCATCCCATAAGCCCCTTCGTGGTCCATAAGCCTCTTCACCCACCCCCTTCCAGGAGCCTCAGCCCAGAGACCCCCTCTACAGTTCCCTCCTGGGAGCACTTCCTCCCCCCACCGTCCCCACTCTGTAGCCCTCCCTGCTCAGCCTTGGGTCCATCCAACTTTCTGGCATTGAGAGGAGCAGGAGTCTCAGCCGCCGCATTGATGTGGGCCTGGTATGTGGAGCGGGACCTGGGTGCTGTGCCAGCAGCATTCCCAGTGGCCATGTGACCTGAGCACTGTAGTGAAAGCAGTTCCTGGCACCTCCCCGTGTGTGCATGCAGCAACGGTTGCCTGTTACAATGTGCTGGTAAATTACACCCCCCTGTGTGCACCCCCCGGCACATTACAATGGGCAACAAAAACCTGCCAAGTGGCAACTTTGGGCCCAGATGAGGCTCGGAGGGCCTCCTGAGATGGGACTCCCTGTGCAAGTGCACACAGGGTGCGCTGATTAATCCAGGCCTGTAAACATGTGTATACTGCAGCCAAGATTTTCAAAAAGTGACTAGCGATTTTGGATGTTCAACCTCAGACACCTCAAAGGGGTCAGTTTTCAGAGGGTGGATGCTCAACATTTGCCAAAAATGAGGCCCCTTTGAGATGTCTCAAGTTGGGCACCCAAAATCACTAGTCACTTTTAAAAAGCTTGTCTTATCTCTTTACATGCTTCCTCCTTTTGCAGACCTGCTCATGACTGAAATCTCTGTTGTCCTAGTTTTCAGGTGTTACCTATTGTCAGGAACTAGAAAATAGGTACTATTATTGTCTAGTAGAAGGTAAATCTGGGTACAGACCTAAATCTTTGCTCAGAATGTATGCTAGATTTTTTTTTTCTCTGAGTTTCAGAAAGTTTGGCTTACCTTTCTTAAAATTTAGCACACCTCAGACTTCTGGTTGGGGCCAAATGCAGACGTGCTGACTGAGATGTCACCAAAGAAGCTGATCTTGTGGTGTTTCAGGTCCAAACAGTATATATTAGTCATCTGATGAGAGAGCATGTTTTCTGAAGACTTCATGTTCGAATCTGCAGATCTGACAGGGTCAGAGGAGATTTGGACAATCATCCAAACTGAACTCTGCTTCTTAATCTTTTCAACTTGTCACATCACTAACAGCTTCTGACAACATCTGTCACCGTCCAAACCACCCAAATGAATCAGCATTTACTTTCTTTTATTTTCCCAGTGAAACTCATATTTTCTTTAGTGAGCAAGCAGGCAGCATTGGTTATGATGGATGCAGGCCTAAATAGAACAGGCCAGGTGCAATGACACTTATTCATTGACAGACTAGTCAAGCAAACCCACCAAATGGATGGTAGTTCACTTCAGCACAATCCAATCATACTGTCAGATAAGTTGTCCTTTAGATCACCTACATAGCTGCCATTTCAAAAGTTGAGTTTATTGAAAAAATAACTTCCTCACTCTGGCTGCTTCAGAACTTGGTTTGATTAATTTTTATCACCGTTTCCTGAGATTCATGTTCTTTAATATGCATGCCATGTGGGTGCTGTTGCTTCTCTTTGTAGTGAAACATGTCTCCATCTTCTGCTTGATAAAATCTGGCATGTGAATGGCTATTACAATGAACTGTAGAGCTTTGATTGTGTGGCTGTCCCAGTTGGAAAGGTTTTTGCGTTTATTATGTAGTACGTAAGTGTCATAAGATTTTTCAGTTCCAATGTGGCAGAAGGAAATGTGAATAATATAAGTCTTCAGAGGCTGCATGGTCTAGTGGGTAGGGTACTGGACTATGACTCCGAAGAGCTGGGTTGTATTGTCCTGAATTCCCATGTAATTATTTGGCGAATGACAAAACAATAGCATTTCTGCTATGTCTAATATTATTATTGTTCCTATAAACACCAATTGAGATGAAGACCCCATTGTGCTAGGTGTACAGACACATGGTAAGAGACAGGGGAGAATGCCTGTTCTAGAAGTTACTAATTGTCTCCCTTCCCCCTTTAATCATGTTAAGGATCTGATCTTTGACCCATATCCTACATACACTTATGTGTGTGGGTAACTGTGCATGAACTACTTATGCACCTGATCCAACTTCTATTGAAGCCAATGGAAGCCTTTCCACTGACTTCAGTGGGAACTGGGTCAATATATAAAGTGACTCATGTATGTAAGTGTGTTTCAGGGTTATCAACAGAACTGAAAATAATAATTAAGGTAACACATTGCCACACATGTCACGAATCCATTTTTTGTTCTGATTAGAGTGAAATCTGAAATATTCTTTCATCTTGTCCTAGAGAAATACTCAAGTGCCTTCTCTTCTCTTTCCATTCCTTTTGGTAACAGCAGTGCTTTCAAGTTTTTAATGTGGGAGTTGTTTCTTAAAAACTCAGATCTTCTAAATAAGGAGTAGTTTCTTGAACTAATGAACTTGTTCCAGCTTAACACTAGCTATTATCATAGAATATCAGGGTTGGAAGGGCCCTCAGGGGGTCATCTAGTGCAACCCCTTGCTTAAAGCAGGGCCAGTCCCCAATTTTTGCCTTAGATCCCTAAATAGCCCCCTCAAAGATTGAACTCACAACCCTGGGTTTAGTAGGCCAATGCTCAAACCACTGACCTATCCCTCCCTCTTCAGATAGAACAGTTTCATGTTGTTTAGATGATGTCTCTAATTTACCTTGACAATTATATACAAATTCCTCATTGTTAATTATTCTGGAGAGACGGCATCTAAATTATACACATTAATTTTAATAACCTTCAAAACAACATCCTAAAGATGCATAAGACTTTAACTAGTCTTAAAACAACGGTCCTTGTTAAACTAAAGTGATGCACTGGGGATGAGGAAGCAGCACTGGTTTTATCCAGGAAATTCACCTGTATGCAGAGGGCTTTCACAAGATTTAAGAACAATTAAGTTTTATTTAAGCCCCCAGAATAGGATTTAAATTAGATTTAAATGGATTTTAGGCGTTTAGATAGGAATGAATTTTTCCCGTCTGCTACTAGTACTCCCCTACCATCACATGTACTTCCCTGTGATCTAATCTATTTAGGACCAGGTGTCCCTCCTGTAGTTTTTGTTAACATTAATCCTGATTTTGATCTCATGATCATTTCCACAAAGACCAGCTGTGATGTTACAGATGATTATGACTTCACATGGTAAGAAGGCAACTACACACTTAAAATAATTCAGATAACAATTTTAATAACCATAATTGCAACATATAAACCACGATAATGCAAATACTATATTGGGTTAAATTCTAAGTCTAAGTCCTAGATACTACATCCATTATTAAATCAAGAGAACTACAGTGTTATGTATCTAATCTCAAATCCATTAAGGTCCCACAACTTTTAGAAATATTTGAATGGCTTCTGAATTCATTTCAGCAAAGTACAAGCATTCATTCTACTCCATTGCAGAAGAAAGCCAGTACTTTATCCAGTGTCCCATTTTATAAATGCTTCAGCTTGCAAAGTTACTGCTAGTACTTTTCTTTCATATCTTGTTTAAAGAATTTAGTCCAAGTGATTTAACTGATAACTTCTTTGGTTAGATTAGCCTAATATATACAAAACATCCTGCATATAGTGAATAAACTTCGATTATCATTGTGCCATTTCCCTATATTTCCAAATCACTGGCCAAATTCTAACCTAGTGTCTGCTCACGGAGATGTCAAACGCAGGGAATAAGTTCCTCTGGAAAAGAGGCCATCTCTAGAACAGCAAATCACACTGGTGGAGAAACCAGCGGGAGTTCGTCAGTCTGTCCTCTGTCAGTGTCTGAGGGACAGGGACAAAAAGGAGGGGTGTCTGGACCTACATGGCCATTTGGAGTTCAGGCTGAGTGAAGCTGGCCAGTAGGAATCCTGAAAACTAATTCCAGCTAAAAGATGTAATGTAATGGTGCAGATGCCAGGGCTTCCTTTATCATCCCTTACTGGCTTGCCAGAGGAAGCGTGTGAAGAGCCACCTACATGGCTTCAGATACTGCACCGAGTGAGAGAGCAAGTGAGGAAAGGACCTGGCCTCAGCACTATTTGACCCCAAGTATTTCCCCTCTGAAACACTATGTGTTCTGGGGATGCATCTCTGAAAAAGAGAGAGAGATGATAAGCCAATATTTATGTTTCATTACTCTTCCTCCCCCCCATTTTTATTACAAAGGCTATTGGTATGTTTTCATACCAATAGCCTTTGTAATAAAAATGGGTAAAAAGACCAACCTATAAAATCTGTACAGCATTCATAAGAATTCACTCTCCAGAGTCATATCCACTTTCTTTAGTGAAAGAAGTCAGGTTTTTCTGTTCTTTACCCTGCAGTAAAGAACACTGTACTGAAGAATTCTATACTTAACTCTGCAGAACCAACATAGCTATGGGAGAGTGAACTACATTTGTTTCTGGCTCTTACGTTACAAACACAATGGTTAGTGGAGCTCCATTTGCAGGAGCAACCATAGAACCCTGTTGTCTGTCTCCATATTGCCTGCCTTCTGTTATACCCGGGCAGCCCCGCTGAAGGCAAGAGATCCAGTTGTAACTGAGGGCAAGCTCTGAAAACCGTGCAGTTTTTTAATTTGCAGAGCCATGTGGACCTTAGTTAACTATTCTGTTGATGCATGAGCCAGAAAGGCATTGTTTTAAGTTGTGAAAGGGTTACATACTTGTATTCAAGTATTTCACTTGGCGAGTAAAAGCACTGAGGTATTAGCATCAAAATAAGCTGTGTTTATTGTACACATAGGGTATGTTTACACTGCAGCGGGGAGTGAGCCTCCTAGTCTGGGTTCACAGACTTGTGTTCCTGGGGCTTGTAACAGTGTGCTAAAAACAGCTGTATAGTTGTTGCATCTTGGGCTCTTAATCCCCTTCCCCTCCCAAGCTTGAGAGCCTGAGCTGCAACATCTACACAGCTGTTTTTAGCATGTCTGTTGACCTGGGCCGGGAGGCTCGTTCCCAGATGCAGTGTAGACATAACCTAAAAGCCACTGTACCGGGGGTTCTCCATTCTCTGCATTCCTTGCACCGCTTTGCAACAGACCATTGCTCTCGTGGATCAGCTCAGTTCCAACCCCATTGGCTGTTTCTCACAATATTTCATTCTGCAGACCACTAGGGAGGGCTTTGCAGATGACATGGCCCACAGTTGGAGAACCTCTGCACTAGAGCCAGTGGCGAAAAGATAAGGTGGAATATGTAAACTCTTGTGAAAATGTATTCCCAATATTGTGGTGGTGGTTGGTTTTCCAACCCCTACCACCAAAAAACTTCAGCATTTTGGATGACGTTCAACATTTGAAACATCTTGGCCGGTTTTATTGAAAAAGTTATTGAAAGAAGGGGTGAAGGAATTTTGTTTACAAAAAAATTAAAACATTGTATTGAAACTTTTCCCAATTTTGAAATTTAAATTTTGAAATTCCCTCCAGTAAAATAAAGCCGCCTGCATACCAAACCATAATATTGCTAAATGGGGCAAGGCTATTTATTTTTATAAAGTTGATAATAAGACTGGATAAAGTATCTGTCCAAATCTGACTGTGCTTTCCTCTTATGTGAGTATGTTTGATTTCCAATTAAAAGCAAGTCAAGAAAACAAATCTCAAAATTCATTGCGACCTAGCAATAAACCTGTAAACCTGTGGGTGGCATTATTGGTCTTCTTTCTAAATTTTCTGTGTCTAGGAGAGAAGCAATTACCAAACCACAGTAGCAAGCCAGGATCGGCACAAATGGGAATGCACAATGCATGGCATTTCACTTTTTGACAAATCTCTTCCCAATATGAGGATTTTGTAGCCAGGAAGATGGCTATGTCCACTCTCTATTCCAGCTTCTGACTGTGGATATTAAAAGCTGCATGAGTAAATTACTGAGTTCTGCAGTTTGGCCAAGAAGGCTCTTTTTTTAGTGGCAAACCCTAGTCAAACTTCTTTACTGAATAAATAGCATATACAGATCTCTTTAGAACCTAAAACACACTTAAAATACGCCGATGCACATATTGTACATACTGCATACACACAGTCACATACATATAGGCCATTAGCGTACCTATGTTTGTATATTTAATGCTGTATCTATGCAGCAATCTTCATTTTACTGATGTGTACCTTTTTCATACCTCTGGGGCCACATTTCACTCTAAGCTATACTTATGTGACTCCCATTGACCTCAATGAGTTTGCCCAAGTGTCAGTGAGAGTAATATTTGGCTCTGGTTGTAGAGGCTTTATTTAAGAGTAATTTAAAAATATTGGCACTGCCAATAAAAATGTGAGGAAAAACAAAATCATGTTTGTTTGTTTTGTGAAAAGGAATGTGGTTTCTTATGTCTCTATTGCTATTCTTCATGGGAAAAATTACAGGCATTTTTTTGTAGGCATACATTTTTATTTGTAGAGCGTTTTGAATTCTAAAGACATGATGGCTTTTTCACTATGGTTCCCTACCTCTCTCTGCCCTCCAGCCTTTAGAGTTTACCTTCACATCCTGATATAGGATGCAATATTTAGAGGCAAAAGCTCAAACCAGTCGATTTGCTCAACAATGAAAGATTGCAGATTTTTCTTTGACTAAACACAAAGCTCCAGCAATCTAAATGGAAATACCACAGAGTCGTAATGCCATTTTCCCCTCCTAATTTATTTCTATAATTACCTTTTTTTGTTATTAAAATTAAATGAAATTTGGGTTTGATCCAAAGCTCACTGAAATCAGTGAGCCATTCCATTGGCTTGAATGGGCTTTGGATCAAACCCTTGGTACTTATGAAATATCCAGACTGACAGCTCTAGAGACTTATGCAAAAATGGATTCAGTGGAGTTACTGAAGACAGAATTTGTTTGTCCACATGGGGTCAAACATGCAGGAAAATTTCCCATTAAATGCAACACGAGTGTTACCAGTGTGAGGACAGTAGCATAGGTCCAGCCGGAGCTATGGCAGTGAAAGCTTATCTGTATCATCTTCTTAATGTGTTGCAGGGCTGAGTCCTCCTGACATGAAAGTCAAGAGACAGTATTTTGGGTCAATGTCTTCATGTCCATGTTGTACCGTTCTTAGTGTCTCTTGAGAATACCAACACAAGCAGTGCAGGATGTAACCTTTCCCCCACTGAAGCCAACACAAGTTTTGTCATTGTCTTCTGTGGGAACAAGATCATGTCTTGATGCACTAGCCTTTCCGGCAACTGACATGGCACTGTGAGTTTTTCAGTAAGTTTTACACAAATAATTCTTTGGACTGTTCAGTACTCTGTGATCTCTTAATTCTCTAACCACCACTTAGTGTTGGGGTGGGGCACCCTCCCATGCTATCAGGAGCATAAGAAATGAAGCATCAAGTTTCAATAGGCATTGTCTTGTTTTGAACCACATGCCATATGTCAGTAAGGTTCTAGGTCTGAAATTCAGTCTAATGTAGAGATGTGGAGAAGAGGCTGCAGAAGCCCATGTCCTGCATCACAGCCTCTCTACAGCCATTTTTTACAATCTTTGAAATTCTCTTTCCTTCATTTTCAGGTTGAAAAACTTAGGTTTGAAATATAAATCGCAGCCTTAAACTCCCTACCTCTGTATTTTGCAGCTTGCGTTTTCCTGAGCTGTAAAAAATGAATGCTAGGAACAGGCTCAGAGATCTGTCTAACTGCCAGTGAACTGCCTTACTCCTGTGACTCTTACTTCAGTCTTTGTCAACAGCTGCACTTCCTCTTGTTGCTCCAATGCCTCATACCTCACCTTGATGTCTTTTTCCCAGTCTTTGGCCTATTGCTGTTGTGTTGTCATTTACACTAGTGGGTGTGAAATACTACCATTCTCAGGGCTCGTCTACACATAAAACACTGCAACGGTGCTGCTCTACTATGTTTGTGTATTTCATAGAATCATGCAATCATAGACGATTAGGGTTGGACGAGGCCTCAGGAGGTCATCCAGTCTAACCCCCTACTCAAAGCAGGACCAACCCCAAGTAATTCATCCCAGCCAAGGCTTTGTCAGGCCGGGCCTTAAAAACCTCTAAGGATGGAGATTCCCACATCTCCCTAGGTAACCCATTCCAGTGCTGCTTCATCCTCCTAGTGAAATAGTTTTTCCTAATATCCAGCCTAGACCTCCCCCACTGCAAATTGAGACCATTGCTCCTTGTTCTGTCATCTGCCACCACTGAGAACAGCAGAGCTCCATCCTCTTTGGAACTCCCCTTCAGGTAGTTGAAGGCTGCTATCAAATCCCCCCTCACTCTTCTCTTCTGCAGACTAAATAACCCCAGTTCCCTCAGTCTCTCCTCATAAGTCATGTGCCCCATCCCCCTAATAATTTTCGTTGCCCTCTGATGGACTCTCTTCAATTTGTCCACGTCCTTTCTGTGGGGGGGGGGGGCGGCCAAAACTGGACACAGTACTCCAGATGTGGCCTCACCAGTGCCGAATAGAGGGAAATAATCACTTCCCTCAATCTGTTGGCAATGCTCCTACTAATTCACCCCAATATGCCATTAGCCTCCTTGGCAACAAGGGCACACTGTTGACTCATATCCAGCTTCTCGTCCACTGTAATCCCCAGGTCCTTTTCTGCAGAACTGCCGCTTAGCCACCCTGTAGCAGTGCATGGGATTCTTCTGTCCTAAGTGCAGGACTCTGCACTCATCCTTGTTGCACCTCATCAGATTTCTTTTGGCCCAATCCTCCAATTTGTCTAGGTCACTCTGGACCCTATCCCTACCCTCCAGTGTATCTACCTCTCCCTCCAGCTTAGTGTCATCCGTGAACTTCCTGTGGGTGCTATCCATTCCATCATCCAGATCATTAATGAAAAAGTTGAACAAAGCCAGCCCTAGGATTGATCCCTGGGGCACTCCACTTGATACTGGCTGCCAACTGGACATTGAGCACTACCCATTGAGCCCGACGATCTAGCCAGCTTTCTGTCCACCTTATAGTCCATTCATCCAATCCATACTTTTTTAACTTGCTGGCAAGAATACTCTTGGAGACGATAACAGAAGTTTTGCTAAAGTCAAGGTATATCACATCCACCGCTTTCCCCATATCCACAGAGCCAGTTATCTCATCATAGAGGGCAATCAGGTTGATCAGGCATGACTTGCCCTTGGTGAATCCATGTTGACTGTTCCTAATCACCTTCCTCTGCTCCAAGTGCTTCAAAATGGATTCCTTGAGGACCTGCTCCATGATTTTTCCAGGGACCGAGGTGAGGCTGACCGGTCTGTAGTTCCCCGGATTCTCCTTCTTCCATTTTTTAAAGGTAGGCACTATATTTGCCTTTTTCCAGTGATCTGGTATCTCCCCCGATCACCATGAGTTTCAGAGATAATGGCCAATGGCTCTGCAATCACATCAGCCAACTCCCTCAGCACCCTTGGATGCATTGTATCCAGCCCCATGGATCTGTGTATGTCCAGCTTTTCTAAATAGTCCTTAGCCTGTTTCTTCACCACTGGGGTCTGCTCACCTCCTCCCCATACTGTACTGCCCAGTGCAGCAGTGTGGGAGCTGAGCTTGTCTATGAAGACTGAGGCAAAAAAGGCACTGAGTAGTTCATCTTTTTCCACATCATCTGTCACTAGGTTACCTCCCCCATTCAGTAAGGGTCCCACACTTTCCCTTACCTTCCTCTTGTTACTAACATACCTGTAGAAACCCTTCACTGAAGAGACACTACCTATGCCGACGGGAGGGATTCTGCCATCAGCATAGGTACTCCATCTCCCTGAGAGCTGGTAGCTACGTCGACAGGAGAATTCTGCCATTGACCTAGCACTGTGTACACTGGGACTTAGGTCAGTTTAACTGTGTTGCTCAGGGGTGTGGATCTTTCACACCCCGAGCAATGTAGTTGTACTGACCTGATTTCGTAGTGTAGACCAGGCCTCATTCAGTAGTACTTCACACCCAGCTTGTACTGGAATTAAATGAATAACCCTGGTGCAAGTGCACTGGTGAATTAGGTTTTGTCCACATGGGCCAGATCTTCAGCTGGTGTAAGTTGGCATTGCTTTCATCTTCTAGTTCTGCAAGCCTTTGTCTTGAGTGAATACTGGATGAATTCATTTTAATTAGGAACAGGTCTATGATCTGAACATGTTCAGACCTCTTACAATCCCAGGATTCCACAATCTTCATTGGTCATTTAGGGCAGCTGTAAGGTCACACTGCACCACTAAGGCAATGCCTAGGATCTGGCACAAATATGCTTTGAATACAGAACAGTATGTGTATCAAAGCACCAAAGTTATCCATGTTGATAAATGCAAAGTAATGTACATTGGAAAACATAATCCAACTGTATATATAAAATGATAGGGTCCAAACTAGCTGTTACCACTCAAGAAAGAGATCTTGGAGTCATTGTGGATACTTCTCTGAAAACATCCACTCAATGTGCAGCGGCAGTCAAAAAAGCAAACCCAATGCTGGGAATCATTAAGAAAGGGATAGATAATAAGACAGAAAATATCATATTGCCTCTATATAAATCCATGGTATGCCCACATCTTGAATACTGCATGCAGACGTGGTTGACCCATCTCATAAAAGATATACTGGAATTGGAAAAGGTTCAGAAAAGAGCTACAAAAATGATTAGGGGCATGGAACAGCTTCCATATGAGGAAAGATTAAAAAGACAGACTTTTCAGCTTGGAAAAGAGACAACTAAGGTGGGATATGATAGAGGTCTATAAAATCATGACTGGTGTGCAGAAAGTAAATAAGAAGTGTTGTTTACTCCTCATAACACAAGAACTAGGGGTCACTAAATGAAATTAATAGGCAGCATGTTTAAAACAAACAAAAGGAAGGATTTCTTCACACAACACACAGTCAACCTGTGGAACTCCTTATGAGAGGATATCGTGAAGGCCAAGACTATAACAGAGTTCAAAAAAGAACTAGATAAGTTCATGGAGGATAGGTCCATCAATGGCTATTGGCAGGGATGGTGTCCCTAGTTTCGATTTTGCCAGAAGCTGGGAATAGATCACTAGATCATTACCTGTTAAGTTCACTCCCTCTGGGGCACCTGGCATTGGCCACTGTCAGTAGAATCGTAGAATCATAGAATATCAGGGTTGGAAGGGACCCCAGAAGGTCATCTAGTCCAACCCCCTGCTCGAAGCAGGACCAATTCCCAGTTAAATCATCCCAGCCAGGGCTTTGTCAAGCCTGACCTTAAAAACCTCTAAGGAAGGAGATTCTACCACCTCCCTAGGTAACGCATTCCAGTGTTTCACCACCCTCTTAGTGAGAGAGTTTTTCCTAATATCCAATCTAAACCTCCCCCACTGCAACTTGAGACCATTACTCCTCGTTCTGTCATCTGCTACCATTGAGAACAGTCTAGAGCCATCCTCTTTGGAACCCCCTTTCAGGTAGTTGAAAGCAGCTATCAAATCCCCCCTCATTCTTCTCTTCTGCAGGCTAAACGATCCCAGCTCCCTCAGCCTCTCCTCATAAGTCATGTGTTCTAGACCCCTAATCATTTTTGTTGCCCTTCGCTGGACTCTCTCCAATTTATCCACATCCTTCTTGTAGTGTGGGGCCCAAAACTGGACACAGTACTCCAGATGAGGCCTCACCAATGTCGAATAGAGGGGAACGATCATGTCCCTCGATCTGCTCGCTATGCCCCTACTTATACATCCCAAAATGCCATTGGCCTTCTTGGCAACAAGGGCACACTGCTCACTCATATCCAGCTTCTCGTCCACTGTCACCCCTAGGTCCTTTTCCGCAGAACTGCTGCCTAGCCATTCGGTCCCTAGTCTGTAGCGGTGCATTGGATTCTTCCATCCTAAGTGCAGGACCCTGCACTTATCCTTATTGAACCTCATCAGATTTCTTTTGGCCCAATCCTCCAATTTGTCTAGGTCCTTCTGTATCCTATCCCTCCCCTCCAGCGTATCTACCACTCCTCCCAGTTTAGTATCATCCGCAAATTTGCTGAGAGTGCAATCCACACCATCCTCCAGATCATTTATGAAGATATTGAACAAAACCGGCCCCAGGACTGACCCTTGGGGCACTCCACTTGATACCGGCTGCCAACTAGACATGGAGCCATTGATCACTACCCGTTGAGCCCGACAATCTAGCCAGCTTTCTACCCACCTTATAGTGCATTCATCCAGCCCATACTTCCTTAACTTGCTGACAAGAATACTGTGGGAGACCGTGTCAAAAGCTTTGCTAAAGTCAAGAAACAATACATCCACTGCTTTCCCTTCATCCACAGAACCAGTAATCTCATCATAAAAGGCGATTAGATTAGTCAGGCATGACCTTCCCTTGGTGAATCCATGCTGGCTGTTCCTGATCACTTTCCTCTCATGCAAGTGCTTCAGGATTGATTCTTTGAGGACCTGCTCCATGATTTTTCCAGGGACTGAGGTGAGGCTGACTGGCCTGTAGTTCCCAGGATCATCCTCCTTCCCTTTTTTAAAGGTTGGCACTACATTAGCCTTTTTCCAGTCATCCGGGACTTCCCCGGTTCGCCACGAGTTTTCAAAGATAATGGCCAATGGCTCTGCAATCACAGCCGCTAATTCCTTCAGCACTCTCGGATGCAACTCGTCCGGCCCCATGGACTTGTGCACGTCCAGCTTTTCTAAATAGTCCCTAACCACCTCTATCTCCACAGAGAGTAGATAGGATACTGGGCTGGATGGACCTTTGGTCTGACCCAGTATGGCCATTCTTATGTTCTTAAGTTTATACAATCCCTAAAGGCAAATACAATCCCCCAAACCTATGTACAAGGAAATTCCATTGGCACATGGAAAAATCCCAAGATGAAATTCAGCCAAGCTAGGAGACCTGTTTTCCTCCGTACTGCCATAAGATATTCTGACTGACTAAATTTTATGTTTTGCTGGGTTAGATTTAAAGGCGGAGATCCTATGGTGTTAATGACTGCACTTTTCCTGCTCAAGCAGTTATTTATTTTATTTTATGGCTTTCCAGTTGGATGGCTCTAGTTCAAGTGTGGTACAGTACATCACGCACATCTGTGGTATCATATGCTGCAACTGCAAACCCAGTAAAACCGTACATCTTAATGTTTATTGAACCTTCCTTTTGAGACCTCAGAGGTAAAAATATTAAAACCCATTAGGTTGGTGCATGATATAAGTAACTCACCATGTTACACCAACTACAAACCTTAAGATTGTTGGTATCAGAGGATCAAACTAAAGGATTTCATTTTCACTAGATTGTTGGACTAAATAAGCATTAAAAACATAGATACAAGTTAGATACATAGCATATTTAAATGTATATTTAATTCATGATATTTCTGTAATTCTCCTTCTGGAGTGAAACCACACACAGCTTTATAGCAGCGTATAAAACAACATCTATAAGGAATTACTTGTGAGACGATGGATCTGATTTTGCTCCCACTGAAGTCAATGGAGGATTTGCCATTGAAATCCACAGGAACAGGATCAGACCCACAAACAGGAAGTGGCTAGGGCACAGGGCTTGGAGTCTGGTTACCTGGGTTCTGTTCAAGGCTCTGCTGTGTAACCTTGGGTCGTCACTTCGCCTCTCCGATATTTAATACCCTGGTGACATTTCTTATGGTAATTGCCTAGGTTTTGTTGTTGTTGTTCCTCAGACCTTTTATTAACACATAGCTAAATCTCTGTCTAACCAGGTTTGTTATGCTAATAATCAGATTGAGTCTAATGGCATGCCTGCTTTTGGAAACTGAATGTACTGTAGAGAAAGTGGACAAAAAATTGGCTGGTGTGTATGCAGATTTTATGTCTCTAGCTATGTTCTTTGGTGTATCTTTTGTGGGTTATTAGAAGACACAGGCATAATTTATAGACTTATTCCTTAGTTTGATTTTTAAACTTCTTATGCTATTTTGCAGACAAACCTCTAGCTATTTCTTTTAGTTTGACACTTTTGTGCTTATGGGGTCTGATCCATTGCCCGTTGAAGTCAATGGAAAGTCACCCATTGACTTAACAAGCCTAGCTGACAGTCTATTGGGGTATGTCTACACCGCATCTGGGAGCAAGCCTCCCAGCCTAGGCCCACAGCAGACTTCATACTAGTGCTCTAAAGATAGCCGTGTAGACAGCACTTTGATGTAGTCTGAGCTCCAGCTCAAATTGCAATGTCCGAGCATCATATTTTAAAAGTGCTAGCATGAACCCTGCTAGTAGAAGTCTGTAGACCTGGGCTAGGAGGCTACCACCCAGGTACAGTGCAGACATGCCCTTAGAGTCTAATAGGATTCCATAGCACTGCTTCTGCCACCTTTGCTTACTGTTTTTAAATGTGTGTGATCGGATGGTTCTGTTTTTATGTAGCAACTATAATCTTTGTGCTCACATGGAGAATGGAAATACCTTAATGGATCTAAGGATTTATAACAAAGACTGGGCAAATGCTAAAATATATATCTAGAATCTACAGTGACTGAAATATAGATATCTGGCAGCAAACATCTTGAAGAACATGTTTTGTGTTTAGTTACAACAGCATAGTAGATTGAATGCAGGCAAGCATATGCAGGCAAGTGTAGTAGATTGAATGATTTAATCAGTCCATTGTTTACTAGTCATTAGAGGTTTTTAGCAAACCAGTGACTGTAACTGACAATCTCATGAGGTCTAATAATGTGAAGGTATTAAATTATATATAATCCAGATTAATGTGTTTGTGGCTGAATGTGATTGCTTGGGCAAAATGGAACTAATTCTTGACACAATCTATTGGATTTTTGTCCACCTCTTATTTTCATCTGTACATGCATGGGGAGGGAATTAAAAACTATGGTACAGGCCCATTTGTAATATAGTTATAGTTTATTATACAATAACAACTTTGTGAAGATTGTGGCATTTTGCAGTAATATACTTTTAGCCATTATTTTAGCTAATTAATTTTATTGCAAGACTAATAGTGTCCTCTCTTTACAATTCCCACCATATTACAAGGGTCTGGGGTTCTCTGGAAAGTTGATATAAGCATGAATACAAGTGCACTGGATGAAAATTTACACCACCCACACTAAGTCCAAGTATTCAGGTAGTGTGTGGGGGAAAGTGTGGTGGTGAAATCCTCCCATTTTGCAAACCAGGTCTGAGGCTTTACTCCTCCCACCCCCCCGCTGCAGCTGCTAATCTAGCCCTTTTCAAGCTTTTTGCAGAGGTCACTGGGGCTTCTGTATCCATGTAAGTATGGATTAGCAGCCATGCCCCACCCCACCCTTAGACTGCCCACAAAGTGACTTTTTGGTGTGGATACCAATTCTGCAGTGCATAGGGGATATACAGGCCGCCTCGTCTGGCTGCTCAGCCATCTGGCTCCCCTGTGTAGCCTCTGTCTAGAACTCTGAGGGACCTTGTGCTGGCCCTCAACCCCAGTGATCAGTTTAATCTATTGTGAATACTTCTATGCTTACAGAGATTTAAACACTAATCAATTCAGCTTGCAAATGATCAACATATTGCACATCAGTCACAGGAAAAACAGGCACCAAAGTGCTATTATTAAACTTTAATTATTCTTTGTTTAATTTGAATACATTTTTGGGAAAAAATCATGGACTCCTCAGAGGACAGATTGATTAAAGCCTTTAGAATCCCCTAACTCTATTCTTCTCCAGACATACCAGATGAGCATAATAAGGCAAAACATCTGCTAGTTGCAAAATATTTTATTACCAGAGGAAGAGCTGAGTCCTGCCTAATGTTTTGGTTAGGGCAGGTAATTTAAGAATAACCCTTAATTGTGTGAACTGTATTACCTGCCTAATTGAGAGTGTTAGGTCATGGAGTGGGACCATGGTCACCCCACCCCATACAGTATTGAGCACACTAATAGTGTTAATTAGCTAATAATAATGACATTCCTTCAAAAAACCTAACTCCTGGGTTGGTCAAAACATCAGACTGTTTCCTTGTTCCTCTACAATGTTAATATTTTATAACTGGTTGACTTCCTTAGCCTAACAGACTGATCTTGATTGTGCCTTCTGTGAGCTCTGTTGCTGTCCCATCCTCGCTCACCTCCCAACTTACAGGGCCACATAATACCCTCAAACCACATGAACATCTCATACCCATTGAGAATCAAGGACAGTATAGTTTAAGCTTAACATTATTCTAGGACACCTAGGATTTTGCAGCTGGTCATGCTGAATGCAATATGCTATAAGGCCTAAACTTTCCAACTTGGGTGCCTAAAGTTAAGCAATTATATTCATGTCCTGCAACCTAAATAAAATTTATCTGATTTTCACAGATGCTGATCACCCACAGTTTCCATTCAATTAATGGGAGCTGCAGGCCATATTTATTGAGGTGATTAAATGTGGTCAACTAGTAATGGAAAGGTTGAGGGTAGAGCCCTACAAATCCATGAATATCCACTTTATATCTCTGGATAGCTGCATCCATGGATGTGGATGCAGTTGGATTGTTTACCATTTTTGCGGCTCATGGATTGGATGTGGATCCCAATTTTTGTATCCATGCAGAACTGTAACAGTGAGACAGAGTGCTGATGTGGCTGTGGATGTGGATACATCGAAAAGATGGAGTGGGGATCGCGGGTTGGATACAAGTTAAATATTGTGGATGCAGATCCAAATTTTTGTATCCAAACAGGGCTCCAGTTGAGGAGCAGTGAAGTATAAATGATGTGTATTTATTTAATAAACACAAAGCCCAATGTGTATACAAATTGCACATATTTAGGTTGTATCCTCCTCACTCACCCTCTGTACGTCATTCTTTTTATTGTAAGCTCTCTGTAGTAGGAGCTGTGTCTTCCTGTGGCCGATGACAGTGCCTAGAGCATTGTGGGGCCTCCTGGAATATAAATAAATAACCGCAATCTTGCCAAACTTGACACTACTGCCTAGTTAATGCCAATGAGATCTCATATTAACACATAATTGCCATGGCTGAAGACTGACAGGACTTTGACGTTGTCTAGCGGAGGGGTGATTTTAAAAAAAAAAATAATAAATTCTCCTTATGGACGGCCTATGGCAACTAGCTGCTTTGAGAAATGTTGTTTCATGCAGGCTGCCTGGCAGGTCCATAGAACCCTTGGGCATCTTCAGAGAGAGGCTATATGATGTATTGATAGTTTACCCTGCATAGCTTGTTTGTTGAGTCTAGCGCTGCATTAGCCTTTTAACTTACCATAACTGGCTAATATTTGGGGTGAAGTGGGGCATGCTGCTGTTAAAAATGACTCTTATAACAGAGAGCCTAAATGGCATCACAAGTGTCTTTCCTGCTGGGACCTGGGATTTCCCAACGTGACAATCCCATGCAAAATGCATTGGCAGCACTAACAGGGGAGTTCCTGACTTACCTTAGTGCCAAGGGGATATGAAATATGCTTGCAGTTTCAATCGTTGCCTTCTTCAATAATACTTAACTCAGCTCTTGATGAAAAGCAGACACCATTAACAAGGCTAGATTCCACCATGGGCAGGTTATCATTACCCCATTGATTTCCAGATGGAAAATCTGTCTTTTTTTACAATGCTATTTCAATGTTAGTTGTCTTTTTTAAAAAAGAGAGAACAGAGGTTTATTTTTGGTGAGACGGGTGAAACTCGGGGAAATCCCTCTAAAAGATCGGTTTCCTAGTTCTAAATGATCAGTGATTAAGGACACTGAGTGGGTCAGGTCCTTAATTATCCTAGCTCCACTGAAATCTGTTTTACGTTGGGTTGCACTAGCTGATGCCTGATTGGGGATGAATGGTGAGATGAACTGAACCTGTGCCAGAGCTACAGCATCTTAAAATGAAACACAATAAAATATCATGTAAAATAGTAAGATCAGCAGAGTTACACTGCTTACCCCAGGTCTGAATTTGGCCCCATGTGTTTGATTTATATTACACGATTGATTCAAGTGCATAGGGAACAAGCAGTGTCATGGTGGCTGAGGGCAGGATGCTCAGCTTTCAGCAGGACACTCTGTAGTGCTCCTCTCAACAGGAGGAACATGTTCAGTCAACAGCATTGACGAGCTTGTGCTATGGGTGGCAATAAATACACTAGACATATTGTGAGCCATCCACATGTCTATTCCTGCAACATAAAACCCATTGTGTCCCGTGCTGTGTTTGGCCAGCATAGCCTATACTGCAGTACTGTGTCCCATGGCACAATGTTATCTGACCAGCTGTCTGATTCAGACCACAGCTTGTGCATGGCTTTGTTGCTGCTTGCATCCTTTTACTTCTCATGTTTTCTCTAGGCAAGATTTAGATACATAAGAACTAAAAGTGTACAAGCATAACTGACCCCTTGCTTGGGCCAAGAGCAGGGTTTGACCCCAGGACCTTCAGTGCTAAAGCACAAGCCTAGTCTGCTTGAGCTAAAAGCCTAATTCAGCCTAAATGGAAGCAATAACACTTAAACTTCTGTTTATGGCCAGTGTGGCTAGCTGGAAGGTGGAGGGTTGCCAAAGCACAAGATATGCTTGGCAACAGAAAGTAAAACAGTTGTCAAAGGGTATTATCAGACTGATCCTGAGAGAGGCTAAGCACCATCACGTCTTCTTGAGGTCAAAGGAAGTTGAAGGCACTCAGCGCCTTCCAGAAGGTGTTCAGCACTTTGTACGTTTTGGCTGTGTGCTAACAGACACCATATCAGTGAAGTTCAGAAACTTCCTTCTACTGTATGTACGTGCAACCAGATTTACCCTCTTGTCCTCTGTGGTGACTGACAGTTCTGTGGGATACAGCTCCCATCAGCTGTGTTTCACATACCAACATGGTCTGATAGTCTGCAGTAATATTGTAAAGGTATGCTTAATTGTACAAATATTTTGATCAGAATTTGTAAAGGGACAGGAAACAGTGACTCTGACATGGCTGTATGAAAATCTGGAGTTAGACTTTGCAAACAAAAAGCCAGCTGTATACAATATGAACATAATTCCTTATGGTTCACTGTCCCTGTCAAACAGGGTAATGTGCTTGTAAACTTCCCTCAACAGAAAATACATCACAGCATCAGCAGCACAAGAAAATGACAAGACAATCAAATTGTGGAAAAGTGCCTGTCAAACATCTTCAACAGCACTCAGAGACAGCACCAGGAAAATACAAGATAAATAAAGCCAGTCTAGCAGAAAACCCAAGGAAATCCTTGAGCAAAACAGGCTGTGTTAGTCCTAGCTCAAAGAAACAACCACCCTAGAATGAACAGAGAAGCAAAAAGATGCCTCATTTATTACAAGTGGATCACCCCTGCCTAGTGCCACATGTCAGACCCAATGGAGAAATGTGACTGAGCTCTGTGTGGGCACAGAGCTGGTTTTAAGACAGGACAGCTACAAGAGCGATAATCTGTCTTTATGGACTTGTAAGTACACCTTAATACTCTTTTATTCGTTTGGAAAATTGAGATGAAGTCACTAGCATAATTTGTTATGAGTGCATTCTCCCAGCCACTGTTTTCATACACATTATAATTCTGTATCTTTTCCATTCTCCAAACAAGCCATTTATAGAGCAGGTGGGTGTATTTATTCACAACTTCATTTGAAGTTAACTACAAATCCGGTAGACCCAAAAATCACTCTTTGCAGCTAGCCATGCATGTGTAGTGAGTCCAACAAATGCCAAACACTCCCTGCACATAATTAACTTGTAAAAAGCAGGCTGCAAATGAAGGGTCAGTTATCAATCCCTTTACTCATACTAAGAAAAGGAGTACTTGTGGCACCTTAGAGACTAACCAATTTATTTGAGCATAAGCTTTCGTGAGCTAAAGCTTATGCTCAAATAAATTGGTTAGTCTCTAAGGTGCCACAAGTACTCCTTTTCTTTTTGCGAATACAGACTAACACAGCTGTTACTCTGAAACCTGTCTTTACTCATACTGTTAGAGCAGTTACTCAGATGAGTAATTTCACTAAAGTCAATGGATCTACTTATATGTGTAACTGGTTGGCAGTGAGGTGTTCACATTCACCACCTCCTACAACTATAAAGTGTTGTGACCTATTTACACAGGATCAAAACAAAATCCTGCCCAGGGGTTTGTTAGAAACAAAATTCTATAAAAGCAGCATGATTGGTTCTTAAATCAGTTGAGTGCTTTGAGAACAAACTAGGACAAGAAATGAATAGCTACTTCTCACAACTGCAGGAGCAATAAATGTCATTGAGGAGTTATGTATACATCAGTGGAGGGCAACCTGCGGCTCGCAGGCCGCATGCAGCCTGTCAGGGTAATTCGCTAGCGTGCTGCGAGACAGTTTGTTTACATTGACCATCTACAGGCACGGCCGACCGCAGCTCCCAGTTCACTGTTCCTGGCCAACGGGAGCTGCGGGAAGCGGTAGCCGGCCCGCGCTGCTTCGCCGTTCTTGGCCAATGGGAACTGCGGCCACTGGGAGCTGCAGGCGGCTGTGATTGTGGATGGTTGATGTGAACAAACTGTCTCATGGCCTGCCAGCAGATTACTCTGACGGTCGGCGTGCAGCCCACGGATCGCAGGTTGCCCACCACTGCTCTAGCCTCTTTGGGGCAGAGATTCTCTCCTACTATGCTGGTAACAGTGCCTTGCACAGTGGGGCCCCAATATCGGTTGGGACTTTTAGACACTGCCATTGTATAAATGATAATAAAGCAAGAAATGACTCTTCAAACACCTGACCCACCATAACAATCTAGCAAAGAACTACTGAAACCAAAGCACAAGATATGCATGATTCCTGTTCTAACACATAACCTATTTCATATGGGTCTGTAGCTGGTCCCTTTGTAAGTGAGAAGGAAGGGGAAAGTGCAGTGCTAATATATATTTTTAAGGCATTTATTGAAGGAGTGGATGGAAGGCTATAGGGTAGATCAAAGGCAGAGGCAGCACATCTAGAACGAGCTATTTTGAGCTGTCTGGCAAAATGACATTGTGGTTGAAGGCCACTGAGACAATTTTCAGAGTAGCAGCCGTGTGAGTCTGTATCCGCAGAAAGAAAAGGAGGACTTGTGGCACCTTAGAGACTAACCAATTTATTTGAGCATAAGCTTTCATGAGCTACAACTCACTTCATTGGATGCTAAAGCTGTAGCTCACGAAAGCTTATGCTCAAATAAATTGGTTAGTCTCTAAGGTGCCACAAGTCCTCCTTTTCTTTTTACTGAGACAATTGTATTTTTGATTAATTATGTGTTTTTAAAATGAGACATTCAGACATACCCAGCATTACTGTAGCTCTGCTTCCAGTGAAGTCAATGGTAAAACTGTAAACCTGCCCAGGGGAGGGCTATTAGACCAGTGCTGAGCATGTTTGAAATCCCATCCTTAATAAATATATGTAAATTAGAGCTGGTCAGAAAGGTTTTGATTAAATATATTTGGTTGGAAAATGCTGATTTGTCAAAATCACAAGTTTGTAGGGGAAAGGGCTGATTTCAGTGAATATTTCACCTTGAAAAGTTTTTGAAAAATGGTCAAAATGAAATGTCTCACTGGCTTCAGTACATTGACCACTTGTGTGGATGAGGATTACTTGTGTGCATTAAGAGCAACAGGTTCAGGACCATGGTTTTATAATGATGATCCAAATGGCAGTGTCGCACTCCAGTCCTCAGGCAGTAGAAATGCCTCTAACCGTTGATAGAGCACAAGTTGCTATATAAGTGCTGGACTAAGACAGAAGTGTCTGAGCTTCAGAATAATATTCACAGCTCGTATTAACCTTTCAGAGATTGTAGGAGCCATTCAAACTTCCAAGGTCAATTGAAGCTAGCTAGGCCCTTCCAAATAAATAAATCAATCCATAACCCACTAATGTGAACTGTTCTGAGCACTCATAAGAGCAAAATCTCATTTTATACAAAAGCGCTATTTGTTGTGTACCAATCGGGATAACAAAGGATTTATTTAAACACCCTGCCATTTCTGAATATGAGAGGAAGCTGATGTTTGGGAAGATCATAGGAAAATACCTGCACCTTCTCCCTCAACCAGTCTGTGGTACTTAAAACCAACAAGTCATGTTTAATTATCTCTCAAGGGAAAAGTCTTCATTTCTGTGCATAACCATTAAGCATATGGTACTATTAAATCACTAATAAAGCAGGTAAGCTGTTCAGGTGGCCAACAATCGGTGCAAAGTTCTGTGCTGAAAATGTGAGGCTTCATTTTCAGTCCAACGAAGTTGGCAATCACAATAAAACCACAGTACCACTAGGAATGCTTCTCAAATCAGAAGTAACGGGCATGGCCGATGGCAGCCCGTGCACTGACTCAGCGTGTTATCCTGGAAAAGTGAGATGCAAGTGGTGTGAGTCGGCAGTGGATTGCATAGTGAGGGGACATTGAAAGAGAGCCAGTAACTTGCAGGCATCCTTGGAGAGATTTGCAGAGCTAAAACTTTAAGGTGCACAATAGGGAGAAATTAAATATAGATGATAACCTAAGAAATCCAGACTCTTTCTCCTATTCTGCTCACTTTTAAAAATTCTTTTGATTCCGAAATATTATTAATTCTAACTGCTGACATTCACTCTTTGAGATTTGTATTTAAATATTATCAGAGACAGTCCAGAAGAGGCTAAATTAAAAGACAGTTGGTGTGGTGTTGATAAATAATTCAGACACTGTTAACAGTGCTATTGAAGAAACCACTCAGTGATGGAGATGTGAGGTTTAGCACTGTAGTAACGATGAGAAAGATGCCTTTAACTCCAGGAGGAATTAAATATGGCTAGGAAAGAAAATATAAGGTTTGCAAAATATTCAGTTGGAAGTGGAGCCTCGCTTGAGAAAAGGTGCATCCATGCATTAATAATCCAATATATCAGAACTCTGAGCAATGCTTCCACTCAGAGATATTGCATAAAACAAGCATTTGACATTGAAGTAACCACAAGACACTTCAGTGCAGTGCTTATACCTTGAGACCTTTTGTTGTAAAACTTTTTCTAAAGACGTGTGAAAGGAGTTCAGGAACTGGAAAGTTTCACAAAAGGAAAAGGAGTACTTGTGGCACCTTAGAGACTAACCAATTTATTTGAGCATAAGCTTTCATGAGCTACAGCTCACTTCATCAGATGCATGGAAAGTTTCAGTATGTGTGGTAGAGCTGTGTCCTCCTTGCAAAAGCTACTATTCCAGAAAGGGTCTTTGATCTGTCTGGCTAATTACACAAATCAAGAGTAGGATAATTTGTTGGACAAAATAATTGGAAGTTGATAATATGGGAAAATATGCTCAGCGTTGCTGATTTGCAGGAAAAAGTGTCCATTGTTATGTGGGAACACACTGAATTATTGGATTAAGTCAGCAGCTTGATCAACACTCTCTTTCAAAAAAAAAAACAAAACCCCACCCTATAATTACACCTCTGCCTTTGTGGATTTTTTTTTTTAGTGGGGGAATCCAATTTTGTACTCACCACTGTTTCTTTGTTGAGATAAATCCATTGCCTGTGCCTCCAGTGGAGTTATTCGAGATTCATATTAGAGTGACTGAGATCAGACTCAGGCAGATTATGTAGCACAGAGATAGCCATTCGCTGCCTCAGGAACAGGAAGCTAAAGTAGATTGCTGGATGCATTAACAAAACGAGCTCCCAGCTTTGCAAGTTTTCTGCTATTCACCCAGTAGTTTTATTCCTCAGCAGGAGCCCTGTAACAGGGTATGTGAGTCCTTTAAGACTGATGATGGAAGTCTCCCTGGCTGTACTACCCAATTTAGAGGGTCATACAGTAGTAAAGAGAGTCCCGTGAGATCAGGAAAATAGGCACTGTGAGAGGAAGTGGTCTCAGGGAGGCAGTAAAGGAATCTGGAAACAAAGCTAGACAGCTGCCTCTATTCAAGGCTAAGACCTCTTGGCACAGAGCGGGCAGAGGAGGATACACTCCTCTTTCAGTCCAGAGGGATACTAGATATTAATGTCCCAGGGCTGCTGGCACTGAAGGCTTGCCACTCAAGGCATGCTGGGAAGAGGCAGTGTATTTAAGCAACTTCTTTTGCTCAAAAGGAGAGAGACTAAGGAGGAAGCTGGAACAGCTGGCAAGTTCCCCTACAAACAGGGGACACACTCTGCCTGATTTATGTGTTTAGACAGTCAGACCTCTGGGAAGTGCTGCATTCTCAGGAGAGACCCTGGGGTGAAGGGAAACCTCTGAGGAGGGGCTTTTTGTTTTGTTTTTGTACTTTTAATTGCAAAACTTGAGGTTTGTTTTATTTTGGACTCTGACCGCAAGTCCTCTATGGAGAGTCAGGGCTCTTAGGAGAGTGAACATAGAAAGGAGACAATGGTAGGGGATGTTTTCTTGGTCTTGCTTTGCTACAGAACTTCCAGTTTGTTTATTCGCTGGCTACAAGATCTCTAATGAGAGTCTGGGTTCCCAGGAGGAACGTTTCCTAGGAAATGACCTCTGGGAGAGTGGCAGCATTGTGTATTTTTGAAGGAACTTTGTGGTCCAGCATTGAGTGGGTATCTGCTGTCTGCAAACCCATGTAGGCTGATGATAAAAGGGAGGCTAAAACAAAACACCCACCAGTAAAATGACAGAAAATGTCAAACAGTTCAAATGCAAAAGACAGCAGAGCCACTTATATAGGAAGTCCCATTTAGAATGAGATCAATGCATCATGGGGATTTTTAAAAATTGCTTTGTCTAGGAGAGAAGAAGCACTATGTTCAGCCAGGGTCAAGTCCCCCGTCTTTGTCCCTTCCCCCACAAATTACTTCTTCGGCAAGAGCTTGCTCCTCTGTAAAGTCATCAGAAAGCCTGAGAAACAGTATTGTACTGCATTTCCAAAGCACTCGGAGAACCTTGTCATAATGAAGTCACAGGTGAGGTGCTTTGTAAATTCAGCATGCTTGAGTTTGGTTTAATTTTCCACTGCATTAACATTAATATGATAATATTTGCTTTTAGTGATTATAAGAGAATGTTACAGATGGACAAATTTTTTATTTTGCTTAGAAAATAGCTCGGTTCCCATCCAGGCTGTAGTTGTGGGAAATTTGCACTGTTACACAAAATTCCATTCTCAGTAATAGGTATCATACCAGAAATCTGATTCCCCCACCTTTGCTGCATGTAACAATTCTGCAGTGCTAGTGGGATGGACTGGGTGATTTAAGAGATCTTTTCTATATCTAACTTCTATGTTTATTAATATGCTAGTGGATTTATATCAAGGAAAAAGAGCATCATATGGAAACTAATATGGAATAAGTGGACACTGGAGAAGGAGTCCCACCAACCTTCTATCAACATAGATGACATGGGACATGATTGGTGTCAGTCCACTGGGTCCAAATCCTCAAAATATTTAGGCACCTACCTTTGAGGATTTGAGCTGCTGCCTAATATTAATAGTAGTAATTAGAACACACACACACACACACACACCCCCCCAACCATCCTTCAGTGGTGTTCATGCAATTCAAAAACCAGACAAGTTATTGTGTAACATCTCCCCCTTTAGAACAGTGCTTCTGAAACTTTCTGTGTCAAGGATCTGAAATCAAGTCCTGTTCATCTCACTCACCCCCGGGGCTCAGCTGTGGTTTCCCCATAAGCCCTGCATTAGGGGCAGTGTGGTGTTGTGCAGCCCAAGCGGGAGCTTGTGATCTGGAGTTGGCTGTGTAGCTGCACTACTGAGTGCACTGGGGGACATGGCTCTGCCCACTACTCACCCCTCCTGTTTCTTCCCTCCCAACTACACAGAGAGGGTGCATAGTGAGTCTGCACAGCCTGTAGCCCCTCCTGCATTGGATGTAGCTGACATTTAGTCCATGGTAAGTGGTCTGGGTGTAATGGAGACCATGCATTCTCGTATTGCCTATAGCACTTTCCATTCAGATGAATTTCATACAATAACTGTAAGTGCAGATGCTCAAGAGTGGATGAAAGCAAACGGTGGAATTATTTAATGATGTGCTTTGTTTTACCACAGAATCCACTAATACATCATGACCTTCACCTGTCAAAAGCACATAGACAGTATGTTCATTATAATTTTAACTTCTCCTCAAGTTATTTCTCTGGAAACTGTGATAATAAAACCCCTCTACCTAAACCACTTCCTGCCTCTTGCCTATAATGTCCAAATCTCGAGTCTGATCCTGCAAGCACCTGACTCACATGAGTAGAGAGTAAGTTGTGCACAGTTCCCTTTCTCCCAGCATTAGCCCCCATGCTGGGCTCTGTGCTCCCTGGAGAGTCGGCCTTTCAAGAGTAACTGGCAAACTAGAGCAGTGTTCAAAGGGCTGGCAATTAAATGGACTCCACTTTTAGAAAGCAAATTTCCTGCCATTTTCCTGGGGAATATACCATCAGTTTGCTCATGAGGCCCAAGCTATAACACAGCCTCCCTGGGTGTAATGTACTGCTGCTTCCAATGGTGTATTACCATATTTGTGATCTGGTAAAGCCAAATTTTCTCACTCTCATGTTACCATTCATCCTTGCTACTGCAGCAGTACAGAACATCATGCTCCTTTGGAAATGTACCTCATCAGTGATGTGCTGTCCAGTCCTGGGAGGTACTGAAATATCTCCATTCACTCTGAAGCCAGTGGAAACTGGGAGTGCTCAGCACCTCACTGGATCAGCCCCAAAGTTTGTCTATTACAAAGCCAGGAGAGGAAAGGATGTGTCTCAGAATCTCTTCTAAAACTACCAGGTAACTAGAAAAGGAGTACTTGTGGCACCTTAGAGACGAAAGCTTATGCTCAAATAAATTGGTTAGTCTCTAAGGTGCCATAAGTATTCCTTTTCCTTTTGCGAATACAGACTAACAGGGCTGCTACTCTGAAACCTACCAGGTAACTGATGACCTATATATTAATCTTTCTGGCCATAGGCAGCACTTCTCTTCTGAAGGGGGAGTGGGTGCAAATATAAAAAGACAAGGCAACTGAGTGCAAATAGATTAAAAAGAGAACACAAGGCAACTCCAAAAATGAACGTGCAAAATTTTGTTTCATCCAAGGTAGCACATATATATTTTTAGTAGACACAATTCTCTCTTTCCAAGGGGGATGAATGAATACATTTGAAAACAATAGTATGGTTTGCATTTCCCGCTTCCCCAGCTACCCTGCATCAAACTAAATTTCAAATCAAACAAAACCATAGGAACAAAATAATGGAGGAAGACAGGGCAGGGAAGACAAATTTGTATGTGATAGAGTATCTCTGCTGCTTCAGCTAGCTATTTCCTGTCTGAATAACTCTCTCAGGTCTCTGCTTTAGCTAGTGCATTTCAAATGTACTTCTCTGGCATCTCTCTCTGTTTTGACTTTTAATCACACACTATTGTTTAATTAGAGCAGTGGATGACACTCATACATCATCTCCTCTGGAAAGTTGTTCCATATTTAATCTCTCTTTCTCTCCGTTAGCGAAGTGAAAGGCAATTATGTGTCATTTATTCCAGTTGGCCAATGTGTACATAATACCTGCCTCTGTTATGGTGTTAAATACCTGTTATGAGAGGATGGCATTTGTGGTGGTCATGATAATCCTTCTTCCTTTTTGAAGAATAGGGTCTTATTTAGAGTCGGTCCTTATTCTTCAGAGGCATCTTAAAATAGTAAACCTAAATGGTTCCAGCAAAAAACAATTAGATACACCTGTTTTTTATTACCAGGTTAGAATGAAATCCATTCTCAGCTGAAGAATGCAGCTTATTAAAACCATAATATGGCGCACCACAATAAATTCAGCATGGAGTTGCAATGATCTCTATAGCCCAAGCAGCTATACACAGAAGCAAACAACAAATGTCTTGTTTCAGAGTAACAGCCGTGTTAGTCTGTATTCGCAAAAAGAAAAGGAGTACTTGTGGCACCTTAGAGACTAACCAATTTATTTGAGCATAAGCTTTCGTGAGCTACAGCTCACTTCATGCATTAGATGAAGTGAGCTGTAGCTCACGAAAGCTTATGCTCAAATAAATTGGTTAGTCTCTAAGGTGCCACAAGTACTCCTTTTCTTTTAACAAATGTCTTGTGTCTTTGTGGTTGAACTGATTATTGCTGTTTAGGCATTGGGCTGATTAAACCCACTTTCCTTTAATTCCTCTACCACAAAAGTGAACATGGCTGTTTTGGGGATTTGTTAGCAGGTGCTATGTTTGTGTTTGATAAGTGGTCTCATTAGCATAGCATTTGGGAAGGGTCTGTAAAGGTTAAGTGTCATGCTATTTAAATAAATAAATATATATCACTCTTCAAGATTTAAAGCATCAAGGGAGCAATTCTCTGTGTGGAGGCCCACCACAAGGTATCATTTCAGCTCTGCTTCAGTCTCCCCGTAAAGCTCTCAACATAAAGCTTAAGTGTTGCATAGGACTTGTGCTGTACAGGGAAGATTATCCACCAAAGAGAATATTTTAAAAGCATTTTTTATTTACCTACCAAGATCTCCTCTTGTAGAAAGTAAATCTTAGTAATTGTCAATTTCTCTTTCCACTCTAAGACAACAAGCAAACAAACCAAAATGTCAATAAAGGGAAAATGTAAAATTTACAGCCTGGTACAGTGCATGTGTCACAACTGATGCATCTTTTGTCTGTCAGTTCTAGCTGCAAATTAATAACAGAGATGAAATCTGATTATTTAATATTTTATTTCTGAATCTATTGTGGATTTCATGTTTCCAGTATGTACAATTCAAATAAATAACAATTAGGACCATGAGGTGAAGGATTGAGATGTAAAATGGTAGATCTCTTTTGCATGGGGCTAATTTGTTCATGTGACAATTATAAAATAAGAAACATTTTAGGAGGTGGTTTCAAGAAGTTGCAGCCCATGCACTTGAGTGATTAGGAGCAGGAGGAAGGGCAGGGAAAGGAGACTGCCAGTTTGGTCAGCACCAGGGATTGTACTGGTGACCTCCAGGACTCAGAGCATGAGCTTGAGCAAAGAGGTTAACTCCCCTGGTAGAGTGTTGTAGCTCAGTCACATCTGTGAGTCAGGTACAGAAGAGGGGACACAGCTCAGACTAATGAGAGGGTTAGAGAAGCACAGACTCTCATCCTATGGTTGTTAGGTAACTGAGCACACACAATACAGAATACTCCAGGAAGCTTGAAACTGCGTGGGGCTTGAGGTGCATGAAGAACTAGCACAGAGTTAACAAGTGATAGAGGGTCTCTACTCCAGCTCTGTAATTGAAGAAGCGTTACTCCTAGCCAGCTCTTTGAGAGTGTTAAACTGTGAGATTTAAGAGCTAACAGATTCTCAGCTCGATCAGTGCAGTCAGGGTAAGTGTAATAATTCTATCTCAGACTGCCCCTTGTGGAATAGAGAGTGGGAGGGAGGGCTGCACAAATATCGGTAACAAACTGGTGCCTTTCTATTGATCTCCCTGATGTGAAATATTTGGAGGCTTTATTGCATGAGTCATATCATTCAGTCTGAAAGGAGCTATCCTATATGTGTAGTACTACACTGATGAAATTCTGATTTGACAGAATTGCCTATGGCAGCCATTTTCAGAGGCAGTGGAGAAACTGATAAAGCTGATTGCATGATCCTTCTCTTCAGGGCCTCTTGCAGTAGATGGAAAATAATGGGTTGTTATATCTGACCGTGACTTTGGCATTCATATTGGGATCGTGTGTAGGGAACAAACAGAACCACAATATCATTTGTGGGACTAATGAGCATGAGTTCAGGGTGTATGTGTTAGACATATGGCCCCTCTCAAACATTTACATTTTGATTTACTAAACCTATGTCAAAGCTTATTGTATTACGCATCCTTGTTTGTAACTTGAAACATTAACGCACATGATAAATAAAAGATAAAATCTGACTAATTGGCATCCTTAGTTCAGAATATTTAGTCCAAATGGAAGTTTGCAATGACTCAGATCTATTCATCTTTCCAATCCTATAAAAGGAGACAGAATCACTATTAGGCATTTGACGTGCACGTTTACCTCGAGGTAAAAAAATGCATCTGAATTCAAGTCTTCATAATTTGATCACGCAAGGACATAATGTTGCAAGCTACCATTTGATTAGCAATAGCCACAGGAGATCTTCGGTTGAGACTGAAAAGAGCTGAAGGGAATTAGGTGCCCCACTTCCAAAGAAATGTAATAGGAGTGCAGCTCCTAACCCCCTTAGGCTCCTTTGAAAATTCCAGCCCCTGAGCCTATAAAGTCTTAAGATTAAAATCATGCCAACCCTTATTGGAGTGGCATTTGATGAAACTTACTCACACATGAAATGATTACTTACCTGAATTAGGGTTTGCAGAATACAGCCCATAATCTGTTAATTCAATGTTCTTTTGAAAATAAGGAAACTCCGAAATCAACATTTATTAGTAGGTAGAAAATAGCAAAGGAACAGGAGAGATGAGCAATAGCTCAGTAAATTCATGTCTTTACGAGATGGGGTATCTGGAAAAAGGGGGGTGAGCCTGAGAGAAGTAAATAAAATAATTACCTAGCCACTTACGTAGCCCACTTGACATTTTGTGGGCATGAGATGCTCCTTGCATGGACAGACAGCAGCATAGCGGTAGGGAATAGAGATGGCCTGCCTAGCCTCTGCTTGGGACCATGCCCAGAGTGGGGAGATGACAGACAAGAAAGGAGGCCTGAGACCTGCTGGGCCAGAGGCCTGACAGCATTTCAGGACAACCAACTACAGGCCCCAACAGCCAACACACGGCTGAGACTACTCAGACCTGTGTGCTGAGCACTGACAGACATAGTGGGTATGTCTACATTGCAATAAAAAACCCATGGCTGGCCTGCGCCCACTGACTTGGGTTCATGGGGCTCGGGCTACGGGGTTGTTTAATTGCAGTGTAGATGTTTTAGGCTCAGGGGGAGCCCAGACTCCATGACCTCCTGTGAGGTGGGAGAGTCCCAGAGCTCAGGCTGCAGCCTGCAATTAAACAGCCCTGCAGCCTGAACCCTGTGAGCCTGAGTCAGCTGGCATGGGCCAGCCACAGGTGTCTAATGTGCAGTAGACACACCCAGGGTGTTTGCGTGCTACGTGTCTGCTTTTAGCAGGAGACACAGCTCCTTAGTTGCTCACAGCTGAGTTGGGAAGAGAACTCCATTTTGCCTCTTAGCCAGAAGCATCCGGCTTCACAAGTGGTTCCCCCCTCACCTCCACTAGCTGCCCCCAAACAGTTTGGCAGCTGAAAACAACAGACACAGAGAGAAACTAGTCCTCTTGCCTCCATCCCACCCTCCACATCCAAGCAATCATTAGCCTCAAGCCAGACTCAGCAGGGAGAGGAGGAGCCCCCAAACTCCATATCCAGAGAAGAGGATTGGCTGCCATCCCCAGCTGTTAGGCTGGCTCTGGAAGCTAAAGGAAGGCCAGGGTTTGAGCCACCCAAGGTCTGCTCCTTCCAGTGAGAAATCTGCCTGCCTCACAGTGGTATGTCACAACAGTGAATAGTGTTTGCAGTCCACACCTAGCCAGCTGAGAAAGGGCTCTGGGGGGAGGAGAGTCCTGATTTGTGGGTGCACGGCTAGGGGAAGGCTCACCTGCAGTTGATGGGGTGGGTGTGTGGCACCCCGCTGACCACTCACAAGTCAGGTCTGCAACATTTTGTTGTTTTCTTTACTGTACAAACTTTCCTTTGTTCAGTCGGCCCTACTGTCACTCCAACACAAAGCACCATGTGTACACTAACAATGAGGGGCCTTTAGAACAGGGGTTCTCAAACTGGGGATCGTGACCCCTCAAGGGGTTGCAAGGTTACTACTTGGTGGGTCGTGAGCCGTCAGCTTCCACCCCAAACCCCGCTTCACGTCCAGCATTTATAGTATTAAATATAAAAAATGTATTTTATAAGGGGGGGGTCGCACTCATAGGCTTGCTGTTGGAAAGGGGTCACCAATACAAAAGTTTGAGAATCACTGCTGTAGAAGGACTCTAGGGTTGCACCCATTTGCTTTTATGTTAGGTGTGAGCTTTTGATTACATTTAATTACCAGAGGAGATATTTTTACTTGAGGGAGGACCTAATTATTATTGTGGTTTTAACTTGTGCATTCATTTATCGGTTCCTCTTGATTTGTCTGCCCTTTCTCTTTACTCCAGTTCCTATTTTTATCCCTTCCTTAATTTAACCTTATCCTTTCTGCTCATGAAGTGTTTGTCCCTTTTAAAATGGGGTTGGTCCTTGATTTGTTCTAATTTATAATGTCTATAGGGGCTGCATATTTCATCTATTCACCTAGCCATTAGGCGAAGGCACTGCACACTAAAAATCCAGTTTAGCTCCAGTGACTAGGAAACTTAAGGGCTGGTACCTGCCATTAATCCAAGGAGCACAATGAACCCAGGGCTTATTGGTCCTAAGGTGGGACAGCCACGTAGGAGAGATGAGCAATCAGACTCCATCATGCTTGGGGATCAGGGGTGTTCCCCGAAGATGCTGCAGTTATGACGAAGTTGAATGAAAGAGGCAGGAACTCAGCTGTGACACACCAACATGGAAACAGGGATTCAGTGTGGTCTAATGCTTACAGTAATTAATCGGGTATTGGGACTTTTGGGTATCTTTCTGGCTCAGCTACTGATTCACTGTGTGATGTGGGGCAACTGACAGAAACTTTTCCTGCCTCAGTTTACCCAACTGTAAGATGATTGCTTCACTGATTAACAGGACAAATTCCTTCTTGAGGTAACTCCACTGGAGTTAATCAGATTTATACCTGGGGTGAATTTGAGGTAAAGTTTGAGAAGACCTTTCAGATCCCTGTGTGCGGAATGCGAAGTGCAAAGTATCATTATGATGATGATTGTATCTTATATTGTGTAATGATGAGATTTGCCTCTGTATAGCGGTCATGCACAGGTCCCCTAGGGTAACTATTTCAACCCCATTTACATTTTATTTTAAGGACATTAGTGGGATTTAATTGATGCATGAGCTTTGCACTGCCCCCTCCACATTATTTTACCCTAAAAAAATAAGCAGGGATAAGATATCTATGGGACAGTTCTGCACTGGTGTAAATCTAGGGTTAATTCTATTGACGTCATATGGAGTTAATTGGGATCTACACCAGTGTATGTGAAAGCAGAATTTGGTTTTTATCAGTAGGATACAGAAATCCCATCTCCCCAGGAAGGCCAGCTCCTCTCAATGTCAGAGATGACTTTTGAACCTCTACCCCTTTGGGGGAGACTTGGGAATCTTGATACCAGCAAATATAAAGTTTATTCACCCCCCTCTTTCACAGAGTTCTCTCCGGCTCCTGCTCCCCCAGTGCATCATGGGAGTTGTAGTTTCTGGACTCAAAGCCACAGAACAAACTTACAAATGCGAACTGAGGTATCTATCTGCACCTTGCTATCTACAGCAATGACCTTAACATCTTTTCTGAATCTGCTACTGTCTTTGCTCTCTGCTCCTAGGGACTGGATTGGAGGTGGGGCCTGCAAAGCTTGAGGAATTTTCACAGTGCACTTGGCAATTTTGGCCAAGATTTTTAAAGAAGGCTGTTGAATTTGTGTGCCTCAGCTCTTGGATGCCTAATCTGAAATGTTTCAAAGGAGCCTGATTTTCACCGGGTGGGTGATCCAAGTTTAGCAACCAGGAAGCACGCACCCCAAATCACTAGTCATTTTAGAAAACCTGTTTTAAGTTTTACCCCAGTTTGTATACCATATTTTTATACATCTGTTTGTTGTAACGTATAGTATTATGTACAGTAAGATATAGATAAATTATGTGGTACAGATAAACCCATTTTTTGTTTACAGTATATATCACAGACATAACGCAATATGCTTCTGCATATATATCAACTTTTGCTAGTATGCTAATTTGGAATAGCAGGGAAAAACAAAACAATCACTTTTCAAATTACTGAATAAAATGTATAGTACAGACAATAAGATTAGAAGTTTTCACAGCAATAGATTCTTTTAGTCTTTCTCAAGGGGGGTTTAAAACTATTTTCAGTTCAGCTGTTTTCTAAACTTAACACCCCAGCGTTATGTAGTGTGATTGATTATATTGAAGTGAATGAATGGATGAGCCATTTTGTGAATTTCCTGTTTATATCCTTTTTATTATCATGTTTTACATAGGCATGCAAATATTGTGCAAATTTTATGCTGATGTTAGACCTACTGTATGACTGATCCAGGAATGACGTACAAAGTAGTAGCATTCAAAAGAGGTATGATGTCTGTTATAAAAGTCTGGGCTATTGTGGGCCTTGTATCTGCAGTGGTAAAGGGCTTCTGGTAGCATCTTTTGACCAAACCCTACAGTTCTTAATCAGGCAAAACTCTCATTGACTTCATGTGGAATTCTGCAGGAGGACTGGCCCTTTGTTTGTTTTGTGACATGTTCACATCCTGTGCTGTTTAGCTTTTGTGTGTGTGAGAGACACATTGACATATGCTGGTATTACCCTCCCTGTCTCACTATGGATCTTTGTCCCCATCTAGTGCTGGGCTACGTCAGTGTACTTACATCTAATACGCTTTTCCAAGTAAGTTTGTTTATGCTTGCAGCGGAAGCCGTAGGCTGTAGATCCTGGGTGCAAATTCTTTGGCCGGTTAGGTTCATTATGTTCCTGTCTCATGACACAGAAACGTACTCCTTGCATTTGTATTGATATGTTTCTGAGAATAACTTTGTAAAAGGAGAAGAAAAGAGCGTTCTGTGCAAATGACCACATTCGTAGAGGGGGAAAAAGGCTCCTATTAAGCTTTGTGGTAAACCACTATAAAAGTAACACTTCATGAGTTGCTTGTGAATGGTGCAGTCTAAGGCCCATTACAATTTGGGAAGATAATTCATGAACTGTACCAGCTGAGTAGATGGTCAAAGCCAGCACATAAAATCTGGGGCTTCTATGTAATGTTTTATAATATATAGGGCTAACAAACACTTCTCATAAAGAGTGATAGGATGATGCAGATTGAGATCCATTTATTGTTTTCGCAAAAAGAAAAGGAGTACTTGTGGCACCTTAGAGACTAACCAATTTATTTGAGCATGAGCTTTCGTGAGCTACAGCTCACTTCATCGGATGCGATGAAGTGAGCTGTAGCTCACGAAAGCTCATGCTCAAATAAATTGGTTAGTCTCTAAGGTGCCACAAGTACTCCTTTTCTTTTTGCGAATACAGACTAACACGGCTGTTACTCTGAAACCTGTCATTTATTGTTTTGTCACCCACATCTCCATTATCTGAGTACATGAAAACGGGCCATAATCAGCTATTTCCTCCTTGCTGGATCTGTGTTGAGGTCCTGGGACTACTTACATAAGTAGGGGGAGCAGGATTTAGTTCTGTTTCTACAGTTTCACATTTTGGAAAGAATTTGTTGAGAAACAGAGCATTACATATGTGTTTTGCAGAAAGGAATTTACTATAAAAGTTATCCCTAAGTGTCAAGAAAACACAGCAGGATGGATCAACTAAGTGTCTTACAGCACATGATATACAACATTAACTTGATTCAATGTGCAGAAGCTCAAGTGACCATTGATTTGCAGGTCAGATGCGGTTGGGGTGTTCAGGCAGATTTGTACCTGGAATACAAAATTGTATTGAAGCTCATGGAAGCACAAATTCACACTGGTGCCTTCTCTGACCTTCCATATCTGCAGATGAGCTTTGTTAAAGCTATGGATCAAAGAGAGGGAGTGGGGAGGGGAATGCATAGGAACGCACATATTGCGGATGAACATGGAGGAGTAGCTTATATCTCTTTTTTTGTTAGAAGATTAGCCCCTTTGTGGCTTGATTCTACGTTCTTTGCAAGCTCTCATTCACTTAACCCCAAGTATAGAACAATGTGTGTGAAGGTACCATAGTAATGTGCTGTTTCATACATTTGTAGTTAAAACAGGAAGCAACTGCAATGGTAAATTACTGCACAGATCAATATTAAGTCAAAGCACAGCTAACATTCAGTTTTTAATAATTTATCATAGCATCTTATTTACTGTAATTGACCTACCTTTAAAAAATGCCTCTGGACCAGTCATAAAATGTTTTATTTTAAAAATGTGAAATTAATGTTCTGAAGAACTCTCTAATATATTTGAAGGTCAAAAGGGGAATTGAACACAGATTTTGTAATTTTTTTTTTTTTCAAAAAGGTTTGCTGGCCTGGGACTCAGGATAAGATACTGCTGCATGGACATCAAGATTTAGTTATCCATAGCATTAAAACTTCTACTTTCCTATGTCCCAAAGGTAATATAATAGGAATTCTGTCAGTGTGCATATAGAATTATACTGTAGCTGAAAAAGAAACCTGAAGCATCTTCATTTGAAAACAACAGTGTTAAAAGAACTGTAGCAACGAGCTTCACCATTTTTTGGCCTACATTGTCTTCACTTAAATTCATGCAGAGCGGGAGTGTGAAACATCCTTCACTGGATCTTGAGGAGGAGGATGGTGGCTCAGAGATAGCTGAGTCTACGCCTACTGTTCTTTATGGCATTTGAGGATCTCACCACTCCATTCGGAACAGCCACCTCTGCTGTGCCATAACCATTTCCTCCTCCAGATCCAGTGGAGAAAGGCCTTCCACAGCCCAGGGTCTACACTGCAAGAATTGGTGAAGATTGGGATGAGTCAGCAGGTCAGAGAACATGCATATCCCCTGGGCCCCATGGAGACTTGCTGAGAAAGATCATATATCCTGGGACTGTATTATGTCTTTAACAGAGATGTACCACCCTGAGCATCCTAGGGGGCCACTGGTGCTAGAGGGCCAGAGCCCAGTGTCAAGCAGAGGGCCTCTCTGTGGATGATCTGGCCTCCCACATATCCCTTGGTATTCCTGTGGACACTGCAGCTTTATGGGTGGGCTGTTACCGCAGTCGGGCATCTGCAGGGCATAGGGACATCTTGCCATAATGCTGATGGCAGTCTCGGGAGAGGGGTTGGTTTAAGAGCTCCTACACCAGCTCACAACAGCAGAATATCCTTCTGCATAGGGGTGGTTCTCCAGTGGCTGGCTAAGCGGCGGTTGGAGGCAGTGTGCAGCATCTACACAATGCAAAGGGGCCCAGCACAGCTATGGATTAGGGCTTTTACAATGAATGAAGCTTTTTGCAATTTACTTCATAATCACATGCATGTTGGTTTGGAATGTTAGAGAGACAAGGTGGGTGAGGTAATATCTTTTATTGGACCAACTTCTGTTGGTGAGAGAGGCAAGCTTTTGAGTTTACACAGAGCTCTTCTTCAGGTCTGAATGTGTTTATTAGTTGTTCTTCAGGTTCTGAATGTGTTTATTACTGTCCGAGAGATTTATGTCCTGAAAACTCCAGGGCACAGTGGAGCACTGAGTTATCTTGTGGATTACAAAATGATGTATGACAAGATGTGAAGTATGATTCCATATTTCACACTACAGAGTTAGTGTGAGACTTCAGATGATCTCCTGTAATGCTTACTTGCAACATAACTCGGTAACTAACTCCTGCCAACTGTAGTTATGTTTCAAGGTGTTCTGTCATTTAAAGGATAATTAGGGCTAATGTTTTAACGGAAGACAAATGTTGCAGTGATGTCATCTCATGCTTGCAGAGCACCTTGCCTTCTAAAGGATTCCAACCCACTTCCAGAGCTACAGCTCCCAATTAACTAAAGCAACTATAGTTCTGCTGAGCATTGATAGTGATTTGCCAGTTGCAAAATTGATTCCTTATTCTGTTTTCTTTTGGTGCATGAAAGATTTGCTATTACTGCTGAATGGCCTAATCCCTAGGTGCCTTCACTGAGCATCAGGTTAATAAAGTATGATACATCCCTAGAGGTGAGATACTTGTCATCCTAAACTTTATAAGTATAAAAAAAACCCCATATTATCATGCCAGCTGGGCATTGTGTGTGCACATAATGCACTCAGACATTTAAGGTGGGATTTTTAAAAGTGCCCAAGGTAGTGAGGAGGACTTTCAATGGGATTTGTGCTCCTAACTCACCTAGGTGCTTTTGAAAATCTCACTCTTATATCACAAGCTCTTTTGATCCCTATTGCAAATTTTGGCACTGGTTCTGTAAACACTTCAGCACATGCTGATCTTTAGTCACCTGTGCAGTCGCACTGGTTTCCAGGATTAGGGCCTTCAGTTTTGTTACAATTTTTTGTGGGGGTCTATACTGGACACCCACTTTCTTTGTACTTAACTGAAAATCAGTGAATGTTGAATTTAATTCAGAAAATGATGTATTTTAATACTTGTCTCCATTAGCTTCTCCTGTTTATTCTGAGTAAAGCCAACTCTGGGGTGGAAGGTCAGGGCCATTTCATAGCATAGAGCAACATTCAAAAGTGGAGAAGAAGGGACAAAGAGAAACAGATATAATTTAACTGTGAGATAGGAAAGCACATATCCTGTACTAGAGACATGCAGTTTAGTACAGGTTGAACCTCTTTAGGCCGGCACTGTCTGGTCCAGCAACATCCATGGTCTGGCATGATTTTAGTTAGCCAGATGTCCACTTATCATAGGCGGGGCCAAGTTTCCTGTGGACTGGCAAAGTTCTGCCAGTCCTGGCTCTCACTGTTCTGTGCTATTATTTAGCTCTAATTTACCCCTAAATGTGTCTTCTAAGAGACCAGCAAGCAGTGGAAGTGTTGGTAATGCTGCTAAGCGTAAGCATGTGTCAGTACCCATACAGCAAAAGGTGGAATTGCTGCAGAAATGGGAAAAGGGCACATTGGTACGTGCCTTGTGTGAATTTTACAATGTAGGGTCATCTTCAGTGTATGATTTGAAGAAGCAAAAGAATCAAATCCTTAAGTTTTTTTTTGCTGAAAGTGACAGTAAAAAAATGTATGAATGTTCGTAAGACATCAAAGGAGGGGAAAAGCAGCGATTCAGATAGTGCGCTTATACACTGGTTCAAGCTTTGTAGGAATGAAGGTGTTAGCATTTCAGGTGAGATGATGATGGCACAAGCAAAAATATCCACAAAGAACTTAAGCTGCAGCATGAGTGTGACTATTCGCAAGGAGGGCTTCAGAAATTTTAAAAACATGCATGGCATTAGTCTACATCGTGTGTGGGTGAAGAAAGAAGTGCAGATACAGAAGCTGCTGCTAAGTACGTTGAGATATTTGCAGTTAGTTGCAAATGAGAAATTATCCCTGTCATAAATATAAAGGGAAGGGTAAACACCTTTAAATCCCTCCTGGCCAGAGGAAAAACCCTTTCACCTGTAAAGGGTTGAGAAGCTAAGACAACCTCACTGGCACCTGACCAAAATGACCAATGAGGAGACAAGATACTTTCAAAGCTGGAGTGAGGTGTGGGGGGGAAACAAAGGGTTCTCTCTGTCTGTGTTGTCTTTTGCCGGGACCAGAGCAGGAATGCAGGTCAGAACTCCTGTAAAGGATTAATAAGCAATCTAGTTAGATATGTATTAGATTCTGTTTTGTTTAAATGGCTGATAAAATAAGTTGTGCTGAATGGAATGTATATTCCTGTTTTTGTGTCTTTTTTTGTAACTTAATGTTTTGCCTAGAGGGATTCTCTATGTTTTGAATCTGATTACCCTGTAAGGTATTTACCATCCTGATTTTACAGAGGTGATTCTTTTATTTCAATTAAAATTCTTTTTATCAGAATTTTTTTTTCTTTTTTAAGCAACTGATTGCTTTTTCATTGTTCTTAAGATCCAAGGGGTTGGATCTGGGTTCACCTATGCAAATTGGTGAGGATTTTTATCAAGCCTTCCCCAGGAAAGGGGATGTAGGGCTTGGAGGGATTTTTGGGGGAAAGATGTTTCCAATTGGGCTCTTTCCCTGTTATATTTGTTAGACACTTGGTGGTGGCAGCAATAAGGTCCAGGGACAAAAGGTAAAATAGTTTGTACCTTGGGGAAGTTTTAACCTAAGCTGGTAAAAATAAGCTTAGGGGGTTTTTCATGCAGGTCCCCACATCTGTACCCTAGAGTTCAGAGTGGGGAAGGAACCTTGACAATCCCCAGAGCAGGTATACAATGCCAGTGAAACTGCTCTCTATTGGCGTTGTATGCCTTAAAAAACGTTGGCTACTGATGCAAAGGGGCCATCATCTGGTACGAAGGAGTCGAAGGACAGGGTAACTGTCCTTGGTTGTAGCAACACAGCAGGCATGCACAAATGCAAGCTCATGGTTACTGGAAAAACTGTGGACCCAAGGGCATTCAAAGGGGTGAAAATATTCCCAGTGATATACCATGGCAACAAAAAGGGATGGATAATGACTAATCTATGTCTCAAATGGATTGAGAAATATTTTGTACCGGAGGCAAGAGCCCATTCCACCTCGGTAGGTCTGGATCTGAAGTGCCAAATTGTGTTGATTCTCAATTGTTCCGCCCACCCTAAAGCAGAGCTGCTTGTCAAAGATAATGTGGTGGGAATATATTTACCCCCAAACTGTACCTCACTGCCTTGTGATCAGGATATCTTACGATTCCTGAAGTGTATGCACAGGTCCAAGTGTATGCACCGATCACTAGTATCGATTAATGATGGGAAGAGTTTGACAACATTTAGGAAAGAATTTAACCTCAAGGATATGATTTGGACACTAGCTAGAGCCTGGGAAAGAGTAACTCCATCTACTCTGAAGAATGGATGGCACAAAATGTTTGAGGACAGTCCTGACATGAATGACAAGTCAGAGTTCACTGGATTTCAAGTGTCTGAAAACCAGAAAACTGTTAGTGAGTTAATGGAGTATGCCAGTGGTATGTCGCACCCTGTAGTGCTTGAACTGGCCAAGGGTTTGGGAGAGGAAAATTTACTAGACTGGATGGAAGTTGACAAAAATGCACAAATTGCTAGTCGAATGACGGATGAAGAAATTTTCCCTGCTGTACCATTTGCACAAAACAAAGATAACTAAGAAGCCAGTGATGGTGAATAAGGTGAGGAGGATGTTGCAGAAAAAAATGTCTGTAGATAAATGCATTCAGTTGGCAACAAATTTTAATAGAAGGACTGGAGCAAATACATTTAATTTCTGAGCAAGAGATCATTTCTCTCTACATGTTATGAGAAGAACTCATTAAAGAAAAAACAAAATACATGATACAAGCCAAGCTGGAAGATTGGTTAAAGGTAGCGAAGAGGAGCAGCGAGCAGCACTCTATGGTCGAAAATCCTGTTGCCTCCACTTCATCTACCCCGGAAATACCAACAGCAGAGACCACAGATGTAACTCAAATGTAATTTGAGTTAGCAGTTTTTGTTACATCACTTTGGAAGAGGAATTCCGGCATCATTTTAGGTGAGTAAATTATAGATTTACCTGTATTATCTATTTTTGTCACATTATTTTATGTTTTTTATGCTTTATCTACTTATTTCCTTGTACCAATACAGTAAAATTGTGTAACAACACTAACACTTTATGAAGAGAGCCGGTAAGCCTTGGCTAGGCGGCGTTGCAAATGTTGTTCCATTTATTCGCCTTGGCAAGATCAAAATAAAAAGAGACCTGCTCACTACAATATTGACCTCCTGTGGTTTGGCAAATTCTCTGATTCAGCACCGGTCAGGTCCTGAGATTGAGAGACTAGAGATGTTCAACCTGTATTTTTAGCTGCGGTAGGTCCGTCTAAACTGTTTGCAAGTTGTGACCAGAAGAGGGAAATTTCCTTTGTGCTTTAGGATCTCTTTCTGTATCTATAGATACCTGCATATGTACACATTTGCTATATTGGCATATATAAGCCGAAACATATTTGGAAGGACTATCGAGGACTATCTTTGTGGACATTCAGGTGTGTTTTATACACAAGTCAGTTTAGGTAAGAGTCTTCCTTCATCCAGGAAAGTGTTCCCATCTGGGAAAGAAGAGAGAACCTGCCAGTCCCACTTTATGTTGGGATAGGATATCCCCCCGCACAGCTCCCTGTCCCAGGTATTAAACTGGGCACAGATCAGATTTAATGAATGGATCTGGGGTGATAGCTGAGGCCCATCTGTAGATCAGTGTTGCTGCAATGGTTGTAACAGGACTTGAGGAGCGATTGGGGAGTCAGAAGCAGAGCTCCCATTCCAGAGTGCACCTTATGTATTGGCCAGTCCAAAGTCTACACGCAATAACTACTGCTGCTCAGTTCTACAATATCTGTTACTTGGAATTTTTCCTGTTCAGACTCACTTCAGATGATTGAATAGACGGGCTATGAAGTGGTTTTTATTTCAAACTTCTGAAGCATTTATCATTGGTTAAGTTTCACAACAAACAAATTCCATTACACTTAAGAATTTGCTGCCAATAAGTTAGAATGCCAGATGTGGGGCAAGAGCCTCAGGCTTTATATGGCACTTTGATTTTTTTCAGCCACTGACAAAGAAACCCTTTCTGCCCCTTGGCAATCAGCCATTTCATTACCACTAGTTAAAGGTCCACTAAGCACAATTGGAGTTGCAGCTAGCAAGGGATGTTAAGCATAACAAGAAGGGTTTCTACAGGTATGTTAGCAACAAGAAGGTGGTCAGGGAAAGTGTGGGACCCTTATTGAATGGGGGAGGTAACCAATTGACAGATGTGGAAAAAGCTGAAGTACTCAATGCTTTTTTTGTCTTCGTCTTCACAGACAAGGTCAGCTCCCACACTGCTTTCCTGGGCAACACAGTATGGGGAGGAGGTAAGCAGTCCTCAGTGGAGAAAGAACAGGCTAAGGACTATTTAGAAAATCTGGACATACACAAATCCATGGGGCTGGATACAATGCATCCGAGGGTGCTGAGGGAGTTGGCTGATGTGATTGCAGAGCCATTGGCCATTATCTCTAAAACTCATGGTGATCGGGGGAGATACCAGATCATTGGAAAAAGGCAAATATAGTACCTACTTTTAAAAAACGAAAGAAAGAGAATCCGGGGAACTACAGACCGGTCAGCCTCACTTCAGTCCCTGGAAAAATCATGGAGCAGGTCCTCAAGGAATCCATTTTGAAGCACTTGGAGGAGAGGAAGGTGATCAGGAACAGTCAACATGGATTCACCAAGGGCAAGTCATACCTGATCAACCTGATTGCCCTCTATGATGAGATAACTGGCTCTGTGGATATGGGGAAAGCAGTGGATGATCTACCCTGACTTTAGCAAAACTTCTGTTATCGTCTCCAAGAGTATTCTTGCCAGCAAGTTTAAAAAGTATGGATTGGATGAATGGACTATAAGGTGGATAGAAAGCTGGCTAGATTGTCGGGCTCAATGGGTAGTGCTCAATGGCTCGATGTCTAGTTGGCAGCCGATATCAAGCAGAATGCCCCAGGGCTCTGTCCTGGGGCCAGTTTTGTTAAACATCTTCATTAACGATCTGGATGATGGGATGGATTGCACCCTCAGCAAGTTTGCGGATGACACTAAGCTGGGGGAAGAGGTAGATATGCTGGAGGGTAGGGATGGGATCCACAGTGACCTAGACAAATTGGAGGATTGGGCCAAAAGAAATCTGATGAGGTTCAGCAAGAACAAGTGCAGTGTCCTGCACTTAGGACGGAAGAATCCCATGCACTGCTACAGGCTGGGGACTGACTGGCTAAGCGGCAGTTCTGCAGAAAAGGACCTGGGGATTACAGTGGATGAGAAGCTGGATATGAGCCAACAGCATGTCCTTGTTGCCAAGAAAGCTAACGGCATATTGGGGTGAATTAGTAGGAGCATTGCCAGCAGATTGAGGGAAGTGATTATTCCCCTCTCTTCAGCACTGGTGAGGCCACATCTGGAGTATTGCATCCAGTTTTGGGCCCCCTACTGAAGAAAGGATGTGGGCAAAATGGAGACAGTCCAGCAGAAGGCAACGAAAATGCTTAGGAGGCTGGGGCACATGACTTATGAGGAGAGGCTGAGGGAACTGGGGTTATTTAGTCTGCAGAAGAGAAGAGTGAGGGGGGATTTGATAGCAGCCTTCAACTACTTGAAGGGGGGTTCCAAAGAGGATGGAGCTCGGCTGTTCTCAGTGGTGGCAGAAATGCAGAACAAGGAGCAATGGTCTTAAGTTGCAGTGGGGGAGGTCTAGGTTGGATATTAGGAAAAACTGTTTCACTAGGAGGATGAAGCAGCACTGGAATGGATTACCTAGGGAGGTGGTGGAATCTCCATCTTTAGAGTTTTTTAAGGCCTGGCTTGACAAAGCCCTGGTGGGGATGATTTAGTTGGGATTGGTCCTGCTTTGAGTAGGGGGTTGGACTAGATGACCTCTTGAGGCCTCGTCCAACCTGAAGCTTCTATGATTCTAACCATTTTGTCCTTATCTGCACAAGAGATTGTTATGAACACCCTGCTTCTTACCTAATTAATTCAATTAATTGTGAATGTAGTTACCATTTTGTTTACATGTCTGCCTTCATGAAATGAGCTATTACTGGAATTCTCACCAATGAGGCATGAGGGAAACAGAGTATGCTTGCTACATCCATCCTGGCACTTTGACCTTTTTAGACAGTAAAACTCTTAATAATTAAAACAAAACCACACCTTTTTATTATTCTAAATCCACTAATTTCAGGCTGCTGAAATGGATTTACAGGAGTAGAGTGTTTGCCCTGGGCTATGGGCCTTTCCAGTCATCACCGATCCAGATTAACTCAAGCTTTGTCAGTGTCTAGGACACATCCCAAGACCCATTCTTTGGCGTAGGCCAGTTCCTTAGCTGGGTAAAGCAGCGTAGCTCCATTGAAATAAATGAAGGTATTCTGATTTACAGTAGCTCATGTAAATTACCAAGCTGTATTAACTTCAATGGAGTTATACTGACTTATACCAGCAGAGTATCTGGCTTATGGGTAAAATTTTCAAAAGTGCCTAAGTCCCACTTCAAAAGTGACTAGCTCATTGAAAGTCAATGGACTTAGGTTCCTAAGTTTGGAAGTAATTTTAGAAAATAGGATTTAGGCTCTTAATTCACTTAAGGTAATATTTAAAAAAATCCCGATGTCTATTTTGAAAATATCCAAAATTCTGGCAGGTGACATTCACATAACAAGCAAATGAACAAACAGGTGAACTGTAGCATTTACAAATTGTATTTTGTGATTTAAAACTCATCTCTGAAACAAAATCCTGCCCCCACATGTTCCAGTCTAATAGAGAGCGCTTCTTATAGAATGAACTAGAAGTTCTTTACAAAGGAGGATCATAAGTATCCCCATTTTAAAGATACCAGGAGGCCGGGAGCTCGTACCATGTCACACAGCAAGTCAGTAGGAGAGTGGGGAATGGGACAACTAGAGTGAAATTCACCCCTCTGCAGAGGGCCAAAGTAAGACCTAAGCCTGGTGATAGATTTGACCCGTAACTTTCAATTTCAAGGCTCCAGCTACTTCCTAGGATTTATAAGACTGGTTTTGTTTCTCAGCAAACCCCAGTTTTAACGAGGTATATATTCTTCTCCTAGTTGTTAAGACGAGCTATGAAAAAAAAAAAAAAGCTCAACCAGACAGAAAATGAGATTCTAGATAGGAAATGCACAAACAGGCAACAAAGGGGTAACTCTGTATGGACATTATTTAGTTTGGGAAAGGTTTTCTTGTTGGGGGTTCTGTTAGGGTGACCAGATGTCCTGATTTTATAGGGACAGTCCTGATATTCGGGGCTTTGTCTTATGTAGGCACTTATTACCTCCCACCTCCATCCTGATTTTTCACTCTAGGTTCTGTTCGGAGATTGCTGTGATTCATAATGAATTACGATAACCTTGCTTCTTTATTTGTGACATGTAAGAGTAGATGTGCTCTTCATAATAAATAACTCTTGGTACAGTGTGTGACCTCCTTCATTTATTCACCATGAAATATGGTTCTCACAAGCTTCCTACCATCTTGGACTGAAATCTCTCAGAAATAGCTGTTCTTTGGAGACTTTGGTTACATCCAAACTAGAAATGAAAAGAGGCCCTCTTCTGATTTTGGATCTGTCCCAGAATCAAAAAATGCATTCTAAGGGACAAATCCAATCTGGGGTTTGGATCCAGCTTGCCCCTCACCCTATGAATTTGGAAGGATTTTGTATGTAAAGTTCTATTGTTGACCCATCTTTACAAGCAACAAGGTTCTTCCAGTCTGCCTGCCTTATTGTTTCTAGGCATTTAAAAAGTAAAAATAAACCCAAAATAAATAGAACTGTGTAGTGAAGCAAAGACTCACCAGCACGGCACCTCCTGCTGGTCATCTCAGGAATTAGCTCTCCAGCATATGGAGTGCCTCCTCTTGGCTGGTGTCTCACCTGCCACTGTGTCCCTCCCAGACCCCAGTACCTCTTTATCTTGGGGTGCTTCCCCCTGGTAGTGCCCCCATGCTCTGGGTCTCCCCTCCCAGGGGAACCCCTAACCCTCTATCCCCACCTTTCCTCAGTGGCTACTGCCAGTCATCATCTAGCCCCCGCTCACTGGGGCAGACTGCAGTCTGTAAACCACTCATCACTGGCAAGGGGAGTTTGGACCTGCTGCCTTTCCCTGCAGCCCAGTACCTCTCTTTAGGCCTTGCACAAGGCCTGCAGCCTGGGGAGTTACTAGGCTGGAGCTCCCTAGTTCCTCTTGCCTTTCCCTAGCACTTCTCTACCTCTGGTACCCTGCTCCCAGGCAGCTAGGTCCCTCTCTCTCCACAGCTCCTGGCACACAGCTCTTTTATAGGGCCAGTTGTGGCCTGATTGGGGCATGGCCCCAGCTGTAGCTGCTTCCCCAGTCAGCCTAGCCTTTTCTCTCAGGAGCGGGGTAACTGCCCCACTACAAACTGCCTGTGGCCCAATAAATCCGTGTCTATCGTACATTCTCTCTCTCATCAGCTAGTGAAATGTAGCCACCATTTACAGTCTCACCTGCCCTGGATCTAGTTATATACTAGTGGCTTTCACTTCTTTAACTTCACTCTTTGGGTCAATCAAAGACATTTAATATCTGAGCAAAATCGGAGGCGCTGTTAATAATGTTGAACATATTCTGAAGTAGTACATGTACTGTCTATTTTTAACTGTAATCTTTGGCAAAGTTAATGCACTGGTTAGAATTTGAATAAAACATGAGGCTTGCACTACTGGAACAATCATTTAGCTGTAAGCTAATGCATAAAGAAATAAGAGTGATAATTTCCTTCGGTGATCTTGTCAAAAGCAGGGCCCATTAGTAGACTAGTGCAAATAGTTCAATTTGCAAGCGTACAATAGGCAGATTGGGCCAAATTTATTCTGGTGTCACTTCGTTGAGTCACCAGAAGTGACTCCAGGGATGCATGAATTTGGCCCAGTGCGCTGAGGAGGATTTAAGACTGACTGTATGTGAGGGAATAGAAAGGCACATTCTATTAGATGTTTTCAGTGTTAATCTCTGTGAAACTGTTGATGAAAATATTTAAATTAGAGCTCCAGGGAAAAAAATTCCCCACTGGCAAAGCTCTCCTATTTGCACCAGAACCAGACAATATTGAAAATTGCCATGTTTGCTTCAGTATTGTTTGCTGGCTCTAGGTATGCAAAAAGCAGCTTGTCACAAGTGAAAATGGCATCTTGTCCATTTTCATTTTTGATTGGAAACACAGCATTGTCTAAAAAGAGAAGCGAGGCATAATTGACTAGATCTCTGAGATAGGCATGAGATGAAAGGAGAGTCATTACCAAAGAAACTGTGAGCCACACTCAGTTGTGGTGAAAGCAAGTATGACATCTTTTGAAGTCGTCTGAAACTGTGTCATCTCTCTATCCATCATAGGATTTTCTGTAGTACCCCATCAGCAGAGAATCTAAGTAATGTCTGTATGTCTTTATGTTCTTTCTAATATCATTGTCTTGTTTCATCTTGAATAAAGCAACTGATATGTTACATTTCCTTAGATGCAGACGTACTATAACTATATAGTAATACGTATGCTATGTAACTCACAATATCGGTGAAATGCCTGCGTTTTGTTTACCTCTAATTTGAAAATCTGGCCAAAACTGTAAATGAGCTGAGCACCCAACATTTAGTGCCTAAGTAGAAGCTGAGCTTTTTTGAAAATCTGGTTGTAAATTCTCAAAATCCATCCAATTACCCATTAGTTTTGACATTTGTGGTCCTGCTTCCTGTTCTCCATGTTTTAGATCTCTCATGCAGGGGCCAAGGTATTGAGAGGAGTTGGAGTCCATCCTGTACCTTTATAAAGTATCTTTAGATTCTGGCTTTTTCTCCTATATAAATTCCTCTCTCCATATAAGTGTACTTCTTGGTAAGATCTCCTGAACTCCTTCACAGCTCATTTAATGTTGCAGTGATGGACCAATGGTAATTCAAAGCAAAACCTGGGCTGGGAGTTGAGCACTTCCTCACCGCAACACTCCCAGCCCTATAGACTTTGGGACAGGAGAGAAAAAAGCCTTCTGCCTGGTAGCAGAAAGTGCTACCAAGTCAGCCAAAGTGTATGAGTTAGAATCATAGAATATCAGGGTTGGAAGGAACCTCAGGAGGTCATCTAGTCTAACCCCCAGCTCAAAGCAGGACCAATCCCCAATTTTTGCCCCATATCCCTAAATGGCCCCCTCAAGGATTGAACTCACGACCCTGGGTTTAGCAGGCCAAAGCTCAAACCACTGAGCTATCCCTCCCACCAATTGGCTAATGACTTAGCCAAAGTCATTGCTGCCCCTACCCTTCACAGTATCTGTGAATCACTTTAAATATACATATTGTTTTATTTCATTGTAGCCACAGCCATAGCACTCATCCCTGTATTTAGCTGGATTAAGAGTGGCACAGAGAATATCCAGAATGCCTCTTTTCCCCCAGTGATTACTGTGCATTATTCTTTGTCTGACCTTGCTTAAGTGGATGAGTACAAAGAGAAAGATAACTGGTGAATTCTTGGTAGAATTCAGTGACATCAGTAGTTAAACCTAATTGCATTCAACATCTGCTTCTTAAGAGGCATTTTTTTGCTGGTAGCAATGGGACACAGTGATAGCTGCTGAAGTAGAAGTACCACCATATCTCTTTAATTGGTTTGGTTAATTAGAATCTGTAGAGGCTGTAGGACCTGCAAGACTATCACCCATGATTTTCCTATCTTGTGTTGATCAAGTTTCCGTACTGTTTGTGTTTGAAATGAAGAGTTTCTTTCTAGGCTAGTTCTCTATGTCACTGACCCAGGAGATTAGACTATGGAGAAGTGTAGATCACAGAAAGGAAGTGTGAAATTGTATTGACAAAGAGAACCGTACAAACCTCTCTATTTAAACTTTGTACATTTTTCATATGTGAAAACCAGGACTGAAATTCTGTGAAGACGTATGTGTTTGAACACCTGTCTCTATGTTGTCCCCTGGGGCAGGACCAAAGGTTACAGGCTGGATTCTCAGCTGGTGTAAATCAACACAGTACCATTCAAGAGCTACAGACAGTTACAGCTGCTGAGAATCTGGCCCTATGGCTCTGCTGGAGTATACATGACTAATGTGGGACTTCACAGCAGAGTTCTCTGAGGTTCTGTTGGGATTTTCTTTGGAATCCTGATGGGTTAACAGCTTTGGGGATTTCAGCATGGATGCTAATGTCAGCTCCTAATGGCTGACACACATCTCCATGAAAGTGATGAATTCCCTGGGTCTTACCCAGAGCATGAGAACTCTTACAGGGCCACCATATGCTTAGCATCAGGTTTTGAGTTTGGTTTGAATATTTTGTTACCCTGCTGGGTACTCTGATCATTTCCTCATCCATTTAAATTCAGGTGCTATTCCATGCCCCTATCAGTACCAGAGCCAGGGTATTTAATTGTGGGATCAGAGATAAATGAATCCCATGTTGTTTAGTAATTTCCTCACCGGTGTGGAGGCACAGCTAGCTCCCTTGCATCCAGGCTATAGACCAGCTCATTGACAAACATTGTCAGCTGTGAGAGGTGTCTGTCTGCCTCCTGGCTGCTCTTCTTACCCTAGCATTCTCTTCCCTATGTCATTTAACAGTGAACTCCTGGAGTTCTCACAGCTGGGCCATAGTTTGAAATTACAGCAGAGCAGGAAATGAGTTTATTTTCCCACATAAAAATAACAATGATTTTTTTCCAATAAGTTGAAACATTTCTTTGACTTTTTTGGAGGGGGGTTATTGGAAAAAATGAATCCCCCCAAATTTTCATCAAAACCACTGTGTGTATGTGTGTATTTCCATGTCACCGACAATCCATTTTCCATCCAACAAAAATTTGGCTGCAGCATCTTTTGACCAGCTCGAATTGCAATGGAGATGGCCAGGGAGTCAGCTGGAGTATGATCAAGAAATTTTATGCACATGAAACCAAGAAATATTCCTAATCCTCATCCACAGAAGCCAAACTCTTTTGAGTAGTACAGAAACTGATTACTCCAGGTATAACTGTCCCTCTAGTAGTTTCTGAAAACATGAAGCCGGGCAGGGGTGGGAGTGGAGGGAAGAGAAGTAAAATTCATTGAATAATTCACAGTAAATTAGTTAATCAGCCCTGGTTGAGGGGAGGGGTGGGGAATGCAGATGAAGTGTGGTCTCTCCACATGGAAGGAGAGAGAGAGAATGTGGGGGGGGGGGATTTCTGGGAAGGAAGCCATTTAAAAAAAACACAACGGAGTTATTCTATTTTAGAAAGCAAAACCATGTTAATTGTCTTAAGGGAAAGACACGCTTCATTTGCTCCTGAAGGAGAGAAGCTTCTGGAAGGTGTTTAAAAACACTCCAGCTACAGCCAAGTGATGGGGTCAAGGGCAGGAAGGGTAGGGATAGAGGTTGGCCTGGGAGCAAGTGTTTGTTAAAGGGGCCATGTTCTGACAGGCTGTGTAGCCTGAAACAAAGTGCAGAGGTACTTCAGCGGCAAGTAAGCATCTCTTTGAGATTCAGGTTATAGGAGAGAGAGACAACAGCAGAAACAAACCTCATTTCAGGGTTGATGTCAGCCCTGTGAAAGAAGCAATCCTTTTTGCTCTTTTAAGCCTGCGTTTCCCTTTGTTTTATTGTGATACAGTTAAAGAACTGTGTGTATGACCTCCAGGCTGTCTTATTTCCCAGGATACCCATCCCTGTCTCCTACATCCATACAATATTTAGCTCACAGAGATGCAGCAAAGCAAAACTAGCCTACCAGGCTGAACAGGTTCCTAAAGTAAATGTAAACACAAATAAATAAATCCCACTATTGAAAGACTTCTGTGGTTTTCATTTGCAAAGCGTTTTAACTTTGTTTTTTAAAAGGGTGTCCTTTAATGTACTGATGTAGTCATGCCATTGTCAGAGTCAAAATCATGTATAATGGATGATGGAATGTCAAATGAACTTGATGTGATTTTAATGAAATTACCAAGTTAGCTGATACAGGTGTAGTGTTGATGTAATATACTTAGACTTTGTAAGGCATTTGACTTCAAATCACATTGCATTTTGATTAATGTGTGCCATGTTTGTTTTATACCTTTCTAGTTTTTTTTAATTGGTTAAAAACTGGCTAAATGATTAGTTCTCAAAATGTTTGCAGTGTTGTTGTAGGCAGGTTGGCCTGTGGGGGGGAGAGAGAGATAATCAAGGTGGGTGAAGGAATATCTTATATTGGACCAACTTCTGTTGGTGGAAGGGACAAGTTTCTGAACTACACAGAGCTCTTCATCAGGTCCTGACCTGATCTGATGAAGAGCTCTGTGTAGCTCAAAGGCTTGTCCCTTCCACCAACAGAAGTTGGTCCAATAAAAGATATAGGTCTCAAAATGTAATGGTAAACACGGAATTATCATTGAACAGGTGTGTTTCTAGTGGGGTTCCCCAGGGATTTGTCGTAGTCCCTATGCAATTTATCATTTTTATTAATGGCCTGAAAGAATACATAAAAACTGCTCAAGTTTGCAGATGACACAAAAACTGGGGAAGTAGTAAATAATGAAAAGGGACTGGTCACTGAGCAATCTGGATTGCTTGGTATGCTGGGCTCAAGCAAACGTGTTTTAATAGGGCTAAATGTATACATCTGAGAACAAAGAATTGAAGCCATGCTTACAGGATGGTGGACTCTACCTAGGGAAGCAGCATCTCTGAAAAAGATTTGGGGATGGTGGTAGACAAGTGGCTGAACTGAGCACCTGGTTTGACGCTGCTGCCAAAAAGAATAATGCAATCCTTGGATGCATAATCAGGGGACTCTCGAGCAGGAGTAGAGAGGTTATATTGCATCTGTATTTGGCACTGGTGTGACTACTGTTGGAATGCTGTGTTCAGTTCTGGTGTCCACTGTTCAAGAAGGATGTTGATAAATTGGAGAGGGTTCAAAGAACAGCCTTAAATGCACAAGGATTAGAAAAAAGAAAAGGAGTACTTGTGGCACCTTAAAGACTAACAAATTTATTTGAGCATAAGCTTTCATGAGCTACAGCTCACTTCATCGGATTAGAAAACATATAGTGATAGACTCTAGGAGCAACATCTATTTAGCTTAATAAAGAGAAGACTAAGGGGTGACTTGATTAGAGTGTACAAGTACTTACATGGGGAACAAATATTCAATAATGGGCTTTTCCATCTAGCAGAGAAAGGTATAATGTGATCCAATGGCTGGAAATTCAAGCTAGACAAACTTAAACTGGAAATAAGGGATAGATTTTTAACAGTGAGGGTAATTAACCATTGGAACAACTTACAAGGGTTGTGGTAGATTGTCAATCAAAACTGGATATTTTTCTAAAAGATCTGCACTAGGAATTATTTTGAGGATATTTTATGGCGTGTGTTATACAAGAGGTCAGTGTGATCCAGGAATCTTTTGCTGCCAGCTGGCAAGGGCACAGAGAGGGTACATAAGCATTACAGGAATCTGCTGAGTCTTGTATGTACAGTCAGTTCACCAAAGAATGTAATCTGAGGTTTCAAATAAAAGCCGGTGTCACTCTGGTCATCACTATCATTGTGAAACGCATGTACAGATGTTGTGTGAGGAGTTATACAAGGAAAATTATAAGATCTGTGTCTAGGACTTGTCACCAGCAAAGATGAAAAACATGTTTTTCCTAGTAGGCTGTTTACATGTAAATTACATATTCTGTATTTCACCATGGGTCTCCTATCACCAGTCTAAAGTGAATGCAAATGAAGGATTGTGAGAACTCCAGGAAGAAACTAACACAAAGAATGAAACAGTGGGGTGGGAATGGGGAAAACCCTATCTGGAGATGGACATCAGAGGCTTGCTTTACTACCAATTACCCTTCACTGAGGATGTAAAAGGACAGTAAGTTTACTTCATGAAAAAGACATCTCAACCAGGTGTGGCTGAAAAATGCTGGAGAGAACTTTGGGTGAGACGAGCTTCTTTAGACTCGGTAGTTATGTTTAGTATCTAGAAAATGTGTTATGATTTTGTTTTGTGTGTAACCATTTGTTTCAAATATTCTTACCATCACTAGAATCTCTGTTCTTTGATAATAAACAGATACATTTAGAGTGAAAACAAGAATAAGTGTTGTGGTTAGGCAAAGCGGAGCTCCTGGTTGAATCTTACGAGCTGGTGTGTACTGCCCCTTTGAGAACAGAAGGCCTGGTAATGAACGTTCGGTGGAGAAGGGGCCGGACTCTGCAGGCAACTCTCCGAGGACTTGGAGGTTGGAGTGTGCCTATTGCTGCCTGTACAGAGAGAGCGAGGCTTGCAGAGGACTGGAAGACTGCTTGCATTGCCAGAGGCTGGCAGTGTCAGGGAGATGATCCGCAGCAGGCACAAACAGGATGGTGTCATGCTAAGGGCAGGGGATGGTGAGGTGCTGCAATTCTGGGTACCTGTGGGGAATGTCACCATCGGACTAAATGATCATGCTGGTCCCTTTTAGCCTACGAATCTATGAACATCAGAAAAATGTTGCTTGTGGACCTACAAGTGTAGCAGGCTTATCTTGCTTGCAAGTCAAGGGGGAGCTATTAAAAACCAAAAGGACTGGTGAAATGGGGTTGGAATGCATTCTGGCTGACACAGGCAGTAAACCGATGCTGGGACTGACCCAGAACACCTGGATTTAGCTGCCTGCTTGCCAGATTGGGCTGCAGCTGCAGAAGAAGCCAATGCTTCTGCCAAAGCAGCTTGAAACTGACGAGGCTGAACTCCTGCTCCCAGATGAACCAGAGTTCAGCAGGTTGTCAGTTTCAAGGCATTGCAGAAGCAGTATCAGCAGTGTGTGCTCTGAATCTGTGAAGGGGGGATGTAAAGTTGAAAGGCAAAAGAGAGGGGGGAAAAAAACCACGAGAGTACACAGAAGGAGTAGACAAGAAAAGAAAGAGACAGCAGGAACGAGGAATGAGAGAGGGGAATGGATGGACCAAGAAAATGTAGGACACTAAGAACCCAAAAGACGGAACTGGTGATGGAGAATAAAGGTGAATAAAGCAGACTTTAAGGGCTCAGTTGTTCTATCCATTGTACAGCATGACTGACTACAAAGCAACGATATGACTGTGCTGCTGAGTGGAAGCACAGTGCAGAGAAAGGGAGCATGACCTCAGGAAAAGGAGTGGCCAAATGCAACTTCTTCCATGCATGTTTTGCTGAAGCATTAATATGCAAAGCATGTGCATGTAGAGCACAGGCTGCGAAAAGTACCGGCTGCCGATTCCCGCAGCCCCCCATTGGCCTGGAGCAGTGAACCGCAGCCAGTGGGAGCCGCGATCGGCCGAACCTGCAGACGCGGCAGGTAAACAAACCGGCCCGACCTGCCAGGGGCTTTCCCTGGACAAGTGGCGTCCCAAGTTTGGGAAACACTGCTGTAGGGTATTTGCATTTTGTTTTCCACAGTAGTGCTAGGCCTGTGCTGTGATGTTCACATCCATACTGGGCTGGGCCTGGAACAAAACCAGCCAAGACTCCTGAGGCATTGGGGGAGTGAGGTCTGGGAGAAAAGAAGAGAAATTAACATTTTAAGTGCTATGGTGTCTTCTTGAGGGATCTCTGGTTTTTGAAGTTCCCTTCTGTTCATCAAAGAAAATCAATACAGTTTCACTAATTCATTCATTGTTCATTACAGACAATTATAGCTCTTTTTAAAAAAAAACTTTTGGGAGAGAGAGAAACTTGTTTCCTTTCAAAACTCTTTAACTTCTAGCTGGAAATTCACAAAGGCACGGCACAATACAACGGGAGTTCCTTTGCCAGTTTGTTTTTTTGTAGATTTATAAAAATTCCTCCCCACTTCTCTTAAATCCCTAGAACTAACTAGGAGCTTGAGGCAGAGAGAAAACATAAGCCCTATTTGCAGAAGAGCTTAATTTTAAGGTCTCTGCTACTATCTGGTGTTTTCAGAGAGAAATAAAATCTAGTGTGACCATGCTGAAGGAGGGGCCAAATTTATCCTTGGTAAAATTCTGCTGCAGTCAGCAGAGTTACACCATAGATGAACTTGGCGTGTGGTGTTTATAGTGCAAGTGAAAGTAATTAGCACTAAAGCACAAATATTTAGGGCAACTTTGCTTTGATATGTGTTTAATTATTTCACATCTTCTTTACAGGTTTAATTATATATTGGAGTTTAAACTATTTATAAACATGACCTCTCTCTAAACATTATCACTTGATAATCTGGCTTTTATAGGTTATGGGTCCAATCCTGTGAGGTCACAGTCGTGGGAGTTGACACAGTCGTGGGAGTTCAGTATACACAGTAGCTCATAAGCGGGGCTCAACATCTTACAGGATTTGACCTTCTGAAACCTCATTGTTTTGTTTGCCTAAAATCAATAATAGATATTGGTACATAAGATCAAACATGCTGATAACCCATTGATGAAGCTTCAAAGAATACTTGTTCTTTGAGCCCCCTGGCGTTTGGTTCAATTTAAATTTCATGTGAACAGGTTGACTTACTTCATTTCTAATTACGGTATCTGTATATAATAATAAAAAATGAACCCCTAGGATTTCCCATTAGCTACATCACCACCTACTGTATCCAGCTGTTCTGCAACCCACTTAGGACTTTGTGAATCTGATCTGGGGTCAAGAGGTGAGGAAGATTAAAGAATGAACCTGTTTAACAAATAAAAAGGCTATTTTTTGAGTAGAACAGCTTCGCTGGAGAAGATATATTAGCTTAATTACATCTACAGAGTCAGTTCTTAGAGATGCCAAGGAAGAACCTGTGAAATAATTTATGGTTTTTTATTCTCCTGATGTACAATTCACGACAGGGATATTTCAGTGGTCAGTTCTTTGTTTTAAGATATTAACTTTGATCACTTAACCCACAGCTAATAGGTAATAAACTGGATTATAATAACTAATCATCTCAGTAAGGGGTATTATTAAAGTAGATTTAGAAAACTGGAATTTTGGTTGTTTAAAATGGAGAACCCATGATTATGTAAATCAGCAGAGTGCTACTGAAAACAATGGAGCTGAGTCAACTTATTCTTGCAGAAGTTTTCTGTATTCATTAGTGACTTGCATAAGCCATACATATCCCTTTTTTGCCTAAACTCCTCTTGTCTCCATCAACCCCAAGCCCATCTGAGATTTAGAGATGACCAGTACACTAGCAATGAATTGCAACAGTGCACAAAGGACACACATCTCACATACACACCCCAGGTGACTGATTTGCTCATGGCTAAATCATTATTGGGATGATTCAACTCAAATGGAGTTCCGTTGACTTCACTGGGAATTGGAAAAGGCCCTATACCACACATTTCACAGCCATGCTTAGTAGCTCCTACTATTTCGGGGGACAAACAATGGAAGCCTTTTAGTAGTTGAATCACCAGTGCTACTTCACATGAGCCCAAGGGAGGGATATTACAGAGAGCTGTTGCTCCCCGTTTCTGTCTCTCACTGATCCTTCTATGTCATCTGCAACCCCAAATCTGTGATATGCATGGAGGGGGCACCACAGGAAGCATACCATAGAGTTGACACTAGTTTTTTCTGCTTCCCACACCCTATGTACTCCCCTTCATCAGCACAAAACCATTAGGTACATAGTGTGAAATTAAGTAGGGTCTTTAATGCTGCAACCAAATTGTAGCATCTGTCTTCCTTCCACCAAGGAGTATAGGCAATTATTTCATAATTAATGGGCAACTTATTTACAAAGAGTTAGATTCTGCTACGCTTATTCATGCGGAATAGTACCTTATTCTGTACCTAGCTTAGTAGAATCCAGCCCAAAATATACACCAAGGACTAAGGCAGCAAAAACTCATTTCATCAATCTGTTTGCATATAGGGAATACATAATGAGTCTGTCCTCTTAACACGATTAAGAATATGAGGAAACCACCTGGACAGAGTGAGATTCCAAATAACCATGTTTACTAGCTACTATATACAAACATACAAAGCCTAGCTACATATATACGCTGATAGTCTGCTAGATTCTGGTGGCTTCTGCAATAGAAGATAGACAGGCCTGCTAGAGGGCTCTCAAACAATTGCAAAGGATACTATCCAATTCCTCTACACTACAGTGTGATTCATTCTTTTCTTTTCCAAAGTCATTGCCAGTGGAGTTTATCTAACTAAACTTTTGACTATATAGAATCTTCTAATTACTAGACTGCCAGACCATGTTAAGCCTCATCTGGTTTGTTTACCTCTGTCAAACTTTGTTCCCGTACATGATGTAATGTATTGTGATGTGATTGACACAAATTGACATGAAGTGTCACAACAAAATGTGCCAGCCTGGAAATTCCAAAAGACAGCTCCCCCCACCAAGTTGGAGGTGCTGAGCATGTAAATGAACTGGCAAAATGTCTCACAAATAAAGCAAATGTTTCTCATTGCCAGTAGGTAGAAGTCACCTTCTGTGTATCTTTGGTTAAACTTCCTTTTACCATGCTGGAGGCCAGGTCCTACAGCCTTTTCACATTCAGTCTTATCTCTAATTCCATATCAAGAGCCATTGGCTATGTATTCACCAACAGTCCCCTTACATGAATACCTTGTTTCCAATCCAGTATTGACCACAGATGCTCAACTATCACTTGCGTTCAGACTGATCAATGCTCCTTTATAGTAGAGGCAGTTCCCAGGGAGACAAATGCAGAGTCTTCTGCGCTTGGCTTTTGGCTGCTGATGCTCAACATGGTTCTGTAGAGAGTACATGCTTTGGCCTGCAAGTTACAGATGTGTCTTTTCTGGCTGGCATAATCCAGGATAACTGTTGGGACTATTATTATACATGAACACCCTCCTTGAGGGAGTGCAAGGTACCAGTTTCTAAGTTAGAGTTAGTCCCACAGTTAAGAAATATTCGTTGATATGATCAATTCCCAAAACTAGGATTTTCGGGATGGGGTGATTATTGGAGGAAAGATGGTTGAAAAGATTTTAACGAGGCAACTCCAGCAATATCCAAATACCTCAGGTCTCTTTCAAACTAGTCAGTCTGCTGTTAGGGTATAGCACAGACATTGCATTGTTAGTGTCAGTTAGAGAACTCCTCTTGGAAATGCTATACCATATGCTGAATAGCTTCAATGGAAACTGCATTTTGAGTATAGGTTACTGATTGTTTCTAACCGGCCGCTGAAGTCTCCATCTCCTTGGCTACATATTCCTATCTGGCTAACAGTGTAAAGAAAAGGATGTTTGAGTTGCAGTATTTGTAATGATTTAGCTCCATTTCCTGTTCACAAATAATTTGTAAACCAGAATCAACTGATTCTAATTTTTTTGAATGTATTTGTTTGTCAGAATTCACTGAAAAGTTGGGATGAGCAGATTTTGGCTTCATAAACTGATTACTCTGGTGATTCACTATTCGTTATTAGTGCTGCTGGATTGGTCATTGTTGTGTCTTCTGCTCTTTATGCAACAAACATAATATGAAGGAACCACACAGGGACGGGGCAGTCCAAATAACTATGTTTACTAACTATATACAACATGCAAGGCCTAGTTACCTATATAAACTACTGCTCTGGAAAGGTTCTGAAGGCTTCTGGAAAATAGAAGACAGTGGTAATGACATTGTTTTTGTTTTCTGATTGGATGACTGGAACTTTTAAGACCAGGACAATAATGAACAGAGAACAAGAAGTGATGCCTGAAACATTTCCAGTGGGAGTTTTTGTACATAGTGTATTCATGCTAAAATTGATGAATAGAGCTAGTTGAGAAATGGAATCATTTTTCATGAAAATTTTCACTGCCCCCACCCAACAAAAAAATCCTCTTGGGGAGGAGAGGGTTTAAATTTTTTCAACAAGTTCTGTGGATGTGTCACCGGGTGACACCACTTGTCTGGCACCCACTCCTAGTCACTCTGGGGATTAGCTCTCAAGGTCAATGCAACTTCCTGCAGTTGCACACCATCTGTCTCTCTCTTGGTCTGCAGCCCCTCTCTCATTCCAGGAACCGCAGCATCCTCTTCATGATTCAGCAATTCAATCAGGTCACTCCTCATTCCCCTCTTCTGGAGTATATCAAAGTCTTTCCTTCAGCAGTCCTAGGCAGTCTTCCCATCCACTGCCTCACGTGGAGCTCTTTCAGTGGCTGGTAGGTGAACATGAGCCCAGCCTCAACTTCAGGTTCCAGTCCAAGGAACCTCAACCCAGCAGTTCTGGGCTTTACTCTCCCGGCCCTGACTGCTTCTTCCCTGGACGGCTTCCTTCCTACATTCCTGGTTCCCCCCTTTCTCTCACAATACCTCTTCCCAGGGTGTGACTGGTGCTCTATCCCAGCAGCAGCACCTATCAGGTGCCGGCTTTATGGGCCCCACCTGTTCCTGCTCAGCTGAAACCTGCTTGCCATCAATTCCCTGCTCCCTGGCTCTCCCTCCAGGTGCAGCCTGTGGAGTTAATAGGCCTACCCAGCCACCTTAACACCCTCCAGTCCTGGGTGGGGTGGACACCCCATCACAGGGCGGTTAAAAAGGGAGATGATATTTTTGCAAAATATTTGCAAAATTTCATCCCATTTTGTTTCATTTATCATCAAAATTCAGAAAATTGCAACCATCTCTGCCCATGAATATTTTGCAGATATCAGGAAGTGATCTGAATACATGAAAATAACAAAAACATAAACAAATTGCCATGTGAATAATAGGAAATCAGAGTTTGCAGTTTAATTTCTTGGGTAAACATTTTAAAAAAGAAATTCAGCCACCTGCAGTGGGATTAAGAAACCTGTACCTGCAAGGAAGTTGTTTTTGTGTGTGTCCAATTCTCAACTATTTTTAGAATGACAGTAAGTAATTTTGGTTGTTGGAACCTCACCCACCAACTATGACACAGCCGAAGGAATCAGATGCAATAAAAACATACCTAAGGGTAAAATAACACTCTGACGCTCCCTTTTTCTAAAGCTCCATCAGGACTTTATTAAGCTTCTGGGGTCAGAGGAGCAAATATATATGTGTTTCAGGACACATGAGAACCCAGTGCTTGGCAGCAAGGTACTCTCTAGACCTGCCTTGGTGTGTTTGTCATAGTATGTACAGCTGGGCCATGATCACCATCAGCATTGTTCTCTGCAGCTTCAGCTAGTTGTTGTTCTCCTGCTGGGCTGTATACCTTCTTCCACAGGGCATATTTCTCATCCCACAGGACTTCTACCATGTCCCAAAGAGCTCCTTTTTCCTCTTGTAGGTCCTGATCATTCTCCCTGAAAGCCATGTACTCTTCCCAGAGGGCCATTTTATCCCTTGAGATGGCCATATCCTCCTCCCAGAAGACCTTGTCCTTCTTCCAGAAAGCTTTGTATTCCTTCCAAAAAGTATTGTTCTTCTCCTGGGCAGCTTCATTCTTTTCCTGCAAGGCTTTGTTTTTCTCACGCAGGGCCTTATTTTTTTCTTGGAAGCCCTTGTTTTTTCTCTGGAAGACCCTGATTGTTTCCCGGAAAGCCTCATTCCTTTCCTCAAAGGCCGCAATCTCCTCCTCAGAGACCTTGATCTTCTCCTGGAAGGCTTCAATCTTTTCTTGAATTGTGCTAACCTGTTCCTGGAAAGCTTTCTTTTTCAGTTGGAAGGCCTTGATCTCTTCCAGGAAGGCCTTGTTGTCCTCCAGAAATGCCTTGATCTCTTCCATGAAGTTCTTGTTCTTTTCTTGGAAGGCCTTAATCTCCAGTTTCATGGCCCTGGCTTTGTTCTCCTCTTGAAAGGCCTTGATCTCTTCATGGAAATCTTTGTTCTCCTCCCAGAAGACCTTGATCTCTTCTTGTAAGGCCCTTTTCTCCTCCTTCAGACACTTGCTGAGATGCTTCTTGCGGAGGTTAGTAAAGGGTGCCAAACGGTTCTTGGTCTCCTGCTTTGTGTTATGTGAGACAAATGTCTCATTGTTTATTCTGACCCGTAAGGTGCCATAGTCCAACCCTCGTTCTGTTTTTTGCTTCCTTTGATCCATCAGTCACTGCTGGATTTGGAGATGATTGGGTGAAACAAGGAACCTCTTGAGCATAAATTTGCTGCTGTACAGTGCACTAGGTGGTAGCCTGTGTGAGGAGCAGAGCAGGTGGGCGTCTGTGAAAAAGCTCACGCAGGACCACTAAAGTAGGAAGCCAAGGAATAGAAATCAAACAAACAGCATTAGCTATGAAGTTTATAGGACAGATTTAAGCTACACTAGAGAAGAAAGTTAGCAAGTAAGCCTAAATGAGGTGTTCCACAATATGCTGGGTTATTTAAAATCTGTGGCTAAGATTTTCAAAAGTAACTAGTCATTTAGGTGCCTCTCTTTTGGGTGTCCAACTTGAGACTCCTTAAAGGAGCCTGATTTTCAGAACAGGCTGAACAGCCACTCTCTGAAAATCAGGCCCCTTTAAGCTGTTTCAAATTTGGTACTGAAAAATTGAGGCACCCTAAATCATTAGACCCTTTTGAAAATCTTGGCGTGTGTACACAACTACTCTGTATTATATTTTTTTCTTACCATCCCTTTATAAAATAAAATCCCTTAAATTATTGGCCCTTAATATGACCAGCATAAATTTAAGTAGCCAGATTTGATAAGGTATTGTTAAAAATTGGGGTATGACTTGATTAAAAGAAATTATAACTACAGCAAATATTTTTATAGACATACTATTAGCACTTCCTGTCTTTGTGGTTCTTGATATGTTAAGTATTGGAAAGATAGTCTTGTAGGTGCTCACAATGATGCTGTGTGAGGAAATCTGGGATCTCTTCCCAGATCTGCTCCTTACGTTCTGTGTTGTATTGAACAATTAATTTAGGCTGACATCTTACAATCCTCACTCAGTTTGAATAGGATGTATCTTAATCTGCAAGTACGCCAGTTAAAATCTCTGGAACTACTCCCAGAGTAAGGAATTAGACAGTGCAAAAAGGGTAGCAGATTTGCCTCGTAAATTCTATGTGCGTCAGAATGGGGATGATAATACCCAAATTGGTGCTTGTGAGGATTATGAATTCATGAATGTTCTGAAGCATGTTGAGTTTCTCAGGATGAATGTGCTGCACAAAGGCAAAGAATATTTATTATACAAGTTGTATTTATATAAAAAAATTGTGAAATGGCAATTAAAATGCAACCACTTGTAATTTAGACGTTGAAACTAATTTCTGCATTCAACATTTAAAAAAAATACCATGATGTTTGGAAAATGGGCCTACAATTCCAATAATGTCTGTAGGTGATGAGAAGAAACAAGTTGGAATAAATTGAGTTCAAATATTTTTATAACAACTCTGGAAAAATACTAAATCATCAATGTCATCAAGGTACAGCAAATATATCTTGAATTATCTAAATGTAGGGAGAAATCTTCTCTTGTGAAGAGAGCCAGGCCCAGGTGGATGCACCACTTAGCTCTAACCGAAGCCCACAAAATAGGGATAAAAGGCTTGGTCCTGCAAGGTGTAGTGCAGAGACTCTGCAGTCCATCTGGATAGCGCTCCCTTGAATTGAATGGGGACATGTTGCGGGATCAGTGACACCGAAGCAGTGTGTATACGTTGTGCTAACTCTTCACAGAGCTGAATTTTACTTGTAAAAACCAATAATATATAAACACGGGTGTTTTATTTCAATATTGTCTGTCCAGGGACATCTCCCCTACTCCTTCACTTCTGATGCTCTTTCAAAAGAGTAGAGGGATTCCAAAAGTTTAGTGGAGAAATTTCATTTCAGAGTTCACTCTACTATGAACTTAGACCAGAAATGCCTTTCCCAAGATGGACTGAGTGATCAGCAGATTGTTTGTACAATTGCCTACTACCAGCCCTGTGTGGTGCTACCTTTTCATGATTAGCTTGGGGGAAAAAAGGCTAAAAAATGCTTTGAGGCCCTTTTTTCTGGAAAATTGACCTTCTCTTCAATGTCTGTCTTTACCTCTCAGACTGAATTCTAAACTAAAACTTCCATTTCTGACACGGAATTGTAATTAAGTATTATTTATATTGAACTGACCTGCTCTTCTTCTCTACGCTGCTGAAGTCTCTAGGGTTATGGATAGTGCTGTTATGGCAATTAGTGCATGCACCCTAAAGATGAGAACGTTCTAAAAGATCCAGAACCCTTAGTGTTCCATCTCAGAATATAGAGACTGATTGCAGCTTCTTAATTATTTGGTACATGTGGTGTGATTGTGAAGTCACGTGATATTGGTTTTGCTCTCTGCTTCAATAACTGAAGTGTAACAAAATGATGAAATTTCCCTACAGTTTAGATGAACGATCATTCTTACTAAAACAGGAAAGATTCATGTACATTTCCCCAAGACACCCAGTAAGTGGTCCAAATACTCCAATTAAGGAGTCCAATCTGCCCACACTAGCCATGCAGAAAGGTGAATTCAATGCATGGCTTTGCACAAGATGCACAAATTTATTTCCCCCCTATTTGACCAGTTCTATCTAGGAGCATGGGAAGTGAAAATGTGGTGATCTGGCTTTCGGGAATGCTCCAAAAGCCAATCCCTGCAAGTCATGGTATTGGGATAGTGTCTGGCTGCCTTGGGGCTCTGAGCACAAGAAAAAGCAAGGAGATGGGAGTTGGGAGGAGCACAAGTAGAATCACAGAAATGGAGGGCTGGAAGGGACCTCAAGTTCATTTAGTCCAGCCCTCTGTGCTGAGGCAGGACCAAGTAAATGTTCGTCTAACCCGGGGTGGGCAAACTTTTTGGCCCGAGGGCCACATCGGGGTTGCGCAACTGTATGCTGTGCCTCCCCAAACAGCCTGGCCCCCACCGCCTATCCTCCCCCTCCCACTTTCTGCCCCCCTCAGAACCCCCGACCCATCCAACACCCCACGCTCCTTGACCCCTGACCGCCCCCTTCCAGGACTCCCCACCCCTAAGTTCCCACAGGGACCCCACCCCCTATCCAGCTCCCCATCCCCTGACTGCCACGACCCCTATTCACACCACCACCCCTAACAGCCCTCTGGAACCCCACCCCCTATCCAACTCCCCCTGCTTCCTGTCCCCTGACTGCCCCCTCCCCCAGAACCTCCGACCCATCCATCCCCCCCCGCTCCTTGACCCCTGACCGCCCCCTCCCAGGACCCCTGGCCCCTAACTGCCCCCCAGGACCCCACCCCCTATCCAACTCCCCCTGCTCCCTGTCCCCTGACTGTCCCCCTTCCCCAGAACCTCTGCCACCCTGCTCCCTGTCCCCTGACTGCCCCTCAGGACTCCCTGCCCCTTATTCACCGCCCCCCACTCCCCGCCCCCTTACCATGCCGGAGCCAGCTATGCTGCTGCGCTGCCCAACAGGAGCGGTAGACCAGAGCGCTGCTCACACGGTGGCATGACTGCGGGGGAGGGGGGACAGCAGGGCAGTGGCTGGGGCTAGTCTCCCCGGCAAGGAGCTCAGGGGCAGGGTAGGACGGTCCCACGGGCTGGATGTGGCCTGCGGGCCAGAGTTTGCTCACCTCTGGTCTAACCTGTTCTTAGACATCTCCAAGTAGACACGACTTGTCCAGCCTCCAGCACATTTACTGCAATAAGGTCTTTTGCATTCTAAAAGCAAACTAGCTAGTAATATCCATCATCTCCACTGCATCATATGTAAGAAAATAATTGATACTGTAAACAGTTCTGTTTAATTGTATGAGGATGAAGAGCAATTTGGTGGTTACACATTCTTCCTCCTGAGAACTAAGCTCTAGTAGACCCCACTAACTCTTTTTACAGGTGAAAGGATCAGAGCCTGGGTTAGTGAACAATGTCTGTGTGAAATTGACCCTTCCATAAGAGAACAAAAATGGAGACAAGGAAATGAAATGAATGCAGTACAAACAAACCTAGATGTAAAACACTCTGGTGCTTGAGATGTTGAAACTCAATCAATACTTTATTAGGTTTCTTCGCTCAAGAAGACAAGAGTTATTGTACACTCATAAAACCACAATTTCTGGCTTCTGGGCCAATATAGTAGTTCATACTGGCTCTTTCCTCCTCCTTATGACCATTCTTACTCTTCAAGGAATCCCAGTTCCTCCTCCCAGAGGTCCAATTCCTTCTTCCAAAGCTCCAGCTCATTTTTCCACAGGTCTAGGTCTTCTCCCCAGAGCTCCAGCTCCTCCATTAATAGGGTCTTGACATTTTCCCAGAGATTCATACTCTTTGTCCAGAGGATCATGTTCTTTTCCCAAAAGGCCTCGTTTCTCTCCTGGAAGGCCTTGATCATATCCTCATTCTTTTCCCGTAAGGCCTTGTGATTTTCTCTTCTGACATTGTTGTGCTCCTGAAGGGTTTGGATTACCTCTGGTAAGGCCATCACCTTCCCTTGCAGGTCTCTGATAACATGGCCCATCGTATCCTTCAAGCAATCCATTAGGTTGGAAGCAAAGTGGAGAGAAGATCTAGCAAACTGGGAAACCCCTGGGTACCAACTTGCAAGAGAAATGTGCTGCATAGTCCATCAATAGCCTTGTTAGACAAAGCAATATTCTGCTACAGCAACTACAGCATCAAATTATAGAACAGAATAATCATCAAAAGAGCATTAGTTATGAAGTTTGAAGGCTAGAAAGAAGCTAAATAAGACTAAGCAACTTTATCAAATTATTATTTATTGTCATTCGTTTATAAAATCGCATATAAAAAGCAGAGCTCCATATTTTAATTTATGAACACTAATAATAAGTAATAGTATTAAGCAAATTAACTGATGGAATTGTGGATGAATTCAACCTCCAATTCTTTTACATAAAAATAGTTGGTGTGAATTTAAGGCCCGATCCTCCTTACCCTGTAGGAAACAGGAGTTTTGTCTGGTGCAGAAAGGGCCGTCTCAGTGCAATTTTTTTACACTGCCTTGCTATCATACCTCCATGCATACCTGAAGAAAACACCCTAGGGTCAGATGATCATTCTCTTTGGTGGTAGTTATTAGGCTCCTTTCTAAGCTTGTCCATTGTGGTAGCTGTCTTTTTGTGATAAGGGAATCATAACTTATACAGGTGTAGTTTTGGGGAGCCTTGACATAGCGTCTAAGAGAGATGCTGTAGCAGATTTTATGGTCTTGATGAAGGAATTCCTGGGTTAAATTTGATGGCCTGTGTTATGCCCAAGGCCAGACTAGATTATCATAATGGTCTCTTCTGGCCTTAAAATCTATGAATTTGCGACAGCTGTTTAGCAAATTAATAAATATGAAACCCATTTGAAGCAAACAAATAAAGACCATTTAATATGGGGGTAGATTCCAAAGTATATGGGAGAGATTAGTATGGTTTAGTATCAGGTCTTTTTATCTACAAATACATAGCACAGTAAATTGGTTGGCTGGTTCATTGGTGAGACTAAAATAGCTCAATATACTGTTCCTTCTCAAGTTATGCAGTTAACTTTTCTCCCTCCCAGAGTCCCTCATGCCTCCATTTGCATTTTAGATATGGCTCTTCTAACTAGATCTGAGTGAATAATTGATTTTTTTAGCTCAGTGGCTAAAACAAAAACAAAATTGGGGTTGAATGAAACATTTTGATTATTTTCCCCCTTTTTTCTTTAATTTGTTTAATTTTCAGGTATTTTTTACCATTTTTTTTAAAAAGCTCAATTTCAAAGGAAAACATCACATTGAAACAAAAATTTGTATTTTTTTTTGGTTCAAAAATGTCAAAACAAAACAGTTTTTTTTTTTAAAGAAATTTTCCATTTTTTTCCAGCTAACACTATTTGCTGAAATTGGCCTGGATTTGCAAATAGTTTTGCTTGACTCAAAACTGCATTTTTTGGTGAATAAACTTTTAGCCCCCAAAATTTCACCTAGTTCTACTTGCAATCTTCTTATTTCCACCCTCCTCATTTCTGTGAATCTCTCCATATATCTCTCATACTAGTCCTTCCTTGCCTGAGAACACTAACAGCCCCGTGGGGTGAGGCCAAAGGTGGCTTTGAGACAATTTTGTACCTTTTTGATTTGGGCCTGAGAAGAGAACATAACAGTTCTCCCTGTATCTTAGGCAGTTCAGGGAGTTGTTCTAAATTATAGCAGCTCTGCTTGGCCTGCCTATGATCAACTCTGTAACCTGGAACTGCTCAAGATGATGATAGTGCTTTGCACAAAACCTCTGGCCCTGACGTGCTCCCCAGCGCCGCTCACCACATACTCTGACACTGAACCTTGCAGAAGTGAGTATTTGTGTGTGTGTGAAAGTTATAGGGCAGCATGGTGCTGTCTTATACAGCACCTGCCTCAGGAGTATTATTTGCTTTGGGGCTTCTATGGCCCTCATTCACTGCTGCAGGATATGGAGGCCATAGTGGGGAGGAATAATCCCTCCCAATGACTTTGCATTGGCTCCAGTGTGCTTTGGGTTCCTCAGAGACTGAATGTCCAAGCTTAATCCCAAGCTAATACACTAGTGGGATAGAGTCACTGTGTATATCTTCCCTCTTCTCCTCCTTTTATTTACACCACCCACTTCCCATTCCTCTTGCCTCCCTACCCCTCTGCATTTTTTTGCCTTTTGTGGGTCTTTATACAAGCCCTTCTCAGATATATGGCAAAGCTACTCAGTGAACAGGTACGGTAACAGGATTGTCTGCCCCTTTAAGGGCCAGGAGGCCTTAGGTTAGCCAGCCCTGTTCAAACAGCCTCACCTGTGCCATAATTACCTGGCCCTCAGCCTGAGGAGATGGGACTAATGGGGACAGGTGTTAGTATGGGTGAACACCCAGGGCCTCATAAAAAGCTTTGTGAGCCCAAAGGTGGGGAAGGAAGCTGTGAGAGAGGCTACAGAGATCCTGGGGAAGGGAGTGGGCTGGAGGAAACCTATTAGGAGGAAATGTGCTTCCTGGGAGACAGCCTTAGGAGGCAGTGCTTTGTTTAGGGAGCACAGAAGAACCCTGCAGGGCTCTGGAGTAGGGGTGAAGAACTTCAGTGTAGCCCAAGGGGAGCAGAACAACTGTTTGTTTGGGTGTTTATTTGGAGTTTCAGTTGGACTTTCCTTCCCCTGAAAGGGGACTGAGTTTGAAATGTGACTTGGCCAGAGGGTTGGGCTGGGAGATTGGTTAAAAATAGGGGGTGCTAGAGTGAATGAACCCCTGTGATGCTGAGTCCTGGCTGGCCTGTAGCTCCCCATTACTCACAAAATAACGAAATGTCGCTTACCCATGTGCTGCCCTTCAGTCAGCTAGCTATGTCATGAGCTCTAGTGACAGGCCCTAATGATCTGTTATATCACCTCCTCTGGAGTGATGTCACATCTCAGTGTGATTTTTTTAACAGTGCTGTCACAGGAGTCACTCAATGATGTGTCATGTCCCCATGGTAGCCGTTAAGGGGAGGATGAAAGTGTGTGTATGAGCAGCAAGGATGCCAGGATTGCCAGCATAGGTTTGGGTTCCTTTTGCTGTTACTCCTCATGATAATGCAGACAGTTGTGGCAGGCTGTAATTCCTGCTTGGAGTTTCTCTGTCTATGTTAGAGTTGGAAGCTCCTAGTTGAGGGTTGTTTTATTACGTGTACTATGAAAATGGCATTCTAGACTAGAGGTGAGTTGTAAACCCTGAATTTTAAAACCAGCTTTTGGGATGTTTGAAAATTTCTCATGTTGAAAATAACCCTTATCATGCCACTGTCTGAATAATGAACTGACTCACACCTTCCCCGATCCAACACTGCAGAACACTGGCAGACCTGTCAAATGTGATGTTCTCCCTGGATATTTCTCATTTCAGTGGAGGGCCCAAGCAGATGTCTGGATTCACCCAGGGAAACAGGAAGGAAAATGGTGGGGTTCAGGCACTCTTATTGCCCACAAGCCTGGTGTGAAATCCTGGCCCCACTGAAGTCAGTGGGAGTTTTACCATTGACTGCAGTGGGCCAGGATTTCACATCAAATCAGTGGGGCAATGCGTTTTTATTTCGGTGGGGATTTGGCCTAAGTTTTTCTTCTCCTTCCCACCCAACCCCCCTAAAGCATACATTCTGAAGGCAGAAGAGCCAAGCAAGAGCTCATTGATAAGTTGTTATAGCTTCATTTTTGTATGTTCCCAAAGTCTGGCAAGTGATCAGTTGATAAAACACAAGTTCAAGGAATTATTCAGTGCAAGAGGCCTGGGGTTCTATTCCTGACTCTGCCACTGGTCTGCTGGGTGACCCTGGGCAAGTCGCTTCCTCTCCCTGTTTCTCAGTTTCCCTTGCTGTAAAATGAGAATAATAAAGCTGAGCTCCTTTGTAAGTGCTTTGAGATCTATTGATGGAAAGTGCTTTGTAAGAGCTAAGTATTATTTTGCATATGTAAAATAAAGCATCAGGACTAACACATGGTGTACTTTCAGAGATGCATTTTGAAACATCAGTTAGGGGTGCTGTGCTGTGGGACGTGTTCTTATAGTAAAGCAAAACTCTGAGATAATGTTTCTTAATCTGTTTTTTGCTGCTACTCTTTTAAAATTCTCTCCTAACCTTTTCTGCATTAGAACTACATGCTAGGTGGCTTGGTATTCCTGTTCCTGACTGGACAATGTCTGAGCTCAGAGGCAATTAAAACCTGTTAATCCAAACTAGCTGCCCTGGCAGCAAGCCATGAGCAGCACAGAGATTTCATAACACCTCTGATTTGTTTGCACTTGACATCTGCACCACCTCAGGCCAATGTGAATGAACATCAATATGCACTAAAATGCATGTTTCCTTTTTTCACAGAAGGCTATGTCTCCATATGTTCTGCCAGGGAGATCCAAGCCACGCAGAGGGGTGAAATGGGGCTCTTGCAGGTTTATGAGATTGCTTTGATAAGCAGGTTAGGTATAACTTCAATAGCAGAGTCCATTTTAGCCCCTAGAAATGAATGTGGGCAAGTGGATTAATGTTTACTATCTCCTCCTCCCCCATCCCCACCCCCCAATGTTTTCAAGGAAACCTGTTTAATGCAGCTTTGTGAAACACTATGGGTACTAAGGTCTGATTCATTAGTTGGGCCAAATCACTCTCTAGTCAGTTCAGTTTTACTGCTGTGGAAATAGTTTTACTTGTTCAACCAGACCCCTGAGGAATACCCAGTGATGGGGTGTGCTCCCCACACTAGCCCTGCAAGAGCTGAATTAGGCCAGGTGGGCCCACTCAGCTAATTGGGCTGCAAACAGGGGAACTTTAGGCTGGAGGCAGCTGATTAGAGAGATGCTCACCTGTGAGGGACAGGTGGGACTTCTACAAAAGCCAGGAGGCTGGCAACAGAAAGGGCAGCTGGGAAAAGCTGTGGTTACTCCCTGGGAAGAGAGAGGCGGGTTTGGAGGCTGCAGAGACACTTTGCCTAAAGTTAGTTCCTGAGAGGGAAGAGCCTGGCAAACCCAGTGGATTGGGGAAGGTCAGGAACTATGGAAGTGGCTCAGGGAATGGACCTTGGCTACTGTGTAGAGGGACCCTGAGCCAGAACCCGGAGAAGAGGGTGGGCCTGGGTTCCCCTGTCAGTCATTGTGAAGCAGAAGACTGTTGGAGATCAGGAACCTTGATATGCTCCGCCCCCCCCCCCCCTCCGGAAGGGGGAACCACAATAGTGACCTGGCCAGAGGTCGCTGCCCTGCTCAGGAAGGAAGAGAAGCCCTGGGCAGCTATCCCCCCTCCCTGCCTCTCAACTAGGAGCGGGAAGACAAGAGCCCTGGGGTGGGGCAGCTGGGCTCCTGGCAGGGAGTTGCACAGAGCTGAGAGCCCTGGCTCTTGGCCCCCCTCCACGGCCTCTCTTCAGTCGGTGGAAGCATTCCTGGTTGATGTGAAGGAGGGTAGTGTGGACAACAGCCATCGCGGTGGTTGTAATTTGACCTAATGTAGGTTGGCTTGTATTGTAGACATGACCTTTGAGGCATCTGAAAGTATATCATGGTTTGCCTCCTGCTTCAGGGGCCATAGCAGTGATCACCTGTTCCTCCCTTGATATAGATGTTGGGCAGTAGGTGTTGGGATGTAAGGGACGCTGGTAACTTTTACATTCACTCTAGCCAGTTTGTTTGAATTACTGGTATGCACATTCCTATCTCATCCCTCTGCAGTATGTGCATACAGCAAGGAGAACTGAATAGACAAGAAGACAGAAATCTAAAAGGATCTGGATCGCTAAAGGAAAAAGTCCTTAGGATTCAAGGCTAGTTCTCTGTAGGGGCCTTGTGCAGTGATTAGTCAACTAAAGTGTCTTTCCAAGATGTGGGGCATGGGAAGGGAAGATTAAGGGGAGGAGGACTTCTAGTATTAGAAGGAAGTCTGTTTGGGGAGAGCAGGAAAAATCCAAGGAGTCCAGCAAAGGTAGCTGGAGTAGGAGTGGTGTAGAGGAGGGAAACTGCATGGGTAGAGAATGGGAGGTGCTGATGGGTTGGGATGAATGAGGAATTTTTGTGGCTCTGAGCCCCATTTAATTTTAAAAGCATCCCCGTCACAGATAGACCCATTGTACAGGCTGCATTGCTCTGGGTACCTCAATACTTAGCAAATCACCTGCAGTAACAAACTCGTATGAAAGTTATCAAAGTTCTCAACATGAGCGCCTGAAGCTACATTAAATAAAACTAGGCAGAAATTTATCCTACTCCTGCCAACTAATCCCTCAACTGCTGACAAACCAGAACAACTCTAACACTTTAATCTTCTCTTAGTGTGTTTCCACAGTTAGGATACAATTAAGATATAAAAAGAGAACACATTAAGATTCTGACCTTTTCCATTCATATCTGAAATAATAGGGAATAAAAATATACAGTATAAAAATAGCACAAAACCCTTCTTATGCTTCTCTTCCCAGTCTCCTGTACGATCATCACTCCAGGTGCAATAGGGTACTCTGCTGAGTGCATTCATAGGCAGGCAGTTTCTCTTGAGATGCCCTTTTTTGGGTTGCCTAGCACAAAGACATTAGCTCACAAGAAAATCAGCAAAGCCAGCTACCATGGAACCTGTTTTTTTTTCCACGGAACAACTTTAGTTAGAACCGTGATCTGCGCACTGAAGTCAATGGGTGCAATTCTGAACTGATTGGGCCAACTTCTCTGCTGGTGTAAATTAGTTCCATCAACTTAATAAAACTTGCCAATTAACACTGAAGTGTCACAAGAAGTGAAAATCAATGAGTTACTATCATACCGAAGCACAGATTTTTCAAACATAGCCTCTAATTTTAGGAGCTCAACTTTAGAGATTAGATTTTCAAAGGTGTGGAGTGCCCACCACTCCAGTGAAAGCCAATGAGGGGTGGCTTTGCTAAGCACCTATAACACTTAGGCCATTAGTTACCTAGGTTTGAAACATTTGGCCCATGGATTAGGCACTTGAAGTGATGCACTGAAAATTAAACACTTTTCTGAAAATTGGACCACAAATAATTAGGGATCAGCAAAACAGTTCCGATCAACTCAAACCTCTCCTCTTCCCCAGTACATTTTCTCATACTGTGTGATCTAAAAACAGAGTGGAAGGTTTCTGAAGTTGAGAAGTGTTTGAATAAAGGTCTCCCTTCTCACGCTTCTGGTTTCAGGTAGACAGCTCTATGTGGCAACATATTGTTCCAAGAGGTTTGGTGGTAGTGACATGATCACCCAGAGGTATCTGATGTTGAATTAATATTTAATTTATTCTGAAATATTTAACTTATTACCACTGATCATCTCCAGGCCATAGTATATAATTAAAGGGATGCTGTCAAGGTGGTAGGCCATAAAATTAACTTAGTTTTGACAGGTGTCTCATTTGGTAGCTCTTGTATGTTGAGTATTCCAGTCCTGTTTCCTGGATTCGTAATGCACTGTTAAATTGAAATACAAAAGCAAAGGTAATAGGTACCTGTATAGGCCAGTTGAAAACAAACCATCGCATCTGCTGTATGAGGAGGCCTCATCCTGATGAGAGGCCCATACTGAGATTTTTGCCCACCTCGTTTCCCTTGACTGCGACCAACTTTGTCGCAGCTCCTTCGCTGTAAGTGGACGTGGCAGTGCTGTTGTCTGGAAGGGGAAGTATTCTGGTGGTCAGATCACAGGTCTAGGAGCCAGATGCTGCTTCTGAATTCTAAACCAGACCCTGCTGATTCCCTCTCTGACTTTGGGCAAGTCATTTAGGCTGAAATTTTCAAACATGGGCGCTTAGAGTCCATTCTCATCACCATGGTAGCTGAGCATCTTAATTGCCTCCTTGAGGGGACACAGGGTTACGTATAGGGTGAATCTTTGCAATACCTCACTTTGCCTATCCTTTCTATGACAATAAACTGCAGTGGCACCTGTGTCTCCAGGGCTCTTTCAAGTACATCACCCTCTTGAAGAAGGCTCCCTATTAATGATTATTACATAATTAAGTGAGTCACAAGGTTGGACAAATAATTATTAAAGCTCTAGGGACAGGCAGGCTGGGGCAGTAGTGGCTGCTGGGAGGAAGTCTCCATTAAGGGCAGCTTTGGGAAAGGGCCCAACAGAAGCCCTACTCTGGAGGTACAATCAGTGATTGGTAAAGGTTGAAGGAAAACCCCAATCAGAGAAGACCTTGATAGCAGTGGGAGGTAGATAGGAAGATGGGGTGGAAGCTGGGACCTGTGGATCAATGGAGGACACTGCTGCCCCCTCCTAATCTCCCCTTTCCTTCATATCTGCCTTTGGGGGGGCTTTCCCAGTGCTGTGGACCAGTACACACTTAATCAGAGCTGGCGGACTTTGGCTGCTTGAGGCTCAGCAGATGCTTTCTACAAGGCATGTGGAGGGGAGGAGCTGCACCAATTGTGCGCAGAACAATCTCTCCCTTTCTTCTCATTGTGTGATGCCCTTTCCAAACTCAGGCCCTCTTGCCCTGGCAGCATCTGCATGCTGGCAGAACTGGCCATGGCCCTCTCCCATCCTGGGTGGCAGTAATCCCTGCATGAGAGGTTGGCACAGTGCACAAACATAGACAGGCCGAATGTGTATCAGGCCTGTACTAAATGAAACAAACGCTAGAGTATCTAGTTCCACAGTACAGTACGTTCACTTGAACCACCAGAGCTTCCATGCTAGGTTTGCCTTTCTCTAGTATCTATTAGTTAAAGCATGCGACATAAACACACTGTTACCTCTTCTCAGCAAATACTCTGCATCACCCGCTAGGGGTTCAGTGCCCCTGCCTCCACAGGAGAGCAGAGACAAACTCCATTTATACATGGCTTATAATGCAAGTCTTTGCATGCCTTTGCCTTTGCATACCACCCCCCACAGTGTTTTCACAGCAGTTCTAGAGGGAAGGGGACAAAAAGAAGAGGCATCAGAAATAGAAATCACTGACCAGGTTGATCATTTAGAGCAGGAGTTCTCAACCTTTTTCATTCTGAGGCCCCTCAACATGCTATTAAAAATTCCACGACCCACCTGTGCCGCCACAACTGTTTTTCTTCATATAAAAGCCAGGGCTGGCGTTAAGGGGTAGCAAGCAGGGCAATTGCTCAGTGCCCCACGCCACAGAGGGCCCAGCAAAGCTAAGTTGCTCAAGCTTTGGTTTCAGCCCCGGGTGATGTGGACTTGGGGCCCCATGTGGTGGGGCTTCGGCTTTCTGCCCTGGGCCCCAGCAAGTCTAATGCTGGTCCTGCTTGGCTGTCCCTCTGAAACATGCTCACAGCCCCCCAGGGGGCTCTGGACCCCTGGTTGAGAACCGTTGATTTAGAGCATAGTTCTCTCTCACAGTGGGTGAGTGTGATCTATTCCAATGGCTGAAAGCTACATGATAACGTATTGGTCACTCTCGTGCTAACGGTGATTGTGATGGGAATCATACGTGACTGAACTAAAACTCTCCTATGAGGGTATCATTGCAGATTGTAATCTTTTGCTGCAACTTGAGTGCCATCAGGAGCTCTCTCACGGCTCCTGTTGCTATCATCTCATAAGTTCTGACGACTGCAGGGAAAATCACAGTGAGCCAAAGGCCAGACCTGTTGGTTTTAGGTTTAATTTTCTTCTTTGCAAATGCAGCAGAGCAAAGCTTGTGGCTTTGGAGGATAAATTGTTTGAATTAAGTGGCATGTTTTGAAGAAAATAAAAACGATGGCAATCATGCAAGTCATTGCTTCATAGCAGGGCTATATCTCCTCCCCACGTAGGAGCTAATAGCAGTTCTAGCCTGATAACTGCTGGACTTTTGTTCCTTCTGTAAATGGTTGATAATCTAGCCCATTGCTTTCCAGGGTTTCACATGCCCCAGTGATTGCTATGTGGCCAGACAGCACTATGCCCCACCGTAAACATAAAAGCCCCTCTTAACTCGGATGATAAGCTCAAGAGGTATCCTACTGAGAAAAGTAACTGTTTACTAACTATGCAACCTGTGTGTGCACCTAGGTTGGCATCTTGATTGCCAAGCTAATATTGAGTGGGATTAAATGGAGTTAACTGTGACAAGTTATTTTCTCTTCTCTTGACTCACAAAGAGCTCTCTGCCTCTTTTTGTACTTAAAATAAAATGTGTGGTCATCACTCTAATCCATGAAATTGCACGGCACACAGTAAAGTGCCAGTGTTTCTGCTTAGAACTGGGGTGCCTTGTCTGAGCTTAAGTGAAATTAAAAGATTGCTTAAAGAATAATTGGTTTTAGATTAAGGAATGCATAGTCACTGTGAAACAATGCATTCAGCATGTACCATCCAATCACTGTACATTTCCCATAAATCATTGAAGTCCAGTTTACAAGCAAATGAAAAGTGTTTGTGGTCTTAAGTTTTTTGGTATTCCCAGAGCATTATATCTCTAATAGTTTATCAGACAACTGCAGTAATAACTTACACTAGAGTTCTGCACAAATCTCAATTAAAATCAATTCATAAGTAATTTACTTGCATACAAAATATTACCATTCTCTGCCTAGTCTGTTTATGACAGCCATGTTGTCTCCTTAAAATGTAGCCGTCATCAGAGATGTTTTCTACATATCCTAATGGCTAGATCACCCAGAGTGGGACTTGGGAGACCTGGCTTCTATTCCTGGCTCTGCTGGGTGACCTTGGGCAAGTCACTTGCCTCCCTGTGCCTTAATTTCCCCATCTGTGAAGTGGGGATAGTGACACTGACTTCCATTGTAAAGTGCCTTGAGATCTACTGGTGAAAAGTGCTACACAAGGACTAGGTATTTTCATTCCACTGGAAAGTTTGTTCTCACAGTATTTCCAGTCCAGGACTTGGGGATTTAAAATAGTGTTCAAACTTTTGGGTGCTCAACTGAAATGAACCTCTGAAATGTAAAAGCCAACCCCCAACTAGGCTGGTCCCCAAAAGAATGAGATTTTTTTAAAAGCAAATCATAATTAAAAAAAATTCATTTTCTTTGTCTTCTGCTTTCTGAGTCTTCAGGGTTACAATCAGGCCACATTTTCAAGCTTTTCTCTGCTACCATGAGAGCTAGAAACTTTTTTTAAATGAAAGCTGAGGTTCATACATAATGAAGACTCCAGGATCTGGGCTTTAAGAAAAACACAAAATATTCTGAACACCCAGATAAAAATCACAAGAGTTGGCAACATTGTAAAAAGCTGGCCTACCTAGATTCATAGATACCAAGGTCAGAAGGGACCATTACGATCATCTAGTCCGACCTCCTGCACAATGCAGGCCACAGAATTTCACCCACCCACTCCTGCGAAAAACCTCTCACCTATGTCTGAGCTATTGAAGTCCTCAAATCGTGGTTTAAAGACTTCAAGGAGCAGAGAATCCTTCAGCAAGTAACCCGTGCCCCATGCTACAGAGGAAGGCGAAAAACCTCCAGGGCCTCTTCCAATCTGCCCTGGAGGAAAATTCCTTCCCGACCCCAAATATGGTGATCAGCTAAACCCTGAGCATGTGGGAAAGATTCACCAGCCAGATACCCAGGAAAGAATTTTCTGTAGTAACTCAGATCCCTACAGAAATTTTTTTCCTGGGTATCTGGCTGGTGAATCTTGCCCATATGCTCATATCCTCTGAGCTTGCAAAGCATTACATTCCCTCTCAAGAGTCTGTAAAGCCTCAGACTCTGCAGCTTGTGTAAGTACACATAACAATATTAATCTCTGAAAACCTTTGCTACTCAGTAAAATATACGCTTGGGAATCTAATGATGACTGGCAATGCTTTGCATTGCATAATGTAAATGCCATCATTCAGTAAACAGATCCAATATCAGGGAGCTAAACCAGCGGTCATGACACATGTTTCTCAGCTCAGAACTGCATACCATTTGGATGGTTTTATTAATGGAAGAGAAGTTGAGAATGATGGAATTTCACCATTGTAGGCCTGCCTTGACGTGAGTAATTAAACATGCTGTACCGAGATTGGTTCCTACACAGTGACCCTCTCTGTGTGTAACAGTATCAACCTTCCTTACTGGGGTGTTGTGAGGATAGGTACCGTAATGTTTGTGTGGTGCTCAGATACTATAGCATGAGCGGGGCATATTTTTTAAAAGAAGGATAGAAGACGTGCAACTGTGTAAGCGTCCTCTAATTCCTTGACTCATCAACAGGCCTCAATCCCATTTTGGAGGGACAGCTTCTAAGGATTTAAGTTTCCAAGTTTTGTTCTTCAGTTAATTGCAAACTTTCATTTGTTCATCTAGTTTTAATTTCAAATCTACCAGACATCTGTTTATCTAAATTAATGCTGGGAGTGCATTACCTCTAGCTCTGTTGCATTGTCCTCCTGTGAACCATGAAATGTTCATAATATCCTCTCCAAATATTTTGCTTCCTTGAAACCTGGATGAGATATACCAGCTGGCTGCTCGGGTGCTGGGGACCATTAAGAGTTGGGCCATCTCTGCCCCAAGCAATATTTGAACCTTGGGCTACTGGTGAAATTTTTCTTTTGGAACCATAATTTCTTCCACTGCTGATACCACTAACCCGATATGCTTCCAAAAAGACAGTCTCTCCTTGATCTCCTCTAACAAGTGAAGATTATATTGGGGTAGCTGGGAGGGAGACATGGAGATGAATGAGTAGGCAGTTATTTTATACCATAAAATGGCAGAACAACCTCAGTCAAGGAAACTGGAGGAGAAAATGCCAAAATATGGGCAAGTAAATCAAGCTGATTGCTTCAGTCCACATGTATTATGCCACCACATTTGCCCACAACTTCAAATCAATACCAAACATTTCATAAAAAGCAAACTGAAAATACCAAGAACAATGCCAGTGGAGCAACGAGAACAATGCATTTTAAATACTTGCCCCCCTCCCCATACCAGTAAATCATATCATTATGGTCTATGCTGCCACTAACAAAATAACAGAAAGAAAGAATGTCCATGTTGAACTGTGTGAAAAGCAAATGACACCAGTAGGAGAGAGGCAGATTTTTCTACTTCATCTCTTTGTGGGGCTCAGTCCTGCCAGATTCTGAGCCCTCTGGTCCCAGATCCAGCAAAGCACTTCAGCAGATGCTTAACTTAAAGCACTGAGTACTGCTACTGAAAGTCAATGGGACTATTTATGCACGGGACTCCTCATATGCTTCAAGTTAAGCCTAAGCTGAATGGCTGTGATGCATCTGGGCCTGCGTTCTCAGCATGTTGGAAGATCAAGTTGTTAGACCCTTCAGTGCCCCACTGTGTGCATGCAAAGAACATACAGTTCCACTGGTTTCAGTGAAATGTGGGTACATATGACATGTAATCATGGGGCTGTACTTGTGTTTCAGAGGCTGAGTGTTTGTAGGGCAGAGTGTTCAATAGAGAAGTACAGTCAGTTGTCTATGTGGACTTTTTTTTTTATCATCAAATCCATTTCAACCTCTGTATCCTTTCAGATGAATGAATAAATGATCTGACAAATATCGGTCAGCTTCACAGAAGAGCATAATGTTATTTCTTAGTAACCAGGGTAGAAAAAAAATTATGAGCTACGTTTCAGAAAAACATCCGTCTTCGCCCATGACTCAAAGATGTAGGGAAAAAAACATCAGTGTACAGAAGACTGCAAAATTCTTGAAAACCATCCCTGGTCTTGATTCTGCTTGGACAAGACGTTATGTACACAGCCCCACTGCGGGTACTGGGTTGGATCTCTGGAGACCTACATTCTATTCCTTGCTCTACTACTAACTTGTTGTGTGATCTCATGCAAACCACTTCACCTCTGTGCTTCTGTCACACTTACTTAGGTTATAAGCTCTTCTGGACAGTCTCTTACTATGTGTGTGTTCAGTGCACAGTGTAGTCCTGATTTAGGTGGAGGCCTCCAATATAACTGTCGTATAATATGACATGTTAATATAAATAATGATGATTGCTGACGGACCTTTGTACTCTGACTTCAGAGAGCCACTTGCTGGTTTGGGCCCCATGCTTCTTGCAGAATCAGGCCCATATTAAGGAGTTCCCATAAGAAAAAGTTTCAGTAGCAAAATTTCTTTAAAAAAATAAAATAATGGGCTATGTTTTCTCTCTCACGTCCTCTGAATCCCTGTTGACTTAATTTGGTCCATAGTCACTAAAATTTCCAAGAAAAATTTGAAGTGAAAAAGGCTTGTTTTCATTTCCCCCACTTTTCTGCTGCCTCTGCAGTTTTCCTTTTCATTTATAAATCATGTGCCAGTTGCCCTCTTGAAGCTGTCCGGTTTTAGAGTCTTATGATCTCCAAAGGTGATTTCTTTCTGCTCTGCTTTAGGTCACTTTTATGGTACGTGACTCTGACTGCTATTTATGGGGATTTGATTTATTGCCTCATTCTCCAAAAATCTGTTCTAGCTATTTATACATTTCTCTCTCCCTCACTCAGACCCATATTTCCCCACAAAGTAGTTCAACGTGATTTTTGTAAAAGAGAATGTCCTTCCGTGCCACGAATCAGCATCGCATTTATTCATCAACTATCCCTCCACCTCCCAAAAAGCTGATTTGAGTTCTGGAATAGATACATTTTTCCTGTGTAACCTTCCCTTCTATGGTTTCAAGTGAATTTAAAAGATTATCAAAATTACTCTGATTAAGTGTGTCCAGATTCTAACCCCCCCGCCCACCCCAGCTCGTATCCATTCAATTTAACAACTGATGGTGGCAAATAGAGATGGGAACTACTATAAAAAGTGTCCCATATTATCACTACACTCTCAGGGGCAATAGGTAATTATCTCCTTGGGTCAGTCCTGCTCTCCAGGCCAAACTGCAAGGCTGGAAGTTCATGCATGTTGTTGCTCTGTCTAATTTCTGTGATCTAAAAAGTCACCTTAAATCTCAAGATGAAGAGAAGCCCAATATAGTCTTTCTCTATGCAATTCCAACCCAGCAGATTTTGCAAGGTTGGTCTGCCACTTGGCCCCCATTTCCTTAGGCGGCCATGGGTAACACAGTTTAGAGTAGCCCTACTCCCAAAATACTCGGAGCTGCGGTGGTGGCATGGAGACACCTTTCTCTCCTTACTCTGTTCCAGAGCTGTGTGTGTCTCAGCTGGGATGCAGAATTGCACCCAGTGGGACGAATACAGCCTTGTTGTAAGTGGCTGCACCTCCGTTGATTCCAGGGGAGTTCTGTTCACTCATAGTAGTGTACTGCCGACAGAACCCGGTCGTTAGCGGGCGGGATCGAACCAGGGACCTCTGGAGCTTAGTGCATGAGCCTCTACCGCATGAGCTAAAAGCCAACTGACTGTTAGCTAAGGTAGGTGTCCGCCTGCCCACCCACTAAATAGATGGGAGAGAACAGAAAGTTGGTATTAAGGGGTTGCTTTAGGGACAAAGTAAGGAGGATGAGATAAAATGAACTTTCTTTCGAAACTGCCTGCTAACAAGGTGTGTGCATGCGTATGTGAGCATTAATGCAAAATAAGAGCAGCCTCTTCACTCAATTATTTCTGACATTTCTGTTCTGTTATCTTCTGCATCTCACTGTGGACCCACTCAGTGGGCATTATGATGGGCTGATGGAAGTCTGCTTAGATCCTGGCCATGAGGGGATTACTCCTTCTTCCAAACTGTCAGTCTCCTAACACAAGACTTTTTCAAGCAGGCTAATGGGAGTGGGTGGCTTTGCAGGTCTTTCCTAAAAGAAATGCGGGTGAGCAGGCATCTGATTCCTCCAAAGATGGGTATATAATTGGACTTCTCTGATCTATGTAATCCTTTCTTTGGATTACGGCAAAGGAAGGATCTAAGGGGCTTCATATTCCTTTCGTACCAGTGTAAAACTGGTGTAACTCCACTGACTTCAGGGAAGTTGCTCTTGTTTTACCCCATTGTAAGTAAAAGGAGAATCCATACATTTGTATTTGCTTTGATCCTTAAAGGCCAGGACATGCTTGGTATCTCCACTTCCCCACAAATGCACGCAGAGTGCTTTCTTTGACTAGCCCTGCTCAGTATTGATAGAGGCCATATGACCTAGTGGACTGAGCATTGCCCCAGAAGATGTGGATTCTATTCTTTGGCTCTACTATTGACCTTGGGCAAGCTACTTCATCTCTCTGTGCTTCTGTTTCCCTCCCTACCCTTTTCCTCCTTAGATTATAAACTCTTCAGGACAGAACTGCCTTCAGGTGCCTGTACGTATAGTGTCTAGCACAATGGAGCTCCATCTTGGCTGGGATGTCTAGGCACTCCTGTAATATAAAGCATACTGTATGATAAAACTAGTGTCTATTCTATGCCTTGGGATTTTTCATGTCGAACTACTCTCTTTCTACTCTTGTAGCTGTCAAGTAGATCACATAAAGAGGGTGCTGTCTTTGATGGTGGATTATCCTTGGATATGGTTTTGTTTTCTTGTGCCAGGCAAAAGTGTCTGCCGCTCAGATATTATTATGTGGGAAGTTGCTCATGTAATAGTTTCATTCACTAACAGAGTGAACAGCCCATTGAGCACAGAATTTCTCTTCCAAAGGAATTGTTGCGTGGCCTCTAATCAAACGGCTGGCACTTAGAGCTATAATGTCAGTTTATTTAATATTGTCATATGGGTATTCTGTGATGTTTTCCTATTGTTACAACATCACCATTTCATTAAGCTGGATGTTTGTTATGCAATTTCAGTTATCTGAGCTATGCCCCTGTGGATTCTCCAGCACCTCTCTGCTGAAGCTAAGAGCTAAATTTATACATCTAGCAATTTTTCTTGAAAGAGAAGAAATCTCATTACTCTTCAGGAAAGGAAACAGGAGAACGGCTACAAGAAATGTGCTGGAAAGTCTTCCAGAAACAAGACATGGGAACGCACACAATTAGTAGCACTGGGTGATAACACCCTGGTATTTGTTGGTGAGACTTGAAATAGAGTTGAAATTAATGGCAAACACAGCTAACCTATTGATTGGCCAGATGGCTCCCTAAATACCTCTGGGCAAACCAACCTGTGATATGTGTAATGTGTGAAAAAAGGGTGGGATGGGCTTTTCAATTACTTTAAAACTTTAAAATTGCTGGCTGAGATTAGACCAATTGAATCCTTATTGTTCAGCATCACTAGCACAGCATGTAGGAAAGCACTTCAGTAATTAGATAATGGAAGCAGGTAACAAGAAGAGCATTCACTTTAGTGTGGACTTTCTTACAGATGGCTAGATCTGTTTTGTGTCTGGTAATCAGCCCAGGTTGGGAGTCATTAAAATAAATCCAAACAAAAACTGAGGGTCAATGTATGGAGGGATTGGCAGAAGAATGCATGATGACATATTTTGGGCTGATACCTTATCTTGTATTTGCTTGCTAGGGAGAAGCCACCTGCATGGAGCGAGCAGAGTGGCCACTTAAAGTAATAACAAAGGAAGAGCTGGCTACTGGCAAGGAGCTCCTGCTGAAATGATGCTCAGAAGACAAAATAATATACATTTCCACCTCAAGAAAACTATCTGAAGGGTATTCCTCTCCAATTGCCATGTGGACGTCATCAGGCAGTTGATTATCTGTCATTCACAATCTTCCAGTGTGGCAGCTTTGTCCTGCTCAGCAACACGAGAGGTAACGACAGGGCAACAGATTTTTGATGGTGGGGTTTTTTTGTTTTTGTTTTTGGTGAGGTGGGGAACCCTATTGAAATATGCAGCGTCAGTTAGAGGTATAGCTCTGTTCCTGTCCTGCTGCTACCACCCCAAGAGTGTATGACCTCTGTATCTTGTTCCCAGAAATGCATTCCTGCTGTACTCCTAAACCAAAACTCATTCTGTACTTAGACCCAAATAGTGAGCACAGAAAGTAGTTGAGCATCTCACTGTTCAGTCCTCACCAGTTACTGAACTTCTCATTCTGTGCTCTGGATAGCACCCTACGTCCTGTGCTGCCAAGCCCATTCCCTCTCCTCTCTGACAGATCTCTTCCAGACCCACTTTTGCAAAGGCTTTGCCTCCTCACCAGTGGTATGTCCACAGATCCCTTGTCTGAACCAATGACTCATTCATCATATCTGTCCATTGGGTACGTGTTAATGCAGAGGTGGGCAAACTACGGCCTGCGGGTCACATCCGGCCCGTGGAACCATCCTGCCTGGCCTTTGAGCTCCTGGCCAGGGAGGCTAGTCACCAGTCCCTCCCCTGCTGTCTCCCCTTCCCTGCAGCTATGCCACAGTGCAGGCAGAGGGGCTGCGAGCTCCTGCCACTCTGAGCGGCATGGTAAGGGGGCGGCAGTGGTGCATGGGGCGGTGGGGGGGCGTAGGGGGTCTCGGGGGGTCAGTCAGGGGACAGGGAGTGGTTGGATGGGGCGGAGGTTCTGTGACAGTTGGGGATGGGGAACGGGGGGTTGGATGGGAGTCCCGGGGGGGCTGTCAGGGGGAGGGGGAGTGGATAGGAGCTGGGGGGCAGTCAGGGAGCAGGGGAAGTTGGATAGGGGGTGGGATCCTGGGAGGGGGCGGTTTGGGGCAGGGGGTCCTGGGAGGGGGCGGTCAGGGGACAAGGAGCAGGGGGGGTTGAATGGGTCGGGTGTTCTGAGGGGGGCAGTCAGGAGGCGGGAAGGGGCAGATGGGGGGAGCAGGCTGTTTGGGGGGGCACAGCCTTCCCTACCTGGCCCTCCATACAGTTTCACACCCCGATGTGGCCCTTTGGCCAAAAAGTTTGCTCATCCCTATGTTAATGGGAAGAGACTTTTTTATTTGCATTTTGGTAGTGCCTAGGGGCTCCAGCCCTAGATCAGGGCCCCATGTGCTACACAGTGTATAAATGCATAACAAAGAACCCAGAGAGCTCAGGGGCAGATCTTCAAAAGGTATTTAGGTGCCACAATTCCCATTGACTTCAATGGCGGTTAAGTGCCTAACCAGCTTTAAAATTCGGGCACTTACATTGCAGAACATGTTACTTAGATTGTATCATGCCAATTTATAGTGCTTTAACAGTGAAAATAACTTTAGGCTTAAATATACTACTGAAGATTGCAGTAAAGTTTTAGATTATTTAATTAATCTTTCTGCAGCACAATGTACATGACGGGTGAGATTTTTAAAGATGCCAGGGGGTTTTGAGTACCCAATTTCTATTAATTTTAATGGGAACTGGCCATCCAAATTGCTTGCATCACTTTGAATATCTCAGCCCCAGGTTATATCCACAAAGTATTAAGTACCATGATTTTCAGACTCCTTCCGTTTGATAATCAAAGGCTCTTTGGGGCCATATTCTGTCTTCAACTCCCATTCATCCGTGCAACTCAAATGATACTGTCAACAGCTATAAAATTCTTCTCTCGTCTAAGAAGGTTCTTTACCGTTAGGGTTATGGCTGCATTATGGTTAAACTCTACCAGTAGGGTAGCAGACCCCCAGAGATACATGTGTGTGCGCTTGCTTGCTTTATTAATCAAAAACATCTGGGAGCAGATTTTTGGTACCTAGTGCATAAAACTTCCCATAGCAACATAGGGAATGGGTACCTGAATAATCCTGGGCACTTCACTCAAAGGCAGAAAAATAAAAATCCCTGAGCCAGCTGCAAAGAGGAAACAATTTTCTGAAATGTCAGTTAAACAATATATTCTCACTTATTAATAGTTTCAGACTCGGCCTCTTGTCCAAAAAAAAAGGGCTGCACATAACTATGCTAAGAAACACCTCAAAAATGTAGCTGTTGTCCTTATATCAGCTAATTAGAATGGTGCTTGTTATTAGAGCTGGCTAGAAAGTGGCAAAAATCATTGTTTTCAATAGAAATATGCTATTGTAGAAAAAATGAGATTTGAATATTTTACAGTTCTAGGGAGTGACAGGTAGAAAGAAGTAGAGGTTGTAGCTACACTGATTCAGACACTGGCAAGATACTGTTTGCCATTATGAACAGTGGAAATGGTATTACAGATGGACCTTACAGCCGAGGAAGACAGGACAAAGCACAACAGGTCTGTAAGACACCAAGAATGATAAATTTAGCTGCTTTGGTATCTGAATCAACATGATTGCTGTAACTTCGGCTACTTTTTACTCACTCTTCCTATGTGTTTGCCCAAGTGAGAACAGCAGTGCTACGCCATACCCAATCGACTGGGAATCGGGAGGAATAATGGATTGTGATGAGCATATTCCCAGGTAATTTACTGTGCTGCAGGCATTTTAGTATGTTGTTCAGCAGAAATGTAGTCACCTGTCAAGCGCACACACCACTGAAAATTCAAACTGACTTTGAAGAAAAGCAGATGTCACGTTATTAGAAATCTACTTCTCATCTCTACAGGTTCCAGAATGAGTAAAAAATAAAGGACAGGGAAGAATGTGATGGCAACATTTCTCTGATCCATTTCTTTGGGGTAGAAGTGATTGGCACTATGTCTCCACACTCTGTCTAGATTTTTGCAAGGGTGTTTTCATAAATGATGTGCAGCTGTCACATCATCAGTTGTGACCTCATGATGCTCCTTCTTTCCAGCTCCCAGGCAGGCATGTATATGGTATGGAACAGAACATATACAAGTTGCTGAAATAGCCCTCAGTACAAAAGAGGCATCTGTGAAAGTGAAAATGAAGCTAGTACTAGTGTAAACACACACAGTACCCATAGTATTTAGCTCTCTGGAATGGAGGGCAGGTTTTGATCAAGCCATCGTGAGCTCGCTTTACAGACAACAATGCCCATCTGTGTTGCTATCTTTGGGAAAATATGCCCATGAGGAAACACGGGAGATTTGAGTGAAGATCTTGGTAGAGCAGTGGGGACTGTGCAGTGAGTTGTAGCCAACTCTGGCAAAACCTGCTTTCCCATCCCCAGTTTTTATCCACTATGAAGCTCATGCATTCCGGGAGCATCATCAGATCTGTTGATGGCATTTTGACCAACCAGAGAGCTCTTCTTGGTGCAATCAGTATAAAGTAAGACTACATCGTGCTCTTTAAAAAGAGATTCTGGAAAACATCCCAGATTTGTACATGTACCTCCTTAGTTTACAGTTCAGAGGACAAGGCTGAACAGGGATTTGATGGAGATTAATAGCTGGGTTCTTTTTCCCCCATTTAGAAATGAAATAATAGCCACACTCTAAAATAAAACCCCTCCAGGATTTGCTGGCATACATAGAACAATGCTTCTGTGCTAGATGTGTACAGCTGTATTTGCACCATTGTGATTCACCTTTTTAGAAAGCCCTATCAAGAGAGTCCATCTATAACTCCATTTAGAAACTTCCTATTATTTGTATTACAGTAGCACCTAGAGATCCCAACAGAGATGGAAACCTCCTTGTGCTAGGCACTGTACAAACACATAGTGAGAGACAATCTCTGCCCCGAACTGCTTACAATCTAAAGAGAGAGTGCAGACAAAGGATGGGAGAAGAAAGAGATTAAATGACTTGGCCAAGATCATACAGCAGGTCAGTGTCCAAGCCAGCAATAGAACTCTTCCTTCCATGGCTCTAGCTGCTAGACAGCATGCCTCTCTAAACAAAACCTATAGCTCCTGCCCTGCACGTACCCTGCTCACAGCTACTGCTTTTATTATAGGTTTCAGAGTAGCAGCCATGTTAGTCTGTATTCACAAAAAGAAAAGGAGTACTTGTGGCACCTTAGAGACTAACCAATTTACAATTTAAATTGGTTAGTCTCTAAGGTGCCACTAGTACTCCTTTTCTTTTTGCTTTTATTATCTTTTCTTTTCTATGCTTGTTTTTTCCTTCTCCTTGACCTTAGGATGTGGAGGCTCAATGCTTATGACCATTCTTGATCCAAATTCAGATGGTAATTTTCTGGTAATTGATTATGGTATTAAATATTCAGCTTTTGGAATAATTGCCAGATCAAGCTGCCAATTTATACAAGGGCAACACTATAGGTTGTGATGTGAGCAGGGAACTTAGCTGGAGTTTGGCTTCTAGCCCAAATCTAGTTGCTATGACTTACCCACATACTAGAATACCTTCAGATTTTACAGGTAACAAATGTATGATGCTATTTGTAAAAGGAAATATTTTGTAGATCATCTGGTAGGGGTCACGCTGTTTGGTATTACAATGCCAACATATCTAAAATGCCTAGAAGATCAACTCTTTGCCAGCTGTTGGTTAATGGCAGATGGCCAACAAAGCATTCAGTTTCTCCGTTTGTTAGAACCTTGGAGAATATAGCTTTTTTGTATTAATGGAGTTTAACAGCTACTTAAGACCTGTTTCATAAGAAGTTTATGCACCATTGAACTCCAACTAATTTTTCCCCCCGCAATTCTCCTAGAAGTGAATTTCTGACTCATTTTAAAGGGGAGAGAATCCCAAAATTTTAACTACTTTTAAATACTGCATTTGGAATTGGTGCAGTTTGACACCCCGGTTTATATCACTGAAGATAAACCTGAGGTTACCAATGGAGCTATCTGGATGCAATTATGGGAAAGCAGTCCTCTGCCAAAGAGGACGTATAGTACATGAGTACAAAAATTGTAGAGGTCAGATGTTTAACTGCGAAATATCATTCTTGGCTAAGAGGGGTACAGACATGCTAATTGGTAGATTCAATTGTGCTAGCTGAAATCTAATAATAAACAAACACTTATTTGTGAAAGTGCAAATAGTGAAATGACAAGAGTTTGGCAGAATACCCAGTGGGGATAATAGGATATGAGCCAAGTTTAGACCTGGTGGTGATGAATGCCAGACCCTTGACTTCCATCAGGGTTGTACTTGCCGACATTAGGCATGACTTTGGTTGCATAACTAGATAAAGTTAAAACCATAATCTTTTACAGTTTTCTAACCCAACTTGCCTTCCTTTTTGGTCAGAACTGGAGCTAAGCAAAATGTTCGTAATGAAATCAAAACCCCTGGCCCGGCTTCAGGATTCAGTAGTAACCTGAAACTTGGGTTAAGTTTGCATCTCTTGCAGTGAGCCTTAGCGGAGTTGTGAGCCCAGGACAAATAGATAAGGATGGTAAAATTAGGTTTCAGAGTAACAGCCGTGTTAGTCTGTATTCACAAAAAGAAAAGGAGTAACACTCTCACAGGAGAGTGAGTTTGTGTGTGTGTGTGGGGGGGGGGGGGCGAAGGGTGAGAAAACCTGGATTTGTGCTGGAAATGGCCCAACTTGATGATCACTTTAGATAAGCTATTACCAGCAGGAGAGTGGGGTGGGAGGAGATATTGTTTCATGGTCTCTGTGTATATAATGTCTTCTGCAGTTTCCACGGTATGCATCTGATGAAGTGAGCTGTAGCTCACGAAAGCTCATGCTCAAATAAATTGGTTAGTCTCTAAGGTGCCACAAGTACTCCTTTTCTTGTTGGTAAAATTGTCCATCATGATATAGAAAAAGCAGAAGTAGTAAATACATATTTGTTTTGTATTTGAAAAGAAGCAGAGTGATGCATTCATATGTTACAGTTGTCATGAAATATTTCCTATTCCATCAATAACTAGGAAGGATGTTAAATGAGAAAGTTAAATATTCAAGATCCAATAACTTGCACCCAAAAGTATTACAAGAAGTAGCTGAGAGCTCTCTCAATCACTTATGTTTTTGTAAACAAATCTTGGAACACTGGGGAAGTGCCATAGGACTGGAGAAAATCTAATGCTGTGCCTATATTTTAAAGGGGTAAATAGGCTGACCCACGTAACTGTAGTGTGGTTAACCTGACATTGATCCTGAGCAAAATCATGGAAAGGCTGATCTGGGACACAGCAGTAAAGTATTAAAGGACGGTAGCATAACTAATGCCAATCAACACAGTTTTATGGAAAACAGGTCTTATCAAGGAAATTTGTGGTTTTTTGATGAGATCACAAGTTTTGTTGAGAAAGGTAACTTAACATAACTACTTGTACTTAGGTTTCAGAGTGGTAGCCGTGTTAGTCTGTATCAGCAAAAACAATGAGGAGTCCTTGTGGCACCTTAGAGACTAACAAATTTATTTGGGCATAAGCTTTCGTGGTCTAAAACCCACTTTGACTTCATCTCACATGACATTCTGATATAAAAATAGCATTGTACAAAGTCAACGTATCACACGTTAAATAGATTAGAAACTGGTTTAGTGACAAAAAGCAAGTGGGAATTGTCATCAAATAGAGAAGTATCTGGTAAATTCCTGCTGGGATCTGTTCTTGGCCCAAAGCTATTACATCTCGTTATAAATGAACTGGAAGAAAATGTAAAATTATTACTGATGAAATTTGCAAATGACAAAAAATTGGTGAATTAGTTAATGATGGAGACAAGTCCATTATACAGACTGATGTGGAACGCTTGCTAAAGTAGGCTCTTTTGAACAAATGTTTTAATACAGCCAAGTGTAATGTCATAAAACTGTCCCCAAAAAATGGAAGTCACACTTACAAGATGGGGGACTGTATCCAGGAACTCAGAAACATTGAGAAGGACTTAGGGATCATGATAGGGAACCAAATGAACATGAACTCCTAGTGTGGTGCTGTAGCTAAGAGGGTGAATCAGATCTTCAGAAAGGATGTTAAACAGTTGAAAGTACTAATACAAGAGCTACAAAAATGAACTGAAGCCTGGAAACTTGTCTTTCTCACCAACAGAAGTTGGTCCGATAAAATATATTAGCTCTCCTGCCTTGTCCTTATAAACGCATTAAAGTGAGATACTTAAAAAGCTCAATCTGTTTAGTTTATGCCAGAGAAGGTTAGGGGATTACTTGTAGATTCTTGTAGAAAGTAATCAAAGGGAAGAAATATTGTGATAGTAGATGCCTCTGTAATCTAGCAGAAAAAGGCATAATGAGCACCAGTGGTTGGAAGCTGAAGCTAAACATTTTTGGACTAGAAATAAGGCTAAATATAACAGTGAAGGTAATTAACCATTAGAATAATTTACCAAGGGATGCAGTGGATTCTCAGTCACTTAGTCTTTAAATCAGGCTATATATCCAATGTTATCCAATAGCTCAAACAGAAGTTATGAGCTTGGTGCAGAGTTTACTGGATGAGGTTCTATGTGGCCTGTGTTATGCAGATGGTCAGACTAGATGACTATAAGGGTCCTTCTAGTCTTAAAATCTATGAAATATGGTTTGGAGTCGGTGTTTTATTTGTTAATCATCAGTGTACTCAGTGCTGTTCAGGACACACAAAGACCACTCCCTGCTCTATGCAGTTCCCAATCCAACACACAGATACTAAGAGACCTACTGAAATTCTTCTCCCACCCCCCTACCCTGACTCCACCCTTCTTCCTACTTTTTTTAATATCTCTCTTTAAAATGTTGGCATGAAGAAGACATTTGTCAGACTTGAGTTTGTGTTTCAGTGTTACAGAAGTGGTGGGTCATTGGGAGAGCTTTGGATGAGATGAGGGCATCATACATTTGGACAGCGATGCTGTCCTCTGCATAGGAGGCAGCATGGAAAAAAGTACAGAGATGAATGGGCAAAGGACGCAGATAAAGTGGCAAGGCTGGCATGAGGGTGGAATGAAGCAGACTTGATAATAAGTCAGGTCTGAGATGTAGGGCTGGGCAGAGCTATGTAGGTCTTCAAAGGCAAGGAGGAGAAGCTGAAGTCTGAAGTGGTGGGGAAGGGATTTCCTTAGGAGGGAAAAACATGTCAATGGGGAATCCCTGCACATAAGAGAGCTGCAGCATGTGAAAGAGAGGCATTTGCCAATTAACACACTAATTTCCATAGTCACTAATCACTGTCTAGCAAGATAAGATTTCATTTTATTGCCTTAGCACCTCTACGTACAGCTGTAGGTCAAGGGCCCAGTTTTGTGAAGCACTGAAGACCTGCCACTGTCTATTTTGGTATATATTTGTTGTCTGCTTTTCCCCCCCATCTCAGTCCAAAAACTCAAAGTAAATCCCATCAACATCAATGGGAATTGAGGGTCATTAGTAGAGCTGGTCGAAAGTCAGAATTTCTGTTCCACAGAAAACTCTGGGGGTGGGGAACTAGGAACATCAAAACCTTCCGTGGAAGGAAAATATTAAAAAGAATCATTAGAAATAGGGCTCTCAAGTGATTTAATTTTTTTAATCACGATTAATCGCGCGATAAATTGCAGTGTTAAACAAAAATAGAATACTATTTATTTAAATATTTTGGATGTTTTCTACATTTTCAAATATATTTATTTCAATTACAACACAGAATACAAAGTGTATCGTGATTTTTTTTTTATTTGCACTGTAAAAAATCCAAAAGAAATAGTATTTTTCAGTTCACACAATACAAGTGCTCCAACCGGAGAGCAAGGTCAGGGGCCGCTCCATGCAGCTCCCAGAAGCAGCAGCATGGCCCCCCTCCGACTCCTACATGTAGAAGCAGCCATGGGGCGGGGCTCTGCTCTGCACACTGTCCCCGTCCAAAGCGTCACCCCCGCAGCTCCCATTGGCTGGGAACCGCGGACATAGGAGCCAGAGAAGCTGCATGCTGCTGCTTCTAGGAGCTGCTTGAGGTAAGCTCCACACAGAGTCTGCACCCCTCAGCCTCCCCCCATGTCCCTTCCCCAGCCCTGTTCCCCCTCCCATACTCCAAACCCCTCAATCCCAGCCCAGAACACCATCCTGCGCCCTGATCCCCCTCCTCCCCTCTGAACCCCTCGATCCCAGCCCAGAGCACCCTCGTACACCCCAAATCCCTCCATCCCCAGACACACCCCTAGCTGGAACCTGCACCCCAACCCCCACCCCAGCTCTGATCCCCCCTTCCGCCCTCTGAATCCCTCGATCCCAGCCCAGAGCACCCTTGTACACCCCAAACTCCTCATCCCCAGCCCCACCCCATAGCCCATACCCCCAGCCAGAGCCCTCACCCCTTCCCTCACCCCAACCCCAATTTTGTGAGCATTCCTGGCCCGCCATACAATTTCTATTCCCAGATGTGGCCCTTGGGCCAAAAAGTTTGCCCACCTCTTTTCTAGAGCCTACAAATCCAATCAGTCCTATTTCTTGTTCAGCCAATCACTCAGATAAACAAGTTTATTTACATTTGCAGGAGATAATGCTGCCCACTTCTTGTTTACAATGTCACCTGATATTGAGAACAGGTGTTCTCAAGGCACTATTGTAGCCAGCGTCGCAAGATATTTACATTCTAGATTCGCTAAAGTTTCTAAAATGGTGGTTGAAGTATAAAGTACATCCCTTCATACTTCAACCGCCATTCCAGGTGACATGCTTCCATGCTGATGGATGCGTTCGGCTCGATAACGATCCAAAGCAGTGCAGACTGACCCGTGATCATTTTCATTATCTTAGTCAGATGCTACCAGCAGAAGGTTGATTTTTCTTTTTCGGTGGTTCGGTTCTGTAGTTTCCGCATCGGAGAGTTGCTATTTTAATACTTCTGAAAGCATGCTCCATACCTGTCCCTCTCAGATTTTGGAAGGCACTTCAGATTCTTAAACCTTGGGTTTAGTGCTGTAGCTATCTTTAGAAATCTCACATTGGTATCTCCTTTGCGTTTTGTCAGATCTGCAGTGAAAGTGTTCTTAAAATGAACAACATGTGCTGGGTCACCACCCGAGACTGCTATAACATGAAATATATGGCAGAATGTGGGTAAAACAGAGCAGAGGACATACAAGTCTCCCCCGAGGAGTTCAATCACAAATTCGATTAATGCAGTATTTTTTTAAGGCGCATCATCAGTATGGAAGCATGTCCTCTGGAATGGTGGCCAAAGCATGAAGTGGCATGCAAATGTTTAGCATGTCTGGAATGTAAATACCTTGCAATGCTGGGTACAAAAGTGACATGCAAATGCCTGTTCTCACTTTCTGCTGACATTATAAATAAGAAGAGGGCAGCATTATCTCCTGTAAATGTAAACAAACTTGTTTGTCTTAGCGATTGGCTGAACAAGACATAGGATTGAGTGGATTTGTAGGTTCTGAAGTTTTATTAATTGGAAAGGGTCTTCATTTTTGCTACCTCAGCAACCTATATTGTTTGCAGCTTAAATCACAAATCTGGTGGGAAATCAAACCCTGTTTTTCACATTATAGTTCCTTGTCTTTGAGTATAATTGCAATTATAAGTTGTGGTGGTAAGAAATAATCTGAATGTATTATGAGAAAGCAGGCGGCAAGGAAAAACCTGCTGCATTGCAGTCCAGAGCCTACTCCCAATTCCAGATATAATTTACTTACAATGAGTTCTTCAAATTATTCATAAGACAGCAGTGAGCCTCATTTACCAACACAATAGGGCTGCATGTAATTAGAACTATTTCAAAATGGATTTTTTTCCCTATAGATCAATTGTTCCTACTATAAGTGCTGCTAAAACAACAAATTCTGTTTTCCTTCTGAAGTAACAGTTTGAAGGAGATATCTGACTCCTAGTCTGAAAAAAGACACAGCGGCAGTAGCTGGGAGACGTCCAGTGACATAGTCCTATTACTGGTTTGTTTGGTTTTCTCAAATGCGATTGGCTATTTTATTTGGGCTCTGTAAATATCCCAACCAAAACCACCTTGGGCCATACTTTAGCTGGTGTAAATGTGTAGCTGCTCTAAAGTCAATGAACCTTTGCAGATGTACCGCATCAGAGGATCAGATTCCCCATATCTCCTTATGTAGGCATCTTTGTTTCCAGTCGGCTTCATTCTCATCTCAGTTACACCAGTTTTACCCTGGACTAACAAAATTGACTACATTGGGGTTACGCCTGATTAGAGTTTCCTGGGAAACCAAACTTTGGTTCCACAATTTGAGTTTTTGGAAACATTTTTGTCATAAGTTCAGGAAAAAACATGAAAATTATCAAAAATCCCACAATATACTATGGAAACACTGAAATATAGAGTTTCTAAGCCAAAATAGATTTATCAGGCCTCTCGGCTGCTGGCAAGTTAAGAGTCTGGTTGGTTTCACTTCAGCTATTCAGTGGTGGACAGCCATGAAACTGACAAGACTCATATAAATTTCAGTTTCAGAGTAACAGCCGTGTTAGTCTGTATTCACGAAAAGAAAAGGAGTACTTGTGGCACCTTAGAGACTAACCAATTTATTGAGCATGAGCTGTAGCTCACGAAAGCTTACTTCATCGGCTGCATGCTGTGGAAAGCGTAGAAGATCTTATTATAGGATCTACAACCTACCCTGAAGGATGACCCAATACTCTCACAAATCTTGGGAGACAGGCCAGTCCTTGCCTACAGGCAGCCCCCCAACCTGAAGCAAATACTCACTAGCAACCACACACCACACAACAGAACCACTAACCCAGAAACCTATCCTTGCAACAAAGCCCGTTGCCAACTGTGCCCACATATCTATTCAGGGGACACCATCACAGGGCCTAATAACATCAGCCACACTATCAGAGGCTCATTCACCTGCACATCCACTAATGTGATATATGTCATCATGTGCCAGCAATGCCCCTCTGCCATGTACATTGGTCAAACTGGACAGTCTCTACGTAAAAGAGTAAATGGACACAAATCAGATGTCAAGAATTATAACATTCATAAACCAGTCGGAGAAAACTGCAATCTCTCTGGTCACGTGATTACAGACATGAAAGTCGCTATTTTACAACAAAAAAACTTCAAATCCAGACTCCAGCGAGAAACTGCTGAATTGGAATTCATTTGCAAATTGGATACAATTAACTTAGGCTTGAATAGAGACTGGGAGTGGCTTAGTCATTGTGCAAGGTAGCCTATTTCCCCTTGTTTTTTCCTACCCCCACCCCTCAGACGTTCTTGTTAAACCCTGGATTTGTGCTGGAAATGGCCCACCTTGATTATCATACACAATGTAAGGAGAGTGGTCACTTTGGATAAGCTATTACCAGCAGGAGAGTGAGTTTGTGTGTGTGTGTGGGGGGGGGGGGGTGAGAAAACCTGGATTTGTGCTGGAAATGGCCCAACTTGATTATCATACACATTGTAAGGAGAGTGGTCACTTTAGATAAGCTATTACCAGCAGGAGAGTGGGGTGGGAGGAGGTATTCTTTCATGCTTTTTGTGTGTATATAATAAGATCTTCTACACTTTCCACAGCATGCATCCGATGAAGTGAGCTGTAGCTCACGAAAGCTTATGCTCAAATAAATTGGTTAATCTCTAAGGTGCCACAAGTACTCCTTTTCTTTTTATAAATTTCAGTGAGCAGCTTCCAGGGCTTCTAGACTACCCTCCTTGGTGGAAGCCGTGGGTCATCCAGATCCTGCCTGGTGGGTGTGGGTTGGAGAGGAGCTGGGAAGCCCTGGTATGCCAGCTCCTGGTTCAGTGGGCTGCTGAGGAGCTGGGCAGATTTAGATGGCATGAAAGCTGGTGTCGATTGGACATTCTGGGGGTGGCGGGGAAGGAAAGAGGGTAAAAAAATAGAACTGATTAGGCAAAACATGTTTATTTTGATGAATCAGCAAGTTCTGACAAATGTTTTGAGTTTTTCAGACCAGCTCTAGTCCTGATATAAACCAAACCAGTGCAAGTGAGAGGACAATCAAGCCCAGTGAAACTTGTCTTAAGCCCCTAAATTTGTCTTAACCTAGTGGTCCAGTAAAGTCAGTTGCCTTTTTGAAGAGGTCTCTAACTAAAGGATGAACAAAATTCTACTGGAAACAGCACTGGGCAACTTTAAGGTGGACACTTCAGCCTGTAGGAGTTGATGCTTAATGCAAATATTAATGTAGAAAGTAGAGTATCTCTGTGCTTCCAGTGTCTGACTTTTCCCCTTATCTTTCAGCCGCCTGTTTTCATGGTCTTCAGTGGGTTTTGGATCAGGCCCAGAATGCATGTAGATGTGCTTAACAAATGATCTGTATATTTCGTTTAGATAATTATCTCCCTCTTTTCCCTTTGACATTGTTCAAGTTCTCCTTGCACACAGTATTATTTTGTTTGACATTTGCATTACCGCTGCAGTTTCCATGCCAGTGGCCTAACACTAAATGTGACCAAGATTTGCTATGCATAAGGTCAGAGACTATCTTTATATAACATTAATTCACATTAACAAATCACATTGCCTGTTCATGTGAAATGGTTATGTAATGCCACAGAACATAGGGGCTCAGTTCATTAAAAGAAAAGTTACAAGTCGTAACTCTAGGCAGCTTTCTGCACTTTTATGCTATGTTCAGCATCTCCCTTTGCAGTGAGTTTGATTCCCTTCTCCATACTTTGGAAATGTTTACTGGTCCATTATATATTTTCAGGATGTACAATGGGGAAAAAGAAACAGAATAACACTAACGGAGTTAGACTGTATTAGGCAGAGAGGAAACGAACTAAGAGCTAAATCCTCAACAGGTGTAAATCAGCATGGTTCCATTAACTTTAGTGGAGTTACTTTGACTTAAAGGGTTGGATCCGCAGTTGGTGTGTAAGTCGTCCTCCGATTGAAAAGAATAGTGTAAAAAGAGCTGTGTGGGATGAGGTTGCCCAGAGACGTCCCTTCTTCCTTTTCCTTGCTGCATGACTCTGCAGTGTCTGTTCAATAAAAGATGAATGCGTACTAGAACACCTGGAATACACGCAGCTCAGTTTCTGTTTGTGCGGTACTGTAATGGCCTTATAAAGAGAGACGCTCACAAATACAAAACCCCAGATGCAGTTTTCCCAGACTGTCCTTTCTCCAAGTAGAAATGTATTTTGGGAGAATTCAAAAGTTTAAAGGCTTGCTGTCTCCAGCCCAAACTGCTTGCATTTCAGTGGGTTACTTGAGAGGGTGGGTGCTAGAAGGTTTGCAAAGCCCCAGTCCTTTAATTGGATGCATGTGGGTGGAGACCTAAATTCATGCAGAGCTCCAATATTACCTTTATATGTATCCTCATAGTACTTAGAAGCCCCAGTCCTGGGCCAGGACCCCATTGTGCTAGGTGCTCTAGAAACACAGAACAAAGACAGCCCTGCCCCCAAAAGCTTACATTGTAAATATTAGACACGAGATGACAGATGGATGCAGACAGACCAACTGGGAAGCACAATGAAACAGAGATAATATTGGTCACCATGATGGGCAGTGATCTCAGCACATCAACAGCCTAATCATCGTTAAGGTTTTTTTTGTAGGCATTATGTCAAAAGAGAGTTTTAATGAGGGAGCTGAAGAATAATACATTAGTTTTACAGATTTTTTTTAATGAGGAGCTTGATTAGTTTCAGTGAGACTTCATGTAGGTTCAAGGGTTTGCCGATGCAGATCTGACTGCAAAGTCAGCTCCTGAGAAATTAGAGGCCCCACTTCAGCAGCCAGTCCCTATGCAGCAAGGCACTTAAACATATGGTTAACTTTAATGGAATTTACAGTTAAGCATCTGTGTGATGGGGTGTACCAGGCCCCCTCCTGGAGGACTCGTCGTCCTACCACATCCTGCCCCAGGAAAGGAGCAGGCCTTCCTAGAGAGGCTGCACAGAAGCAGCCAATCAGAGTACAGCAGGCTCAGTTAAAAGGAACTGCTGGGCATGAGCAGGTCAGTTTCTGGCTGAGACTAGAAGGGATAAGACAGAGGAACTGTCCTGGTAAGGAGGCCTGGGAAAGACCCTGTGCACAAAGGGAACAGACAGAGAACCCAAGGACCATAACCCGAAGGGAATGGGTGAAGATGATGGGACAGAGTGGGAATCAGCTCAGGGACTGGCGGCAGCAGCAGCTATTACAAAAAAAAAACTCATGTGGCTTCTATTTGTAGGGTCCCTGGTTTGGGATCTGGAGTAGTGAGCAGGCCGAGGTCCCCCCACTGGCAAAGTGGCCAAGGCCCCAAGAAAGGGACAAGTTTTGCTTTGGAGCCCAAGCAAAGGGCTGGAATTTGCACAGACCTGGAGATCGGGCTGGAGAGGGCCAACCATTAGTTAGACTGTGTTACCCTGGAAGAGGACTGAAGTTAAGAAGTGACCTGTCTGGAGAGCTGCAAAAGGCAGAGTCTCTAGGGAGAAAGCCCTGAGGTGGCTGCTGTATAATAGGGCAGGCACAGAGCTGAGAACTAAGCCCAGAGGCCGGGCTGCAGATAGCACAGTTATAGTCTTTGTTGGACTTTTGTTACCGCAGAAGGGGTTCATCCGTTTTAAACTGTATGTGACTTAGCTGGATGGCTGAGCCACTGAAGACCCGCTCCATGAGGGCAACAACCAATAGGAGGCACCGCAAGCAGAGACAGAGTGCAGGTTTGCATCCAGCTCACAGGAGGTGTTCATGAGAGGTGAGCGCACCCCTCCCAATGTGCTTAAGTGTTTTGCTGAAATAGGGCCAGAAAGGAGCCAGAGAAAAAGAGAGAGAAAGAACTGGGGTAGAAAAGAGGGAAATAGATGAGCAGAAGTATGGCTGTCTGGGGACAGTGGCAACATAGCTAAGCCTAACTACACCAAGTGAGATTGATGAGCTAGGAAACAATATCTTGTAAGAGCTCCCAGGAGAAAGACTCCATCCAGGCTGTTTTCTGGGAGGGTGATCTTTACGAGAAGAGCTGAGGAGATCCCCTGATGCCATTCCCTAAGAAAAAATTATAGTCACCATTATTCTCTCATCAGAATTAAATCTTCCCCTTTATCTTCTTTACAATTGGGCTGCTGCCTTTTTCTCTGTGTACATTTGTAAGCACTGCTAGCACCAATGCTGCTTCATGCTGACAAGCAACATACGTGCCATTACCCACAGGGGCTTAGGAAGAAAATTGTATTTTAAAAACATGCACGTGTTATTCCATTCATACCCAGTATCTGATTATCCTTGCTGTGTATAGTATCGAACTGTTGAAGGAAGCTGCACAAGAAACTAAATGCTAATGAAGAACGGCCTGATAACCCTCCATCTTGTTGAGGAAATCAGGTAGAAATCATCATGCTGACAACAGCCCTTTATCCTCTAGAGTTTGGAAGGGATTGATAGGGGACACCTTGCAATCTACCCTCAGGCAGGCAGACCAAGTCATCTCTGACTCATAGGTTGGTCCTAGTTCTACTTTTCTCCAGAGGAGAAGTAAGATTTGCCAGCCCTTTTCCTGGCAGTAGTCCAATAGGATCTATGCCCATGTTGTGCCTTGCAATGTGAGTAGCCCATGCAGAGGAGTAAGGGGGTTCTTGAAAGGAGGTTAGCTGAAATATGAGGTCCAATAAAAGATATTGCCTCATTTACCTTGTGTCTCATTTAGGCTAGGTCATGTCTGAGCCCGCAGAGATAAGCAACTGTAAAATTCCAAGTCATCCCACACCGAAAATGTTATGCCCTATTTTGGTCATCATATAGACAGTGTTTGAAACACATGAAGGGAATTGATGTTATAGTAGCCTTCACATGACTCAGTAATAAGATATATCCTATAATAAGAGAGAATATTTCCAGGAAAAGCCATTCACTAGATAAAACTAGAAGGAGTACAGAAAAGATTGTCAGTGAGAAAGGATATGACCAAGATAAACAGGAATTCTAATGTTGGGGGTAACAGAAGATCAGGCTACTGGCTTCTTTTGTCAAGGCACGTTGGGATCTACTCATGAATAGCACTATATAAAAGGTAGGTACAGCCCTTCTCTATGACTGCGGGGGTCAAACGCTCCCACAACACAGGGCATCCATCGGCACTTGCTGGAGGCGACTTCGCGGAAAGTGGCTGAGATGCAGAATGTCCCAGCAAAGAGCTGTTGCAAACTCAGCCTTTGGAGCCACACATTGCAACCCAGCCCCTTCCCCCACAGGCACCTTTCCCGGCTCTGGGCTGCTTCTACTGAAAGGGCCCTATCCTCCTCTCTCTCTCCCCTGACCCCTGGGAGTCAGGAGTAACTGGGTTGCAGCAGCCTCCCACTGGGAGGAGGGATAGCTCAGTGGTTTGAGCATTGGCCTGCTAAACCCAGGGTTGTAATTTCAATCCTTGAGGGGTCCATTTGGGATCTGGGGCAAAAATTAGGGATTGGTCCTTCTTTGAGCAGAGGGTTGGACTAGATGACCTCCTGAGGTCCCTTCCAACCCTGATATTCTATGATTCTGTGATTAAAGTCCCAATTAAGTAAAACATTTAAACACGTGCCAACGATGCTGAAGTCAGTGTAACATAAACTAGTCCTTATATGCTTTGCTGAATAGTGATGGATTGCTGAACTGGGGCCTAAATGAAGAGAGACAAAAACAATCATAGTAATAGCTGAGAAGTGGTAGCAGAACCTGAATCCACAAACAAGTCCTTGGTGACTTCATTCCTAACCCCAGCTGACATTTTTCTATATTATATATAGTTGTTGCTGACACTGTTTATTTGACAGGGTTGCTAGGATAAAATAATGGGTCACTGAGGGAACAGAAGTTTGATTTCTCCTTCAGGTAGGCTGCTGTTTGAGCTAGTTCTTGTTTAATTTCTTTTCCTTAATTGTTTTCATTCTAATGTCTAGATTCCTTGCTCTTTGGGGTTATAGGCAGACCCTTAACTTCATCTGTGCATCAATTTTTTGCAGTTCCATACTTTCAGCCTAAGAAATCACTGGCAGGTCAGAATCGTTCAGCCTCAATTACAGTGTGAACTATAGAAATGAAGAGGTGAAATGAATGCTTAAATGGGGAGAATCCATTTGACCTCTTCAAGGCATTTTCTCCAACAGTTCCACTTCTTCAGTGTTAAAGTCAGAGGTAGTCTTCCTCTCCTGTATTATACTTTTTCCAAATCCTCTCCGAAACAGATAATGACTCTTCCTCGTTAAGGATGGGCTGTCTAGGCATGCACTATATTCCCCTCCCATACATTATCCCAGCTCAAAATTGAGGCTGAATCTTTTAAAGTTTCATAATACCAGAAGTATTGCAAAAGTCAAATAGACTGGTGCAGCAGTGACCGTATATTGCAACGTTAATCAGAACATTCAGTGGCCCAGCTTGTCCTTGGCTGTTTGGTGGATGTGGGGCAGTATGAAGGTGAGTGGGAGAAGCACAAGGAGCTTTCCCCATGCCTGACACATTCTGCTGAAAGGCTATCTTCGGGAGACTGTAAAGGCTGCTCTCTTCATGCACTTTCAGGTCACAAATGACCCCAAATGGAGTAGAAAAAAGACATGGATGCCGCTATCTTTGCATTGCCCTGCAGAGCTGGTTGGGGGAACAGGCTGCACCATCTTAAGGGGTGGTGCAGCCTCTGAACTTCTCTTGTACTTCCTGGAGCTCTGGGAGAGATTATGCCTCCTTGTCAGAGCTTCCCCTAGGGGCAGTGCAGAGCTTCACCTCTCCTTGTTACGATTATAGCTAAATACCACCCTGTCAGCTTGCAGGTCTGTGTAAGAGAAGTCCATAGTGCTATATCAGGGTATTTGTGTCTACTTCTATTCTAGCCATGTCTTCACTTAAGCTTAGTCCATGCATCGTTTATTGTAGGAGAGCAAAACCAACAAAATGTTTACATAACAAAGGGAGCCATAATACATACACAGTGCTATAGCTGAGTAAAAATAAGGCAATTTTTATTCTCTCAGGTTCACACTCTGAGTTTACCAGCATAGTCTCTTGTGACAAGTTTTCCTGGAGCACTGTTTGCTGCCTCTGCATTCTATATTCAGAAGAAACCACACAACTGTTATAACTTCTCTTACTATCATTTGGGGCCTGGCGGCATAAATAAATGCATATGCTAACTGCTATTAGCTCAGAGCTTTGGCTTTTCAATCAGTATTGAATATAGGACAACTGGATCCATCTTTCAGTGACTGGTATGTCCCTCTTATTTCCAACATCTCATATTAGGCCTCAATCCACCAAAGTACTAAGGTACATGCTGAACATCAGACCACATTCAGGTTAAAATACAAATTAAGCATGTGCTGGATGAGGGCCATAATACAGTGCTCAATCCAAGTAGCTTGCCAGTGTTTCCATGATCGAGACAATCACCAAAGTCACTACAATTGCCTTCTATATAGTTGCTTCATCATTAGATAGGGGCCTATTCTGTTGACAGGCTGTGATATAAAACTGTTTAAGCCCAATGCATTTGCCTGGTAGAATTCCTGCTGCTTTGTCTTATTTTTGACTCATTAGGTTTATTCCCCTTTGCAGATATATAGAAATTAAAAGGCAATTTACAATGACTAATGCTGCCAATTCTGATCAAACAAGTTAAAAATCATACTTTGCCATGTTAAAAATGCCCTAGGGAACAGAGTGAACAGATCATCTGTGGAAATTTCTATAGCACTCTGATGGAAACAAAAAGCTAATGAGACTTAATTTCAAATTTCTGTATGCTAAACCTTTAAAGTCTCTTTTCTGCTGCTTCCATATTTTCTATGACAGTGGACTTTAGGCTTCATAGTAGTGATGGGCACACCTCAAAAAGCAGCTGTAGATAAACAGAGAAGAGTATGGGATATTAATTGAGACCATCTAATCCTTTTTGAGATCTCCCTCTTCTCTCTCTTGCCTCCAGTCCCAACCACTCTCTTCTCTAACCCCCCATTCTTTCCCATCACCTCAAGTCATTTTGCCCTAAGTATATTCCACTGTTTAGTTCTGACTCTGGTTTATTCATATGGCATCTGATCCAGGGATTTCTTGAGCCACAGGTCCGTCGGAATGCATTGCTAACCTCTAACCCCCGGAACCCTCAGGATCAGTGAGATTTGTAGACAGCATCTGACCTGTCAGGAACCACTCAAACCTGCTGAGGTTCTGAGTTGTGGCACGTGTCAGAGCACGTGCTAATGATAAGGTCCTACCTTTAATACAGGTGGCTCAAATTCAATCCAGTGAAGACAGAAGTGACACTGCTAGAGAGAAGAAAGCATTTTGAACGGAGCTGATAAAAAATAAAACCGTTTAAAACCCAAACTGAACATTTTTGAAAATATTTCACAGTTGAATGTATTCCAAAACTGAACTGTGAATTTCATCATAATTTGAAGAATTAAAATCTAAATTTGAAACATTGACCAGTTCTGATTTTGAAGGACTTATGAAGACCCTGACTGCTCTTTATCAGAGCATCTGTCTTCCAATTGTCAGAGTAGCATTAAGGCTTTAATAGCGTTAGTCTAGTTTATTTTCCTCAATAATAACAACTAATAACAGCAAAAGCAAAAATTGCATCCTGCCAACCCCAACTGTTAGGATACTGTAATGGATGAAGGCCAAAACTATAACGCGGTTCAAAAAAGAACTAGATAAGTTCATGGAGGATAGGTCCATCATAACTTTCATAACTTTTCTTCGTAAATTCATCATCTCAGGACTGGGCTTCTTCAATTCCTGGGCTATCAGTTATGGTCAATCAAAATCTCCAGCTTGTACAACTCATGGCAGCTTATTCTTGAATGGGAGTACTTTTTGGAAGCACCTCACACCAGTTCAGTTTGACCACCACTAGCTAGCCCAAGCCTAGGTCCTAATCTTCAGTGTACTCTGTGATCTGGAATGACAGAGTAGGTCATGCTGGTGCGGGAGTGGCATTATATGTGAAAGAAAGCATACACAGTCAAATAGAATAAAAATCTTAAATGAGTCAAACTGTATGATAGAATCTCTAATGATAGAAAATCCATGCTCTAATAATAAGAATAAAGTAGTAGGGATATACTAGTGACCAGGATGGTGATTGTAAAATGCTCCTTGAGTTTAGAGAGGCTATAACTATCCCCACATTGACTGGGTATATGTCACTTCAGGACAGAATGCAGAGATAAAGTTTCTTGACACCATAAACAATTGCTTCGTTTTGCAGCTAGTCCTGGAACCCACAAGAAAAGATGCAGTTCTTGAATTAGTCCTAAGTGTACCACATGATCTGGTCCAAGAGGTGAATATAGCTGAACCACTTGCTAATAGCGACCATAATATAATTAAATTTAAACATCCTTGTGGGAGGAGAAACACCAGAGTAGCCTACCATAGTAGCATTTAACTTCAGAAAGGGGAACTACATAAAAATGAGGAAGCTAGATAAAAAGAAATTAAAAGAAAAGGAGTACTTGTGGCACCTTAGAGACTAACCAATTTATTTGAGCATAAGCTTTTGTGAGCTACAGCTCACTTCATCGGATGCATACTGTGGAAAGTATAGAAGATCTTTTTATACACACAAAGCATGAAAAAATGGGTGTTTACCACTACAAAAGGTTTTCTCTCCCCCCACCCCACTCTCCTGTTGGTGATAGCTTATCTAAAGTGATCACTCTCCTTACAATGTGTATGATAATCAAGGTGGGCCATTTCCAGCACAAATCCAGGGTTTAACAAAAACGTCGGTGGAGGGGTTAGGAAAAAACAAGGGGAAATAGGTTATCTTGCATAATGACTTAGCCACTCCCAGTCTCTATTAAAGCCTAAGTTAATTGTATCCAATTTGCAAATGAATCCTGACCTGGGATATTCTATCTACTACCCAAGATCCATAAACCTGGAAATCGTGGGCGCCCCATCATCTCAGGCATTGGCACCCTGACAGCAGGATTGTCTGGCTATGTAGACTCCCTGCTCAGGCCCTACGCTACCAGCACTCCCAGCTATCTTCGAGACACCACTGACTTCCTGAGGAAACTACAATCCATCGGTGATCTTCCTGATAACACCATCCTGGCCACTATGGATGTAGAAGCCCTCTACACAAACATTCCACACAAAGATGGACTATAAGCCATCAAGAATACTATCCCCGATAATGTCACGGCTAACCTGGTGGCTGAATTTTGTGACTTTTTCTTTACCTGTAACTATTTTACATTTGGGGACAATGTATACCTTCAAATCAGCGGCACTGCTATGGGTACCCACATGACCCCACAGTATGCCAACATTTTTATGGCTAACTTAGAACCACGCTTCCTCAGCTCTCGTCTCCTAACGCCCCTATTCTAGTTGTGCTATATTGATGACATCTTCATCATCTGGACCCATGGAAAAGAAGCCCTTGAGGAATTCCACCATGATTTCAACAATTTCCATCCCACCATCAACCTCAGCCTGGTCCAGTCCACACAAGAGATCCACTTCCTGGACACTACAGTGGTAATAAACGATGGTCACATAAACACCACCCTATACCGGAAATCTACTGACCGCTATTCCTACCTGCATGCCTCCAGCTTTCACCCTGACCACACCACACGATCCATTGTCTACAGCCAAGCTCTGCGATACAACCGCATTTGCTCCAACCCCTCAGACAGAGACAAACACCTACAAGATCTCTATCAAGCATTCTTGCAACTACAATACCCACCTGCGGAAGTGAAGAAACAGATTGATAGAGCCAGAAGGGTTCCCAGAAGTCACCTACTACAGGACAGGCCTAACAAAGAAAATAACAGAACGCCACTAGCCGTCACCTTCAACCCCCAACTAAAACCTCCCCAACGCATCATCAAGGATTTACAACCTATCCTGAAGGATGACCCAACACTCTCACAAATCTTGGGAGACAGGCCAGTCCTTGCCTACAGACAGCCCCCCAACCTGAAGCAAATACTCACCAGCAACCACATACCACACAACAGAACCACTAACCCAGGAAACTATCCTTGCAACAAAGCCCGTTGCCAACTGTGCCCACATATCTATTCAGGGGACACCATCACAGGGGCTAATAACATCAGCCACACCATCAGAGGCTTGTTCACCTGCACATCCATCAACGTGATATATGCCATCATGTGCCAGCAATGCCCCTCTGCCATGTACATTGGTCAAACTGGACAGTCTCTACATAAAAGAATAAATGGACACAAATCAGATGTCAAGAATTATAACATTCATAAACCAGTCGGAGAACACTTCAATCTCTCTGGTCACGCGATTACAGACATGAAATTTGCAATATTACAACAAAAAAACTTCAAAACCAGACTCCAGCGAGAAACTGTTGAACTGGAATTCATTTACAAATTGGATACAATTAACTTAGGCTTGAATAGAGACTGGGAGTGGCTAAGTCATTATGCAACGTAACTTATTTCCCCTGTTTTTTCCTACCCCCTCCACCCCTCCTTAGACGTTCTTGTTAAACCGTGGATTTGTGCTGGAAATGGCCCACCTTGATTATCATACACATTGTAAGTAGAGTGATCACTTTAGATAAGCTATTACCAGCAGGAGAGTGGGGTGTGGGGGGGGGGGGGAGAGAACCTTTTGTAGTGGTAAACACCCATTTTTTCATGCTTTGTGTGTATAAAAAGATCTTCTATACTTTCCACAGTATGCATCCGATGAAGTGAGCTGTAGCTCACGAAAGCTTAATGCTCAAATAAATTGGTTAGTCTCTAAGGTGCCACAAGTACTCCTTTTCTTTTTGCGAATACAGACTAACACGGCTGTTACTCTGAAACCAGAAATTAAAAGGTACAGTCACAAAGTGAAATGTCTACAAAGGGCATAGAAACTTTTTAAAAACACCATGATAGAGACTCAAATTAAAGGTATACCCCAAATTAAATGAACACAGTAAGGGAACCAAAAAAGTGCCACCATGGTTAAACAACAAGTACAAGAAGTGGTTAGAGGCAAAAAGTTGACCTTTAAAAATTGGAAGTTAAATCCGATGAGGAAAATAGAAAGGAGCATAAACTCTGGTAATTCAAGCGTAAAAGTATAATCAGGCAGACCAAAAAGAACTTGAAGAGCAACTGGCCAAAGACTCAAAACTAGGAGAAATATTTATAAGTATATCAGAAGCAGGAAGCCTGCCAAATAATCGGTGGGGCCACTGGATGATCAAGATGCTAAAGGAGCACTCAAGGAAGATAAGGCCATTGTGGAGAAGCTAAATAAATTATTTGCATCAGTCTTCACTGTGGAGGCTGTGATGGAGATTCCCACACCTGGGATGTACTTTTTAGGTACAAATCCCAGATTGAGGTGGCAACAGAGGAGATTTTGGAACAAATTCATAAATTAAATGGTAATAAGTCACCAGGACCAGATGGTATTCACTCAAGAATTCTGAAGGAATGCAAATATGAAATTGCAGAACTACTAACTGTTGTATATAATGCATCATTTAAATCAGCTTCTGCACCAGATGACTGGATGGTAGCTAATGTGACGCCAATTTTTTAAAAAGGCTCCAGAGGCTATCCTAGCAATTACAGACCAGTAAGCTTAACTCCAGTACCAGACAAATTGGTTGATAATTCTGTTCTTTACTATAGTTTCAGACACGTAGATAAACATGATTTGTTGGGGAAGAGTCAACATGGTTCTTGTAAAGGGAAATCATGCCTCTCCAATCTATCTGATTTCTCCAAGGGGGGTCAACAAACATGGACTAGGGTGATCCAGTGTACTTTCAGAAAGCCTTTAACAAGATCCCCCACTGAAGGCTCATAAGCAAAGTAAGCAGTCATGGAATAAAAGGTAGGGTCCTCTCATAGATCAGTATCTAGTTAAAAGACGGAAAACAAAGGGTAGGAACAAATGGTCAGTTTTCACAATGGAGAGAGGTAAATAGTGGGGTCCCTCAGGGATCTATACTGTGACCAGTGCTTTTCAACATATTCATCAGTGGTTTGGAAAAAGGGGTAAACAGTGCGGTGGCAAAATTTTCAGACAATACAAAATTACTCAAGATAGTTAAGTCCAAAGCAAATTGCAAAGAGTTACAAAGGGATTTTACAAAACTGGGTGACTTGGCAACAAAATGGCAGATGAAATTCAGTGTTGATAAATGCAAAGTACTGCACAGTGGAAAACATAAGCCTGACTACACATACAAAATGATGGGGTGTAAATTAGCTGTTACCCCTTAGAAAGAGATCTTGGAGCTGTTGTGAATAGTTCTCTGCAAACATCCATTCTATGTGCAGCGGCAGTCAAAAAAACTAACAATGTTAGGAACTATTAGGAAAGGGACAGCTAATAAGACAGAAAATATCATAATGCCACTATAAAAATCCATGGTACGCCCACACCTTGAATACTTCATGTAGTTCTGGTTACCACGTCTCTAAAATGATACATTAGAATTGGAAAAGGTACAGAGCAAGGCAACAAAAATGATTAAGTGTATGGAACAGTTTCTGTCTGAAGAGAGATTAAAAAGACTGGGACTTTTCAGCTTTGAAATGAGATGACTAAGAAGAGAGATGATAGAGGTCTATAAAATCGTGACTAGCATGGAGAAAGTGAGTAAGGAAGTGTTATTAATTTCTTCACAAAACACCAGAACCATGGTCACCAACAAAACACATAACTCATAGTCAACCTGTGGAACTCATAGCCAGGGGATGTTGTGGAGGCCAAAACTATAACGGGGTTCAAAAAAGAACTAGATAAGTTCATGGAGGATAGGTCCATCAATAACTATTTCCCAAAATGGTTAGGGGTACAACTCCATGCTCTGGGTGTTCCTTTCCTCTGATTGGCAGAAGCGGGGATTGGATGACAGCGGATGAATCACTCGATGATTGCCTGTTCTATTCATTCCCTCTAAGCACCTGGCATTGGCCACTATCAGAAGACATGATACTGGGCTAGATAGACCAGTGGTCTGACTCAGTATGGCTGTTCTCATATTCTTATGTCTGGAACCTGCTTACTTCAGAGATTACCTCACTGATGTGCAACCTATCCATATGATTGTGCTGACTATGTATAGAGAAATTAGAAGTGCTTGGGGAAAAACAATTTTGGGGAGCTGGAGGCAGGGCATTCTCATTAGAATTAGGTCCTACACTATGAATCACACTGCTGAAAGAGATTGGACTGTTCTCTGAATTGTTTCCATCTGCCCCCTTTCCCATGGAAGCTTGCCAGAATAAAAGGATGAAGAACAGAAGGAAGGTGTGTGGGGATAAATTTAAGTGACTGAGCCCCAGGATGGCAAGAACAGAGTCTAGTTTCATTATTTGTATGCTTATCTTGAAATTCTATTGTGCACACAAAGGGTCAGGTCCTCAGATGTTCTTAATTTGATATAGCTTCATTTAAGATACTTTTGGGATTGGTACCCTCTAAATACGTAAGAGACTTCGTGCAGCTGGAGACTCGTAGTCTTTCAGAGAAGGGAATAGGACGTATCAGGGATCAATCAGGTAGGCTGCTCGACTGACTGAGGAGCAAGGAAAAGTTGAGTTATGGAATGGCAAAGAGATGGGGTATTGAGGGGTACTAAGTCCTTCATCTTGAATACCAGTGCAGCTAGGGTTGGCCTTGTTTGGTGGTTGGCTTGCATCCCTTCCTCCCCTTTTGTCTGGATTATCTCAGTGATGATTTCTTCCTTTCTCCTAATCTGCCCATTTCTACTCCCACTCCTGAAATGATCCCATTCAGAATGAGGGTATGTTACAGAGAAGGCCACATTCTGACTATGTCCTTTCATATCAGGAGCTCTGTAGGCTCCTTATTCATTGGGGTGGACCTCTCTTTCTCCCCTCATTCCCAACAGCCAACCAACCATAACCATTACATTCCTGGCTGCTTCCGTTGGCACATATCTTTGTCCCAATCTTAATGGATGCACTTGGCTCACGAAGAGATATGAGGTGCCTGAAGGTCACTGGCTGAATCCAGTAACTGGAGCAGGGACTGTAATGCATGATCCTGCTCCTATTGACTTCAGTGTGGTAGGAGCAGATCCACATTTTGCTATTGTATCCATAGGTAACCCATTGTTCAATGTATATTTCATTTCTCTCCTCTGTGCCTGATCCACGATGGATAGTCACCTGCTACGGCTAATGGGGTAGTCCTTTAGCTCAGCTGGTAGAGGTCTGGGTTCAAAACCTGCTATCAGCCCACATGGGGGGGATTGCTACTTGTAGCCCTATGGAGCCTTTCAGGTTGTCTCTGTTATCAGGATAAGTTCTACAATGTATCCTAGTTTCTGAGGTAAAGTGTCAGAAATGGTTAATTCCCATATTCCTCAGCTTGAGCCATTACCTGAGTTCATTTGATGGCCAAACTTTTAAAGTTCCATCATTATGAATTCATTCTAATAGTGCTAATCGTAATGAATTCATTTGGTATTCATTCATTCATTCATTTCCTATGTATTTCCCTTGGTGTTTAAATGTTCCACTTCAGCTAAATTGGCATTACTTAAGCATTAGGTAAGGGACACTTGAAAGAACGTATAATTTATGTACACTTCTGAAGAACCATCTGTACTATCCATATTGGGGGAATCCAATTCATTTACATTACTCAGTGTAACCAGTTGTTTTTTGGGTTCCCCTCATATGCACACAAAGTTGGGGAAATAGTCATCATTACACTGATTATGTTTTATAAACATGCAAAGGCAGGGGAAAACTTAATTCTTAAATTTGGCCTGTAAAGACTCTAAATTGCTTAGCAGAGATGTTCATTTAGAAGTCCAAGGGAATCAGATGATCAAAGCAGAGGGGGAATAGTTGTCTTAATGCTGAGCATCCTGTACAGCTTTTTCACATGGTATTTAGTCATATGAAAGGGAGTCCTGTTGATACATTGCCATACACCTTGGAGAAAACGTATCCTCCTGTTTAGAACTAGCGTTGCTCTTTGCTACTGTGGGTGTTTGGAGAGGGGATGAGATAGTGGGTGAGGATACAGTGGATTTTAATCCTTATTGCCCTTATTATCTGTACTAGTGATGGATAGACTTACTATGCAACTGTGACAGGGATGTGCAAGCAGTTTAGTAAGAAAATGAATGTTCAATTTTTCAGTACGGAAATGTTTGTTTTAATCCTATAGAGCACACAGATTTTATAGCAGCTGTCCTAAGCTAAAGCAATGTGACCTTAGCGTTTCTGCTCATGGCAGTGCTGGACTTCCCAGGAGTGGAATATGAAGGCTTTCACCACTAGGTCACCAGAAAGGAGTAAATTCAGCCTATGTTAGCAGATAGGCCAAGGAAACGGAACTTTCCTGTCCCATTAGAAGAGGTCCTTCTAGGTCAGGGCTTAACTACATTAGTCTTGTGGTGTTGTTTTTGTTTCAGTTTTCATATTTACTAAGTAAAGACTTCAGGCCAAGATATTTTTTTAAGTGACTCATGAATTTTGGATGCTCAACTTTAGACACCGTAATGGGATCTAGTTGTCAGAGTGTTGAGCATCCACCTCTGAAAACCACGCCCACTTGAGGTGTCTCAAGTTGGGAGGCCTAAAATTGAGACCCAGAATCATTTGAAACTTTTAGCCATTGTCTTTCTACACAGCTACGTGTTTAGTATCTTTTAGCAGCACTAATGTTTAACCCCTTTTATGAAAAAAAGGTCCCAGCTTTTTTGCAAGAATAGAAGACTGACATGTTATATGCTCTCACAGCTTATTGTTCATAAATTGAAAGCTCTTTAGGGTAGGGACCATCTTTTTCTTCATGTTTGTACAGAGCCTAGAACAATGGGGTCCTGTGGTCCTTGTCTTAGGTCTCTAGACACTGTGACACTGCACTCCATATTCTTCATAGAGATATTATGATACGATTATGGCATAGTTCTGATGTATTTTATGCAAGATAGGACATGTGAGATATCACTGGAAAGGTTATGATTTACTTAATATGATTATCCTATTTGTATGCATGTATCACTTTTGTATATGAAATTAGGAATACTGACTGTATAGCTGTATTACAAATGTGTTTACACCTGAGGAACAAGGACTGAACTGGGGGGAAGTGCTGGATCCAGGCTGAAGGGATTTTTAGCCAGTGAAAGGAACACTTGGGGTTTTTAAGCTGTAAGCAAGTGAAGCTTAAGAATCTCTGCAGCCTGCTTGAACGATCATTTAGGGTGATAATTTGCTACTCATATCCAGTCTCTTTATATATTGATCTTTGTTTACATGGTTTGTTTATTTGCTAGGTAATCTGCTTGCTATAGCTTATAATCACTTAAAATCTATCTTTTGTAGTTAATAAACTTGTATTTGCTTTGTCTAAAACCAGTGTATGTGGAATTCATAACTTGCGGCGGAAAGATGTTGCATATCCTTCTCCACATTGAGAGAGGGGGCAAATTTCCTGAGCTTATGCTGTACAGATCTCCATGCGGCGCAAGACAGTATAATTTTGGGTTTACACTCCAGAGGGAGGTGTGCACTTCAGCAGCTCAGCAGTTCCGTAACTGAAGCCTCCCCATGCAGAGCTGAACACAGAGTCTGTATGTACTGCAGCTGGGTGTGTCCTACCTGTATGTGTGCTGGAGCCTGGGAGAGGGCTTGGCAGGCTGGTCCCAGCAGTACAGTGTAAAGGGAGCCCAGGCTGGTGGGTCAGGGGGGCTCAGTGGTACCACAGTTGCAGGTGGCACCCCGGAGGGGAACCCATCACAATTACAGTAATACAAATTATTAATATTGTGTAGTAACTGACACTCATATAGTAATTGGCACTTTTGTTAATGAATCATAGAAGTGTAGGACTGGAAAGGATCTCAGTAGTTCATCTAGTCCAGCCCCCTGCACTCAAGCCAGGACTAAGTAATAATTAGACCATTCCTGACCTGTGTTTTTCTAACGTGTTTGTAAAAACCTCCAATGACAGAGATTCTACAACCTCCCCTGACAGTTAGGAAGTTTTTCCTAATGTCCAGATGAAACCACCCTGGATGCAGTTTAAGCCCATTGCTTCTTGTCCTATCTTCGGAGGTTAATGAGAACAATTTTTCACCATCCTTCTTGTAACAACTTTTTATGTACTTCAATACTGTTGTCATGTCCCCCCTCCCAGTCTTCTCTTCTCCAGACTAAACACACCCAATTTTTTCAAACCCTCATAGGTCATGTTTTCTAGACCTTGAATCATTTTTGTTGCTGTCCTCTGGACTTTCTCCAGTTCGTCCACATCTTTCCTGAAATGTGGCACCCAGAACTGGACGCAATACTCCAGCTGATGTCTTACCAGCACGGAGTAGAGCGGAAGAATTTCTTTTCTTGTCTTGCTTACAACACTCCTGCTAGTACATCCCAGAATGAAGTTTGCTTTTTTTGCAACCGTGTTCCACTGTTGTCTCATATTTTGCTTGTGATCCACTGTAAGCCCCAGAACCCTTTCCACAGTACTGCTTCCTAGGCGTATTGTATGCAATTGTTCCTTCCTAAGTGGGGTACTTTGCACTGAAGAACTACCATTAACTGATACTGCAGGGTGAATGCTTCCAGGCTAGAGCAGATGTGAGAGTGACTGGAATATAAAGAGATGCTGCTGCTTTTAAACAGAATGTCTGAGGGCCCAGTCTTGTTGAGTGCCTTTGGCTCACATTGAAGTCTCTTCTGAGAGCACATCGCAGCTCACAGGATCTGGACCTTATGTCAGGAAGAGTATTATCTTCATTGAAACTCAGGAACTGTGCTGGAATTAGAAATGCCAAAAAAACCAAAAACCCCAACTTTCCATTTTCAGCACTTTCAGAAACATCCGAGAGTTAACCCAGAAAATGGGTCATGGTAACACTTAAAGTCTATTGTTGCTGCAAGAGTCCTGAGCAACTATGTTTCTATGCACAAAATTTCTCTTCCCTTCCCATTTGACCTTTACATCTTCAAAGAGAACTGTTTGCCATTTCTACATAGATTGCCCCCATGCAGCAATGGCCCCTCCTTGTAGTTATTCTCTTGTAAATCAGTGCAACACTATAAAAAAAGAAACTATATCAAATTAAGCTCAATTATTTTCACTGCTCAGCAGCATACATCCAAGTCCATGAAAGAGCAGCTACGAAGGCTGAATAAGAGGTACAAATTCTGAAGTAAGGAGAAATGACACCAACATGTGACATAAAGTTAGAGCAAAACTAAGTCTATTAAACCCCAGCAGGGCTGTTGAAATGTCAGCTATTCTTCATTCTGATGTTTGAATGTAACACTAGGCAATGGCTTGTGGGATACCTTTGTCAACAGTTTGTGAAAGTTTGTGCATCTCTTTTTTGTTTCTAGCCCTTTATAAAGAGTGGAAAGAGAATATTTTGCCAAGACTTTGATGTGGTTGGCTGTGCCCAAGGGAAGGTGCCGAAAATAGGTCAGGCACCACAAGTGTAACCAGGCAGAATTACAAAGGCCACTCAAGAAGAGATCAATCATGATTGTAGTCTCTGGGTAATTACTGTATAAACAGGGCCTAAAAGCATTAAGCAGAGGTATTAGGGAGTCCGCTTTGCTTTGTAAAGCCATGTCATGGGACAGTCTTCTTAAAATCTAAATAAAAACACAATAAATATTTTATTTAGGGAATATGAAGTATCTGAGGAATGAAAGCGTGGAAGGCTGGTGGGACAAAAATATAAGGGTCAATAAGGAATTGGAATTTCTGTACTGAAAGTAGTTTTGGAAGAGACTTGTGTTTATTGACTTCCGGTTTACATTATTTTTCGATGTTCTTATAAAACAGAGTCTGATCCAAAGCCTATATTCTCCCACATGCAAGGCTAAATTGTGTAACATTTACTTGCTGGCACTTACAGGAGTAGTCAGTGGAATCACTGGTGTGAGTAAGGACTTCCCACATGAGTAAGGCTTGCACAGTCTAGCCCTCAATGTGTGGATCAGCATTGGACAAGAAGCTTGCTGCTGCCCCCATCAGTCTTTAATTTGATTGATAGGGTAGACTTTTTTTTTTGTAAAGTATTAGAGATCAATTTGCACCCCTTTCTGTCTCCTCTTTTTGCAGGTGAAAATTTTCTCCTTTTCATTTGTATTAATCTTTCCAGTGCTCTCTTTGCTCTGGCATAAGCATGTTCCATTGCTTCTGACACACACACCTCCTTCTTTTGTTTCCTTGCCCTTCCTGGTTTTGTCTTTATATCCTTCAGATGGGATTTTTAAACCAAGATCTCAAGTAGATGCCAAGCTGAAATGTAAAGCTCCCATGGCACTTTTCAAATAGAGTACTGGTTCACGGTGCATGAACTATGCACGAGCTATTACAGAGTGCTTAGAGCTTCCACCTTTTCCTATAGAGGCTATTGCACCATTGACACCTCATTATTTTACAAAGGATTCTGGGATACCTGGCCTATGAAACATGATATAAAAGCATATTCTCTTTATTTAGTTACTTAACTGTGTTGTTCATGCTGTGCTCTTTGCATATTTCTCAGGGCCTTGTCTCGGTTTGGTTGCATTATATAAGCCCAGTCCTGTGAGGTGCGGAGCACCCACAAACACAGCACATGGGATTTCAATAAAAATTGAAAGTGCTCGACATCATGTGGTTTTCAGCCCACAGACTGGGAATGAGAGCTGGAGAAACACAATAGAAGTTGTAAAGAACACAGTAAAAGTCAATGTGGTCAGAAATATACTGCACCATTTGTACTCAGGGTATCCCAAACGGCTCTATAAAGCCATGAGTCGGTACAGTATCACTGTAAGCAAAGGGGATAGCCCTTGTGCATTCAGCAATAGCTCTTAAACAGCATCTGGGTATTGTAGCAACCAGGCAAGGCACTAACAAACTTCAACAGGACTTTATTTTTAAAGTGGAAACCTCTTTACCAAGCTGCTGCTGCACCCTCGGTAGCTCTCACTCAGCCTCCTCAACTTCCACCCCTCCTTCCTGTTTTCTGTCCTTTCAGACTCCCAACAGCCAGTGCTCCCAGTTCTAATAATTACAAGCAGCATCTAAACAACACATTCCCTCCTCTCTTAAGAAACTCTCCCAATTAAAATAAACATTGTTGTTCTAACCACAGGAACAAATATGAAATGACACTATACTGTTGGCAGAGATATTACACTGAAAACACTGCAGATACTATATAACATAGTCTCTAGTCCAGACAGGTGGTCGTCTGGGTCTGACAGGCCGTCTCTCAAGCCCCGGCTCCAGTGCAATGTCTTGTTGTGTTGACAGTACGGTGAAGTCATCCCATGCAGACTGGGTTTTGGCATAATCTCCTCTTGGTGCATAGGCAGGTGCAAGATAAGAAGCATTCCATACCCACCCATCAGAAACTTGATAAGTGTAAGGTCTCTTCTTCTCTACGATTTTAAGAGAAGCTGTGAATTTATGGTCCCCTTTGCGTAAAATTCCAGGTTTTCATATCCTAACGAAGGAACCACACTCAAACTCTGGTTCCTTAGCACCCCGCCGCTTCTCTGTGAAAGCCTTAGACTTTGATTGGTTCTGTTCAACTGTTTTTCTCAATGAGCTGGTCTCTAATCATCTCATCTGCCATATTCCCAAAGTCACAAGTTTCAATCAGACTCCTCAGGGAAGCAATATACTGCATTATAGTCTCCCCTGTTTTCTGCTCATGCTGGTGAAATCTGTAGCGATTAGCTACTACATTCACTTTTGGCACAAAAAAGTTCTTTCATGCAGTGAGTGCAGTCTCATATTTATCATTTGCAAGGGGAAAAGTGTAAAATATACGCTGCCCTTTTGCTCCAAGGCAGTGGATTAGGAGAGCACGCTTTCTTACTTCAGAAATCTCTGTAGCGCTGATTGCAAGCAGATAAGTCTCAAACATATGGATCCAGGCAGTAAAAGCTATTGGAGGCTCACCTGGGCTTTGCAGAAAGGGGGCAGGTGGGTTCAGAGGCAGAATGTTGTAGCAACCAGGCAAGGTACTAACAAGCTTCAACAGGACTTTATTTTTAAAGTGGAAACTTCTTTACCAAGCTGCTGCTGCACCCTCGGTAGCTCTCACTCAGCCTCCTCAACTTCCACCCCCCTTTCCTGTTTCCTGTCCTTTCAGACTCCCAACAGCCAGTGCTCCAAGTTTTAATAATTACAAGCAGCATCTAAACACCACACGAGGGTTAATCACTATTCTGCTTGAAAAGTGCCTTGGAACATCTAATTTTCATCTGGACAGGTGTTAGAGACAGGTAGAAAGGGTTCTGGTTTACAATTGCCTCTGAAAGATGCAGTCAGTGAGAGTTAAGCACTTCACATGAGATGTTCAGCGCCTGACAGACTTGGGTCCTATGCCCTCAGTCCAAATCTCATGGATCGAGCTGTGCATGAAAAGACTGACGGATGGGTTTCTGTCATTGCACTCTTTTTCAGCTTTTGCCCCCACACCTCCCCTTTGATTACTACAACACTTGCTTAAAAAAATCAATAATCCATTAGATAACAGAGTAGTGGCATTATAACAAAAGTCAGCTCGGCTGCTGCCAAACCTGAAAGCTTGGTGTCCAGAGATGAAGGCTTGTCCAAAAATGGAATAAAAACTCCTTCCAGCCCTAAAATAGTAATTGAGCAAATTAGGGTCTGTTTCTGTGGCTGTACAGAATATGGTTGCTGCTGGTGAGAACGTTTTATTGCAATCTACATCACCAAATCTACACTGGAAAGCATCAAGAGTATCAGAAAAACGCACTAGAAGAAAATATTTCCAATTACCGCTGAAACCACAGGGGGCGCATTAAGGTAATAGTGAAGTGGTGTTTTGTTGAAGTCTAAGCGCTGAAGATGTAATCTCAACTGAAGATTGTCTTTTGCTTTTGTGTGTGTCCCACAATGTTGGGGACTTGTTGAATGAGCAAGGGCAGCAATGTTTGGGCCATAATAATCGGTAATGCAGTGTTTTGGTGTGTGTATGTGAACGCCCCTTGCTTTATTCTTACAGTCATGTTTCCCTAATCAGCACCTATTACCATAATGAGTGTGAATATATTTAATAGTATAATTATGATGAGTAATGATATCGTAAAAATCTTTACTGAATATTGTGAAGAAATGTAATGTGCCTATGAAGGAGACAATTTTAAAGGTTACTATCTTATCTACTATATTTTTTTAAATACCCAAAAGGTATTAGTTTGTGTTTATATGCTAAAGTCCCAATTTTCTTTGGTTGTAAATAGGCATAGTCTTGTTCACTCAATGGAGTTTCACCCATCTAAACTAAACAAAGAAGTTATCTTAAGTTCCTGGAAATTTGCATTCATACATCCAAACCCTTATACAGCCAGGGTAAAACTCATCCTCATGCAGTGGGCTTATACCAGACCTATGCACCAGTAAAGTTACTCTGTATTTTGCAGCCTCTGAGTGCTTACATAGAACTTAAATGGCACTTAAGTTTTGTGTGGGTCCTCTGCACAGCTGTGAGTTTCACCCTAGGAGCACAAGGGCAGTCCCGACAATATTAATTTTCTAATTTGTCTCCCCTGGTATAGCCCCAGAAATGTTCGAGCTGATTCTCTTTAAAAAGACACTCTGTGAGTTACTTTGAATTTATCAAATAACTTTTCTTAAAAAAAAAAAAAGATACAAAACAGTGAGATTGGTAGTTTGCTCCTTAATGTATGAGAACAAATTTTCCTGGGACAAGCTTTCATACGTTTACTGGTAAGTTTCAAGTCACACTGGGATTTGACTTAAACTTTCTAAGAAAATTCTCTTTTTAAATGCAAAATGAGTGCTGATCATCCACTGATATTCCTTCCCTTTTATTGTAGCTAAGGGATGTTCAAGGATAAGGGGCCCTTCAAACACTATATTGACATGTATATGGTGAAATCTAGATGTAACAGGGAGTTGGATTTCCAGCTGTAACTTTGAATTTCCTTGCTTTTTGTGGGGAAAGTCAGACTCTTAAAAGGTATATTTTAGCAAAGTCCTAGGGATTTTGCTTTGTAAATCATATGTTCTGGGATTATGCAGCTAAATCCCTATGTGCTTTTATTGCCATCTAACCCTTCATGTTGTTTGAGGAAAAAAATGAAAACAGGAAATTGTTACTAAAGGACTTAACATTTGAAAATCCAAAGGAGTGAAAGAAATAGCACAGCATAGGGAAGGATATACAAGAGACTGCAGTGATGCTGATCAGGTTTGTCTTTTCCATATGACACTTAGTAGTTTCCACTAGAGCTTGTCAGAACCTTTCGATGGAGATGTTTTGAGAGACAGAGGGAGAGATTAGGTGGTATGGATACTGGCCTGAAAGGTGGGAGACTGAGATACATGTTCCTTCTCTGCCTGATTCAGGACTTTTCTATGCAGTGGGGTAATGCGCACTATGGAGGTGTGATTTCTAAAGCACGCTAACTTGTGGCGCCTTCATTGCTGGTGTACATTAAAGGTTCCCAAGGGTACTTTAACATAGTGCTCTAAAACAGCAGTACATTAAAGCGCACCAGCAGGGTCTACGTGAACCAACTCATATGCATCACATTAGTATGCTTTAGAAATCACACCCCCAAAAAGTGCAGGTAGACTTTACGTAGACAAGCCCTCAGAGTGATCTGGAAGGAAAAACTATGCTCTGAATCAGGCAGATCAGGGACTTGAACTTGGGTCTCCCACATCCCATGCGATAGCGTGTGGCACATACACTATTCTGTTTTGGGGCAAGTATTTGAAAGGTTTTGTTTTCATTTCAATGCAAATAAAAATAAATGTTGAAACCTCAAAATGGAATTGCCATCCCCCAGTCAGCTCTGGTTTCAACAGATTCTTGGTCACCTTTAGGTAATTCCCTACTAAAGTTCTTTACTGCCATGGAATGCTAGAGCTGTTTTAAAGGATTTGCCCTCCTAAAATTGTTTTGTATTCCTGTTTTGTTCGTCTTTAGCCATTCTGTGTCCATCAAGATTAAATTGCTTGGGGAAGTTTCCTTTTCTGCAGGTTTAGTCTTTGTACAGATTGTCGTCTTTGATGACCATGCTAGCATTCTCCACTAGTTGACTTGACTTTCACCACCCAAAGGACTTTCCAGTCATTAGACGGTTTTAGTGCAGTCCATCATTCCAGTGAAATGAGACTATGCCTCATAAATAACAATGTCCTTTGGGTTTGTTACTGTAATTCAGCAACCATACTAAAGGGATTCTTGTCTTTCTAGGTTGCTTCCCTCAGCTTGCTTGTGTTCAAATGTTCCTTTCGTGCTGTTTCTCTTCCAAGAATATTGGCATTAGGGGACCAAGATTGGGGCATTTTCTGAAGTAATGGCACCTAAACAAATTGGACCAAATTCAGACCTGACCTGAACAGTGGCATATGTCACACATGGGTAAATTGGTGTAACTGATATACCAAAGGGGCACCAGGGAAAGCAGAACATTTTTTTGTTTTTTAAAAAAGTAGGTCCCCCCTATTTTTTTTTCTTATACCTTCATACAGCCTCCTGTTCAGTACCTTTCCTATTTCAGGCTAGCCATTTTTCCCTGGTGGTATGGAGCCAGTCAATTTACGGCAGCATTTTCATTACCTCTGAATTGGATCAATTATCTCTTGGTATCTATGATGGTCAAGCAGCTTATGAACAGGGCCTGATATCAGTCAAAGAAAAAGGGTTAAGTGTAGATAGCCAAGACACAATCGTATTACTTAGTCCTGTCTTCTTGGTGTCATATCTTCTTCATATCAGCTAGGAATACTTATCCACTTGTGTGTGTAACAGCTAGAGGAAGGGAGTAGTTTGGTTCTTGACTGGAGTAATTTTCTGTTAAGCAGATAGCTCAGGGATGGGCAAACTTTTTGGCCCAAGGGCCACATCTGGGGATGGAAATTGTATGGCGGGCCATGAATGCTCAGGAAATTGGGGGTTGAGATGTGGGAGGGGGTGAGGGCTCTGGTAGGGAGTGCAGGCTCTGGGGTGGGGCCAGAAATGAGGAGTTCAGAGTGCAGGCGGGAGCTCCGGGCTGGGATAGGGGGTTGGAGTGTGTGTGTGGGGGTGAGGGCTCAAGCTGGGGGTGTAGGATGGGGAGGGTGTGCTAGGCTGGGACCGAGGGGTTCAGAGGGTGGGATGGGGGTCGGGGCGCAGGAGGTGGGCAGGGGTACAGCCTCCCAGCAGCGCTTATCTCCAGCAGCTCATGGAAGCGGTGGCATGTCCCCCCTCTGGCTCCTACGTGGAGGCGCAGCCAGATGGGTCTGCATGATGCCCCGTCTGCAGGCACTCCCCCTGCAGCTCCCATTGGCTGTGGTTCCCAGCCATGGCACGCACGGAGCGGGGCAAGCCCCAGACCCTGCTCCCTGGCTGGAGCTCGAGGGATGGATTAGAATGTCTGAAGGGCTGAATGTGGTCCCCGGGCCATAGTTTGCCCACCCCTGCGATAGCGAGTGCAGCTATGTCAAAGGTTTTATTCTGATAGTTATGTCATAATGATTTACCACCAGGGGGAGCAATTCATCTTAACACTAAGAAAATCTGGGCATCTGGCAAACTGGTGTTCTTCCTGCAGAAGGTGACCTTTTAGATTCCACAGCTCCTGGGATTCATGTTCAACAAAAATGAGACAGTGGCATGATTTCACCCAACAGTTGGAACCCCTCACTGGAATGGCCTTGGCATGGCTTTGCAAACCCTCCGCTAGCAGTCACTCTCCTGGTTTGGTTGTTTCCTCAGCTGTTCATTTTCTTGAGCAACAAATTGCGATCCATTTGGTCCTAGTGTGTGAATGTTTTCCCGTGACATAGTTCTAAATGAAGTGATTGCTGTGTCTGTCGGCAGGCAGTGTGATTCACAGCAACAGATGCTTTCCAAGCAGGTAAAGCAGCATCTGGACTAGGATGACACTGCTGGTGGCAGAATATTCTCCAGTTTCCCTATCCTTGCCCTGGGCAGAAAAGACTGATTATTTGCCAACTCCTTTGCTGACAGCCACACTGATTTTTGTCTGAAGTTTAAGGGCTGCAACACTTGCTGGCACTAAATCCTATTAAATGTTGAAGTTTTGTTACTCCTTCCTCACAATAAAGAGAAAAAGAAATAAGATTGGAAGTTAAATCATTTCATTGATCGGGTTGGGTTAAAAAACCCAAAACAAGCGAGTTCCTAAAAGAATGAGAAAGTCAAAACTAAAAGCTTCCTCCTTCCTGCTAAATCTCTTATAATCCCCCCGGATGTTAAGAAAGGTGATAAAGAGAGATCACATCAGTACTACGTATTCTGGAGAATATCAGCTGGTTCCCAGATCATAAATCCTCCATTCTTTGCAAAATGGCACAAAGACTCCTCAGAAAAAAGCAATCTCCGAGGCTATTCCACTGGAGCAGCAGATGCCCTGGCCATTCTTGGTCACGTTCTCCCCTACTGCTAGGACATGAGCAGAGGTAATCTAGTGCTGTGGAAACTACTAGGCATGGAAGACAAGTAAAGAGAATACTGCCTCTGTGGTAAGGGCTGTAGCCCCTCGACTGGTACTGTACATTGTGGAGTCAGGGCTCTGCAGACTGGGGTCGGACCTGCTCCATGCAGCACCATTACCTCTCAGTGCTACAGGGATTCCTGGGAGGGTTTTGTTTTGTTTTGTTTTGTTTTTTAAGCAAACTGATTCCCTCCACTTTGCTGTTCAGGGGCATCAAGTTGCCCCTGAACAGCTTTGCAGAGACACTGGGCCTCCACTGGTGTTCCAAGGTCTGTGTGCATCAACTGTTTAATGGGGCCAAACTTCTTCCCCATTCACTGTGCAGAGGCAAACCCGGCCTCCTTTCTGCAAAAGAAACTGCACAATTTTCAATCAAGGAGGCCAGTTTCTGTTGTCACTGGCCTTGGTATAAATCTGGAAGAACTCCAGTGAAGTGACTGTAGATTTGTATCTGCATAGCTGAGAGCACAATTTGGCCCATGGATTCTCCTGCCCCCTTTGCAGATTTTTTCCCATATAGGGGAGAATCTCGATCTCTGGGTCTTAGTCTTTCTACTCCTTTTCCTATAGCATAGAGTTAGATTATTACCTTGAATTCAGGCGTATTTCTCCCAAAGACGTTAATGGGAGCTGCAGGAAGTCACTCAAGGACAGAACTGGGCTCCAGTATGGGTTGTAATGTTAGTGGAACTAGTAATTACTTTCTCCAGAGGAGCTATGGACTTATTGAAACCTTTTATAGTATAATCAAGTTTGTATGGAACAGTCACTGTGATGTAAGAGGAACATGGGTTTGGGAATACCAGAGGATTCCCCCTCTCCTAATTAAAAACAGAATGTCTGTGCTAAAATCATTGATAGAATTAAGTTATTATTACCATGCCCTTTTGAAAGAGCTAATTGTGTAAAAAGTCTCTTCCAATTATTTAATCTCCCTTTAGTTTTTTGAAGATTCCATTCAAAGACCTGTTAAAGTGTCAGTTCATAAGAGCGCTTATGGGACTTTCAAGCTGAACTTGCTCCTTTTGGAATTTATGGGAGCAAAGGTCTCAAATTGGGCAACAACTTCTAAACAATTTTTTCTTTTTAATTTGTAATTGCAAAGGAAACTTTATCTTTGCATTTTTTACAAAACATATGTAGACATGCATAAAACTAGCAAAGAGGAATAGAGTAAATGATCAAATACAGAGAGGGGAAAGTGCTGAAGTTCCATTTTCAAAAGTAGCAGGCCCTTAGAGCTTAAGTTTCATTGAGTTTCACTGAGACTTAAGGTCTTAAATGCCTGCTATTTTGAAAATGAGACTTAAGCACCTAAATGCTTAGGTGCTTCTGAAAATTTTACCTATAAACTAAAAACTCTTGTATTCAGACATGATGACAAGGGACAAATCTTGATACCCAGAGCCAGAAGCACATCATCAAGCTGAAGTTACACTTCGTACTTAATGTACACTTGTGCGTGCTTTCTCCCTCCCTCTCTCCCTCTGTCTATCTGTCTTTCACAGCTTGGCTGAGAAGCAAGAGAATGTGGCTAACTGACTTATCCAGTTGAAGAATGCAGGCCTGCTCTTTGACTATTGGGGTAAATAATATTTTCTACTATAAGTATGTCTTGTATTCCTGCAAATTGTTATGTGTTGCTTGGAAGCTTTTCCTTCTTTACAAAACTATAGCTTCACATCGGGCAGGAACCAAGATAAGAGAAACAAAGGTAGCCGTAAGTCTATCAATGATGAAAGCCTAAGAAGCTTCTAGTCACTCATTTCAAAGCTGCAAAGGGTTAAAGTTAGAACTTGGAGGATTCTCATAAAGATCAGAAGACAACATTCCATGGAGAGCATTGATGGTGTTGGCAGAAAATTTAGGGCCTGATCCAAAGCCCATTGGGCTATGGCCCTTATTTAGAAAAAGGGATTACATTTTGGACCTCACAGAAGGGTATGAGATAGTGAGCTAACATAAATGATCAATCCAGATGTCTGTCCTGACAGAGAGAGATGGCAAAGGCAAACATGCATGAGCCTAGCTGTGTAGAGCTGTACACAGCTCTGTAATCGCAAACGCAGAAGATTTAATCCACAGGGTTGGAGATAGGAAATTATCTGACAAAAATGTTAGCAGCATAAGAGCATTTTCTTGTCCACAGTTAAGATTAGTGTGTATAAGAACCTTAAATGTTAATCCAGAGTGAAGACAAGTGTGTTTTTTCTAAGTGCTAAGCAGCTGGCAAACAGTGTTTTCTGAAGGGGTTGTAATTAATGATATTCTTATTCCATTTAGGCCTCTCTTTGCATCATCAGTTAAAGTAATTTTTCCAAATGTTCTACCATTTAGAAGAAATGAGCAGTTTAGAAAGGACCAGTTGTCATTTCAGAAAATTAACTAAGTCCAATTAAAATGATTCCTCTGGCTTGCAAATCAGCAAAGATCAATTCTGTTGGGGTGTTTGGAAACCATTGGCTTTCAGTCTTAAAGTGAATAAAGCTCTGACTTTACCTTTAAGGTTTATGATGATTATTTTGGATTACATTGGATCAAATTCATCTCTGGTGTAACCGCACTGAAGTCAGAGGAATTAGACCTAAGATGTGTTTGACCTATTGTGTCTACAGGCCCTGAAGATGTGTTTTGTATTTCTGGGACACTATGTTTTCCTAATGACAGGTTTCAGAGTAACAGCCGTGTTGGCAAAAAGAAAAGGTGTACTTCTGGCGCCTTAGAGACTAACCAATTTATCTGAGCATAAGCTTTCGTGAGCTACAGCTCACTTCATCGGATGCATACTGTGGAAAATACAGAAGATGCTTTTATACATACAAACCATGAAAAAATGGCCCAGGATTTCCAGGTTAATGGCCCACCTTGATTATCATACACATTGTAAGGAGAGTGATCGCTTCAGATAAGCTATTACCAACAGGAGAGTGGGGTGGAGGGAGAGAAAACCTTTTGTAGTGGTAAACACCCATTTTTTCATGGTTTGTATGTATAAAAGCATCTTCTGTATTTTCCACAGTATGCATCCGATGAAGTGAGCTGTAGCTCACGAAAGCTTATGCTCAAATAAATTGGTTAGTCTCTAAGGTGCCACAAGTACTCCTTTTCTTTTTATGTTTTCCTATGCCCTGTGTTAAAGCCATACACTGCCCTGAATCCACCCCCACAACGCCAGATGACACCCAGGGGAATTGTACATGTAGATCGATGGCACTAGCTGCTCTTCAGTTTGCATGTCTTTGTCGCTCTCTAAATACAGGCTCCCTGCATCAGATTGGGAGCTAGACTTTTCCTTACCACATATAAAGTCTGACATTCTGAATCATATATTCATTGCTTACTGAAGGCATGGAATGCTTTTCTGATTTTAATTTCAAATGAGCTTATTTGGAGATTGCATATCTACACAGGAAAAATCGGTCCCCCAGAACAGACAGAAAATTGGTAAGGCTTAATAAAATTGATGTAATGATGGCTAATGTACTGCCTGTATAAAGGCAAACTTATATTGACTTAGTCCTCCCCAAAATGACATACATATGGTGTGTTTTTAATGTAATTTTTTATCATTATGGGAAAAACATTAGAATCCCTTTATCCCCACCACCAGGTTCTGGAAAAATGTCCACAAGGAAATGGGAACTGTCTATTCTTTATGGGTGAAATTTGCCCATATGCCAAGGACCAATTCTTGGCCTACGCACCACTTAACTACCACTGTTTAGATGACTTAAGTGGCACATATATCTTTGCACAGCCATGAATTTCATGCATGATATTTCTTTGCTTGACACAAACCACAGGTTTATTGATCCAATAAATATGGGCCAATTAACCACTATCAGGTTAGGAGGTTTTTAATCTCTTTGCAGATTTTTTTTCTTACTCGCTTTGAAACTTCCTATTTAAAAAAGTAAGTTAGAATTTTTATCTAAAGTGTCAGTTATGATATCATGACCTTAGTTTCAAACTACTGGGGGAGGGGAAGGAAAAATGGTGCTTCAACTAGCAAATGGGCAAATTTGACTCTATTAGAGCGATGCCAGTTCTTTCCAGGTCACTGCTAGATGTACTGTAAGACACACCCACACTTTATGTGATAACTAAAAGTATAGATTAAAAATAAGTTAATCAAAAAGCACCAAAGTCATACCTGGCATAACTCTATTAAGCTCAGTGGATTTGTACCAATGAAGTTACGCCAGGGTGAATTTGGCCCCGATCTCCTCTCATTCTTGGATGCAAAGAACTCGCACTCCAGTAGGTGTTAATGGACATGTATTATTATTTTATTTATTCATGTATGTTTATTTAGATCATAAGCTCTTTGCAGCAGGGACCACCTTTTTCATTCTGTGTTTCTATGGCACCTGCACAATGGGGTCCTAGGAATTAACACAATACAAATTAATAACAACAATAATAAAGCATATATTCTGCAGGCTTGGGCCTAGGAATCAACCTATTTAGTCCCAGGAGATGACTCATACCAGTTCTACCTGGAGATAACCAAATAATGGAAAACCAATTTCACAGAATATTTTGAAGTTATTTCCATTTCCTAGGGTTCAGAAAAAAACAACATTTTGTTGTTTTAGAAATTCTTTATGACTTTTTTCCCCAGTTTTTTTAATTCTCTTATTCTCCCCATTATTTTGGGTAACTGCGTGCAATAAAACGAATAAGGTCTAGGTTTCCCCCTCTGCGCCTTTCCTCTTGCTACTGTGTAACATTTCAAGAATTCTTGAACTTTGGGGAAGGTCCAGAGGCCCAGTTAATTTCATTATTTACAGAGGGGCAAAAGGAAAAATGGGAAAAATGAAGAGATTCCTAAACCTCCATCATTCTATTGTCTTCAGTCTCAAAAAGGAAGAAAGGAAAAATGGGAGTTGGAGGAGGAAGGGGGAGACCATTCAAAATTTTAAAATGTTTAGTTTCAGTGAAAAACTGGAAAGTTTTGAAAAAAAAAAAACCCAAAAACCATTCCCCCCAAAAGTTTTTGGTTTTCAAAAAGGCCCTTTTTAATTGAAAAATGTTGGCCAAGTCGACTTCTCCTGCAGAAATCAGTTGAGAAGGAGAATTGGGATTTTAGATTTTCCTTTATAATTTTGCACATTTACTTCACCATCATGTACACTAGTCTTTGAATTAATGAGTCATCTTATTCCTGTATTCATGTTCTTCAACCCTACTGTGATTTAATATTTATATTGTAGTAGCTCCTCCATACCTCCTACCATGCCAGAGCCCCATGATGCTAGACACTCTACAAACGTCGTTGCATCATACCTGAGATTAGGCTGCAAGTATAGTGTCTGACTTTTATTGTGAGGCACTTAACATGTGTTGGGCACTGTACAATAATAATAATTAATAGTAATAATAATAATAATAAATACGTCCCAAGAGACAAATTCAATGGGTTTACACCAAGTATGAATTCAGCCCTTTTGAATCATTACATTAAATCTGACAATAACTCTCAGCACATCTAGCATTGAACTGGAAAAGACCTGGCATTACTACAGCAGAGTATAATGTGCTATACTTGCCAGTCAAAGCACCATTTCCCCTCACTCCCCTTTTTGTTTGCAGTCGTGTGAAGCTAAGGTCATGATCTATAACTGACAGTTTTACATTAAGCCAGAGGCCTCTGAACTTCAGTTTATATTTTCTGAATTGTTTAACTTTGTCAGATTAGAACTGAATGTAACAATTCATGGATAGAAAGCTGGAAAGAATCATAAGGGTACCATTAGCAGCAGGGTCTTCTTCCCCTCGCTTATATTAACGTAGAAAAAGTCTCAGTATACTGAGCTCCTGCGCTTGATTCTCACTTACTCCATTGCTACACTTGGGTCAGGAAATGGGGGGTGAAGGGTAAAGGTATATTTTATATCACCTTAGTTATTCCCCTGTTCTTGGGTGTGTAAGTCTTGCCTAGCCCTGGGTATAACTGCTGTTGGAAAGCAATGAAATACAGAATTATAATGCTCATACAGGAGATGAGAGTAATATGACATGAACCAAGCAGCAAGTCTTTTGTAAGGGTAAATTGAACTTCTACAACTTGTAAAATTAATTTAAAGACTTAACAAATAGTGGCTAATTAAGAACTTGTGAAAATATTTTATTTTAACTCTCAAAAGGCTTTGGATAAAGTCTCTCACAAGGCTAGTAAGGAAACATGATAACCACGAGCTGACATCTCTAGGCTTGTCATGGATTAAAAGATGGTTAATAGGCAGCAAGATTAAGAATGAATGGCCAGGTCCGAGAGCAGGAAATGAGTTTATGAGTTTACCTCTGGAACCAGCTTTGACCTCTAGAGGAAAGGAAGTAAAGTGACATATTTTGCTGAAGACGTAAAATTAGTCGAGGCCATGGGAGATTATTGGGAATTCATATGGCTCTGATGAAATTTGATAGGTGAGGAGCACCATAGCAGATCAAATTCAACACAGATAAGTGCGGTGTAATGCACATTGGAATGAACAATAAATACTAAAGAGTCTGACTCATATTTAAGTAGCACCATTTATACAGTAGGTTCCCAAAGCACTTTATAAGATATTGAACTAGCAGTCTCTCTCTCTCTCTCTCATACAGTGTGTGCATCTAGCTAGCTAATTTCCGCTATCAATGAAGTGCAGTGGCTGTTTTCACAGTGCACTGTAATATTGCAAACACTTCAGCAGAGGAAGGATGAAATTCACTTCTGTACAGAGAACCAGGATATAGCCTCTGTGCCACTCAGGTTCCATTTTCAGATCTTAAGTGACACTTATGCAGTACCTAGATCTTGGCCTAGCTCTTTTCATTGGGGTGAATTTCACTTGATGCAAAGAATATCTTAGCCATTCAGAATGACAGGAGCAATTTTAAGTAAGCAGGAGATAGTTACTAGAACTGGTCAGAAAACTTTGATCAGAATGAAATTTTGATAGAAAAGTGAGAAACACTGGATCATATCCTCACCGTGTGTAAATCGATATTGCTCCATTGATTTGATGGAGCGATGGTGGTTTACCTCACCTGAGGATCTGGCTTCCTGTCTTGAAGATTTTCCATGATTTTCCTCTACCATCTTCTGATGGCTATTCTGATCCACTTGGAAATTAGCCACGATACTGGGGCTAATACATCTGACTCTTGTGAAATGTGCTACAGATTCTTTAATGACTATGCAGGCTGTCAGAAAGTTGCAATAAAGTAAGACTAAATGAGTGAAATTCACCCCAGTTAGAAAACCAGCATGAGGACCACCTGAAATCTAACTCACATCCTCAAAATAAGATTGGAGTGATTCACATGCCTTGCACTGATCTTTTGCACAGGGATGAATTTCACCCTAATGTGTAGAGCTGTAAAATCTGATCTCGTATAATTAAGAACAGAGTCTGTGTTTATACTTGCTAGAATTCATTACAATTCCTATCTGACTCTGGTCTCAAATCACCAGCTTGGCTTAGGAAGAAATGTTCTCCAGTGCCAAGTTTGCCATAGAATTGAACATGTAGGTACTACTTGGGCTGAGCACGATGTCCATGAACAGTTTTGCTTCTCCTCCGACATCCCTCCATTGTGTGGTTGAAATTTCATTGTAACACAATTTTTTCAAACAGCTCCATAGTTATATTTATTATGGGGTTATTTTACTTTCTGAAACATAGGGAATTGGGAAAAGAAGCTGAATTAGATGGACCACTGTTCTTGTTTTGGTTTGGTAGCTCCTATGTTCCTGCAGTACAAGCTCTTTGTCTTATCCAACATAAAATCAATGCCGCAGAAGAACTGGCAGATATGCAGCAGAATAACTATTATTCTCAAAATAATCTAAAGAAAATGGAATTTTCCCATTTCTCCTGCATAATCTTTTGAATTTCATTAAAACAATTAATTCACTGGTGTTCTAGCTCTTCCCTTCCTTTTTTAAAATATAAAAATAACATAGATGAAAGAACAATTTTTGTTATCTGTTTGCTTTACTTCATTTGCAGTGTTTCTTCTATCAAATGAAACTTTGAAGATTAGCAAATAAAATACATCACAAAATATTTCCATCTGTAATGAATGGAGAGATTAAAAGTTTAGTACAATACACAAACACTCCTAGGTCTTTCTCCCCAAAGCTATCCCATGGAGACTGAAAACATCCTTTCCTAAGATTCCAAGTGCTTCAAAAAGCTGTAATCAGACTTTTTTGTTTCCAGGAAGACTAGTGCTATTGTATTTCATTTTTCTCCTTGACAAATTGTACTTTTTCTTCCTTTCTATTAGTTTGGGTAAGTCTGAGGTGAATTTGGCCCTCATTAAAGTCGAAAAACGAATGGCACTGATTAGATCCTGGTACAATACAGGCAGGAGTTTGACAAAATTCCCTTTGCAGCTCTGCTGGGGCAACTCAAGTTTGACCCACAACACCCCTATTGTTCTGACTCGGGTCTCTGGCAAGCTCCGCTCATAAATGATGCCAAACCTTGCGGTGCTTTTCCTGATGGGTGTAACCATCTATTAGGGATGCTACCAGTATTTCCACTTGCAATACTTCAAGTTAAGTCTGAAGAGATGAAAGGTTTCTTTAACCCACTGCACCACCTTGTCTGGTGTGAGAGCTACTCCGCTGGTGTGAGGTATCCACGCCAAGCAAGAAAGTGACAGAAAAATGAAGCCCTGTCATGTTACCTGTCCATGCCAGTTCCATAAACTAGTTCTTTTTATTTTATAAATTTCATCTTTCCAAAGACTGCTTAGTCCCACCATGTACATGACACAAACCTGAAAGAAAATGAGCATGTTGGGCAAAAAGCATACAAGATAAGCAAAACATCAACAGCCATCACTAGCACAATGGGGCTTATGAAGCATATGTGTGTATCATACACTGATTTAATGTGTGATTTTTGTCTCCCCTTATAGGCTTGCCTCTGCAACTAAATTGCCCTGCTGCCTTCAATTTAGGATGCTTTCCTTGAGCTCCAAAAGTAGAGGCCTGTGTTTCTGGTGAAGTAGTCCCTGGGTTCAAGCTCTGCTGAAGAACCAGGGTGGGATCATTATAAAGTGGCACCACAAATTAGGACTTGAACTCTTGTGGGGTTCTAGATGCTTGAGACAAGGTTGTATTGCAGGGGAGAGTGTGTAATGTACTGACCTAGTCCATGTCTAGGATCTCATGTCTTCCTCTACTAGTTCTAAGTCCCAGCTCTGATCTTGTCTTTTCTTTAGCCGTTGGTATGTTAGGTGCCTGATTTCAGAGATCCAAGTCCTCATGACTCCTGTTGTTAATTAAATTCAGTGGGAGCTGCTGGTACTCAGCACCTCTGAAAATTGGGCTTTAGGCCTTTTTTACCAAGAATTTCCTACCATTGCTACCACTGGTTATTTAGAAGAAGGGTGTTCTTGTGGTCAGGGCATTGGACTGGGACTACACATCTGGAAATCTGGGGTGAGTTTGCCAGCTTTGCCATAGACTCACTGTGTGACCTGGGTTATATCACTCCCTGGTCTACACTAGGACTTTAGGTCGAATTTAGCAGCGTTAAATCGATTTAAACCTGCACCCGTCCACACAGTAAAGCCCTTTATTTCGACTTAAAGGGCTCTTAAAATCGATTTCCTTACTCCACCCCTGACAAGTGGATTAGCGCTTAAATCGACGTTCCCAGCTCGAATTTGGGGTACTGTGGACACAATTCGATGGTATTGGCCTCCGGGAGCTATCCCAGAGTGCTCCATTCTGACCGCTCTGGACAGCACTCTCAACTCAGATGCACTGGCCAGGTAGACAGGAAAAGAACCGCGAACTTTTGAATCTCATTTCCTGTTTGGCCAGCGTGGCAAGCTGCAGGTGACCATGCAGAGCTCATCAGCACAGGTGACCATGATGGAGTCCCAGAATCGCAAAAGAGCTCCAGCATGGACCGAACGGGAGGTACGGGATCTGATCGCTGTTTGGGGAGAGGAATCCGTGCTATCAGAACTCCGTTCCAGTTTTCGAAATGCCAAAACCTTTGTGAAAATCTCCCAGGGCATGAAGGACAGAGGCCATAACAGGGACCCGAAGCAGTGCCGCGTGAAACTGAAGGAGCTGAGGCAAGCCTACCAGAAAACCAGAGAGGCGAACAGCCGCTCTGGGTCAGAACCCCAAACATGCCGCTTCTATGATGAGCTGCATGCCATTTTAGGGGGTTCAGCCACCACTACCCCAGCCGTGTTGTTTGACTCCTTCAATGGAGATGGAGGCAATACGGAAGCAGGTTTTGGGGACGAAGAAGAGGAGGAGGAGGAGGAGGTTGTAGATAGCTCACAGCAAGCAAGCGGAGAAACCGGTTTTCCCGACAGCCAGGAACTGTTTCTCACCCTAGACCTGGAGCCAGTACCCCCCGAACCCACCCAAGGCTGCCTCCTGGACCCAGCAGGCGGAGAAGGGACCTCTGGTGAGTGTACCTTTTAAAATGCTATACATGGTTTAAAAGCAAGCATGTGAAAGGATTACTTTGCCCTGGCATTTGCGGTTCTCCTAGATGTAGTCCTAAAGCCTTTGCAAAAGGTTTCTGGGGAGGGCAGCCTTATTTCGTCCTTCATGGTAGGACACTTTTATCACTCCAGGCCAGTAACACATACTCGGGAATCACTGTAGAACAAAGCATTGCAGTGTATGTTTGCTGGCATTCAACCAAAATCCGTTCTTTCTCTCTCTGTGTTATCCTCAGGAGAGTGAGATATAATTCATGGTCACCTGGTTGAAATAGGGTGCTTTTCTTCAGGGACACATTCCTGCTGTGCTGTTTGCCTGTGGCTGAACAGAAATGTTCCCCGCTGTTAGCCACGGGGAGGGGGGAGGGTTGAGGGGGTAGTCACGCGGTGGGAGTAGGCAAAATGCGACCTTGTAACGAAAGCACATGTGCTATGTATGTAATGTTAACAGCAAGGTTTACCCTGAAAGAGTGTAGCGACTGTTTTATAAAATGTGTCCTTTTAAATACCGCTGTCCCTTTTTTTTTCTCCACCAGCTGGATGTGTTTCAATGATCACAGGATCTTCTCCTTCCCAGAGGCTAGTGAAGCTTAGAAAGAAAAAAAAACGCACTCAAGATGAAATGTTCTCCGAGCTAATGCTGTCCTCCCACACTGACAGAGCACAGACGAATGCGTGGAGGCAAATAATGTCAGAGTGCAGGAAAGCACAAAATGACTGGGAGGAGAGGTGGAGGGCTGAAGAGAGTAAGTGGCGGGCTGAAGACAGGGCTGAAGCTCAAATGTGGCGGCAGCGTGATGAGAGGAGGCAGGATTCAATGCTGAGGCTGCTGCAGGACCAAACCAGAATGCTCCAGTGTATGGTTGAGCTGCAGCAAAGGCAGCTGGAGCACAGACTGCCGCTGCTGCCCCTCTGTAACCAACCGCCCTCCTCCCCAAGTTCCATAGCCTCCACACCCAGACGCCCAAGAACGCGGTGGGGGGCCCTCCGGCCAACCAGCCACTCCACAACAGAGGATTGCCCAAAAAAAAGAAGGCTGTCATTCAATAAATTTTAAAGTTGTAAACTTTTAAAGTGCTGTGCTTAAAGTGCTGTGTGGCATTTTCCTTCCCTCCTCCACCACCCCTCCTGGGATACCTTGGTAGTCATTCCCCTATTTGTGTGATGAATGAATAACGAATGCATGACTGTGAAGCAGCAATGACTTTATTGCCTCTGCAAGCGGTGATTAAAGGGAGGAGGGGAGGGTGGTTAGCTTACAGGGAAGTAGAGTGAACCAAGGGGCGGGGGGTTTCATCAAGGAGAAACAAACAGAACTTTCACACTGTAGCCTGGCCAGTCATGAAACTGGTTTTCAAAGCTTCTCTGATGCGTACCGCGCCCTCCTGAGCTCTTCTAACCGCCCTGGTGTCTGGCTGCGCGTAACCAGCAGCCAGGCGATTTGCCTCAATCTCCCACCCCGCCATAAACGTCTCCCCCTTACTCTCACAGATATTGTGGAGCACACAGCAAGCAGTAATAACAGTGGGAATATTGGTTTCGCTGAGGTCTAAGCGAGTCAGTAAACTGCGCCAGCGCGCCTTTAAACGTCCAAATGCACATTCTACCACCATTCTGCACTTGCTCAGCCTGTAGTTGAACAGCTCCTGACCACTGTCCAGGCTGCCTGTGTACAGCTTCATGAGCCATGGCATTAAGGGGTAGGCTGGGTCCCCAAGGATACATATAGGCATTTCAACATCCCCAACAGTTATTTTCTGGTCTGGGAATAAAGTCCCTTCCTGCAGCTTTTGAAACAGACCAGAGTTCCTGAAGATGCGAGCGTCATGCACCTTTCCCGGCCATCCCACGTTGATGTTGGTGAAACGTCCCTTGTGATCCACCAGAGCTTGCAGCACTATCGAAAAGTACCCCTTGCGGTTTATGTACTCGCCGGCTTGGTGCTCTGGTGCCAAGATAGGGATATGGGTTCCGTCTATAGCCCCACCACAGTTAGGGAATCCCATTGCAGCAAAGCCATCCACTATGACCTGCACATTTCCCAGGGTCACTACCCTTGATATCAGCAGATCTTTGATTGCGTGAGCTACTTGCATCACAGCAGCCCCCACAGTAGATTTGCCCACTCCAAATTGATTCCCAACTGACCGGTAGCTGTCTGGCGTTGCAAGCTTCCACAGGGCTATCGCCACTCGCTTCTCAACTGTGAGGGCTGCTCTCATCCTGGTATTCATGCGCTTCAGGGCAGGGGAAAGCAAGTCACAAAGTTCCATGAAAGTGCCCTTACGCATGCGAAAGTTTCGCAGCCACTGGGAATCGTCCCAGACCTGCAACACTATGCGGTCCCACCAGTCTGTGCTTGTTTCCCGAGCCCAGAATCGGCGTTCCACAGCATGAACCTGCCCCATTAGCACCATGATGCATGCATTGGCAGGGCCCATGCTTTCAGAGAAATCTGTGTCCATGTCCTGATCACTCACGGGACCGCGCTGACGTCGCCTCCTCGCCCGGTATCGCGTTGCCATGTTCTGGTGCTGCATATACTGCTGGATAATGCGTGTGGTGGTTGATGTGCTCCTAATTGCCAAAATGAGCTCAGCGGCCTCCATGCTTGCCTTGGTATGGCGTCCGCACAGAAAGAAGGCGCGGAACGATTGTCTGCCGTTGCTCTGACGGAGGGAGGGGCGACTGACGACACGGCTTACAGGGTTGGCTTCAGGGAGCTAAAATCAACAAAGGGTGTGCCTGTACATCAAGGAGTATTTCAGGCAGGACTGCATGGAGGGTTCCAATAAAAAATGGTGCACCAAAGTTATCGTTGTTATTGGAACAAGGAGGTTAGCCTGGCCTCTGATTGATACATGGCTAGATTAACCTCGCTGCGCCTTCTCTGTGACTGACTGCAGTGTGATCTAGACAGGGGAGGAGGAAAATGAGTCCAAAACAAATCTGGTCTATTTCTTGTTCTGACCCACTCCATCGATCCTTTACATCTTTGGCTGGCAGCAGACAAAAAAGGCGCGAAATGATTGTCTGCCCTTGCTTTCACGGGGGGAGGGAGGGTGGGAACGGGGTCCTGACGATATGTACCCAGAACCACCCGCGACAATGTTTTAGCCCCATCAGGCATTGGGATATCAACCCAGAATTCCAATGGGCAGCGGAGACTGCGGGAACTGTGGGATAGCTACCCACAGTGCAACGCTCCAGAAGTCGACGCTTGCCTCGGTACTGTGGAAGCGCTCCGCCGAGTTAATGCACTTAATGCACTTAGAGCATTTTCTGTGGGGACACACACACTCGAATATATAAAACCGATTTCAAAAAATCCGACTTCTATAAATTCGACCTAATTTCGTAGTGTAGACATACCCAGAGGGGCTGATTCTGACCTGTGCTGAGCAAAGCTCTGATATGAGAGAGGGATGGGGAGGTTCTTCAAGGAGCTGGTTCTGGATCCCTGATTCTGAGGCTGGAGTTGGGCTCAGTGATGATTGGAGCTGCTCCTAGGCAGCATTAAATTGGGCCACTGCTATAGCATCTTTAATAGATACTACATTAGGGGAGGATTGCATTCGCCCTGCCCCACTTGACCACTACACTAGGAGGGACATGGGGTGGAGGAGCAGAGCCAAGACATATCAGCAGGAAGTTCTTCTCTAGCATGGGAACTCTCTGCTGGGTATTTGTAAACTACTTGGAGAATCTGGCCCTTAATCTATAATCCCTGTCTGTAAAAGTAATACCCCCTGTCTCCCACCCTCTCTCTGTTTCATCTACAGTATTTAGATTGTCAGCTCTTTTGAGCAGTAAATATCATTTGCTATGTGTGTGCACAGTGCGTTGAACAATGTGGAAATTGTGAAGCACAATGGGAAATTGATTTTAATGGGATTTAAGAGCATGCTTAAGTACTCTGCTGAAATAGGGCCTAATGTGTCTTTTCTCCTCTGCAGCACATAACAGAGGGAACATTTGTTTGGATCCCATTGTTTGGATGTGCAGTTTTAGATAGGGCCCATATCTCCTTCAAACAGTCGAGTATGAAAAGCAGATGTGTATTCAGAGCACTTATGTCCCAGTAGCAGAACAAGGAGACCTTTTTTTTTTCCCTCTCAAAATATTTTTATCGGGGTCATAAACAAACACAGGAAAATCAAGGTCTCATACATAGAGTTCCAAGTAAAACAGACAAGAGAAGTTGGATAATTTTAAATACATGCTTGCAAATAAATTTCTTAACCAGTGTTGAGATATCATAGTTGTATAAATACAGTAGATGTAGTTTCTTTGGGAATGTATATGTATATAACTCCTATTATTATTAATAGAAATTTAAGTACATCAAGATTTTAAACACAAATGTCTAAAAGTTTGGCTTAAGTTTTCCTTTTAAAAACACACAGACAAATATTCAGTTTGGTGTACAAGAGTTCAAAGGTTCCAAATTGATTTTTACTGGGGAAAATGTAGCACTTCCTGTTAGGATCCATCCCTACAGTAACTTATCAGTGTAAATCAGAATGATCATCCAAGTTAATGAGTGTCAAAGATGAATGGAAATTTGCTCATTTCACAAAACATTATATTTGGTCTACTAATTCATCAATTTCCTGCAGACACAATAAAGTACATCTCACTTCTGGATTATTTCCAGTTTTTCTCTAAACACTGACAAATATTAAAAGATGAAATACTAATAAAACAAGAAACATCTTGACACTGACTAGTCTATGAATTGTGTGCTGTTTTGTCTGAGACCAGTACTCCTAATTATTTTTGCAGTTTCATAATAGCACCAAGTTAAATTCCTTTTTCTTTTGCTGCAAAACCAAAGACATTGGATGTAAAGGTTGAGCTCCTTTCTACTTATAAAACACAATGGTCTTTATTTCCTTATTGAAACTAACAGGAGTTATAGGCAGACATTCCAGAGCACAGAAACAAGAATATACTTCTCACATGTCAGGACAAAATGCAGATGATAAATGTTAAAGCATAACTCAAGGCAAGATGAGCTGAAAATGTCCCCCCAAAGATGTGCTTTTCTAGACCCTGATCACCAAGAGACTGATGCATATATTTAATTTTAAGCATGTGAGCCCATTTGACTTCAATGGGACTAGTAATATGCTTGAAGTTAAGTGTGTGCTTAAGTCCTCACAGGATGAGGGCCTTATTGCCGTTGAATGAAATCTAAACAAACCCATAGTTAAGATAAATACTGTTTAATCAAAGTACATTGTATGATGCTCATTACTGACTAGTAACTTACTATTTATTATCTCTCATTTGACTTATGGTGGCACCTAGCATCCTGTTGTGCTAAGCAATATACATACTGAAAGATGGTTCCTGCCTGTGCTGGAGTATATAAACCCCCCACTGGTACGGAAAGGGACATGGAGCTGCTTTGGTTTGGAGTGGCCCTGCCCCTCCACATCTGCAGATCATGGCAGGACCGGAGGAGGAGTTAAAAGGAGAGAACTCTGCTCAGTTGGGGGCAGCCCTGAGATGGGAACAGACTTTTGAGTGCCTCCAGTCCTGAAGAGAGGGCTGGCCTTCTGCAGAGCCCCTGCCCTGGCAGAAGGAGGGTGCAGATCCCCTGAGCTAGACAGGGGAAGAGACTGAGACTTGCACTGGAGCCTCAGTGAACTCTGAAGTGGACAGTGATACCCCCAGGTCCCTCTGCAGTAAGAGAGACCCATAGTCTGGAGAGAGCTGCCTACAGGTTTTTTCTTTGCCTTTCTGTTTAACCTCGTTTGCTGGTGGTGGACTGTTTTGTTGTTTCAGCTGAAGCCTTGTGTGGGAAAAAAGCTACCAAGAGTGGGCCCGGTCGAAAGACACCCTGCAGCACTGGGAGTGGAGGTAATTGGACTTGCATGTGTGGGCTTCCCATGTAGTTCCTAAAGGGGGTGCTATGCCATGGACAGATTTGTGACACCGTCCCAAACAGCAAACAATATAAATAGACATGACAGACAAAGTAAGTTTATCACCATTGCACAGATGGATTAAGTGAATTTCCCATGGTCATGCTGGGAGTCCATAGCAATGCCAGGCTCTCCTGAGTCCTAACCCTAGTGCTTTCACCACAAGACCATCTTCCCCCTCAGGAGGCTTGGATAGAGTACTAATAGTTTTCTTTTTCCAGAGGTGTGAATCATTGCCTGCTTAACTACCACCTGTCTTGTGCTTTTCCCCCTTCATTACGAGATGGTTTTGAGAAGTTACATTGTAACTGAATGTGTCAAAAGCCTACAGTATTAATTTGAGACTTATCCCTTTGGAACTGTTAATTCACTGCCTTTTCAAAAGAATAGCCATTTATGGAAATGTCCTATCTCCATCTGTAGAGGGTACAATTTCAACTCTTCAATGGCCTTGTCTGATGTCTGGCCCCATGTATTACTTTTAGCTCATTTAATGTGAATGAAAAAGCAAAAAACCCAAACTGTGCACATACAATCCCCAGTGCTAATGGGCCAGGGCTTGAGAGGTATTTGTGGCCAGTCATGAAACCATGGCACAGCGTCCACGTAACTTTGGATAATCACTTACTGTCTCCTTAAATTGCCCTGTGTTTCCAACTGCATGGAGCATTCAGCTTTATTTCATGTCCTTAACTTTTGTGTAGTGTTGTTGTGAATGGTTAAACAGCTGCTGAAGTCCACTCCAGGGGTGGTTCCCTTTCTGCTCTTCATAGATTATAAGGCTGGAAGGAACCACTAAGATAATTTGGTCTGTCCTCCTGCATGACACAGGCCATAGGACTTCCCTGAATTAATTCCCGTTTGAATTTAATGAAGTGATTATTCTCATTGTGTATAGATGTGTTTCCACAGAATGGGGCCAGGAAGAGCGGAGTGGGAAAGCAAAGCCTGAGGCGGGAAGAGAAGGAAGTATCCTCAAGAAAAATGTGGTCAGTATGAGTGGTCATCTCTCTCACATTCTCAAGAAGATAACACTGTAAAAAGGATATGAATTTTCACACTCACTTCTGTGAAGTTGGGAGATGAAGGGCTACAGGACCCTGTAAGGTTCTCCTTAGGTTCCAAAGGTTTGGATAAGCATCCACATCTTTGGATGATTATCTGAACCAAATTCATGTCATTTGAGGTTGCCCCATAACTAATTGGTCCTAGTTATATTTTTCTAGTGTTAAGGCTGATTTAGTGTATACTTTTAGAATTAGTTTTGCAGTAGTGATGCTTGGTTAGGGCATGCCTTCATGCATCTTTCTCCAGGGTGGCTGGCTGCAGGCTTTATAGTATTAACAATGGGGTTTGCATGTTTTTTGTTTTATGACCCTTTTAGTCCCAGAAGAAGGGAAATAATTATTTTAAGGCAGAAAGGAGTGAATCATAATTATGCAAGTGAAACTTGGAATCTGCAAAATACTCTGTATTCCTATAGGCTATGAGTTCAGAAGCAAACCCCAAAACAGGGAAAGATTTTTGCTTTTGCTTGTAAGACTAAAACAAGGTGACTTGAGTCTTACCAAAATCACCTTGTCTAGTTCCATCCCCGGTTTCTACCTAGCTGAGCAGCTATTGTATTCAGCTACATGTCTTTTCAGGGATGGAGAGTGGGCCTTTGGGCTCCCATTTCTTTATTTCTATATATATTAAAGAGGAATACTTTGCTGAAACTTGTTTTATTCTCCAAAACGTCCGTGATGCCCCATTGTGGGTATTGCCAGCTCATCTGCTGAAGCTGTTCTGTGTGATACTGTATGATTAAACTTCCACTGCTGCTTTTCAGTGCTTTCACAGTCTGTGTGCAGGTAGCAGCCTGCATGGGTCACATTCAGTAATGTCTTGCTACACATTAAAAGCAGTGGGAAGGAACTCCGGCGGTGATGACAATGCCAGGAGGTCTGTCCAACTTTTCCCCTGCAGCTGCTGTCCCCATGCTGTGTATGCATGCATATACAGGCTGCCTTCCTCTTTCAGTGCATGATCCAAAGACCACTGAAATCAGTGAATGACCTTAGAGGGTTTTGGATTATGTCTATGTGCTGTTTTTAATCCGGGGACAAAAGGAGTTGGCACATTCTTTTGTGTCCATCAACTCTCATTGTATCTCTACAGTATTTTACCAACATATAGAATTAGCCACCAACCTTGAGGCATCCATACAGACAGCGAGTCCTTCCGTGGGATGTCTCCTTCCCTCTCCCAAAGGTAGCACAATACTAGCTTCATGGCAACCACTTGGATGCCTTTGGCCTTCAGCTCCGTACTCTCCCCAGCTGTCTCCCAGTGGGCAGAAGCCACACATTAGCTGTTTATGCTGTAAACTGAGGGATGTTGCAGTGGAGACTACATGAGTTGTCCTGGGAATCATGCTGGCCTGAACCACTGATGCCTAGGGAATCCCCTCAAGCATACCCCCTGTCTGTGCTTCCATTTTCACATTGGGTCTGTAACCCTGCTATTATTATTACAATGTATTTGTATTTCCATAGTGCTCAGAGGCTCCAGACGTAGACTAGCACCCCATGGTGCTAGGCACTGTACAAACACAAAACAAAAAGATGATCCCTGTCCCAGCAAGTTTATAATCTAAGTATAAAAAAAGAGACAACAGATGGACACAGGGAAAGAAACAATGAGACAATATTGGCCAGCATGATAGGCAGTGGTCTAAACACACCAGAGGCCTAACCCTTGTCAATTTTTTGTAGGTTTCCCAGAAAAGGAGGGTTTTGAAGGAAGATAATGACTGAATGGAGGGAGGGTCATTTGCTGGCTCTGGAAGAGGTGGAGTTTATTGAATAATGGCTCTATTCCCCCATGACGCTTGGCCACAGTGGACTGGTATATGCCTGTATCTGCTCTCCTGCACACCTCACAGCTGACAGCAGAGAACCTCTTGTCAATAAGCCTTTTGTCTGAGGTTATATTTTGCCCATTGCTTTTGTTTAGTTATCGTATTGTTCTGAGTCCTACACTGTATAAAATGCTGTGATTTCATGTTTTCTTTCTTTTTAAAATTAAATTAATTTTTAATATCTATTTTGTGAGCATCAATTCTTCCCCAGTTATCTAGCAGCTCTGGAAGATGTCTTTTGAGTTTTTCTTCTCCCCCTTAGTAATGGTCATATTGCAGTTGTAACAGTCATAATGCGGTTGTTTGACCAAGCTCTTAACTTAAAGAGATTGTGTGGTTCCATTTCCTGTTTGCTTTCACCTTGATTTTTCTCTAAACTCTCTTGGTAGATGTATGTCATTTGAAATGAATTCATGATCAAACATATAACTAAATAATATGGAAGGAAAACTCCATGCCCCGGTTCACAGAGAATGTAGACAGTGCTTTGTGCTGTATGGCAGAGCTGGAAGGATATTGCAAAATAAATCAAAAGTTTGTGAACATTTGTACAAATAAAACCAAGAAATTGGCTCCCACAGCATTTTCATGGATATTTTTATTTATTAATTTCATTTTATAAATATTAGTATTCTCAAAAGAAATGCTCCTGTAGCCATTTGAAAAGCTTTTCTCTCTCTCTTTTTTAGCCACACAATAGGTTCATCACTGTAATGTTTGCAAATGAGTGAGGAAAGGGCTCATGAATACCAGCAAAGCAAATCAGTGAGCTTATTTACAAGAATGTTTTCCTGTGTTCACTCAGCTTCATCATATGTGGTTCAATCCTTGGAAATTCAGTAAGGTTCTTTTTCATTATGATTCTAGTAAAAGATATTTCATTAATTTGAATCATCTAAAACTTCTTCTTGTCTATATGTATTTTATGGCAGTATATGAGTAGAATATAGATATTTTGTTAATGTCACATTTCTGTAAGGAATAGAAGTGTAGATTAGGTACTGTAATGCTGGGGTGAGGGTGATATAAGTATCTGAATGGATGGAAGTTTAGATAACCACATGTGTTAACTGTTTCTAGTAATATTTGGGAGACAAGGTGGGTGACGTAATATCTTTTATTGGACCAACTTCTGCTGGTGAAAGAGAAAAGAACTCTTCTTCAGGTCTTGGAAAGGTACTCAGAGTGTCACAGCTAAATACAAGGTGGAACAGATTGTTAAGCATAAGGGGCTAACCCATGTTGCAAGTGACAATTCAAGGTGAAGTGGCCCATTAACACCTCTGTAGGACAAAGTGTTCACTCATGGACCTTGAAAGGTGTGTTGTAGAGTGTATTGGTCATCACAGCAGTGGAAATGTCTGATAAATTAATATTTAGTATTGACATAACTCACTGACATAACTCTCCAATTTCGCTCACTTTGGTCCCAGGGTTTCCACTCAGTTTTGGAAAGCACTCATTTTTATTGCTTCAAATTACTTACAACAGAAATAGAGTACTGAAACTGAGGTTCTAAAGAGAACTGTATCTAAAGGAAGTTTGGTGTGTGAATGATTTGTACATCATTTTGGGAGTTTGTCATGCAGTGTGTCCCATTCTTGGGCCTTGACAGGTGAAGAGGCATCATTGTTAACTTCAGCAGAATTAGGATTAGTGAAGAAATGGATCAGTTCAATAATACCACAGTCTGAGTTTTGGAAAGAAGAAAAAGAGAGATCTATGTATGACACCAAAGCCTATGCCTTTAATAGATTCACCTGGCTCTGAGCGGTAAACCTATTTCAAAAAATTTCAACTTAAGTTTGGTTATATGTGAAATTCTTACATTTTTTCCACCAAATAGCTTTGAATATTTTTTTCTGGGGAAAAATGAAAGTTTGTAGGCTGCTAAATGCCTTACTAGGGTGTTGTATTAGAAAGTGAAACACTATTGTGGAATAGTGCAAAGCGTCCAATAGACAACAAAAGGAAACTATTAGTAATTTCCAATTCTGGCATTGATTTCTGTGCAATCTGGTTGTGTCTAGTATCATGGAAGGCAAGGATTCACAACACAAATATTCAGTACACTCCTGTAATGCTACTAGTTAGCATTAGTATCAAGAGCAGCCCATAACTATTATAGCATCAATTTATGAAACACAGTGGGCCAAATTCTGCTGTCACGTTCACTGGATTTGGAGTAACATCATTGATTACATCATATATACTGCTAAAAATAGCTGTGTAGACATTCAGGTTCAGACTCTGAAGCCTGGGGATGCGGAGTGGGCTTCAGAGCCTGAATCCCAGCCAAACCTGAACATGTACACAGCTGTTTTTAGTGCCGTAGTGCAAGCCTGAATCTGTAGCAGTGGGCTCTGAGATTCACTGCTGCAGGTTTTAAACCACAGTGCGCCCACATCCTGTGAGTCGTTTGACAGTAAGAGCATCACAATCAGACCCATGGTGTTCCTTATGTTTCTGATGATCAGGGCTCTTTGTGAATTCCGTTTTTGAAAACTCCTCCCTCCCCATTTCCAACTCATGTTAAATCCACAGTGCAAATGAAGGAGGGCAAAAAGAGTCATTTGATATTGTTATAATATAAATACGTTATCAACTCCAAAGTAGGATGCCTGAATAAAGGCCAAAAAATACCCCTTTATTTGCCGGGATGATTAGTCATTTTACCAGCACCACAAATGCTTTTGAAATGGCAAAAGCAATTAGTAGCAGAGGCGCTTCTGGCAACAGCTGCAAAATCACTTGCCATCAGTGTTTGACACAGGCATGATGGGTCTGTGACCGTGCCCCCCATAAGGCTTTATGAAAATAGGCTTATGAATATATATATGACATAACTGGAATATGTTCTATGCTACAGATGCCATGTAACATATCTATGTAAAGGTTACGATCTACTGAATCTATTAATCCTATTTGAATGCATGTATCATTTTTATGTTTGAAGTTATGAATATTGGCTGTGTAATGGCTTGATTTCTAAATAACCTTAGTAGAGCATTTGGTCAGTTCTTAAGGGTAATGCAAGCTGGAATCCTAGGTAACTCTAAAGTTACTTAAACATAGTGGGTCAAATTTGGCCCTCAGTTACATCCATCCATTGATGTCAATCTGCAGGGGCAGGAGGGTGGGGTGGGGGTGGAAACAAGGACAGGTGATACATTTCATGTATAAATACCTAAATCTATTCATCTCTCTCAGAGATTCCAGCCTCAACATCTCCTGCTTGTTTAACATGGACATACCATTCATCTGATATAAATATACTAAGAAAATGTTTTTGTGCATTCTGTTGCTTAGCTTACTTAAGGGCTAGTTCACACAGTCCTTTGTCACACAAGCATTCCCATTGAGATACACTCAGTTTGGCAAAGCACCCTATTAGTACTGTGCATTAATTTTAGCTGCCTTCAGGGCTTTATGGCCCTTCTCGTCTATGATTTCAGATGCAGGGGGAATAGCTCACATACAAATAATCCTGATTTAGTATAGTTAGAGTTTGCAATTTGCATGAAGAGCTCACATAGGACTGCAGCTTCCTTTTTAATATAATTGCTTTGTTCAGCAGGAAACTTGGCCAAGCACAACCCAACCCAGTTGTACAGATGCCCCATCAGAGAACTGCTTAGACAGTAGAACACTTCTTTCCTTCCCTGCAAAAAAGTTGATTAAAAGACACCAACTTACAGATATAGCTGCAGAGCTAGGAATGGCCTTTGATGGGGTATTCAGCCCACCCCAGATCTGAAGGGGTTAAGATAGCCCAGAAGAGACCAATTAACCTTCATGGTTGCACCGGGAAGGAGGCCCAGTGATTTATAAATGACTAATTGCTAATGAAGCCCAGCTATGGGAAAAGCTAGGCAAGGAATATAAAGAAAAGAAATTTGTAGTATCAGGGAGCTGCATGGGAAGAGTCTGCTGGGAGAGGTCAGGTGACAACAACAACAATAACAACAAACCATGATGGGTTTCTAGCCTTAGAGGAAAGGTCAATGCCAGAAGAGCTGTGAAGAAATAAAACCTGAGAAGGCAGGGTAGGAAGAATCCCAAGGAAACAGCAGCAAGGAGGGAGACCATGTAGACCTTGATGGCTGGTTACAGGGTCCCTGGGCTGGAATCCAGTGTAGCAGGAGGGGCTGGGTTCCCCTACCAGCCACTGGGACATGGCGCAGGACAGTTGGAGATGTAATCCGGACACCTGGTCCAGTGAGACTCTGATAACCTAGAAGGGGCGATTATATAGTGGCCTAGCTGGAGGGCTGAGTCGCAAAGAGGGAGCACTGTTAATTACAGGAAGACAGACCACCACAGCAATGCAGTGAGCATGCTCAGATATGGGTAATTGTGATCATACCCTGAGAGCCAGATTATGATACTTTTACTCAAATTGAATTGTATTTTATGCCATGAGTAATCCTGTTGACGTCAACGGGACTATCTGCAGAGTGAGGTACTACTCAGTGAGCATAAGAGCATCACCATCTGACCCTTATCTGTTAGTGAGAAAGCTGAAAGGACTAATAGGAAGACATCTTTGAAGGGGAACCTCACCTCCAGGTTATGGATCAGATGCAAATGTCAGTGATATGTATTAACAGTGGTAGTGTAATGGGTTCTGCTCTCTCCAGGTCTTTCGGATTCCCTTCAGGTTGTGCTTCCTTCTGGATTTAACACAGGCGACTTCAGTGGAGACTAAGTACTCTCAGGGCTTCACAGGATCAAGCCAGTAACTCTATATGCCTCAGTTTCACCATCTATAAAATGCATATAATACCTACCAACCTCACAGGGGGTGCCATGAAATTTGTGCAATGACTATTTGAAACAGCACTTTGAGACCATCAGTTGAAAGGTGCTAGATGAGAGTGAAGGAGTAGCAGTAATAACCCATTTGAGTCTTTCCAGTGATATTTTGAATAATTTACAGCACCGTGTCACTAGCCCTTGAATAGTGATGTAGCACAAGACCATTGATTTGCTAGCCTAATTCCTCTTCAGGCACATAGACAGCAGCCCCTGGGAAGTCTCAAGAGTGCTTTGGCAGCATTTAATAGTGGTTCCCCCTTTCCTACAAAATGACCAGTTTTCCAGTCCCCAAGTCATTCCTCCATGACACAAGACTCCATGGCAGAAGGGACTTCTTGGGATGAGGGTGATCATCAAAAAAATAAAAGGCTAGATTTTATACTTGCCCTTCTCTGGCTTCTGCCCTCCACTGTCCCTCCCCGACCATACACTATTAGTGCCTGTGAACTGGGACTGGTCTTAAAACACATTCATTATACATACTGCAGAACATGAAAAGTCATAAATAACCATGAAGAAGAGTTTCTTTCCATAGGCCAGAAAGAACTGAGTCCATCCATAGACTTCATGATTTTACAGCTTGCAGCTACCACATCAACATTTAATAGCAAGAGAAGCGACTAGATTTTTATAGATTTAAGTCAACAAGAGAATGTCAACAAGGCAGAGATGCTATCAGGGGTAGAAAGTATTGTGGTAATGATCTGCAATAATCCATTGAGTTTAAAGCATTATAGCAAATGTACCTCCCTTACAAGATACTTTATTTATAAAAATTGATTTCTACTATTTTTATGGATCTGTTCAGTTAAGGTCAAAGCTGCAGCCAGGAACAGGCTAGATAATAAATGTTGCAGAAATTAATTCATCTAAAAAAGATTCTTGGCACTGAAATTTGAAGAGACTCTAAGGGTGTAAAAATTGCAGAGTATAAATATTATCCTTCCTCTACTCAGCTCTGCATTATATGGAACTTGAAAAAGTAATTCCAAAATCTCTTGAAAAAGTGAATGTATGAATGTATATCATCACATCATGTTCAGCTTACTAGATAGAAGGCCCAAACTGTTAGTCGGATTGGATGTGAATGCAATTTTAGAGCGCTATCAAGGTCAGATAAGGTCCCAAATACAAACAACTCCAAACTTTTGGGGTGTTCACCTCGGGATGCGGTTCAGTGCTAGCTCTAAGAACAACATATATGAGCTTGTCTGGTGCCCCTGCTTCACGATCTAGCAGAGGGACCTGAGTTCAGTGCTGAGCTCATTTGTCAAGTAGACTTGGTTAAAAAAACCTGACTTTCCAAAAGGGATTTCCCCCCCAAAAACTGTGGAAAAAAGCGTTCCCTTTTTCAACCTGCTCCATTCTCAAGCCCTGGAGCTCGGAGATCTGTGGAAGCAGCCAGGTAGGGCAGGCAACAATTTATGTTTCTGTGTAGTGAGTTTTTCTATTAGGTTCATAGAATGGCATTGGCTATTTCCAAAGAACATTTCATCTAGTCCTCAGTTAGAAAGATAGAGCAGGGCCCTGGTGTGAGTCGGGGGAGGGCATGTGGGGAAGTCATCTGGGCTAAAGAAGAAAAAATAAGATAAGGTTAGAAAGACTCCCTAGAATGGGGCCAAATCCATGACTGAGCTGAGGAGGATGCAGGAAAGGTGACTCTTTCAGCTACGTTCTAGGCTCTTGTCTTCCTCCAGAAATCCTCACTACATCCTCTTACTGTCAGCTCCCACGTCCTGAAGATTATATTCATTCTCTTAAAGCCACAGTAACCCCATGTCCTCCCTGCTCCATCTTGCTATTGCCTGAAGTTTATCTTCCTTACCCATATTTCTCCATATTTCTTCCTTACCCATATTTCTCCATATTTCTTCCTTACCCATATTCTTTTACTTCCTCTGCGTTGTACTACTTGTTTGATGGGTTGTTAGGCATGGCCGTAGTGCCATGTAGCTCTCCCTTGAAAATTCTGTTTTGTTTTTATTCTGAGACTGTCTAATCCATGATGTTTGAGCAGGTTCAAAATTCCCCCAGAGTTAACATGTTTAATCATTCCCATCGTCTAAGCAAACAACTGAAATAAATCTACACCCAAACTGAAGACAAGTAGGGACCACTATTTGCAGCTGAAAGTGCACTTCTGAAGTCATACAGGTTATGTCTTCGCTATAAAAAATGGGTGTAAAATAGGTATAGCCAAGGTCTTAGCTATCTCAGTGTAAAAATATACCTCTTTTGTAGTGAACACATAACCAGAGACTTGAAACAAAACATTGGCAAAGCTGAGAAATGTGTGTGCTGCTCAGGATAGGCTTCTTCACTGCTTATGGGGTTCTACCGGAGCCTCTAAGGGCCTGAGCCAGTGCTTGCTGAAGTCAATGGAAGTCCTTCTATTGTATTAATGAGCATTGGGTCAGGCCTTGAAACAGCTCCTGGCTTACAGAATAACGTTCAGGTTAAAGAACTATGGTGAATAGCATGTTTCTTCGTTACTTTGCCTTCCTCAAGAATTGTCCCATGGACAGACACCCATCTCTGAGTTATACTCAACCTAGTGTTCAGGATGAAAATATTCACATGTATATTGCGAGAATAGAAGCACATGGGGTGTAACTCCCTGGCATCCCTTTAAAAGGTTCAAAACCAGCGGTAGAAACAAGAATAAGCAAAACATGATGGTCAGTTTTAAAAATTTCCCCAACCCACATCTGTCAAGTCTGGGCCCCCAGATCTAGCAATAAAGTTCTTGGTAATAGCAACAAGGAGCCAGGAATTCACAAGACCTGCAGAAAAAACAGCCTCTCTTATGGAGTGCTGGCAGGGGATCCTAGATTTATTGGAAGAAAGCACGTCAGTAAGTGCCAGAGAGCAGCACAAAACCCTGAAAATTGAAAGTTAGTGGGAATTAGGCATCTAAATCACTTGGGTGCTTTTGAAAATTTCACCCAGTGTTGAGTTCTTATGGCCACAGAATGGCTCCAAACACAGCTGGATATATATTTTAAAGGCCAACATATATTTGCAAATAACTTGTTGCTGTGTTCACCAAGCTCTACTGCTCTTAAAATGACTTCCTGGAACATGGCTGTCCTGTCTCTTATCTGTGCCACTGGTCAGTGTATAGTACATTTCTTTGCTAGCATTATGGACAGTTGCATCTTCATAAACCAGATATATAAATGGACCATTTTTACTCCTGTTATGTCCAATGTACATTTAATGATGAGCATCCTGAACAGTACAGTTAGCATAGGGAATATTGTGATATAACACCCAAGACAGTGTAGAGGAGCAAGTTCCCATCCTTGTGTGGAGCCAAATGGATTTCCACTAATTAGACTCATGGTGCTTCTTACACTTGATCTGTGCTAGTGAGATTAGTATGTTACTCTGCTCTGTGTTTTCTGTGTGATAGGAAAGTTTGACGCTCCCTCCTACCCTGCTGAAACAGCTGCTATGTCCCAATTACATGGTTCAAATGGTATTGGGGCCAAATGAGGTTTTCGTTTCTATTGGTTTAATTTAATTCTTTTTAAGTTGTCACAAATTTTACTATTATAGCTGTTGGGGGGTGGGGTCTATTCAACTTCCCTTGTATGTGTTTAACTCCTATTTGCATCAATGGTAAATTAAGATACATGATTTACAATATGTGTTTTGTTGTGTTGATAAATGGATACTTCCTACAATTAAACCATAAGCCTTAAAGATGGCCTAAAATATAAGACTGTTTTCATGCTATGGGGGTGAAATCTTGATCAACTGAAGTCAATGGGAGTTTTGCAGTGACTTCAGTGAGCCAGGATTTCACCCTTGGTGTTGAACTACATGCCACCAGTCCTCGAAAGCCCTGAATTATTTAATTTGCCTGAATGATTCTCCATCTGTCACTTATTCTAAATAGCAGATGTTCTCAATTTAATGATTTATGTTTCTTTTAGTATTACACAGAGTTTAAAACAAAGAAAAATGTAAAGTTTAGATTAAAATTAATCCAACAGTACTGGTGATAAACCAAAGCAATATTCCACTTATTCAATCAGAAGATCAAAATGTAAAGCTAATGCTGATACATTTGTTATTTTATAGAATAAACCTTCTCCCAATAAATTTATCTTCTTCTCACCTCTGCTAAGGAAGATAGACTTATTACAGAAAGGAGACATATATGTCTTGATCCCGCCCACTAATACATGGTCAAATAAAAATGTGTGTCTCCGGAAATCATCTGCACACCTGATGGCAGGGTTATGGCTATAGTCTTTTACCATGGACGTGGCTATCCTGTTCAACTGTCTGACTTATTAAAATATAGACCCCCTTGGGATCAAAGTGCATACAGCACTTCTCTTCTAGAATACAATCCCATTCCTCCAGCTGACTGGCAATAAAGCAAGTCACATAGTTACTGTAGTATATTGCCTTGCCATTGCTTTTTTAATTCTTCTCGCAAAGGATGGCACCAAGCTATATCCTGCTCATGGAGATGATACGGAACTAGTTTGCCAGATTACTGTACAACAGTTATTATTAGAGCAATAAACAATGGAATAAAACAATCATGGCATATATTTCCCCCCTGAACTTTGAAATGGCAGTGATCTAATGTTCTAAAGTCCTGGAATAATCTGTTACTTTTTAAATGAGTAATCTTAGAAGCCAGCAGAAGAAACACAGGGGTTATATCTACCTTGAAAACAAAGAAACCTGCCTGGAGAATACATCAAGCAGAAGAAGAGCAACTGATCAAGCTGGAAAGGAGCTGATGTCACTTGATGTAACAGGCATTTTTTAGGCTGAAGCAATGCTGTCAGTGGAGAATGGGGTTATAACTGAATGGAGAGGTTCTTGAAAGAGAGGCAATGTTCAAATTCAGTTGAATTTACACGAGTTAATTGTTTTCAGCACTCAGGCAATTATTTTTAAACTTATTTACAGAAAAGGATGCCTACGAATTCCATCAAGCCAGTATTTAAAAATGGAGCTGTATTAAGATTCAGTAGGAACAAGAAAGCAAACTGTATATTCATGAAAAGAAAAGGAGTACTCTTTTCTTTTTGCGAATACAGACTAACACGGCTGTTACTCTGAAACCTGTATATTCATGCTTCCCAGGTTTGCACGTATTTGTCTAAATCCCTGATCCAGCAAAGGATTTAGGCATGTGCTTAACATTAAGCACATGTGCAAACTCAACGAGACTCATGTGGTTAAACATAAACATGTGTGCAAGTGTTTACCGAATCATGGCATAAATTGCACAACAAACCACCAAAAATTTATAAAAAGACACACATGATCTAAGGAGAAACAAACTTAGAAGGAAACATATCACCCATAAAGCCTCTCTCATGCAGTGTCAAAACAGAAAGATAGAGAAAGAGCAATGCAGGGGTTTCCCCCTCAAAAAACATGAGACAATATTCCAAAATTGTCAATGGGAAAATACTATAGGTCTTCCTTTTCATTGTTAGGCTTGTAACAAATAAATATCCCCCCTCTAATTTAATTTTTTTTTATGCAAGTTGCCTTGGGGATGTTTTCAGTAGCCACGTTTGAAAAACTGCAGAATTAAGCCTACTTGGCAACTAAAAACTGTGACTAGCAAATATTTTGAGCATGCAAGAAACTGCTAACAGCCATATTTGACTTATCTGATGTGACGACATGATCTTGAAACCAAACAATATGCTCCTTAGAACAAAATGTAATTGTAAAGGAGTATAGTTCCCTTTTAAGGGAGAGGCTGGAACCTACAGGGAGGACAGCCTGCGGTATAAGTAAGGAGGCCGCGCCCTAGGGCTTGGCTATATATAAACAGGAAGAGGCACTTAAGTAACAGAGAGGAGGTGTATGAAAGATTTAGAGCCTTCAATGGGTGTTTGATGTTGGTTGTCAGGCTCTAGGAAAGTTAGCCTAAACAGGGGCTTTGTTTGTGGTCTTTAAGTTTAGGAGCTGAGCCAGGGTTCTGAGGTGAGGTCCTTATGAACTGTTGTTTTGTCCTGAAGCCTTATAAAAAGAAAATATGCTAATGTGTGTTGGCTTCATCTTTGCCTCTCCCCCCTTGGGCTGGTAAAGTGAACCTATTTATATCTCAACCGGGAGAAATTAGGGCGGGTTACACCTGCAGTACCACACAGGCCTGTGAGGGGGAAGGGTGTGTGCAGGGACAACAGTAGCCTTTACGGTAGCCTATTATGATCCAACTGATACTGAATATAGTGGTTTTTGCTTGAGATGCTACAAAACCAGTATTTCCAAATCCTCAACTCTAGGGGCTGTGATTTAGATCTGAATTGCTAGGTAATCTAATGATCAGTCACATCATTGGAAGGCAGAGTAGTCCCTCCAGTTAGCGTAGTAGGGGGAGGGCTTGCACTGCTGTTCCCTGAGCTGTCTTTAGTCTGTGTAAACAGAGGCCTTCAGTCTCTAGTGTTGTCAGGCTGATGCTTTTGGCAAGCACTTTTGGGACCTTTCTAAACTAAAGAGGAACATTTAAAAACGGAATTGATGAAGGAACATGAGATTAATGTTTGAAAGCACCGAGTTGCTACGCATAAGGGCATACCTAGAAGGAAGACTTAATGGAAGAGTAGAATATAGTTTGAAAAGAGCTGGGAGATATTTTGCTATCTCTTGGGCCTGCTAAAAAGGGGAATGAGTTCTGGGGGAGAGGGTGAGGTATTAATAGGTGAACAAGCTGCATATGTGTTTTTTATTGAGTTCCACATTCTATAAAACATGAATTTTCCTTAATGTTTGGTTAGCATTTATACACTTATTAACATGTTTGTAGACCCAGACCTTGTAGACCTTGCAACTAGCTCTTGACACACCTTGCCCCAATCTTCAGTGGGGCTCAGGGCAGAGTCTGTCCATGTGGAGTCAGTTGCAGGACTAGTGCCTTAGAGAAGAATGTATAAAACCAAATCAAATTAGGAACAGGAAATCCTAAATAGACTGGTATGCACAGCTTAAGCAATTAGAAGTTTGCATGAAATAATTTGTTATATACTGAGTCAAATTCCATCCTCAACTATTGCTGTGGGAAACTTCCACAGAACATGAGATCTACTGCATGAGAGTGTTATGGATTTGTGGGCACATTCAAGCAAAGCACTTGGACCCCTTTGATCTTAGCTTCTTAAACATGGATTAAGATGTTAACCCTTTTTATCATTCTTTTCTGGATGCCATTATTAGGCTCAAAGTTAGTTTTTCTTATTAAAGAATGATAGCTCAAGCTAAGAAATGTCTGCCTTCTGGAGAATTACAAAGACAATTGTATTGTATTCTTCCTCACTTATCTTCTATTTGTGGACAAAAAGCCAATTCAGGTGGGTGGTGGGGTGGAGTATACTGTTACAGAAATCTGTAGGACTCAGGGTAGAGAAGGGCTGCTCCAAGTTTAGTCCTATGTGACAACTCTGCCACCTCTGTTCTCTCTAGTTTTAACTCAGAAATGCTCCTAGAGAAACACAGGTAAAATTTTCAATAGCATCTAAAGGCCACATTTACCAAAGTGTTTAGGTACATAAAGATGTAGACATGTAGAGGGATTTACATATGTCCCTAAATAGGATGAATTCAATGGGATTTAGGCACCTCATCTGTTTAGGTGCTCTTTTAAACCTGGCTATGTGCCTTTTTATACACCTTAATGCCTTTGTAAATCTGGCTCTTCATGATGCAGGAGGCTGGGGCCCACTTTCAAAAGTGACTTAATAATTTAGGTTTCAGAGTAACAGCCATGTTAGTCTGTATTCGCAAAAAGAAAAGGAGTACTTGTGGTACCTTAGAGACTAACCAATTTACTTGAGCATAAGCTTTCGTGAGCTACAGCTCACTTCATCGGATGCATGCAATCCACTAGCGTGGACCAAAAAAGACCAACCTAAGGATGGTTCTGTCTATCATAAAAACAAAGAGGTTTTAAAAATATTTTTCCCCCCAGGTTCAGGGAAAAGAATAGAGAAAGCATGAGAAAACCAAAGAAGAATTCACTGCAAGGTTACCGATAGTAAGAGGAAATCCATAACAGTAAGTTCTCATCAAATAAGCATTATTTATTGCAGTAAAGACTGACACTTTCTGTCTGAAAGATAAATCAGAAGAGACCTCTGTCTGCCAGTGCTCAAAGTAGCAAAGCACAGCTCTACTCATTACTCCTCTACTTGGAGAGTACCTACAAATTGTCAGTCATGCAGAGCTCCTTGATGACAGAGGCAGGCAAAGCTCCTTGGGTTTTCTGAGGGTGCTACACAATATTATGAAATGACCCTCTATCTATTTCCTGCTATTAGCAGCATTGCTAGTGCTCTGGCTTGGTTGGTAGGCTTGGGTTTCGTCTTTGCATTTGGACCAGGAGCTGTCTTTTGCATGACCCTGACACACAAACACAGCTTTAGATCAATTAATATTCCAAAATTCCAGGAGAGCGTTCTCTGAGGGGCTAAGTGGACTGAAGCAAAAACTGAGTGGAATAGGCATAACACGAGAAATTCATCCACAGTGTCGCACCCCTCTGTTCTCATCAGAGTTATGGGGGGGGGGCGCTATGGCATATTGAACTCAGCCTGCACATTTCTAAAACTGCTCCCAAAGGACAGTTCATCTCATTGCAGTTGTGGATGGTTGTCAGTGTAGTCCGTGAAATCTCTTGTTCTGAGTACAATGTCACACTGGTGGTGACTACAAACATTTGCTGGCTTGGCATATTTTCCACCGTGGCTGTCCCTTCTCCCTTGCACTTCTCCCCATGCCCTGAACTTACTGGGTAGGAGTGGGGAGAGAAAGTTTAGAAAATATCGAGTTTTTACTCTGTTTTTTCTCCCCCAAAGGCCAATACATTTATCCATACGTTTAAAATGTGTTCTGTTCTTATTCATGGGCCAGATTCAACCCTGGTATAATTTCATTAAAGCCAATGTGATTACACCATGTCTGAATTTAGCCCATAAGGTAAAAGGTTTAGTATTCTTAGATACTGTTCTTTTAGTGACAGGTTTCAGAGTAACAGCCGTGTTAGTCTGTATTCGCAAAAAGAAAAGGAGTACTTGTGGCACCTTAGAGACTAACCAATTTATTTGAGCATGAGCTTTCGTGAGCTACAGCTCACTTCATCGGATGCATGCTGTGGAAACTGCAGCAGACTTTATTTATACACAGAGAATATGAAAAAATACCTCCTCCCACCCCACTGTCCTGCTGGTAATAGAACCTGGATTTGTGCAGGAAATGGCCCAACTTTATTATCATGCACATTGTGTAAAGAGTTGTCACTTTGGATGGGCTATCACCAGCAGGAGAGTGAATTTGTGTGGGGGGGTGGAGGGTGAGAAAACCTGGATTTGTGCTGGAAATGGCCCACCTGATGATCACTTTAGATAAGCTATTACCAGCAGGACAGTGGGGTGGGAAGAGGTATTGTTTCATATTCTCTGTGTATATATAAAGTCTGCTGCAGTTTCCACGGCATGCATCCGATGAAGTGAGCTGTAGCTCACGAAAGCTCATGCTCAAATAAATTGGTTAGTCTCTACGGTGCCACAAGTACTCCTTTTCTTTTTCTTCTTTTAGTGGTATACTGTCAGTGCAATTAATAGTTTGTTGCTTGAACAGAAGATGTTTGCTTTCCAGTCTCTAGTGTAAGGTCACACATTGGGGCCTCCACTGAAGTCGATAGAATCTTGGCTATTAATTACAATAGGCCCAGGAGCAGACCCTCAGTAATTACAGCTGGGGCTCGTCTACCCTTCTGTAATGGGAAATCTAGAACTGTTTACAAAACTGGAGTACTGGAACATTAACATTCCCCAAAAATAAATGCAGCGTTCATCTACTCGATGGCTTAGATTAGGGCATAATTTATTGACTTGCATATCTATATTTTTCTCTTATCCATATCTGGACATATAGGCCAGATTATCAATGGGTGTAAATTGGCCTAGCTCTATGACACCAGCTGAAGACCTGGCCCATACATAGTGTATGGGGGGTGGGGTGGGGAGATTATTAACTCGATGCTTCTATTTTTTATTTTTTTTTACTCTGTTATGGAAGGAATAGCAAAATATAACTCTGGGTATTACAGAAGTGCATTAGTTCTACTGACTGGGGGATAATAGCTATTTTCTGTTCCTTTTGTCTTTGCAACATCTCTTCTGTCCATAGTGATCTTGGCTGAAAAGCTCTTTGTTCCTGGTTTTGCATATTTTGTCAGATTGACCTGGAGGAGAGCTTGCCGGTTAGTCACATTATTTCAGTTCAACAAACAGCCTGTGCATTACTATATTTTTTTATCTTCTGTTCACTTTGCTTCTGAAAGTTAACAGAGCAAAAAAGCTGCAAAAACTATAGGTGTGCAGGATTTCATGGCTGGGCAACTCAGATCCTTTGCTGATAATAGCTGAATGATGATGTACTGCTTTTTAAGCACTTAGCCGTGCCTGCTATTGTTCATCTTCAGAGATTTAATGTTTCATTTTAAATCATAAAAATGGGAGCATTTCCAGAACAATGCAAGGGAAATGTGCACACGAACATGGAGCTGCTCTCCCTTTGTACAGCTGTGAAAATGTCCACCAGTAACAATTAGCTCTCGCACAGTCCTTTTTAATTTGTAGGCTTCACAAGCCCTTCACGCAGGGGCTTGGTAAGTAGCATTACGCTACAACAACAGATAGAGAAATTGAGTCACAGAGATGACGTGACTTGCCCAAGGTCCCACTACTGTCAGTTGGGTAGACAACAGGCTGGTAGAAATTGGACAAATGGTTACTGCTCATATCTGAAACCATGCTGCTTATTTCCATATTCTTGCATCCTTGTGCGACTCAAGGATTAAGAGCAGATAATTGGCAACAGGAACTAGAGACCTATTCCTGCAAGAATCCTGACCAACCCTATTGATAGGGGCCAAATCCCTCTGACAGAGGGTGCTCTGAAGACTGGGCCCTAAATAGATAACTGCAAACTATGCTTAAATAACCTTAAGGCTGAAGCTGAAACTACAGCTATGTCTACATGGCCCCACAGTCCGCACTCTGGGGGTGCGAATCGCAGTGCACGCTGGCGTGTTGTGCTGTAACTCCCCGCATGTGCACACTGCAGGAGTGAACTGAATGGTACCTAGTTTACGTTAACATAGTCCTCTTTCAAACAGGATTACATTAACATGAATTAGGTACTTTTTAATTCACACCTCCAGCATCCACCCAGGAGAGTCACAGCGTAGCATGCTAGTGCATGCGGCAGTTCACACCCCCAGAGTCCGAAATGTGGAGCCACGCAGACAAACTCTAAGTAAATCAGGAAGTAGGAAGAAAGAGATGTTCTCTGTATAACTAATGCAATTTTAAAAGGAGAAACGTGACAACATGCATCGTGGGTTGGCTTCTGTCATATTCACCTTGTTTAAATGTAGTTTTTTCTTGGATTTCTTTTCCTTGCAGGCAATTCTTTGTGTGTGTTTACAACACGGGGGGGGGGGGGGGGGGAGGGGGGAGGGGAGTCTTTCACTGACTGTCATAAAACAATTTACCTGAGAGAGAAGAACTGCTCATTTGAGGCTACTGGACTCTCCTTGTTCTTTGGTGAAAGCTTTTTTTTTTTACAAATAGCTTGCGCTTAGAATCTGTCAGGGGCTGTAAGAGAGAAACTGCTCACTTCAGAAGGATAACTCTCCTTGAGCTGAATCCAGACTTGCGGGTTATATCAACAAGTCAGTTCTGTTAATAAGGACACTGTGATCTTTGACCAAATAGTAGTTAGTATCCTAGGAGAGACACAGGTGTGAGAGCCCCTTTTTACCTAGTCAGTATTCATACTTCTCCATTAATGGCATTCATATTAAAATGACAGCAACATTGATCTAAAACATTTTTTTCTTAAGGTCTTGAAGCAAATGGGCCAAGATTTTTGATGCAAGTTCCTGAAATTAGGCTTTGAGGGTCAGATTTTTAATGGCATTTAGATGCCCAAAGATGCAGATAGTGAAGGTTTCAAGAGTGCTTACCTCCAATTGATTTCAAGGAATATAGATATATAGAATATATTCAAGGAATATAGATGCTTTTGAAAATCCCACTAGGCATCTGAATACCTTTATTTAAACACCAAAGTAAGGGGCCTGACTTTCAAAAGTGCTGAGTGCCCAGAAACTCCCATTGATTTCTTTAGGAGCTCAGGGTTTTGATAATGAGGTCACTTAATTTAGATACTTAATAAGCACACAGGCCAATATTTTTGAAAGTGTTTGCATTTGGGTTCCTTAATTTCGGGCTGCTCAACTGAAGAAATCTTCAAGGAGCCTGAATTTCAGAGGGTTGGGTGTTCAGTAACTTCTGAAAATTGGGCCCCTTTAAAGTATGTCAGGTTGGGCCCCCCCAAAATAGAGCCCCAAATCTCTAACCACTTACAAAAATGGAGGTCCTAGGTGACATTTGGAGCTTAACTTTAGCGCCCATTTTTGAAAATCTTGGCCATCGACTATATTCTGCAGCCCTATCGGTGACTGTTCAGTCCTCCTGTATAATGTCAGGGAAGTACCATTCAGGACAAGTGCTTTAATGCTGCCAATGGGTTTACCAAAGCCAGCAATTCCTTGATTCTTCCCAGAACTTCTTTCAAAGATTTGTCAGTGGTTTCACTACTAGCAATTCATTCAGGTCACCTATTTCTGACTACATGGATGCGTCTTCTCAAAATCAAGTAATGAGTCTTGGCTTTGGAGCTTGTCCTAAACCTCGATTGCTGCGTCTCGTCAGGAAAAATAAATAGTCAATCACTTCCTGCCTTTAACTGTAAATTAAAGGGATTCATGTTCAACATTGCTGCCTTGTAATACCATTGACTTTTTGAAATGTGCCTTACAAATACGCATGCATCGGGGATTTTCGAAGGATCCTAAGGGCTTGATCCAAAGCCGTGGAACCCTGTGGGAATCTTTCCATCGAACTCGGTGGGCTTTGGGTCAAGCCATGAGGGACTTTGACACCCAAATTCCATTGAAAGATAATGAGAGCTAGGCACTTAACTCCTTTGCAAGCTCTCCCTTCCCCCACCATATACTGTACTGAGTAAAGTGTCTGTCATGTGGAAATGCCTCACCTGCACAAGAACATCCCTTGCAATAGAGAAGAGCATGGACTTTATTCTGATATCAGTTATGCTTGGGTAAATTCAGAGTAGTCCACTGACTTCAGGACACTAGAACCTCAGAGTTACAAATGCCTCGGGAATGGAGGTTGTTCAGAACTCTGAAACGTTTGTGACTCTGAACAAAATGTTATGATTCTTTCAAAAGTTTACAACTGAACATTGACTTAATACAGGTTTGAGACTTTACTGTACAGAAGAAAATGCTGCTTTTTTACCATCTTCAGTTAAATGAAACAAACACACACAGTTTCCTTACCTTGTCAAATCTTTTTTTAAACTGTCCCTTTATTTTTTTAGTAGCTTACATTTAACACAGTACTGTTCTGTATTTGCCTTTTTAAAAAATCTCTGCTGCTGCCTGATTGCATACTTCCAGGTCCAAATGAGGTGTGTGGGTGACTGGTCAGTTCATAGCTCTGGTGTTTGTAATCCTGAGGTGCTACTCTTTGTACTCCCACTGGTGAAAGCCTGACCCTATTGAAGTCAATGCGTGTTTTGCCATTGACTTCAGTGGAACCAAGAGTTCACCCCAGATTTCTTTCTGTGAAAATGAAATCAACCATACCCAATGCCTTTTTGATAATACAAGATCTGTATCCTACTAAATATTTCTATGATGTCTTTAAGGAATGTTGCCTGTGGCATTTAATGAGGACGAAAAACAGTTGCTTATATCTAATAAATGTCACCCAGATGATATACCAGACTTTCAGTAGCAAACTATAGTTAAGTGCACAGGTGTAATAGCCACAATATATCATTTGGATCTACAGTCTGGCAAGGACTCTTAGTTATGTCCTGACTCTTTTATTGTGTCACTTTCAGTGGAAATGAAACTCCCCCAGTTAAACAAGCTACTCAGCTTGCCGACTCACCCACAGCCCACACAGCCTTTCTTTATTATTTACCATGTCCTTGGAATTAGGGAATTTAGAGCTGAGATCTCTCATTATGCCTCGTTGAATCCACACCAATGCAGGCAGTGAATATTAGTCTCTTATTTATTTATGAGGAAAATAAGAATTCATCTCCCCTGATAAATTGCCTGCCTTTGAAGCAGTGTGTTGTCTTTCATTGCACTCAAACACTTTGAGCTATGGACATATGTATTTCTCATACTGACTACCTTATTAACATAGCAGGATGCAAAGGTTTAAGGCTGGGAGCATGCCTGGTGCTGCATTTCCCAGGGGCACTAAAAAACAGGGGAAAAGAATTGAAGTATTGGGAGAATAATCATCTAGTTGTCCTGAGGAATTGTGTGAACAGTATTACTCAAGGTGAACTCTCTCTCTCTATATATATATATTTTGATCCATTCAGCAGCATTTACAATTATAATCTAGTCTCGAGGGGAAAAAAAGATCTTGGATTTAAAGATATGGATAGAGATGTTTCTCTAATACTGTTCGGGGTTATCTCACAGTTCTTACTGCACTAAAAGCTTTTAGTTACAGCCTTAAAAATAAAAGTTATTATGGGAACAAAAAAAAAAAGCATTGCTGGGTTTGCAGTGCATAAGTTTGCATTCACAGTGACATTTTTTGCTTGTTTTTTGTTGATTTCCACAATTTTTGCCAACTTCAATATCACTTTGATGCATTTTCTTTCAAATTGTCATGGGAAACACTAGCCCTGTTTATGAAGGAGAGACAGTTGGGTCTTTCATCACCGAAGGTCTCGGACAGCCTGTTGTACTATGGCTTACTGAACAACACGAAAATAGTAACAGTACCAAGGATGTATGCAAGAACTTTGCTTGAAATATTGTCCTAGTGCACAGTTATATTCAAATTTATTGGCCAGATATACCCCTGGGGACCTGTTTTCTACACCGCTGCTCTTAAAGCAGGAGATTCCATATGCCAGTAAGAACCCTAACGAGAGCTTAGTTCTATAACTTTCTGCTTTCATAGCTACTTAACAGTCTGTCCTATGGTAAGTATTGCTTTGTCAGTTGTTTCAAGTTCAGCTCTGAAAACAGTCGGCTGTTGAAAACCGTATTTGTGTCGTCTCCGAGGAGCCGGATATTGCTGCTCAGTTTTGTCAGCACGCACAGTCCAGCTCTTTTCGTGAAAATAATTGGCAGGGAGTTGTTTATAATAATGCATAAGCAATTAGGTGGCTGCGTATGGTACTGCAGCAATGAGAGGTTTTTGCCCCAAAAGAATGCATTGATTCAATATCTGCATTCTCTTCTGTTGCTTTTCCCTATTGAAGCCCATAAAGGTTTCAGTGTGAGGTTGTTAGTCATGGCATCAGCAGGCGAATCACTTGGTGCTACAATTCTATTAGATATCATACACTACGCAGCACTGAGTAGTGCCATTATTTGGATAAGAGACCTTCCAGGAATATCTAGGGAAGGAAGCGGGGTTGATGATTCATTACTGTCAAGTCTCATGCTTGCCTATGAGATGATATTGGGCTAATGCCTCAGAATGGTTTTTTGGGGGGGGGTGGGAGTGGGGCAGAGTACTTCTGGAAGTGCTGCCTTTCACATGAGACACAAAAGTGAGGTCTTGGCCACCTGCCCTTAGAACTCGCATGGCTCTTTTCACACACATATAAGGATGTTACCTTGTAGCTACCGCCTACATACCTTTCACTGCAGTTTCAGATAGATGTGGGGCCTGATCTACTGTCAATTTATGTCAATGGGAGTCTTTCTATTGACTTCAGTGTGCTCTTGATCCAGACCCATAGTATTCACTTTGCTTCAAGCCTTAGGACATGATATAGGAAACACTTAACCACATGCTTAAAACCATCCCTATTCAGGAAACCGTTTAAGCTTGTCCAGTTGATTTTAATGGAACTTAAGCACCTGGTTAAAGTTAAGCAACTGCTTAAATGCTCTTCCTGAAGAGGGATGCTATTGTGGGTCAGGGCCTTAAATATTTGTGTAGTGTCTTTGTTACTGTGCATTACTGAAGAGCAGTCACGTTGCACCACAGGGGCAACAACATTTCACTGGCTGGTGAAGTGATCCCTATGGCTCACTTACATGGCTGTGTAAGATTGTTCTGTTTGTGGGATGATTTCGTCTCCTTCCGAACAGAAGGCACTCTCTAAATAGTTATTTTAACTGAATAATAACTTGATAGGGCCCATTTCTACCTTTACTTACATTGAGGGCTGCTTGCTTCGTAGTCAGTATATGATAATCATACACTGGATGGCTGCACTGTTTGGTGAGTATTCTGTATTTAAGCAGGGGAACATACTGCTTCAGAACAGAGCACAGTATAATGAAGCTCTTTGGATCCTTCTTGAAAAATGTAATGACAAAGGAGTCACGAGCAAATTATACACTATGGACCTTTCTTTTCCTTCCTTCAAACAAGTGTAACCAGTTCATTCATCACCAGGAATCTGGTACACAATGCTTCATATTTGCTTGGCTTGTAAAAGTCCATAAAATTGTTAAAGGAAAGAATCCGGTTAGCATTGGTTTGATCTGGTCATATGCCTATTAATGTGATATCTGTTTATCTGGGTGTGCTGTATGATTGCTGTAGACCTCATTGTCATGTGCAAATGCATCCGAGTCAGTACAATTGGAACTGTGATGCTGCGTCAAACTGCAAACTCAGAAATGTCAATAATATCCTCTGTGAGAGCTAAGCAGCTGCTCCATCAACATTCAAAGCAGGAGGTAAGTTAAAAAGGGCGCCAGTGCTAATTCACCTGCATGTTGATACATTTGAATAGCTGCTCTTTAACTCCCAGGGTTGTCTGAACTCATTCAGAACAGGATAATAAGGCTGCTGCTCCTTCCCCTTCTGCAGCTAAAAATAGGAGGCCAGCAGCCGCCTGCATCATGAAGTAACTTGTTCAGAGGGAAAATGTAATGATAAACCACATTTCCCTTCGTCAATTAAAATATGCATCAAAAGATATGTCTACATTGCCAAAAAAAAAGCCCCAAATCCGCAGCAGTGAGTCTCAGAGCCTGGGTCTGCATACTTGAGCTTGCAGGGCTTGCACTACAGTGCTAAAAATAGCTGGATAGACATTAGGGCTTGGGGTCTGCAGGTGGTGCAGGTGCAGGCCCGCCTTGCGTGGCCTGGTGAGCCTGAGCCAGTATATCAACATGGCTATTTTTAGTGCCATGGCGCGAGCCATGTAGACCTGGGCTCTGAGACTTACTGCCATGGGGGTGTGTGTATGTGGCGAAGGGGAGGGCAAAAGGGGAGTGGGGTTTTGGTTTTTAAGTATAGACATACCCAAAGAAGCTTGACTTTGCAAAGATTGACTCCAGTTTCATCCTATTGTCCCTGAAGCACACTGTTGTCTCAGGTGGTCTTTTAATCATTCTGAATTCTATAGTCTTTTCAAAGGAATATGGCACCAGTTAGGAGTCATTTATAAACATAACATTCAGACAGGTTTGTTTTCAGGATGTCTAGTATATTAAAGAAACATGAGCATTTGGAATAGGAAAAACAATTCCCTCCCTCCTCCCATTGATCAAGGAAGGACAATTACTTGGAAAGAATTAGGTAGGCTTGGCTATAGTTTGGCCACCACCAAAAAGTGTCTCTGGTTCCACTGACAGATGTTGATGTTATAATGATGAGCAGTCTTGGTGGGTGTGTGTATATATATATATATGACAGGTTTCAGAGTAACAGCCGTGTTAGTCTGTATTCGCAAAAAGAAAAGGAGTACTTGTGGCACCTTAGAGTCTAACCAATTTATTTGAGTAAGCTGTAGCTCACGAAAGCTTATGCTCAAATAAATTGGTTAGTCTCTAAGGTGCCACAAGTACTCCTTTTCTTTATATATATATGTTCATTCTCCCCCCCCCCCCACCACTCCCATGCATTAGCCTTGGGGGATGACAGAAGTATTGCAGAGTGCATAAACAATCAGCAGTTCTTAGCAACTTACTGGATGCATGGCAACATTTTCAAAAGCACCTAAATGACTTTTTTCAAAAGTGACTTACGAGCCTAAATCATATTGAAAGTCAATGGGATTTACGCACCTACGTGTCTTTAAATATGGGACATGGGTTCCTATGTCACTTCAGCTCTTTAGAAAACTTTGCCTCCAGCCTTTTATTAATATTTCAGTGTGATTTTTTTAAAAAAAAATATGCATAAGGGAGTTAGGCATCCTATTCCCATTGACTTTCAGTGGTTGTTGATTTCTCTCATTGATTTCAGGCACCTAAATATCACTGAGGATCTGGGCCTTAGTGGCCAACTCCATTAAGCACTTAGAAAATCTCACCCTTTATGTGTAAATCCCAGACATCTGCCTGTAAAGTAAACTAAAACATGTTTAAAACAAAACAACTAGTGCTGGCTGAAACTTTTCAAAACTTGAAATTCATGATGGAAAAAACCTGGGGGAAAAACTGTGTTCATTTTTCATTCAGCACTAAAATCTACGTGTACTCCCCTCAGAACTGTAAAATCCTTCCCAATGGACACAACTTACAATGACATTTCAAACACAAGAGTTTTTTCAGCTAAATAGATTTCCTCCATCACAGATGTGATCTGTTTATAGATAACACAGCAGCCTCAATCACCCATTGGTATGGAAATTTTAAAACTCCCACTGTCACTAATGTAGTAATATCCATCTAGTTAAATCTGTATTCATATATCTGCTTTTAAATATAGATTGACTGAGCTGTGCAATATTTGACAGAAAAATCCATCGCTTTCTCTTACCTCTGAGTTTTACATTATTTCTATTTGTGTAGCCTGTATGGTGGTCACTGAGAACAGGGCCTCAGGCAAACACATCATGAGAGAGTCTCCTTGCTGTGAAGCACTTGCAGTCCAAATAGGCAAGAGGGACACAAGGTTGCAGGGGAAACAGACATAGAGGGGAAGTGGCCTACCCAGGTTCACCCAGTCGGCCAGTGGCATAGCCAGAAAAAGAACCTACTGAATCCTAGTCCAGTGGTGTATCCACTGGACAACACTGCCTTTCATGTTACAAAGCAGGTGAAGGGCTAAATTCAGCTCCAGACATTCCCCAAGTTGAGTTTTGTTTCAGATCTGTCACTATACAACATTAGCAGACACAACAGAGCCAGAAACAATGCCATGTTACTTCCTTGGCAGTAGTCCTAATTAGCAGGAAAGACCATTACAATAAGTGAACATATCAGTATGGCTCTGCCTTGGCTTGTTCATTATTTAGAAGATGTGTTCTATAACAGCTCTGAAAAGCTGTTTGGTTGTATAGAAATCCCTCCAGTGCTCTCACATGAATGTTTTAAGGTAAAGTTACAGGCATTTTCATAACACATTAACAAGGAAACTTTTCAAGTCCTAGCCACTTCAGATGAGATAATAAGATGAGCTTCAAAAAGCCAAGGACTTAACTGTCTCTTATCAATGTGAGTTTTAGCTGTCTTGGGATAGCACATGCCGAGCGATCATTTTGCTCTTAATCACAGCTGTTTATGCACTTTGTTCCTGGGTTCTCCGTGCTAGCTGGGTGGTGGTCTACTGTGTGACATTAGAAGATGTTACAGTTAAAAAAAATGCAGTAAAAGTTATGGGCCCAGTTTCTAAGCTGCATCAGGTACCTCTGGGGACTGCTCTGATCTATGGCAGCTGACTGTCAGCTACGGATTGCTGGAGTGCAACCTTGGGCATTGCCTATTCCCTCCTTTCTCACATGCCTCCTAGTGTTTAGCTCTGCAAGGGACCCGTGGCAAGGGAGCCAGCTTTGTTGCTCTCTGCCAGCTTGAGGAATCCCCAGCTGGGGAGATCCAGCTGCTTTCCAGTCCCTTAATGGTGCAAAGGAGCTGGAGGAAAATGAAGTGTCTGGCCTATTGTAATTTATCACCTTAGTCATGCCTGCAGCGTTGTAAACAGGCAACAAAATCCAAATCTGAAATGATTTCAGTTCTGAAGGAAGCTCAGCCTCTTGATTAGGGGAAAAGGCTCCTACAGTGATGCTGCAATGAGAGGTGAGCTCTTGGACTGTACTGGATGAGCCAGAGAAAGGGCTGTCAAGGCAGAGGGACTCTCCCTCTGGTGGAGGAAATGGGAAGGAGCTATCCTGTGAAAGCCTTACTGTTCCAGACTAGAGAAGCCATTCGCAATAGGGGTTTTTGAGTCCTACCTTGAGAAGGAGCTGTTCCTTGTGTGGGCCATTGTCTTGTCACAGGGCAACTCCGTGCCCCAGGTGCAGGGGGTGGGGCGTGATCTTCCTGGGCAGCCCTGAAATTCTTCTCAAAGTGGAGAGGTGGGGGCTTCTGCATCTTAATCAGGGGAGACTTCTTTGTGGGGTGATTCTCCTCTTTGGGAATGTCCTCAGTGTATTAAATTGTGGGAACAGCTTCCTGAGCCTGGGGTGAGTGTGTGGTGTCTCACTGAGGTAGACTTAATGTCTCAGAAGGTTCAGGGGGATCTGTTTGGTTTCTTACATTGCAGGAGTAAATCTTAGTTGTGGGTCTTGTGGGTTCACAGTGCCAGGGCAGTTTCACGGCCACAAGTTGGGGCCAGCTGCTTTTCATATTTCAAACTGCAGCACATATTCCCATTCCTGAGGCCTGCAATAGAGAGTGTCAGACTGGGGGATTCATCTTAGCATGGAGTCCTCACTGTGGGATCTGATATTGATTGAAGCTTCTGACCATCTCAGATCATAGGCAGCTGCTATAAGCAAGGGCTCAGTGTCTCAAATGAGGACAGATACTCTTCATAAGGGCACCTTAGTGTCGCCCTTGTGGGGTGGGATGATCTATCACGGGAGATTAGAAACCTCTGCCTTACCTCACCGTTGATCTATCTGGATGCATAGAGAGTGTTTGCCAGCATTCAGATTGTGGTATATGGCCTTCAACATCAACACTGGCTTTAAATCAGTTCCCTGAAATTGATGATGGCTGTAAATGATTTTGAAAATGCAATTACCTTTGCTGAGAAAGGACCCTCTTTCCTGTATATTGAATACTTGACACTAAGGCATATAATGCAGTTTTCATAACAGGTAAACCACAGAGAGTCTGGGTGTTTTAGTGGGACCAACCCTCCAATTTTAGCTGCTCATGACTGCTTCTAATTGAAAGGTGCTATTCATGAAGCAATGAAGAAGCAAAAGAAGAAGTGGCACTTAATTAAAATGTATAATGTGCTGCTCCAGGAGCAAGCAAATTCAGATGTCTTAAGGTCTCCATATACAATGAAGTATCACCAGACTTTTCTGAGATTCAAAAAAGGACAGGTGAATTTAAATTTTCTTGGTCTTGCACTTTCGCACAGCTCTGCACCTCCAGGCTCTAGCCAGGTTTAGAAGCAGAAGTGGCTAATTACAAGCAATGCTGGTCCTATTACAAAACCCAGTGTCCAATGCTCAAAAAGGGCTGAAAAAGTGTGTATGGTCTATCTGGTAGTAGTAGCTGTGGTAAGATAGCGCGTAAAGTGTGTCCCTCAGGAAGCCAGCTCGATTAAAAAAATTTTTTTTACCAGGTCTGTGACCCCCTTAATACCTCCACCTCACTTTAAGCACTTCCAATGTTGTGGAAACACTAATTTGATGAAATTCCCTTGAGTCCTCCTCCTAAATGCCTTTGTGTTCCTTAGTCTGATAAATTGTTGTATATTCTCTTGCTTTACAAATCTTTTGTATTGTAAAAATACTGTCTGTTTTCTGAAGCGTTAATAAAATTGGGGCTCTGCTTTACCCCAAATCTCATGAGAGAACCAGCTGCTTTCAACCCAATAGTACAGAATCACGAAGGTCAGATTATGTTCAAATAAGCACCCAGGCCTAATCCTGACCCATCTCTAATACCAATGGGGAGGGCTAATTATTATGATCCTGTTTATCTTTGGAAAAATCTGAGTTTGTTTGCAAAATTTTCTCAGCTTCTTTCAGTGGTAGTCTGACTGAAAAATAGAAAGATCTTGGACAGACATTTTACAAACACAAAGCTGATTTTCAGCGGTGCAGAGTGCCCACAGCCGCAGTTGAAATTGGTGGTACTGTGAGTGCAAGGTGTCTCTAAAAATTCATTGATTAGGATACTGACTGGAGCTGTGCAAACTATGGCTGTTTCAATTGGCAAGGGTTTGTGCAAACTCTTCTCTGTTTGGATTCACAATATGAATATGCACATCATTAGTTTCTTAAATGTGGGGGGGAAAGGAGGAACAAATGTGCAAGAAATTTGTACTTTAATTGATCATTTTTCTTCATGTCAAATATTTTTTCTAATGTAATTTTCCAGTATTTTGAATGGAATTTACTATTAAACAATGCCCACCTATTGTAGAATGTCAAGGTGCATTGAACCTCAGAATGGTGTTAAACAATAAATCAACAGTCAGTGGAATTCCTGTTCGTAATTTAAATTGTCATGGTCTGGAAGATCAGTAATAATGTGTAACTGCTTTATAGCCAATGAAGGACAGAGGCTTCTTATAAAAGTGCATAACTCTTATAAATTGATCTGTTAATCTTTTCTTTAGCAGGACATGAGTTGACTTGCAAAGATATTGATTACATCAGTGTCTGAGAATTCAATAGTGTTTGGAAGGAATCAAGTCATATTTACCAAGTTACTGCAGCCATTGTGATGAAAGGCATGCAAAATGCAGTGTGATAACATACCTGGTTATTAGAACCAGACAGTATCCTCAGAATAATGAAAGCGTCATTCATGCAGAATAACTTAACTGGGCTACATCAAAGGAATGGTCATTATTTTAAGTTGTAGCAGGAAACAGAGACCAAAACTGTTGTGATTTTTTTAAAATTAATTGAAAGCACTTCAATTATTATTTAAAAAATGGAGTAGTTCCCATGACTAAACATTGGTATTTAGGATGTACTTAACACATGCTGCTGAAACTATACTAGTATTGTTAAAGAGGTACAATCTCCATAGTGTGGATGCAGTTATAGCTGTACACTGGTGCTTATGCTGGATAGCTATTTCCAGAGGGAAGGGGAATAAACTATACTGCCTGAAGGCACCTTCATCCTGGTATAACTGCGTCCACTTGGGTTTGTACCAGTTAAACTATTTCAGCAGAAAAAATCACACCGGTAACTGAATAGCTGTCAGTACAAAAACTGTGAAAGAATGCCCAAGATCATCTCTTGTTAATATATTAGCCCTGTTCCCACAGAAGCCAATGGCAAAACTAGTACAGAGGAGTCAGATCTTTCATTCCCAAAGGGCTTGATCCTGTTCCCACTGGCTTCAGTGGACTAGGACTGGTCCTCAAATCAGTCATCAATTATAAACTTGGGAACCTAATGAAGAGGTAATTGAGCACATAAAAGAAACAGAAGTATGGGGGCTTTAGGGGGGATCAGTGAGGTGAGTGGGGACAGTATTGCTGACCTCAACTGACTGAAAGTGAGTCAGCTTCCCACGCAAAAAAACCCCAATGAGACTCTAAAAAACTCAGGGCATTTCTACATGGTGACTTAAGCCAGGGTGTGACTGTACAGCACATGACAGTAACAGGCCATGTATATTTCAAAGTGCACTATGAACTCTTTGTGCACGGTATCAGAGTGCACATGGCCACTAAGAGCTCCGTAAGTCCTCAGCCCCCAAAACGGGGGTCAGATTTTCAAAAGTGCCCAGCACTCTGGCATGTTATTTAGGTGTCTAAATAGGATCTGAGCTCTCGGGAAAATCTGATCCCAACTGTGGCTTCTGCACCCTTATGACAATTTTGGCCTGCAGGCCCTGATCCTGCAATTGGCAGGATCCTGGCAAAACTTCCTATTGACTTTCTTATGTCAGTGATTTTTCTGTTTTGTTTTTTGTCTCAGATTTTCACTATATTGACAATTTTTTGTTTCACGGAAAAGCAGCAAAATGGCAAAAAGGCATAGTGAGTAATTTTATTTTGCACCGTTTCAGAGAGAATCCCCACCATTTTCATGTTTTCTGAAAATTGTTTCATTTCATACATCTCTATAAATGATACAGAGAGAAGTTGGAGACTCCTAGATTAGATCGATAGTAACAGCTGACTCTTAATTTAGACAAAAAGAAAAGGAGTACTTGTGGCACCTTAGAGACTAACCAATTTATTGGAGCATAAACTTTCATGACCTACAGCTCACTTCATCTGATGCTGTAGCTCACGAAAGCTTATGCTCAAATAAATTTGTCAGTCTGTAAGGTGCCACAAGTACTCCTTTTCTTTTTGCGAATACAGACTAACACGGCTGCTACTCTGAAACCTTAATTTAGACAGGTGCTTGTCTTGGAACCTTAATATTTGTGAGTTATTTTAATGAAAGCAAAAACTTGCTAGCTCACCAAATTAAGCAAGGTAATGTCATAGAATATAGAATCTCAGGGTTGGAAGGGACCTCAGGAGGTCATCTAGTCCAACCCCCTGCTCAAAGTAGGACCAATCCCCAATTTTTGCCCAATATCCCTAAAAGGCCCCCTCAAGGATTGAACTCACAAGCCTGGGTTTTGCAGGTCAATGCTCAAACCACTGTGCTATCCCCCTGTTGTCAGGGTAACCTACTGAGAATGCTGTCATTGAAAAGGGCATGTTGGCCCTCCTGAAACTTTGGAAGTTTGCCACAGTGAATTTGTATTTTTTTTTAAGTTCCTGTGTCTCTTCCATCTGTAACATTGGAATGATGTAAATTAATGCACTCTGCCTTATATGCTAATTATATTGCACAAAAGGTGGTAACTCTTTTACAATGATTGCATTTATTTCCTGGAGGGAAAAGTTAGTGAAGATGTAGTTGTCTGGCTCTCTGAAGCAGAGAAATAAAAACAAGACCCTGAGTTCTCCTTGAAGATTTGTACTGGAGACTGACAGAAATACAAATGGGCTAGGAAGGGCCACAACAGTGGTTCCCTTAACCCACCCAGCAATATTGTTAATCTATCCAACTATACTCTTAGCCCAGCAGAAGAATCTGTCCTATCTTGGGGCCTCTCCTTCTGCCCCTCCACCCCCACGAACATGATACAGTTCTGTGGTGACCTAGAATCCTATTTTCGACATCTCCGACTCAAGGAATATTTCCAACACACCTCTGAACAACATACTAACCCACAGAGACCTTCCTACCAAGACTACAAAAAGAAGGATTCTGGGTGGACTCCTCCTGAAGGTCGAAACAACAGACTGGGCTTCTACATAGAGTGCTTCTGCCCATGTGCACGGGCTTAAATTGTGGAAAAGCAGCATCGCTTGCCCCATAACCTCAGCCGTGCAGAACACAATGCCATCCACAGCTTCAGAAACAACTCTGACATCATAATCAAAAAGGCTGACCAAGGAGGTGCTGTCGTCATCATGAATAGGTCGGAATATGAACAAGAGGCTGCTAGGCAGCTCTCCAACACTACTTTCCACAAGCCATTATCCTCTGATCCCACTGAGGGTTACCAAAAGAAACTACACCATTTGCTCAAGAAACTCCCTGAAAAAGCACAAGAACAAATCCGCACAGACACACCCCTGGAACCCCGACCTGGGATATTCTATCTACTACCCAAGATCCATAAACCTGGACGCCCCATCATCTCAGGCATTGGCACCCTGACAGTAGGATTGTCTGGCTATGTAGACTCCCTCCTCAGGCCCTACGCTACCAGCACTCCCAGCTATCTTCGAGACACCACTGACTTCCTGAGGAAACTACAATTCATCGGTGATCTTCCTGAAAACACCATCCTGGCCACTATGGATGTAGAAGCCCTCTACACCAACATTCCACACAAAGATGGACTACAAGCCATCAGGAACAGTATCCCCGATAATGTCACGGCCAACCTGGTGGCTGAACTTCGTGACTTTGTCCTCACCCATAACTATTTCTCATTTGGGGACAATGTATACCTTCAAATCAGCGGCACTGCTATGGGTACCCGCATAGCCCCACAGTATGCCAACATTTTTATTGCTGACTTAGAACAACGCTTCTTCGCCTCTCGTCCCCTAATGCCCTTACTCTACTTGCGCTACATTGATGACATCTTCATCATCTGGACCCATGGAAAAGAAGCCCTTGAGGAATTCCACCATGATTTCAACAATTTCCATCCCACCACCAACCTCAGCCTGGACCAGTCCACACAAGAGATCCACTTCCTGGACACTATGGTGCTATTAAGCGATGGTCACATAAACACTACCCTATACCAGAAACCTACTGACCGCTACTCCTACCTACATGCCACCAGCTTTCATCCAGACCACACCACACGATCCATTGTCTACAGCCAAGGTCTACAATACAACTGCATTTGCTCCAACCCCTCAGACAGAGACAAACACCTACGAGATCTCTATCAAGCATTCTTACAACTACAATACCCACCTGCTGAAGTGAAGAAACAGATTGACAGAGCCAGAAGAGTACCCAAAAGTTACCTACTACAGGACAGGCTCAACAAAGAAAATAACAGAACGCCACTAGCCATCACCTTCAACCCCCAACTAAAACCTCCCCAACGCATCATCAAGGATCTACAACCTATCCTGAAGGACGACCCATCACTCTCACAGACCTTGGCAGACAGGCCATTCCTTGCTTACAGACAGCCCCCCAACCTGAAGCAAATACTCACCAGCAACCGCACACCACACAACAGAACCACTAACCCAGGAACCTACCCTTGCAACAAAGCCCGTTGCCAGCTTTGTCCAAATATCTATTCAGGGGACACCATCATAGGGCCTAATCACATCAGCCACACTATCAGAGGCTCGTTCACCTGCACATCCACCAATGTGATCTATACCATCATGTGCCAGCAATGCCCCTCTGCCATGTACATTGGCCAAACTGGACCGTCTCTACGTAAAAGAATAAATGGACACAAATCAGACATCAAGAATTATAACATTCAAAAACCAGTCGGAGAACACTTCAATCTCTTTGGTCACTCGATTACAGACCTAAAAGTGGCAATTCTTCAACAAAAAAACTTAAAAAACAGACTCCAATGAGAGACTGCTGAATTGGAATTAATTTGCAAACTGGATACAATTAACTTAGGCTTGAATAGAGACTGGGAGTGGATGGGTCATTACACAAAGTAAAACTATTTTCCCATGTTTATTCTCCCCACCCCCCCTCGCTGTTCCTCAGACGTTCTTGTCAACTGCTGGAAATGGCCCACCTTGATTATCACTACAAAAGGTTTTTTCCCCCGCTCTCCTGCTGGTAATAGCTCACCTTACTTGAGCACTCTTGTTACAGTGTGTATGGTAACACCCATTGTTTCATGTTCTCTGTGTATATAAGTCTCCCCACTGTATTTTCCACTGAATGCATCTAATGAAGTGAGCTGTAGCTCACGAAAGCTTATGCTTAAATAAATTTGTTAGTCTCTAAGGTGCTACAAGTACTCCTTTTCTTTTTAGTGTCCTCTTTAATGATGATCTTGAGGTGACTGAGGCTGTTCATAAAGAAGATTGAGGCATAAAGAAACTGCAAGTATATTTAATATTTTTCTATAGGGAATGTAATTCCACATCAGTGATAGTCAGTGTTTAAGCAGGACAGACTTATGTGTAATTTTAGAAGGGATTTCAGAATGTGATATCAGAGTGGTCATCCGAACTCTTTGAAAATATATTTTTTTTAAAAAAAAGTGTTTCAAAATGAAATAAATGGTGGCATTGAGAATGCTGGGGGAAATCATCACTAGGTTAGTATACTTTATTTCAGCATTAGATTAAATTCCAAAGTGACATTCTGGTTGACTGAGTCCCAGAGCCGGTAGTAAAATTCATGCTTTGATGATTCAGTATTAGTCAAGGGGAGAGCTAGGGTGAGAGCATTTAGCTAAAAGTCATCGTAAGTCACAGGTTCATAAGAAAAGAGAATTAATTAGCTATCTAGTGTAGACTATAATGTGTGGGACAGACTGCCTTTGAACTTCCACATTAGAGGCAGCTTAAAACCCAAAAGTACCAACTGATAATTTATATCAGTTTAAAATATGCAAGATTTTTCTGCCTTTTAAAAACATTGTGTATTATTACAGTGCAATTATTCCCCTTGGCTTCATGGTGAGATTTAAATAATGTTGTTCATTGAGATTATTACTAACACAGGATTCTTTGTTTGCCTAGTCCTGGAGGTGTACTTTGCACAAAATAACATATAATGGGCTGAATATATTTTAGTGCTAGCCACTGACATCTGCCACACAGAGGTCACAGTCAGCATCTGGACCTCCATATGGGTAGTAAAACTCATTGCGTTAAAAGAAGGCTTCTCAACTCCTCATTTTGGCAGTGAGAATCTTAAAGGCCTTTAGTGTACTATTAGTGTATTCCCATCGGGGATCTAGGATAACTACCTTTTCTTTTGAGCACACCTTGATGGTATTTTACATTTCCCAGAGTGTGTAACTAATCAGTGCGAAATGAAAGTGTCACCTTTCCAATATGCCTTCCACATCTCATTCTGGAATGGTGGGAAGAAATTCTAGTTACATATTTCACATGCTATATGTTTCTTGGCAAGGTGGGGAAAATAACTCTGAATGAGCAATTGCTTTCTGAATTGACAACAGTAACTCAACCTGATGCTTCTGACACCTATTTCTCTTTCCTTTTTCTAATGTTTTTGGTTCAGTTGTACTCTTAGCAGTGCTATGCACCTTTCTACTTGTATTCTTTGATTTGCAGGAGAAAAAAGGATCCAACATTACTATTTAACATTATGTTTTAATCTTTTTGCCTAATATTGTGACATGGCAGTAGAAGCACAGGTGCCACAATATTCTTTAACTCACCCTGCTCACTCGTGTGAAAACTACAAATTACCTTCTCTTCACTAGGAGTTAAGAACATTCCTTTTCTTTTTCATAGTGAAGACAAGGCCTAAGAAAAGCATCCATTCTTGACCCTGGGTTTCAGTAACAGGCCCAGGTGAACTGGATCAGAACATGGTTTGGCTGCAAGGATAATCAAGGACGAAAAATGCTCAACACCAGTGCAAGTACATGTATTGCCAGCACCTACTGTCACCAACAGATATTTTTTTATAGTGAGGAAAAGGCTCCACTGGGGCAGTTCTCTCCTGCACAAGGCACCAGGGCAACTCTGAATAAAGATTGAAGGACAAAGCGCATTGTCTTCATCTACCTAGAATTTCTAAATTAGTTTTTTTTTAAATAGATTGAAATCTAAAATGGCTTGGGTGTCATCAAAGGTCACTCTTTTTTTTTTACAGTGTCAGTTGCCCATGGTGAATTTACTGAATTCCATGCGATTCAGCATACTATCCCTAATGTAGGATGTAGGCAATTATGACACATTAACCAGAGATAATAGCTGTGAGATGATCCTTTATTATTTGGATCAGCGATGTTGGAACAATAAATGGGAGACACAAATGAAATAGTCTGTGGCAAAGCAGTTAAAGAACCCACTAAATCACCTGGGCTGACCAAGAACCAATGTTACGTTTTGGACTGACAAAAAAATATCATGGCTAAGGTCACTGTCGATTTATGACCCTGTAGATTTATAGTGTGAAGCATTATAGTAAACTAGGGTGTCTTTATCATGTAACTCATTGCAAGTAATCTCAATCTTCAGCCTCTTCCCTATAGTTCGTAGGGGAACACATTAGAAGACATCATCATCCAAACATCATAATGCTTCCTCATTTAAATATGTAAATGAGGGGGGACTTTCAAAAGCATCTGAGGCAGTGAGCAGCACATGTCCCATTCAGTCATCTCATTGTAGGTCAGTGTGACTTATGCTCCTGGCTTCCTCTGCTTCTTGGAAACTCTAGCTGTTGTCATTCAGCAGAGGAGGCAGCTGCTGTGTTCACAGCACGCATCCACAGAAGTTGGATAAAAAAACAGAAAATGCTCTTGCTGGAAGATCATGACGTAACATGACTTTATTTCCTGAAATCTGGAACCTTAACACACAAGAACCAAAAAGAGAGAGGCAAAGCAGGATTCTCCCTCAGGCAAAGAAAGACAACTCAACACACCTTGCTGTGGGAGACCAGCTCTTTGCAGACTGACTGAGAGCTCCAACTTTGCAGAGTTCCCTAGCCTGGAAGCAGGACCAGGAAACATAGGGTTACCATATTTGAACATTCAAAAAAGAGGACACTCCACACTGGGGTGCTGTTGGCCCCACCCAAAGTCCACCCCTGCTCTGCCCCCACTCTGCCCCAGGTCCCCTCCCCACTCGGCCCCGCCACCGCACCCCTCCTCACCCCCTGACCCACTGCTGGCTTGCTGTGTCTCTCCTCAGTCCCCCACCCACCACTCGCCTCCTGCCACTCACCTCCTCACTCCCCTGCCAGAAACCCCCATGCCTGCCCCGAGAACCCCCGCCTGCTGCTGGCTCGCCGCTCACCTCTTCAACCCCCCCTGCCCGCCATTGGCCTTTTCACTGCCCCACACCGCCTGCCGCTGGCTTGCTGTCCATCTCCTCACCCTCCCTTGCCGCTCGTCTCTTCACCATCCCCGCCCACCACTTGCCTCTTCACCTGCCAGCAACTGGCTCCCTCTCCACTCGCCTCTTCGCCACCCCCCGCCCCCGCTCGCCTGCACACCCCTCCTGCCGCAGGTCCCTCAGTTCCTAGGATCAGGGGCAGCCAAGGGGTCTCCACGTGCTGCGCCTGCCACCAGCATGAGATCCGTGGTTCCCATTGGCTGGGAACAGCGCCAATGGGAACTGCCGGAGCCACGGAGCAGGGTTTGCAGGCACTGGCAGTGTGCAGAGAGCCCTCCACCCCCGCCACCTGACCTGACCCAACCCCATCCTAGGAGCCAGAGGGACCTGCCTGATGCTTCCCAGGAGCCACCCCACGTAAGCACTGCCAGGACTCCCCACCTCGAGCCCCGGGCAGGTCCCTCTGGCTCTTAGGGTTGGGTTGGGGGGGTGGGCGGGGGATGCGGAGGGCTCTCTGTGCGCTGCTGGAGCCTGCAAGCCCCGCTTCGCAGCTCCAGCAGTTCCCATCTAGGGTTACCATATGTCCCTATTTTCTTGGACGTTTTAAAATATTTAAAAATTCCTCCCGGACGGCAATTTAAGAACTAAAAAGCTGGACGTGTCCGGGAAAATACGGACGTATGGTAACCCTCGGAAACCCCTTATGTTTAAAGTGATGGCTTGTAATTGTAACACACTTTTACAATACACCGTAGCAGAGCTAAAGACCTGGGTTCAGTCCCTGCTACTGTCTCCGCTGCAGTTACTGGTGTTAGTCATTTAACTAAGTGGTATAGCTCTGTGCATTGTAGCGAGAAGTCCTGGTTCAGTCCCATCTGTGATGACCCAGCCAAAGGGTCATTATCCAAATCATATTAGGGTTTGAGGATGAAATACTCTTCTCCCATCTGCTACCCAAAAAAATGCATTGAAAATTGCAGAATGATAGACTGGCTGAGCATCCAGGATTGAAGTGTGTTTGTGTATATGTGGGATATGCTCACGTGGTGGGGCATTAAGTATGATTTTCAAATTAATTGAATTTTAGTTTGTGAGAAAGGAGTTGCTGAAGGAGTATCCAGAGCCGTTGGTGCCCTTGGAGGGAGCCTGAAAAGCCCTACCACACCCCACTTCAGCAGAGATTTTAGGAGAAGGCCCTACCAAGCCAAGGATTGAGGGGCTAATTCCCAGTTGGAGTTCAGAGGGAGTGCAAGGGGTCACTACCAGCTGAGAACTGGTTTTATGCAGCTAAGTTCACTTAGACTCGTCACCTTTAAAAGAATGACATTGTGCTTAGTTAGAAGGGGGTTGTGCTGACTGGAAGCCAAAGCATGGAGTGCTGGGAAGGAGGATAGAGGAGTTACTCTGCAGGGTTAATGAATTTTTCTGTTTATTGATGATCAAACTACATGGAAGGAATGCAGCTAGAAACAATCTCCCACAATAAACCTCTGCATTGGTGTCTAAACCTGAACCTCCAGTTAATCTTTTAGATTTTGTGATGAATTGCTCTGGCTAAAGCATGCACAGATCAAAAGATCATGCTCTGCTGCAATGAAGCGTGACTTCAGATCCATTAACAATTGACTAGCATAGCCAATTAGGTCATGAGGGTTTATCTGGGGGAAGGCAGTTTCTTTTCATCATGAAATTTCCATGAGTATGAATTACCTTCTCACTTGCCACTGTCTCTTTTCTTGTTTTGATTCTCTAAGTTCATTTCCTCCTTTAAATAGTGACAGACATTCTGATTTTTTCTTAATGATGACAAGCCAAAGATGGTGTAAATCTAAGTGGAGAAGGTAAAAGGTGAAACAAAAAACACTGCTGACTTAATAACAGTGCTCGATGGCATGCAGAAAAAACCAAAGCTGACTTAATTACACATCAAGACTGCAAAAAGAAAAGGAGTACTTGTGGCACCTTAGAGATTAACCAATTTATTTGAGCATGAGCTTTCGTGAGCTACAGCTCACTTCATCGGATGCATACCGTGGAAACTGCAGCAGACATTATATACACACAGAGATCATGAAACAATACCTCCTCCCACCCCACTGTCCTGCTGGTAATAGCTTATCAAGACTGGATTCCTTTGTAGAAAAGAGGTTTTAGTTCAGGTAGAATGTACTGGGCTCTAAGCAGGCATCAGTGGATACAATTCTATGGTCTGTGTTGTGCAGGAAGTCAGAATAGATGAGAATAGTGATCCCTTCTGGCTTAAAAATCTGTGAACCCTATGGCTGGGCCCCTGGGTACCATCCCATTTTCTGCTTTTGTAAAGTGAAAATCACTTTTTAGTGCCTTAATCTGCCTTTCATTAACAGTAAAAGTTCACAAAGAACATCGGTGAATGGCTTTTTACCCCTCCTGTCTTGTCAGGGGTATTGTTAAAAAATCAAAAGTTGCTGATTTCATTTTCCGCTTAAATTTTCACACTTTTTTTGTCCAAAAGACCTACCCGAGACCAAGCAGTTCCATAAAGTACTTGTTCATGCACAGGGACTCCTCTCCTAGCAGTAGCAGTAACAGTAAAGTATTAGCCTCCGGGAAACATTATCTCAACACCTGCAGTGGCTGCTGCTGCTAAATCTGCCACTAATGCTCAGCAGCGCCAAGGTGATTTCAGATACCAGCCAGCCTAGGTTAATATTGCCAAAGTGATTTCAAATACCAGCCAGCTCATGTTATTCACATACTCCAGTTACAAGATTGCTTTTGTGTGATCTTTCTGGAGAAAAAGTGCGGGGTCCAAACATGCTGCAGTCTACATTGTCGTTAAGAGGAACTTAACTGTGTATTTTAACCATTCTTGTCAGTCACCATACCATCAACCTCTTATAATTTGCATACATGCTCATCAACTACTCAGTACTTTTTACAGCCACCCAAATACATCTTCCCTGTAAACTGTGAATGGGATTTTCAAACTCTCCCTGGCTCAGCTAAGAGGAGAGTGAGAGTAGTAAAGATTTTGTAAAAATGCCTATGTAAAATGCATCATACTTATTAGCCAGGATGGACAGGGATGGTGTCCCAAGCCCCTGTTTGCCAGAGGCTGGGAATGGGCGACAGGGGGTGGATCACTTGATGATTACCTGTTCTGTACATTCCCTCTGGGGTACCTGGCATTGGCCACTGTCGGAAGACAGGATACTGGGCTAGATAAACCTTTGATCTGACCTAGTATGGCCGTTCTTATGAATTTAGTAGTCTTGCCAGTATTGATAGCCTCATCTTACAGATAAGGAAAAGGTTAAGTAGCTTGCCCATGATCACATCTAAAGTCAGTGGCAGAACAAAGTTCTGGTAACTTCCAGTCCCAAATGTAATCCAGTAGAGCACAGAACCCTCCAATCTGATCAGTAAGTGGATATCAGTCATCTCTCCTTGCCACTAAATATATTATTTAATATAGACTATAGGGGAAAGGAAGACTTATAGGAAATAGTTGTATGTGCAAATAACAGTTTGGCACATGACAAACAAATACATTGAGCTAGATTTACCTGGTGTGGTGCAGTAAGGCATAATTTACATTCCTTCTGCAAAACAGTACATTCAGCCCAAGGGAGGGCAGTTGCTGGCACAGCCTGTTTCCTTTCTGGTTATCACTGGGGTGAAACAGGTTTTAGCTGTAGTGGGAGTTTCACAGGAGTCCATTGGAGAGAGGCTGCTCAGGGAATGTGACTGGTCTATGCCTTCTGTCTGCCTAGCAGTGCCCACTTCAGGGGTTGTGCTGATTCCACTGTGGAAGGGGAATTGAAGCTGCTTTCTGGTGCTGCCATGCCCCCCCCCCACACACACTTCCCCTCACACACCATCACCGACAGACTTCCCATTGATGTGGGGGCCCTCTACAAGATCCTTTTTTGGCAGAAGCCAACATAGACTCTGTTGTGAATCTGTCAGTGTAGAAGTATCCCCACATCTGTAGTAGTTTTATTTAGCAAGACTAAGAGAAGAGATCAGATCTCCTCCAATTCACCCTTTTACAGCTCATAATTAATCACTGTGTCCTGCTTCTACTTCAAATGGAAAAGAAAAAACTCAGCAGCTAACTTGGGGAAACTGACATTTGCACACTCTACATACAAATAGGGTGACCAGGTGTATGGTTTTCAATCGGAACACCTGATCAAAAAGGGATCCTGGCGGCCCTGGTTAGCACCACTGTCATAAATATAAAGGGAAGGGTAAACCCCTTTGAAATCCCTCCTGGCCAGGGGAAAGCTCCTCTCACCTGTAAAGGGTTAAGAAGCTAAAGGTAACCTCGCTGGCACCTGACCAAAATGACCAATGAGGAGACAAGATACTTTCAAAAGCTGGGAGGATGGAGAGAAACAAGGGGTCTGGGTCTGTCTGTATGCTGCTCTTGCCAGGGACAGAACAGGAATGGAGTCTTAGAACTTTTAGTAAGTAATCTAGCTAGGTATGTGTTAGATTATGATTTCTTTAAATGGCTGAGAAAAGAATTGTGTTGAGTAGAATAACTATTTCTGTCCGTGTATCTTTTTTGTAACTTAAAGTTTTGCCTAGAGGGGTTCTCTATGTTTTTGAATCTAATTACCCTGTAAGATATCTACCATCCTGATTTTACAGGGGGGATTTCTTTATTTCTATTTACTTCTATTTTTATTAAAAGTCTTCTTGTAAGAAAACTGAATGCTTTTTCATTGTTCTCAGATCCAAGGGTTTGGGTCTGTGGTCACCTATGCAAATTGGTGAGGCTTTTTATCCAACATTTCCCAGGAAAGGGGGGGTGCAAGTGTTGGGAGGATTGTTCATTGTTCTTAAGATCCAAGGGTCTGGGTCTGTAGTCACCTAGGCAAATTGGTGAGGCTCTTTACCAAACCTTGTCCAGGAAGTGGGGTGCAGGGTTTTGGGAAGTATTTTGGGGGGAAAGATGCATCCAAACAGCTCTTCCCCAGTAACCAGTATTAGTTTGGTGGTGGTAGCGGCCAGTCCAAGGACAACGGGGGGAATATTTTGTACCTTGGGGAAGTTTTGACCTAAGCTGGTAAAGATAAGCTTAGGAGGTTTTTCATGCAGGTCCCCACATCTGTACCCTAGAGTTCAGAGTGGGGGAGGAACCTTGACAACCACCAACTGGGCTGTTAAAAGTCCAGATGGCAGTGCTGTGGAGCTAAGGCAGGCTAGTCCCTACCTGTCCTACCTCCGTGCTGCGCCCTGGAAACAGCCAGCAGGTATGGCTCCTAGGTGGGGTGGCAACAGGGCTCTGTGTGCTGCCTCTGCCCCGAGCACTGGCTCCACACTCTCATTGGCCAGGAACTGTGGCCAATAGAAGCTGCGGGGGCGGTGCCTGCATGCAAGAGCAGAGCGCAGAACCTCCTGCTGTACCTCCGCCTAGGAGCCAGACCTGCTTGCTGGCTGATTCCAGGGTGCAGCATGGAGCTAGGACAGGCAGGGAGCTTGCCTTGGTCCCCCTGCTGCAGCACTGACCGGGAGCCACAGGAGGTAAGCCTGCACCCAACCCCCTTCCCCAGCCCTGAGCCCCCCACACCTGTAGCCCCCTGCTTCACCCCAAGCCCCTCATCCCAGCCCCACCCAAACCCCCTGCCCCAGCCCAGAGCCCCCTCCCACACCTTAACCCCTCTGCCCTACCCCCAGCCTGGAGCCCTGTCTTGAACTCTAAACCCCTCATCCCTGACCCCACCCACAGCCCGCACCCCCAGATGGAGCCATCAACCCTCCCTACACCCAACCCCTGCCTAAACCCGCAGCCCCCTCCCACACCCTGAACCCCTCATCACCAGCCCACCCCAGGGCTTGCACCCCCAGACAGAGCCTGCACCCCCTCCTGAACCCCAACCCCCTGCCCAGAGCCCCCTCTCACACCCTGAACCCCTCTTCCCCACCCCCAGCTTGGAGCCCCCTCCTACACGCCAACCCCCTCATCCCCGGCTCCACCCCAGAGCCTGCAACCCCAGTCGGAGCCCTCACTCCCTGCTCCAGCCGAGAACCCCCTCCCGCATCCTGAACCCCTCATTTCTGGCCCCAGCCCAAAGCCCACACTCCCAGTTAAGAGCCCTCACCACCTCATGCACCCCAGCCCCTGCTGCAGCCCAGTGAAAGTGAGTGAGGGTGGGGGAGAGCGAGCAGGCAAGGGAGGAGGAATGAAGTGAGTGTGGGGGGGGGCAGGGAACATTACCTTGGGAAAGGGGCAGGATAAGGGTATTCAGTTTTGTGTGATTAGAAAGTTGGCAACCCCGCATACAAAGGCCCCAGTCCTGCAATTGACTTAATGGCCTCACTCTTTCAATGAAAGTCAATGAAGTTCTGCCAGCTTGGATCCAATTGTCTGATTGGGGCCTAAGCAGCCGAAAGCCTTCACAAATGCAGCAAATTCATTACAGTATGGGAAGACTTACTGAGAACAGCAGAAAAGTTCCTGAAATCTACCATGAGGGAGGATTAAGAGCAGCAACTGGTCTTGCCAAAATAGAAGGGCCCTGTGCTCATTTTATTTACTTCTGCCATTGCTTCCTGGAGTCTTCACACCTTACACACATCTTCTTTCCTGTTGCTTCCTAACTCGGCAGCAGTCATGAAACCTTACTCTAGCAAGTGGAGTTCAGAACTTCACAAACAGTATAATGCAGACAACCAAATAAGAGCAGATGACAATGAGCAGTCACGATTTCAATTCATCTTCTGTACAAGTAATGAACGGATCTGGCCATGGCAAATACTTCAGCCTTGAATGGGATATTGTCAACATTTATTATTTGTATTGTGAGAACACCGAGATGCTCTAAAGGCACAGAACAAAAAGACTGTCTTTGCTTCAAAGAGAATCTGATCAATTGTATCCTTCCCTATTGCTTCTAAACCTAACTGGGGCAGTTTCAGAGGTTCTTGTATAACTGTATTGCTATGAATTTGAAATTACAGGTAGGAAATATGTGCATTATCGCTAACATTAACTCAGAACTCTAAAAGCGAAGCCTACCATTAATGTTCCATTATATTACCACTCAGCACTGTTGCAGCACTTTTTGTTGGAAGCCTTCAGACCACTTTATAGCACTATTTAAGCCTTCCACCATCCCTGTGAGGCAGGTATTGTTTACCCATCTATAAAATGGTTAAATAGAGGAGGTAAGGTGAAGTGATTTGCCCTAGGCCGTACTACCCATCAGTGGCAAACCCAGGATTAAAATCCATTAGTTCTGACTCTTTGTCTGCTGATTTCCCCATTAGATGGCACTCTTTCCAAAGATACCATTTTGGAATACCTAGTATGGGTTCGCAAAAAGAACAGGAGGACTTGTGGCACCTTAGAGACTAACAAATTTATTTGAGCATAAGCTTTCATGAGCTACAGCTCACTTCATCGGATTTGCAATTGGAATTTGTATCTTTTTAGCTTGGGGCTCTGAAGTGGCAGGCAGACTGCATGTTAAGGGTCCCAGGGAATCCCCATCAGGTAAAACCAGAATATGCGATGTGGTGTTTGCCTAGCTGTCTAGAGCAATTGGTGTGTACTCTGGAATAAACCAAGTAGACTGATCTCTAGATACAGTCCCAAACCTGTGTCTCCCACAAATAGCCTGAGTTGTCTATACGTGCTGAAGCTCTTGATGGATAGATTGTTAGAACCAAATTCAGAAGTGAGGCTAACTTGGTGTAACAAATTTATTTCTAACTTTCTCAGCTCATAAATTGCATTTCCTTAGAATGGTGGGAAAATTACACCATCTTTGACTCCCGTATGCTCACTTAAGAGCAGGTTCTCTTACACCTACTTCCACCCACTCACTATATCCTCACACCTTCTTGTCAACTGTCTAAATGAGCCATCTTGATGATCACTAGAAAAGTTTTTTTTCTCCTGCTGATAATAGCTCATCTTAATTAATTAGCCTCTTCCTCCACTTTTTCATGTTCTCTGTATGTATATATAGATCTTCTTCTTATATGTTCCAGTCTATGCATCCAATGAAGTGGGCTGTAGCCCACGAAAGCTTATGCTCAAATAAATTTGTTAGTCTCTAAGGTGCCAAGTCCTCCTGTTCTTTTTGCCTCTGAATATGGCTCTTGAATTGCCTCATGTGCACACTTCACAGGCTTTGTCTCTCATTGTTTTCAATTTCCAGGAACGTTCAAAAGTTCAGGACCTATCAGACCTACTCTGATCTTATTCCCATTATATCTCATAGTAATGATTCATAACTGCAAAGAAAGAGAAGAGGGAGATGCAGTAGTTAAAGATGAACAGTCACTTTCCAGGAACTTCATGCATTCACAAGCCTGGAAATTTTCCCGGGAAACAGTCATTTCTGCAAACAGCGTTATTCTGGGCAGTAAATTTCATGACACTGAGTTACATTCTCCAGACAGTTGTACACCAAAAATAAGTCATGCCCGGTTCATTCAGCATCTTGTGGGTAGTTTGGAAAAGTATATGATGACAATAGCCACTGGTCAGAATACTCATGAGTCAGGGTTTATTATTACAATGTGGAGTACTTGACCCACAAACCTGGCCAGAAGGCCATCAAGTTTTCATGTGTCTAAAATAGACTGTGGACTAGAGAATAATTTCTCTTCTAGACAAGTTACAATCAATGGCTTGGACTGTAAATAATCACTTTGTCATAACACAGATTGCAAAGAATGATTTAGTTTTATGAATGCCATTGGGTCTGCACAGGCAAACGGGGCTGACATTTAGCATGTCATGCTATAGTTTTTAATTATATCCATTTTTTTTTGTTTTACATTGAGGTGAAGGAAAAGAGAATCAGCCCAATTTGTATGTAATTTTAGTCTGGAAAACAATCCTCTAAGAATCACAAAGTAACTCACCAATTTTGTAACCTGCCCCAAAGAAGGAAACAAACTCCCAACAAAAGCTATTTATTTTTGGCCATTGTTCCCTCACCTCTTCTCTGGGGGAATAATCCAACTCTGAATACAACCTCCAGAGTTTTGAAATCAGAGACTGACTTTGAAATATGTCCCCCTCCTTTTTATTTTTTAACTTTATTATTTTTATGTGCTGTCCAGCTGCATGAACCCTGGGTCAAGAGGAACACTTTCTAGTGGCATTCTGGACTTCCAGTTTAGCTCCTACCTATTCCTGCTTCAGTTAATAGTTCTCACCTTTTCTGTTTATCAGACATGCCAAAGGTTGTCATTTATTTTTCCCTTCACTCTCCCAGTTCTTCGTGGCACAATGGACTTCTAAGCTACAAAACATGCAAGCTCTTGCCTGTCACTTGAAAGATGACTAGTATGTAGAATGGCAGGTACTGTATATGGGCGAAGAAAGGGTCCTGAGTAGCCTTAGTGAACCTACTTTTAATGTAATCTTTACTATACTGGAACATTTCCCATCTCATAAAGTCCTTTTTAATGGAATATGCCACTAAACTACTTCTATGCCCCCAAGTAGCTTGAACTTGGGCCCATGCTCAAGTGTCTTGCAGAATCAGGATCCTAGCTGGCCATTTGTTTCCTTTAAATTGCAATTCCCACACTTCTTTCTGATGTTGGATGATCAATACACTGTAACAGCAAAAAGAAAAGGAGGACTTGTGGCAGCTTAGAGACGAACACATTTATTTGAGCATAAGCTTTCGTGAGCTACAGCTCGCTTCTTCGGATGCATTCAGTGGAAAATATAGTGGGGAGATTTATATACACAGAGAACATGAAACAATGGGTGTTACCATACACACTGTAATGAGAGTGATCAGGTAAAGTGAGCTATTACCAGCAGGAGAGGGGAGGGAGGGAAGGGGAAACCTTTTGTAGTGATTATCAAGGTGGGCCATTTCCAGCAGTTGACAAGAACGTCTGAGGAACAGCAGGGTGGTGGTGGTGGGGGTCAGGGGGGAGGGAGAATAAACATGGGGAAATAGTTTTACTTTGTGTAATGACCCATCCACTCCCAGTCTTTATTCAAGCCTAAGTTAATTGTATCCAGTTTGCAAATTAATTCCAATTCAGCAGTCTCTCTTTGGAGTCTGTTTTTGAAGTTTTTTTGTTGAAGAATTGCCACTTTTAGGTCTGTAATCGAGTGACCAGAGAGATTGAAGTGTTCTCCGACTGGTTTATGAATGTTATAATTCTTGATGTCTGATTTGTGTCCATTTATTCTTTTACGTAGAGACGATCCAGTTTGACCAATGTACATGGCAGAGGGGCATTGCTGGCACATGATGGCATATATCACATTGGTAGATGTGCCGGTGAATGAGCCTCTGATAGTGTGGCTGATGTGATTAGGCCCTATGATGGTGTCTCCTGAATAGACATGTGGACACAGTTGGCAGCCGACTTTGTTGCAAGGATAGGTTCCTGGGTTAGTGATTCTGTTGTGTGGTGTGCGGTTGCTGGTGAGTATTTGCTTCAGGTTGGGGGGCTGTCTGTAAGCAAGGAATGTCCTGTCTGCCAAGATCTGTGAGAGTGATGGGTTGTCCTTTAGGATAGGTTGTAGATCCTTGATGATGCATTGGGGAGGTTTTAGTTGGGGGTTGAAGGTGACGGCTAGTGGTGTTCTGTTATTATCTTTGTTGGGCCTGTCCTGTAGTAGGTGACTTCTGGGTACGCTTCTGGCTCTGTCAATCTGTTCCTTCACTTCAGCAGGTGGGTTTTGTAGTTGTAAGAACGCTTGATAGAGATCTTGTAGGTGTTTGTCTCTGTCTGAGGAGTTGGAGCAAATGTGGTTGTATCGTAGAGCTTGGCTGTAGACAATGGATCGTGTGGTGTGGTCTGGATGAAAGCTGGATGCATGTAGGTAGGCATAGCAGTCAGTAGGTTTCCAGTATAGGGTGGTGTTTATGTGACTATTGCTTATTAGTACGGTTGTGTCCAGGAAGTGGATCTCTTGTGTGGACTGGTCTAGGCTGAGGTTGATGGTGGGATGGAAATTGTTGAAATCATGGTGGAATTCCTCAAGGGCTTCTTTTCCATGATTTGAAAGTATACTTTGTCCCCAGATGTGAAGTAGTTATGGGTGAGGACAAAGTTCAGCCACCAACATTCCACACAAAGATGGACTACAAGCTGTCAGGAACAGTATCCCCGATAATGTCACGGCAAACCTGGTGGCTGAACTTTGTGACTATGCCCTCACCCATAACTATTTCACATTTGGGGACAATGTATACCTTCAAATCAGTGGCACTGCCATGGGTACCCGCATGGCCCCACAGTATGCCAACATTTTTATGGCTGACTTAGAACAACGCTTCCTCAGCTCTCATCCCCTAATGCCCCTACTCTACTTGCGCTACATTGATAATATCTTCATCATCTGGACCCCCCTCTCCCGCTGTTCCTCAGACGTTCTTGTCAACTGCTGGAAATGGCCCACCTTGCTTATTACTACTAAAGCTTCCACGGAGCCCCCCGCCCCTTGCTGGTAATAGCTCACCTTATCTGATCACTCTCGTTACACTGTGTATGGTAACACCCATTGTTTCATGTTCTTTGTGTATATAAATCTCCCCACTGTATTTTCCACTGAATGCATCCGATGAAGTGAGCTGTAGCTCACGAACACTTATGCTCAAATAAATTTGTTCGTCTCTAAGGTGCCACAAGTCCTCCTTTTCTTTTTGCGGATACAAACTAATACGGCTGCTACTCTGAAACCTGTAATAGCAAGTGGAGTCTGAGCAGTATACTTGGATTTGTCTTTTGAGCTCTATTTTCATATTATGTAGTAGTGAGAAACCTACAGTTATAACTCTTATAGGTCTATCATCTAGTGCCAGGGCTTTCCAGTTCAGTGTAGGAGATCCCTGGTTGTCTCAGGTTTGAAGCTGCAGTTTCACTGTGTATCTCTGGAAGAGAGGGCTGTTTGTATAGGCAGCCACTGGTGCTGTCAGGTAACACTCAAGAATTTGCATGGGCAGAGTTTGTCTTGTGGGTTGAGTCTGCGAATGGAAGTTATTTGCACAATCCCATACAAGTGTTTCTTGAGGAGCAGAGTAGGCCACTTCAGTGTCACCTAGAGAGGAAACACTGGGGCTGACTCTTATTGCATTCCTGAATTCATAGAAGCGACAAGGGAGAAGGTCAAAGCAAAGGCTGCTAAAAGCCAATTTGGCATTCCCCATGTTCTGGGGCAGGCTAATTTCCACTCTGTTCCTGCAACTCTCTATGGGCCACAGGAAACAGAAGGTCCACAGTACAGTGCATTCCAGCCACACCCCAATTTTCCCTCTATACCAGTTCCTGGCAGCAGCACTGGTGCATAGCCCTTACCTCAGCTCTACACTGGTCAGGGAGGCAGGCCATTAACACCCACTTTAAGGCCTCTCTACATTGCCAACAAAGCTCTCTGACATCAGTATAAAAACTCAAGACAATAGGGGTCAGGAAGTATCTGAAAAGAGAGTAAAGAAAGAGTGAATGAGAATGAAGACTGACATTTCAGTATTGTCAAAACATTAATCTAAGCCACGCTTCGGGTTTCTCTCCAGTAGTGTCTACGTTGCGTAGCCTAAGCAACTCGCACTGCCCGAATGGCTCCCTTTTAAAATGAGTGGCTAAGTTCACTATGATTCACCAGTATGGAATGAAACATGTTTGAAACCTTGGCTGGATATCAGTATATCTTACATCTCATTTTGTTGTTTCTTTTTTTTGTGTAAAATTTACTTGAATGGCCCTCTTTACTGTGCAGCTTGCCTCGTGAAAGATTATGGAACAACTAGTTTTTTTTCAAAGCTGGAGAGACACAAGTTATAGTTGAAATTCCACCAGCTGGAGGACATTGTGTATACCCCAACAGTGATGTGGTCAAGTGATCGAAACAAGCTAATTAATATTTCTTAAGTGCAACTTCGCTGTCAAATATCACCAGCATTTCCAGAATGAAAATAATCTGAGAAAATCCTTTTGAAAGGATTTAAAACAGACCAGATTGATCCTTCTTTCTGCAATGTCTTTTTGGCCTGCTATAAAGTGTGTGTTTGCCTGCTCCTACTGGTTGGGGTGTGGCCATCAGTGGCTTTCAGGGCATTCTGAGAAAAACAGTAATATTTATCAAGGGAGTGATCTGTGGAGAAAGACTAACAGAATTGAGTAAATATATGCAGCTTTGCTGGATTGGGCATGATCAGTGAACAGTAACCACTAAGGGCTCAGTTGTGGTTTTATCACAAGTCCCATGTAAGGGGCAGTGCACAGTTTTGCTGCTACAGGAGCAGATCAAGGGCCAGATTATGACTTTGGGCACTCAGTGAATAAATACTAAATACCGACACTATTAATTAAAACACCGGCAAGGTGCTTTATCGTGTACCAGACACAGATATAGAATCATAGAATATCAGGGTTGGAAGGGACCTCAGGAGGTCATCTAGTCCAACCCCCCGCTCAAAGCAGGACCAATCCCCAATTAAATCATCCCAGCCAGGGCTTTGTCAAGCCTGACCTTAAAAACTTCTAAGGAAGGAGATTCTACCACCTCCCTAGGTAATGCATTCCAGTGTTTCACCACCCTCCTAGTGAAAAAGTTTTTCCTAATATCCAACCTAAACCTCCCCCACTGCAACTTGAGACCATTACTACTTGTCCTGTCCTCTTCTACCACTGAGAATAGTCTAGAACCATCCTCTCTGGAACCACATCTCAGGTAGTTGAAAGCAGCTATCAAATCCCCCCTCATTCTTCTCTTCTGCAGACTAAACAATCCCAGTTCCCTCAGCCTTTCCTCATAAGTCATGTGTTCCAGACCCCTAATTATTTTTGTTGCCCTTCGCTGGACTCTCTCCAATTTATCCACATCCTTCTTGTAGTGTGGGGCCCAAAACTGGACACAGTACTCCAGATGAGGCCTCACCAATGTCGAATAGAGGGGAACGATCACGTCCCTCGATCTGCTGGCAATGCCCCTACTTATACATCCCAAAATGCCATTGGCCTTCTTGGCAACAAGGGCACACTGCTGACTCATATCCAGCTTCTCGTCCACTGTCACCCCTAGGTCCTTTTCCGCAGAACTGCTGCCTAGCCATTCGGCCCCTAGTCTGTAGCGGTGCATTGGATTCTTCCATCCTAAGTGCAGGACCCTGCACTTATCCTTATTGAACCTCATCAGATTTCTTTTGGCCCAATCCTCCAATTTGTCTAGGTCCCTCTGTATCCAATCCCTGTCCTCCAGCGTATCTACCACTCCCCCTAGTTTAGTATCATCCGCAAATTTGCTGAGAGTGCAATCCACACCGTCCTCCAGATCATTTATGAAGATATTGAATAAAACCGGCCCCAGGACCCCTGGGGCACTCCACTTGACACTTGACACTGGCTGCCAACTAGACATGGAGCCATTGATCACTACCCATTGAGCCCAACAATCTAGCCAACTTTCTACCCACCTTATAGTGCATTCATCCAGCCCATACTTCTTGAACTTGCTGACAAGAATACTGTGGGAGACCGTGTCAAAAGCTTTGCTAAAGTCAAGAAAGAGTACATCCACTGCTTTCCCTTCATCCACAGAACCAGTAATCTCATCAAGATAGTGTCGCCCTGGAGATCTAACAGTACAAGGTCCAAAGTTCTGGCAGAATGATTCCTTCCCCACTCTACATTCTCCAGAACCTCTCTCCAACTTTGTCCAGAAAACTGCATGAGAATCATGAAGGGAGACAACAGGGATCAAAAGTGAGTTAGACCAGTGGCTCTCAACCTTTCCAGACTACTGTACCCCTTCCAGGAGTCTGATCTGTCCTGCATAACCCCAAGTTTCGCCTCACTTAAAAACGACTTGCTTACAAAATCAGACATAAAAATACAAAAGTGTCACAGCACACTATTACTGAAAAATTGCTGACTATATAATTGTGAAATAAATCAATTGGAATATTAATATTGTACTTACATTTCAGTGTATACTATATAGAGCAGTTTAAACAAGTCATTGTATGAAATTTTAGTCTGTACTGACTTCGCTAGTGATTTTTTTTTGTAGCCTGTTGTAAAACTAGGCAAATATTTAGATGAGTTGATGTATCCCCCGGAAGACCTCTGTGTACCCCTGTTTGAGAACCACTGCATTAGATTTCCCTGACTCCCCTGCCATGTTTCTCCCCTTTTTGAGGTGGGGGAACCAACAAGCCCCTGCTTGTCCCTTCTACTTTAGTAGAAGAATATGCTTCTGCTGTGTCTCTAGTCTGGCCAAATATTTTTGTGTATTAAAAGTGTTTAGCTCATGGCATTTCGTGTGCATCCCTTTGTACTGCAGTCTTTAATGTGCGGCATATTTATTGTGATATCTATAACAAGATAACCAGCGTTATGAAACTTTCATTTTCTTTTAGTAGTTTGCAATAAAAGGTCAAAATGTCTTAATTCTGAAGTGAGGCATTTGCCAGTGACTGACTGTGTTTTGCCTTTATGTATTCTACCTCTTCCCTGGCTAATCTACCTGTTCAGTGAATTGAAAATAAATTGATGGAGGTCACATCTGTTCTTTTGCCAAGTTTTCAGTCAGATGCACTGGGATACAAATATTTTGGCTGAGAGTACAGGAGGAAAAATTACAATATCTGTAGGAAACTATATCAAATGTTAACCTGCTTCTGTTGGGCTTCACATAAAGTAGGCGATCTTTATTATTATAATAATAAAAGATTTCAGCTGTCTAGCATACAGTTGCAAAGGTAAATAGCAGAGATTCAGCCAACTGCTCTGCATTCCAGCAAACATACTCTTTTGAAATACAGGAGTATAGTGTTTGGAGTGGTTGGCTCGCTTTTCCATCTGATCCTACAAGCTGTGATACCAGAGGGCTGGGCAGTGGTGGTGTCCCCTGTGGCCGGTTTCCAGTGCAGTTAAAATGAATGGTTCCCCAGAGGCAAAAGACCTGGTATTTTGCTGAGTGCATTGGGCTCATGGGATAATGTGAGACCTTGTGGCCTTCACAGGCTGAGGGTGAGACCTTCTGCACCCTCTGTCCTCCTCATGAGGGGGTGGGGAGTGGTAGGACTCTGAATGAGCTGACTCCTGGGTGGGGTAGGCTGAGAAGAGTCTAACCTGAGTTAAAGGCTATATGATAGGAACCCTGCAACCGCTATGCTGGAACCAACTAAATGCCTGGTATAGAAGCGTATGGGTAATGGGTGGGAAGCACCCTTTCCCTGTCTTTAAATGTAATTAAAGCTGAGGTCTGTGGCTTAAAATCCATCCAGGTGTCTGTCCTCATTTTGCTGCTGTGTCCAGCTCAACGTGTTGCTGAGTAAGTGGTATATTCAAACTTTCAGAAGGTGAGGAGGAAGAAGTTCCAAAAATGTAAGGTGCAGGTGTTCACTGCATCATAGTCCCATGGCAAAACAGATTACATCGTGCCATAACTAAGGAGAGGAATTCTATTGTCACAGGAAAGGGAGCTTGATATGTAGGTGTCTGCTTAGCAAGAAAGAGGTAGGGCCTGAATCCCTCAGGCTGAGTCCAAACAGCTGCTCCTACAGTGGCTGCTAGTACTTGCAGTGCTTGGCACAGACAGAAAATGGTGAGTTCTTCCTCGGTGTGTTTTGGGATACATTGCATGTCAGCAAATCCCTTACCCAAAGCCCGCTTTTACCATCGTTCTAGTTACATAACACCCAAGAGCCAGTTCTCAAGAGAAAGGGGTTCTCTGACCCAGTCCAGTGCTGCTTTAGGTGCATTTGTTTGTCAACAAGTGAGTTGCTTAGTTAAAGCTGAGTGAATAATGGGGGGAAATATTAATCCAATGGTTTATTTTAAAGTAGCAAAATCTGCAAACAAATAATTCCATGGCTATATTTGTGAATTTATTTAGTTAGCTTTATGCACCCGGTAAATAGACCCTGATCCAAAACTCACTGAAGTCAATGGGAGTCTTTCTAGTGACTTCAAAGGGCTTTGGATGAGACCTCATAAAGCTCAAAAGAAAAAGAAGTCAGATAATTTATTTAACAACTATTGCATAAAGGCTCTGACACAATGTTCTCAATTTCATAAAGCTTATGAATATTATTGAGCCAGATACCAAATAAGTTGTAAGAAAATTACGGTCTGATCAGTTTGCTCACAGAAAATGAAGATGAGTTATTCATCCAGCGGTAGTAGAACACCATTTTCATCACAGATACACCATGTGCAGTGTAGACATCTGAGTCAACCTGCTTATCCAACCAGATCTAGTGAAAAAAGCCAGTTGTTTTGGGGGGGGAGAAGGGAATTTTTAAAATGTTCATTTAAGCCTATCCTGTGAGAATTTTTCAGTTTTTCAGACAAAAAATGGAAACGTAAATTGAAAACACTTTCAATTTTTGAAACTATTTTAAGAAAATATTTCATAAAAATATTATTTTTAAAAATAATTGTTACCAAAAATTGAAATTGTCTTAACATTGTAAAACAGGAATATCTAAACAAAAATGAAATGTTTCCATTTAAATATTGTTTTTGGTCAAAAAGACGTCTTTATTCAAAAAAAGTTGCAGTGGAAAAATGTCAGCCTGCTCTCTGTGTAACCAATGATAGCTATCCCCATGCTTATGACCCCATTTTCTTCTTAATTTTATGGGGTGAACATGGAAAACAAGAGGAGTGAGGGGTCACAAGGACTCTTTTCACACTGGAATTGTAGACTTGCCTATCATATCCTGCAAGTGGATGGCAAAATTTACAGTGATATCCCCCATGCTCTGAGTTGCTCAGATTTGACAAGATAAGCAAGGTCCGACCTTGTCAGTACTTCCTGTACAAAACTGCAAGGAAACGCTAGCTTACTAAAGCAACTAGTGGCAGTGATGCAGGCCTCAACAAATAATGAGATGTTAAAGTAATAAATTTGGGTTTTTTATTTTCCTTCTATTCTTTGAGCCTTTAGATTAATCTTTTCAGGTGGTTTCAGCAAATAGAGGTAAAAGCTGCCTTTAAAAAAAAGAAAAGAAAAAACTGGGATTATCACATCAGCATATGACTGCAGGAGCTTCAGCTTTCAGAAAAAACGTGACTTGTGAAAAAGAATGTTTTGGCAATGCTATGACTGATTTCTCTTTGAGGCCCTGACTCAGCAAATCATCCCGACTCAGCTAAGTGCTTAAGTAAATGGATTTAAGTATATGGTTATTTGCTTTGCTGAACCCAATGCCCCAATATGTCACTTGAGCTAAAATGAGCAGTTGAAGGTGTTGACCACTTTTATTCTTTTCATTTGGTCTCTCCCTTCTCCCTCCCCCACCCCCGAACCCCTCCACTGACCTGCAAGAAAACACACACTAGTCTAAATCAAGCTGGTTTACAGCTGGTCTGTTACGAGACCTGGAATTTTATATCAAGTTAAATTTTAGTCCAATGATTCATTTGTCTTCTCTCTATGCTTTCTCATTAATAGCATTGTTGATCCATGCCAAATATGAAGCTATGGTCTTCTGCTCATGTAATGTACTTACATTTGTATAAAGATCTTAGATTTGAGTCACAAGGCTCAAAATAATGCACAGGCCTTAAGATTCCACTGTATTGGGAAGATGGGTCATTATCTGAGTGGTCCCCCCCTCACAGCACAAGCAATCAGCTTAAGTTGTCTGAAAGTGTGGGAGCATAAATTAATTGATCCATAGAAGATGTACAAACCATGTTGCTGACAGGCAGACATTGGAAAGGGTAGGCACATGGACAAAGCTATATGAGTGGAAAAAATCATTGGCACACAAACAGTGCATTGCTTGGATGAAGAAATCCTCAAGGAAGCCTGCGTTTATTGGACAGTAAGGATTTCACACTATTTCAAACTAAGTATATTTGATGGCAAAATGCAATTGCTTTCTGTAGTGCCCCACTCTTTATTTTTGGGCTTCTGCCCTGGAAAACATGAACATACAGCAAATATTTTTTGTTACAGTTTTGGAGGACAGAGCCCCAGCTTCTGTGGTACCCATGGTGGCCAGCATGTCTATGCCTCCTCCCTAAATATGATCTACAGTCTTTTTTGCCACTAGTTCTGCCAGGTTGGGTGTAGTGACAGATGGCAAGGAGCAGCCAGTCAACAGGGACCCCCTTTCCATGATCTGAATGTATTTTCTCTGGAGTTCAGAGAGGCTTCCCCACTTAGCTGGGATCCCATCCAACAATGATACAGGAAAGACATCACTAGGAGGCCTGGAGTGGGGCATCCCGCCCTCGTTACTTGAGCCACAGCAATTGTGGGCACCTACTGTGCTGGGCTTTGAAGGCGGGGTCCTGAGAGTCAGGTATGGCCTCTTCCTTTATCTGGGAGGCTGCCTGGCATTGAGGTGAAGCAATTTTTAATTGAATGATTGGCATTAATTACGCAAGTTTATGGAAAACAGAAACTATCAGACTAGCTTGATAAATATGGATTACAAGTTTTGTTGATAGAGGCCATAGTTTTGATGTAATAGACCTGGACTTCTGTAAAGCATTTGATGTTGTACCATATGACATTTTAATTAAGAAACTAGTGATACAAAAATCTACATGGCACATGTTAAATGGATTAGAGCTGGCTAACTGATAAGTCTCAGTCTAATGGTAAATAGGGAATCATAGAGAAGTTGTGTTTCTAGTGAGTACCTACCGGGATAGGTTCTTGGCCCTGCACTGTTTAATATTTTTAGCAATGAGCTGAAAGAAAACATAAACTCATTACTGATAAAGGTATACATTTGGGGACAATGTGTACCTTCAAATCAGTGGCACTGCTATGGGTACCCGCATGGCCCCACAGTACGCCAACATTTTTATGGCTGACTTAGAACAACGCTTCCTCAGCTTTCGTCCCCTAACGCCCCTACTCTACTTGCGCTATATTGATGACATCTTCATCATCTGGACCCATGGAAAAGAAGCCCTTGAGGAATTCCACCATGATTTCAACAATTTCCATCCCACCATCAACCTCAGTCTAGACCAGTCCACACAAGAGATCCACTGCCTGGACACTACAGTGCTAATAAACAATGGTCACATAAACACCACCCTATACCGGAAACCTACTGACCGCTATTCCTACCTACATACCTCCAGCTTTCACCCTGACCACACCACACGATCCATTGTCTACAGCCAAGCTCTGCTATACTACCGCATTTGCTCCAACCCCTCAGACAGAGACAAACACCTACAAGATCTGTATCAAGCGTTCTTACAACTACAATACCCACCTGCTGAAGTGAAGGAACAGATTGACAGAGCCAGAAGCGTACCCAGAAGTCACCTACTACAGGACAGGCCCAACAAAGATAATAACAGAACGCCACTAGCCATCACCTTCAACCCCCAACTAAAACCTCCCCAACGCATCATCAAGGATCTACAACCTATCCTGAAGGATGACCCAACACTCTCACAAATCTTGGGAGACAGGCCAGTCCTTGCCTATAGACAGCCCCCCAACCTGAAGTGAATACTCACCAGCAACCACATACCACACAACAGAACCACTAACCCAGGAACCTATCTTTGCAACGAAGTACGTTGCCAGCTGTGCCTACATATCTATTCAGGAGACACCATCACAGGGCCTAATCACATCAGCCACACTATCAGAGGCTCGTTCACCTGCACATCTACCAATGTGATCTATGCCATCATGTGCCTGCAATGCCCCTCTGCCATGTACATTGGTCAAACTGGACCGTCTCTACATAAAAGAATAAATGGACACAAATCAGACATCAAGAATTATAACATTCATAAACCAGTCGGAGAACACTTCAATCTCTCTGGTCACGCGATTACAGACATGAAAGTTGTGATATTACAACAGAAAAACTTCAAAACCAGACTCCAGCGAGAGACTGCTGAATTGGAATTCATTTGCAAATTGGATACAATTAACTTAGGCTTGAATAGAGACTGGGAGTGGCTAAGTCATTATGCAAGGTAACCTATTTCCCCTTGTTTTTTCCTCCCCCCCCCATTCCTCAGATGTTCTTGTTAAACCCTGCATTTGTGCTGGAAATGGCCCACCTTGATTGTCACACACATTTTAAGGAGAGTGATCACCTTAGATAAGCTATTACCAGCAGGAGAGTGGAGTGTGGGGAGAGAAAACCTTTTGTAGTAATAAACACCCATTTTTTCATGGTTTGTGTGTATAAAAACATCTTCTGTATTTTCCACAGTATGCATCCGATGAAGTGAGCTGTAGCTCACGAAAGCTTATGCTCAAATAAATTGGTTAGTCTCTAAGGTGCCACAAGTACTCCTTTTCTTTTTGAGTAGGAGTAGGGTCTGGTTATATTACCTCTGTATTTGGCATTTGTGTGACTGCTGCTGTAATGTGTCCTGTTCTGGTGTCCACAATTCAAGAAGGATGTTGATGAATTGGAGAGGGTTCAGAGAAGAGCCACAAGAATGATTAAAGGATTAGAAAACATGCTTTATAATGAAAGGTTCAAGGAGTTCAATCTATTTAGATCAAAAAAGAGAAGCTTATGGGGTGACTTGATCAGTCCCCTACATGGGAAGCAGTTATTTGGTAATAGCGGGCTAACAGACAAAGGCATAACAAGATCCAATGGCTGGAAGTTGCAGCTAAGCAAATTCAGACTGGAATTAAGGTGCCAGTTTTTAACAGTGAGAGTAATTAATCTTTGGATCAATTTACCAAGGGTTGTGGTGGATTCTTTATCACTAGGCATTAAGTCAAAATTTGATGTTTTTCTAAAATATATGCCTTAGTTCAAACAGGAGTTCATTCCAGGAAGTCTGATGGCCTGTGTAATACTAAATGATCACAGTGGTCCCTTCTGGATTTATAATCTATGAATGCTTCTCCTAGTTTATGGCAGACACAAAAGACAAGGCTTCTTCTCGAGAATCTCCAGAAGGCCTTAACCTCCTCAATCTCAGGGCATATTGCTGGCCTTTCAAGATGGAATACATGCAAGGTGGACTGTTGGGACTTTTGTGTAGCTGCACAAGAACCTCCCTCAATAACTCTGTACTCCCCATGAGGACTGGTCAACTTTGCTCCCTATGCGCAGAGATCAAGTCACTTGTAAAGGGGACAGGAGGAAGAGCAGCACCTTGCACTCTCCACTGCTCCTCTGGAGTCAGCATGACTCCATTTTACCCTCTACATATGCTTGTGGCCTAAATGGGACAATGTAGCTTTGTGTGTCAAAGGTGACCATCCCATTATACAGGTAGTGTTCTTATGTGAGAAGATAGTTTCATGCAGAATTTCAGGGACTGGCAGAAAATCCTGGGTTGGCATAGTTATTAGTATCTCATCCTTTTCATTGGGAATGAAAAGCCCAAATTGTTAATTTTGGTTTAAGAAAGAAATGACATTGTAAAAATCTCCTTCAAAATGAAGGGGCCATCTTTTTCCCTGTTCCAGGCAAAATACTTCTATCTTACACATTTGCATTTTTTTTTATTACTTACGGATCAGAGATTTCTTAGTTTTATTATCCTCAAAATTTGTTCTCACTATCAATATACACCCACTGGAGAAAATGCTTTTAGCTGGTTACAGCACGGAAAAAGTTATTTCTTCCTTTCTTTCCTTTCTCTAAATTCCAATTAAGATACTTTGGTGGCCGAAGAATAAAGAACAAGGTCAATGAAAAGACTTGCATTTGTGGTCTTTAAAGATCCCATGTTACATTTTATCAGTATAGCATTAATAGCTCTGGTGAAATTTTACTAACTGCCTGTCTGTCTAATTCTCCCTGCAGTTTGAACAGTTATTGTTGACACTTTGCTGAGTGGCAGCAGATTTCAGGACCTTGCAAGTTGGTTTTCCATGGAAGGACAAATTAGTGATTCAGAATTTGGGTATTTTTTTAGTGCAACTTGATTACTTTACACTAATTAATATACACTAATCATTTAGCAGAGATGGTCAAACAACACACAGGCAATCACCTGTTTCAGAAATCTGAGCCAAGCCATCTATTCCGGGTTTCAAGAAGCAGCTCGGCCCTAACAATGGCTCTAGTTAGAGAGATTAAGGCAAAGAGCAAACTGATGTTTGCACCAGCTTCTCCAAAGAGAAATTGCATCATAACAATGCAGCATTTCTTCAGACTGAACTGTGTTTGGATAGTGTTACTATGCACTGAGAACTACTTTTCTGTTCTGACTCATTGCAGTGATGGATGCAGTGGTTCCTTAATGTGTCTATATACGTCTCATAAAGTGTATAGGAATCCACTGGGAAGAAAGTTACTACACAAATGATAATAAAAATAATATATGTTAGTTAAAAGTAGCCAAAGAAGATGTTTGAATTACTAAATACTAAAAACCAATAATCAAATCGCATGATTTCAGGACATCAGTAGTAACTGAAATTTACAGATAAGCAAAGCAGGAAAAATGGTGCTTGACAACTTATTTGAGTTTGATGCAGAGATATTTATTTTGTATATTTTGACATGTAATGTGTTTTAATGATTAAAAAGCTTTAACTTTTTGTGTCTTAACATCCACTGTCATTAAATAATTGTCTAAACCAGCCCTCCCATAATTCCTCATGACTGAAAATTTAAATTGATGAAAATTGGAAAAAAAAAAAGCTTAAAACCCATAATTTTGTGCAACTTTGAAAATTTAAATTGATAACAAAACGAAACAAATGCTTAAAAATAAACATTGATATTATCCGTCTAAACTAGAACAAAAAGAAAATCGAAGTTTGCAAAGCCTACTTATATGTAACATTTTTTTTCTAGGGACACAATGATCCTCAAACACTTTCATTATTTCTGCAAAGCTTTCCTCCCTCCATCTATGTGGAATGCATTGAATACAACTAGGTCTTCTGTGCCTGTTACTGTTACAAGCAGAGCAGTCTTTTGCTCTTCCTTCAGTTTATTTGCCCTTGTGGCTTTCACATACAGTTCAAATTGCCGTTTGAACCTTTTCTAGGCCCTTTCTGTGTTTCCCCTGATTTTCAGGGCTGGTGGGGGCATTACCCACACTGGCACAAGCTCTGTAGCAGCCACTGCAATGTTACCTCTCCCTGGGTCTTCAGCACACTATGCCTTCTGCTGCTGGAACCACGTAGTATCTTACTGAAGAGCAGAGCAGTGCCAAGATAAACCCTTATGAACTGAACTATGTACAAGGATATGGTAGCAAACTTCCTACTGCTTTGTCCTGGGCTGCTTTGTTTCTGCGCCAGCAAGAAGTGATGTCACTGAAAATTCAAAGGCTGCAAGGAAAGAGTACAGGAAGGGTGGCATCTGTACGCTTCCTGGAGGCCTTGCTCTGTAATACATCCCTCATCTAGCATTGGTACTGGCTATTTCAAGTGGCGATTGTGACTTTCCCAGTGACAATGTTCACACATACAAAGGTCAGCATAGCTACCCTTGGGAGGTTGGGAAAGACATTGAATCTTGGAGCCTCTGCTGTCTCCACTGTTTATTGTCAGAGTGACAAGAATGGATTTATAATACATCCTCTCTTTTTATTCTTTCTTGCTTCTATGATCGCCTTTTTAATTCCTTGGGGATCTCTTTACTTCATTTCCCAAACAAACTCTCTTCTCTACATCTGACTCCCCCTCGCTCCCCCCCCCATTTTGGGCCATTGTATGATTCTTTGTCTCTCTCTTTAAGTTGTGTTTTTTCCCTATTGTTTCACCTTTTGTAAGTTTGGCACCCTTTGGCACATGGCTACTATTGTGATGGGCTCCCTAGGCAGGCAGGAACAGACTGATAAACATCTCACACCACTAGAGGGAGACAAATAGCTAGAGTCTTGTGGTTTTTTGCAAATGCAAAATAACATGAAATAAAATGAAAAACAGCCTATAAAATCAAATATAATGAGAAACTTACCCTCTAGCAGGGGCTTCTGCAGCTCCTGTCCCACAGGGCTGGGCCCATCTCGTCACACCAGCTGTTGTGACCTGGTGCCTGAGGGTCACAGTGCAGCTCAGATTTAGCCTGCTGCCTCTTCATCGTGCTGGTGGGAGTGGGGCCAAGTTTGAGTGAGTGGTGTTGCAACCCTAGAGTGGGGAAACAGGCCCAGCTCCATGGGACAGGACCACTGCTGCAGGGTGAGTGTGGGGCAGGCTCACTCTGCAAACCTCCCACCCACCCACTGGGGCTGGACTCAAGGCATCCTATGGCCTCTCACCCCGATGGACAGAACCTGACACCTCCCGCCCCACCCCCGCCAGGGCCTCCCACAATAAAACAAGATTTCCAAAAAATAAAATGAAAAAGAATGTTTCTGTGCTCTACAAATAGACACACTGTGTTACACTCATATATGATACATGTGCGCACGCATCTCCGCTGGATTTTTGCATCTCTGTTTTTTTGCAGCTCTGATCTCACTGTTCAAAGTCTCTAAGAAGGCTTTAGATTTGTCAAACATGTTTTAACTGGAGTTGTAAATGGGGGAAGTCCTCACCCAAAACCCCTCTCATTTGTGATGGGAAACTCTTCCTTAAGTGTTCTGAATACCTGAGAAACCAAAGTACATAACCTCCTACTGTATAGCAATGTATTCTGACAGAAACCTAGTAGATCACAAAATTGAATATTAATGTGAGTATTCCATCAAGTATTTTCCTTAGCTCAGTAAGAAAGAGACTGGCACTCAGGGTCCTTGGATTGTTTATTACAATGTTTTTTGAAGATGATTTTCATCTGATGTACATTCAAGCTCTTCTGTCTCCTTCATTAATGAAATGGCTGGTTATGACGCAAAAATAATAACATCAATTTGAAGCTGTGCTGAAATCACAGAATAATTCCTTTAGTCATGCAGAACGGGCACCAAAATATCTCTGTTAATATGGTTTATTTTAACGGTGACATTAGGTGGGATGCAATAAGAGGTTCAAATAGAAGTGGGATTTTTGAGGCAAAATATGAAAGAAATCAAATCCTTATATTTGTGTGTCTGTCTGAATTTCTTATTGAATTTGAGGTAATTAATTTTACCATGCTGGAACGTTTCGTAGGTTGGCATATGGGCTGGATCATTGCAGTGGTTCAAAAGAACTGCATTATTCCATTTAGGTAACACGCCAGCCTGTTCTACCCATTCCCCAAAGAATCAATGACAGAAAGAAGGAACTATTGGCTCTGTCTTCCTAAAGAGCACAGCACCACACTTAGGCTTGGTCTACATGATAGAGTTAGGTCGATGTACGTCGAACTAATTATGTCAGTGTACACACTACAGCCTCGTCCCGCTGATGTAAGTGCCCTACTACACTAACATCATAACTCCACCTCCAGGAGAGGCATAGGGCTTATGATGGTGTACTTATGATGGTGCAGTGTCTGTGTTCGTTGTTGACTTGTCAATTTCTGTGAAAGCTAGGGCCCAGCTGCCCCATGCTCCCCACTCCCAGCCAGGCTGCTGCCTCGATGCTCCCTGCTCAGGGAGCTGAGAAGCCCGGGCAGTTGCCCCCGATTCATAGCTGGGAGGGGGGATCCAAGAGTGTGGGGGGGGCAGCTGGGCTCCCAGAGGGCAGCTGTGTGGAGCTGAGAGCCTGGGCTCTCAGCCCCCCATGCTGCCCCTCTTCAGCTGGTGGAAGTGCTCTTGGTGAGGACATGCACCGCCAACAGAAGGAGGGTAGTGTGGACATCAGCGGTGGTTGTAAGTTGACCTAACATAGGGCTGTAGTGTAGACATGCCCAATAAAAAAGTACTGTACTTGTAACTGTAGATTGATTCAACTTGAAAGAGCCTGGAGGAGCCATTAAAACCATGCTACCAGGTGACTCTCAGATGATTAAGCCAAACTACGTTTCTGGGTTATCATCATGAAAATGATGAAAGCTCTTTTGACAATCCAGTTTGTGTGTCACATCTTTTTTGTTTGGTGTTTTGAAAGACTTAAGGAAATGGTGTCTGTCAGCCATTGCTGCTGTCAGTTGGCTTGCATGTATGTTCTCTCCATATGCTGTGCCTGCCCTGCACAGATAGTTGATTCAGCATCCCTTGATAGTACTACCCAGAAACACCACAGGCTCAGTTTGGTGGCAAAATGGCTCGGGCAGGTTTATTGTCTACAAAGCACATTACCAGCATCCTGTACGCTGCATGCATGCTTGTGACATGGTACCAGCATATCCCCTAAGCCAGTACAAAGAAGCACGGGGTGGTACCTTGATATTTATGGGGTGAAACAAACAACCAACGTACCTACGTACCTAGTAGGTATTTCATAATGTCTGTTTGTCTGATGTCTCAGACAAAACACCCCTATTCATAAAATATCAGGAGGGGGAAGGGACCTCAGGAGGTCATCTAGTCCAACCCCCTGCTCAAAGCAGGGCCAATCCCCAATTTTTGCCCCAGATCCCTCAATGGCCCCCTCAAGGATTGAGCTCACAACCCTAGGTTTAGCAGGCCAATGCTCAAACCACTGAGCTATCCCTCCCCCCATCACTTCTGTCAAAGCATCTTATCTTGTGCTAGGTTGGGGCATACCTGTGCTAGCCTTCTGGAATGTGTTTACATGAATATCTAGCTCTTAGCACTTCTTAGGAGTGTCTGTGTTTTAGCAATGCTGGCAGTACTGTTGTCAAGTTCATGTATCAGACTGTGAACTTGTAAGCATCTGCTTTAATACATTGTCTGACTTTTTGGTTCACAGCCTCTGGTTCAGATCTCAGGTCTTGCAAAGTCCCCGTGCTCCAGGTGCGCGCTCACTCTCTCTCTCCCCTACAATTGTTTCTGGCTCAATTTAAGGTACTTTTGCGAAATTAAGAATATTAAATCACAAAAAGTAGATCACTCGATACAGTTGTAAATTGTATAACAGTGTGGGCAGAATTTGTAAGGGAGACAAATATTTATTTAGGTCCGGATCACATCCAGGCCTGCACAACTACAAAAGGACATAAGATCTCCTTAGGGACATAGAAATTGTCATAGCAGCTCAGATCCATGGTCCATCTAAACTGATATTCTGTCTTTGACAGTAGCCAGCACCTGATGCCTCAGAGGAAGGTGCAAGAGATCTCTGGGTTGGCAAATTCACCCTGATAAATGATATCCAAACATCTACATTGCAGGCATAGGAGCAGCATGGATTATGCCTCTGGTTCTTGCCCCCTGCACTGGGCAAAAAGGGGATGGAACTTTGGTTCTGCCTCCTCCAACGAGCTGGCCAGTGCAGTTTGCCCAGGACGAGGATGAGGTCTGGGAGCAGGAAAGGAATTATGCCTCTCTGAGGTGTGATTCTAACCTGCGGTGCTCCTTGGATGGCCCAGCTGCACAGGGTAGACTTTATCAGCACTGTCTAGCCCTTATTTTCTTTAAATGTACACAGGTTGAGCATCTTGTGAATTACAATACCATTGAAATGTTGTGACATTAAATTGACTTCCACCGTATTTTTGTTGTTTGCAAATGTGCAACAGTAGAGGAAACGATAGGAGGGATTTTAAAGTGCTAACAGTATTAGCCTCACTGTGTTCCCACTGAAGTTTTACCGTTGAGCTCAATGAGAGCAGAGTTAGACCAGTGCTTTGTGCTTTTGAAAATCCCACCCTATAACTGTCCCGGTGACTGGACTGGAATGAAGGGCCAACATTTTAATAATTAAAATCCAGCTTGCACATAATTAGAAATGGCCCAAACCATGGCTACTCACTAGGTGCATTTATACGTCTTGGAAACCAGCTGAACTTCTCTGTTGGCACTCAGAGTAGAGGATGGAAGTATGTTTGGCTAATATTCCTTAAAATTATACAATGATTTTAGAAAGAGGCTGTTCTAGGAGTTACTCTGCTGTTTAGCCAACAGACCATTCCAGTTTGTCTCCAGCCATGATGTGCTCACAGGAGGTATCTCTTTTGTTGGGAGAAGAGAGAGTTCTTGAAATGCAAATATCCATGGTGATTGGAGATAATTTGGGTAAGCAAAATGTCTGCTGTACCCATGATGTATAATAGCAGCCATGCACAGGAGTAGGATATTTTTGGTGGAATCTATTTGTCCCAGGTTTTTTCTTCTGTCAAAAAAGCAATTAATTTTTTTGAAAATTTAAGAGTCATAACATTGGAGACACAAGGTGGGTGAGATAATATTTTTCATTGGAACAGCTTCTGTTGTTGTTTCTTTCTTGATCCAATACAAGATATTACCTCACCCACCTTGCTTCTCTAATATCCTGGGACCAACATGGTTACAGCAACAGTGCAAACAAATAAATAACATTGAACGTTTCCACCCTAAATAACTCCTCCTGCATACTTCACATGGAGTTCTTTACAAATGTCTTCATGGCAATGAGTAAAATTAACTGTCAGAAACTGTATTTGCAAGTGTGAACTGACAAGGATTGCAGAATGGGGAGAGGGAGAAAGGGAAAGCAAAGGAAGGTTTCATTTAATTAATTCTGACCAAGCTTTCTGCCAAAGCACCCCTCTCAGTGACTACTTTATTCCTCTTTCCAGAGATCAATTATTATATCAACAATTCCCTGCTGTTTCAGCATTTGTAATTCCAAAGACACCTTCAAAAAACATTATCTCTGTTCTGGTCATGTCAGGAGTTTATGGTCCAGAAATCTCTGGAAAACTAGTGAGTGAGACCGTGCCTCATTTTGCTTATCTAAATGATCTCCAATCACGGTGGATATTTGCATTTCAAGAACTATCTCTTAGTTACACTCCTGAGAGGAAGAACCGTGTTGCCAGGTGATATATCACATGGTAGATGTTTTAGCCTAAGGACACAGTGACATATTTCAGGTGCAGTGTTACAAGGTATCAGTTTGCCACATAGTTAACCCAAAAGGAGCAGGTGCCACTGTTTTGCTTACAGCAAGACTGTGCAGACAAATCAAACAATGTATCCTCACATCTTCACAAGGTTGTTTACAGCATCGGCACCATGATTCTGACAGCCCTGTTCAACGGTATCTTGTATTAATTGGAAGCAACAGGCAGGAGGCATCAGGTGTCACTGTAAATTGGCTGCTGCTGCATGAGGACTGTAGAACTGAATCACCACCTTTACTATGCCCTGATAGCAATAGAAGATGAAGAATAAGTACACAAACCTGTTAAGGCAGTGGTTCTCAAACTTTAGCAACCCAAGGACCCCCATTTTGATTTAAAAAATTTTGGGGACCCCCAAGGCACCCCCGCTCAGCCCTTGCCATGCCCCCTTCCCTTCCCTGCCCATTCTCCAAAGGCTCACTCCATCTCCCCTCCCTCCCCTACCCTTACTCATTTTCACCAGGCTGGGGCAGGGGGTTGGGGTGCAGGACTGGGTGTGAGCTCTGGGAGGGAGAGTGGGTGTGGGAGGGGATGTGGGCTCTGGGCTGGGGCAAGGGTTTGTGGTGTAGGAGGGGGTGAGAGGTGTGTCGCTTACTTCGGGTGGCTCCCGAAGCTACCGGCACATCCCTCTGGCAGTGGCTCCTGGGCAGGGCAGGAGATCTCAGCATGCTGCTCTGCCCATGGGCACCCCCCACAGTTCCCGGCCAATGGGAGCTGTGGAGGCAGTGCGTGGAGGCTCCCCGGGGCCGCAGAGACATGCTGGCCACTTCCGGGAGCGGCATGGAGCCAGGGCACGTAGGAAGCCTGTTCCCTGGTGTGTTGGGAGGGAGGGGAAGGAGTTTCTCTGTGGGGCCTGCAGATCCCCTGGAGTACCCTTGAGGACCCTTAGGGGATCCGTGGACCCCAATTTGAGAAATGCTTGGTTAAGGTACATAAAAAGAGGACTGATTTCCCTCATCCCCCACAATTTATGGTATTTTTAAATTGTCTAGGAATTCTAGGGATCTCCAAGCAAAATTTGGTGATGCTGTGGTAAGTTACCAAGTTCATTAAAAGATTATCTGAAATACATACTGTGAATTGAAAACCGTGGTAGTCATGATGCAATATGTGTTGTGGCAAATACAGTCCAGTTGGCTGATAAAGGTTATGAGCCGTACATACTATTATCCTCTTACCTGTTTAATACCCATTAGCTGGGACAGTCAAATATAGGGCCTTGTTTTACCACCCTTACTCATACTGACTCCTTTTTTGCATTGAGTGCCATGGTGGCTTCTCCCCTCCCCCAATTATCTTGACGCCTGCCCTTTCCCTTCTGTCAGTCTCTAAATGTTTCTCAGGCATCTCTTTAGGCATCATTAGCCTAAATGTGGCTAATGATTTGAGTGCATCAGTTTTTGGGTGTCCTATTTTATGCAGCTTAAAGGGTCCTGATTGTCAGAGGAAAGACAACTCAACACTTTCTGTAAGTTATCTGAAGTTGATCAGCCCAAGTCACTTTTGATCATTAGACTAATAAAATTAAATATGTATTTATCACTGATTGTGTCACAAAATACTCCTTACAATTGAGTTTGTGTTCACAATTACTGGGGATACAAATTCCTGAATGGAGGATTAAAAGGAGGCTCAGTTCTTATGAATATCTCTGGCTGACAGCAGAACCGTTTTCAATACACCAGAGCCCTGGAAAAAGCATGCAAATGACTTGGGGTGTCAGAATGTCAATACCATAAGAATATTGCCTGGAGGAGCTCCCTGTTTCTTGGCAATCCTCTGTCACACAATTTTACCAGACAAAGTGATCTGTAAATAAATGAATCACAAATGTAAATACAAGATGCGTGTTTCCCCTGAAAAGTGGCCAACTTGTTGAAAGAGATCGGTATGGATGGTAAGCAAATTGGCCTGTGATGTCTTAGGATAAAGGAAGAGGTTAGGAAGTTCATGTTAGCTGGAAATGAATTGGTAATAGAGGGGATAATAAAATATAAAACACGAACTTATTGCCTGGCAGATCTCTCATTGGAGGAGAGAGGATGAACTCTCATTTCCAAAGCATTCTAATCCTTTCCTAAGTATTTTTTATAATGTCTTGCATGAATATTCAAAACTTGGAAGGAAGGTTAAATAAGGTTTACTTCAAAAGAAAATTATACTTCAAAAATTCAGAGGCTAGGGGCACATTTGGGGAAAAAAACAGATGGAAGTCAGATTCCTTCCTTTAGGGGTGAATGTCATTCTTGACAATCCAAACAGCTTCCCTGGTTAGTATCAAGACAGGGAGCAAACGTTGTGTTTATATGCATTGGCATCATCAGAATGCTATCAGCATTGTTTTGGGAGACATTTATAGACTATGATAGATTTCCAGAAACACAAAGTATTTTAGTAACATGTCTTTATTTCTGTCATAAAGAATCTTAGCAAATGCCAGAAAACTCCTGACTAAGAAATAGTCTTAAGCCTCCCTTTTATTGTTGGCTTCATTTACACAAATAATAATAAATACATTTCACAAAATTATTTGTATCAGATAGTTAACAAAGTTTCCAATAATGAAGGTGCATGAAAAATTGATAGTTATCATATCTTATGAAACTGAATTAGGATGTCTGATATGCCAGAATATATTACTGAAACATTTTGAATTCCTACTAGATTAATTAATAATTATTAGAAGCATTGAACTCTACAGGGGATTAGAGAGGTAAGTGAAACCAGAATTTGGTCCATTGAGGTATAGAGCAAGGGGATGGATATATATTCACAATTTTGCCACTGGCTTGCTGTGTGATGAGTATATCATTTAACTTCTCTGTACCTCAATTTGCATATATTAAAAATGGTCATAGTATTAATAATATAACACTAATACTTACCTCAGAGAGGTAAAGCTTAATAGAGAGGAAATTAGGTTTAAGACCTCATTCAGGAAAGCACATACTTAACTTTGACTTCAATAGGACATGAATTCATGCTTAAAATTAGGTGTCTATTTAAGTGCCCTTCCTGAATAATGATGCTTTCCTGAATCTGGGCTTTAATGATCACAAACATGGGATCTACATTGAGGAGATCTGCATTCTGTTCCCACTTCTACCACAAATTTGCTGTGTGTCTTTGGAATAGTCACTTAACTTTTCCTGTGACCCTAATTTCTCTTCTTCAAAAGGAGGGTTGATAATACTGCCCTATCTCTAATTGATGAAATATACAACAGTGCAGAGGCCCCACACGAAGTCTTAGGCTTCCCTTTACAGCCAGGTTTAAGGGCTTCAGGAGGTCTGATTGTTGCATAGGATCTTGTAGGGGCCCTCAGCTGAGATGTGAATTTCAACTGTTTTGAGTTCCTTGGATGGAAAGGGCCTTTGCTAATACAGCTAGTCCCCATGACTTCAGCAATATTATTTCTGTAATGATTACTCCTCTGAGTAAAGGTTGCAGGATCAGGCTCCAATTGCAAAGTTTTGTTATTAATTAGAGTGGAAAGTGTTTGGATGAAACCTGCTAAAGTTCATAAATCCATTTATTATAACCAGTTATTCAAATACTAATATTAGGAGATACAAGATTAAATCTGGCTTTTCACATCATAGGTAGAAAAACATGGAAAGATGCCAGTGATCTGTTTAGGATAATCACAAAGTTCTTTTTTGTATACATGAAGACGGTCACTTTAGCTACATTTGCATGTTACCCTATTTAGTAGCCTTCCTTCAGTCTATAAGAAACTCAGTTTGGTATGTGAAAATTAATACTCTGGGTCAGTTCCCCAAGTAGTGGGGTGGCGAAATGGATGGCCAGAGGGTCCGGTGGTATTCAGTTTCCAGTATGGCCGTGGAATTATCAAAAATGACCATTGCAAGAAATCAGTTCTCATTCAAGAGACTCAATACAGGTGTCAGTGGATGAAATTCTGTGGCCTGTGTTGTTCAGGATAGACTACACAATCATAATGGTCCCTTCTGACCCCAGATTCCGTGAAGCTGTGAAAATGTCCAGGATTATTTCTACACTAATGATATTCAGATATACATGTAGGCTTGGAAAGATTACATTTTTGTTGGTAAATGTCAGTAAATGTTGATTTCACCATATACAGACACACTGATGAAAAAATATTTCCATCAAAGATAATAGAAATTTACAGATAGGCAAAGCAGAAAAACACTGCTTGAAAACATATTAGAGTCCCATCTGAATGTGTGTAACACCTGTTGTAATGAATGCTGCGTGAAGTAGGTATTTACAGCTCTGCTAAAACAACTGGCTTTGGCAGTAGTGGGGCTGGAACTGCAGATAATTATGCAACATTCCCGAAGCTTTAACTTTCTGAATCTCAGTGTGTGCTGTTATTAAATAATTATTGTCTGACCTGCCTCCTCCATAATTCCCTACAACTGTGCAAGTGAAATAGGTAAAAATTAAAAAAATGTAAAATGAGCATTGATATTATCATTGAAATTGTGTGTGTGTGTGCACACACACAAGACTGCCAAGCTTGTGTTTATTAATACACTTCACATAAACATGAGGGCCATTTGGAATGGAGCTGCACCAGTTTAGAGCAGCTGCGGATCTGGCCCCAGAATGTTTGGATGGAGCCTCCAAACCTTTTGAGGTGCAAGAGTGTGGGAATATATTAAGCACAGGGTGCAATTCTCCTCTCTGCTGCACTAGTACAATCCCCCTGATGACAGAGAAGAGAAATACATCCATAACGGCTCCCTTTTGTTGGGGATACTTCAAATGCTGCTTCCGTGCTGACATTACTGCCAGTTTCTTACATCACGGGGCCTGCACTTGGTGCTCTCTGGTGACTGCGTGGCTATTAACTGATTGCTTCACTGTGCTTAACACTGAAGGTTACAACCTCAGAAGCAGGGTTGGGGTATTTTTCAATCTTTTCAGCTTTGAACAGCCCATCACAAGCCTCGTGAGTAATTGGAGGTCATGGCCAACATTCATAGAACATCTAGAGGGCTTACTCAACAAACCCTAAATTTCAGCCGTACAGTTCTGTAGATTTAATTTACATAAAATACAGTAGAGAAACCAGATCCATGTCATACAGCAGTACATCACACTGCCATATGGGAAACCTAGGTGTAGGAGATGATGAAGTACTTACAATTCCTGGACTTTGGAGAATACAGCTATGACCCTATGCCCCATACTCTTCATAGAGATATGCTTATGATATGAATATGACATAAGTAAGATGGGTCATGTGAAGTATCATTGGAAAGGTTATGATTTATTAAATGTGATTATCCAATTTGTATGCATGTATCATTTCTGTATCTGAAATTAGGAATATTGACTATGTAACAATTACAACTGTGTGTACACGTGGGGAACACCTACCAGACAGTATGTATTAAGCCTGGATGGGCCACTAGGAAGGACAATAGGACTTTGACGTTACTCATCTCCTTAATTCCTAAGAAGTTTCCTGTAATGCTGCTTTGACACTGTAGGGTCATGCAATCATGTCACCTGGTACAGGATACCATCTTAAAATGCTGGTATTTTATCATGAGATGGGAAACAAAGGATTCCTGCCATATGCAAATTCTGTTTAAGGCTGGGGAGTGAGTTAATCCTGGCTCTTGTCCACTGTCTCCCTGCCCAGGAAAGAAGAGTACTGCTGAAAACACCTGAAGAAACAAAGGAACTAAGCTGGGAGGTGGGAGGGGCTGAGCCCAGGCGAGAAATGTCAGACTGTAAATGAATCCCTGGAGATTTAAGCAGCAAGCAGTGCAGTTTGTCTTCAAAAAACTCTTCAATCTGCTTGAAACAACATTTAGGGTGAGAAAGGATTGTTTGTAGCCAGTATTGCTTGTGTTAAGCTTAGTTTGCATGTTTTGTTTTATTTGCTCAGTAATCTGCTTTGATCTGTTAGCTATCCCTTATAATCACTTAACATTTACCTTTTGTAGTTAATAAGCTTGTTTTTCGTTTATTGCAAAACGCAGTTTGTGCAATTCATAACGGGGGAAGCGGGGCATATCTTCCTCCACATTGAGGGAGGGAGGAATTTCATGAGCTTATGCTGCATAGATCTCTATACAGCGCAAGACAATATAATTTTGGGTTTACACTCCAGAGGGTGTGTGCACCAGAGTGCTGGGCAATTCCCCGAGCTGAGTGCTCCCATACAGAGCTGATTGCAGACTCAGTGTAATTCTACAGCTGGGTATGTCCCTACCTCTGTGTGTGCTGGAGGGAGGCTTAAAAGGTGTCACTGCAGCACAGAGTAGGGGGAACGCAGGCTGGTGGGACAGGCAGCCTCAGTGGGACCCCAGAACGTCAGGTGACCCCCCAAAAGAGGGGTCCAACCTCTCACAACAGCGTGTCACAAAGCTGATGTACCTGTTCTTTCTGAAGGGATGTACCAGCTTTCTTGCCCATAAAAGTCCTGATTTAGGGAAACAGCTGAACTTATGATTGTCTGTCTCTATTCAACAGAGCACTTAAGCACATGTTTAACTTTAATCATAACACAGAATCATAGAAGATTAGGGTTGGAAGAGACCTCAGGAGGTCATCTAGTCCAACACCCTGCTCAAATCATCCCAGCCAGGGCTTTGTCAAGCTGGGCCTTAAAAACCTCTAAAGATGGAGATTCCACCACCTCCCTAGGTAATCTATTCCAGTGCTTTACCACCCTCCTAGTAAAATAGTTTTTTCCTAATATCCAACCTAGATCTCCCCTACTGCAACTTGAGACCATTGCTCCTTGTTCTGTCATCTGCCATCACTGATCCATCCCCTTTGGAATCCCCCTTCAGGTAGTTGAAGGCTGTTATCAAATTCCCCCTCACTCTTCTCTTCTGCAGACTAAACAAGCCCAGTTCCCTCAGCCTCTCCTCATCAGTCATGTGCCCCAGCCCCCTAATAATTTTTGTTGCCCTCCGCTGGACTCTCCAATTTGTCCACATCCTTTCTGTAGTGGGGGGGCCCAAAACTGGATACAATACTCCAGATGTGACCTCACCAGTGCCGAATAGATCTGCTGGAAATGCTCCTACTAATACAGCCCAATATGCCATTAGCCTTCTTGGCAACAAGAGCACTCATGTCCAGCTTCTTGTCCACTGTAATCCCCAGGCCCTTTTCTGCAGAACTGCTGCTTAGCCAGTCGGTTACCAGCCTGAAGCAGTGCATGGGATTCTTCCGTCCTAAGTGCAGGCCTCTGCACTCATCCTTGTTGAACCTCATCAGATTTCTTTTAGCCCAATCCTCTAATTTGTCTAGGTCACTCTGGACCCTATCCCTACCCTCCAGTGCATCTACCTCTCCCCCCAGTTTAGTGTCATCTGCAAACTTGCTGAGGGTGCAATCCATCCCATCATCGAGATCATTAATAAAGATGTTGAACACAACTAGCCCCAGGACCGACCCCTGGGGAATTCTGCTTGATACTGGCTGCCAACTAGACATCGAGCCATTGATCACTACCCACTGAGCCCGATGATCTAGCAAGATTTCTATCCACCTTATAGTCCATTCATCCAATCGATACTTTTTTAACTTGCTGGCAAGAATTCTGTGGGAGACCATAACAATAGCTTTGCTAAAGTCAAGGTATATCACGTCCACCACTTTCCCCATATCCACAGAGCCAGTTATCTCATCATAGAAGGCAATCAGGTTGGTCAGGCATAACTTGTCCTTGGGGAATCCATGTTGACTGGTCATGTTACTTCCAGTTGAAGTCAATGGACAGGAAAGAGAGCTCTGGAGACATGAGGGACCCAGTTTATGTTTTCCTTGGCTTTCACTATATAATGATTATTTAAAAATTATTAGATTGAGTTTCAAACCTTTAAACACTGTTCTTTTCATTCTGGTAATGGCTCCTTCATTTCCTTTCATTGCTTCCCTCTTAACCGTAGCACAGTCTTGCATCCCTTATCAGTATGCAATGCCCAGTCAAACGAACATGAGGTTTGTATGTGTTGTCACTACAGGACTGAGCCTCATTAGATAGATGACAAGCAAGAGCCCTGCTTTGGTTGAGTCTATATAAATGTAACAGGGATAAAATGCACACCAGACTACAGTGGGAGTGTGTTCAGGCTCCTGATGATCACTCACTCAGGACACCATTGCTATTTATATTTATTTTTCTATTCTGTTTAGTTATGTAGCATATGCTGCTGTAAATAGAAAAGACACTACAGAGGTATGTGACCCTAAGAAGGAAAGGAGAGCACAGGGTTAGATAAGGAAAATGCCAGCAAGCTAAATTGTATAAATTAACATTGAAAAGGGAGAGCAGATGGGCCCTGGAGATCACATTTTAGTCTTTTTCATTACCATGCCGGCGAGAGAGGCAGAAGAAAAGAATGGACAAATACCAAAAGCCTCAGGGAAATGAGCATATCAAAACCTTCAAAGAAGAGCAAACATGGAAGGTTTTTTCCCTCAGTCAGTAGAGCCAATGTGGCTACATTTATATTAGTCCGTCTCAAAGGAAGGTACATGGCTTCTGAATCCAGTGACCAGTCAAAGCCAAAATGGCATTAGATAGTTAGGACTCAGGATCCTTGGATGCTTCAAGATGCAAGCATTTCACCTACATGACTGCCCTCTCTCTGTTCAATTTCTAACCTCTCTTTAATTTGCTGTGGTTTTCTTTTGTACTATAGATTGAGTTTGTTCTAGGGTTGTTACTGAGCTTAGCCTAAGGAAATACATGTTTGTTGTTTCTTGTCATACTTGTATTATTTTAAGAAACATGAGGGTCAACATACAGAGTAATAAATTCTTACTCCTCTACCCCTCCCTCAAGTCCTTACTTCAAGTTAGATAATTTGTTTCCACTCCATCAATGATCAGTCTTCCTTTTACCATGTGAAAAATTGGATTAAAGGCTTGATCTTGCTACCACTGAAGTCAATGGCATTACTCCCAAATCAGTTCCTTGCAATAATGATACTATTCAAAGTCTGCCAAACCCATTACCATTATGTTAGTTTTGATTTCTCTTATGATAAAATTCCATGTGGTGCCAAAGCTGTACTCACTATTATTCTCAAATCATGTGTGCTGTGGTACCGGTTACACTGAAGGACCAGCTGGTGTATTCATCCATACTGAGTCTGTGTTCTGCTGATCACAGTCTAAATCCTAAAATCCTTACTCAATCTTTAGGCAAGCAAAACTCTCACTGAAGCCAATGAGTTTTGCCAGGAAACAACTAGACCTTGATCCGGCAAGGCACTTCAACATATGCTTAACATTAAACACGTGAGTACTTCAGTTAAAATCACTGAATGTTCTCAGATGCTTTGCTGGATTGGGGACTAAGAACTTCGGGAGCAAACCTGACCTTTCAACTGCAATATCTCACTTCTACGATAATGGACATGTTTCTTTTGTGCAAAGCAATGATGGTAAAAGGAGACACTTTTCAGGTTTTCGGTTCAAGTCAATGAAAATGTTGCCCTGAACCTGGGACCAAGTACTGCTTGCCTTCTCTAGGTGAGATCTCCCACTGAAGACAATGGAATTACTTGCTTGTGGAAAGCCAGCAGGATTTGGTTCAAGAAACAACTTTTTAAAAAATGTGATGAAAAGACAAATAATCAGAAGCCAACTTTGCTGCTTTGTGTTTGTGTGTGAAATGATCTTACCCAGTTCAAATGTTAAACTACTTAACTAGCAGAGCCATCGCTTCACTTTCCCCCCAGATGCCATTCAATTACATATACATTACAAAGCAAGTGAGTAAGGTATTGTGTATATTCTAGGAACTCTCATATATTTTAGTACTGACTGTGGGACAGTGTTTTAATTACAAACATGTTGATTTATATTGCCGTAGGTAGCAAGCTGACAAGAGACATTGTATGTAATGGCCAGAGTTTGAAAAATGTATTCTAACTAGAAGAACGATATATATAATAAGGTACAGATATTCATGGACAGCACCTCCAGTGACATATCATTTGCACTGGCAATGTAATACAATAGCTAGAGGCAAAAGAGAGAAAATGTTGTGATTCTTTTGGAGATGATTTAAAAGATGCATCTTAAAAAAAGGTCATCCCTACCATCTGGAATAAATCTAAATGGAGTTTCACAGTGCCTAGGAATTTGTGTGGTTTAGTCTGGAGGAGCTCAGGGGGTAATTTGGATTTGGGGAAACTTGACTCTGATGGGGACATCTTTTACTCTTTCTCCCATCCCTTCCTCACCTCCTCACTCTCCATTTCTGAAATACCTGCTGTTTGACGGTTTCTGGAGTGGGGATGCACTGATGTGAAAATTGTATGTCTTCTCAGGCTTCAAGGTGAAGTCTGGGAGCAGATTTTTCCTGTGAGGTCAAATAAAAACCAATGAGATGCTTCAGAAGAAGGATAAGGTTAAAGGCTGTACATCCCACTTGTGCATGCCACAGGATAAGGTTTAATAATCTGTGTGTTTTAAAAAGCACAGATTTTTTCCTCTGAAATCAATGGATTTTTTTTTTGTTCTGAGATTTTTCACTCAAATGAAAAGTTCTGAATGGCAGAGTCCTCTAAAGTAGTGCACATTTTGGGGTACTCCCATCCTCATTCAGAGGTCCAGAGAAGAACAAATACATAGACAGATACAGGCAAAGTGGCAGCATTAGGAAGGTAGTTAACTTGAAGTAGTTTGTGCATGGGTGTGGCCGGTGAAGAATCCATTGTCACAGTTAGTTTTCCTTGATTTGGGGCTACGGCCCTGTCTACACTGGCAAGTTTCTGCTCAGGAAAGCAGCTTTCTGCACTGTAACTCCGGAGGTGTACACACGGCCAAGCCACTTCGTGCGCAGAAACTGCGCAGTTGTAGCACTTTTAAAAAACCACCCCAGTGAGAGGCTTAGAGCTTTCTGCGCTGGGGCTACGGTGCTGCGTTGCCAGTGTAGACACTGTGGTCGATTCCAGCGCTGTGCTTGGCCTCTGGGAGGTGTCCCATAATTCCTGTTCTCACCTCTCTGGTCATCGGTTTGAACTCTACTGCCCTGCTCTCAGGTGACCAACTGTCAGCCCCACCCCATAAATTCCTTTGGAATTTTGAAAGTCCCCTTCCTGTCTGCTTGGTGATGCATGTAGTAGTCTCAGGGCATCTTTCGAGGTGGCCATGCCTGCTCCACGCACCAGGCAATCCAGGAGGGGCAGGAATTGTGTCTCTAGCTTCTGTTTGCCAGAAGCTGGGAATGACAGACAGGGGATGGATCACTTGATAATTTCCTGTTGTGTTCATTCCCTCTGGGGCACCTGGCACTGGCCACTGTCAGAAGACAGGATACTGGGCTAGATGGAACTTTGGTCTGACCCAGTAGGGCCGTTCTTGTGTAATCCCCCGCTTGGAGCAATGCCGAGCTGTTGGACCTCATCAGCATTTGGGAAGCAGAGGCTGTCCAGTCCCAGCTGTACTCCAGCTGTAAGAATTTTGGTACCTATGGACAGATTTCACAATGAATGACAGAAAGGGGCCATGACTGGGACACATTGCAGTGCAGGGTCAAAGTGAAGGAGCTGCGAAACGCCTTCCACAAGGTACGGGAGGCAAACCGCCGCTCCAGTGCTGCGCCCACGAGCTGCCAGTTCTACAAGAGATGGATACGATACTCAGTGGCGACCTCACCTCCACTGCAAAGACTACTGTGGATACTTCGGTGGCTCATGTGCCAGTCGAGAGTGGACCGAGCCAGGAGGAGGAAATCTTGGATGAGGATGTGGAGAGGGAGGAGGACCCAGGGACAGAGGATGACTCGGAGGTCAGAGATACATGTAGCCAGGAGCTCTTTTCTACCCTGGAGGAGGCTAGCCAGTCACAGCGGTTGGATCTTGGTGAGGCGCAAACAGGAGAGGAGGCTCCTGGTAAGCGGATCTGATTTTGGGAATCGCTGAAGCTAGTTGTTGGGGGCAGGAGGGTTGCAGAAAGCAGGCTTGTCTCCCACTGTATGCCTAGTCTGAGTCGTGGAACAGGCTGTTGATTGACTCTCTCACTTCATGGGAATCTCCCTCAGAGATCTCCAGGAAACTCTTGTGGAGATACTGGGCAATCTGCTGCCACAGGTTCTTCGGCAGAGCTGCTTTGTTTCCCGTGCCTCTGTGCTGTCACAGGGGGTGGGGGGGGACCATTGCTGCACACAGACAAGGTGCAGATGCAGAAGCCGCAGGCTTGGAAAAGACCCTCCCTTGATTCCAAGGAATGTGTGGGCCCCTTACTGAATGAGGGAGGCAACCTAGTGACAGAGGATGTGGAAAAAGCTAATGTACTCAATGCTTTTTTTGCCTCTGTTTTCACTAACAAGGTCAGCTCCCAGACTGCTGCGCTGGGCATCACAAAATGGGGAAGAGATGGCCAGCCCTCTGTGGAGATAGAGGTGGTTAGGGACTATTTAGAAAAGCTGGACGTGCACAAGTCCATGGGGCCGGACGAGTTGCATCCGAGAGTGCTGAAGGAATTGGCGGCTGTGATTGCAGAGCCATTGGCCATTATCTTTGAAAACTCGTGGCGAACCGGGGAAGTCCCGGATGACTGGAAAAAGGCTAATGTAGTGCCAATCTTTAAAAAAGGGAAGAAGGAGGATCCTGGGAACTACAGGCCAGTCAGCCTCACCTCAGTCCCTGGAAAAATCATGGAGCAGGTCCTCAAAGAATCAATCCTGAAGCACTTGCATGAGAGGAAAGTGATCAGGAACAGCCAGCATGGATTCACCAAGGGAAGGTCATGCCTGACTAATCTAATCGCCTTTTATGATGAGATTACTGGTTCTGTGGATGAAGGGAAAGCAGTGGATGTATTGTTTCTTGACTTTAGCAAAGCTTTTGACACGGTCTCCCACAGTATTCTTGTCAGCAAGTTAAGGAAGTATGGGCTGGATGAATGCACTATAAGGTGGGTAGAAAGCTGGCTAGATTGTCGGGCTCAACGGGTAGTGATCAATGGCTCCATGTCTAGTTGGCAGCTGGTGTCAAGTGGAGTGCCCCAAGGGTCGGTCCTGGGGCCGGTTTTATTCAATATCTTCATAAATGATCTGGAGGATGGTGTGGATTGCACTCTCAGCAAATTTGCGGATGATACTAAACTGGGAGGAGTGGTAGATACGCTGGAGGGGAGGGATAGGATACAGAAGGACCTAGACAAATTGGAGGATTGGGCCAAAAGGAATCTGATGAGGTTCAATAAGGATAAGTGCAGGGTCCTGCACTTAGGACGGAAGAACCCAATGCACAGCTACAGACTAGGGACCGAATGGCTAGGCAGCAGTTCTGCGGAAAAGGACCTAGGGGTGACAGTGGACGAGAAGCTGGATATGAGTCAGCAGTGTGCTCTTGTTGCCAAGAAGGCCAATGGCATTTTGGGATGTATAAGTAGGGGCATAGCGATCAGATCGAGGGACGTGATCTTTCCCCTCTATTCGACATTGGTGAGGCCTCATCTGGAGTACTGTGTCCAGTTTTGGGCCCCACACTTCAAGAAGGATGTGGATAAATTGGAGAGAGTCCAGCGAAGGGCAACAAAAATGATTAGGGGACTGGAACACATGAGTTATGAGGAGAGGCTGAGGGAGCTGGGATTGTTTAGTCTGCAGAAGAGAAGAATGAGGGGGGATTTGATAGCTGCTTTCAACTACCTGAAAGGGGGTTCCAAAGAGGATGGCTTTAGACTGTTCTCAATGGTAGCAGATGACAGAACGAGGAGTAATGGTCTCAAGCTGCAGTGGGGGAGGTTTAGATTGGATATTAGGAAAAACTTTTTCACTAAGAGGGTGGTGAAACACTGGAATGCATTACCTAGGGAGGTGGTAGAATCTCCTTCCTTAGAGGTTTTTAAGGTCAGGCTTGACAAAGCCCTGGCTGGGATGATTTAACTGGGAATTGGTCCTGCTTTGAGCAGGGGGTTGGACTAGATGACCTTCTGGGGTCCCTTCCAACCCTGATATTCTATGATTCTATTCTATGATTCTATGATTCCCTGCTCACCCTCAGCAGCGAGATATCTTCCATAATGATCACATTCTGTGGAAAGTGTGGGAACAGGAAGGATTATCAGGCTGGCTCTCCCCAAGAGCCACATGCCCAGTGTACAGCAGGGTCTGGGAAGAGTGATTTACCCTGCCACTGTGGCTACTCACCATTTTGGGGGTCTTGTGGCTCACGTGTGCTTGTCTGGGGTCAGCCAGTTAGTGACAGGTATGTGAGTACTGGCTGTGTTTTAAATCACTGAATCAGAGTTGTCTGTGTTGCAAACAGTACTGCTTCTGTAAAACGTGTTTAAACTTCACAGAGATGCCCTTGGGAGCCCAGCCTCCCTCTTTGTTATCGGCAGCTGAACAGCTGTGCAGAATTAGAAAGCAGCCAAGAAGAACTAAGGAGGACTTTCTGCATGAGGTTATGGTGCACTCCGCCGCTGAGAAACAGGAATTGAAGGAGTGGTGGGACAGCAAGAAGAGGGACCAAAAGGAGAATGCAGCTTGCCAGAATGAAGCCATGGAGTGGCTCTTAAAGGTTATAGTGCACCAAGCAGACACACTCCAGGTGATACTCGGTCTTCAGACCGATCAGCTCTGTGCGCGTCCTTCCCTGCAGCCGCTGTCACAAAACTCTTTCCCTTGTACCCCCAGACACTGCCAACACACTCTTATCAACCTCCTGGCTCCAGTCTATACCCCTGCATTCTACTTCTCCCCCATCGCAGTCCAGCAGTGTGGACTCCCACTACCCACTGCACTCAACACTGATCCCTCTGCAGTTTGGCCCTGCTGAAGTACAGTACCTGCTGCATTGTACTCCAAAGGAGAAGGTTGGATATGATCCCTGGGCATACACAAATCTTTAGCCATCCCAGGACCTCTCCTTCTCCTGGGACCCTCCCTTCCCCCAATAGCCTGAGTTTTCAGATGTATTTTCTTTCTTTTGCTTTTTAATAAAATGTAACTTTTTAAAGAACAGAACTGGATTTTTGTGTCCTAAGAGGTTTGTGCACAAGTTATTTATTTAGCTGGTGGCAACAGTTGATTTTCTTTGTTTTTTTTTTCTCAGCTCTTCCCTGGAAGGGGTGTGAGTGTGAAAGGCCTTAAGGGTACCTCAGAGGAAGGAATTCCCAAGTGCACCTTCCTGGGTTCTCGAAGGGGTTTGCATTTGGGTGGTGGCAGCATCTACTCATCCAAGGTCAGAGGAAAGCTGTAATCTTGGGAGTTTAATTCAAGCCTGGAGTGGGAAGTATTAATGTTTAGAATCCTTGCGGGCCCCCACCTTCTGCACTCAAAGTGCCAGAGTGGGGAATTAGCCCTGACAGTTGGTTTGAAAGCAATCTTTATTCTATTAATTGAAAGCAAAAAGAGCCCTGCAAAGCAACATATAATTATGTTAAGTGCACATATTGCATCTTGTGCACCAATCACCTCCTAGCTTTACAAGCACTGCACTCCTGAGCATATCAACAAATACTAGTGGCTTTCAGCTTCAAAATGCTGCCTCAAGGTATCTCTGACCCTTATGGCCCCGCACTGAGCTCCTCTAATAGTCTTGGTATCTGACTGTTCGAACTCAGCCTCCAGGTGCTGAGTCTCTGCGGTCCAGCCCTGAGTGAAGCTTTCCCCTGTCCCTTCACAAATATTATGGAGTATACAGCACGTGGCTATAAGCATAGGAATATTGTCGTCGGCCAGGTCCAGCTTCCCATAGAGGCAGCGCCAAATGCTTTAAATGGCCAAAAGCACACTCAACAGTCATTCTGCACTTGCTCAGCCTGTTGTTGAACTGCTCCTTGCTGCTATCAAGTTGCCCTGTGTAAGGCTTCATAAGCCACAGCATTAAGGGGTAGGCGGGGTCTCCTAGAATCACAATAGGCACTACGACTTCCCCTACAGTGATCTTCTGGTCCAGGAAGAAAGTCCCTGCTTGCAGCTTCCTGAACAGGCCAGTGTTCTGAAAGATGCATGCATCATGCACCTTTCCGGACCAGCCTGCGTTAATGTTTGTGAAATGCCCACGGTGATCCACAGGTACCTAGAGAACCATTGAGAAATACCCCATGCAATTAATGTACTCGGTGGCTAGGTTGTCCGGTGCCCGAATTGGAATATGCGTGCCATCTATCACTCCTCTACAGTTAGGGAAGCCCATTTGTGCAAAGCCACCTACAGTGTCACACATGTTGCCAGAGTCAAGGTCTTTTGGAGTAGGATGCTATTAATGGCCTTGCACACTTCCATCAACACAAATCCAACGGTAGACTTTCCCATTCCTAACAGATTAGCGACCGATTGGTAGCAGTCTGGAGTAGCCAACTTCCACAGTGCAATTGCCATGTGCTTCTCCAACAGCAGGGCAGCTCTCATTCTCGTGTCTTTGTGCTGCAGGGCTGGGGTGAGCTCATCACACAGTCCCATGAATGTGGCTTTCCTCATCTGAAAATTCTGCAGCCACTGCTTGTCATTCCAGACGTGCATCGTGATGTGATCCTACCACTCAGTACATGTTTCCCAAGCCCAAAAGCAGCATTCCACTATGGTCAGCACCTCCATGAATGCCACAAGCAATCTCGTGTCATAGCTACTATGCATGGCAAGATCAATGTCGCACTCCTCTTCCCTTTGTAATTTAAGGAATAACTCCACTGCCACTCATGATGTGTTGGTCAGAGTGAGCAGCAACCCGAAGAGGCAGGGTGCGCAGTACACAAACTGTTGAAAGATGGCGCCAAATGCGGATGGAAGCACAGGGATTGCTGGGATGCAAAGGAATGCTTCACAGGTCATTGGGACAGGACCCAGGATGCCCCATGACTCCCTCCACCTTCCCACAAGTCTTAGTGGCAGAAGAGAAAGAGGTGCTCTCTGGGATAGCTGCCCAGAGTGCACTGCTCTGAATACTGCTTCAAGTGCCACAAGTGTGAACATGCTATTGTGCAGGCAGCTGTCAGTGTGAACACACAACAGCAGTTTTTCTTGAGCAGCGCTGTAACTCTGCCCTAAGGGAGCAATATCCGGACAGCATACTGAGGATAGATTGTGCCTTGTGCTAGTGGGCGGGACAGGGCTGGATTAAGGGATTGGCAGAAAAGGCATGTTTCTAGGACCTCCACTCTCAGTGTCATGTGATATCAGACTCTAAACATTCATTAAATGAGTCTATGTATCGCTGGTGTGAAGAAAACTTTAAAAATGTGAACTGAGCATGAACAGTGCCTGCAGCCACTCTCTGGCAGAAGAAGGAACAGCTGCTAGATTCAGGAGGAAGTTACCTAGTTTCATGCCCACATCCAGATCAGTTCATGTTCTCACTGCAGGGGTGGGGGAGGAAGGGAGAGGGAGCTGTTGCTGCCCTGAGTGAAGTGGGGGGCACTTTGCCATACTCTACCCCACTTTGGAGCAAAGGGTTTACATGGAGGGCTCCATACAGGGCTGTGCCTAGGGCACTTGGATTGCCTTATTCCATCCCTGGATGGGGGTACGAATGGGAGGGTCCTTTCAAACAGACCTCAATGAAGGCCGTTTGCATAGGGCCAACCAGATGACATGCTTTCCCGCCTTTTTATTTTCTGTAACAAACCTAGTAACCACTCGCCTGCTCTTACTGCTTGTGGGGGGAACCATTTGAGTTTGTGTGGGACTTATCTTCCAAAATGCACTTCAAGGTTTGAAGTCCCCACGTGCTAAACAGCTCTCCTGATTGCTTGTCACACAAGAAGGGAGGGATGGAAGAATATTACATGCCTGGCATTTCAAGTTCCCAAGTTAATTTCTGAGGGGAAAAAGCTCATTCATAGGCATGGTTAAGACTAATGGTTATAACATACGTCGAAGGGCCAGGATTAATGTGGATCTAGGACCTGATCCAACTGCAAATGAAGCAAAAGTGAAGATACCCTTCAAGTAAAGTAAGAATAGTCTTCTCTAAGTGCCCAATCTTCACTTAACTCAAAAGAAGAGGTTCCTGAAGGCTCCTATAACCTGGTAAAAAGCTAATGAAGCAGCAAAGGGACAGCAATCATTGAAGAGTGGCTAAATGATCAAAGTGATTTATTGGTATTATAAAGAGTTGTCTATAAAAAGATCAGATTGCAGTGTCGTAATATTTTAAATGACTTTGGCTGTAATTTTATTACACTCTGGTTGCACTTAGATTTCCTTTCGTCCAATGACTTTAATGCATATTAATCTATATTTTATTGTTACAAAACATGTATACGGGTCTGTTAATGTGCTTGTCATTGTAATGCATGCTCCATGCTTACAATCTAGACAAGACAAGAGAAATAATAAATGTAAGAGTAAGCAGTGGACGACACTTCAAGAAAGGGAGAGTGAGGTGATTTTTATTTTTTTTAAAAAGGAAGAGGGTTATCTTTATTGAAGAAGAGCTTTGAAGTAATGGAGGAAAAGGGGCATTCATATATGATGTGCACTAGGAGGTGAAGATCTAGCTACTGCAACACTTGCTCATATATTTAGTCCCTTTGAAGGCTTTGAACACTCCAACTAAAAAAACCAACCCTTTCAAACACTGATAAATACAAACATAACAGAAATACATAATGTAATCATTTTCTCTTGTTTTATTAGCTTTTTAAAGCTGCTCAAAATGTTGATGTTTCATTGACCCCCCCCCCAAATCATCTAATTTTTCCACCAGTTGTAGTCCTGGTTGAAATATTTTAACATTCAAAATATTGACTAAATAGTGAAAGCTTTTACAAAAAAATGTCCATTTTCCCTTATTTTTGACCAGTTCCAATTATTTTTATTTCACATAATTAAGAACATAAACAGAAATAAAAACATCGTTATCTATTTTAAGCATGAGGACCAGTCTTTCATTTGATGACTCAAAACTCATGTAAATTGGGTTTTGTATGATTCTTACACAAAGGGTACTTGGATATTCATTATGGCTGGGATTTTCAAAGCAGCCTAAGGGAGTTGGATGTGTAACTTCTATGCATTTTAAATAGGAATTGGGCATCTAACTTCTTTAGGCTCCTTTGAAAATCCAGGTAATAAAATTCTAACATAAAAAGTTAATAATATAGGAAGTGGTTTTCAAAAGTTCTGAGAATTGGTCTACAACTGCTTCTGTTGCAATAAAGGGGAGTTTTTAAATTGATTTCAGTGAGAGAAGACTCAGTCACCACACACTGAGCACTTTTCACCCACTCATAGTGCTTCAATTCTAGAAATGCATATGGGTTTACTACATGGGCATATGCACTTTTTTGTAGGTAATATAAGTAGGTGTAGAAAAATTCAATTTTTATTTTCTGAATAATTTCAATGGATAACAGCAGTGTTTATTTTTAAGCATTTTTAATGTATTTAAATTTTCAGAGTTGGAAATTTGGGGTGGAGGTCAGATGATTATTTAATTACAGTAGAAGCTGAGATGCAAAATGGTAAAGCTTTATCACTGTTAAAACACAAATTGTCAACATCACATGTCAAAATATACAAAGTAAATATCCTTAAATCAAAATGGAAGTTCTCAATCAGCATTTTTCTTTCTCTGCCTATTTGTAAATTTTGATTATGAATGATGGAAATATTTTTCAATTGGTTTGTATGTGTATGGTGAAATCAATGTATATCGACATTTACTGATACAAATCTAATCCTTCCAAGCCTAATGATAAGGAATGATAATAACCAGTACAGGAACTGAAAAGGATTGAATCCTCTGGGGAGACAACAAGTGGTATCCCTTCCAGTTTGGATAACAAGGGGCATGACTAACAATGTGAACAGTGTGAGTCATTGCCAAATATCTCTATCAATGTTAAAATGTCATTCTGTGCAAAAATGCCACCCTGGCTAGTCACATGTAGTGTGTTTTTAAATGAGTGTTTATCATATCCAGTGAATGATGTGAGCAGAAGGAATAGTGTTATAAATATGTATCGTATACTCAGAAAGTGAAAATGTTCTGCAAAGCAGAAATGACACTCTTTTTATTACACCTACAGAAGATAAATATGTCAGTGTTTGGGATCCTACAATTCTAAAATGGTGGATTTACTACTACTTACACCCCTTTGGAGTTATAGTAGGTAGGGCAAAATAAATAAATAAATTACACAACCCTAAATTAAATTGACCTGAGAACAGACTGCAGATCTGTGAGCACACATGATATGGAACATGATGTGTTCTACTTGAATTTTTTTAATAGTGGGGAAATACTCCACGCAAATTTATATAAAATCCTATACCTCTCTCTGAGGAGTGATAAATATTTTCCAGTACTATTCAGCTAGGAATGAATTTAACATTTTTCACTAAAATGGCTCCATTGAGTCATTCATCACAACTCCACATTTATCATAGATTTCAGTATGTTAGTATGAATTTCAGTGAGGAATCACATGTGTCCTTTTTTCTTCTTTCTTTTCCTCATACTTCTTTGGACCATTTGTGCTGTTTGAAGTTATTTTTTTCTTATTTTGTCATTATTCTTTATTTTTGATTCTTAGAGATTTTTCTTTTGAACCACTTACCAAAAGAAATCCTGCAGATGGCAAAAGCTAACCCGATGTGAGTCCCTCTACAAATATTGAGAGTCTCACCCTATATCTTACCTCATATTGATGTGTCTGCTAAACTAACAATAATGTCATGTATAATTCATCAGGCCTAAAAGATGGAGTAGGAAATAAAAAGGCAATAATAATTTGCTTGGATTTAGAGTTCAACAAAACTGCTGGTTAGTTGAATTTTCACAGCAAAACCAGAATATTTCATTCAAAAAAGAGAAAACTGACTCAGCTGGTTGGTCTCTGACATATGGTGTCACTAGTGGGATTCAGATTAATAGCTATTGAGTCATAGTCTCTCAGATAGTTTGCTTAGTCTTCCACTCCTATATCCATGTACGATGACCCATATGCACATCAGAACAACTATGCAACTCCACCAGTTTCCTCCTGTTTTGCTCTCTCTAGGCATATATCATCATCTGTTGGGTCCTTCCACCAATGCTTATGCTTTATGACCCAAATAATGGGCCATTGGTCCACCTTCTGTGATTCAATGTCCTCATATTCCCACCTCTCCTGGAGCATACTGGTCTTCACCTTCATTGCACCAGTGGGCTTTCATCTGAGCCTATACATATTTTTGCCTATAAAGTTGTAAAAACCTGGACCTGTTTTTTTATCTCAATTTCCCAAAGGCCTGCCACCCTACAACTTCCTTAAATACAGCAAGACAAGCAAGTGCTTTGGGGTCCTGTGCTTTTGGGAACTTCAGCTCCCCTTAGCAATTAATGGCTTGATTCCTACAGTCCCCAGCAGTGAGACTAGATGAGGAAACTTTCATCCCTCTTTTCTAAGTTCAAGTACAAAGGCTGGAGAAAAAAGCCTATAGTACGTGCAAGAGAGCCGTTACATGTATCTTTATGCTTTTGGTGGCCCTGCCTTTCTTCAGCAAACTGTAAGACCGCTCCTACCTCTGTATACTAAAGGAATTCATCACAATGGTACAATGGATACTTTGCATTGCCTCCTAACTTTGCTACACTATCTGACCTTGTTGGTATCAGTTTCTGTCTCTTCCCTTCTCTACAGTTGCTTGGTTTGCTTCTCCGCCTGCTTCTGTAGAATTCAGATACTCTTGCTGAAAAAAGAAGTCCAGAAGGGGTGTGGGATGGTTGCAGATGTGTGAGTACTTAGAACTATCTAAGTATCTCAAAATAAAATTTATTTTAACTGGCAGCCAATGCAACAGTTGCAGAGTGCTATAGAATTGTCAGGATGTTTGGTTTCTTTATTTAGGAACCTGGCAGTTGCATTTTTTATCACCTAAAGACAGCATCTAGTGAGTGGTGGTAATGTCATCAGGAAGAAATACATATATGACAAGTCATTTTAAGATCAGACTGCAGCAAAAAGGAATGCGTCTTCCATTATTTGATTATTAGTTCGCTTCATTTTTACTGCATTGAGCACTAGCTGTGTGTGCACTAATGCTATGCCAAGAAAATCCAACTTCCTGTCACAAAAGGATTCAGTTATGGGAATATGTCTTAACATGATGCGTGTGCACTGGAGAAAGTAAGTGTGGCTCTGTAGCGGGGTGAGCATCCGCTCCAGCCCTGAAGGGGTTGGAAAAGCCCTGCAGAGGGCTGGGGCTGGGGAAGGGTGCAAAACCCTGGCTGATTGAGGGAAGTGGTGGCAGCTGGGTGCCATGCCCCAATCAGGGCCAAGCTGGCTCTATAAAGGCTTTGAGCCAGAAGTTCAGTAGAGTTTCTCTCTGCTTAGAGGGAGGGAGGGACGGGGCCGCTGCCTGGGCTGCAGGGCCTTAACCAAGGACCTAGTTTGGAGCAGGGCTGGGGAAAGGCCAAGGGAGCCTGGGAGCTCCAGCCTAGGAAAGCCCCAGGCTGAGGGCCTGGTAAGGTCTAGTAGGTACGAGTAGGCAGAGGCAGCAGGTCCAAATCCAACCTTGCTGGTGATGAGTGGCTCATACTGCAGTCTGCCCCAGGTAGTGGAGGCTAGCTGGTGACTGGCAGGAGCCTATGACTGAGGTGAGGTAGGGATAGTAGGTGGGGGTTCCCCTGGGAGGGGGAGACTGCCAGGGGGCAGCACCCAAGATAAGGGCACTGGGGTCTGGGAGGGACCCAGGGGCAGTGAGACACTGGCCTGAAGGAGGCGCTCTGGAGGCTGGATGCTAATTCCCCGATGATGACAGGCAGGTGGTGCTGCCAGGTGAGTCTGCGCCCTGTGACAGGCTCAAATGTGATGTCTAAACTAAAGAAAATGAAACAATGTGTCCTTCATCGAAAGGGAGGAAAATCCAATGAATGAACTGTTATTCTTTATATTTAGAACCATCTCATTATCAGGACTGAGTCTGAGCAAATTCCAAGATTAGACATCCATCAAACTATCTGACAACACTAAGACTGCATTTTGAAATGTCACTTGGGATAGCGGCATTAATCTGTATATTATCTACATATCCCTGGTCTAGAACACCAGGGGTGGTGAGCTATATGGGCCTGTGGTGCCTGTGCTCCAGGAATATTCAGGACCTGGGGGCCTGGCTCCACCAATGTTTGGGGCCTGGTCTCTCTCCTAGCCCCTTGTATAGCCCCCGCATGCCTCCCCTGGATCATCTCCTGGCCCTGCCTGCCACCCCTGGGTAATTTAAAAGGGTCCGGGGGGCCCCGACCACCACTATTGGCAGTGCAGCAGGGCTAAGCCGGCTTCCTGCTCACCCTTGCTCCACGCCACTCCCGGAAGCAGCTGGCATGTCCCTGGGGCCTGGTGGGGGTGGTCTTCTCGCACTGACTATGCAGCTCCCATTGGCTGGGAACTGTGGCCAATGGGAGCTGCAGAGGCAGCGCCTGCAGGCATCAGCACGCGGAGACCCCCCCAGTCCCCTTGCTTAGGAACCACTGCCAGAGGGGTGTGCGGGTTGCTTTCGGGAACCACCAGAGATAAGCGCCGCACCCCTCACCCTTTCCTGCACCCCTGCCCCAGCCCAGAGCCTGCACCCAAACTCCCTCCCAGAGCCTGAACCTCCTTCTGCACCCAAAGTCCCTCCCAGAGCCCACACCCCTCACCCCCTCCTGCACCCTAGCCCAGAGCCCGCACCCAGCATTCAAACTCCATCCCAGAGCCTGCACACAAACTGCCTCACAGAGACTTAGGCAGGTGTGGGTGGTAGGTTTGGGGTGGAGGGGGACTTGGACCCATTCTGGACACCAGCAAAAATTATACAGACCTGCCACCCCTGTATAACACAAGGCTAAGAATAGAGCCCTGAAGTTCTCCTCATTGTACAATGGTATAATTGTTTTTATTATATACTGAACTCAAACAAAAGGAAAGAAATAAGTACCACCTTTGTCAAGCCAACTATATGTCTTAACCAATCATGCTACACAGTGATTAACGGGTAAAATTTAAAGGGCTTGTTCTACAACCCTTTCATAGAAAATCAGGGTTGGAAGGGACCTCAGGAGGTCATCTAGTCCAACCCCCTGCTCAAAGCAGGACCAATCCCCAATTAAATCATCCCAGCCAGGGCTTTGTCAAGCCTGACCTTAAACTTCTAAGGAAGGAGATTCTACCACCTCCCTAGGTAACACATTCCAGTGTTCCTAATATCCAACCTAAACCTCCCCCACTGCAACTTGAGACCATTACTCCTTGTCCTGTCCTCTTCTACCAATGAGAATAGTCTAGAACCATCCTCTCTGGAACCACCTCTCAGGTAGTTGAAAGCAGCTATCAAATCCCCCCTCATTCTTCTCTTCTGCAGACTAAACAATCCCAGTTCCCTCAGCCTCTCCTCATAAGTCATGTGTTCCAGACCCCTAATCATTTTTGTTGCCCTTCGCTGGACTCTCTCCAATTTATCCACATCCTTCCTGCAGTGTGGGGCCCAAAACTGGACACAGTACTCCAGATGAGGCCTCACCAATGTCGAACAGAGGGGGACATGTCCCTCGATCTGCTTGCAATGCCCCTACTTATACATCCCAAAATGCCATTGACCTTCTTGGCAACAAGGGCACACTGCTGACTCATATCCATATCCACTGTCACTCCTAGGTTCTTTTCCGCAGAACTGCTGCCTAGCCATTTGGTCCCTAGTCTGTAGTGGTGCATTGGGTTCTTCCGTCCTAAGTGCAGGACCCTGCACTTATCCTTATTGAACCTCATCAGATGTTTTTTGGCCCAATCCTCCAATTTGTCTAGGTCCCTCTGCATCCTTTCCCTGCCCTCCAGCGTATCTACCACTCCTCCTAGTTTAGTATCACCCGCAAATTTGCTGAGAGTGCAATCCACACCATCCTCCAGATTATTTATGAAGATATTGAACAAAACCGGCCCCAGGACCGACCCCTGGGGCACTCCACTTGACACAAGCTGCCAACTAGACATGGAGCCATTGATCACTACCCGTTGAGCCCGACAATCTAGCCAACTTTCTACCCACCTTATAGTGCATTCATCCAGCCCATACTTCTTGAACTTGCTGACAAGAATACTGTGGGAGACTGTGTCAAAAGCTTTGATAAAGTCAAGAAACAATACATCCACTGCTTTCCCTTCATCCACAGAACCAGTAATCTCATCATAGAAGGCGATTAGATTAGTCAGGCATGACCTTCCCTTGGTGAATCCATGCTGGCTGTTCCTGATCACTTTCCTCTCATGTAAGTGCTTCAGGATTGATTCTTTGAGGACCTGCTCCATGATTTTTCCAGGGACTGAGGTGAGGCTGACTGGCCTGTAGTTCCCAGGATCCTCCTCCTTCCCTTTCTTAAAGATTGGCACTACATTAGCCTTTTTCCAGTCATCCGGGAGTTCCCCCGTTCGCCACGAGTTTTCAAAGATAATGGCTAATGGCTCTGCAATCACAGCCGCCAATTCCTTTAGCACTCTCGGATGCAACTCATCCGGCCCCATGGACTTGTGCATGTCCAGCTTTTCTAAATAGTCCCTAACCACCTCTTTCTCCACAGAGGGCTGGCCATCTATTCCCCATGTTGTGATGCCCAGCGCAGCAGTCTGGGAGTTGACCTTGTTTGTGAAGACAGAGGCAAAAAAAGCATTGAGTACATTAGCTTTTTCCACATTCTCTGTCACTAGGTTGCCTTCCTCATTCACTAAGGGGCCCACACTTTCCTTGGCTTTCTTCTTGTTGCCAACATACCTGAAGTAACCCTTCTTGTTACTCTTGACATCTCTCACTAGCTGCAGCTCCAGGTGCGATTTGGCCCTCCTGATTTCATTCCTACATGCCCGAGCAATATTTTTATACTCTTCCCTGGTCATATGTCCAACCTTCCACTTCTTGTAAGCTTCTTTTTTATGTCTAAGATCCACTAGGATTTCACCGTTAAGCCAAGCTGGTCACCTGCCATATTTACTATTCTTTCGACATATCGGGATGGTTTGTCCCTGTAACCTCAACAGGGATTACTTGAAATACAGCCAGCTCTCCTGGACTCCTTTCCCCTTCATGTTAGTCCCCCAGGGGATCCTACCCATCCGTTCCCTGAGAGAGTCGAAGTCTGCTTTCCTGAAGTCCAGGGTGCGTATCCTGCTGCTTACCTTTCTTCCCTGTGTCAGGATCCTGAACTCAACCATCTCATGGTCACTGCCTCCCAGATTCCCATCCACTTTTGCTTCCCCTACTCATTCTTCCTGGTTTGTGAGCAGCAGGTCAAGAAAAGCTCCCCCCTAGTTGGCTCCTCTAGCACTTGCACCAGGAAATTGTCCCCTACGCTTTCCAAACACTTCCTGGATTGTCTATGCACCTCTGTCTTGCTCTCCCAGCAGATATCAGGAAAATTAAAGTCACCCATGAGAACCAGGGTGCGCGATCTAGTAGCTTCTGCAAGCTGCCGGAAGAAAGCCTCATCCACCTCATCTCCCTGGTCCGGTGGTCTATAGCAGACTCCCACCACTACATCACTCTTGTTGCTCACACTTCTAAACTTAATCCAGAGACACTCAGGTTTTTCTGCAGTTTCATACCAGGGCTCTGAGCAGTCATACTGCTCCCTTACATACAGTGCTACTCCCCCACCTTTTCTGCCCTGCCTGTCCTTCCTGAACAGTTTATAACCATCCATGACAGTACTCCAGTCATGTGAGCCATCCCACCAAGTCTGTTATTCCAATCACGTCATAATTCCTTGACATCACCAGGACCTCCAGTTCTCCCTGCTTGTTTCCAAGGCTTTGTGCATTCGTATAAAGCACTTGAGATAACCTGCTGATCGCCCCTCATTCTCACTCTGAGGCAGGAGCCCTCCCCTCAGTCGTTCCTGCCTGTGCTTCCTCCCGGTATCCCGCTTACCTCAGGGCTTTGGTCTCCTTCCCCCGGTGAACCTAGTTTAAAGCCCTCCTCACTAGGTTAGCCAGCCTGCTCGCAAAGATGCTCTTCCCTCTCTTCGTAAGGTGGAGCCCGTCTCTGCCCAGCACTCCTCCTTCATAGAACATCATCCCATGGTCAAAGAATCCAAAGCCTTCTCTCCGACACCACCTGCGTAGCCATTCGTTGACTTCCATGATTCGATGGTCCTTACCCAGGCCTTTTCCTTCCATGGGGAGGATGGACGAGAACACCACTTGCGCCTCAAACTCCTTTATCCTTCTTCCCAGAGCCACGTAGTCCGCAGTGATCCGCTCAAGGTCATTCTTGGCAGTATCATTGGTGCCCAGATGGAGAAGCAGGAAGGGGTAGCGATCCGAGGGCTTGATGAGTCTCGGCAGTCTCTCCGTCACATTGCGAATCTTAGCCCCCGGCAAGCAGCAGGCTTCTCGGTTTTCCCGGTCAGGGCGGCAGATAGATGACTCTGTCCCCCGGAGGAGAGATTCCCCAACCACCACCACCCGCCTCCTTCTCTTGGGAGTGGTGGTCGTGGAACTCCCCGTCTCAGGACAATGCTGAGAAGCACTTGCTCACATGAGTAGTCCTGTTAGCGTAATGATAGTATTTATTTGAATGCTTATTAACAACAAGGAATGTATTTCACATACACATTTTGTGTTCAATATAGTCTTCATTCAGGACTGACTCTTCAGATAATCAGGTCAGTGTGAACAGTGGGTAAACCACAGCACTAGTTCACCAGTGTGAAGAAGCGTTGGCTGTTTGGCCTGCAGAGTTTTGATTAAATATTTGCTGCTCAAATATACCGCACATCTCCAGAGCAAACATGCTGTATTTGTATTTAAAATTTATGATGCATTATAGCATGTTATGTTGCATCGCAATGTAAGCAGAAGTGATTTAACAGAAAATGACACAAAAATACCATAGTGTGATGTGGCTACTGACTACTTATGTTAAAGTACCTGTACATTACATGTTACATCTTTGGCAATGAATTAAGTTGAGTGGAAGCTCCAAAGAAAATTAAAGTAACTCTTCCCATGGTTGCCTAGACTTCGGCTCTAATGATCAACTGTAGTTTTGCTCCCTGGCTGCACTTATCACAATGGAATACAGAGGAGGGCAGACCTGATTCCAAGGCCATTAAAGTCAGTGGAAAACCATTGATTGCAGTGATCTTGGGATTCCATTCATTTCAATGGGCTTTAGATCAGGTCTTTGGTCAATCAGGTGATGTTACAGTCAAATGTTTATGGTCAGTCATGGCATTATAATAGACAGTTTTTAAAGACTCAGTCCTGAGGGGATGAACATTCTCAAAATGCATCGACGTCAGTGGGAGTTGAGTGCCCTTAGAATTTGGCAGGGGTGTGGAGCATGTTACAGGATCAAGCCTTCATAACATACTTTTGTTCTCTATTTTAACTCATTCCAAAAGTCGCATTGTAAAAAGCCTACAAATCCCCCAACAACTATTGGTCACAGTCAACTCTGTCTGATGTGGGCTTGAAGATAAACTGCCCCTCATTTCATAATCTTTTAAAAGAAAGCTTCTCTTAACGCTCTTCCTCCCCCTCTCACCTGCCTTTTCTCCCAGCTTCACAAAAACAAAGCAACTCAGGAAATACAAAGTACAAAAGGAGGAATGGACGTGAAATAAACCTCTGGCTCAGACTTCCTGTCTGCATTGTAAGAGCTGAAATCAGACTGGGATCTGAATTTTACGACTGGTCCTGACCTGTAAGATAAAACAAATCAAAACCTCAGATCCAAATACTCTGGAACTTGGGAAAAATTTGAATCAGGAAAGGGGTTTGTAGACATATCTTTGCGCCAGTTGGCGGCAGCCCAGAATAGAAGCAGAAGTACAGCATTAATATTCACAAAGTATTTCCATACCACCCCAAACCAGGAGGGGCTGAAAACCCCCAAAGGAATCCCATTCGTGTTCAGATTCGAGCATCAGTAATCCTGAGGCACGGAGCTGAGCCTCAGGCCAAGGGGATCCATTCTCGATAGAAAGGGAATGTGCTGTCTCAGTAAGTCCTTCTTAAAAATAAAAAAATGAACAGTGAAGAGGTAAAATTGGCAGATACAAAATTACTTAGAATAGCTAAGTCCAAACTCCACTGCGAAGAATTAAAGGGATCTCAGAAAACGAGTGACTGGGCAAGAAAATGGCAGATGAAATTCAAAGTTGATAAATGCGAAGTGTAATTCACATTGGAAAACGTAATCCCAACTATACATACAAAATAATGGGGTCTAAATTAGCTGTTACCAATCAAGAAAGAGATCTCAGAGTCATTGTGGACAGTTCTCTGAAAACATCTGCTCATTGAGCAGCAGCAGCCGAAATAGCTAACAGAATTTTGGGAACCATTAGGAAAAGTATAGATTATGCAACAGAAGATATTATAATGCCACTCTATAAAGCCAGGGTATGCCCAAACCTTGAATACTACATTCAGTTCTGGTTGCCCCATCTCAAAAGATATATTAGAATTGAAAAAGCTACAGAGAAGGGCAACAAAAATGATTAGGGGTAGGGAACAGCTTCCAGATGAGGAGAGATTAAAAAGACTGGGACTATACATTTAGAAAAGAAACTACTGGGGGAGGATATGATAGACGTCTATAAAATTATTGCATGGTGTTGAGAAAGTGAATAAGGAAGTGTTATTTACCCCTTCACTTAACTCATGAAGCAGGGGGTCACCCAATGAAATTAATAGGCAGCAGGTTTAAAACTAAACAAGGAAGTACTACTTCACACAATGCACAGTCAGCTTGTGTGAAGTAGTACTTCCTTGTTTAGCTTATGTTGTGAAGGCCAAATGTTTAACTGGGTTCAAAAAAGAATTAGATAAGTTCATGGATGACAGATCCATCAATGGTTACTATCCATGATGATCAGGAACACAACCCCATGCTTTGCGTGTCCATAGATGTCTAAGTACCAAAGCTGAGGTACAGGGGATGGATCGCTTAATGATTGCACTGTTCTGTTAATTTCCTCTGTAGTGTCCATCGCTCGCCAAAATCAGAGGACAGAATACTGGGCTAGATGGACCATTGATTTAACCCAGTATGGCCATTCTTATGTAACAAAATGGTCAGTCAGTATTAACCTCAGCCATTTCTTTTCACAAGCACATGCTTAACAGTATGATTTCCTGAATGAAATGCATGTCCAATTGACTGACTTCTGGAGCATGATAGGGTCCCCACCTTTGGGGTGGAAATGGATCCCAAACTCTCTCAAATGATTGCAGGGTATTTACAAAGGCTGCTGCTGGAGGTGGTGTAGATAATAACTTGTTCACAACAGTCATTTCCCCCCATCATGTTATCTCAACTCAGGAAGCCTTTGATTATAAAAAAAACAAACTGATGCCTGACTAGGAAAGGAGTTATGCCTGCTAGCCCTAGCTTGGATATGAATTATTACACTGCATAGAAATAAAACCTCCTCATATTGTTAAAAGGTATGTATGTGATGGCAACTCTATTCTATTTAGCCATACTTGGGAGTCCAATACAGCCCTGATTCAATCACAGATTGCAAGCTCTTTGGGGGCAGTAACCATCTTTATTTGTAAACATGAGGTGTAGCATGGCTGAGGCTTTGAGCAGCAACCACAGTACAAATAAATAACCACAATAAATGGAAATCAGAGAAAGTAAGACCCCAGCAAATACCTTCAGATTATACTAATCTGACTGCAATATAAATATTGCAAAGATTTAATAAACTCTATCAATGCATCCCACCAGAATCCCTTCTAAATAATGCTCAGCCTCCCCCATCCCCCAATTCCCAACAGGCTGGACAGGAAAGATGGACCTTGGAGCATGGACTAGGGGCTAACAAGCTCAGGCTGGTAGGGACCAAGGTAGGAAGCGAGCTGTAAATGGTGTAACATGCCAGTCATTTAGACTGGGGATGTGGTTGCCTGCCTTTTCATCTGAAAATAAATAAATAAAAAGTTAGAATAGACCATAGTTGTGTACATCATGCTATTTACTTATAGTGACATACTAGTAGTTAGCCCCTAAATATTGTTTTTACATGTAGATCTCAAAGAGTTTTTCACATGGCGGTGAGTATCTTGGAACTATTGTTTAAAATGCAGATCACCCTCTCTAAATGAAATTGTGAGGTAGCACATGGTTCCACCAGCACTGACTGGGCCCCATCAGCTGTCTATTCTAATTGTCTGTAGTGCCAAAGAGCCCTTCCATGTGCAGCTGTGCCTGAGATAAAGGAGGAAACAATTACACTGTCATACTGAACAACTAGGGGAGCAGTGTGAAGGTCTGGTCTCTCTTGTTGAGGTCTGACAAATGTAGTGCTTAGATGTACACTGGGAAAGGGGGAAGAGAAGCCCTTGCCAACAACCTGGGAGAAGGACATTTCTATGTAATTCATTTTGTGTGAGTTTAATGTTATACAAATGGTTTGTTTTGACAGTAAAAGGACAAACCAGATATTTTTGCTGGGGATTTTCTTGTTAGATAAGAAGGAACTGGATAATCTGTAATAGAAATCTAGAAAAACAACCTCTTTATTACTAAGACTAAAGGCAGAAAAGGGAGGTTATTTTCTACAGAGGCATAGTGTTTACTGATTCCATTTTTGAATCTTTATCCAAGAGAGACTGAGACCATAACATTAGCAGATACAAGGGCCCACACACAGTTATCTGTCTGAGGAGAAAAGAGTTATCCCACCTAGCATCAGCAATACTTCACAATCCTTAAATCTACATCAATTAAGCCAGCTTTAGAGGGCATGCTTGGAATAAGTGATGTATTATGCTCCCCAAAACCCTGGGTACGCAAATATTGTGAAGTTTCAACACCAGACGTGTTGTGCATCCTTAGCTGGAGAGTCAAGTTCATTTTGGTGAATGAGGCAATTGCAGAGGTCCTCAGTAAGATACCACTCCTGCAAACTCTTATGCCTGAGTTAGTGTACACGAGTTATTCCATTGAGTCCTACACACAGCCTCGTTCAACTGGACTTCACTGTCATGTATAAAGTTACTCACATGCATAAGTGCTTACAATATCGGGGGCCTAAATTGTTTTGTCCAGAAGAGATCTCATTTAGGTCACATGCTGTGTTTAATTCATATGCTTCTGGATATGTGCAGACCTCACGGTGGCACGAACTGAAGCTCCACAATGCAAACTGAGACTGCAGGGCAATATGGCCTGTAAGTCAGTGTTCGGAAATATACATGTGGATTGGAAGGTAGGATTCTACCCTGTGCATTGTTAACTTTGCTTCAGCACACAAGGGGTGAAATCCTGACTCCTGAAGTCTATGTGAATGTTGCTTTTGGGGTCTTTATCTTCTCTTCCTCTTTATGTTTTGCTAATTGAAAAATCGAGGACTTAAGATAATAGAATGAGGCACATGACATAAATGACTAACCGTTCCATTTTCAGTGGCTAAATGAAATAAATGTGCAGTTGTGATTAGGATGAGCAATGCAGTCCCAGTACTATCCTATGCTATGTGGACAGGTGGCAACTTCAGCACAGATATCTATATTCAATACTTTATGGAAATTATGGCCTGAATATCAGCCAAGCAGGTATATTTCGTTTAAAGAAGCTTTGGGCTTATCTATACTGCCCCACAGTTCGGACTATGGGGTGCGAATCGGAGTGCCCGCCAAAGTGCTGCACTGTAACTCGCCCACGTGGATGCTGCAGGCATCAACTAAAAGGTTCCTAATTCGCATTAACGTAACCCTCTGCAAAGAGGATTATATCATTGCGAACTAGAACTTTTTAGTTCGTGTCTGCAGCATCCACATGGGAGGTTACAGCGCAGATCTTTGGAGCGGATTGCTATTTACACCCTCTGGGCTGATCTAAGGGGCAGTGTTGGCATGTCCTCAGTGTGGGTACCTGTCCTAGAAAGCAGTTAAAGAAACAAACAGTATGATTGTGCTTTTCCAACCATCAAAAAGCCAAGTGCACTAAAAATTCTATCGCTTAATAAGTTGATTGTGTGTGTGTGTGTGTGTGTGGTTTGTGTAGTAAAAAAAAAAAACCACAAACAAAACGGGAGGTGGTGGGGGCTGGTATTTTGATCTACAAACAAAGAGTAGTGGGGCTTACAGTGTGGGAGATGTTATAGGGGTTTGCTGTGGAATTTCCATGAATACTAGGAAGAAAAGACAACAGCACAAATTGGGAAGAATCTAAAAAGACATTAAGACTGTTGAACCAGAAAGGTATTCGAATGGGACCAACATCAATGGAGCCTGTAAATTCAGCCTGTATAAAAATTGCACCTTAAACAGACCATCACATTTGGGCAGCTGAAACTTACCTCTTTATCCTTCTCCCATCATAACTCTGAGCATGAAGCACAGTATCTTTGCCGTGAAGAAAGGATGTAACAAAATGAGGAATATGACATGTAATACCCAGCTTCAGGCAGGCTTACCTGCTGCAAAATGCATTACCCTACTGCAGCATCAGGAAGGTAACAATTCAAACACTTAGTAACCTAAATGCTTCTCCCATGAATCCATAAAAACAAACAAGGTCCGTGTCAGTATTTAAAAATGACTCAAAAATGTATTACATGATTCTTTCATTAAAAAAAAATGAATAAAAATACCTTGCTACAATGCACATAGGTCCTTGTATTGTCATGTATTATTGCAGATAAACTCAACTTTGCATAGGAAATTGTCTTTAGATCATGCAGATCTGATGCCATTTGCAAAATATTTGAGCTTTGACTTCATAATGCTGCCAGGTAGAATAGAATTGCCACTGATTTTTCACCCATCTAAGCTATTTTTATTGGTTCTTTATTTAAAGGCCATTTGCTAGTTTATGCCTATACTTTTACATGGGATAGTCTTTGATTGCCACTATACCTACACTGTATATCCTCTGGGCTCTCGATCTGTGGGTTTTTTTGTTTTTAAGATTAAACGTAGTCCACCTTGCTCTGTTGTCCACTGCCAAAATCCAAATCAGTAGCATTCAAAGCAGAGTCTAGATTGATGGAAAACACAGAATAATATAATAAAATCAATGGTTATTGTCTACAGCAGAAGTAAGGAAGATCAAATGATGCATGCTACCAATAAAGTGAGAGGAATAGAAAGAAGTGAGAGGCAAATGGAAAAGAGGCAAAGGAGAAGAAAAGGGATTGTGATTCATGGAGTCTTTGACCCTGGATCACCTGTGTACCAATATGGATTCTGGATTTGTCTTGCTGCCTAAGTGGTAATATACTTGAATTGCAGACCTGGTATGTGTAGGGGTGCGTCATTTATTGTCTGTTCACGCTGAACAAAAGCTCCTTGGCAGGATAAGATTATGTGAAAGTTTAAAAAAGGTGGAATTGAGTCTTCTCTTGTTTGTTCCCGGGCTGTGATTTGTATTTATTTTATACATAAAGAGGGAGATCCTGTGCTGTATCTTTCAACAGGTGACCTTTGTGCTTCTCCAGCCCATGGTGTAAGTTACTGCAAGTCTGTTTGCCTTCCAGTGGGGTGATCTCCATCTCAGAATTGCCAGAGTGCAGAGAAATGTCACACACCTGCCTCAACAGGTGAGAGAACTTGATGGCGCAGTGGTGAAAGAAGATATTCACTGCGGGACACCAGGTAGCTCCTCCCCACCCCAGAGACTCTGGCACCCATTGGCCAGCTGGAGGAGAGGGGTGATAGTTTGACCAGCATTCCCCACCACCCAGGATTTAACCTGGAGCAGGCATCATGTGGAAACTCTTTGGACTCCATTCCATTAGCCCAGTGCTCCCCACTCTGAACTAGGAATGGGAACCCAGCCTCACAGATGCAGCTGGTCTAGTTGATTGCACATTTGGGTGTCACAAAGGAATTTTTCTCCCACAGGGCCAGTTGGCAGAGGACCAGGGAGGTTTTTTGCCTTCCTTGCAGCATCTTCAAAGCTACAGCAGGTTAAGTAGGAATGTGCTTAGTACTTAACTGAGGTACTTGGTTTGAGTTCATCACAACTTGCAGCCAGTTTCCAGTGCAGTTAAAAGGATAGATGAATGATTTGCAGAAGTAAAAGACCTGGGATTTTGGAGAGGAGCCTTGGGTTCATAGGATAGGGTCAGACCTTGTGGCCCCAACTGGCTGAGGTCTTCCACCTTTTCTGCATCTTCTGTCCCCCTCACTGAGTCCTACCCTTCTCCCCGGCCCCAGAGTGAGCTGAGCCCTGAAGGGAGGGGTAGGACAATGAGACCCTACTTGTAGGAGATTTGTTATCCCTGCACTGGAGTCACTTAAATGCGTGGTATAGGAGAGCATGGGTAATGGGCAGTTAAAGCACCTCCCCTGTGTTTAAGTTTAATAAAAGTTGCAGCCTGCAGCATAAATTCCCTCTGTATGTCTGTCTTTGTTTCACTGCTGCGTCCAGATCAGATCCAGCTATTCCTGCCCCCAGTGTGCTCCTACCTCCAGACCCATCACTAGCATGCCATCAAAATGCTGGGGACCGTGAAGGGGGCAGCATGGGGTTGTGTACGCAACACATTCATATCCCAAGGGGAACTCTGTTACACCAGATTCCTCTGACCTTTATGCCGGGGTGACCAGGACCAGGGTACAGTTTTTTTGTACCATTTTTCTGTTTTATTCAGGTTCTTATACCATGGCATCTGAGTGGCTTCTAAAAATGCAAATAGCAATTATCTTTCCTGTCATTCCCCTCTCCATGTGCACATGCATTAGGGTCAGACATGATCGGACCTGAAATAAACTTAAGGGTAGAATGAAATTAATGAAATGAAATAGAGGTAAAATAACAAGGTGCATTTTTAAACTGTTACTGTATGGAAAGCACTTTTCTGTCTACTGCTTATTAGTTCATATTACGGTAGCACCCAGAGGCCCCAGTGAGAGTGCGCTTTCTTGTAAGAGAGTCCCACCCTGGAAGAGCTTCCAATCTAATCAGAGAACACGGGCAAAGTATGAGAGAAAAAACAGAAGTGAAGTGACTTGGCCAAGGTTACCCAGCAGGTCAGAGGCAGAGCCAAAAAGAGAACTGAAGTCTCCTGACTCCCTGCCCAGTGCTCTGTCATCTGGGGCACAATATCTAATACAGAACTGTGAAAACTAAAGGTTGAAAAGATCTAGTCTAGTAGGACCTGTCATCAATCTTCCTGCCAATGCCATTCTGAGCCCTGCAGTTATTCTTTCGAACATATGACATCTAGAATGGGTATAGGTATTGATGTGTATAGGCTTTTGTATTTTAAAGCAAAGATCACAATATCAAAAAAGGATAAATCACTAAAATATGTTCAAGAGCACATTGGAAAGACAGCCACGATTTTCAACATGTAGCTTCCTGATTAAGGGAAAGTGTGTAACAGGTAACATTTTAACAGATAAATTAGTGAATATCATTGCTTTAATAACCATGCTGAATTCTGACACATCATAACTATAATAAGTTTTGAATAAGATAAAAGGTACAGCTATTACTTAGAGTTCTTTAAAGTGATCACATTGTGATTCATCAAAGAAAGATCAGTAAAATGCAACCTGGTGGGAAAGAGGGTGGGGAGCTATACTTCAAATACACTTTCAGATTATGCAATTTAATAACTCACCCTTATTATGCTCTACTTCTAGCAAGTTTAGAGAAATTGTATACTGTGGCATAGTTTAGTACATTAAATGGACCAAACTATGGGAAATACCAGAATGTAGAAGATGAGTGCACTTGTTTGGCTAGATAATTCAAAGGACTTAATTTATAGTTTCTACAAAATCCATAAACTTTATGGATCAGATTCTCAGTTGGTTTAAATTGGGATAATTCAACTCAATTGATGGAGATATTCTGATTTATACCTGCTGAGGATCTGTCCATTTGTCTTTAATAAGCCCTACTCAAAATTCTCTTTTCAAATAACATGACTAGCCCCCAAAGTGGATCTGTCTACCCATATTTAACCTCCTTAACTTTGATAAGGTAAGCTTTATCTATCAAACTCCATAGAGACAGTACATTTTAGAGGTAATGTGCAAGGTGGTGAAAGTTATACATCCAAGAGAGGGTGGAAAAGGCTTAAGGAAGGCAGATTCTTCACTGTGTGATTCCACTGAAGCTAACAGTTACACCAGTGATGGAATTGCCTCAGATGGTCTAAGTTGACACCTTGTGTGCCAAAAAGCTGTAAGAATGTGGAAGTTAGAGTGCGTGTGGTGGGAAAGAAGCTACTGTATATTACACTTTTGAGAGGAATCAGTTTATTTAGGTTGTGGATTCAGCATTGTAGCCAATTTCTGCTACCCAAACCTTTTTTCCTTTTGTCTCTTGTGACCTAGTTGATTTAAAAGTTTAGCTTGTATCTTTCTTCAGTCTTTATCTCCATAACAATGAAAGAGAGAAGAGCAAAAGCATCTATGAAGTTCATCAGAGACTTCCCAAAATTAACAGGAATTAGGTGTCCAAATCTCTTCGATCAGTGGTTCTCAACCCAGGGATATGTAGAGGTCTTCCAGGGGATACATCAGCTCATCGAGCTAGTTTTACAAGCTACATAACAAGTACTAGCAGAGTCAGTAAAAACTAAAATTTCATACAGACAATGACTTGTTTGTTCTGTTCTGTATACTACACACTGAAATGTAAGTACAATATTTATATTCCAATGGATTCATTTAATATATGGCAAAAATGAGAAAGTAAGCAATTTTTCAGTAATAGGGTGCTGTGACACTTTTGTATTTGTGTCTGATTTTGTAAGCAAGTCGTTTTTAAGTGAGGTGACACTTGGGGACATGCAAGACCAATCAGACTCCTGGAAAGGGGTACAATAGTCTGTAAAAAATGAGGGCCACTGTCTTGAATGACTTTGAAAATCTCAACCATATATTCTATGGCAGGGGAGAAGCATATATGTTGAGAACTCATGCGTACACACACAAATTCCAGTTGCTAGGCTTCAGTTCAATTTCTTATGAGAAAAATGCATACATAGGTAGGCACTATTTGTGTTTACTTAATTTTTAAAAATATCCAAATGTTCCCAAACAGGGAATGTCCAAATCCCTGTTTTATGTTAGTGGGTGCAAACATAAGCAAAGCTACACTAGGAAAACTGACCCCCTGCATCCTTCTCTGTAAGGACTCTTAGAGTTCATTTGAATTTAAGCCTGTCTTAAGTGGACACACAGGGACCTGCACTGATTGGTTGCCTGGCAAAGGTGGGATTTAAGTAAGATCATATCTCAGGGGTTTGGTAAGGTGGGCACTTATGGCAGAGTTGCCTCTTTTAAGTTCAGATTTCTTGGCAGTGCACTTACTACTATAAGGTGGTGTGGCAAGGCACCTACTCAGTCTCACCAGCCTCAGGTGTTCTTAGCCTGGCGAAATGGGCTTGGGTAAAACAGTCCCATTTGGCTGCACGGGGCAGTCCGTTCCTTCTCTCCACCAGTCCTTTGGGCTTGCATTTTCTGCGTTAGGGGAGGGAATGCAGCCTCCCCTCCTGATGAGGTTCACCATCTTGTTGCTCCTAACCTACTGGTAGCATGACCTTCTCTCTCCTCCCAACAGGGGAAAGTTTAAAAAGGTCTCAGGCAGCCCTTAGTTGGAATCAACTGATCCTAATTGACCTCAGGTAATTCCCTCCCAGCTGATCCTAACTGGTCTCTAGTAACCCTCTTCTCAGGTGAACCTGATTGACTTGTAGTCACCCCTCCTCAGTTGATAGGGAGGAGGGCCTTTTAACCTTCTAGGACTGTTTTCTACCCCCTCCTTGCAGCTGTCTGTCCTGAGTTTATCACAGTGGGTGCATAACTGGATGGAAAATCATTCCCAGAGAGTAGTTATTAGTGGTTCACAGTGATGCTGGAAGGGCATAATGAATGGGGTCCTGAAGGTTCTGTTCAATATCATCATCAGTAATTTAGATAATTGCATACAGAGTACACTTATAAAGTTTGTGGATGATACCAAGCTGGGAGGGGTTGCAAGTGCTTTGGAGGGTAGGATTAAAATTCAAAATGATCTGGACAAACTGGAGAAATGGTCTGAAGTAAATAAGATGAAATTCAATAAGGACAAATGCAGAGTACTCCACTTAGAAAGAAATAATCAGTTGCACACATACAAGATGGGAAATGACTGCCTAGGAAGGAGTATTGCAAAAAGGGAGCCGGGGGTCATAGTGGACCACAAGCTAAACATGAGTCAACAGTGTAATGCTGTTGCAAAAAAAGCAAACATCATTAGCAGGAGTATTGTAAGCAAGACCCGAGAAGTAATTCTTCCGCTCTACTCCATGCTGATTAGGCCTCAACTGGAGTATTGTGTCTAGTTCTGGGTGCCACATTTCAGGAAGGATGTGGACAAATTGGAGAGAGTTCAGAGAAGAGCAACAAAAATGATGAAAGGTCTAGAAAACATGACCTGTGAGGGAAGATTGAAAAAATTGGGTTTGTTTAGTCTGGAGAAGAGAAGACTGAGCGGGGACACGATAAGTTGTCAAGTACATAAAAGGTTGTTACAAGGAGAAGGGAGAAAAATTGTTCTTCTTAACCTCTGAGGATAGGACAAGAAGCAATGGGCTTAAATTGCAGCAAGGGTGGTTTTGGTTGGACATTAGGAAAAACTTCCTAGCTGCCAGAGTGGTTAAGCACTGGAATAAATTGCCTAGGGAGGTTGTAGAATCTCCATCATTGGGGAATTTTAAGAGCAGGTTGGACAAACACCTGTCAGGGATGGTCTGGATAATGCTTAGTCCTGCCTTGAGTGCAGGGGACTGGACTAGATGCCCTCTCGAGGTCCCTTCCAGTTCTGTGATTCTGTTTTCAGTCTGGAAACAAAAACATGCTACTGCTGTTAGGAGTGGCCAGGAATCTCATGAGAAAAATATTCCTCTTTTAGAGCATCTCATTAAAACCCCTGACAGTTAGCTAAGATCAAGATGGCAAGGCTATCTTTTGAACAGTGATGTGAAACCTGCTGACTGCTCTTGCAGGTCCTCCCTGGAGAGGTGAAGGCTGTGTCTGATTTCCAAAAGGATATTGTTCCTCCCAATTACTGTGCAAGAAAGAAAAAAAGAAAACTGCTAGTATGTAGTATTCCTCAATCTGCACAGCTGCATCAGCAAAATAACTGGTAGCTTTCTAGTTAATATAATAGCACCTCTTGGGATGGCTACCTCCTTAGGTATCATATGTCAGGTAATGATAAGCAGTGTCTGCTCTGACATGCCTCTTACAGGCATAATACTGAACTGTGCATTCACCCTCTGAAAGCAGCTGGGGATGCTGTGGAGGTTTTCAAAGGTGGAAGTCCCATGGGTTCATTCTGATAAGGCTCACACAGCAGAACAAACTAAAGATTGATGACCAACCCATTCATATAATCATCATTATTTGTGTTACAGTAGTGCCTACAGGCTCCAGCTGAGATCAGCTCCTCATTGTGCTAGTAGGCACTGTAAAAATGAATAGTAAGAGACAATCACTGCCCCAGAGAGCTTACAGAGACAAAGGGGAGGAGGGGAAGCATAGGCATAGAAATGTGAAGTGATTTGCTAAAGGTCAGTGGCAGAACTGGAAATAGATCCCAGCTCCCCATTGTTCCAAATGATGCTCTACCCTTTAGACTATGCTGCCTCTCATAAGCATAGAATATTTTACAGCAAATATTGCAGGTAATTGTTTCTTGTGTAGCACTGAGCAATTTCGCCCCAGTGATGTAAATGCCTACAAAGCTAAAATAATTGACTTTTCTGTTTTTGTTTTTGTTGTTTTGTGTCACAGGAAAGTTATTTTCAAGAAGCATCAGAATCCAGACCGGAGGGCTTCTAAGGATGGACCAAGGTAACAAAAATTGGTTTTAAATATTAGTCTCACTGGTGTTTTTAAATACCCCTTTTTAATTGGCATTCAGTTTACAAAGGTAGTTCTTTTCCATAGTATCCGGGACCAAAATAGTAGTCAGATTTATTGCTGATGTGTTGGAGTCTGACATTGGGGTTGGTTTGGACCAGATTGGTTTCTTTTACACACTTTTTGGGAAGGAATGTTGTTCTATTGCGTTCCAGTCTAAGAAATATCTTAACCATATGACATGTTAGATGCAGCAGGCCCCAGTATCTGCTTTGTTCCTAGTGGTATCAAGATGTGCTTATCATTCAACTAACTTCAATATACTGTATTCTCAGAGGTACCGATTCATTGGCTATTCTGATAAGTGTCTTATTATTGGAGAAAAATACTGACATATATATTTTCTATTGTATATTACAACACCTGGAGAAGGACATTTATTCTGTCTTACTCTGATGAGATCCACAGAAACCCGATGTGCGTGAATAAATCCAAATGGGTGCTGAGAAACAAATGTGTACCATTTTATAAAAAACAGGGGTGGGGGGGACAGGCATGGAATGTTCACAAATTTGTCAGCTATTTCCCAGTCGATAAGAAAGCAAAGAGGTCCTCAGCTGTAGAAGTAGTATGACTTCCAAACTCTGAAATCTGCATCTGTTACTCCGTGGAATTGGCTTCTTTGCTAATGGAAGGTAATTCAGATACATTTTCCATTTCATTAGTGGGACAGCTTGGTGGAAAACTTGGTGAAGTTCCATTTTCTAATATTAAATTTTGTTTTTCAAAGTAGAAGTAAATATGTTAAGACTGTATAAACCTTCTGAACTGACTGTCCTGTCAGAACCTGCCAGGCCGGTTCTGTGTTCATTTGAGTTTATGCCATATTATTCAGCCTGAATGTATACAGTGAAATCAAAGCAGGCTTTAAGAGAGAACTCTACAGGAAACAAAAGCATGGCAAAGATAAGATACTTGGGGTCAACAGCTTCAAAACAGTTAAGATGACAATGGCTTGAGAGAGTGGCCCAAGGCTACCCAGGGGTGGTCAACATGAGGGATATGCAAGGAGATACAGAAAGTGGGATTCAGGGTCTGCAACAAGCAAGCTGTAACTTGGTACCTAAGAGAAGAGGGGGCAGCAAGGCTGAGTCAGGTCTATATAGGGGGTTGAGGGGAATGTCAAGCATAGGTAACAGTATGCATATAGGGTTCTGTTGTTTTAAATCAATTTCTCTGAATGCTGTGAACCTTTCTGCAAATAAATCATACTTTGTATTGAAGTTGCTGTTCCGGTGTCACTACATAATACTACCCACAGGCTCCTGAAGGGAAACTCTTACAGGTGCCAAAGCCATTGGGCCTGCTAGGTATCCCAGTTTGCTACCAGTCAAGGGTGTAAATTGGAGACCCAGTCAGAGAGAGATTGGATTGTGGGCTCCCACCTCAAAGGGAAGTGGAGGCACGGGCCTGTTGCATGAAAGGGGTGTATGGAAGACTGGAAAATGGTCTCAGAAAGGCCAGCCTACCCAAGGACTGTGCCATAGCCCCAGACTGTATTTATTAATGCCCTCTCCCCATCCCAACCCCACTGTAGCCAATGGATGTCCCTAGTAGCTCAGTTCCAGTGAAACTATGCTGCCACTTGAAAAGCTGATTGGGGGAGTGGGGGAGGAGCCACAATGTGGGCAAAGTGACTCTACACAGATGGCTCTGGCTTCCTGGGGATCCCAAAGGTTTGGAGGTGACTTCTCTATGGGAGGCAAACTCTAGCCCCCTGATGTGATGAGGGCAAATCTCCATGAGGCGATCCCCAGGGGATTTTCAAGAAAAAATTCCCTCCTGCAACTTTTAATGTGGTAAGAGACAATCTGGCCCAAAGATACTGATTGGAGGAGATGGGGCAAAATATTCCCATCTGGTGTAAATCAGCAAAGCTCTAGCAAAGGGATCTATGCTTACTTTCACTGTTATAAAATCTGACCCTCTGTCTCTTATCCTTTGATTGGCAAATACTTGATCTATACTGTTTGTGTAGAAGTGTTACAGATATTAAAACACACCGTTATGGAGAGGTGTCACAACCATTCTACAATCCAACAAATTATCAAGCTTGTAAGGGCTAATTCAGCAAACCATCCCTACCGTACAAAGCATTTACACATATAAATTAACTTTAAGCATGAGCTTAAGTCCCACTAAAATCATTAGGATGTAAACGTGTTTAAGTGCTATTCTGAAGAAGGATGGACATAAGCACATGCTTAAATGCTCTGCAAAACTAGGACCATAGTTCTCAATATTTCAGGAAATTGGGTAAACAGGTAGAGAAAGAGAGGGAGTGAGATATAGGCCAGATGAAAGAGCTGATCTTTCACATGCTCTGCTTAGTTATTTTTGCTTCTCTCTAACCTAATCAACTATTCCCCTGCAGTAGCCTTATTCATTAAAAACAAATGATGCTGCACTAATAAAACCTGATCCCAACTTACATAAATTTATTTTGACACAACCTTTAATAAATTGGAAGGAGAAAGTGCCAAAAAAACCAGTTGTACACATCTTCGGTAAACGATACTGATGCACTTTGATACCTGCACATTCTAGTTTGCATCAAAGGTCAGTTTAAACCGTAAGAGAAAAGGAGTTTAGCATAAAGTCAGCAAATGTGCTTTAGACCTTTGCAACAAAAATGCCATTTAGAGAATTAAGAAATTCTACTTTTTAGCTGTATTGTTGTCAGCGGCTTTATGCAATGCATTAGTGTTTGAAGGAGCGCCATAAGATTGCCCTTTTGGGTAATATTCATCTACAGTGGAAAGGCAAACAGAGGAATTGCCAGACTGGATCAAACCCAAGGTCCATCTAGTCCAGTGTTCTGTTTCTGGCAGTGGCCCATACCAGTTTCAGAGGACCCCATAGCTAGTAGCTGTGGAATAATGTGCCCCCACAGAGGTCTCATGCTGAGCTCTAATAGTTGGAAATTGACTTAAGCCCTTTAAAAAACAAAGATTAATATCCCACCAAGAGACCAAATGAAGCCAATGGTTGCTGCTCTCTACATTTTTTTTAAGCTTATTTAGCTGTGACATGTCAGATTTACAATTGAAGAGAAATGTTCTGATCTACAGGAGCACATACTTTACATGGGTCAAGTAAATTAATAAATTCATAGAAGTGTACAGAAAGTTGGCTCCGGAAGTGACACAGTGGCTGTGGCAATATTGGCTAGATCTTTACTAGTAGGGCAACTTGAAAAAGGAAATCCTTAGAATACTATACATTGACTGACAGGAACCCCCGCCCCCTTAACAGGGTCTGTTCATTTGACCTCATCAGAGGTCAGGAATGGAGATAAAGGGATGTACAGAATCTTCTGTAAGAACATCTCACATTTAGGGAAAAGCTCCTGTTGTCACTATGATAAAGATTTAAGGTTTGAGCCTGGACCAAAGCAAAACAAAATAATAGCATTCCATGTTGCTGAACAGATTTCTTTAGCAGGCTGTATGGATCAACTTCTGCTCTGACCTGGACCCAGTGTAACCTTATAGAATGTAATTAATTGATTTATATACTGTCACATGGGTTAGGGCTTGATTCAGCAAAGCACTTAAGCATGCACCTAACTTTGTCTGTTTGAAGTCAATGAAGTGCATTGCTGAAGCAGGGCTTTTCACATTTGGCTTCACTGGTACTACTCATAGACTTAAACTTAAACACGAGTGTGTGTGTGTATTTGCAGGACTGATGCCAGAGAGAGTCTGTGGGGGGGAGGGAGAAGAGAAGAGTGGGCAGGTGGCGGGAGGGGGGGGAGAGAAAAATGCTATTAATAAATGAATACAGTGTACAACCTACTGTGAATAGCTGACCCACTTTGTATGAGAATCTATTCCAAGGCTTAAGTGATCCAGTATTTAGGGAACTTAAGATCTGAGGTTTAAGTCACCACTGATGATCCATCGTGTCTGTTTGTATATGCAGCAAGTCATGCACATAATTATTAACTTGCCCCAAAGCCTCCTATTTTGTGTCTCTCCTAATTGCTAAGCGAAAGAGCCACATACAATTGATGAGAAACATGTCTTTCCTTAAGCAAACTAACAATGTGCCATGGTGTTTGGAGCGGAATTTGACCATAAGTTCAGTTTAATTCTTCTCTCTGATAACAGACATTAAGGGCAGACATCTCCTGTCAGCTTCCCCACATGCTTATCTCTGAAAAGTGACTTATGGGAAATCTCTTGTGGGAAGAACTGCTCTACTGACGCTTTTCTGATTTCTTCTCTGCTCCCAAAATGTTTAACTCCCAGATTTTTTTTTATCTCCATTATGTTTCAGGTTATGGGCTTCTAAAAAGAAAAGTGGTTTGGCCCAAAAGCGGGACTCTTAGCACAATGGGGGAATTATTCCACTTTTAACAGCTGAAGATTGCTAACTGAACTTCATTTCTCAAACAAAAACTGCTTAGTACCCACCCTCCTTCCATATTGCCACCTCACCATCAGAGTGACACAAATTTAATTCAGGGTTACTGGATCCCGTCAGCACCCCTTATGTACTCACGTACCCACTGCCTCTATAGATCTTGTGCTGTAGACTTCATACTGCAATATATAGTTTCCATGGGGCTCTCTTTAAAACCATTAAGGAAACTCAAGCTAGTGCAGGGTCAAACTGTCCTCTTATTAAGCTACTTATCCTCCCGGGAGCACATAAGAGCAATGCGCCATAATCTACATTGACTTCATATTAGAGCTGACTGGCAAGGAGAGTTTAAAATATTCATCTCCATTTACAGAGACCTGAATGGCTTGGAACTTGCTTACCATATCCATGTGACACTGCCATATTTCAGTGAACATACAAGCCATCAACTCCCTAGTTTAGAAGGGAGGAGGCTAGTGGAAAACTTCTTTCTGTAAAGGTCTCCCTTGAATTTGAAATTCACTTCTAACTTGGTCCAAACACCCAAGAAGCTGTTGATTTTAGGATCATGTTTCAAGGCTCATCTATCTTTTCTGGGTTTCTGGGGTGGGCTGGCATGGATAGATAGTCTTTAGGGAGAGTAAGCTATTTGTTTTTTTACTCAGTTGCCCAGCTAGTTTGCCTTGTTGTTGGCTTTGCTGTTTGTTTATTTTGGGCCATATTGAGCCCCTCTTTTATTCACCTTTGGTGAAATCTTGACCCCAGTGAAGTTAATGAGAGTTTTGCCATTGACTTCAGCAGAGCTGGGATTTCACCCCTGGGGAGATGTATTGCTTCATGAGTAGATCCACTGATTTCTATATTTCAGAAAAGCAAGTAGTGTTCTGTCAGTAGAAGGTTTATATAGGAATAGATACAATAATATAAAGATAATACTTCAAAGCTTTTAAAGACGATATACAATGTTGTATGGGTTTTGGTCAGTATTTGTAGGGATTCAGTTCAGTGGATAATTTCACCTTGAAAACCTGAGAGGCACAAATCCTTTTCCTCTATAATTCATGATATTCAAAGGAAAACCACATACATTTGGCTCAGCTGAGTGGGACAGTGAGAAATCTTAAAAGATAGGAAATGCCACTCAATAGGAATGAGCTCCAGGACATACAGTCTAGGAAAAATAATTTACCATCATTCAATTTGTAAGTTCAATCATCAGGGATGAGTGAAATTACTAGATTTTTTTTTCAAACAGCTGATAAATTGCATGGGATATTTCCCTTCACTGTGAATGCAGATTGCTACTCAAAATGTGTGAGATGTTTGACATCTGTGATGTACACATATTGAAGAGAAAGGCATGTCACACACCTGCTTCTCACCAGTGGTATACCATCAGTGATGACGCACAGCTTGGTAACCTTGCCACAGCTGAAAAATGGGAAGATGATGTATATTTTTATTTAAATGGCATTCATGGCATAGTACACTGGAAGTTGCTTTATGTTTAACTTAATCCTGTATATTTGATTTCCTGCAGTATCCAGTACTGCACTTCACTTGTGATATGAGAGATTTCTAATGTGTGTCATTTTTGGCAACTATTGTTTGAAATAATGGACTATAGCTTGTTAATTACATGTAGTATGGTACTGGACTATAGCTTGAAACTGGACTATATCTTGCTAATCATAAGTAGTAACTGAGCATTTCATTTTATAGATTATTTTTTGGGCTCCTGGTTTTAAATAGACTTCAGATAACACTGTTCCAAGTTAGGATTATTTTAATTTTAAATGGTGAAATGCCTTGGGATCCTGTTTCGTTATTTGAGAACTAGGACACTCCAAGATAGCAAAAACATATTTCAATGTGTAACTCCAAGACAGGGTTGCTCCCTGCCCTTGTGCTCAAATTCTATACCTGCAAACTTCTCCCATGTCATGTTCACATCTAGATGTACACCCAGTAAGAATATATTTGTGACCAGCAGGAATATGGTGAACCTATGGCAGTCGTTCCCATGTGGAAAGATCTAGATACTTTTGAAAGTTAAGCATTAATATCTCCATGACAGGAGAATTTTACCCAAAGGATTATCTGATGGATAGAATTTGTGCCATTCACTTCCACTCCTGATGGATCCACTGATCATTCTAAATACCCTAGCTGTTAAGCTACATTAGCTCTTGGCATGAAAAGAATGGTGATAGTTACAAAGTTATTTTTTCCTGCAAGTCACTTCAAACATACATCAATGATGATGAGCTATTCAAAGTGCTCGATTTCCTCAGGTGCCAAGAAGTACATGTTTCATGGCAGTAGCATGGTTGATGATAATATGAAAACAGTAGGCTTATAAAGAGTAATTTTATTCTTTTAGAGTGTTGGGTCAAGAAATGGGTTTCAGCCATGGTCAATAGCTTCTTCAGAGATATTTACTGGCTAACAACATAAACACACATGCACACAAGACTGGTGTCTGAGCAATAGTAAGGTATATCCTGTGGCTGAGTGTCTTACATACAGTCTGACAAGTCAATACTTGAGACGGTAGGAACATAGGAATTGCTGGACTGGATCAGACCCAAGTTCCATCTAGTCCAGCAGCCTGTCTCCAACAGTGACAAGCACCACGTGCTTTAGAAGAAGGTTAAAGTCAGTAGGCAGAGATAGGGTAATCTGCCTCCCTGCATTAGGTCTCACCCTGATCTCTAATAGTTAGAGAATTGTTTTAAGCCCCGAAGCATGAAGTTTAATATCCCTTCCAAATTTATTATCATAAATTATTATAACTTTGGGTATCCTTGATATCCTTATCCCAATCCTATTTTGTGTCTTGTTAAGTTGTTTGGCTTCATGTGGCAGTGAGTTCCATAGTCTAATTATGTGTTGTGTGAAAATGTATTTAAATGTCTCCCTTTATATCATTTGAATTTGCCACCTTTTAATATAAATAAATGTCCCTGCTGCTTCTGCCTATGTGTTCTATCCCATTCATTCTGTTATGTGCTTTTATCTTGTCCCCTCATATTAGTCTCCTTTTGAAGGTAAACAGACCCAGTCTTTTCAATTTCTTGTTAAAAGGTGAGGAAACTGGTCCCAGGCTCTGTGCCTTCAGAATCTTGGCCTCAGACATAAGCAACTATTTTTCAGCATGATAGCTGAAGTAAGTGGTTATATCCTTGTGCTTATATTTTCAGCCAGTTACAGGGAGACAGGATTGCAAAGAAATATTTTATTATTCTAGTAATCGGAAATATCTTATTCAGTACAAGATATATATGAGGATACTGCTTTTATCTGATCTCCTTTCTCCAGCTTTATTTTAAAACATCAGGTTTTCAGAAAAAAATGAAGCTGTGGGTTGGCTCCATCTTTTAAGAAGTAATAGATGTATTCCCAAAAGTCACAGGAGTTCTAAGTAGCAAGGATCACCTCTTTTTCTAGCACCTATAATAAGTAACATAAAACAACATTCTATTCTGTTAATAGAAGAGTCTCTTCTACAGCTGACAATGATACTTTACCTATGAAACTCAGATCCTGGATGGGGGTGTAGCATGGCTTAGTAGCTAAACTATAGGACTGGGTGTTAGAAGAACTGGGTTCAATTTCCAGGTCTGCTGGTGACCTTGGGCAAGTCTTCCCCTCTCTATGCCTCAGTTCCCCATCTGTGAAATGAGGAAAAATGGCCTTCTTTTTAAAGTGCTTTGAGATCTACAGATGAGAAGTGTTATATAAGAGGAAGGTATTATTATCATCATGATAAAGGACCCAACACTGCTATCTCCTCAATATAACAGAAGCTAGTTGTCTGCTTCTAACAGATTATTCACAAACTCTTGCTAAATTTGGGGCATGGCAAATGCATTCTGACTGGGACTCCATTCTCAGACAAATTGTGAGATGTAAATCTCAGATATAAAAAAGAGAATTAATTGATTCTTTAGAAATAAAATGTGGGGGTGAACTGCTTAAATTACATACAGTCTTTATGTCTCTTGGGACTCTGATCAAGATCTTATGATGTGGAAAATTGCTCATGCACTCAGTAATCTGCATTAATGTGCATAAAGGGGAGTCAGGTTATTTTGTGATAACTGTGCCATTAATATATATCACTGTCACTGCTATAGCAAATCCAGTGCTGAAGTCATGACTGTAAGTTATAACTTGGTTTTGAAGCATTACTGACAGGCTTACTAGGAGACAGTGTAAAATTGTGTCTTATTGAACATACATTTATAAGAACTAAACTGCCCTGAGCACAACACAATGCATGCCCAGTAAAGATTAGTTGGTAAATAATCCAGGTATTAAGTGGCTTCTCATTGACAGATAGCATAAACAGGCAGAGAATAAAGTAATGCTGTTTTGAATTTAAATCTATGATAGCGTCTCAGTCACTTAGCAAGAAATGTTCCCATTGCCGAAAGATCCCCTTCCATATTAATGAAGCGGAATTGAATTGCAATGAAAAAACAATTACAACAAAAGTAAATCCACTTCAAATCAGCTAGGGTCAAATCCAGGAGGCGTTACACAGTGTGTACTCCAACCAAACTCTCATGAACTTCAATGGGTGTTTTGTCTGAGCAAAGATGGATTTGACCCAGTGTGTGCAGTCACATTGGCACTCTCAGATTTACTTGTGCACTTTATTCCTTTAATTCAGGTACCAGACTATCTCTGACACTTCTAGTCTGCTTCTTGTTTGTTTATCTCAAGGAAGTGGAACATCTCACAGAAGGGGTGGAGATGCCTTGGGCTCCTGAAAGTGGATGAAAGTGGAGCTCTTGGGGAAAAGAAATCTGAATGGGGTTCACAGAGCATGCAGCTCCACAAACACCACCTGCATTCATGTACTATTCAACCACATGGGCTGAGACTGGCAAACAGAGAAGATCAAATATAAGGATACATTTTTCTGGGTCCAAATATTTTGAGGAGCTCTCCTCTCAGTTCTACCTCAGTATTTTTGCAGTTTGTTTGGTTCCTGTCTTTCTTTCTCAGTTAAACAGTGGAGTATCTGCAGGCAGTGAGGAGCACTTCATGTTGTTCAACAATAATTCCTCTGGTTGTCTAAGAAGAGGGTTATTGTTTATTTTCACAAAGAGCCCCAGATATTTATCCTTGAGAGTCGTATGGCGTGGCTCTGACACAGGGTCAGAACGGGAAGGTGTGTAAAGAATAATACATATTCTTCTTTAAGGGTGTGTGTCAGCCCATGGACAGAGTCACCAGCCAGGGAAGGTAAAAATAAAACTCTCTTGCCTCCAGGCTAATTTTATTATCATGAAACAATCCAAAACAAAAGCAAAGCAACTCAGATACTTGGTAACAGCCTCCAGAGGCCTCTCCAGCTTTCAACAAGTTGGGATGGGAGGAGACTTGCCTTCCCCCAGAGTAGCCCCAGAGTAGCTGGGGCTACTTTTACTTTTGTAGCCCCAGCCCAGATTAGCCATCTGGTAGGAGAGAATCTGGTAAACCCATAAAGCTGGGACATGTGAAGCACCTTTTCACGCTGTTTCAGTGGGATTTTCAAAGGCTCCTCAGACATTTCAGAGTATAAATCCCATTGAATTTCTTATGGCTGCAAAGCTGACAGAAACAACACAGTAGAACCTCCGAGTTCCGAACACTCTGGGAATGGGAGTTGTTCGGAACTCTGAAATGTTCATAACTCTGAAAAAAACGTTATGGTTGATCTTTCAAAAGTTTACAACTGAATATTGACTTTATACAGCTTTGAAACTTTACTATGCAGAAGAAAAACGATGCTTTTAACCCTCTTAATTTTAATGAAACAAGCACAGAAACAGTTTCCTTGCCTCATCAAACCTTTTTTTAAACTTTCCCTTTATTTTTTTAGTAGTTTACATTTAACACAGTACTGTCTGGTACAGGATTTGTTTTTTTTGGTCTCTGCTGCCTGATTACGTACTTCCAGTTCCAATGAGGTGTGTGGTTGACTGGTCAGCTTTGTAACTCTAGTGTACTCCCAAGTAGTAACAGGAGCTCTCCTATTTGGCGCCCACTCTACAAACTGCCACGTAACATCTCATGGCCTAGGCCCAAAGAAATTAAGTGAAAAGCAGCAAGGATAGCAAGAGTCAAGCTTACTGCTGAATAAGTCATCTGGATGCAGAGTTGAAATCCATGTTCTGATGTCCTCTGTGGGTTCATGCAGCACAGAAGGCCTCTGATAATTCTAAGTGAACAGAGCTGTAAGCTTTTACACTAAATGCATTAAATGTTTACAGTTAATTTAATCTGACATCAATCAAAGCTCTACTAAAATTCATCTTTGGAAAAACAGAAATCCATTGAAGTAGCAGGCTTCCAAACTTTGTATTTTAAGGGGCAAAAAGCACTTTCTTGTTTTGAAAGAAGGAAAGATTTCCTTTGTGCCAAGACTCTCTGAAGACTACATTACCTACTCAGCTCCCATTGAGAGAAACATTAGGCGAATAGGAACGATAGAGCTTCTAGCTAGGTTGCAACAAGAAGGGATTCTTTAGGAAATCAAAAGCTCTGATTTATTCTGTGTAGGCTCAGATAGAAAATACTGAGAACAGACTAAAGTATTTCAATTTCAAGAACTAGTAAAATGAATCCAGTTCTCTGTTTACAAAATGAAATGAAAAAGGGCTCATTCATATGGCAAGATACTTGAAATTAAGTATTCAGTGTGATAAAACTATGGTAAATTATTTTAAAGGTTATTAGCACATCTGTACACCTGAAAAGCAGAGATTTACATTTGTTTTGTTGTTGAAAGAATACATCTTCAGATAAGTTTTTTTTTTTAAAAAAAAGAATGCTCAAAACTCATAAAATAAAGAATTCTCAAAAACTCCATTCACAGCACTTTCTCCAGAACAAGTGCAATAATCCATTGAACTGAATGGAAACATGTATGAACAACAGTGTAGGCAGGGAGTCAGGATTTTTAAAATGCGTTCACTATAAAATCAAAAACAAACAAACAAAAAGATTACAGAGTCTGATCCTCAGCTGGTGGAAATCAGCTTAGCTCTGTTGAAATCAATGGAGCTATACCAATTTACCCCAGCTGAGATCTGGCCCAATAGCACATCTAATGTATACTAATTTAGCCTATAACTTTGTATGGAGAGTATGACAATAAAGCATTTTTACCACTCTGCAGAGAATTAATAATTCCTGCTACAGTCAATGCAGTGGGGCAGAGAAGCTGTATTCCTAAGAATTTCATTGGACAAATATATTTTAAAAAATCAATTGTTTCTGCTTTGCCCTTGCCCCCCAAATATACAAGCCTTCTCAGATCTTGGCCTAGACTCTCTGGGGGAATAACTACTGAGTTCAATCCCATCAGTGGAGATACACCATTTAGCCCTTCATTTCTTGTCATATCCCCTTTGTTCCCTCCATTCTGCGAAGGCAGCCAGCCCTGACATCCTGTCATGTTCCCCTTTCTATGCGATGTTGCAAGCCAAGCCACATTCCTCTCTTCATTTAAATCCCTCCTAAAATCTCCTGAAAAAAGACCAGAATAGAGTAGTTGCAGTCCGTATAGTTCACTTTTTTATGTCCAGCAGTTCGGAGAAGATGCACACCCCATAAGGAAGAGGTGCTGGGGGCAGAAGTAAGTCCTGTGAAGCAGCAAGAACAATCACATTTTTCATCTCTATTTATTGGGTGAGTTGACCATTGTTCTCCCACCCCACCACCTCGGCATTCATGTTACACAGTTAGAGTCCCCTTTCCATATCCCTTTGCAGTTGCTGCATGATGCTGCTTGCATTTGACCTGTCTACCCCTTGAATTCATGGTGCCTGACATCCAGTCCTGCTGGTTTCTCATAGATAACTTTTACGTTTAAAATTATGTATTATTCTATTATGATTATTCATTGCTTCCCTCATATTTTCCACCCTTCTCCCACATTAAAATTACTTATTGGCTTTAATTAAATTTAACCAGGATCTTGGCTTAGCTAGGGAAAATTGAGATTAACAGCATGCACAGAGATGGCATTGTATCTTTCTGCACTTGGTTTGAAAACATGTTAAAGTGAAGTAGGACTTACAGATGCTCCTGAAAAGCAGAAAGGAGCCATATAGAGATTTGGCAGTATACTAACGTGAGGAACAAAAGCTCAAAGCTTGAACATGCGTGTCCATAACTGAATGCATTGCTAACAGCCCACAAATCTTCAGGTGCACCTACGGCACAGACTCTAGCTGCAGTAACTTCTCTTGCCTTCCCTACAACATTTGGAGAAAGAAATACTCTGCCATAGGCTATCAGATTCCCTTCCATACTCCTTCCCAATCTGCACACCCTGGGAACCCCACAGAGAGGCTAGATGAAGCCAGGACAAGGCAGGAGATCTGAAGGAGAACACGAAGTGTCTCACAGTTTCAGATGGGCCTGAGCTCGGCCTCCTTTTTTACTCTGAAGCATGAATTGTGGGTACTTGTATTATTGTTAGGAGCAAATTACTCAGACAATACAGGAGCGTGTGCTTGAGAAAATGCAGCAATGATTGTAATAAAGATCTCACCTACAGGGGTAGTACTAACAGATTTAAGTTTATTCCCTTGTCCTGGTCACCTAGTATGTTGCAGGGTTACAAAGAATTAGTATCCCATGTCACGTGGCAAGTTTAATTCCCACCAACCCCGGTTGATCTACCTGTGCAATTGTCATTGATAGCAGTGTTTGTTGCACGAGTGCATTGAGGGTTGTGTAGGTCACCAACATTGTAACATATTTCTATCTAAAGCTCTTTTTACAGTCTGTATTTTCCTACCTGGACATGAAGTTCCCCCAAGTTCCTCTTAGTTAGAAAATGGAGCCACTTTAATATCTGTCACTAAGATCTGTTAGTATCTATGAAAGAAACATAGACAGCTAGTGATGGAGAACCTCAAGTAAATGGAGTTCATGTTCACATCAGTTAAGCACTCAGAAGTCTGAATGCATACACAAAAGAATATCTGAACTAGCAGAACTTCCTCAGCCTACAAAACTGAGTTGGAAAACTCATAAGTAAAGGCTTTTTCATGAGAATTTTAGCACTTCTACTTCTGGCCTGGTTAGAAATACTGTGGGAGCAGAGTAGCCTTTTCTCATGTAATTTTTACACTTTTAGTTCTGGGCATAGACAGAACATGGAAGTGTAAAGATACATGAGAATGAAAAGATAATTTAAAGAGAAACTTTGCTGAATATTTCTGGACCTCTGAAGAAAGCTTGTTTTCAGTCCTCAAACTAAGCAAAGATTCAGCAGGGATTTTACTTCATCCCTCCCTATTTACCCTCCCCCCACAAAAAAACCCAAAAACCAACAACAAAAAATCTAACAGATAATTGTAAAATTAAGGACATCTCTGCAGAGGTTAGTGGAAATTGTCCATCTTGTTCTCAGTACTTATTGTCATTATCCACATCATTTATCACCATTGTACATGATCAGAAAAAATCCACATAAAAACTTGATTAACTCACTGTTAAGACTGTCCAAATGCATTTGTGGTCAAATAAACCACTTCTTAGGCCTTGGTTCAAAGCCCATTGACTTCAACAGGGTTTTGATCAGCCCTTAGAACTGATCCCAGACTCCTGTAGACTTTAATCATTGACCCTAAAAATCCAGGAAGTTGAGAGTTAAACCAGAATTCTAATCTCAGTTCACATTTTACCTTCCAAATTACATAATGCCCGAAAACGTGCACAGGCCCATTCCCCATTCATTACTACAGCCTATCATGCTAACCAATATTGTCTCATTGTTTCCTTGTTTACCCCCATCTTTCTCTCTCAATTCATCTGTTGTCTCTAGGGACTTTTTGTTCTGTTTTTGCAGAGGACCAAGCAAAATGGAGTCCTGTTCCATGACTATGACTTCTAGGTGGTGATAATACAAACAACAACAACAGATATCCAAGCACATTGTACAAATCCAGTGCCTCACGATGAAAGTCAAACTCCCAATCTTTTCTAGATTAGCTCATGTTCCTACTGACATGTAATTGTGAAGTCTATGTATGTTATTAGTATTATGATAAAATACCAGACTGAATATAAAATTTTGCATTTGACCATGATTGTGACTAGTTAGGTATGAGGGGACGCTGATTGATTATATGTTGAAATTCAAAAGGAGTTCATTGTGGAGTGGAGAATTATTCTGAGGCTTAGATAATATATCCTGTAGTTTTCAATAAATAGTTAAATATCTCCAGAGTGCTTGAAGCGAGCCATATATATATAAAATCATAAGCAGCATCCTGACGAACGTCTACAAAGTCCCACTGAGCAATGAAGACTAAGCAAAACTAAAACTAAACACTTTTTTTCGTTTTAAAAATGGAATTGCTGATACTGCTCATATAGAACAGTAAACCAATGTAATCTGAGTCAGCTCATAAATGTTTCAAAAGCAGGAAACTCTCTGGCTATAAAGCTTTGGAATGCAATGCGAGGCATTTGCTAAAAATGCTGGTGAAAGGGAGAAGCAGGGTTATATCTGAAATGTTTACTGCTTGTAAAAGAATTGGTAAAACTATTACGTTGTGCATTTTTGTTTTTTGTTTCTAGCAATGAAAGCTTTAGTCATATTAATTAAAGAGAACTTCTCTGTTGTTTGTATATCATTGGAGGATCTGGTATATGAAGAGAGAGAGAGAGAGTGAGGCATTAGCATCATGGTACTGGAAGGATCTGGGAAGAGATGCACAAATTGATAATATGGACATGTATGTCTAACCATAGCTGGTGGAATGCATATTCTAGAAATTTAAAATCAAGAGATTAGCCACTGACTTCAATGGGAGAAGAACTGCATCTCAATTCTGCTAGTCTAGATTTTCCTGGCATTGGATGTTTCATCAAGTGTTAGTGATCTGATACTTAATTATTATTACTATCAAGGTCAAAATTGGTGGCATGAAATAGCTGTAAATTCTTTATTTGATATCTGAGCCTGACAGTATATTTGCTATATTAAGGCTAAATCATATCTTTACAATCTGTCCTGATTTAGGTTATTTATTTAGATTTCAAATAAAAAAATACCCACCTATCCGAGGCCTTAGGCATCTTGGCAGCTTATTAATAATGCAATACATACAATAAAATTTGAGCAGCTCAAAATAAAGACAGCAGGAACTCTGCCAGCCACCCTTTTTACATCCTTTCATCACAGTGGGAAGCAAACATTCAGGCTGCTCCAGAAACCTGAAGGGATGGCTGGGAAGTAGCTGTCTCAGGAGCAGAGGAGGGAATGAGTTGTGCCTATGACATTCACAGTTTGTTCTCTGGATTTCCTCCTCTTCCCAGGGAGAAGTAATCTGCTATGATCTTTTCCAATAGCAGCTCACTCCACCTTTGCACCAGACACATTGATGGGGGAGGAGCCAAGGTTTCTCTACTTTGTGCCGCTGGTTCCGATTGGCAATGTGTCCACCCCTGAAGCCATAACACCAGTTTTTAAGCAGAACTTTCAATTGGAAACATTAGGGAGTTAGTTGTGATCAATATCAGTGGCCCCAGAGGTGGCTGCAGTTTACTGGTGATTTCTACACTCAGTTTGGCAATCCTTCTGTATGAAAGGGAATAAATAATTTTCAGTCATTGGGCTGGTCAATTGGAAGTGAAGTGTAAGGAGGTATAAGCTGCACATAGTAAGTGGGTCTAAATGCATTTGGTATAACGAGTCCTATTTCAACGGACTAGATCATTAACAAACCATTAATGCATGTCAGCAGGGTCCACGTGGACAGTTAGTCTGTGGCAGGCTAGTGCAGGATGGATTCACATCCCAGCCTGCTGTCACAAGCCCTTAGAGGCTTCACTTCTGCATTCTACCCTTCTCAGAAATGCACAGTATAAATATATCCAGCAAAGAAAACTACATTGATAGGAAAGGGTGAATTTGTTCCTCGGCCTAACAAAAGAGAGAGACTTTTTTCTGGGACTTGAGTTAGTTTCAGAGTCCATCCCTTCATGTATGTATAGTGTGCAAAGGCTATTGGAGCTGACCCATCACGCCAGAGTACTCATGCTCTGTGAGCTTTTAAATTGTCCTATTTCTCTAGTAAATGTCTTAGCAAATCATAATATTCTCACTGCCAAGATTCAAAACATGTTAGCTTTATATATTGGGCCATAGACCTTATGTGTTGATCTACTGCTCTGGCTCATCACTCCTAAATTTCATCCTAGCTCAGCTTATTCAAAGGGAAAAATCAACTCTGGCAGCTGGCATCTTTTCTTCATTATTTTGATTGGTGTATAAAAAATATATTTTGAGTCTGAGCAAAACTAATGGGCTCAGAAGATGCCTCTTCTTATTACCTATCTAATAAAATGCAAGTGCTTGAACCGTAACCTTGAAGAATTATCTTTTTTTTTTTCCTTTTTCCATTTAGTTTTGGCCTTTTTTTCTCTCTCTGTCTTTAAACTAGTACGAAATAGCAGACCATTCTTACATTCCATGGTTGAAACTGCTAACATCATTGTTTTGCCAGCCCAGTATATCCCAGGATAACATATAGAAGGTATGCAAGCAGGCAGGGTTTCTTGGGAATCAAAGGGGTTCACACTAAGAAGGGAGCCATGGCAGGGGAAAGTGAAGAAAAGGAAATGAAAGGTAACAAAATGAAGAATCGGAAGGAATGGAGAAGTGGAAGGAAGCAAGGAAGGGGTTGTACCTAATATACACTTACTTATTTCTCTGCATTTTCTCCTTTTTTCACCTATCCATCCATTTCCCCTTTCCTTCTGTCCCAATTTCTTCTGTTTTGCATGAATTCCTTTCTCATCCATGTGCCTTTCCTCATCTTTCCCACTCTCTTCCATTCTCCTGTTCTGATTTTAAGAGTAATTACAGATCTGCTACTGCTTGCCCAACATTTACCTGACCCTGCTTTCTCAGAGCAATTTGAATAGAGGTAGGGTCTAGGAGTTCCAGTCGTGGCCCAGGCGTGTACTGTGCTTGGCATTGTACAAACGCACAACAAAAAGTCCCGGATGGATATAGTTCACAATGGTTCCCTCACAAAGAGGGTTTCAACCTGGGACTGTCAGCACTGATCGCTAACACTTGAGCTATACGAGTAACTCTGTTGACTACTGGTAATAACTGGCTGTTAATTTTGACTGACTAGTAGAATGGAACACAATGCACATTTTGCCAGTGTATAACTAACAACAGCGACAGACTAACAAGTGAGCACCTTTGACTTCAAGATGCATGGCTGGATTCTCTGAGTCAGCAGTTGCACTAGTACAAAAGAGCTACAACAGCTAATGCAAAAAAGAATTCGAGAAATATCCTGGGTGCATCTGTCGACTGAAGAAGCTTTCCTAGGAATTCTGCAGATTTAAGAGAAGGTGTTTCCAATCTCTTGTGATTGTTTATGACTGAAATTTGTGGGTTTGACTTAGACATTTCTAAATTTGTGCCTGTGGTCCTGCATACTCGCTATCTTGTGTATCAGGTAGTTAAAGGAGGTTGACTGCATATGTGCACCCTGTTGGTACATGGCCTCTCTACAGGCAAGACCCTTGCAGTGCATCCTGAGTGGTACCAATTGATAACTGTCCTTATGTGCCCAGACAAATTCTGCAAGGGGTCTCAGAGCATCACAGGGCCCCAGAATTGTAGTGAACAGGTCCACCAGTGTGTGAAATACTCCCTGACACTCACTAACTCATGTCCCAAGCTACCAGATCGATAGCAAAGACCTCAGCGGTTTCTGTGGTGGACAAGAGTGTTTGTTACACTTTACAACGACACAGCAAGCAGATTCAGGCATCACAGTTGTCTACTACTATAGAGGCCTCATGGAATGATGCCATATTGAGGGTCATAGACTTTACCCTACCCCCAGTTGTTTTGTGAATGCCATTGGAGCACAGGTGAACGGGCAAGTGAGTGTGGATGGTGCGACACAAACCACCAGAACTAAAAACAAGTCGTGTGTGTTCTGATGACAGAGGAAAGTTTTACAGTGATGTGTGAGTGGTGAAGCATCAGGCCTGGTGTGACATTGGTGGTTGTAGTCCCAGATCTTCATGTAGGCAGCTCATGACACCAATTACAATAACTTTGTGGAATGTTAGGACTTTAAGTGACAACCCTACCAGCGACAAGCTGATCTGAGAGAGGAGCAGCACTTGTTGCAAGAGAACTGGCTAGGTGTAGGGTTGACTGCCACACTGAGTGAAACCAGACTCACTGATGAAGGGCAACTCGCAGAGATCGGTGCAGGATACATGTTCTTCTGGCAAGGTCACCCATCTTCAGAGCCAGGACAGTCGAGTATTGACTTTGGCATCGGTAATGCCATTGCTTCCAAGCTCAACATTCTACCTAAATTCATAAGTGATTATCCTTGTGGTTCTCTGGTTGCCAGTGAAACACAAGCAGTATGTAACCATCCTCACCACTTATGCTGCTACCCTGACAAATGCCAACACTGAGGAAAAAAAATTCTATAGTAACTTAGACAAACTCATTGTTTCTAAACTGGCATCTAAATTGATTATCATGGGGGACTTTAAAGGAAGGGTTGGAAGTAATGTGGTAATCGGGTGGTCTGGAGTAGGACTACATGGGACGGGGAAAGAGAACAGCAATGGTACTGCTACTTAGTGAGCATGTCAAGTGGCAATTAGTGATCACGAATACTTTTCTCCACTTATCAGACAAAAAGAAAACGTTATGGATGTACCCAAGATCCAAACAATGGCATCTTGTTGACTACATCATTATCCAGCTGCAAGATCTACAGGATGTACACAGCACTGCAGCCATGCACAGGCAGACTGCTGGATAGACCATCACATGATCTGCTCCAAACTGTTATTAGTAATTTGATCAGTCATTCACAAGCCAACATCTATAACCAATCAGATGTCTCAACTTAAAGTCATTACAAAATGAAGCTACATGAAGCGCAACTCGTTAATAACATTACAGTAGCTTCATTTGACCCTGCTGGCCTGACTACTCATGCTAATGTAAACAGTGAGCGGATGACTTTTCATATCAAGCTGCTCTCACCACTATGAGTACAGCAAAACAATGTGATCAAGGTTGGTTTGATGAGAATGATCCAAAAGTTCAATAGCTACTCACTAAAAAACATGAAATGTATTGTCAAATTCTTGTTTCCCATATCCCTGTAAACACAGTTATAACATACAGGAATCTGTGTCATAACATCCAGGCTAAGCTTAGAGACATGCAGGATCAATGGTGGAATAGCAAAGCAGGTGAAATCCAGGGCTATGTCGACCATCATGAGACCAAAGACTTCTGTGCTGCTTCGAAAGACATATATAGTCCTATACATACTACTACAGTGCCTTTGAAGAGTGTGCATGGCTTAACATTGACCACTGACAAGGGAGAGATCTTTCAGAGGTGGCAATAGCATTTCAATGATCTTTTGAACACTTTTGAGACCTAAATGCTGATAACAGGATATATTTTCATTTAATCGAATAATCTGTGGTCTTCCACAAAGATTTTTGATGCAAGTGTTCATGAGCTTCTGTATGCTGACTGTGCTCTTGAAGTATGTACTCTAAAAGAGATACAATTGATTACAGACAGATTCACAGAATCTGCAGAACGTTAAGGGCTGATAATTGGTCTGAAAAAGACAGGAGCCATGTAGCTGCACCCAAGAAATCCTACATGAAATCAAAAGTCACCATCAGCAACACTCAACTGAATGGTGCTACAGACTTCTGCTATTTTGGCAGTATACTGTCAAATAATGTTACTATAGAAAAAGAGCAGACAATATATGAGCAGATAAGATAAGAGCATTATTGTCAACAAAGCCAGTTCCTCATTTGGCAGATTATCAGGCAGAATCTGGCAGCAACCATGGTATTAAGCTTCAAACCAAGTTAAGAGTCTTCAAAGCAGTTTTCCTGTCCAAATTGATGTATGGTGTAAGATCTGGACCTGCTAAAGTAATCACATTAAGCGTCTAGAGAAGTTCCATTTATGACATCTGCATACCATACTCGGCATCAAATGGCAGGGTAAAGTTACCAATAATAAGGTTCTGGAATGTAGTCACACCACAAGAATTGAAGCCATGCTCATTGTATCACAGTTACTCTGGGCTGGTCTTGTGCCGAGAATGGATGACACCAGAATGCCAAAGCAGTTGCTGCATGGTGAACTGAACATAGGCAACTGCATACAAGGTGGCCAGAAGAAAGCTTCAAAGACACACTGAAGCATAACTTGAAACAGTGCAACACTGGCCTTGACAGCTGGGAGTTGTCAGCAATGGATAGACCATGCTGGTGAGCAGTAGTCAATGATGGGGTTAGCCAGTTTGAGATTAAACACCATACAAATCCTTTGAGGGACAGAGGCTGAGTCATAAACAGAGCCAGACTCAGCAGGCACAGCTTGTAATCCCTTCCTGGGAGTCGAGCCACCTATGCACTTCATGCGGAACAGACTACCACTCGTGCTTTGATCCTTTTAGCATTTGCATCCAATGAAGTGAGCTGTAGCTCACGAAAGCTTATGCTCAAATAAATTGGTTAGTCTCTAAGGTGCCACAAGTCCTCATTAAACCTATGGTTGTATCATGGAAAATATGTTTTAGAACACCTGAAGCACAGAACTCACATACAGAAAAGACCTGTTAGATTAGCCAGTGAATCTCTTGCCACTGCAGGATTATTCCTTCTGTACATATCTAGTCTCAAATAGAATGGGGAGGAAACTACAAAAGGCTTTTGTGTTTTTTTTTTTAAACCTGTCACTATGAAAATATGTACTAGCATAAATTGGAAAATGGTGGTCAATATTTTAATAAGGGGCTCTTGAGAACCGCTCCACTAGGATGCTGTACCCTACTGTATAAGGAGCAGGGCTGGTTGAAAATTTTACATCAAAATTGTTTTACAATGGAAAATTGGGGGTTTGATTAAACAAATTTTTTGACCATGTGACTGCCATGATCCATTGCTTTGCCTCAGTGAGAGGGGGAAACCATGATGCATCATGAGAGATGTAGTCCTACCAGAGAGACAGCCTATAGAAGAGAACGAGAGCATAAGGCACCTGAACTACAATTCCCATGAGGCACTGTGGCAACATTTCAGAATCAAAATATTTCAGATTTTGATTTTTCACCAAAACCTCCAAAAGTTCTATAACCATTTTAAAAGGAAAATTCTTCTGAACTTTTTTTTGGGGGGGCTGGAAAAAACCCACAAACAAACATTTTCTGTCCAAAGGGCCTGAAACTTACAAGGTCTGAGGACTTTGTTTCACCTGAATTCCTTTCAAAACTTTCCAAATTGTTCTTGCTGAGGAAAAATTACAATAAAATAACCCTAAACGATGATTTTTTTAAACCACAGATATATGTCTCTTGTCAGTTATTTTGTGGAGCATCATTTCAGAAGACACTTATTCTCTCCATGTGGTATGTAGATCCTTCCTTCGATTAGGAAATATATTCCTCTTTCAGAAATAATGAGCCTAGATGTGAGGGCAAAGACCGTGAAATAGAATAGATATGACTGCATTTGAAAGATTCCTTAAATGGGTCCCCTATCAATGAATTATAATAGCAGAAAAAATATAGCCATGGCCATGATGAGAAAGGGTTGTACATTATAAAATGAAATCTATATGGAAAGGCATTCTGAAATAAAATAGCTGTTACAGAGGAGTCACTTTCAGGAGAAAGGGGGAAATGGAAAAATGATGTGGCATATACTGTTTTTGAACCCAAATAATCTACTTTCTCTGGAATAAAATGATGGACTAGATTGTGACATGCCTTTATGCAGCTGTGCTAGAGAACAGGGGAGAGCAAGCATTCCTCATCTCCTTGCTTGGACAAGTAAGGCTACCTGGATCACATCTCCAGGCTTTTGGAAGAGTGCAGCAGATGTGTGCTGGGTGCTCCCGGCTGGGATGGGATGGGGTGGGCAAGGAGTAGGTATACCTATGTCTTTGCATACAGGCTGTCAGCAGCACTGTCTGGCTGTGTGAAGGGAAGTATGCTACACCCTGTAGTCAGCCAGATCTAGCTGTCCTCCCTTTTGTCATTTGCCCTGTTTGCCCTCCAGAACACCCACTCCTGGGCAAGCTCTTGGTTCGCTGTGGGAGGTGGGCTCACTTCTAGGGTCCTTTCTGAGTCTAATTATCTCCAGTCCCTGGTGCTACTTCTCAGGTCCAGCTACAGGGCACTGACCGGCAGCAGACATCCAGAGCTCCTCTCAGGGCTGCAGTGTGTGTCTGCCCTAAACAAGGGAAGGGGTGGGAAAGGGATGGCTAGTCACTGACTTGGGCTGAGCTCCCATGGCTACTGAGCTCCTTACCAGTCTCTAGCAGCCTCTCTTCTTGGGGAAACTTTCCCCTCCCCCAACTCTGTGGCCAGCCCCTCCATTTTAAGTTTGCTTTCCCCAGGCAGAGCATGCTCTGGAAGTGAACCTAATTCATACTGCCTGAAGTGCAGGGACACTCATTAGGCTTGCTGTCTGAGGGATGGAGGCATGTCCCATCACAACCCTATGAAGGGATGTTATAAATTATTCCTTTCCCCATTCAGCATGGAAACCCTGGGAGGAATTGTGTCTCTATAAAGTACAATATTTTCCTCTGCTCCCCCATGGCAGTGTGCCTAGTCATCGCTCCTTAATATGGGCAGCATGCAAAAATGGCATTGTTTCATGATGTCTAATTTAAAGTCCTTTAAGCCCAGGGTTTCGGTAAAACCCTTGGGGCTTTTGTAATTTATTTATCGTCTAATGGCCTGATTCTGTTCTCCTGCTGAGTAGTGCTATATTCTGCAAGTAATCTCACTGATTCATTGAAGCTGCTTGCAGTGTAAAGGGGACAGACCTGGGCTGTAAATTATTTTGCCCCACTTCAAGCTTCCCCAAAATAAAATAACAGTATGTTTAGGGCATCAGATCAATTTTCTTTTCCTTCCTTATGTCTCACCCTTGATTTTTATATTTTGTGTGTATTTTGTTTGTTAAAAAATAGAATTTATGAATATACTTTGGTCAGTACTTGAAATAATATTACTTGAATAAATAGTACGTGAAATAAAACACGAGTCCTGTTATTAAAATGGAAAATAATTTAATTCAGAGTGGGAATCTTCCTTGCTGATATTAAACTAGAAAAGGTGAACTGGTGTCTTTCTCACCCCCGCCTGCCCCCGCCGAACCTTCTTCTAAAATCTAAGCCACAACTGAATGAACATTTAAGATTAGAAAGATTTTGTTGACTATATGTCCTACTTTTTTTTTTCTTTCTGCCTGATCTGTAGTTTCTCATTTTGGCCTGAAACCAGGAGTAGTACTCCAAAATGTCACAAGAAAAGTTGATTGCTGGTGTACTGGAAATTTCAAGAGAAAAGGCTATTTTCTGCAACGCTTACTCACCTGAGTAGGATTCTCTGACATCACTGGAACTTACTTGTGTGAGTTAGGGCTAGTCATTTAAGGGTTGCAGGATCTGTTCTGTTCTTTTAAACGTTCTAGTCCATTTTGCTAAGCAAAGAGGTGGAATTAGTCCTGCTTCTCATATGTATCCACACTTCAGGGGGTTTTACTGCACATTCAAATCAGCAATTAATCTTTTCATCTTTGCCGATCACTACTGTGTTTTAAACCTAATTAATGTCCTAATTTACAAATTGCCATTGTTCCTCATTTTGCTGTAAAATGGATGAATCGATAGGATCTAAAAGAAATCCAAAGCCACCTTTCCAGGCAAACTTGATTCTCCTTGTAAACTTTACTAGCACAGCCAGGATACAGGGTCCAATCATACTGTCCTTAACCTGAGCAAAACTAAAATGTCTGCCAAGCATGAAACAGTCAACGATTAATAATATATGGATTTTTAAAAAGTCAGATCTGTATCCTGGAAAATGACAAAAAGAAACAACCTTCAAAAAACAAACAAACCAAAACAAACAAACAAACAAAGCTCTATTAATTTTGCCCTTGTCTGTTCACATGACAGATATTCATGCATTCGGTGCTAAATTTTTATGATGCATCTTATTCTTTGCAATGAAGGCACATTTCACCACCTCTTAATTTCCAAGATTAATGCTAGAAAGTTCAAGCTGGTGCACAAGCCTTTAGCAAAGCAAATTTTTAAATTAGTTTCAGTCAGCTATCAAATTATACTGAGTAATTTTATAAAGCAACAATGATTTATATTAAAGAGAGAACCTATTCATTACTGCAAACTAAACTCCTCTGGAAAATTTAGAGGCCAGACTCTCATCTGGTGTAAGTCACCATAGTTCTATTGAAGCCAATGGAGCTACACGTATTTACACCACATGAGGATCTGACCCAAGGCCTCCTGCCTTCCCTCTTGTCTAGTATGCAGGACTTAGCCTCTGACCGGTCTTTAGCAAGTGTTGCCGCTGGCAGGATGTGAATTAAAACAGACACAGTACAGTACGGTAGGTGGAAGACTACAGGCCATAACTTAATGAACATGTTTGAACATGGTAATAATACATTACCCTAATACAAGATGGCAAACACTCCTTGCCTCCCTAGTTCTTATCTGACCTCTGATGATCCAACGCCTTCCTCTGATACGCAAACGATTCTAAATGCTTCTAAACCTGGCTCCACTGAAATCAATGAGAGATTTGACATTGAGTTCAGTGGGCCAGATTTTGTCACTTTATACTCATGTTTCATAGTGCCTAACTCTACAAATATTTGTATTGAAATCAATGGGGGCTACTTATGGAGTCGGGGCTACTCAGTGTGTGTATGTGTGTAAGAATCCGTATGAACATCTCTGAGACCTGTTAGCCCTATAGGGGCAAATAACATCTGCCCGGCCTCAGAATCCTATCCCTGTTTGTGGATGTTAGTTTGAAACTCTTTATCCCCAAAATGCTTATTTTCACCCAAAGCTGGTCCTTTAAAACACCCACACATTTGGGCACCATGGAGGATGGATACCTGCATTGTACACAAATGTAAAGCTGAGCCAGTGAGTAGTTTTCACAGGAAAGGGAGAGAACCACTTTTTCCCCTCTTTTTAAAACAAACAGATTTTGTTTTTACCTAAAGTTATTTAAAATTGCCAAATCCATGGAAACTGCTGCTACGTCCTTCGAGTATTCCTGGTGCCTAATTATCACCGATTTCACTTTTCCTTTTCTTTTGCCTTTCCATTTGGCTAGAAAACAGTTGGTATTTCCCATTAAATGCAAAAGTCTAATGCAGCCTTTACTATGGAGCTGCTTGCATGCCCCCACTATCCATCCATCCATCCATCCATCCATCCATCCATCAATATTGTGACCTTGGCCATAGTATCAGCGTTGTATTCCTCCCCTGTGGAGTTTATAAACTCAGGCCCTCACCCTTGAGAACTGCACAAGCAAATCCCATAAGCATGTGCAACCCCCATGGACTTCAGTGGGACTTCATGCAAACACAGAACCCATCCACATGATTCTCAGGGCAGGATCAGACCTTCAGCAGACGGATGAAGAAGGAATATAACATCACAGGGAGACACAAAGAACAGTACCAATTAAGGGTCTGGTTGAAGTCAATGGGAGGTTTTTTATTGACTTTAGGATTTGGATCAGGCCTACAGAATGCCTTTTTGTTTAAAAGAATAATTGTTTTTTCTTTTGTTATTCCAATAGTTGGTGACAACGTATTCTCTGGTGAAGGTTAACTGGGTAGGAGGAGCAAAGGTCTGAGCTCCACTTTAGAAATCCCACATGGTATCGTCTGGCAGGGTGACCTCAATTAAATGCACTGATCGCAGAGAGTTTGTGAACTTTTTTCAAATTACTGCTCACAGCACAGTGTTTATAGAGTTGATTATCTAATTGCATAGGAAGGTCTTGGTAATGCAAATGTTAATGACAAATATCAAACCAATCTGAAACAGTGTCCATTATTATTAAGTAGAATTTTTCAAAAATTTAAAGAAAACAAAATGCATTTGTAGGGAACATCATTACCCAAATTAGCTAATCACAGCAATGCCCCCTCCCCCCCCCCACCCAAACCCCAACCAAACCTCATTATCAATGCAAAGTTCCATTTAAAATTCATTGCACGCTATGAAAGTTTCAGTCAAATACAGCATCCAACACATATAAGTAAATAGAATTAGCTCTTTGTCTAAATTGATTTTTTTACTCCAGATTAGGCCTGCATCAGAGAAAACAGCTATATTCATGATATTCTTGAAATAAAACAGCTTTAAGTCACCAATCCTGCATGGGCAGACTTTTGCACCCTTTCACAACTCCACTGAAGTCAATGGGACCATGAGTAGGTTAAGCTCAGTGCAGAGCTCATTGCCGGATCAGGGTCTAAATGTAATAGCCAGCAATGGCTGGTGCTTTCTATCAATATTAGAAGTATTTCATGTTCTTTTATTATCTTCTAGCCTGCATCCATTAGATCTCTGCTGTTGCTCCTGATTTATGACTCTGCTTTGCATAGCATCCTCTGGCCTCTGTTCATGTCCACCATTGCTAACCAGCCAACAGGCACCTCTGGGCATATCTTCTTCCATTTTTCTGCTCTCAAAGTCTCGCCTACCTTTCACATTTTGCTTAGAAAACTTTTTATTTCTTTTTCAATATTTTTAGGCTGAGATTTCCAAAACTGCCTTAGGAGATTTGGATGCCCAATTTCAAGTTAATGGGATGCATGTCCATTTTGCCTAGTCAGCCTTGAACATCTCAGCCTTATTGGATAACATTTCTTGGTATCCATTCTAAGTCTATATGAAGGCAATAATGGTTGGGTGGTTATCCCTAAATTAAGGTATATTGTAGTCACTTTTTGTTGATAGTTGCTATTCTGTCTATAAGGTGAAGGATCTGAAACGAGGGTAAATACTTAAGGAAATGTGTAAAGATAACAAATAATAAGAATAATTATGGTAAGAGTGAGGGTGGAACGAAGATGACAAGTCAAGTCTAGATGATCCAACAATAGGAGGCTGGAAAGTTCAATAAACTGAAAATAACCTTCAGGTGGAAGACAGTAGGTTCTGACTGTACATATAAAGAATACATTTTATCCATGGAGACAGAATTCATATTCACACCCTGATTCCCTTCTAGTGGCATAATCCTTTATTCCTCAGTCCCATCAGAGCCAATTAGAATTTTTGCTTAAGGAATGAGTATGCGGTCAGACCTTCAGTGGACACTTTTGATAGTTTTCCACTTCACATTATCCATCCCTAAGACACTGATAGTGCAAAGACTTATGCGCTTTACATGCTGTAAATAGTGAATACCATCAATGGAACCACTCACAGAAGGTAAGATTAAGGAGTTGTGTGAATCTTGGCAGGATTAGGGTCTTACATTCCAGTTCAGGAAAATATCCCTTTTTGAGGAAGCATGTGAGCATATATTTATATTTAAGCATGTTCATAAGTCCCAGTGAAGTCAGTGGGACTCAAACACATGCTTAAGGTTTTTCTGAATAGCGATGTATTTAAGCTTGTGCTTAAAGTGCCTTCCTGAATCAGGGTCTTAATTAGCAGCAATTGACAATATATTTATTGTATGTTTCCAACTAAAATGTGTAACTGAAAGAATAAGATAGGTAAGGGTCCTCTTACAAGACTGAGTTCTAAAAAGCCTACCAGTGTGAAAAATAACTTCCTCATTGATCTCAGTGTGACCAACGTCCCCTTCATATAATCCCTAGAGTTTCAGTTCTGTATTTTGATTCACATAAAACACACAAGTAAAAAGAAAATAGAAGGCTAAACTCTAATACAAATATTTAAAATATTACAACATTGGTGGAACGAATGAAATAACTCTTACATTAGAAATTATCAGGGAGTGACCTAAACAAATAATGCATGTCCTCTTAGCTGTACTAACAGATTGATTAAGATGGGGGAAGCTACCATATTGTACTGTACTCTTCTGAACATTTAGTAGAAGAATGAGAAGAAAAATCCATATTTGAAAGCACAATAGTGATGTATGAATTTACATCAGATGCTCAGGTGATTAATCATGTGTCTGAGAAATATTTCAAATCTCTGTACTGTTGAGAATTTACTGATGACATGTTAACTATGTATGTCTTTTTTGAATAATTTATCCTGTTTTTCCATTTTATCAGATGAATCTATAACTCTGGATAATGATCCAATCCATAGTGAAAGTTAATATAGAATGGCACCTCCCACTGACTAAGATTTTGTGAAAATATGGAATTTCTGCAGAACTTTATAAATTCTTTACATGTACTTATCCCAGGAATGCTAGAGTCAGGGAGCCTGATTCTCCACTAACTTGCACTAAGGTGGAGCAAGGGTAATTTAGTTGATCTCAAAAGAGTTATTTTGGATTTCCATGGGTGTGATGTAGGGGAGAATTGGGCCCAAAACATTTACTGCACTCAGAAATTTGAATTCTAACACCTTTATTTGAAGGTACTATCTTCATATTTTTTTACAATCTATCCCAACAAATTGTCTTTCATGTCCTCATATTTAATTAAAAATGCCATTTTCTCTGCTTCTAAGATACTGGAAAATAATAAGCCATGTTTTCCTGACATACAGTTTCCTTTTCATAAAGGGAATCCAATCTCCATTTTTCCTACTAAGGGGAGCTGAAGATCTGGCCCTTTAAAATTAATGCATTCCAGAGAAAATGTGTATCTGACTTATATCAGTGTATGTTCATTTTAAAGGATAACAGGGGAATAGTTAAGGTTGGGTGGTCCCTTAAAATTGATTGGGGCGATAGCATCTGTTTGACCCTATTCCTCACCATTAAGTTTCCATTTAAAAGGAACCCATTTATAAGGGGTTTACCAATACATTCATAGATGCATGTTACAGACAAGAGTAGTATGTCATATAGATGATTGCGCCATAAGAACCCAGATGTTCATGGACCCAAGAACATCTGCATAACCATTCATTAAAATATCCATTGATCTTTTGTTATCTCTTTATGACATTATAAATAAAATCTTAAATTAAACTGTGTCCCAACAGTAACAATCTGGTAGTGAGGGTTTTGTGTGTGTATGTGTGTAAGAATTTATCAATACTGTAGATAAGATAATGATACCTGACAGTTAAGCAACCTGACTAGATCTTTGCTTTCCCACTTTTTCTCTTTTTAGAGGCTCCTTTCAGCAATTTAATAGCTTGTTCAGTAGTGAATTTGACCTACATGCTCTCCTTGTCCCTTCCGTCTCTTCTCTTTAGACTTCACAGTGTTCGCCTTATACTTTCCCCAATTGATATGGTCACTTGCCATTGTTCTTTTTCATTCCCTGATTTCTTTCATCTGCTTCATTTTCACAAAGTGTCTTCCCATTTGGCTCCACAATCTCCCTTGCTGCAGTATGTGATAATAGTTATAGATACCAAAACATTCCCTGCCCCCGTGAACTGTACCTGCATTTTGATTTTGTCCATTTTCCATCTGTCCTAAGTTTTATTTCTCTTGTTTTGTCTTGTGGGAGGAGGGAAATGAACTGAGATAGCCAATCCTTTGCTTTTCTGTGGTATTAATTTCCCTGTGTCTTTTGGAGGCTCATTAGCTTTACTAACAGCTGTCTTTTATAAGACACTCTTTGATAAGGGACTTAAGTGGTAGTTGGGGATGATATAATGGAGGCAGTGGCAGTAGCTGGTGAGACAAAGACAGCAGCAGCAAGTGATGCATTAAAAGCTGTTGCAGCAGCAGCAGATAAAGTTAGTCACTGTGTGGGGTTGCAATACCAAAGTCCATGCCATAAACTAACATGCCTAGCTGTTCAATGGGATTCTCCACCAAAATATTATTGTTGGGTGTATAAAAGCTGATCAGGAAGACAAGACATGGTGGTGGGGAAAAGCACATAAAAACTGCCACCCTAGATCAGACCAATGTTCCAGACAGTCCCATTTCCTGACTTTTGACAGTGGCCAGTGCCAAATGCTTCAGAGGGAATGAGCAGAACAGGCCAGTTTCAAGTGATCCATCCCCTGCAGTCCAGTCCCAGCTTCTGGCAGTCAGAGGTTTAGGGACACCCAGAGCATGGGGTTGCATCCCTGACCATCTTAGCTAATAGCCATTGATGGACCTATCCTTCATGAACTCATCTAATTCTTTTTTGAACTCCAGTTATACTTTTGGCCTTCAGCACCCCCAGGCAATGAGTTCCACAGGTTGACTGTGCATTGTGTGAAGAAGTGCTTCCTCACTTTTGTTTTAGACCTGCTGCCTATTAATTTAATAGGTGAACCCCCTGGTTTTTGTGTTATGTGGCGCACTGGCCAGGGTGAATAATTTAGAGCGCCTTCAAAAATGCAAACATTACAAAAAATAACAGAAAAAAAATGAGGGACACATTTTGTTCCCCTTTGTGCAACTGTAAAGATGCCTGTGCTGAACAAACACATACACAGACAAGAATAAGGGATACGCAAACTGGTCTGTAAAATATGCTACGAGAACCACATTTTGCTCTCCTACCTACAGTATCCAATACAACCTGAATCATATTCTTATTATGTAGAACTTCAGATATATAGAGATATATTCAGATATATTCCATAAATTCTAATACAGAATAGGGAAAAAAGGCCCTGCTTCCTATTCCTTTTGTTTTTAATTTCAAATCTTCTTAACAACACATGAAGTTAGAAGGGCCCTAACCTATGAAATCCAAATCTTGTATGGGGGAGGTTGCACCCATAGGAAAGTCCTGTCGTTCCTTTTATTCCCTTGGTTGGATCCTTATCAAGTGAGGGGGAACAATCTGCTCCTTGTTCCCATTCTCCCTAAGTTGCTTGGCTCTATGTGGTGAGATATTTCTTTTAGACAATTATCTGCTCCTCTTCGAGGCTAGCACTAAGATGATTTGACTTTTGAGCCAAAGTAACTGATGATACAATGCAGAAAATATTCCACAACAATAAAGTGAAACAGTGAAAATTGGTGAAATCATAGAATCATAGACTTTAAGGTCAGAAGGGACCATTTTAGGATCATCTAGTCTGACCTCCTGCACAACGCAGGCCACAGAATCTCACCCACCCACTACTGTAACAAACCACTAACCTATGTCTGAGCTATTGAAGTCCTCAAATCGTGGTTTAAAGAATTCGAGGTGCAGAGAATCCTCTAGCAAGTGACCCGTGCCCCACGCTGCAGAGGAAGGTGAAAAACCCTCAGGGCCTCTGCTAATCTGCCCTGAAGGAGAATTCCTCCCCAACCCCAAATATGGCGATCAGCTAAACCCTGAGCATGTGGGCAAGATTCACCAACCAGACACCCAGAAAAGAATTCTCTGTAGTAACTCAGATCCCACCCCATCTAACATCCAATCACAGGTCATTGGACATATCTACCACTAATAGTTGAAGATCAATTAATTGCCAAAATTAGGCTATCCCATCGTATCATCCCTTTCATAAACTTATCAAGCTTAGTCTTGAAGCCAGATATGTCTTTTGCCCCCACTGCTTCCCTTGGAAGGCTGTTCCAGAACTTCACTCCTCTGATGGTTAGAAACCTTTGTCTAATTTCAAGTCTAAACTTCCTGATAGCCAGTTTATATCCATTTGTTCTTGTGTCCACATTGGTACTGAGTTTAAATAATTCTTCTCCCTCCATGGTAAGTATCCCTCTGATATATCATATCAGATATCAGAGCAATCATATCTCCTCTCAGCCTTCTTTTGGTTAGGCTAAACAAGCCAAGCTCTTTGAGTCTCCTTTCATAAGACAGGTTTTCCATTCCTCGGATCATCCTAGTAGTCCTCCTCTGTACCTGTTCCAGTTTGAATTCATCTTTCTTAAACATGGGAGACCAGAACTGCACACAATATTCCAGATGAGGTCTCACCAGTGCCTTGTATAATGGTACTAAAACCTCCTTATCTCTACTGGAAATACTTCGCTTGATACATCCCAAGACTGCATTAGCTTTTTTCATGGCCATATCACATTGGCGGCTCTTAGTCATCCTGTGATCAACCAATACTCCGAGGTCCTTCTCTTCCTCTGTTGCTTCCAAGTGATTCGCCCCCAGTTTATAACTAAAATTCTTGTTATTAATCCCTAAATGCATGACCTTGCACTTTTCACTATTAAATTTCATCCTATTACTATTACTCCAGTTTACAAGGTCATCCAGACCTTCCTGTATGATATCCCGGTCCTTCTCTGTATTGGCAATACCTCCCAGCTTTGTGTCATCTGCAAACTTTATTAGCACATTCCCTCTTTTTGTGCCAAGGTCAGTAATAAAAAGATTAAATAAGATTGGTCCCAAAACCGATCCCTGAGGAACTCCACTAGTAACCTCCTTCCAGCCTGACAGTTCACCTTTTAGTGTGACCCATTGTAGTCTCCCCTTTAACCAGTTCCTTATCCACCTTTCAATTTTCATATTGATCCCCATCTTTTCCAATTTAGCTAATCATTCCCCATGTGGAACCGTATCATATGCCTTGCTGAAATTGAGGTAAATTAGATCCACTGTGTTTCCTTCTAAAAAATCTAAAAAATCTGTTACCTTCTCAAAGAAGGAGATCGGGTTGATTTGACACGATCTTTCTTTTGTAAAACCATGTTGCATTTTGTCCCAATTACCATTGAGCTCAATGTCCTTAACTACTTTCTCCTTCAAAATTTTTTCTAAGACCTTAAATACTACAGATGTCAAACTAACAGGCCTGTAGTTACCTGGATCACTTTTTTTTCCTTTCTTAAAAATAGGAACTGTGTTAGCAATTCTCCAGTCATATGGTACAACCCCTGAGTTTACAGATTCATTAAAAATTTTTGCTAATGGGCTTGTAATTTCATGTGCCAGTTCCTTTAATGTTCTTGGATGAAGATTATCTGGGCTCCCCGATTTAGTCCCATTAAGCTGTTCAAGTTTGGCTTCTACCTCGGATGTGGTAATATCTACCTCCATATCTTCCTTCCCATTTGTTGTCCTACCATTATCCCTAAGCTCCTCATTAAAGACTGAGGCAAAGGATTTGTTTAGATATTGGGTCATGCCTAGATTATCCTTAACCTCCACTTCATCCTCAGTGTTTAGCGGTCCCACTTCTTCTTTCTTTGTTTTCTTCTTATTTATATGGCTATAGAACCTTTTACTATTGGTTTTAATTCCCTTTGCAAGGTCCAACTCTATATGGGTTTTGGCCTTTCTGACTTTTTCTCTATATGTTCTGACCTCAATAAGGTAGCTTTCCTTGCTAATCTGTCCCATCTTCCACTCCTTGTAGGCTTTCTGCTTTTTCCTAATCACCTCTCTAAGATGCTTGCTCATCCAGCTTGGTCTACAATTCCTGCCTATGAATTTTTTCCCCTTTCTTGGGATGCAGGCTTCTGATAGTTTCTGCAGCTTTGACTTGAAGTAATTCCAGGCCTCCTCCGCCTTTGATCCACAAGTTCTTCAGTACAATCCACTTCCCTAACTAATTTCCTTAATTTTTTTAAGTTAGCTCTTTTGAAATCAAAAACCCTAGTCCAGATCTATTTTTGTTTGTCCTTCCATTTAGTTTGAACTGAATTAGCTCATGATCGCGTGAACCAAAGTTGTCCCCTACAACCATTTCTTCTATGAGGTCCTCACTACTCACCAAAACCAAATCTAAAATGGCATCCCCTCTTGTTGGTTCAGCAACTGCTTAGTGAAGGAATCCATCAGCTATCTCAGGAAAATCTGAGCCCTATTATTATTACTAGCACTTGTCCTCCAGTCTTTATCTGGGAAGTTAAAGTCTCCCAGGATCACACAATTCCCATTAGTATTTACTTCATTAAAAACATTAACAAGGTCTTTATCCATATGTTGATCATTTGGAGGGACTCCTGTTGTGTTTTAGTTTCTCTAAACATGTTTTTCCAAAACCAGAAAAATTTGCATTTAACTGAGAAACAAACAAAAATTAAACACAAAATGAGCAAGTTGTTAGAAACATAATAATACATCAAATCATAAAAGCACATTTCCCGAGGCTGAAGGAAATGATGGCAAAAGAGATGAACTTCATGGCAAAAAGTTTTGATGCCCTGCAGGAACCTGTCTCTGCAAGTGATGAAATATTTTAGCAATTGGGTTCACAGTTAAAAGCTACTAATGGAAAGATCACTGATTTGGATCTTGCAGTGAGTGACCATGGTAACATGATGTCAGAATTAACAAAGAAGGGTTCTTAAATGCAATCAAGTTAGGCTTTCTGGAAAACAAAATGAGAGAGAAAAAATATTGGATTCCTGGAGCTTCCCTAAATTGTTAATCAGATCAAAGGGGAAGCTATTCTTAAGGAAGGATGGCTATAATTTTTGAGAAGTTACCAGTTGCTGTCTCCATTATAGTCCTCCTTCAGCTTTTCAGTACTAGGGTGACAGGTGCTTTAGAAATACAGACAGGCAGATGGATGGGTGTAAAGATGGATAGATAGATAAATCCTTTCTCCAATGGAAAGAAAATGCTAGCTTGCAGGCTCTTGTGTTTCAGTCCTGTGTTTCCTACAATAGCTGTCTGTGATTGGACCAAGATTCTTTTGTGTTGCAAAATCAGTTGTACTTCGTCTGAAAATTCAGCTGTGAGATTTTCCCCCAGATAATAACTCCACTCGTAGCCAAGAAATGCTTTTGTTGGAGGTAGAAGACAATAACATACTTTAGGTCATGAGTGTTCTGCTGTTTCCCATGAAATTCAGGATTGTGGTCAGCTGCCATGCTCACGTTTCTTATGCCATGCTTCTTTTACCGGAGGAGATGATTCATTTTGTGGACTGACTTGAAATGGGACTTAAGTGGATTTGAAAAACTTTGATATGAGGAGAAAATTTTCTATTTAAAATAGGTTGAACAGCACAAAAAATGTTGTTATACCCTTAGTTGTTCCTCTACATATTTCCTTGATTTAGGTGTATTCCCACATAATTTCTGAAGTTTTAAATACACTGACTGGGTGTAAATTTACATGATATGTATGACATTGTCTTATATCCCCACTCTGTTTCCCTCCTGGTTTAAACTGATTTCAATACCCTCATTTGTTTGTCAAGTATAACAGGCTGGATAGTGGTTTGATTTTTTAGATTTGGGGCTAATTTTTAAAAAATTGTTGTTGTTAATAATCAAATATATTGCACTGGTGCCTAGGAGACTAAATCATGGAGTAGGACCCTAGTGAGCTAGGGGATGTGCCAAAACAGACTAAAAAGACAGGCCCTGCCCCAAAGCGCTTACAATTTAAGTTTTACTCTGGAAAAGCCATATCAACTGCCTTCTAAGCGAATCTAAGCAAGTCTAAATTAGTATGTTAAATCTTCTCTTGCCTCTCTGAACATGTGAATTACATCAGTTTGCCAGACACAGGGATATGGAAGGGAGTGTTTGCTGCAGGTTTGTAAATTAATGCAAGTCTAATGGAGTCTTACTGAAATAAGAGACTCTGGACTCTATTGTGTGACCACTCTTCATGATGGTGAATGTTTGCTAATGCAATGGACCTACTCAGTCTGAGCAGGAGTTGCAACATGGAGTGCTGGGAGTCTACACTGGCCCAATGTAGATCTCTTTTATTAATTTATATGGAATATATGGACCCAAAGTGCCAAAGGTGTTAACATGACCTTGAAACTGTTCAACATGAAACAATTTTAAACAAAGTGTGGGTGAGGAGGCTGGTTTTTGAGACTGCAGCCTGCATAGTACCATGGCAAACACAGCATTAAAATCTTTTAAATCCTTTAGTAAAGATATAGAAAAAAAGGGAAAAGAATTGAAGCTTTTGAAATATAAGGTATTAAGTAAGGCTTTCATTTTAACAACATCCCTGGTTCCCTTTCCCTTTAGCTGGAGAGAGTTTTCAGAACTCTCCCTTGTTTGACAGTCTCTTAGATTGTATTCAAGATAGTAATACCTGTCTGTTTGGGGAAAAGAGACAAAGTTTTGTTGACATGGGCTGGAGCTGTCATTGTCATTGTTGGTGGTGTTAAAGTCTGATCCTGTTTCCTCAAAGGCAAAATGGGATAAACACACACAAAAGGGGCAAGAAAAGAATGGCAAAGATACAAAATGCAGCTTCTCTCTCTGGTGTTAACTCTCACATGCAACCTCACTGTTGGAGAAAAGCACAGGCACAGCGCACGGTCTTATCAGTCACTCAGCACCCTGGCAAATTTGTACAAGCCCTTGGCTGTATAGCTTCCTTTCTGGTCACAGGTTTACAGCAGTGTTGCAAAAAAGACAGTTTTAGTTGGCTATGCCAAACTCTTTTTAGAAAGAAGGAAAAAGGAGAGAGAGAGAGAGAGTGAGAGAGAGAAGAAATACAGTGGGGGAAGGAAAAGGATACATTGAGGGTGAGAGGAAGCCAAAGTTTCACATCATAGGTGGTGGACAGGATGGAGCTGGTGGTGACATCTGGCTTCCTCTCTCTGGCCTGGTCTGGCCAAGACATCTCTCAGGACTAGGACAAAGACGGTCCAGGGCCCCAAGAAACAGTCAGCATGGCAGCCATGACAGTGAAGCTCGCCTCTTCCCCTTCTTTCAGTTAACCAGTGTTGTGATAGCCACTTTCCCCCCCCAAAGTCTCTTCTTCTAAGGACCCCCAAAGGGCAGTGGTGGGTTGAATAACCCATCCCCTCATTATTTTGTCCACCAGTGAGGCCTAATTTCCAACACACCCAATTTGGTTCACTCATTTCTGGTCCCACACTTCTCTTGTTTAGCAGGCATAGTCTTAACACAGTCCTTAGAATTATACCAGTAGGCCTTTTTGTTTGGATGAATTCAGTCTGTCTGTCTTCCTTTTATACCTTTTCCCATCAAGATTTATTGATCAACATTTATTGATGGAAAACATTTCACTTGTCACAGCTGAGCTCACAGTTAGGCGGCCCAGTCATCACAACAGATCTTCAGTAGTATAATTAGTTGAGGTCCATTTTTTACATGGTGATATATAATATCCTGCCCACCTTTGAATTAATAAGAACCTTTGCCTCAATGGCAAAATTATATTGGACTGAGCTCTGGTTTTGCGCAGTGGCTGGCCCTGGGCATGGTGTTGTCCATTTGTTAAAAAATTATTTTGGATGCATCATGATGGAAGGCACTACAGTATTTCTAAAGTTCAACAAATTTAAGTCATTTGAAAAAGGATGTAATGAACAGAATCTTTGCTGCTACCTGAATGTTACCTCATGGTAGTAGTGGTATCTGGTCAGTAAAACTGCTCTTTTGGTTAGCTTTACTCTGCATAATTTACCTTGATATTTCTGGTTGAGAAAACTCATGTTTAGACTGATGACACTACAGGGATATGTAAATCATGTTGGTTTTTTTTCAGAATAAATTCCTAAATAGACTATAATAGTAATAATGGCCATAGGTCAGGGCTTTTCCTGGGGGAAATTTTAATGAACTAGGACTAATGGTCTCAGATAAAACTGTTTCATCTTGTCATTACCACCTGTAATGATCTGAACGTCAGTTGCTTTTGCAGCTTAATTATAGCCCAGAGTGAAACTTAATCCAGCATCTCAACACAGTGTTGTTTTGCAACCACATCAACTAAAGTTTGTCTACATAATAAATACAATATTATATGTGGTTTGCATCAATCCAATGTCTTTCTACAGTCAGATGATCGTTCGTGGATGATCATTAAGGAAGGAAAGGGGAAAGAAAAAATTCCTTACATGCGCTGCTCTTGAGTATGAAGGAGATTAGTGTTACAATAATGGTATAAGAATATTGGTCAAGGTCAAGTTAGACTATATTTTTGAGGTTACAGATTACACATTGGGATGAAAAACAAAATGCCCAGACATGATAGTGGACGAATGAATGGAGCATGCATAACAGCTATAGAAAGGGTAAAGATGTCTCAAGAAAAGTTCATATGTGTAAGTAAGATAAGGTTATTTTAAATGTGGATAAAGATAGACTGGTTTACATAATGTGCAATTTGTAAAGCAGCGTGGCAGTAGGCTAGAATGCTAGCCGCAGAAGACTCTCTCAGGTCCGTTATGGATCCCAGACTTTTTGAGCTCCTGGAGTGTTTCTGTGGTGTTGAGGTGAAGAAGAGTGGATTTTTCTATCTCTTTTTAAGATTCCTAAGGTCTATCCCAGTGACACTGTTTAGAGCTGGGAGGAAGCTGATCAGTCTAGAATCCTTCACCCCTGCAATAAGGTTTTTCCTATTGCAAAGAACTTCCAAGTCACTCATATCTGACTCTTTGACTGGTGCTACAGATGCAGTAAGATACAGGATGATAAATGTTCCAACTTTCGTGGGTGTTCCACATGGTGAAAGAGAAGAGGGTTTGTATTAAAAAAGCTATGTGCAGCCACCTGCAAATCCAGCCAGTTGATATTGGCCTCATTATTGATAAAAACTGTTAAGGGCTCCTGTTTAAAAAAAAAAAAAGCTGGATACAAACCACCCTGAAATGTGGAGAAAAAGGTGAGACTTTCTATTAAGAAATGACACACTGACATTCACCAACTCATTAATAATTATTCATTTGTATTCATGTACTCTCTGTTGGGGCCCAATTATTCTATGCAACATACAAACACATAAAAGAGACTTGTCCCGAGGCACTTACAGTCTACATAGACAAGCCAGACAAAGGGTGGGAGTGGAAACAAAGACAGGAAGTGGCTTGCCCAATGTCAGACAATAAATCTATGGCAGATTCACAAATAAACATGGCTGTTACTCTGAAACCTGACAAATAAAACCTGTATCACGTATTTCCTAATCCAACACCTGATCCTCTGGGCCGTACTATCAATCTCCACAGTTCTATTAAAAAACTATTGACGTCTAAAAGAAAAAACAAACACACACTTAGGCTTGTAAGTTGACATGTTTTTATACCATTTGGGCTCTGACCTGTAACATAAAACAGATTTTCTTGTGAACTCCTATTTATATTTCATAGAAATATGCTAAAGAGGTTATAAACACCATCCCATTTCTATTTCTTTATTAGCTGAGGATGGAAGAGTTAGAAGTATTGTTCTCTTAAAATAACTAATTTATTTTTGTTGAAAATATTGTTACTGATATGAAATATTTATTTACAAACTATCAGGGCTTTCATTCTCTGAGTTTAGTTGTGTTGCTATATCACACACAGTTAAATTTTTTGTTTAATCTCTGTGATAGAGATTTTTGTATTTCAAAAGAAACTAAGAGTTTGATAAGAAGTTTAATAATAATACTTTATAATAACATATAGCTACATAATTCAAACTTTCCAAAGAGGAGGCAAGATGCCTGGGGGGTAAAACACTGCAACTTTGGTTTTCCCAAGAATAGAGCAGACTGGGAAGAAAGGACCACTTTAGGAAAGTGGAGAGGAAAGAAAATTGGAGAGAGATTGTGTATGAACATGATCCTATTCCCATGAAAGTCAAGGGCAAAACTCCTATTGCTATCAATGATGCAGGTTTAAGACTTAGGTGCCAGGCATATTGAACTGTAGGATGTTTTAAATCTTTCCTTATACTGTTTTGAAGAAGGAAGAGCATTCAACTTGGCTTCTATCCGTGATGCACTATATGCAAGACTTGTTAATCTCTTGTTGGTGCATGGTTCAGAGGCCGTGTGTTATATGGGTGTCTTGGGGTGCATGTGATATATGGGACCAATTGCTTATCCTAAATAATCACCCCATTAGACATTTCTGTAAAGAATCTATAGGCTGAAAATTATTCAACCAATGAATGATAAACACATTAGAATTCAGGAATAGTGCATGAAAAATGTTACCCTAAAAATGTGGCAAAGTTTGTGATTAATATTATACAGTTTGGCCATACATCCAAAAATCATGACTCAAACATGCTTGGTTGTATAATTGACTGTGCCAACTATATGCAGAATTTCCTACCTCAAGACAGTTGATAACTGATAACATGAATTGTGGAATTTTGAATATGCATGTCACAATAGTCCAGCAAAATGACTTGTTTGTAGGGCTGTCGATTAACCATAGTTAACTCATGAGATTAACTCAAAAAAATTAACTGATGAAAAATTAATTGTAATTAATTGCACTGTGAAACAATACAATACGAATTGAAATGTATTAAATATTTTTGGATGTTTTTCTACATTTTCAAATATATTGATTTCTATTACAACACAGAATACAAAGTGCACAGTGCTCACTTTATAATTATTTTTTATTACAAATATTTGCACTGTAAAAATGATAAACAAAAGAAATAGTATTTTTCAATTCACCTCATGCAAGTACTGTAGTGCAATCTCTTTATCGTGAAAGTGCAACTTACAAATGTTGATTTTTTTTTGGTTACATAACTTCACCCCAAAATAATGTAAAACTTTAGAGCCTACAAGTCTACTCAGTCCTACTTCTAGTTCAGCCAATTTCTAAGACGAAGAAGTTTGTTTACATTTATGGGAGAGACTGCTGGCTGCTTCTTAGTTACAATGTCACCTGAAAGTAAGAACAGGTGTTCGAATGGCACTTTTGTAGCCGGCATTGCAAGGTATTTACATGCCAGATGCACTAAACGTTCATATGCCCCTTCATGCTTCGGCCACCATTCCAGAGGACATGCTTCCATGCTGATGACACTCGTTAAAAAAATAATGCATTAATTAAATTTGTGACTGAACTCCTTGGTGGAGAATTATATGTCTCCTGTTCTGTTTTACCCACATTCTGCCATATATTTCACGTATAGCAGTCTCAGCACATGTTGACCCAGCACACGTTGGTTTTAAGAACACTTTCACAGCAGATTTGACAAAATGCAAAGAAGGTACCAATGTGAGATTTTTAAGGATAGATACAGCACTTGACCCAAGGTTTAAGAATCTGACATGCCTTCCAAAATCTGAGAGGATGAGGTGTGGAGAATGCTTTCAGATGTCTTAAAAGAGCAACACTCCAATGTGGAAACTACAGAACCTGAACCACCAAAAACAAAAATCAACCTTCTACTGGAGGCATCTGACTCAGATGATGAAAATGAACATGCATCAGTCCGCTGTGCTTTGGATCATTATCGAGCGGAACCCATCATCAGTATGGATGCATGTATTCTGGAGAGGTGGTTGAAGCATGAAGGGACATATGAATCTTTAGCACATCTGGCACGTAAATATCTTGCGATGCTGGCTACAATAGTGCCATGTGAATGCCTGTTCTCACTCTCAGGTGACACCATAAACAAGATGTGGGCAGCGTTACCTCCTCCTAATTGTAACCAAACTTGTTTGTCTGAGCAATTGGCTGAAGTAGGACTATGTGGACTTGTAGGTTCTAAAGATTTACATTGTTTTATTTTTGATTGCAGTTATTTTTTGTAATAATTCTGTATTTGTAAGTTTAACTTTCATTATAAAGAGATTGCACTACAGTACTTGTATTAGGTGAATTGAAATATACTATTTCTTTTGTTTTTTACAGTGCAGATATTTGTAAAAAAAATAAATATAAAATGATCACTGTACACTTTATATTCGGTGTTGTAATCAAAATCAAAAATTTTAAAATGTAGAAAGCATCCAAAAATATTTAAATAAATGGTATTCTATTATTGTTTAACAGTGTGATTAATAGCGATTAATTTTTTTAATCGCTTGAAAGCCCTACTTGTTTGTGATTTCATTTTTTTCTGTGGGGGAAATCCTGTATAGCCCCTAATGTCAAAATATATACAGTGGTGACGTGTTTTAAAATCTGGCAACACATCCTGGAATAAAGTTTTGTATGTTATGTAACTATTGCATTGGCTTGGGTTAAGAGGCTTTAAGAGCCATGCATATAATACACATCATATCACAATTATAGGCCTGATCCAAACCCCATTGAAGTGAATGGGAGTCTTTTCATTGAATTCAGTGGGCTTTGGATCAGGCCTTATGTCAATGTGTATTTAAGAACATTTTAGGTCTGGCACAGCATATAACTTTTGCACTTGTGCAATAGCATGGTCCAGTTCAATTGATGATTTTTCTCTTTAATGGATAGAACCAAATATTATCTGACAGCTAATGAAGTTGCCCTTTTGCTCAAGTAGTAGAGCTCTATGGTTTTGATCCCTCCAGATGACTGTGATGTCTGTCTGTCGGTCTGTATGCAGACATAGTTCAGTGCAAATTGCCACTGCAGATGAAACTTAATGTCCTTTGGACTTTTGACACTCGGAATGAATTTGTCCAGGGTACCACAAGGAGTATAAAGAAGCCTCATTGATATAATCTTGTCTCCCCAATAGCTGTTCCCAGTGATTACTTAGCCTATTGTTATCAAATAGCTAAAGCAGTTCTTCATCTCAAGTGTCAGAAGCCTGTGCTTTGGTCCCATGTTCTATCCCAACTGGCCACGTGTATGTGTATGCAGTCATAGTCCACTGAGTTTGGATCATCCTGGCAAATTGTAAGGCAGTCCTCAAACACTATATAAAAGCGTTTAGTGCACTGCTAATATTTGATTCCAGATGGATATTTCTATTACTTTTGCTGCTGTTTTCTCTATACATATATAATCTTTTTCTTCTGTCTAATAAAAAACATGCAATAGAAGGTCTTCATTTGCTATAATCATATTGCATGTTTGGATTTTGCAAGCACAATGAAATGCAGGAAATTACAATGCCAGCCCTAATATAATTGACATACAAATGATTTGAGAAAATTGTATAATATACTTATGAAATGGGTTAGCAAGGGCTTTTTTATACAAACTACTTACAGACTACATCCTCTTTGTCAGTGGATTACACAACTAGAGAGCCCATCAGCGTCTATGAGAACTTCCGATTATTTTTTCAATGTGCATTACCATATATATAATTTTATATATATATATATATATATATATATATATATATATAAAATTAAACATCATCTCTTCTGTAATCATGCTGCCCTAATCCACAATTTGTTTAAATGTGTATACAGAGCCTCAGAACGGTCCATAGTTTTCAAATCAAAACAACTTAGGAACAGTAGCAAATATCATACACTTGCTGATCATTTCCTCTTTGAAACTGTTACTAAATCATGGTACATGTTTTAAAAAGCTCTGTTTGCAATACTGAGCCCTGTAGCATCCTTTTTTAATCACTCCAATCAAAGAAGCAGAAGTCCACTAAAATTGTTTTCTATCACTTCCCTGGTTTTTAATGCATGCGAAGATTTTGCCCATAGTTATCTGTTTTCCGTAAGAGTCTTTCAGAAGAGAGCTTACCATTCATCACCTTGAAGGTCACCTTCATCATTCATTTAGACTTTCTTCAGCTCCTCTTGACTCTTTTCTTAATATTTCAAAGATACGTTGCAGGTGAGAGAAGTATGGGAGCATCAGGATTTAGGTGCTTTTGTTCATGTGCATCAGTATTACAACTTAAGTGTCTCAGGGACTTAGGCACCTACAACATTAGGAGGCAGCTGAGCAGGGATTTTGAGAATCTCAGGGGTGCCTAATTGTTGGGTCTAGGTCCCTAAAGTGGCTGGTAGGCACCTAAGGCCCAAATCCTCAAAGGTATTGTAATCAATCACAGTTAGGAGCCTAAATATCTTTTAGACTCTGGGCCCTAAGTCCCTTTGTGGATTTAGCCTCATGTTACATACTCATTAGTCTTTGGAAGAGGTTGTAGGCTGATGTTTTCAAAGCTATCTAGGGTTTGGATACCCAATTTCCATTAAAATGTATATCCAATTCTTTCCTCCCCTGTAGCTTTGAACTGTTCAGCCCTGGTTTTAAGAGTATACGACATACCATCATCAGTATCTATTTCATGTATCACTTTCTCCTTTCAATCAAAATCAATATCAGTTGAATGTCATCCACTCCTGGTAATTTACTGCTTATGTGTTTCTCAGGTTGTTCCCTAATTTCCTCCTCAGAGACCTCAGTTTTCTTATGTCTATGTCAGTTTCTCTTATGTCCCTGGTTTTAAGAGTATAGGACATACCACCATCAGTATCTATTTCATGTATCCCTTTCTCCTTTCAATCAAAATCAATATCAGTTGAATGTCATCCACTCCTGGTAATTTACTGCTTTTGTGTTTCTCAGGTTGATCCCTAATTTCCTCCTCAGAGACCTCAGTTTCTCTTATGTCTACACTCCCATTTCCGATCACAACTATCTCTGGAAAATGAGTTTCCTCCTCACCATCTTTAGTGAAAGACTGACATGGTAAAGTCATTTCACTGCTTCTTTACATCCATTTTAACTGGCCCATCTCCCCCTGATTATCTGCAGGACCTACAGTACAATCATACATGCTGTCTTCTAAGGAATTTGTATTTATATATAAAAATATCTTTTCATGTTATCACTTTGGACTCTAATGTCTAGCTTACCGTTGTTGTACATTGTTTAAGTTTAAGTTTGTGTTCTTCCTATAAAAAATCTGATTTTTTTTATCAAGGATATATTGCATTTAGATGCAATAAACTCATTTTCCACATAACCCTGCAGTTTTTTACTCTCTCTGCTTGACTTCATTGGTTCCATTAATTAATATGTTTATTTACTAAGTTCTAATCAAACCATCTGCTCCTTTAATACAGTGTTTTCTTAAACATCTTCCAGGCTGAACCTATAGTTGTAATGCAAAGAAATGAAAACAGGTGGATGTTCAGCAAAGAGTAACTTGGAGGAGGAGGTGTTTGGGATGAAGGACATTAGCTGGAGGTTTTAGCAAAGAATGCTTTTTTATTGTATATATTTAATGCAATTGGTGAATGTCAAAGGTGAAAGCGACACTGGGAATGGACAGGTGGGAGGAAGCAGATGGAATAGGGAGTGGTAAATGGCTGCCAGTCACATTAACAAACAAAGGAATATGTTATTTATTTTGAGTTGTAGATGCTTGAAGACAGAGTGGATTTAAGAATTCAGGAGTGAGGCAGATGGGATGGAGGAGGGGAAATAGCTTCCAGAAACATGGGGAGAAGACATGGTCTTGTCAGATGCATATGTCAAGTCATATGTCAGCATGGATAACAAAAATAGATATTTACAGTTGGAATAAATCTGTGAGGCAATATTCTGTTTGGTGGAAGAAAATGTTTCTACAGACTTAACTTCCTAATAAATGTAAATGAACATACATGTTGTTCCTATGTCATTATTATAATGATCCTCGATTTAAATAGCACCTTTGGTGCCTAAAGATACCAAAGTGCTTTACAGACTTCACAAACTGATATAAAAACTACATACTGGTGTCACTTGATCCATCACAAAAATATAGCCACCTTTGAGGTGAAACGTGGAAAGCTGTTCAAAAGTTTACACCAGTAACAGGGCTGGAAATGAAGAATACTCTTTGCCTATTGGGGAGGAAGCATGGCTTCTAAGACTAGACCTGGGAATCATGATACGTTGGTTCAATTCCCTGGTGTGCCCTCGGGCAAGTCACCTTGCCTCTCTGTGCCTCCATTTCCCCTCCTTCCACTTCTTTGTTCAGACCGTAAGTTCTTCGGGGCAGGCTGGGTCCCTGTTGATATGTTTATACAGAATCTAGCAAAATGGTATCTCAGCCTTGGCTGTTACTGTAGTACAAATAAATAATAATAATAAATTACTTCAGAGTAGTTTGATACATTTTTGGAGGATAAATCTTTTTACCTTTTTTCATTATCTACAAAACATTCTATATATTAAAACAACACATGGTAGTGACAATGAATAGCTTGCAGAATTTCTTATCAGTTACAGTTTTTGAGTGTGTCTGGTATGTCTGGAGTGGTTCAAAGTTAACCCATCACTTGTCAGTGTCTTAGAGGTTGCAGACAGTTAAAGATTGAGACAAAGGGCAAAAAGGAAAAATCTGTGTCAGCTGATCTGTCTGAATCGTGATATGACCAGTTGAAGGTTGTTACAAAGGATAGCGGTTGGCACAGGTTTGGGCCATGAGCAAAATACAGACACTTGGGAAAGGGGTTGGCCTGAGTCTATATAGAAACATTTTGCAGAGATTACTATGCTGGAAAGAATGAGAAAAAACTTAGGACAAGGTAGTTGTGTTTTTCTGGCTATACTAAGATCAAGCTCGAGACTTATTAAAAATCAATAGAGCTAAAGCCAGACCTGTTCAAATACATTGTTTATTATTTTATTGGTTAAAATGTTCATGTTACTTATAGAGGTTGTGGGATAGCTATTGCTGTGTTAATGCAGTGTCAGGGCTTTCATTATAATCCTTAGTTTTCACACACTCCTATTTTCTGTTAAATTTTCCTTTGCAGCCAACTCTTTCCTTTCTTCGCTTTATGCAGAGAATTCTTTTTTAAAAAATACAAAGAAACACCCTTCAGTTGTTTATAGGTGAAGAATACTCTTTCCTCTCTGTATTTTAAAACTTTTTAAAAATTACCAAGAAGTCAAAAATCTCTAAGGGAACCTGTACCAACTTTAGTGAATTGAGAGTGGAGGAAACACACAAACAAAACTTAAGTCATTGAGAAATCACTTTTAAGTGCTCATACTCAATAATTGGTAAGATTTTAGCAGAGCCACATAAAGCTCCATTCACAATGAACAGATTCCTGTCTCTTTAGTTAATACCATTCTTATTAAAGCAAAATAGAATTTTTGATTGTGTAGGCTGTTTTCTTTCATCTCTTTTGGAAGAGAGGGTGAGAGGTATAATAGACCAATGAAATGAGACAATATTGGTTGAATTACAGTAATGTAAATTCGGCCCATCTTCCGTCATTGAGTTCAACTGTTAAACTCTGATACAGAAAGGGTAAGTCATTCCATTTTCTCTAATTCTTTCATTCTGGTCAACTACATGTCTCTGGCTGCTGTTTATTTTGCTACCCTAGATATGGGCTGCAGGCACAAGAATTCTAATCAGTATCTATTTGATTAATTTTAGCAAATCAAGACATTTTACCACAATAGCAATAGGCATTTGGGTGCTGTATCATTGAAATAACTTTTAGCATCAATTTTCCAACATTAGATCACAAGACTTTTCAACTAGGGGCAATTCCTTCTAACTTAACTAGTCTTGCAAAGCAAAACCATCATTTCACTGTCTCTAACTTGACATTCCACAAGTAAATGGTACTTAGGGTGATCAGACAGCAAATGTGAAAAATCAGAACAGGGGGTGGAAGGTAATAGGAGCATATATAAGAAAAAGAGCCAAAAATTGGGACTGTCCCTATAAAATCGGGACATCTGATCACCCTAATCGTACTGTATCCCACTGATAAAAGCGATCCCTAATTTTTAAGTGCTTACTTGTGAGTAGTAATATAAAGCACCTTACCCACTTGTATGGGAGCCTTTTGTAGATTTAACTTTTCTCTACACAGTGCACATTGTCTGGTGATACCAAAAGTAGCACAGGAGACATTTGACATGGGTTTAATCAGGTTGCAATTTTATTATTAGATGTCTGGGGCTACCTGGAAGATAAAAATGTACAGTGCAGATAACCCCACATTTATTCCAGAATTACCCATGGGACTCCCACCAGCTCCCCTTCTGTTCCACCCCTCCCCCCCTCGCCAGCCGTAAAGCACTGTTTCTTTCATTTGGCCAGCAAGATTAACCCCCCCCCACACACACACACTTAAAGGTGCGGTGTGGTCATTTTTATTCTTTTCAGTCCCCACAGTTAAGCACAATTGTTACTTCATGCAAGAGCAGCAGAATCTATCTATCTATCTTTCTTGCAGAATACTTTCCCTCCAAAATGGATGAATTGTCTCCTGTGTCCCCCACCCCCATACATTTAAACAAGCAAATCTCTTAAAACAGCAAAGTGTCTAAATCCTTGCATTATTAATACTGTACTAAAAAGCTCTCTCTCTTGCCAAGTAGACTGCTCAATCATTTAAACTTTTTACTCTGAAATTATCAGGAACAATGTTAATGGTGCAGCTGACTATAAATGGAGGCAGGTTGCCTGTGGCAATGTCAGATGGAATTCCATCATGCTGAAGGCCCTTGTGATAATCTGGAATGACAGCTTCCTCCATTACTGCTTTTCCCTCTCTGGTATATAGGCATACGGCATGATGCAAGCAGACAGCCCCTGCATTGTGTGTGGAGTCAATTTATTGGCACTGTGTGCGATGCTTATCAATGCTGAATGCATCGTGTGTGTGTTGCAAATGTTACACTGATAAGGGACAGCCAAGGGAGTGGCCACCAAAAGATAAATTTATTAGTGAATTATCAGTAGGTGTGAAAGTGCATTCTTTAATCCTCAAGGATACAGTTATTTTCTGTTACCCACATACCATGCTGTGTTCTCACTGTTATGAGATTGTAGAAATAAATTCTTTTTAAAATTGATAATTTACCAATCTATGAAAATGCTGCAATGGTAGAGGCAGCAGAGGCTAATATGCACCTTTGAAACGGGTAATCAATAATATTGTTCCATTTCAACTAGTTATTATGATTGCGACTGACACTGTTTTCTGTTTATGGCTCTCAGAAACTACAGCCCTGATTTAGTTGTGCATGCTAAAAATAAATTTCCTGGCCTACAAATCACATATATTGTTCATCTGTATTCTTTCAACCCCCCACCCCTAAAATCTGCTTTCAGTTTTATTCACAATGTTCATCTCCATTTCTGACAGGTTCAATGCTAAGTGGGAGGAGGACTTCTAGGAAATAGAATATTCAACAATAGCACACTAGCTTCTCCAATTCGAATATTCAACTGCCACTGGAAATTAACATCAGTGATAGAATCTAATAGCTAGAATTCAAGCTAAAGGTAACGTATTCAAACATGAGGTCATGTTTTCACTGCAAATACTGCCAACCTCAGAAAAAATTAGTGAATGTAGTACCTTCCCTTTACAACTCCAGCAAAACATTTGCTATCTTATGTGTCCTCTTGATCACACAAGTCAAAGAAAGAAAGCCAAATGCACCTGCACTTGGTAGCTTTAAAAATGGAGAAAAACACCTGGCATGAAATAAGTGACTGTATTTGTCAGAGAAGATTATGCTCTGATATAAAAGCTGTCATTCCTGTAAAAGGAATGTGTCTACGTATATCAGTGGACACACACAAATCCCAAAATAGAAACTGGTACTTACGGTAGCTGACTTCTCTTTTCTTTGATTTTAAAGCTATAAGGCCAACAGCTTGTGTGGTCTGGCCACACCTTGAATATGCAGTTCTGGTTACCCCATCTCAAAAAAGATATATTAGAATTGGAAAAGGTACAGAGAAGGGCAACAAAAATTACTAAGGGTATGGAATAACTTCCATATGAGGAGAGATTAAAAGGACTTGGACTTTTCAGCTTGGAAAAGAGATGACTAAGGGGGAATATGATAAAGATCTATAAAATCGTGACTGGTGTGGAGAAAGTAAATGGGAAGTGTTATTTGCTCCTTCACATAACACAAGAACCAGCGGTCACCCAATGAAATCAATAGCCTGCAGGTTTAAAACAAAAGGAAGTATTTCTTTACACAATGCACAGTCAACCTGTCGAACTTGTTTTCAGGGGATGGAGTGAAGGCCAAAGTAATAAAAGGATTCAAAAAAGAATTAGATAAGTTTGGGAAGCTAGGTCTATCAAAAAGATGGTAAGGATGCAACTCCATGCTCTGGGTGTCCCGAGCCTGTGACTGCCAGAAACAAGGATTAGATGACAGGGGATGGATCACTAAATGACTGCCTATCCTCTTCATTCCCTCTGAAGCACCTGGCATTGGCCATTGTCAGAAGACAGGATACTGAGCTAGCTGGACCATTGGTCTGATCCAGTATGGCTGTTCTTATGCTAATTTATGCCTGTTGAAGATCTGGCCCATATCATCTGAAGTTAAATATCTACTTTTGCCTCTTCCTTGGTGAAAAACTTAGCTCTAGATTTAATTAAATCCTAATTGAAAATATCTGGAATAGGTGAATCCATCTAATTGAGACCACGAATCTGATCCCAATGAACTCTATAAATTGTGTGTATGACAGTGGTGGGCAACCTGTGGGCCCCAGCCCATCAAGGTAATCTGCTGGCGGGATGTGAGACAGTTTGTTTACATTGACTGCCCATAGACACAGACACCTGCATCTCCCAGTGGCTGCATTTCACTGTTCCCAGCCAATGGGAGCTGTGGGAAGCAGTGGCCAGCATGTCCATGTGGCCCTTGCTGCTTCCCGCAGCTCCCATGGACTGGGAACAGCAAACCGCGGCCACTGGGAGCTGTGGGCGGCTGTGCCTGTTGAAGGTCAATGTAAACACACTGTCTCACGGCTTGCCAGTGGATTACCCTGATGGGCTGCAGGTTGCCCACCACTGGTGTACAATGAAATTAAAACTCAGCTTTATAATAAAATGGTTTCCATCAGCCTCAAATATGCTCAACAGATTTGATAGTTTCCTGTGATCAGTACTTTGTGAAAATCACTAAAATACACATGATTGCATAATCACTCTCAAACAATATGTGAGTAAAGAGAGTAAGTTAATGGGGACTTTCTGAGAAAGTCCTAATTTGATGTTGTCATCTGGTTTCTACTAGAGATAATACCAGCCATTGTTTATTAAGACACTTGCTACTGAAATGTTTCTAAAGGAAGGATGTGCATACAAGATTATTTGAAATAAACTAGGTAGGAGGAGATCTCATTACATTAGTTGGGGTTGTACTTTTCCAAGAAATCCATACTTCCTGTACAGTCTATTACAGTCAGTTTTAGATGGGTGTTTCTGTAAAATTAAATTGCATATAAATTAATGTTCAAAGGCTTGATTTTGTGCTAGCTGGAGTAAAAATAGTTATTACTTTTGGGATGTGCTCATTGTCTTGGAATCTAGGTACAACCAAACTTGTTAAGTGATTCTTAAATAGTATAAAGTTGAATTTTATTTTTTCCTTGAATTTGTAATACAAAGAGTTGGCACTGATTGGTACCTTTGTTGTCATTGGCAGTCCTAGAATTAAAAGGGCACAAAGACTGAACTGTCCTCTAACTCCTAAAGATGGTCCTTCCAGAAGGTGACTGAGGCACTGGTAATGGTAGGGGAAGCCTGCCTTGTTGATAGCTTGCACTTGTTCTCAAAGGCTGATGATCTGGTATAATCCATAAACACTACATTAATTGTTTAAACACTGCAAACAATTGTAAGTGTTAATTGTCTTTTCCATTTTTCCCAATTAGTAGTAGTAGTCACTGACTCTTGGGAAATGGGTTTCTGTTCTGGCTATTGTTCACAACTCCATCTATAGTGATGTTATACCATAGCCTCAGTACTCAGTAAGTGTGGATGTAATCTTGTTGCAAATTTTCACACACTGATTTCTATGTGCTGTATCTCTCAGTGAAATAATTTTCCCCGGCTTGCTGCCCTAGGCTAACAGCCAAATGTTCTTCTGCATGATATTAAAGATTATGTTGCAAGACCTTGTATCTATATTCTGATATTGAATATTCCACAGTTCAGTGAGTATTTGATATGAAATTTTGATTTGATCCATCATAAAAATGGAAACCAACTGCAAAATTTGAATCTGAACTAGAGTTTGTGATTGGGCAAATCTCTCCATCACCTACAAAACCACAAAATAATTGACTAGCCCACTTAGAGTATGTCACATTCCCGTATGTAACTCACATTAATCCAGTTTGGATTTCTAGCCTTCTCTATTGGCTTACTCACATAAAGCGATTTGACTCTGTTACCGATAAAAGTTAATGGAGCTGATCTTTTTTAGCTCAGATAATAGTAGCTTATGCTTTTAGATTCAGAGGTCTGGGTTCAATCCCTGCAAATAACCTAGCCAGGTGCAAAGTGACAAATGGTGTCTCATAAGAGGATTGCATTGTTGTTGACCTCATGCAGAACTTTCCCGCCTGGGGTAGCAAGGTAGCCACATTAACCCAGTGCTGGTCTGTGTCCACTTCTCATGGCTGGACTATGTAAAGAGGTCTATGGGTTACCTACTGCCTCTGAGCTAACAAATCCATGGGTAGGGGCATCACCTGTGCATGTTCTGTGGCATTATTTAAGAAGCTGAGTTCAAAACTGTCTGATAATGTTGCTGTATCTAGTGTCTTGAGCAATGGGTCATACCCTCTAAACAGACAGACAAAAATGTAATTCTGTTTCCTATTACAGAAGCACAATATAACACTTGTATGTTCTACATATAGAGAAACAGAGCTTTAGGACTTCTATTCACATCTGATTACACCTTAGAATTGTCTGCTCAGCTATGGAAAAAGGTGAATGCTTTAATAACATTCAGTGCTAGGAGGACAAAGAAGTGTATGCATTTGCATGAGAGCGGCAGACATCAGTGTTGGTGAATTAGGTGAGATCTGGAAGTACCTCTGAGAAGTCAGTAGCAGAAAACCCTTATAAGCACAAGTTATGTCAGAGACATAACTGTTGCAGAGATGAGCATTTGGACCATTCTGTTAAAACTGGAAAAAAAAACAGGAAAAAAAAAAGAAGAAAAACCCTTTTTAAAGTAAGAAGGTTCTAGCTCATTGAAACTTTATTCACTATCAGTTTGAGAAGAACCATGAAATCCATGAATAGAAAAATACTGAATGGTTGTGTTGAGAAGCAAAGAATAGGAAAGGCAATGAAGGTCACTTTCACTCACATGCAGTTGCCAGTTTGGTTCCCATCTGCCTCCTCATTCGAATTACCATTTCAAAAGGTCAGGAATGAGAACTTTTTTTTATCAGTCTATGATCCCTAGAACTATGGGGCCCCCATTCCTGTTGGGCCAACAGCCACTACTGCAATACAGATTTGCAACACGAGTTGCAGAAGAGTAAGTAGTACCTCTTGAAGAAGTACTAAGTCAATTTGCAAGCAAAGAAGTGATGCTGGCAGAAGTCCAGTCTTCTAAATCATCTATATCCCATATGTTCTTTAATTTGTTAGTAATTAATATGAATTCTAAAGACCTATTCCAAACTTTTCAGGTGCTTTTCAATCTGACATTTTATAAGCAATGCGATCCTCGTCATCCCGTAATGGTTCACATTCTTGTCCCTTTTTTCTTCAATATCCTCTCCTCTCTAGCCAGTTTTAATTATTTTGGGTTTTTTGGGCTGTGGATAGCCAAAGTAAAGTGATCTTATGAGACCATATGAAAATGTGATTTGCAGGGTTACTTTTCTTAGGGACTAGGTAAAAGTTGAGTCTAGAAAACTAAAGAAGAGAACTTGTAAGCGTATATTCAGAGAGCTAATCGTGACTTCCACTTGTTAAGTGAACTTAAACAATGGATAAAGCCTAGATCACCATGATCTTAAGGTTTTGGACAATTCTGATTTTCTTTTTAACCCCAGGTCTCTTGTTCATCTCTCCAATTCATTAAAATATATGATTCTACTCCTGTATGAGGAAAAGAACATTGAACATTTTGACTACATCCCTTTCAGCCACAAAACCAATTGCTATTTTTTCAAAAAGATAAAAATGAAGCTTTTCCCTCTATGAATCCCCAGGTGGAAGGTACTACATAAGTGCAAAATATTATTATTCATTTATCATGACAGTAGCTTAAAAAAGGTGGATGTGGTACTTCTAAAATCTGTCCTATGGGGAACTTATCCATTTACCTAAATGGGCTTTGGATCGGGTCCTGACTGAGGTTCAACAGCACATGCAGATGTACAAATTTCTTTGAAAATTATGGCATGATTCACTGTTATGTAAATGTGCTATTGTGTAAGGGATTTTAAGGATCAAGATGCTTTAGTATCTAGTGTACCAGTGCATATGAATGCACAGTTTAAAGTACATACACATTATGCAATATAACAGAAGAAACAAATCATTTCTGACTGGGAGTTGTTAGAGGCCAAGGAAAATGTTCACAGAAAGCTTTGTATTACCCAACTGTGTACTCCTTTGTAAGAGTAAAGGTAACTAAAATGACTTAACTAGTAGAATGAAATAACGAGGAAGAGTTGAAAAGAAATGCATGTCTGGAAAATAAGGTGTATTCGGGTGGCTTTAAGCTAAGAAACTCTTCCTGAAAAATACAAGGAGATTATCTAGGGTCACCAGATGACAAGAACAAAATATCTGGACACATTGGGGGGCAGCCACAGGCTCACCCTGCCAGCAGGGCTGGCTCTAGGTTTTTTGCCACCTCAAGGGAAAAAAAAAAAGTTGGGGTGCTGCCAAAGCAAAAAAAAAAAAAAAGCCAGAGTGTCGCCGAAGCAAAATATCGGGACAAATGGCATCCCGACCATACCTCGGTCGGGACGCGGGACAAACAACTAAATATCGGGACATCTGGTCACCCTAGATTATGAACTGGAAATTAAATTGGCATAAACCCACAGAAACCCAATAGACAACAAAGAAATTACATGAAGGTCTGGAAGTGCTAACAGTATGCACATTATTCAAGAATACAACTTGTGTATTGGTGGGTGGTATGTACACGTGTATGAGAGTATTTATCAGTGATTTGTACAGCTCCATGTTTGAAAAAAATTATTTTGTATAGTCTCTTTCATGCAACGTGTACACCTAAGAATTAAATACTGAAAGTACAGCGGACATGGAATATATTAAAAGGAAAGAGATAAGACATGGCATGATGAATATTAAAGTATTAATTCAATCAGAGAATGAGGGTATAAATTATATATCCTCAGATGAGATTTTAAATAAAGACAGAGAGTCAATGAGTAAGAAAGATATGGAAAGGCTGCAGATGGCAAGGAGCTGCAGGGACTCAGACTATGGCACCAAGGGTGGTGAGATGGATGGAGGGACAGGGAGGCGACACATTTTTAGAAATTTATTGGATGTCAGTTGAGTCAAGGCATTGGCTTATATGAGCTGTGCTGCACAAGTACTTGTAGGCAGATACATAGACATAAAGATGTCGGGGCAAAAAGTTCATGGCCAAGTGGAAGTAAATAGGCAGTCTGAGTCAAAGATGGAAACATAGGTGTTAGAGTTGTGTTTTGAGGGTGCCTTTTTACCCTGGTGAAACAATTCTGCCTTGGAAACATTGAGATGAAATGAAGGCAAACATTTACATGGAGGGACAGATCAGAAGGGTGAAGAGGGAGGAGTTATTAAGGATGTCAAAAACAAAAGCTAAACTTAGTTCAGATCGAGTTCTCAAGCCCATTCTTAACCCACACACTGAAGGTCTTGAGATCAGCCACGTCACATGACACACAATGAACTGTAAATTGGTGCAACATGTTACCTAACCTTCTTTTCTGAACTGAGGCAAAAGATTCCTTTGAGATACTTTTCCTTGGAGTCTTGTCTTTACCACAGTCTTAACTGGTTACATAGTCACTGAGATAGTTTGGTCTCCTCAACAGGGGACCACCATTAGAAGTGATCTATCTCTGTCTCCTAGTCACCTCGCTAGGAAACTAGGAATCTAAGGAACTATCTCTCTGTGGAGTCTCCACACTCCCAGTGGGCTTGGCTTTTGGATAGGGTTCTCGGTCTCTCCATTCTGTGATGATTTCTGTCTCTCTGTAGGCGCTCTCTGGATGTTGTGTCTGCTGGCTTGTAAGTGTCTCCTGTTCCTTCAGATCACTTGTCCCTCCTATGCAGTCTCCTCAGATGACTTGGGTGCCACTGCACCCCTCATGACTCCTTTAGTCCACTCCTTCTGGTGTCTTTCTAATGGCTGGATTCACACAGGAGTGCCTGTCTCCATGGCCTGTAGGTCCTTGGCTGATCTGTCATACTCTAGTGTCCGCTTTCTCTCATTGCTGGACATCTCTTCTCATCAGTGTCTCTGATGACTTTCATTTGCCTGCTAATCTCTTTAATTCGGTTGAGGAAAATTGGGATCCGTTGATAGTGAGCAGTGTCTGGAATGCTGTATCTCCCAAAGTGGGCCTTCAGTTAGCCAGTCACTCACTTGCTTCTTGTATCAGACTGGGCATCAAACTCCAAAGAAATTGAATAGTAGTCCATTGTAATTAAATATCACTTTTCCTAGAAATTATAAATAGGTCAGATCCATCTTTTTCACATGGTCAGGTAACAGAAACTCTTTCTGCTGGCTATCAGACTACCAATAGGTGTCACATTTTTCTATCATGGAGCTGTGTATTCATTTCTGGCCAGTAAACAAACTGTTGGGCCTAAGATGTCTAAGATGTTGGTCAGTGCTCAGGTGTGAGGTATGCATTTTTCACATGACATCTTTATATAATGAGGTGGGAACAACACCTATCTGTCCTTGAAATATGATTTCATCCTTCACACACAGCTCATCTTTAATTTGAAAATATGGTTTCACTCCTACCAGTACTTGGCTTTTGTCTACTAGCCACTCTGTGAGTATTGCTCTCTTGACTGCCTGTAGTAGGATGTCCTTTTCCATAGCCTTTTTGGTTTACATCAGCTTTGCTGTTGAAACAGAGAGATACTACAGCATGTTAATGGATTCAGTGTCCTGATCCCTTTCCCCCAGCTCATTTGATACAGGGTATATTTGCCATGCTTACGTCAACAATCATCCTGGACAATATCTGATCTCTATCTGCTGGTGCTGGAGACACATCAACATGTACTGCAATCTGTTTGGAGCACTAAGACGGTACTTTGCTGTGATTGTCTCTAGGGGTTTGCGGTCGGATTGCACTGTTACTGGATGGCCATAGCTGTACTGATGGAATCACTCCACGACAAGTACCACTGTCAGAAGCTCATTTTCTATTTGGCCATACCCCACTCAGTCTCTGACACAGCTCTGCTAGTATAAGTGACTGGTTGCTTCCACAAAAGAATGACACCTGGTCATTTCTCCAGCGCATCACACTGGAGCATAAGTGGCTCTCCAGGCTGGCAATACTTCAGGATAAGAGCATCTGTTATCATTTGTTTCAGCATCTGAACTGCTTGCCCTTGGGGTCCTGCCCATTGCCACTCAACATTGTGCCTTGTGAGCTGACGGATGGTTTCCGCTACTGCAGCTAGGTGTGGACAGAAAACGTATCACTCCTGTGAAGCGCTGTACCCCTTTCACAGCCACTGGACCTGGCATGTTTCTGACTGCCTTGATCTTATAGGGATCTGCCTTCCGTCCTTTTGCTCTCAGCAGATGTCCATTGTATGTCACCTCACGCTGTTTGAGTCACATTTTTTTCAGGGTTGAATGTTATGTTCTTGTCCCTGCATCACTGTAGAAAAGCTTGTAGTGTTCTGTCATGGTTGTGTTCAGCTTCTGTATCATTATGCCCATCAGCCAGCACGGCCATCTGTAGTGACCAAATGGTGTTGCAAAGGTTATCAACATGCTGGACACTTAATCCATGTTTATGTGCCAAAACCATTCCTCACATTCCAGACCATAACGTTTCTGGCTTTGGAGAGCTCTAGCAAGATATCATCAATGGTAGGCAGTGGATAGTGGTGTCTTTTCAATGCCCAGTCCATTGGTTTTGGGTCTGTGCAGTACAAAATTTGCCTGATGGCTTCTTTACCACCACCATGCTGCTTACCCAGGCTGTACTGGTTTCTACAGGTGCTGTGATACCCCTGCTCTGCAGCAATGGCAGATTAGCCACTTTGGCCCAGTGGGGCACCAGCCAATTGGTGGTATCCATAAAAATGGGTGACCCTGTGCCCTGACCTGCTCTGCCCGCCCACCTAGTGCTCCTGCTGGGGAGCAGGGTCGCGGAACAGGGGTTTGCCCCATTCTGCCCACCTGCCCAGTGCTCCTGCCAGGGAGCGAGGTTGGGGGAATGCCATGTGGAGCGGGGCAAGCCCCCGTGTCCTGACCCCGCTCCCCAGCAGGAGCATCATGGAGGGAGGAGACTGCAGGTGGAATTGGTGGGGAGGGGCCTCCACTTGCTCTTGTCCAGAGCCCCACAGAACCATAATCCACCCCTGCTCTGCAGACTTTCAAGTTCCTTGCATAGTAGATTACATAGCACCACTGAAAGTTTCCTTCACGATAAGTGCACAGGTTCCACGGTGGGGTCTACTTCCAATTTCAGCTTTCCTTAGAGGCACCTTTCAGCTTTGAAAACATCCCCATATGCTTTTAAAATTGTCTCCATCGTCCATGCGATTTCACCTTTCGCTTCTTGCACTGCAGCTATAAAATTCTGATGCTGCAGCTTGATTAGATCCAAGGCTTTTATGGCTATATTTCCCAAGAGAGGGCTGTGGTGCATACCATCCACCACCACAAACTTCAGTTGGTACCATCTATTATTGTTCAGGTTAATTACTATGAGGTTACATCTTTCTATGAGCTGCATTATGCTCTCATTGTATATGATTATGACTGTTCTTTGTACTTGCTGTGTTTGACTCCAATTCACTCTGAGGAATCACATTGCAGGAGGCCCTGCTATCCAGCTGAAATCACATAGGACATTTCCCTATTATCATTGTTGCATGCACAGAGCATTGTCCCTTGTTGCTTGCTTTCCTGTCCAGACAGCCTGAACCAGGTATGCTCTCGGGTTAATGGAGAAAGTCATGATGTCATTACCACTTTCTGAGGTGTCATCCCCCTCTTGTAAAAGTCCGACTGAATCTTTCTGAGACCTTCCTCTGCTCTTGCACATACTCCTAAATGGTTCAACCTGCCACATTCCTTGCAGTGCTGTCCTAGCAGGGAACACTTTTCCTCTACCCACTCATGCTATCTTGGACAGTGATGCATCTCACTATGGGTATGGAACCGTGGCCGCCTGCTCTCCTTTGCTGTTCTCTCACTGCATGTTACTTGTGGTGATATTGTGCCTCCTAGGGCTTTCATCCTTCTTCTTGAGGTTTCTGCTGCACGCCTCATGTCTAAGCGTCTGTCTAATGTGATGTTGCCTTCCCAGAGAAGCTGTCCCCACAGGTGATGATCCCAAATGCCACAGATTATCTTGTCCCAGATTAGGCAGTCTGTCAAATCCCCATAATTGCATGTAGCAGCCAGTGTGCTTAAGGCTGTAAGTCTATCCCTTCCCCTTTTGATTAGTCTCTAATGGAAAAAAAACCCCTGTTATTTCACAGTCTCATTCTGCTTTGGAGAAGCAATAGATCCTCAGGGCCTCTAGGACTGCTGTGAGGCTTGAGGCAGTGATGAACTCCTGAGTGGGGCAGCTTTATTCTCCAATAAATTCAAACAATATTTTTATTTTCCTGCTGTTGTTGTCCTCCTGCATGGCCAGGGTCTGTGTACACCTCAAACTCCTCCTTCCATTGCGCTGTGTTTGGGTCTACAAATTCCAGGGCTTCAGACTGAGTGCAATGGTTTATGCTACCAACTACAGCACTGCAAAGAACTCATGACTCAGATCCTGCCACTATGTTTCATTAGCAAAGAGTGAAGTTGGATGCTAGGGTCAAATTGAGCAAGTTGAACATGCACTGCTCTGTCCATGTGGCTGAGCTGCTTTTGGCTTAACTCCTTGAGTTCCCTGTTTTCCTGGTATCCTGTCATGAACAGTTCCCTCAGGGAACGTGGGACCTCTGACTCTAGTTCCACTGACCATAATGCACAAACCAAACCTTTGCTTGAAACTGAAACCAAACCCTTCATTAATACTCAATAATTAACATCATGGTAGTGCTCGGAGGGCTTTTACTGGTTAGAAATCTTGAGGCTGCTGTAATTTATGGCTGGGGGGCCCTGCATTCTCACAGACAGTCAAGGATCAGGGCAGAAAAACAGTGGCTTTAAGCTCCTTTTGCACATGCCCTTCCCCAGCTGCACTTTGCAGTTTTCAGGCATAGCTCAGGATTTCAACTTAATTTTCTTCTTGACCTATGTACATGAGGCTGATAACAGGGTGTGAGATTGAGAAAATAAAAATAAGCATCATCAAACTGGCTATGTGACTAAATAGTGTGCAATGTGCTTATATTATGGCTTGATCAGTAAAAACAACAGAAATTTGAAATAGGAGCAAGAAAAAGAAATCCATAATGAGTTCTGAATATCAGACACATCTTTCTAGCAAAGTAGGTGGATCTTCTAAGTAATGGAAACTCTGTTAACAGTCCCTGATTTTTTTCCAGCTCAAATCCTGCAGTATAGCCTTTAGAGTTAATTAAATCAAATAACAGCTGACTGGTGAATATCAGTATGGGATGGTCTATTAGTTCCAAGAACAAATAACCTTGATTTTTATTGGGGTCAAATTGTACTGAAAACGTAGGGCAATATCAGATGAACACAACTTGGATAGATCTTGTAGCTTCTAGAATATTTGGAGCATGGGCATTTTACAGCTTTATTAAGAAATAGAGATATCTTGGAAGGCCCTTGGAAGGTGAAACATAAAGGGGATTCTTCACTTCGGCAATTGCAATATTAATTCAATTTTTGCAGAAATGACAAATAAATCCCCCACCAGCTTTAAAAAAAAATCCAGGATGGATTTACTGTTTAGAGGGTATTACAGAGTCCTCTTAACATATCAACCACCATCTCCTCTAGTGGTAAACACGTTCATTTAAAATGGAGCAGCAGTACCTAACAGCATACTTTCTACTTGCTGAAGTACCAGTTCATTGGAATTATGCTGTATATTCTCTATGGAAATAGGAAAAGAAGTGTTAGCATATTTGATACATACCCAAAGGGCTGAATCCTTAAATATGTCATACGTTGACACTTCTAGGCTTTTGTCTAATTTTATGTGGTTTGTTAGGTGAAGTGTTCAATAAACTATATACAATCATACACATCAGCTTCTTTGGTTCAGTGTGTTCTGTAAGATGGGCCAAGAATGACTTTTAGTGAGACAAGCTTAGCACAACTCCTTGTGGCTGTGGCCAGCAGCCTTCAAGCCACAGCTTCAATAAGAGGTGGGACAGACAGCAAGAAAGAGAGATACTCAGTGCATCAATCTGCAAGTTCAAAAGTAAAAAACATGACTTGTAGGATGCCTATCCAAACCATTTGAAATGTGCTCCTGCACTTCCCTTCTCTGCATCATTTTCTTCCACCCAAACGAATCATATTTATTTTCCAGCAACTCCATCCTTCCTCAAAGATGTGTCCTATGTATATTTCCTTCCCTATTACAAAATCCATTCTCTAGCTTATAATCAACTCTTCCTCCAAAAGTCTGTGGACTAAATTTTGCTCTCAGACATAATCCATGTTTATTGCATGAGTGTAGATAAGAATGAAATTGGTGCTGTACCTCATAAATAGAAAACTTGCTTGCCACCTCCTACATAAGGATCTCATACTACTAGTAGTTCCATGTATAATATCATGTGTACAGCAAGATGCCTACCACCACCAAGAGGGACAGAAATGCCAACTGTATTTCAAGCTTTATTTGGAAGTACATTTCAATCCATTCATAATCAGAAGTGGTTTATTTTAAGTTATCAGTTGAAAAAATAGGTGCTGTTATAGTTAAGTCTCCCCACTATTCCAGATTACTCCTACAATGCAGTATTTTGACCTCCAAGTTCATAGAACCAGGATCTGAATTTCTTATATTGAATGCAATAATGACAGTTTCGTATCAATACTCATGTATTTAAGGTCCTTTATTTTATTCTAATAAGGTAGCACTCATCCTGCTGCTATTTTTAAAAGTAATATTACTTAATGCCCAGAATATAGCGCAAATGACTGATCTTCTAATTCTATGAATAAGGATAGCTCTGGAAATGGGAAGTGGCAATCATGTAAGCTTTGCATGAGTTCATCTGTTCCTATATGTCAAAATGAACAGAATATACAGTTTAGAGCCTCCATATTTACTTTTCTCCATTGCAAGCTAGAGTGTAGTTCTGAAAAACTCATCCAAGAAAATTTATCTCCTCACATATGTGTCTTCTATCATTTTTTAAAGTTCCTAATGGCTTAATTTCTCTGATGTCATTGTTATGAGCATTTATTTGAACTTGTCGGTCCCTATCTTTTCAGCTGAAAATAACAAATCTAACTTGAAGTTTCAGGGTATTGTACAGTACACTGGAAATAAGAATATTTGCTACAGATTCAAAACATTTATCTTTAAAATAACCTATTTGTATTTGGTGGGAAGCATAAATAAACTTTGCTTTATGATTTGTTTTCTCCTTAGTTATAAAAATCTAATTGCAATTACGAGTTACAGTAAAGGGATTTATGTCCAGATTTCCAAAAATGCTGATTACCCAGCAGCTCCCAATGAAAATATTTTTATTTGCTAGCTGTTTTACCCCCACTTTGCCCAGGTAAAAACGACTATACAAGGTGCAAGGCAGTGGAGAATCCAGTCTATACTGTGAAATAGTGAGTTCTGGAAACAGAGACAACAAAGAAAGATCTCACTGCTAAGAATCAAATCTTATCCCCTCCTCCAGTGCAGCAAAGACCCCCATCTGTAGACGAACCAGTGTAGTTCCACTATACAGAGGCGAGGGACCAAATTCCAAATGAGTGCAGGAAGAAATATTTCTTTCAGAATGGGGTCCCTGTTGAGTACGGGTTGTAGCTGTTTGATGATACTCCTTTGGGTTCTGGTATGTGGTGGTAGGTGACAAGCTGGTGTGTGTGATCAGAAGGGTGTTTAGTTCTGTATTGAAGCAGGTTCTTTCTGGGTATTTGGGTGGCTTGTTCCATGATATGATCTACTTCTCTGGTGGAGTGTCCTTGTTTGGTGAATGTATTATGATGTATACCTCAGACTTTCTCCTAGGAGCATATTCTGTGGTATGTGAGTGCTTGGCTGTAGATAGATTTCTTGGTGTGTTTAGGGTGGTTACTGGATCTATGAAGGTAGGTGTAGTGATCCTTGTAATTAATTTGATTAACTGGGACTGAAGAGTTTTACTGAATAGGGATGGGATTTAAATGAGAGTTTAAGTGCTTTCCTAAGTCAGGACTTAACATTTGGAATTTGGTACATGTGATTCTAATGCATATTTTATAGAGTCAGGGATCTGGGTTGCCCAATTATCCATTGGGTCCTGTAGTAGTGTGAAGAATGTGGGGGTTATCTATATTATTTTTTTATAAATATTGGGTTAATCTTTATGTGTTTGGTGGTTAGTGTGCTGCTCTATGGAACACCAAGAGCTAATTTCTGTTGGAGGTCTTCACACATACACAGAACCAGGTGATAATTAACACAATTGTTGATGCTTAATGGACAATACCTGAATCCACTGGTGGAAGATTACAGCTGATCCCTCTGGCGAAATCCACAAACTAGTTTGGTCCGGTTCAGATGTCCTGCTCAACACCACAGGAGGTCTTCATGTGGGAACTCTTGAATGAAGGAACTTTGGAATAGATAAAAGACAGCCTGTGACTTAAAGGAGAGAGACACTTACTTGGGAGTCAGATTGTCAGAGGGGCAGAAGTTACAGGGGTACAGCCTGTCTTGTCCAGCACTGATGTTTGGGGGTACTTGGGTCAAGCAAAACCTACTTAAACTGGCAAGGAAAGGCTAAGTTTAAGTAAGACAATGTGTGCCCAGGCTTTTTTTATTTTATAATTATCTCCCTCTGCTTGACATATTCCTAAGGATGGATAAATCATATCTGTTTTGAATAAGCTTTTATCTGTCACTGCATTTATCAATTGGTCAGAGCTCCTGGGCAATGCAGTTGGGCCTGCTGAGGTAAGGTCGTTGATAAACAGGGATGCCATACCTGCATTCCAGTCTAAAAGTGGGTGAATTGCAGGGTTCCACTCTGAGAAAAGTGCAGGGTCCACGGAGAAGTGTCTTAACAGGGTCCATGGAGAGACTGAGACATGACAGGTGCAGCTCTCACCCTGCAAACTGAAACAGGGCAACAGTAAAAAGCCAGACGCTAGCAGCATTTGCTTAAATGACTTTCTGTGTGTATATCAAATGGAATGTGTTTCCTTGCACATGCTTTACCTAAAAAATGTGCTACTTTTCCTCTAGTTTTCCTTAAATCTCAGTTGGATGGTGACTGTTTAACTCATTCCAGTCCTCATCAGTATTTAAAACAGGCAGGTTGTCTCTTCCAGGGACTCATTGTTGATTCTCTTTGGTAACTAATGAACAGCTTGGTTAGTAATGAATCACTGTTTTCATATCACTCAATGTAGAGGCAAGTGGGGACAGGAATTTGGTTAAAAATACTGATATCGGTCAGGATGGAAGAATATGAAAATTTCCCATAATGCATATTATCTGTGATCTGCCTGCTGTACATTTTTTTTAATGATAGGTTTCAGAGTAACAGCCGTGTTAGTCTGTATTTGCAAAAAGAAAAGGAGTACTTGTGGCACCTTAGAGACTAACCAATTTATTTGAGCATAAGCTTTCGTGAGCTACAGCTCACTTCATCAGATGCATACTGTGGAAAGTACAGAAGATCTTTTGTGTGTATAAAAAGATCTTCTGTACTTTCCACAGTATGCATCCGATGAAGTGAGCTGTAGCTCACGAAAGCTTATGCTCAAATAAATTGGTTAGTCTCTAAGGTGCCACAAGTACTCCTTTTCATTTTTTTAAATCTCCGTTTCAGATAAGTTGACTTGATATCCCTTTTATAGGGTTCAGTGATCATGGTAATAATATTGTACAGAGCACTGCCAGTAATCTGTGAGTCCCATTAGACATTTGAAGGTGCAAAGTAAGGGGTTACTGAATGGGTTCCTGTACACTGTACATTTAATTGGTGCCCTTTCTGGTACTAAGACTTTCTTCTTTAATTAATGCTAAACTGTTTGTGAAAACGCATTTCCATAGACGCTCAGAAAAGCAAAGTCCTTGGTAATTGTTTATAAGCCAAGCGAAACAACTCTTATATTCAATTCAATAACATTTTTCTGTCTGTCTGTAATGGCATTTCTCTGTAACACAATAATTTTGAACACTGCATCCAATCAACTCCAAAATTTCAGGGAATGTTCTAGGCATCAGTGGGCAGAGCTCTATTTATGTAACCTCCTGGGAGCAGGGATTATCTCTCATTATGGGTTTGCACCTTACCGAGCAAACTGGAGTCCAGATCTCTGTTGAGACATCTGGGTTTACTATAATACAAATAAGCAATAAGACAAATAGGTTTCTGAATACATTTATACTTTGGGGGAAATTCAGGAATGGATCCAAATTTTGCAGTTTGATTCCGTCTCTCAAACCATTTTTACTAGAGAGTCACACACTTCGTTGCTTGTTGTAGGTTGAGCTTTACATTCATTGAGAGAGAGAGAGAGAGCAGCATGTGAAGGGGCTGCCTGTGATACCTGTAGGCATCAGCAGCAGGGGGCACCAGACAAATTCCTCTGCCTGCATTATCAAGGTGGCATTCAATGAATCTGATTTTCCTCTCACTTACACCATGGAAATCAAGTACACATGAGAGACAGTCCTTGCCCCTCAGAATTTACAGTCGAAGGAGACAGGATAGACACAATGTAGAAGAAAGGAAGTGTTGTTATCCACACTTTACAGATCAGGAATTGAGGAAGAGAGACATTAAGGCAAAGCACTTAACCACATACGTATTTTTTTAATCACTGTAAAATTAAATGAATATATTTTAAGCATGTGCTTAAAATTAACCATGTGCATTACTGTTTTGTTGAATAAGGATGCACTTAGAAAAGCACTTATGCCTGTGATTAAGTGAAAAGAAAAGGAGTACTTGTGGCACCTTAGAGACTAACCAATTTATTTGAGCATAAGCTTTCGTGAGCTACAGCTCACTTCATCGGATGCATACTGTGGAAAGTGTAGAAGATCTAGTACTCCTTTTCTTTTTGCGAATACAGACTAACACGGCTGTTACTCTGAAACCTGTGATTAAGTGGTTTTCCAAAGGTCACACAAGAAGTGTGTGACAGGTTCTAGAACATTTCAGTATTTTTTTATTGGAATGAATGTTTCAGCATTCCTGAATTGAAACATTTTGTTTAGGTTTGCCAATCAGAATTGAAACTGTTCTTTTTACTCAGTTCAGCATTAAACTGTTTCTGCCTGAGGTACCATGGTGCTACATAAAATGTGTAGTTCTGGTTCCTCATGTTCCCATTCGCCTCTCTGAGGTGGTCTCCCTTGCCAGACCACCTCTCCCATGGTGTACCATGGTCATTCAGCCAGATGTCCAATCCTCAAAACATTTACAAAGAAAAATTCCAACCTAGCTCTACTTAATTATGACCTATATTGTTTGTTTATTGCATTGTTTTGCAGCCATGTTGGAGAAATAGTGAGCTTTATTCAGGTAAAGAAGAAGCCAAGTAAATAAAACAATGCTAACATCAGGGTGCTAGATCCTTTACATAAGCCATGAGGAAAACTACTTGGGACAGACATAGAAAAGTTGGTAGTTCCCTAGAATGTCAAAGTGAGGAAGAAATCCATACCATCAAATACCCCATTGAGCGTGTAGTGAGTCTACAGTGAAAATGTTGTCTGCTTCATGAAGTGACATAAGAATGGACACAGGAACATTTTAGGATCCCCTACTTTCAAGAATGTTGTATTGGTTTATAGTGGATCACATCATGTTAAGTCACATCACATGTTATGCTGCATCCCTTCACAGAGCATCAAAGATTGAATAGAATCTTCTGATACCTGCTATTAGCCAGTATTTGAAGAGGCCATCCAACAGCCTGCCATGGTGTTTTTTATTGTTTATAGTAATTAACATATAAATATAAGAGAACAGGTAGTTCTGAATCATTGGCCTGACATTTACTTTTCAGTTGTTCCATAAAATCTGGATTTGAGCTCTAGACAATTCCAACTTTCTGGATCCCCAAATATCTGAGTTCAAATTTTATTGCTGTCCGAATACCCAACATTCATATCAAATCCAACTGTTTTTATATAACCCAAATTTGACAGAAGATTCAGTATTTTATCCCAATACTGTGTAAAACTCATATTTCTCTATGTAGCCTCCTTTTCAGAGAGATTAAGATGGAAACAAGGAGTTATGAGTTACTTCCTTACCTATCTCTGGAATAGTGGCTCACATCAGATAAAAACCTGGCCTTAATTTAATAATTGGTTATATTTTCTAACTCTTTCAAGTTTTAAAGGTACTGACATTCCTGAAAGTTCATCTCCAGTGCATCCAAATATATGTTGATTTGTTGGGGAGGCTTCAGAGCAAAATTACTGTATTTACAATGCCAGTTCAGAATTCTGATTATTACTACACTGCTAGTGATGGGTGAATTTCAAAATGTTCATTGGTATGGTTTGCAAAGACCCTGGAAATTTTTTCATGTATAACCAAACTTACTGAGACCTTTTATGGTTTCTGCATACAACCCTTCCCCATTCCCATTATCTGCTATCTCTGAAAATCCTCTGCACCCAGTGAACTCAGGTTTCTCTGTCTTTCTTGGGTTCTAGTCAGCAACTGACAGAGGTAATGCAGTACGCATTGTTTCCCTCCTCTGATTCTGAAGGAAACTCATGAGATTAGATCTGTATCCAACACTGCAGAGACTGCCAGAGACCCCAAGATAGAATCCAGTGAAACGAACAACATGGAGGTCCTAGAATGGGATTAGGGGACTGCTTATCTCAACTGATGTTGATTTAACCACTAGTTTAGGTTGGATTTGATTAGAGAAAGGGATGGATTTGGGAGTGGTTCCTAGGTTTTGGTTTTTGGGTTTTTTTTGTAAACTGCTTCACCTGTCCACATACATTACAAAGTCATTTTTGTTTTTCGGTCTCACACATCTATTTTATTAACAGAGAGCAGGGATAGCGGAGCAATGTGCCTAGCACAATGGCGCCCTGATCTATGACTAGGACCTGGAGGTGCTATGGTAAATACAAATTATAATAATTAATAATAATTAATTACTCTTCAAAACAAAGCAACATAAAGTAGTTGACCTGCTAGCTGGGAAACAGTGTCAGAAATGGCTTGTATGTTGCCAAAGACTGTGTAATATGATGTACAAAGATGTTAAATGATGTCTATGAGATCACAAATCCCTTGGATCTGGACAGTGACAGAAAAATGTTTTATCATTTTATCTATCGAGATCTAATTCTTCCTCTTTGTAGCACATTTCCGATACAGGACATACTTCAGCTGTGAATTTCATTTAAGTGAGAACATTTCATTCTATTGCTTTGGTTTTAGTAATTGTGGAGCAAACCACAACTCTTCTGTCAAACAAAATCATTTAGAATCTCTCAAAAAAAGGAAGCCCAGGTTTTCACGCTTGCACTGAACTTGTGGGAGGTGAGAATCAACTGAAAAAATAGTCCATCTGAGGTTGACACCTTGCCCATATTAAAAATAAAGGAGGAGGAGAAGAGGATTTTCTGGTTCCGCATGAGGCATTTTGGAGTGGGAGGAGAAAAGTAGAGATATTAGAGAAGAGGAGAGTGACCGGGAGGGTAGCATTGGAAAGGAAAAGAGGGATTAAAGTGAAATAATAGCACCAAACTTAAATAGATGGCAGTTTTAGGTACAATCAGTGCTGGGGTAAGGTGACCAGATGTCCTGATTTTATAGGGACAGTGCCAATATTTGGGGCTTTGTCTTATATAGATGCTTATTACTCCTCACACTCTGTCCCGATTTTTCACACTTGCTGTCAGGTCATCCTGTGCTGGGGTGAAGAGGTAAGAAAAATGTGACCCTAACTTCCTGTCCCTAAACTGGATGCCTCTACTGTTGATGAGTTATGGTATGGTACTGCCAGTCATCATCAGACCAAATAAGCTAGCAGTATGATTTACTGGCTGTATATTTGTATTGCAACCCTCTGGATGGAATGGAAGACCAGTTCATTATATGATTGTGATCTTGCTCTAGTGGCTAGAGAGCTATAGGAGACAGAACAATTATTCCTACTACAGCTAATGGAGATTCTCCTTTGGTATAAATGGTATAGACCTGTGCTTTAGAAGCTGAAGGTCCTGACTGTGTCTTCTGCTGTAATAGAATACAGAATAGTAATAATTTGTGTGTATATTAATGTGTTATGTTGGTCTCTAGTGGCTACCCAAATGATATGGAACCTTCAACTGCTCTCAATTAAGTCTGTTCTCCTTTAGCTCAAGTGGTAGGGGCCTGTGTTTCTTGATTGAAGGTCTGGATTAAGGTATAGGTGCTATAGGGTCATGCCTAGGACTCCAGCTTCTGGAATCATGTGATTATATAAAAATCTAATATTTCATTTTTGGTTAGATTTTGTTTCTAGCACTTGTGGCTGTGAAGAAATTTTTGAAAATCTGATTTAAGTGTAAGTGACAAAGTGATGTCTGCCACCTGCCAGAGTCTGCAGACAGTCTGAAACAATAGGTCTAATAGAGGAAAACTGTCCCATTCATGTCTATTGGGGCAACTCCAACACCCACTGTCCAATGCCCTTGCAGAAGCGTCTCTGTGTGGCAGGAAGAGAGGGCAGCGGGCCTGACTAGGAGATACACCTGGTTGCTGAGTTAACTAGAGGGACCCCCTCCCCCACTCTGCTGCAGCCTCTACCTCTTTGGGTCAGAGATGTGACCCTGCTGCTGACCCTGAGGGGAGGATTTCCCTGCTGCTGCTTCCAGGGGGATGGAGGGCCTCTTGTCACCACCTTTGCCTCTCTGTGCTAGTACACAGTCGCTGAGCCATACAGGGGCACAGCTATGTGGTTTGTCTGTTGTGGGGAGCATAGGACCTTTCATTGCCTTAATCTGGCCTTGATCCTGGCTTCATGTGTGATATATAAAATGGTTACTAAGCTTGTTGCGATGGGGTGTCTACGCTCCATGAGGCCTGAGTAGTTAAAAAGGGCCAGTTAACGCTGTGACAGGCTGGAGGAGAGTCAAGGCTGATAAGGCCTAAGGGCTGGTGAAGCCCACTGGGGGAGGATCTGGGATAGGCATAAAGAGAAGAAGTTGGTAGCAAGAGGCGGCTGCAGGGATGAACTCTACAGTCTCTCCCTAGAGAGGAGGGGGAGTTGGCAAGAGATGATGAGGAGTCCTAGGGGGAAATAAGTCCTGGGATCCTGCCTGGGAAAACAGAGTCTGGCAAGAATTTGAGAGGAGGTGAAATAGCCTTGGGGAGCAGAGGAAGCTCCAAGGGTAAACCTGGGGAAAGGGTGGCGGGTGGCAGAAGATGGGAAGGAGACCACACAAACAGCAACTAGGTCAGAGCTCGACTAGACCCTGGTTGCTGGGCATAGAGTCCCTGGGATGAAACTTGGAGCAGTGGGCAGGCCTACGTTCCCCTACCAGCAGAGGTGAAAGTAAGCCAGTATGCCTCGGTACGGCGTACCGGCAAGAGCTGGTGCACAGTACTGGGACTGCCCGGCTTCCCCAGGGGCAATTTAAAGGGCCTGCGGCTCCCAGCAGTGGCTGGAGCCCCAGGCCCTTTAAATTGCCTCCAGAGCCCCGCAGCTGGAGCCCTGGGGTGACGATTGCAGGGCTCCGGGGGCTATTTAAAGGGCCCGGGGCTACCCTGCTTCTACTGCCCTGGCCCTTTAAATAGCTGCCAGAGCCCCGCCGCTTCTCCAGGGCTCTGGGGGCTATTTAAAGGACTGGGGCAGTAGAAGCAGGGGAGCCCCGGGCCCTTTAAATAGCCCCCGGAGTCCCGGGCTGCTGCTGCTACCCTGGTGGGGGAGGAGGAGAAGGTGGGGGCACTTACCATACAGGGTGGGCTGGGCCTGGCTCTGACCCCCTCAGCCCCGCCCCTTCTGCCCTAGGCCCTGCCCCTTCTGGGGGTCACAGCTGGCCCCAGCGTACCGGTAAGTCACTTGACTTACTTTCACCCCTGCCTACCAGCCACTGGGGAATTGGCACAATCTGGGCACTAGAATGGAAGACTGCCTGAGACAGATTGTCCAGTGAGACTTGGATACTCTGGAAGGGGAAAACTACATAGTGACCTGGCAGGAGGGCCAACCCACAAAGAGACAGCATCCTGACTCTGAGGGGAAGCACTGCAAGTCCAGGACTCTGAGAGGGGCTGCAGCGGACAGAAGGGAGCATCAAACTGGGCAGAGCTATTCCCCAGATGCAGCCAAGGAGGGGTGTGCCAGTGGTGAATAGAGAACTCCATGGCGTTTGTCCACAGCCCGTGGGTTCATATTACACTGTCCTTGATTTAGCATATGAACAGCTTACCTTGTATCTGAAGAATCTGTCGTTTGTGTCGGTGGTTATGTTACAACAGCAGAACAATTATGTAAGTAAAGAGCAGATATTCCAAAAGGCCTGCACAAGTTATAGGAATGAAGCATTCCCTGTAGAACTCTATTTCTAGTTTGCATTTTATCCTCTGCAAAGCACAATGAGTTCACAAATGCTGACAAAGTAAGTTTACCTAGAAGTGAGTAAATTGCAAATCACAAATCCTCTCTGCTGCCTCTAAGTTTTGTATGACCTTATGTTGTCACAAAGGATGGTCTAGTCTGGAACTTGACCAGTCATCCTGAGCAATTTGTTAAATCAATAAGTACGGTCTAACTAGGAACTGGAGTAAAATCAGTGAGACTTTCAATGCTGCTTTGAAATTCATTTTCAGCAGCATGAAAGCGTTGCTTAAAGTTAAATTCTCTTCATGGTTAGTAGTGCGGCAATTAGGAGAGTAAAATGTTAAAAATAAAAACAAATGACCCCTCACAGTAGGAGCTGTTCCTTATAAGAAATAAGTCATTAATAATAATACTTGGCTCTTTATATGTATATATATATCTAGAGAGAGAGAGAGCAGTTTTCACCAGTACATTTCACAGCACTTTACAAAGGCACTAAGTATAGCATTAGTCTATTTTCCATGCAGAAGGAGTGTTTATTTCGAGTATTAACCATTTAATCACCAGGAGAGTCTTGTGTCCGTGTATGTGCCAGTCAGATCTTTTAAGTCTTGGTTGTGATCAAGAAGATGTGTATAGATAGCAAACATCACAAGAACATGGCATGAACACTAACACGCATCAGTAAATGAGTTTATTGCTCCTCTAATACTATGGTGGCAATGCAGGATTTCCTTATATAGATTAACCTGCTCAAGCTGTGATATTTAAAACCAGAATTAATAAACTAAGCAGTTTTGGTATAGCTTGGTATTTGGATGAGGGATCTCTAAGTAATGGCTTAGTGCTGCAGGAAGTGGCAAAGGTGGTTCAATACATAGTGTTCTTCCTTCTGAGGTCTGGTATAACTTAAAACTTATGTTGACATAGCTCCAGTGCTCAGGGGTGTGAAAAATCCACATCCCTGCGGGTTGCTGCTATGCCAACATAAGCCCTCAGTGGAGACACAGCTAGGTTGATGGGAAAATGCTTCTGTCACCCTAGCTCCCATCACGTGGGGAGAAGGAGTTACTGCAGCAAAGGAAAAACCCTTTCTGTCTCTGTAGTGTGAGTCTACCTCCAGGGTTACAGCGGCATGGCTTTGGCAAGGTAGCTAGGCAGTTGTCTCCCCCCGTAATATAAACAACCCTGGAATTAGTATAGTATCAGTGGATCAGCGCAGTTGCTCGGTGGCCAAAGTGGGCATTGTGCTGGTGGCGGTGTGACAGATTTTTGTTACCAATCTGCCTGGGCCACAGTTGATCAGGCTGGGGCCACAGGATCTTTTTGGGGAAGGAGATGACGAGGCACACCAAGTGTCTCAATTCTAAAGCTTTATTGATTAAAATAATAAAATGACAGCAGAGAGTGCTGGGAATGCTCTCACGTCACTCAGGGGAAGAAAGAATGCCTCAAGCCCTAACCCACTTCATACTCACATACGCACAACCCAGACTGGCCAAGTCTGAGTGTAACAGCAGAAGAAGGGGGGCGGGGAGAAGGTGGATGGGAGTGCTGTCCTGGGCCCAGGCCATCCAAGGATCTGCTGTGATTTCCGAGTTGCTCCAGCTCTCAGGAAGGTTTTAAGTCCTGGGCTCCTTTCGGGGTGTTCCATTCCACGACTTCTGTTCCTGGTGCTCTTTGTACCTGTCCAAACCGGCTTTCTACGGTCTCTTTCCCTTTCCCTTTCCCAAAACACCCGGTTTCAGGGCTGTGAGACAGTTCTGTTTGTTCCTGGCTGGCCTTTGCCGTCTTGCTCCTTTTCCCGGCCCCTGCATTTTGTTCAACAACTCTCCTTTCTCACGGCTGGTCAGGGGGTTGGACTTCCCCCTTTTCTGTCTTGGCAGGTAGCAGTTGGCCTTAAACTGAAATCAGCTTCTTATCTTCAAACTAAGCTTGCTAGCTGCAATGTTAAATTAACCCGTTCTCTGCTTTTTTCTTTCTCTCCCCCCCCACTTCTTGTACCTGCAAAAAAAACTTCCACTCCCCACTTATACACCTCTGACCCTCCCCAAAATGCTTTGCGATGTGAGCAACAGCATTAGCAATATACAATGCTGATCTACCTTCCCTGAAAACTCCCTAAGGGGGGGGGCATTGGGGTGTAACAGTGGTACCATCTTTCAAATGAGAAGTAAGAGTAGTTCTGATCATTTGTGGGCATTCAAAATCCCATGGCACTTCTTGTGGAGGTGTTAACCAGGTTAACGTCATCTTGGGCAATTACAGTACTGTATGTTCTATCAACCTAAGTGATTCCTGTCATTTCAGTGGGATGTGGTATATTTAATTCCCTTTTACAGTGTTAACATGTGCTGTTCAAAGCATTGCCATGTTTCAGTACAGAGGTGGCTGCATTTCACTGGTAGGCAAAGTGGCTAGTATGTCTTATGAGTACATAAGAGAGAGATTTGGTACAATCAGTTAGTAAAATCTCTGATCTGCTTTGGGATTCATTTGGATTATAGGCACTATATAAATGAAAGATTCTCTTTATCCTTCAGCATAGTTGGGTAATCCTTAGAGATACAATGGTGAGATGTCAAGTTATTCACCAAATTACTGCAGAATATCACTTGATGTGATTACCTAATTATCAGTGATACAATTCTTGTCTCCACTGCATAGAAGAAAAATATATTATCACTACCCCCTTAGCCTCCTCCATGACATCAAATTCCAAGCACTAAATCACTGAATTAATGTGTAACTTATTTAACAATTTCATACACTTACAAATTATATTCATAATCCCAGTGCTGAAATCAAAGGACAGAGAACATGAGCTATTCTAAGGGAACAAGGGATTCTTCCTTTCAAACTCTGCTTTCCTTCATTCTCATTAATCTTCACCATCTCCTCATAGATCCACTGTACAAGAGCACTTCAATTGCAGTGGAGGATAACTAGCAGGAAATGTGTTTTTAATAGGAAAGACCCTGCAAAGTCGCTGCTTATCTTAAACAAGTGGAATGGTGTCCAGAAAACAGTGACTCGGGATCAACCACTGGACTGGAATGGAGAGGCTGTTGATCTGCTGGATGACCTTGGGCAAACCATTTAACTTCCTTGTTAACTTTAGTTTCTATATCTGGGAAATGGGAATATATTTCCCTGACTTTGTAAAGTGCTTCAAGAACTGCAGATGACAAATACTGTGTCAGAGCTAGGTTTTACTATGATATGTCTAGGTCAATACTGCACGAGACTTAGGAGGAAAACAATGTCTCTACAAGTCAACCTGTGTATCTAAAAGGTAAAGATTGTGTGTGAGTGCTCCATACCATTGGTCCACTCCTGTCCTTTGTCCTTGATGATTTGTACTACCCAGATCTCAGCAAAATACTTAACCAGAGTAGGGAGCAGTGACTTTGTCCTCTTAATACAGGATCAAAAATCAACTTGGGAAAGTGCAGGCACTAACTAGACCAACGAGCAAAACTTTACAAACTGTGAAATGCGAAAGGGGACAGAAAGAGACAGCAATCTGAATGGGTTCTCAAAGCTACAAGCAATAACCTCCTTGGAAAATCCTGCAGTGATCTGATTTTCCCTGGAGTTGTGTGGGGAGTACAGGTAAATGTAGAATTCAACTCTATGCACCTAGGTGCATCCAGCGATGTAATAATAAGAAATAATTAATCACAACCTATTCTTACAGCATCTAGAAATCATGTTCAGTATGTGGCAGTGGCAATCTTACTCATTCTTGTCCATGGCCATGACACTTTCTCTTGAGTCCTGCTTCCTTTCAGTGCGTGGCACTACAGGAAGTCATCAAATTCCTGTAAATCTCACAGCAGTGCTCTGCTCCCCTTCCCCTGAACATGCACAGGCAATGAATGTTTCTAGAGTTTGTCAAAGGTTCCTTTCCTGGATAGGACAATTCACTTTACAGGAAGGATAATCCTCAGAAACCAGGATTTTTGAATGGCAAAGCTTGACAGACCCACTAGCAGAGCAGAGCTAATGAATCCTGCAGGAGCTAATCTTCCATAACTCAGTTATCTATTTCAGTAAATAACATTCCTCAATATTCTGATTGTAACAGAACATGCAAGAAAGATTCCTCACATGCGTTGCTATATTGCTTGTTGCATTAACAGGCTTTTTCACCTAAGGACCTTTTAAAAAAAATGGAAACCATTCTGTTTTAAAAAGTGTCTTGACACAAAATAAAAATAGGTATGTTAAAAATCATAGAAGTGGACCTTAGGGTTCCTCTAGTACCCCCTCCCCCATCATTTGCGGAACCCTTAATGTGAATCCTTGGAGTCCATAAATGTCTTAGAATTGCAAGAGAAAAAAAAGATGAAATGCTGATGGATTTTCTTTTGACTCTTTAATGAAGCTAAGAGGCTCCTAAGAAGCATTTGGTAAGGTGGAAAAAAACATACACACACTTTAAAAAGCCTTTTTAAGTCTAACTTTTTAGACTAACTTTTAGACTTTTTAGTCTAACGTTTCTCCCTGAGGTACACAGCAATTTCCTCTCTTCAGATGCACATTGTGAGAAGGCCATCAGTAAATTAAAGAAGCCTAGTAAATAGAACTAAACCTAGGAAACCAGCACACTCAAAATATAGTGAATCCTAGCTACCACTGGTACAGTAGGCCTCAGTTTACATCCACAGGATTGTAAAGCAGCTTCACAACAATGTAATGGTCTTTTGTGGTCACACATGATTATGTCACATCTTGAGTGCTACCAGTAAAAATCTCTTGACTTGCCAATAGACTCCTTGGTTTGTTATCTGTTTTGCCCATGTGGACTAGAATCTTCTGTTGTTGGTCATGATTGGGGGTAAGAGGAATGTTTATAACCCTGTGCATTTTTCTAGTGAATAAGAATAAGACTTGAAAAACACATAGGGATCATAGGATGCCACCAACACTACCTATAAATCCACTGAAGAAACAAGAAATTTCCTGTATTGCTAAGGACTGATCTCCATAGGTAGACCACTTTCCCTAGAGTAAGTATCAACAAGGATATTTGTATGGCCTTCATTACCACAATGTCTAAGCAAATTACAGACATCAATAGATTTTATCTTCACAACACTTCTCTGAGGCAGAGATCTATTATCCCCGTTTTACAGATGAGGAACTGAGCAAACAGAGTAGACTAAATGACTTGCCCTGGATGACACAGCAAGTCACTGGCAGAACCAAGACCACAGGATCCTGAGTCCTAACCTAGTTCCCTATCCTTTAAGGTATCTTTTACTGTGAAATTTTCTTTTCTTCCATATGCTTTCTGTTTCTGTACCTGATGATTTTAGATGATCTGGAATGGAGAAAAGGAACACAGCTTGAACAGAACTGGTACATAGGACTGGAGGGTACTCCTGGCTCAGAAGTCCAGTCTCTGCTATCACAGTCAACACGGTCTTAAATTTATCAAGCTCCATCTTAAAACTAGTTGTTTCCCCTCACTGCTCCTGTTGAAATGAAGGCTGTTTCAGAACCTCATTCCTCTGATGATCAGAAACCTGCTTCTAATTTACAGTTTAAACTTATTCATGGTGTCAAGGTTCCTCCCCCACTCTGAACGCTAGGGTACAGATGTGGGGACCTGCATGAAAACCTCCTAAGCTTATCTTTACCAGCTTAGGTCAAAAAGTTCCCCAAGGTACAAAATATTCCACCCTTTGTCCTTGGATTGGCTGCTACCACCACCAAACAAATACTGGTTACTGGGGAAGAGCTGTTTCGAAACGTCTTTCCCCCCAAATACTTCCCAAAACCTTGCGCCCCACTTCCTGGACAAGGTTTGGTAAAAAGCCTCACCAATTTGCCTACGTGACTACAGACCCAGACCCTTGGATCTTAAGAACAATGAACAATCCTCCCAACATTTGCACCCCCACCCCTTTCCTGGAAAATGTTGGATAAAAAGCCTCACCAATTTGCATAGGTGACCACAGACCCAAACCGTTGGATCTGAGAACAATGAAAAAACATTCAGTTTTCTTACAAGAAGACTTTTAATAGAAATAGGAGTAAATAGAAGTAAAGAAATCCCCTCTGTAAAATCAGGATAGTAGATACCTTACAGGGTAATTAGATTCAAAACACAGAGAATCCCTTTAGGCCAAAACTTTAGTTACAAAAAAGATACACAGACAGAAATAGTTATTCTATTCAGCACAATTCTTTTCTCAGCCATTTAAAGAAATCATAATCTAACGCATACCTAGCTAGATTACTTACTAAAAGTTCTAAGACTCCATTCCTGGTCTGTCCCCGACAAAAGCAGCATATAGACAGACACACAGACCCTTTGTTTCTCTCCCTCCTCCCAGCTTTTGAAAGTATCTTGTCTCCTCATTGGTCATTTTGGTCAGGTGCCAGTGAGGTTAACTTTAGCTTCTTAACCCTTTACAGGTGAGAGGAGTTTTCCTCTGGCCAGGAGGGATTTTAAAGGGGTTTACCCTTCCCTTTATATTTATTACACATGGCCAGTTTATACCCCTTTTATTGTGCCAACATGATCCTAAAGCTTAAATAGCTCTTCTTCCGTCTTGGTGCTTACCATCTGATGTATTTATAGAAAACAATTGTATCCTCTCAAAGAACCAAAGAAAACTGAGGGCCAGCAATGGCAGATCTTCTGGGACATTTCCTGTCATCCATGACTTCACAAATAATATTACCAGTGGCTCCGAGATTTCTTCAGTTAATTCCTTCAGCACCCTGGGTGAATAGCATCAGGCCCTGTTGACTAGAATTCATTCAAATTAGTCAGAAGATCTCTGATGTGTTCTTCACTTATCCTGATCTGCATCCCTTCGCCTTTATGGTCTATGATAACTTTGCTAGTCATCGGGTCACATGTTATCTTTTGTATTAAAACTGATTAAAGTAGGCATTGAGCAGCTCTGCCTTATTATCATCTTCTGTTACCAACTCACCTTCTCCACTGAGCAGCAGAACCACACCATCCCTGAGCTTTCTTTTTTGTCTTATTTATGGAGCCCCTTCTTGTTGCCGCTAACATTTCTTGCCAGTTGTAACTCATTCCTTGCTTTGGCTTTACTGATTTTGTCCCTACATGCTCATGCTATTTCCCTGTTTACTTTTTTAGTGACATGCCTGTGCTTCCATTTCCTGTATACATGTGTTATTAGATAGCTAAAATGTTCCTTTTGCAACTACATTGGTCTCCTGTGGCTCTTCTTATCTTTCCTCTGCATCAGAATAGCTTGATGTTGAGATCTCTAGTATTACATCTTTTAGGAACTGCCAGGCCCCTTCAATGACTTTTCTTCCTAATTGGTCTATCCATGGGACCTCGCCTACTATTTCTCTGAGTTGGTTGAAATCTGCCTTTTTGAAGTCCAGTGTCTTTGTTTTGCTGTTCTTATGTCCTCCTTTCCTTAGGATCTTGAATTCTATCAGGTCATGATCACTTCCTCTCAAATTCCTGACCCCCTTTGCATTAGCAACTAATTCATCCCTGTTGGTCAAAACCAGCTCCAAAATGGATTGCCCCCCAGTTGTTTCCACAAATTTCTGAATCATAAAGTTGTCCCTTTACACATGATAAGAACTTGCAGGACATACTGTTTTTTTCTGTATTAATCTTCCAACAGATATCAGGGAAGTTAAAATCCCTTATTCAGACTCTCTCATGTGTGTTAGCTAATCTTGTTACCTGCTTGAAGAACACCTCATACACGTTCTCTTCTTGATTTGGTGGTCTACAATAACATGACTACTATTCTTTTCCCTCTTTATCCTCAATCAAGTACTCTCAGTAGGTCTTCAGCTCACTTCCTCTTGGACCTTGGAGCAAGTGTATACCTTCTTGACATATAGCGCAACTCTTCCTCCTTTTGTCCCATATCTATCTTAGGAGTTATCCAACCAAGTCTCTGTAATGCCAGTTAAGTCATAATTTTCTTGAGATACCGTGACTTCCAGTTCATCCTGCTTGTTCCCCATACTCTGTGTGTAACCCTCAAGGCACTTACCTAGGTTCCTGGGGCTCTGTGTGCATTTAACTCAGGGAGAGGCACACTGTCCCTGGGAGAAAGGGGGTGCCAGGGGCAGACACAGAGTCTGGTAGGCAACCAAGAGTGGGAGAGACTATTTAGAATGACAGAGCCCTTGTTGGCTTGGGGGAGGATTGCAGCCATGCCTGCTTGGAGGAGGAGGAAAAGTCAAATGACTGACAAGGGAAAGTCTTGGACGAAGAGCTAGCCTGACCAATAGCAAGTGAGATGCCCTCCCCTTGGTGCCCTGCAGGAGAGAGAAGCCATTCTGGGAGCAGTCTGGCGCTAACCACAGAAAGGGCAGGCCTGGCTGGGTGGGGAGCTGGTGAGTCCCAGGCCTGCATGCAGGGTTTCCCCTGAGAACTGGTCTCTGGGGCCCTGGAAGCAAGATCCCTTAGCTTGGCTCTTTCCCTCTCCAAGGTGACTCCCAGTTTAAAGAGCTTTGTTGGAAAAACATTCTCCAGCTAGGCTCAGTTAATACTTTGGCTCCCTACTGAAAATCAGTCACCACACGGCAAGCTCTGCTCTGGTTGCTAGTCCAGGGATGCCACCTGTTGAGAGTGTATCTGAGAAGTAGCGTAGGAGAATAAAGTTAGGATTTTTACTATAGTTTTGTAGTCTGCACCTTGAGCCCTGTACCCCTTTGTGGTGAAGGGAAATCCTGAGATCAGAAGTAGCCTGACTCCTACACAAAGAAGACACCTGCCAGCAGCAATCATCATCCCCTCTGAAGTGATTGAGGAGTCCAGAGTCATCTCTGAACCTGAGGATCATTCACACAGTTATGAGTGCACTATCTTTTAGTTAGCTAGTTAGGGAGATTGTTGGGGAGACCCCCTACTCCCTGAACTGTATCCTCACACCAGGGGGTAAGGGTTTGGAGATTTTATTACCTGCTGCCTACTAAACTTGTGGCAGGATATGTCACTTTGCCCTTATGAGTCTTCTGAGCTGTACTGAACCCAGTCAGCCAAGTTGCTAACTGCTGCTGCACAGAAGGTAATGTGGTTACAGGTAATCAAAGGCCCCTACAAAGTACGTGTACCAACGGTACACTAATTTTCACATTTGCCATATCAGGTCATGTGACTGGGGAAATTCACGGGTATTATCAATGTGGGCACTGGTGACCTTTAGAATAGTGTTTTACCCTGTTATGTTATATTTACCTCCTGTTTAATATAATTACTGTGTTGAATATATCATATTTGTTTGTGTTATTTCTTGGGATAGTCTCCAACTATTTAGCAAGTAAGTGTGGATTACCCTGTGGTTAAAATTTTCCTCCCAAGCTGCCCTGGTGACCCAGCCAGGAAGGAGAAAAGGGGGTAAAGGCACCTCCAAATAAATTCATATGGGAAGAAAATAAAGAAGTCACACCCTGCTGAGTGGGAAGCGGGATCCATACGAACCCAGACTTGTCCATCAAAATCCATCAGTAGATTGGCGCTAAAGGAGGTAACCAGGTGTTTACGGGGCACTACATTTGCATTGGTATACAGGCATTGAAGATATTTTGCAGACTGCCCTGTTCTTTTTCTTCTTGCCTCAGTTGTGGTTTTTAGTACCTTCTCCAGAATTTAGCCTCTTCCCCTTGTCTTCATTACTTGAGTCTAGATGTACATTGGCTGGATTTTTGTCACCATCCCCCACAAGACCAAGTTTAAAGCTCTCCTTATCAGGTTAGCCAGACAATGTCCAAAGATGCTCTTCCCAGTATAGGATAGATGGAGTCCATCCCAGCATAGTAATCCCCTTTCCTGGAACACCAGCTCATTGTTGAAGGAGCCAAAGCTCTCTCACGGACATCACCTGTGTAGCCACGCATTTACTTCCACAGTTTGATGGTCCATGCCTGGGCCTTTTCCTTCAACAGGGAGCAAGGATGAGAAGACCACTTGTGCCGCAATCTCTTTTATCCTTCTTTCTAGAGCCACATAGTTTGCAGTGATCTGCTCAAAGTCATTCTTGGTAGTATCATTGATGTCCACATGCATAAGTAGGAAGAGGTAATGGTCCGAGGGCTTGATGAGTCTCTTAAGACTCTCAGTCACATCTTGAATTCTAGCTCCACGTAAGCAGCACACTTCTCGGGATTCCTGATGAGGACAGCAGATGGATGTCTCCATTCCCTTAGGAGGGAGTCCCAGACCACCACCCTCCTCTTTATCCCCTTGGGAGTGGTGGTCATGGAAACCCCATCTTAGGATAATGCATCCCATGCCTGTTGACAGGATCTCCTTCCGATCCCTTCTCTCAGATGACTCCTCCAAGGCATTCTCAGCAGGAGTACCTGTGCCAAGAGCCTGAAATACACATACACAAACATTAGGTAGAAATGGAAACGACTGGAAACAACTGTACAGAAAAATAAGCCTTAGAAATTGAGGCCAACAAACAAATAAATGTAAGCATATCATTACAGAATGAGCATAGATGCCAGTGCATTTGTTACTTCAGCCATTTAAATCCCATTTCTTATCCACCTCACCACTAGGTGGCAGCATAGCAACACACATCATTGTGGCTCTTTAAAAATATAAAAATTACACGATTAGAAGCTCTTGAAGTAGTAGTTTTACTGTTTATAAAAATATTAATTTAAATTGTTACTATTTCACTTCTTTCATTAACACCTTAGCACTATTTGCAAATATTTTCATTCATTTGTTTCAATATCACAGAAATTAAAATGTTCCTATATTGTATCAGTAAAACTAGAGTAGTTATGAATAAGATAGAGGGAACATTTCCCCACATCTCAGCAATTTAGATTTAAACTAAAAAGTTCTAACAAGTGAACATATTGTTCTGCCTTTTTCTTGTCTTCCTCTGAATCTACTTTAGTTATCTTTATATCTAGTTTCTTTATTTCATGGCATTGAAAATTACTTTGCCTTTTGGATGTGTAGACCTTGCATGAACAATGAAAGAAAACAGAAGTAAGGAAACAAAGTTTAACAATGGACAAAGCATAAATTCACAAGTGGCCTTTTAAATAATATGTAGCTAGTAGATAAAGAAATTGTCAGAAGAAGAGAAATGTGTGATAAGCCTTGCAGCTGCAGCAATGCTTACTAGCACAATTTGTAGTGGATGGACAGTTTAGGATCTATATAGGGATTGGTTCACAAAATCCAAGCCAATCATAATGCATGGGATACAATGTAGAATATAATATGCATGTGTTAATCTGTTTTAGAATACATATATAATCTGATTTATAGTGATGTATGTTAGATTTGTGGTGCACACTAACCACAGTTGCCAACTTTCACGTAGTAAATAAGCACCCTGACTTTCACAGTAAGCCAAAAATCAAGCTAATTCCATTTCAAAACAAGGCCAAAAAACCCAATCCCTAAGAACCCCAACACTCTATGTGATTAGATACCCCCGGCCTGCAGTCTGGGACTGTGGTGGGCCCGCTGTGCACCCCTGACTCTCTCCACCCCTTGCCCCTGCCGATCAAAAAAAAAAAAAAGACGCAACAAGCTACAAGCCAAACAAGCTACTAGCCAATAAGCAACTCACAAGTCAATTTAAGCCAAAAACAAGCATAATTTCTGTGTTTTTTTTCGCAGATTTCGCATGTCTGACCCTAACCCATCCCCTACACCTGAGCCTGAGTTCATCCTTTACTGGTGATTTTTCAGTGTAACCTCCAGAATCCTGTATCTTTCTATTTATTTGCCTCTTCTTAAAAAAAAAAAAAAAAAAAAACAGTCCACAAGCAAAATTTTTACTTCAGGTCTTTTAATTATGTATGGAAGGGTATGGTAGAAGGATGCTGTGTGCATCCTACTATCTGGTTTCCATTTACTATCTGAGTGACTTTGAATGTGGACGGAATCACCAGGAAACAGTATTTAACTTCTGAAACACCTCTGAAGATCTGCTGGACTGTAAGGCATCTTGTGATTCTATCTTTTGACTTTATTTGATCCTTGATTTATAGGCCATTACAGATAAAACATGGTCAGGGTGCTCTTAGAGTAATAGGAACTGCTCTTTCACTGAACACTGCATGACCTACTGCACATAAGTTGTAACCTATTGTGAATCTGGAGAACATCTTCAGTTTCTCTCATTGATGGTAGCTTATAACGGAAAATCACAATTTGATCCACCATATTCACTCTTCGTCACAAAAGAGAACAGACCAAGGCTCAGGTGTTTCTCATAGGTGCAGTGAATTTCCAACTGTATCTCAGGTTTCAGAGTAGCAGCTGTGTTAGTCTGTATTAGCAAAAAGAAAAGGAGTACTAGTGGCACCTTAGAGACTAACCTATTTATTTGAGCATAAGCATCCGATGAAGTGAGCTGTAGCTCACGAAAGCTTATGCTCAAATAAATTGTTTAGTCTCTAAGGTGCCACTCGTACTCCTTTTCTTTTTGCAACTGTATCTCCTAATTTTTCAAGAAGAACTAGAAGGTGGTTAAGGTGATTTTGCCAGCAGACTGATGTGACATTATCACTCTCGTGTCAGTTTCTGCTGTAAGGCAAAGAGGTGATGGGTGGGGGAATGAGCATGTTCCTCTGAATGTCTCCACTGGCTTATAACAACTTTGATTCCCCCAAGGGGAAGGATCGTGTGCTTTCAGAATGATAAATTGCTAAAACCTTTAAGAAAGCAGATTTTCTTTAGCCAATTCAAGTGCACATTTTAGGCCCTCTCCAGATTTGTAACAGTTCAGCAAGGGACTGATTAAAGAAAATCGAGATGGATAGCAATCTCCCATAAAAATTCAGAAATGCCACATCTTTTGATGCTCATTATTTCCAACTGCAAAGGAAATGACAGTTGATGTAAATCTGTTGACTTTTTAAATATCAAGCCATTGGACTCTGAGTTGGGGGGAAAGTTTGACACTGAAAGAGCCATTTTTACAGGTTGCAGGAACAGATATTACTGGCACCAAGAATGAAGAAAGCTAACGTGAGGGGACATTAAAGCTGTCTGAGCACTATAAAGGCCTCTTACAAAATCACTAGGGTCAAATTCCCATCCTCTAAACAAAGCCAATAAATGCCCGAGGGACACACACAGTCTTCCTCCTCAATCCAACGTTAGCTGGGATTTCAGGAGCAGAGGATGCATCTTCCAGCACCATGAATACATCTCAGTGCCAAAGATGGCACAAGGACTGTCCCTTGAGAAATTAGGTCATGGCTAATTTAGAGAGCTTGGGAGGCTTATAAAAGCTTTTTCCTGGTGCAGCCAAATTGAAATTTACCTTGTTGGGAGGGTGGGGAGAGGAAAGACATTCATCAGTCAAACTTTCTATCAAAACTTTTTTTTCTTAATGAAAAAATGGGAGGGGGGGTTTCCTGCCAAAATTTTCATTTCATTCAAAATGTTGCAGTTCATTGAAAACTGGAAAATTTAAAAAATATATTTTTAATTTTCTCACAGAAAATACATTCCCTTTCCCAAATAACTCTATACTCTCTGTTCTCTGCCGATCATGTTCTGTATGTTTCTGGCACTGGAGACTTAATTTTAAGAAGAGGACATTACATCTCCCCTCTTTATTTACAGCCAAAATAAACTTGTCTTTGGTTCTTCCTTGGATCAAGCATTGAATCAGAAAATCTTTCAACTTTTTTCAAATGTACTTATGCTTATTAATTTTGCAAAGATTGTGAACACTATTCAGAAAGGCATTATGTAAGCTTTCCTTCATCAAGTGCAGATATCATCTGTTGAGAATCTAATCACCATTCCTGGACAAGTTCAAAGCCATGTTAGTAAAGATTACTTTATGTAATGAACCTTAAAGATCAATTTATATTGAAATAAGTTGAATTAAATGTGATTGCTTAGAGTACATACTGCTTTCAATTCAATAATGAATTATTATAGCTATTTGACATTTTAATATAAGTTATGGCTTAGTTACAAGGTTTTTTATGCTGATGTAAAGTAGACTCAGTATCACACTGCTCATCACAGTACATTGTTATTTTCTTTTAAAGTGTTGAGCTTTGAGTATTGTACAACATGCCTAAAATAATGCTATTCATTCAAAAATAGATTATTTGAACACTTAAAAATCTAAGGTATATGTGTCTTAAAAATGGTTTTCTTTCACTGTTTTCTTCCCTTTCCATACAGAATTAACCATATAACATAAAAATCAAAACAGTCTGTTTACTTTGATTACTTTGGAATCTGCCATCTAGCCTGGACTTGAGTTCTTGCATGGGCACCCCCATTAATGGCATCTAAGTACCTTTCCTCTAGAAATCCAGTATATACCGTTACTCTACACTTGGATTCTGTTGACCCAAGACCACTCTAAACCTCAAGTAGTCTCAAATGGGAATAAGAAACACTGTTTGCATACCACCAAGTCAAAACATACTTCATATTTTATATTTCAAATACTATTTCAGGACAGTAAAATTCAGCAACATGAGGGTCTATGAGTTGTAAGATAACCACACAGCATGTATAATTCCTAGCCATGCAGCAGTTTCTCATTTCAATCACATTCCTGATTATTTAAGGCCTGTTATATATGTGACTTAGAATAAGCAAGTAGAAGTCTTGTTATCAAGCCAGCAGCATCCCTGAAAAATCATGGCAGATAAGATATACAGTATCTTGTTCACTTTCAAACGTATACCGTGCTTAAACTCTGAATCAGGTCAGGAACTGGTGGTTTACTTCTTGCTAATGTTTGGTAGTCTCTTTCTTTCTCTGATATTAATTTTCAGTGTTGTGGGGGAAAATCTACCATTAGAATTGGAAGCTCAGCCAAATTTCTGGGTTGGTGGTAATTGAAATTAAAATGACAAGATAACAGATTTGGGAACAATCTATCTGAAGTCTCCATTAACTGATAACCCACCTATGGCTAAATTACAAATGCCTGTGGAAGGAAACTGAATGCTTGCATTGTAATCAGGGCTGTCATCAGTAAAAATTAATTTCAGATGAACGTAGTGCAGGGAACTTATCTGGATTATTTATTTATTTATAGATCCACATCACCTTTTAGAGCCCATACATAGTAGGTTTCAGAAGCAGGGCGCACTGGAGAATGATAATTCTGTTTCAAGTTTCCAGGTTTTGACATTTGTTTTCATTCCCCATTGGAAGGAAAACAAAACCTTTTAAATATTTTCATGAAGTGGAGTTGTATTGGAAAAGTCTTTTTCTGATTCAAAAGGTCAGGTTTTTATTGAAAAGTGACTGGAGATTCAATCCTGGCCTTCAGAAACCTTCCAGTTGAAAATATCATTGCAATTCATACATCTGTGTGAAATGTTTCAGCTTCAACAAACACATTTTGATGCAAAATCTTTTAGTCAAAAATGTTCCAAGTGGCTCTATTCAGAACTATTATAGATGATGACGGTTTGCAGAACATGGAATAGCGAGTGAAGATAAATCAATTTTTATATCATGATGTGGTGCTAGAACAATGATATGAACCTAGAATTCCAAGGGAATAATTAGATTCTATTTAGAGAAAAACAGGACAACCAGTCTCAAATTTTATCTCTCACTCTCAGAGATGAGCAAGCAGCATTTGCCCTGCTATAAGACAAGAAGAGGTTGTTGTCTGGTTTTTAATATGAAATGCAGGACATCATCTGCAATCCAGTTCACCTGCCATAATCCCTGAGAAATCGAAGTCTGGACTTGAAAATATGGTTCTACCTTGAAAAGGGGTAGTAAATCTGGCATTGTAGTGTTCCATATCCATGTGGCTCATGGATTTCTATGTCAAATTCGCTCAGTTTGCAGGTAAATTGTTGCCAGCCCCACAAGCTCATCCTGGACTGTGACTAGCACACTGGGTTCTTTATATCTTATGCATTATCACCAGTAAATACAGACTGCAGATCAAATTATGGCTTCACCGACACTTACTCATCCCCAATGTCTTCTAATGACAACTCTGGAAAAACTCATTGAAGGCTAATGGGGTTGTTGCACCCGTCTCCTGAGATAACTACAGCAGTGGTAATGGAATCAGTGGATACTGACTGCTGTTATATGTCATCTCTAATTTGTCACAGTCATGTGCTCCACTTAGAATACTGTTTGAGGACGGTTTGGAATGGAATTGGGATGACTGACAAGAGAAAAGCTTGACAAAAATAGTTTCTGTAGAAACACTGATATTGAAATATGTGTAGATGATCAAAGAGGTTACGATCTCAGTCAATCTAGTATCCTGTGAATTACAAGATGTTCTTCTGTGAGATGATCAGACAGTGGTATATACTTCTAAAGTCCTGAGTAACACGATGGTTGGGACAGCGTGAAAATGTTTGCAAATTTCCAGCAGGTTCCCAGAAATATAAATCGCTGACTGAGCAAACTTATTTTTGCTTCAGAGTACATTTCTGCTTCAGAATACATTTTTACAAAGTTTTAAAAAATCTATAAAGGGCAAAATTTTGCCATTTCTCCATACAAACACAAAGGCCGCTCTAGAAGGAAGGATACCAGACTATATGGTCTGAGTCTGCTAAGGAAACTCCTGCTGTATGTAATGTTTTATACACTTATCAGTGCAAATTACTGAGACTTGGAGATTTCCTGAAGCTCCTTTAAAAATAATTCTCGTATCATTTGCTTTGTTTTGAAAAGCACTCAAATCAGTGCAAAGATGTCTTGAGCCTTGGATGTGAAGAATAAGTAATGGAATCACGCAAGCCTCAGTATGTGAGATGTACTGAAGACAAAACATTGTTTTTAGAAAGTTTTTCATAAATATTTCAGAACCAGTTGAATGCAGACTATGAAACATACAAACTGGCTAGGTAGTGCTATAAAAATCAAATACACATTCAGAAAAATGGCAGAAATACCCAGACCCCTTTCTGTCATCTGTATGTTAATATTCTCTCCAATATTGTATACAGGTCAATGCCGAATAACTCAGTGAATCTTAATGTCATCTCAGTAGGCTAGTTCTAAACCTTCTATTTGTTTGAAAGCGGAGGTGGGGGACTTTTTCGATGGGTGAAATTTTTGGTCTGTCAACCTTGACAGTGTGTTTTTAAATAAAAAGTCAACATTTTAAGAACTTTTCTATTGACATATTATTAAGGTTCAGTGAATTCTGTTCCCAGGTACTGAATGTTGTGTGCTTGGGAATTGAAAAGAACCAATACCAATATAAATTTGTATACCATGTAGTTGTAGCCATGTCAGTCCCAAGATATTAGAGAGAGAAGGTGGGTGAAGAAACATAATTTATTGGACCAACTTCTATTGGTGAGAGAGACAAGATTTTGGGCCACACAGGGCTCTTCTTCAGGTCTGGGAAACGTACTCTGAGTATCACAGCTAAATGCAAGAGGGAATAGATAGTTTAGGACAAGTAGTTAATACACATTTTAAGGGACCATTTGAGGTAGAGTGGTCCATTAATACCTCTGCAGTCATAGAACAAGAGAGAAATTAGTTGTACAGATTATTGTAATAAGCCATAAATCCAGTGTCTCTGTTCAGTCCATGAATTCTAGTGTCTAGCAGAGTTGCGAACTTAAGCTTCCAGGCTTGTCTTTTGAAGGTGTTGTGCAGGTTTCCTTTTCAGAATGAGGACTGATAGGTCAGATATAGAGTGATCATTTTGTGAAAAGTGTTCATCCACAAGTGATGGGGTGTTTTTGTTTTTTATCCTTTTCCTGTGTGAGTTCGTTCGAGAGTGTAGAGATTGTCTGGTTTCACCCACATAGTTGTTATTGGGGGAGTTAGCACTGAATGAGGTATACAACATGTTGTGATAGGCATGGATCTTGAAAGGTGTGTTGTGGGGAATGTTGATCATTGTAGCAATGGAGATATGTCTGTAAGTTTTGCATCTGTTGTTCGGGCAGGGTCTGGTGTCGCTTCGTCATCAAATGCATGTGTTTCCAGCAGATTATCCACCATGACCCCCAAATCTTTTACAAAGTTATTGCTTCCCAGGTTAGAGTCCCCCATCCTATAAGTATGGCCTACATTCTTTGTGCCTAGATATTTACATTTAAAACTATCATATTAAAAGGCATATTATTTGCTTGTGCCCAGTTTACCAGGCAATCTGGATTGCTCGGAATCAGTGACAGGGCCTCTTCATTATTTGCCACTCCTCTAACTTTGGGCCATCTGCAAACTCTATAATGATGATTTTATGTTTTTCTTCCAGGTCATTGATAGAAATGTTAAATTAGTATAAGGCTGACAACCGATGTCTGCAGAACCCCACCAGAAACACATCTACTTGATGATGATGCCATCTTTTACAGTTATATTGTGAGACCTATCCATTTAATGGGTGCCATGTTAATTTTCTGTCATTCAAGGTTTTTAAATCAAAGTACCAAATCAAACTCCTTACATAAGTCTCAATATATTGCATCAATACTGTTACTTTTACCATACGCGCCTACTTCTGCTCCTGCCAGTGGGTGCTCAACTCCCCTGTGCCCCCGCCCATGCCCCAACTCCACCCCTTCCATGAAGCCCCACCCCTGCTCTGTCCCCATTCCAACCCCTTCCCCAAAGTCCCCACCCCAAATCCGCTCCCTCCCTGCCCCTATTTCGACTCCTTCCCCAAACCCCTGCCCCAGCCCCACCTCTTCCCCATCTCCTCCCCTGAGCGTGCCATGTTCCTGCTCCTCCCCCGCCCCCACGGAGCGGCCAAACAGCTGTTTGGTGGTGGCCGGTGGTGGTGGCCAGGCGGGAAGCTCTGGGAGGTAGGTGGTGGAGCACCCACTAATTTTTCCCCATGGGTGCTCCAGCCCCGGAACACCCACAGAGTCGGCGCCTATGACCTTTACCAACCAAACTAGTAAGCTCATCCAAAAAGGTATCCAGTTAGTTTGACAGTATCTATTTTCCATAAACCCACGTTGACTTGCATTAATTATGTTGCCCCCTTTTAGTTCTTTATTAATTGAATCCCTTATCAGCCACTCCATTATCTTGCCTGAGATTGATGTCAGGCTGACAGGCCTATAATTATCCTGGTAATCCTGTTTACTTTTTAAAAAAATTGATACAATGTTAGCTTTCTTTCAGACTTTTGGAACCTCCCCAGATATAAAACTATCATAACAGCCCCCTGGCTTCCTAACGGCTGCCATACTCCAACTGTAGGAAAGAGAGGTTACTTGAAGAATGATGATTTTGAGATTAAAATGCTAGATTGGGACTCACAAGATACGTGTTCATTTTCTAGCTCTGCCAAAATCTTTGCGTGATTTTGGTTAAATCGTTTAATCTCTTGGTGCCTCAGTTCCTTGTCTGTTGATAATTCTTTATCTCATAGTGTTATGAAACAAAATTCATTAATAGATGTGAGTCATTCATATACTATATTGATGGTTACCGTGTAAGTAGATAGATAGGCTTTCTGTTCACATGGAAGCAGCTTACTATTCAAGTGCTAATCATAAAACATAGCAAAAGAAGGATGTGTATAATATTTAGCAAACTGTGACTAATGTTATTTTCAGGTTTGCATCTACAGTTATACACATGGAAATCATTGTCAACATAATATATTAGATTGATTCTTAAAATATTTTTATTACATTACACACTATCATACAATTCTTCTGGTCCTTGTAAGAGAGGAAGAAATGCAAAGATCGAGAGCCCGGAGATAACCTCTACTGAATGTTTGATGTCAGCATGCAAAGGGGTATGGAAAGGGCTCTTACAGTTTTTCTATGCAACAGCTGTAACTTTCTTGAAGCTATAAACAGGGGAAAGGGAACAAAAGAAGCAGTGGAATCCTTTGCTGCTGATGCTTCTAAAGATTTTAAACCCACTCTTCTGCCAGAAGATAATTAGTAGCACCATCTCTGTCTGCAAGTTGAAGCTCAGAGAGCTTTAAAGCTCCACTTTTAAATTAGTCCTGGAATACTATGTCAATTCTGTAGAGAAACACAAGGAACTATTTCTGCCAGAACAGGAACGAAAAGGACAAAAGAGGGTTGTAGGGGGTGGAAGGGGCTTGCACAGGACTCCTAGAAACAGTTCCAGTGAGAGAGCCACTTAGCTCAGGCAATAATGAAATACTCAAGCACCCAAAACATTGTCATATAGACAATGCCATTGGAACAGATCCAAAGTCCAGTGAAGTCAAAGGGATTATTTTTGTTGACTTTGATGGCCATTGGTACACAAGCTCATTAGGAGGGACTTGGATAGGAAATTACACTTCACTGAGTGTTTGGTATTTGACAGTGACACAACTCAAAGGGGTTTGGTGTCAAGGCGTTATGTATATTCTCAAGTAACTTACAGTCACATTTTCAAAAGTGTTCATTGAATTTAGGAATCCCAGCTACTGAGTTGCTCAATTTAAGACTCCTGGAAATTGATTTTCAGAGCTATTGAGAACCTATAGCACCCAATGGCTTCACCAGGAGTTTTGGAAACTCAGCACTTCTGAAAGTCAGATATTGCTTTTGCAAACTGATCATCCAAACGCCAATGAACACCTTTGAAAATGTTTGCCATAATGTTCCGAAAATTGAGAGTGCTTTAAATCCCTTAGGACTGACCTAACTTGTGCTTTCCTAGGACCTCTGAGGGGCAAAGGTGGACTTCCCCATACAAGGTTGTGTATTTTCATGAAATATAACACGGAATCTGGCTCCAAATATAAAATACCATCAGTTAGTTGAAACAAAGATTAAATCCCAGAGAAACCCAGTTCCATTAAGTGAAGGTGGGACTGACAATGGACATTTGTGTATGCTGTTTATTTTGAACAGTGAGGCATGCAATATAAAGAACTATTTGGTGGAGATTCGTACTGCAAGAACAGAAATAAAGGAAAATAAGAAGCATAATAAAAGTGATCTTTGACCAAAATAGAATAAGTAACCTCCAAAACACAGATAGGTTTTTGTATTTTATTCTCAGGCTTAAATCTCTAGTAGAGTAATTATTACTTTGATGATTTCTGATAGGGATTCTCTTTTTCTCTTAAGATGTTTATAGCACCATCTGATCTAATTATTTCTGACTCTTCTGCAGTGCTTTTACGGAGAGAAGGAGATAAAGAAAAAACAGTTGGTTTATACTGGTTTCCTATCTTCTGGCATTCAGGTTCCTAAATTTCAAGACAAATGAATATATTTAATTAGATCATAATGAGTTAATAAGGAAAAGTTTTCATTTCATTTTCTTAGACTAGAGCACTTTGGACTCTCTTATGATCATTTATTATTTATTTTAATTAGTTCTAATTGCTGTGACAATTTGCATTTTAATAGATACCCAGATGATTAAGAGAAAAACTCTTCCAGTGCCATAATTACTCTATTTCTAGAGATTTGAAATTCAGCTTTATTGCAAACATTATCCCAGCTGTGTATGTTGAGACCCACACAGCTACTGGATTTCAGATTTCTTAGTAACTTAGATTTTTGCTAGAGGTGCAGTAAACTGTTCACTCCATTGGAAAACAATCACTCAGCACTGTTGTTCTCCCAGAGGCTCACTTCACTGCAAGTGTAAAAGGACTCTGCCTAAATATGGTGAGTTCAAGACTTTTATTAATCCTGTCACACTGAGCTCAAATGTTTAATTCAGTATCTCTGCTAAAACATAGCTATTGGACTGTCTTTGTAACCTCTCCGGTGGCTACTACAACCCTTCAGCTTGTGTTTGTCCTCTGTGCCTGATCCCTAGAGGATATGAATCTGTTGTATCTTCAGCTAGGGAGCCTTAGCTCTTGAGCTCAAGCTGTAGTAGCTCATGCTTTTGTCTCTGGAGGTCCCAGAATGTGTCAGTCAAGATGGCGGCCATCACCCTACTACAGCCTGTGATGCCGAACACAGTCTAAATGTCCCCTTCTCATTATGAATAGGAGTCTTTGTGTTGACTACAGCTGACTGGAGTCAGCTGTTATAGTCTCCTCCCAACTCTTCTACTTGGACTAGGGAACTTTATCCCCAGTGAAAGAGGGCAAACACAAATTGTGATTGAACTGATAGAACTTCTATAAAGTCTTCCATCATCCACATCTCCCAGGCAGTTGGAACCTCGGTCCCCAGATGTACTGCCATTGCCCACTAGCATTAGAACTCTTACAGGTTTCTGGGTCTAATTCATTGGTGCAGCCTCAGAATGTCATTCTTTTACCCCAAAAAACCCCTATATTGTTGGAGTGTGAAGGAAATTCCTACACTCAGAGGTCCATTCAAACTCCTGAGGGGAAGATATCTCTGACACTTCTGTTGCATCCCCTGGAAGATGGGATGTCACAAGGGAGGGGGTGGATCACAGAGTCCTGTTTAGGCAAAAAAGCAATGATTAAAAAGGTTTAGTTACCATCAGAATATAAGGGCAGAAATATTCTGCAATTACAAACTAACAAGAGAAAATACAAACACCATTTGTATAAGTTATATTTAATATCCAGCAGCTCTTCATCTGGATACTTCAGTGGCTGCAGTAAATCTTGCCATATGAGCTACACATTACCTCTCTCTCTTAACTTTTTATACAAGACTAATATGGAGAGAAATCTGCAGCAGTAATTTTCACAGGTGTAGGAGGCAGTCGGTCTCTCCTAAAAGGCATCATAACATGGCTTTTCCTTTTCAGCCTCCTTTTTGGGGAGGCTGATGCAACATAGGGCTCAGTGATGGAGAAGTCCCTATGTTCAAAAGAGTGCAGGGACAGTAGATATACTTGGCTCTAGTCACCATCTATCTCCTGGAGAACTATATTTGTGGCTAAGAGATGACAAAGGAAGGACAAGGTCAGTATATAAAATATTTGAAAGGGGAAAACATCTAAGGACACAGAGAAGTAATTTCATGTGGGACTTAGTGTTATAGCTGGGAATAATGGTTTGAAATTGGAGATAAAAATTTAAGCTGAATATCAGCAAAAACTTCTTGACATTGTGACCTGTTAGTCTGTAGCATAGACAATAAAAACAAACAGAAATTTTATGGAAGTCTCAACATTTGGGACACTTAACAGTAGACTGCAAAAAACAATAGAAAATAGTTTGTAGAATACAATCTTTAATGAGAGGGAGAATAAGAAGTCTCTGTTTCTAACTTCCATGGCTAATTAATGTAGAGCTATTTCTACCTAATTAGAATATTATTAAAAACAACTGTCATAATAGCACCATTCTGCAAAAACCAGGACTTATTTTAAAAGTAAGAGAAATAAATTAAAATAATTTAATGGCCTATATGATGGACTAATAGACAGACTGATGTAACTCCACTGATAAGGGTTGAGTTACACCAGCAATACATTTGGTCCATTATATAATGAGACAATTTAGTTACTCTTCAGCATCATATAGTTAAACATCTGTTCCACTTTCTGCTTTGTAGGAAGTAATTAAATGAAAAATATGAGACAGACATCACATCTAACAAAAGGGACAATGAACATAACAATTTTGAAAAAAAAGAAACAACCAAAGACTGGAATTGTAGAACACCCCAGCAGTACAAAGGAGATAAACTCACAAGCATATGCTATACCAAAAGACTTGAAACATTGCCCAGTGTGCAACGTCTGCATTCTTTTTTCTAAAGGATATCTCAGGCAGATGCTCTTTTCTTAATATTCACATTTAGAATACCCACTGATGTACCTATGAAAAGCCCCAAAACTTGTGTAAGAATTAGCAACTTGGGATAAATTAAATTCTTAAATAAGATGTTTTTCTACAGAAAAAATACACACAATAAACAAAATATCTACCCCAAAACTTGAGACTTTCAAGTGACTCCAGAAAAAAAACTATGTAATTGGTCAGATTCTCAGGTGATGTAAATTAGAGTAACTTTGATGAAATCAGTGGAGTTACACTGATTTATATCAGCTAAAGATCTGGCCTGATATAGTCAAATAAGCAAACGAGTGCTTTAATGATGACTACAAACACATTTTATTTTTTCCTGCACTGAAAATCTAAATGAAATTATCCAGCAACTTCCCCTGGTGATAGATAGCAAAGAACAGTCTGGATCTCCATTAACACCTAAATCAGGACCTAGTCCTAAACCCATTTAAATCAAAGAATACCATTAATGTCACTGGGTTTTGGATCAACCCCTTAACCATGCTGCTGCAACACAGTGGAACAACTTCCCAATGACAGGCCTGCTCATTACCCCAAGATCCAGCTGTGGGGGGGATCATCTGTGCATGGATTTCTCCCTCCCACACTGAAAGGGGAGTCCCCAGACACCTTCAAGACAGCATTCTCATCTTTCCGCAAGTCTCAGGGAGGTGAGTTCTCTGTGGGGAAAAGTAGCGAGCGAGCCAGGGAAGGTGAGGTGAACCAGAAATGGGAAAACCAGAATCAAATGCAGTGACTATTAATAACCCATTCTGGCACTTCAGGATCAGTCAGGTAGAAGGGAGTCCTAATCATGCCTCCTTTTGCTACATCTACTCCCATACAATGAGGCAGAACAGTGCAAAGCCATTTTACTGCCATTATTTTCAATATACAGAATAATTTTGGTATACATGTATAATATTATAGAAACATAAAATAGGGTTTCGGTGTATTCAGATTTCCAGGAATTCTGCAGTTGGTCTTGCTGGTTCTTGTTGTTATGGTATGGTATAGGAGAAACTCACACCATGCAAGTGAAATGTGCTATAGATTTCTATTCTTTTTGCTGAAGAAACTGGTATTAGAAGCCTTTTGGAATTAGAGGCCAATTTTATGAATTTCCTATACGTAATGAGAATCCTGTGACTGATAGTGATTTTCTTGGTCACTAGTGAAGTCAATCACTCTAAAAATAATTTATTTCAAGAATAGAAATATAATTCTTTCTTTTCTTTCTTTCATTTTAAAATGTTATTATTTATGCCATTGCATGGTGACATTTCCTCCGCAATTATATATAATAATATTTTCTCTACTGTTAAATTAAATTAGTTCAGCAGCACTAAAATATATAACACATGAAAACCAATAGCATTACTTGTAAAAATATAGCCCACAGATGAGTAATTCTCTGTTAAGTGATTTGTCATTTGAATGCTTCATCTGTTGAAATTTTAAAAGGCAAGTCTACCGTGATTAAAATAATAAAGGTAGGACTCATGCCATTCTCTGTCCTTCCGTCTGAGTGCTCCAACAGACATGTTATTTAACTGTCAGCCTTCTCAATTAAGTCAAGAAAGAATCCCAGCATAAGACAGCTGGAGCCCTAATTCTTTGGTACAGCCATCTTTGCATTCCATTGACCCTGAGACTGGGAGGTTGATTCAAACCTGGTGCAACTTTGAGCACCCGCCCCCCACAGGGCTGTTCTAAATGGCACCTAGCTGCCTCTGCCTCCAGTGGCCCATTCCAGCAGCCATGGATTGCCAGAGAACAGCAGTCCTGATAGAATGTTCCCTTTTGCCTAGCCACATCTCCTACACCAGAGAGCTGTGAGGGGACAGGGTTGCATTGATCTGGCATAGCTGGCTCAGCCCCACCTAAGGATTGCTCCATGCTGGGCAGAACCAGAGAATCGGACTTAGGAACATCAATATGTAGAAGAGGTCAATGGGCCAGGGTGCTAGAGTAAACTAATAAGGGTCTCCACATGGAACATTTGACTTCCTTTTTACTGCACCATATTTACTGATACCAGATGCTGACTCTTTGAGGTCTGATGTGATTACTATTAAACACACATTTATGTCCCATTGTAGTTCTCTTCTAAAATGCTCTCTTCAGATGGAAAATATAGACTTTGTTAACCATTTTGGAGGGAGCTATTGGAGTCCTGGTGCTATGTAACACCAATCCCTTTCATAATGTAAACATCTAAGAAAAGTTTCAGAGTAACAGAAAAGATGGCTAGTGAGGATCGTGTGGACTGCCAAAAGGTTAAAAATGATGAATGGGACAGTTAAGGAGAAGCTCTACCTATAGATCAATGAACTCGGGAGAAACCTGCCTACCAGTAACAACAAGATGGGCATTTATGATCTTCTTTACACAAATGTCCTTGTCCCTGACTTCCAAGGCTGTGATTTAGCCTGATGACAATCTTTCTCTTCAGAAGTGAGCCCGCATGTGGGCTGTCAGGGTGGGGCATAGAGATGAATGCTGAGATTTTTTTCAAGGAGCCTGAGGCCTTGTCTATACACACACTAAGTCATTTTAGATACCTATCACAAACGTATTGCTATTCTTGATATTCTATAATACTCTGTGTGATAGTGCTCTGACTGTTGTAAGAACCTAGCTGATGTTACAGTTGTATCCTCAAAATCAAAATATCTGAAAGAGGTGTATTTGTTTAGTTGAAACACCAGTAATAATAATCTAATTTCATTATTCCACATCCATGTCAAATTTGTCATCTTATACACACACAAAAAAATGTGCATCTCATGTTATATACACAGTTACAGCATATTGTACATATTGGGCCGGATAGTCAGCTGATGTAAGTCAGCATATGGGATGGGCATTGGTATCCATGGAGTTTGCCAGTTTAAAACAATGAATGATCTGGACCATCTGGAAGTATCTCTGTGATTTATAAAAGGTCCCAGAATATTTTACCAACCAAGAATCACTTAAGCAGTTACAAAAATGCAGCCATTTCTGGGACAGAACAAGACAGCTCTTTAACAGTTCACAGCAACCCTAATGTATACAGTCATTTAACACAGGAAGTAAATAAGAGACTATGTACAAATGAAACTTCAGAGAGGGATGAGGACTTCAGCTTGACACTGTGCATAGCAAAGTTGGAATTTGTCCAGTGTTGAATTTTTGTATTATTAATATGTTCTGCATACATATACATATTTGATAAAACACTTTTAAACACCCAATTTATTTTTGCACTGTAGATATTAGATTTGGAATCAGAAATTATTGTCATTTACTCTTTACAGATATACCTGGCTTATGATGAAATGAATAAAGATGGAATCCTACTTCAAAGACACGATAAACTGAAAGCACTGGAAAGGTTTGTGGATGGAAGGGGAGGGCAAAGACTATGATCCAGTGAACTTGGTAGATCAGTGCTTGTATTTTGGAGGTAATATACTGTCTATTTTAATATGTAGAAGACTAGAGATAAAGGTGGGACTACAAGTAGTCCTGAAAATGGCTTCTGAGAAATTTTCCGTAAACTTACTAAATTTCATTTACTGTAACAGTCCTTTCCCCATGCTAAAGAATAAACAGTCTGTTCTTGTTCCTAATTTGCTAACTCAACTTAACAGTGCATTTATTTATTATTAATCAGCTGTGCTGTCCCCTTTCCTCTATTGTTCTCAAATAAACATTTGCTTATTTCACAATGTATAAATTCTGTGTTTACCTTTTGATCAGTGAGATGGAAATCACATTCATATTTTCTTTGTTTTCATTCTGCCCCATGAAGATATGAAGACCCATACATTATTTTGTTACTCATGTAAGGAATCTGATTCAGACAGAAAATATTCATGTAATATACGCTGACCAAACTTGGACCCTAGGATTTATTAAAGAGAGCTCTAGAAACTGATATATTATTCTACTGGCCAAATATTGAATGTTGATAAGCATTTAAATGTACAATATTATAGCACTATACAGATGTAATGAGTTTTGTTGTTCAACTGTTTTAATACATACACTTTTAAATGTTTTCTTTCTAAAAAGTAATTGAGACCCAATTCAGCAAAGTAATTAAGCACGTTTGTAACTCCACTAAATTTAATGGAAACACTCATATGCCTAAGGTTCTGCACATGCTTAAGATCTTTCCTGGATAATGGCTATAGATAGCGTACATGTTTGCACAGCAAAGTTTTCAGTGAAAGTTGCCTGGGTGGCTGACTAATATATTATTTAATATATTTAAAATGCATTGTTTGACAAAGGCAAAAGGGTGAAATCAGAAGAAAGTTACACTGAATCAAATAACAGTGAAGATGAATGCTAAGCTGTACTCTACATACTAGGCTGTAGTTTACCATTAATCTTCCCTTGTCAAAAGTCCGACTATATGAAGTTTGACTCTAGATCGCAATTCAGTGCATTTTAAGCAAGGTAAAAGGAAGAAGTATGAATAAAAGTAGGTTATGCTTTATTACTATGTCGTTTCCACCTTTTCTCCACATACGAACCAAGAACATATGTCCGAAAATAAATATTGCTCTTCCAGCTGTCTTCACTGTAAAAATCTCAGTAACACTTTCATGCATACTGTAAACTTTGATTATGCCCAGAGCCAGACACCTTTTGGCATTTTATTAATCTAATCACAGATGTTACGACGATTGCTGTTCTGCTTCCTACAACTCATGATACCTGTGTGTTTCCTAGTATTTATTAGAGAAATAACTCTAAAGCAGCACACCCATTAATATATATATTTATTGTTAGCCACAGGCTGAATTATATTGTACTGGATGGCCAAAGACCGTACTCTCAGGACTCACTCTGGTTAACTGCCCTCCTGGATCCTGTTCCAGGAAAACAAACAATAATAATTCATTTAGAATTCATGTTTTGCCTTTTGTTTAGAAAGGCTGTGCTAATTAAGCCAGTGCAATCAGAAACTGTATAGGGATCTATCCTGACTTGTAGTTAATAGCAGTTCCATGTGAGGAGAGCTTGCAAAACCAGGTGAAGTCAATGAGAGTTTTGCCATTGACTTCAGCGAGGTCAGGATTTACCCTCTATTTGCATAGCATACTGGTGTTTGTGTTCTTTCTCTGCTCTGTTAGTATCTGCTTACGTTTGGATCAAGCTGAACAGCAATGCTCTTAGAAACTGTAGTATTTTCACATGCATCAAACCACTTTTCAGTCCATTGCAACATACGGTTTTTCCTCCTTCAGAAGAGGCTGAAATGATTTAAAATGTACTTACCAATTTTGAAGCAGAAACCCACCTTGCTTTTTGAAAACATATACAGGATTTAATACTAAAATGTCTTTCTTTGTTTCTAATTAGACAGCAGGATAGTACATTACTGTGTACTGCAAACCTCCCGCCAGGCCCTGTGGGCACCTGAGTGTGGATTTAATGAAACCTTAAATCTTCCTGGGTTCTTGCCAAGTTTGTTACTGCACAGCTTCAGGCCAGTGAAACTATATTCCCTAGATAAGTTGTGTTGCTAGGGCTGGAGGCCAGCAGGACAACATAAAGGTGCTGGGAAACAGTGTGACATTGCTAGGATCTGGAGACATAGGGCCTGATCCAGAGCCCATTGAAGCTGAGAGAAAGATTCCCCTGACTTCAGTGGGCCCTGGATGAGGCTCAGGTTTCCATATGGATTCCCAGACTCCTTGGTTTAAAGGCCCCTTCAACTTTGAAATCTCCCATGGCTTTCTAAGACTCTCCTATTTGTTGTGACATAAAAAGGGGTTTTCTCTCTGCCTCCAGATTTTCCATGGGAAGTTACAATATGATCTAAAGGAAAGAAACTTAGACAGTTAAGAAGTGAAAAAAGATCATATACGAATAACTATTGATAAAGAGCAAATACAAGGAAAACTTGAACATAGGTAAATAAATCAACCATTCAGGAGTATGTAAAACCTAGACAGTATTAAGGAAATTATCCTATGTACCAAAAGACTGGAGAAAAGGTAACACACACAGTACTTCGCGTCTATTGTTAGAACAAATATTAAGAAAAAAAGAGAGCCTCCCGAATGTCTAGAGGATATCAAAATCATAAGTAAAACAAGGTTTAAAGAATTAGTCTTGCCAAGTAACTTGAGCACCCTACATGAGAGCCATTCGCAATTGCTGTCCTAGCATGTAAGGAGGCACAGGGACTGCTCTCTCTGTTTGTTCTACCAGGGGTGCATTGCCCCAAACGGGGACAGGGAGGAGGCAGAACTATGCCCAGCCTCACAGTTCACACTGGGGCGCAATCTCTCCTTGAGCTCCCCTGAGGCAATGTACCTTTACGTAGCCTTTTAACTCAAAGGCACAATCTAGCTTCTGGAAGGGACAAAATGTTCTAGTACATTACAAGAGAATTTAACTAGAAGTAATAGGGTGGAATTAAGAAAAGAAAATAATATTTGAGGGAAACATTGTAGCTGTGAGATCCATTAGGTCACAGAATTACTTTACAGTGGAAATGGTGGATGTCTTGGGACAATGGAAAAGAATCTCAGAATGAGTTGGTTTCTTCTTAAACTGAACAAGGACCTCTATCGGAATGAAGGAAACAGGATTGTCCCAAAATGTTCTCTGTCTCTTCCTTTACTTCATTGTAGAGCTTTTTCCTAAAATATTCTATGGGCTAGTCCTATGGGCTTTCTGCTTCAGATTTAAAGAAACAGTATACGTATTCTCACTGAGGAATGCCCATTGCTTCAACCATTTGTAATGAGTCAGGGCAAAACTAAGTGTCGCCAACTCTCTCGATTTTATTGCAAATCTCATGATATTTGGTGTTGTTCTTAAAGCTGTGGCTCCTAGATTTATGTGATTAGGTGATAATCTCAGCTTTCATTTATTCATAGATTCTAAGGGCAGAAGGGACTATTATAATCATCCAGTCTGACTTCTTGTATAACATAGGCCATAGAATTTCCCCAAAATAATTCTTAGAACATATCTTTTAGAAAAACATCCAATCTTGATTTTAAAATTCGCAGTGATGGAGAATCCACCATGACCCTTGGTGAACTGTTCCAATGATTAAACCTCATCCACATTCATGCAGTAATGTTGTACCCTGTGAGCATATATATTGTGATAATTCATGAACTATTGGCCTTCCAACTAACCTGTTTTAGGACATTGCCAGCAAGGCTCATGTACACAATTCAGTGAAAAAAAATTAGCACAAAAATCATTTTTTGTATCAAAAAAATAGGTGGGGCACAAATGTATCCTAAACATGTTGAACTGCAATCCTGTAGTGGTTCTATGTACACATTTGTTTCTAGTAAGAACCATGGTAATGGTTAGCATATGCTAACTGATAATGCATTGCAGTGACAGTGATTGATGCATACAGTCAACCTTAGGTAGACGATACTGCAGGAAGGCTGGTCCCTTCAAATCCAGTTTTGTTAAGTATCCTCAACATAGAGTGGACTGATGCTGGCCTAACACTCTTGATGGAATTTTCTTTCTAGCTATTGCATTCAAACACAGCAGACTCAGGAGACTCTTGAGGGGATTGTCTGTGTTGTGGCAAATGAGCAGGCATGATATTCTGCTTCTGACCTTATAAAAATGATTTGCTACTCTGAAAGCGAGTCATTATGTCATAATATATTAGATGGTAGTGACTTTGTGCAGATCATGTTGAGAGTTGCTCTGAGAAGGAAGACCATGTTTCCATTGATCATCAAATTCATCTTTAGATGATAAGGAGCTCATGCTCAGCCTTGGTATAAGTCTGGAAGAAATGTATGTGACAAAGTTCCTGCTCTACCTTGGTGGGTCTTGCGCTTATTGGCAGATTTACTCGCCTTGGAGCTTCACGGCAGCCCTCAGCTTGGCCATTTTTCTGAACCCACGGTCCAGGTTGACTCCTCCTGTGTCTGACCAGGAGTTGGGAGGATTTGGGAGGAACCCAGGCCCGCCCTCTACTCCGAGTTCCAGCCCAGGACCCTGTGGAATGCAGCTGTCTAGAGTGCCTCCTGGAACAGCTGTGCGACAGCTACAACTCCCTGGACTACTTCCCCATGGCCTCCTCCCAACACCTTCTTTATCCTCACCACAGGACCTTCCTCCTAGTGTCTGATAATGCTTGTAAACCTCAGTCCTCCAACAGTTGGCCTTCTCACTCTCAGCTCCTAGTGCCTCTTGCTCCCAGCTCCTCACATGCACACCACAAACTGAAGTGAACTCCTTTTTAAAACCCAGGTGCCCTGATTAGCCTGCCTTAATTGATTCTAGCAGCTTCTTGATTGGCTGCAGGTGTTCTAATCAGCTTGTCTTAATTGTCTCCAGAAGGTTCCTGATTGTTCTGGAACCTTCCCTGTTACCTTACCCAGGGAAAAGGGACCTTCTTAGCCTGGGGCTAATATATCTGCCTTCTATTACTCTCCTATTGCCATCTGGCCTGACCCTATCATATGTAGCTGAGGATAACTTCTTCACCAGTATTCCACTTGATGAAGATCTACTCAACAACAGTTTGACCTGTATTGGAAGCCAGATATACCTGGTGAGATGCATCCACATTGAAGCAGAAAATAATTATCATCAGTATTTGGGTTTGTTGAGCCAATCACCCTGGTTTCCTATTTTTCAGAGAATGGTGTGATGCTGTTGACAATTCATCATGACAAGGTTGTAGAAGGAAATACAAAAAACCCTGCACATAAATCTCCACTACAATGACACTAAAGGTGAGGTCAATAACTTGGACCATTTTGCAAGAATGGACTCCTGCTGGCACAAGATAGGTGGCCAATGGTTCTTGTCTTCAATATGCCTGAAGTTGGTGGCATTACAAGTTTCATCATTTGGGTCTGCAACAATCCTATTTGTCACCACTTGTCCAAAACAAAGAAGGTATTTGTTCCTTGTCAGTCTAGGAAAATGACTTGATACCCATCATCTCACCAGGCCCAACAAAGCAGCACTCTTGTCCCTTGCTACCACAAGAAAACCAGCCATCATGGGACCACAGAGTATACTTGACAGTAGATGGTGCCACATTTGCCCAAGGTCGGCTGACTGGAAGAGATGCATGCTGTGTGGAGAATGCAGTGAATTTGTATATGCTGACCACTCTACATCAATGCTTATGTATGAAAATTGTATATAGACTCACACTGAATGATATTCCTGCTAGTTCTTTCAATTTGCTAATTAAATTAGTTTTTTTGTCCTCAAACATTCAAGAAATATTCTTGGTTTCTGAATGCATTTGGGGTACAAACTTCCTCCATGACACGGTTAATGTAACTTTCTCTGCTAGATTGAAGAGCCCATTATTAAATATTTGTTCTTCATGTAGGTACATATGGACTGTAATCAAATCACCACTTAACCTTCTCTTTGTTAAGCTAAATAGATAGACTGAGGGAGCTCAATCACTGTAAGGCACGTTTTCTAATCCTTTAATAATTTCTTGTGGCTCTTCTCTGAACCCTCACTAATTTATCAAGATCCTTCTGAATCTGGGGCATGAGAACTGGAAACAGTATTCCAGCAATGGTCGCACCAGTGCCAAATATAGTGGTAAAATAACCTCTCTACTTCTACTCAAGTTTCCTGTTACGCATCCCAGGATTGCATTAGCTCTTTTGGCCACAGCATCATGCTGGGAGCTGATGTTCAGCTGATTATCCACCATGACCCCCAAACATTTTTCAGAGTCACTGCTTCTCCGGTTAGAGTTCCTCCATCCTGTAAGCGTGCCCTACATTCTTTGTCCCAGAAGTATACATTTACATTTAGCCATATTAAAATTTGTACCCACTTGCACCCACCCAAGTGTTCCAGGTTGCACTGAAGCAGTGACCTGCCCTCTTCATTATTTATCACTCCCCCAATTTTTGTGTCATCTGCAGACTTTATCAGCGATGATACGTTTTCTTCCAGGTCACTGATGAAGATGTTAAATAGCGTAGGGTCCGGAACTGATCCCTGTGGGACCCTATTGAAAACAGCCCCACTCTATGAGGATTCCCCATTAACAACATTTTGAGACCTACTATTAGCCAGTTTTTAATCCATTGAATGTGTGCCATGTTAATTATATATTGTTCTAGTTTATTAATCAAAATGATGTTCGGTACCAAGTCAAACTCCTTACACAAATCTAAGTATATTACTTTAACCCTATTATCTTTATCAAACACATTTATAATCTCTTCAAAAAAAGATATCAACTTAGGCTGACAAGATCTATTTTCTATAAAGCCATTTTGACAATTAATTAGATTACCCTCCTTTATTTCATTAGTAATCAATGATGATTTAAAAGAAAAGATAAGCTTCTAGCCCTTGTGGCTGCAGAGAATCTTAAGCATGTGACCCAAGTGCACCTTAAAGGCACAGAAATCAGAAGATGAATATAAAAAACTAAAATATTTTTGTTAAAATATCTCATGATTTTTAAGCCCATCTCATGACTTCTTGAATCACAGAATCATAGAATCATAGAATATCAGGGTTGGAAGGGACCCCAGAAGGTCATCTAGTCCAACCCCCTGCTCAAAGCAGGACCAATTCCCAGTTAAATCATCCCAGCCAGGGCTTTCTCAAGCCTGACCTTAAAAACCTCTAAGGAAGGAGATTCTACCACCTCCCTAGGTAACTCATTCCAGTGTTTCACCACCCTCTTAGTGAAAAAGTTTTTCCTAATATCCAATCTAAACCTCCCCCACTGCAACTTGAGACCATTACTCCTCGTTCTGTCATCTGCTACCATTGAGAACAGTCTAGAGCCATCCTCTTTGGAACCCCCTTTCAGGTAGTTGAAAGCAGCTATCAAATCCCCCCTCATTCTTCTCTTCTGCAGGCTAAACAATCCCAGCTCCCTCAGCCTCTCCTCATAAGTCATGTGTTCCAGTCCCCTAATCATTTTCGTTGCCCTTCGCTGGACTCTCTCCAATTTATCCACATCCTTCTTGAAGTGTGGGGCCCAAAACTGGACACAGTACTCCAGATGAGGCCTCACCAATGTCGAATAGAGGGGAACGATCACGTCCCTCGATCTGCTCGCTTTGCCCCTACTTATACATCCCAAAATGCCATTGGCCTTCTTGGCAACAAGGGCACACTGCTCACTCATATCCAGCTTCTCGTCCACTGTCACCCCTAGGTCCTTTTCCGCAGAACTGCTGCCTAGCCATTCGGTCCCTAGTCTGTAGCTGTGCATTGGGTTCTTCCGTCCTAAGTGCAGGACCCTGCACTTATCCTTATTGAACCTCATCAGATTCCTTTTGGCTCAATCTTCCAATTGGTCTAGGTCCTTCTGTATCCTATCCCTCCCCTCCAGCGTATCTACCACTCCTCCCAGTTTAGTATCATCCGCAAATTTGCTGAGAGTGCAATCCACACCATCCTCCAGATCATTTATGAAGATATTGAATAAAACCGGCCCCAGGACCGACCCTTGGGGCACTCCACTTGATACCGGCTGCCAACTAGACATGGAGCCATTGATCACTACCCGTTGAGCCCGACAATCTAGCCAGCTTTCTACCCACCTTATAGTGCATTCATCCAGCCCATACTTCCTTAACTTGGTGACAAGAATACTATGGGAGACCGTGTCAAAAGCTTTGCTAAAGTCAAGACACAATACATCCACTGCTTTCCCTTCATCCACAGAACCAGTAATCTCATCATAAAAGGCGATTAGATTAGTCAGGCATGACCTTCCCTTGGTGAATCCATGCTGGCTGTTCCTGATCACTTTCCTCTCATGCAAGTGCTTCAGGATTGATTCTTTGAGGACCTGAGTCCTTGAGATTCCAAGATTCCTTGAGTCCTGACTCATGATTTTTGAACACTTGGTTCTGGCAATATTAAAAAGTCCAGTAAATGTACCAATAGGGAACAACTGTACATTAGCAGGGAACTGGACTAGATGACCTAATAGGTCTTTTCTGTCTCCCACCTCTTTAACTCTAGGAAGACAATATCTTCATTGCCAATGCTCAAAGGTGTATGTGTACAGCGGCTAAAAGAGAATGTGGTTATAACATTTCTACCTGCTTTGAACATGTGCTTCAAGTTTTTTTTAAAAAAAACTTGTAAATCCCAAGTTCATATGAAATCTCCGTTCATGTGTAAACAAGATAATTAGTCTGTCAGTATAAAGTATGAGTTCAAAGTGATTTTATGAAGCAAGATCCTTATCTGCCATATTTTATGGATGAGACATTTTTCTGTAAGGTTTCCTGGCCTTGACTTGTATTTAATCTTTCACATTAAATTCCCTTCAGACATGTGAGTTTTGTCAGTGCTGCATATCCCAGCATCTCTGATTTCTCCCTCAAAAACAGTTTGAATGATGGGTTGTATTTCCCTAGAGCCCTGTTTTCCTTCACAATGTGCTCCTCACTCTTTTCATGCGTTAGGCCTGCTCCTCAGCCTTTCAGCTGTTTGTGTCTTTTAGCCTGTAAGCCGTCTGGGGGAAAGGATTGTCTCCTGTCTGCGCTTACATGGAGCCCATCACTTTCGGGTCCCAGTCCATGCCGGGGCTTTTGAACTGACTGCCTTGCAAAATAAGCCTTATCATTATCCAGTCTGGTTTCATCTATGCAAATAAAAAGGAATCAGCTGTGATCTGGACAGTCTTCATTCGGAAAGATTGAAGTTTTGAATCAGTTTCTGATGAGTGACAACTAAAAAATAAATAAATATAAAACAACACCACCACCATGGAAACTAATGCAATTGCTTGTCACGATGAACGAGCTCTCAAATGAACACAAAGCATCAAATAAATACATCTTCTGGATCATCTCTCAGCTCTTGCTTTTAATCCCAAATGGCCACAGACAAATGATACTATGCCAGTAGCTGAACATTTTAGAATACCAGAGAATCAATGGACAGTGCTGTTTATTCTAAAGAGTGTAGCTGCCTTTATGCTGCTGAACTAATTACTTCTAACTTTGGTTTTCCTACATGTTTAACTTTGATCATAGTTTCTTTTTGCATAAAAGCAGCAGTTCTAAGGGATTTTCAAGTATTTAGTTTTCTCTGGGTTCATGATGGTGAGGTGCTCACACGTTTTAGAGGGCTCCTCCTTCCATGCATCTCTGCATCTTTGAGGACTGATAAAAGAAAAATGCTTGACTTGACTTTTTTTTTAATGCATGATAAAATCAGTAACATGTCTCTAGTCTTTTCAAATGGGCATCTTGAAGTCTGGTTTTCTTTTCTTTTTCACGTGGGGCAATTGTTCTTTCTGCTCTATCTGCAGAGCAAGAGTTAGTTGCACTCTAAGTGTATTACATACCACAGAGAGATGGATGAATATACGTGGTTTCGAGGTTCTCCTCAAACATGTGGATGCCTATTTGAACTTGGTCAGTTATTATTTAATCATTTTCTAATTACAGAAATGAAGCCCTCCCATTCCTGAAGTCTTTACTCAGGCCATGCACCCATTGACCTCAATGTGGGTTTTTAACCTGACAAAGAACTGAGTAAGGGTAATACATAGGGTTAGTGTGCATGAGCTTGTCTCCACCAAGTGGCTGGTTCCAGTGATGCTAAGGGCCTTTTATTTACTAAGGAGTTTTCCTTATCATTCAGCTGATAGAACCTGTGCTTATGAGGCTGAATCCAAAATTCCCATTGACTTCATTGTGTCTTGGTCAGGGCCTTTATGATGAAGATTATTTGTGGTCTATACAAGAATGATATACACACATATAGGCAGAATGTCCTTACATGTGCCCACAGGTTCATTATATATCTAAACAGACCTACAGTTTCTAGCCCATGTGGATGGGCAAAGTATTTGGCTTTTGGTCCTACCATAGGTATTTCCCATTGAAATGATCCTGGTTGTAATTAACAGTAGTTATTAACTACTAATGCAATCTATCCTTTATCATTATTATTTATAATTAGTCCCCCCCCCTTTAAATAAAATGTTGTATCTTGTCCATTAAATTACAGCGTTCAGCTTCCAGTTTCCCCTGTCATGGCTTTGGCAACCATGGTTGCATAAACTTGTTTGATATCAATTTGTTAAAGCAAAATAGCCATGCCTAATTATTTCCCAAACTAAAAGCTCATTCCCTTCTTTGACCTTCCAGAGGAATATGGCATGGATCACTTGCAGGACTGGATCCTAACTGTAGATTTTCAGATATGAGACAGAATTAGGAACTATTGTCCCTTTCAGGCAGCCGGTCAATAATGGTTGTCTTGTTCTTTTGGCTTTCCTTTCTGACGACACCTACTTTTTTAGACAATATTGAATAATTCATCCTAATTAACTATTGCATCTCGTTTTAAAATATATAGTATGGTTCTCAGACTCTGGGTCACCAATTAAATGACATAATCTAGGATTCAACTCACTGATTCAATTACTCAAACTTGGGCTTCAAAGCCATCAAAGTTTTGATTGTTTTCCCTTAATTTTTTTGAAAAGCTAATTCAGACTGACTCATTAACTGCAGATGGCTGCAAATTTGGATAATGCCTTTAATCAAAGAAGCTTTAACCACCCTTGATTAAAAGATTTTTCACAGATGTCTATTTAAGTTTTGAAGTTTATACACTGAGTTTCAATTAAAGAATGGGTTTAATTCTCAAACATTTAAACTTCCTTAAACTTTCTCAAATATGCCACAGCACTAGATTTCCCCCTTAAAATTATAGGGGATCTGAATGGTAACTGCTTTCGAGTACAGCATTTATGCTAATTCAGGGTCATTATAATAATTCCACAGCAACCAAAAAATCTGTGAACAAACAATTACATAAATGACGCAAGTAAAGAGACACGCATACTATGTACTTAACTAGGTAATTCAGCACATTAAAACAATGAGCTACTGAATTACCTAATTAAACATTATCCTGGAAGTATACATTCATGAGTGGGAAACCAAAACAGAGGCATATGTTATAATCTGACCAGACAAACCAGAACTAGGCTCGTAATCATTTTTGTCAATTTTCTTAACTTTGGAAGAGGCAAGGTGAGGAGAAAATATTATATACAGTATTCTCCTCTTACTCGGCCCCTCCCTAGACTCTCCTCCATCAGAAGAAAGAAAGAAAGTGAGTGATTGTAAGGAATGTATGCCCACACAGGTCTGCCCTATCCTGAGATCTGTGATGGCGAATTAGTTTTATGTGGGCCAGGACTCAGTGGGGGCTGCACCAATTTATACAAGCTGAAATTCTAGCAAGGTATTGTTCAGAACGTGAGCAATCATGCATGGTTGCAACAAAAAGGAAATAACTATAAATTAGTGTCTGTGTCTATCAGTTTAATCTATTTTATATATTTACAGAGTGCCATTTACACCACAGTATTGAATTGCTAGAGTTTGGTGTAAAATGTAGATTAATATACGCAGAGACCATTACTACATCCAAATGCTAAGGAGATGTCATCACTACCAGTATCATAAAATAATGAATTATCAATAAGCACTATGTAGCAGGTACCCAGCATCTCTAAACTGAAGACTGAAACTGACAACAATCATCTATTTTTGTGCAATTATTAATAACCATCAAACCTATGTATAATGTTCCGCATGGATGTATGAATAAAATTGCATAAAGATAATAAATAAAATAGGTGAGAAAGTTTTGATAAAACTTTGCATAATAATCATAAAATGTTTTGTTGCACTGTGAGTCAGGTTGTCAGTGGGTAAATTATAGTTGCAATTTGTGTATATATTGTGTTGCCCCATGAGTAAAATGACAACATTATATTCAAATAAGGAAATGGGCTGTGAAGGACACCATCATAAGTAAAATGAGAGGGATATATCATCTAAAACTGGGTATTCAGAATTGTTCGCACTGGCCTTGATTCTGCAGTCCCAGCATGAAGGGACGCCTATTTCTACGGTTAACTCATTCTGTCTCATGGACACCACATGATTTACCTCCTAAGGTCATTTCAGGGATCGCTTTCTTGTATATTTATCTAGGAAGCACTACTAATTAAAAATATGTTGCATAACTATACAGACCTGTAGCAGCCCAGATTCTTAATTGGTGTAACTCTACATAGCCCCACTTAAGTCTGTGCTGAGAATCTGGGTCTAAAATGCTGGGTCTAGATTGCATCACCACATCAGTTCAAAAAGGCAAATCTCCGGTGTGCCCTGCTGTTATAACATGATACATAGAAACACTACTACTGAAGGTTATATTTACAAGACTAAGCTGACAGCATTAGGAGATCAGAATTTCCTTTAAATGCCATCTTGAAACATGAAGAAAAACTGATGTTTATGCAGGGCGTAAATCAAAGGCTTTAGCATCACAGAGGTCTCATCTTGTCAATCACACACAGAATTTCTCTCTGCCTTGCTTCTTATACTACACCACCATTTGGCAAGGTGAAAATACAAAGGTGTGGGTACGTGAGTGTATGTGTGAGAGAGACAGCTAGAGCGCCTACTGTGGTCCCTAGCCATCCCATTTGATGTAGAGTATTTTGACAAAGTAGGTTACTAGTTCCATGTAGAATGAGGGCGAGGACCCCTTCACTGCTGCTCCTACTTGTGCCATATGTCTTCTGAAGGCTGTTGTAGCTGACACTGCACCATGGCGAATAGAATTCTCCCACAGACTGGAACACCATCAGCACGAGTCCCTTCTCATTACAGATGCTGATGGAGCTTCTCTATCTCATGCATGCATGCGCACACACACAGTAATGGAGATTCTGTTTTCTATTTGTCTCCTCTAAATATAATACTTTCATTTTTGACCCACTTCTTTAAACATTTTTAGCAAATTTAGTACTGGTAAAAGGTGTTAGATTAGTAGACCTGGATACTAGAGTCCCCTATTTTTATTCTTTATTTGTATTTACCTCTGTAATGTCATTTGAGGAACAGCTCTCTTGTACCTTGATCTAAGAAATATTAGTAATTAAAATAATCTTGAATAACTATACAAGTGTCTAGGTCTATAGAGATACCTGGGGAGAGACGGTTGCTGTCCTAGAGAACATACAGTCCAACAGAGGAACACAGACAGACAGACAGACAGACAAAGGCTCTGAGAGAAAATAGCAGTACATAGAGGTGACTTGGGCAAGCTTGCACAGCAGGTGTGTGGTCGAGCCAGCAATAGAACGCAGGGCTTCTGCTTCCCGGTTCAGTGCCCTGTCCACTAGATGACACAGTCTCCCTCTCAGTCAGCCACAGCCCAAGTACAGGCAACAGCACTGCTAAGCTCCCATCAGTCATCCCTCAACTGTGGACCAGTGCGACATCTGAACTCCCCACGGGTTTTGCAGACAGAGGGGCTATGCGCACTGTACCCTTGCCCCTGACGACTCCAGTTACTGGATCACCTGCTCTCATCACCTGGCTGCCTGTTTTCCTGTTCCTGGCAGACCTACATTTTGACAGACCTTTTCATATGTGCTCCACCTTCCTTTGCCTGTTGTTCTCCTGACATACAAGATGGCTGAACATACCCCCAGCGGCTTTGTGCTTGTTTACAGGCTTGTTAGAGCTTGAACAATCAGAGATTGAAAAGCAGACTCAGTTGCAGGTGACGCGAGAACTGCTTGAGGCCTTGGTAACACTTAGGTCTAGCAGTACCCTTGGAAACCTCCTGTAGGGGAAAGAGAAAGCAGAGAACTTCACAGTGACAGAAAGGAAGGTGCAAGCCACTGACATGGAACAAAATGAACTGCAGGTTTCCAGTGGGCTCCACAGCTCCAGGAGGGAAAATCTGTTTCAGAAGTAAACAAGGTTGATTGCAGAGGAGGAAGGCAATAGAAGCTAAAAAGAATGGTATCAAACTGTAAGCAGAGTTTGAGAAGCTGCACTGCAAAGCAAAACCATGGTTTACTAAGCTTTGGAAAACATTGTGAAACCATTATCCAAATCTAATACTTACTGAAGGATTACAACCTCGTGCACTTCTGGGAAGCTGAGATCTTGAAATGGTTTTACAAATCTTAGCAGACCATTTTTTTGCTCTGCACTGCAAGTCACAAGTTCTGCAACTGGAAAAATGATTTCTATATTGACTTTAACAAACGTGACTGCCATGTACTTGTTTTCTCCTCTCATTTCTAGTATATGCACCATATATAGCAAGAGCCCCTAGAGACAGGTGTAACCCTTTACTGCCCTAACCCAGATCCATGTGACTGGGGGGCCAAGTAATCAAATCCAGATTTTGCCAGCACTCCTGTGTATCGGACACTATTTTATACATGCCATGGGACTTCTCAGTGATTCTGCATCATGAACACTGTCACCTTAATTTTGCATTTAGTTAAATAGAAAATTTATATGATAGATATAAGCTGTTCCCACCATTGGAAGCAACTCGATAGCCACAGCTCCCAGAAGTATGGCTGCACTTAATTTTCCCTTATTTGGGCCAGAGTATGCCACTCTTACTCACCTTTGAGCAACACTGTATTCAGTGAATGGTGCAATGAAATCAATGGGATGACTTGTGGAGTTAGCTAACCTCAGTGTGAATATATGTGGCAAAATCAGTCAGCTGCAAAAAACAAGTCATCTTTGACCTTGAAGAGCATAGGTGGTAAATTCCTTAAAAGCCAGAATTGTAGCTGCACCAGCGTTTAAATATGGCTTCTTAGAAGTCACTGCTAGAATGGCAAACTCTAGCACCCAGCTTTGCTATTTGACTCTAGTGTGTGTGAGACTTCCCTTGCTTATCTTGTGCATAGGTGCAGTGCAGATCACACATTGTATGAGTCGTGTCATATTCTCTACCAATCTAAACTTCTGTGAGCACTATAGCCATGAAAGCTGCTAAATCCATGGGAGTTTTGCTATTGATTTCAATGGGAACAGGGATCTTCCTAAAGTGTAATTGCAAAAAAGATTGCCGTGCACTGAAGTGCAGTAAAGTTGTGAAGTCAGGCAAATTAATATTATCAGAAAGTCTGTGAGAGCAGGAGAAACGGGCAACTTAAGAATCATGACACGCCCCCTGTGATGATTCCATTTACAAGACAAATCTTTGCCTTCACAGTAAGGCAAATGGTTTGTTCTCCTCCCACAAATCTTCATGATAAATTTTGGCATTTTGAGTGGAAGGCATACAGCTGGCCAAAACACATCTTTTTTTGAATTGTACAAAATGTTGAAATTTTGCAATTGTTTCCCTTTACCAGCATAGCCAGTGACCTTGCTGCAATACAGGGATATGTTTTTTTTAACAAAATGTATCCTCAAAGTGTGAGGCAGCTGAATTCAAATCATTGCATTTGGAAAATTTCTTCTAGAGGCCTACACTTCCTGCTCTGAAGGATGAGGTAAAAGAGGGTGATGATTGAGATTAAAGCATACTGGGGCAAACGAAAATGGCAGGAATCTTGGCTGGGGGGGCATAAAGTAGTGCTTAGCATGCCATAGGGGCCATTCTATTTGCCTGTAATCCAGAAACAGGCACATTAATCCTGTTTGCTGTACTGTGAGCCCAGAGGATGCCTGCTCCGTTCTCTGTGACACCTGTTTACCATCTCCTTGCTGTGAAACCTTGTATACCAGTGGTTCTCAAACTGGGGGTCGAGACCCCCCTCAGGGAGTCGTGAGGTTATTACATGGGGGGGTCGCGAGCTGTCAGCCTTCACCCCAAGTCCCGTGTTGCATCCAGCATTTATAATGGTGTTAAATATATAAAAACTTTTTTTTAAAAAATTTATAAGGGGGCTCAGAGGCTTGTTGTGTGAAAGGGGTCACCAGTACAAAAGTTTGAGAACCCTTGCTCTACACTCACTCTTGGAAGGTATTCCAAAATAGTGACACTGTGTGAAATTATCCTTTGTGCAGAGGACCAGCACAAGACCTATGCACCATGTAAGTCCCACCTAAACTCTGTTTTGAGGGAATAAGTGAGATTTAAGTGGTACAGAGACCTTGTGTTGGCCTTCTGCAAAGGGGTCAATCCATCCACTGTATGAGCAAAACTGCCTGGAGAGTGATGTGTTTTAGTGGTGCGAGCACAGGGATTGGGCATGATGAATGCCCCGGTTCTGCTACTGATGCACTCTGTAATTTTGGACAAGTTACTCACTTAAATGCTCTGAGTCACTTTCTTCATCATACAATGGGAATATGACTATTATTATTCTTTGTTATTTGTATTGAGGGCTCATCTCAGAGCCCCAGTTACAGACCTGGACCCTGTTATGCTAGGTAACCACAGAATAAAATGACCTTTGCTGCCCCAAAGAGCTTAAAATCTAAGTATAAGACAAGAGACAGCAGAGAGACAGATAGGAGCGCACCAGGAAACAATGAGACAATAGAGTACAGCATTTATTGTTAACCTCCCGCATAGCAGTGGTATGATAAGAAATAAGAGAGATTTATAAAGCCCGAATCATTCCAGACCTCAGTGTGTCTGGTTCCCTATACGAGGGCAGCCCCACTGATTTCAAACAGATGGGCTTTGCCGCAGGCAATACCACAAATGAAGTGATTTAAATATGCTTTCCCCCCCAATTATTTTTGTGTGATTAGTGGATACATACTCAGAGACACTTGAAATGCTTCCAGACTGTTTGACAGGCTTTCGGAAAATGTACTCACTTATTATTGGTGTCGGTTTACCATACTGTCTGACTTGATTTCCCAGCTTATCAAACACCGTTCTTTTTAACCTTCACTGATCTCTCTTTTGGCAAGTCCATCTTTGTATGGTCTCACGTTTCTCTTTACGTTTCCAGTAGCCTCCTTTGCACCTCTTAACACCCATCTCTATATTCAGAAAAACCTTAATTTCCTGTTTTCTCTAAGATTTGTATAATATATTTATATTGTCATTAACAGACAAGAGGAAGACCTAGGTTCAGTAAACAGAGTTCAGATGTCTCTGGGTATGGGTAAGCCTAAGCCAATGTCATCAAATACAGTCCAAATGTAATGAAATTGATAAAGACAGATTGAAAATACTTCTGTAAAAGCAATATATGTATCTAATCTAACCCATCAGATATGGCTTACTAGGTAAACAAATTCTTAAACATTATGGGTTAGATTCTTGGTTGGTGTAAACTAGTATAGTTCCATTGATTTCACTGGAACTGTGGTGATTTACCCTAGCCATGGCCCCATGACTTTTTATCAACAATGTATTATGCTATTTGCCCTTTTCTGCCTCATTCCTTTTCTTTCCAAGTCTATTTATTTATGAGTTTGGGGTTTATTCCTTTAACATCCCCCTTCCTAATTTTACAAAACTGCCAATTTTTCTTTTGCAGTAATCTGGGACTGTTCAGACAGAAAGGAATTTATTACTCAACATGAGCACATGGAAGTGCGAGCCCATAATTTTGTTTGTACAATAAAGTCCAAAGTTCAGCATGGTACTTTGGTATATACCTATCCTTAAGCACCTGAATTGCCCCATTAATGTCATTGGGTCTACTGATATACTTAAAGTTAGGCATGACCTATATACCTTGTTGAAAAGGAATGTCTACCTATAGCTCAAATCCTTTCAAATTAATTAGAAGGTCAGATAATACTAGATAATACTTAGTCCTGTCATGAGTGCAGGGGACTGGACTAGATGACTTCTCAAGGTCCCTTCCTGGCCTATGATTCTATGAGTCTATAAAGTACGTGTAATGGTAACAAGTGGTAATTTTAAAAAAGGGAGATTCTCCTTCTGCATACAGACACCTTTTGGTGATAATAAATGTCAATGCATCTGCAAGACAGACTGTGAATCAAATAAATATTCAGCTAGAGAAACAGATTAGGAACAAGCAGTTCCAGACTTAACCAAGCATGCAAAGCCCTCTGTTGATGTAGAATTTAGAGATTGCTGTAGTCCTTTGAGCATATCCCTAAGAGTATCTAAATGCTCCCCAAGGTTAATTCAAGAATAAAAAAGGATCTATAATAATTATGATTTCATTAATATTTCCATTAGATAAAGTTAATGGGATTTTTAAACTACCGTTTGGTTAATCATTAGCTATATGCTTGGGAAACTGATGCAAAATCCTGTTTATAAATTCATCAGTACATCAGTGGAAACCAATAACAGAAAATATTCCCTTTTTGGAATGTCTGTGGGTATTTTTTCATGGATTGCAGGACCAGGTCATTTGTTTAAGTATCCTAATAGCCCTTCCAAGGGCCTGATCCAAACCCATTAAAATCAATAGAAGGACTCCCACTGATTTCTACAGGTTTGGGATCAGACCTAATCTGGCAGCACTCATATTTTGAAAATTTCCATTATTTAAACAATTAAAGTTGGTGATATTTAAAGGAGTAAACCATGTACAGAGATCTAGTTATGGAAGCCAGCACAGGACCTAATGCAGGGAAGTCCCCAGTTGAAGCTATTGTGCACTGTCATGGAAACTTTACTTTTGCTCTTTCTTATTCTGTCCCTCCTCCCGATCCCCAAAACTAAAATACAAGACTTTCAGAATGACAATATATGGTTGCTCCTTGTTTCTAGAGATCATCAGATTGTACTAAAGCCAATTTAGGATTCTTTATTTTAAATGGCATGATCTGATGGTGGGTATTTCCTTTTTAAACCCCTAGTGGCGGCTCTAACTTCTGCTGGGGGAGAGCAGGCACCTTCGCTAAGCCCAGGATTCAAGAGAGACAGAAGGGGTGTAAAACCATATTTGTCCCTTCCCCCCTCCTGACTGTAGCTTCTGAGAGCCACAGCTCAAAATTTGCACTCTCAGTGGGATCACACTGCTGTAACAGAATGGAGAACTAAGCTTCATGTGTTATATAGTCTCCCACCCTAAGGTCACCTATTTGATTTTGCTTTTTAGTATAACTGTATATTTTTATATTGATAATTAATAAAACCAATAAAAATATTGTGTAAAAGTGTAATTTTTGCTGTTTCCCAACATACAATGTTTCCCAACTTTATCAGTATACATTTGTCACTTCATATATGAGTACAATGGTTGCTTGCTGCATCTCATGGTGTCGCTCCTCTCTAATACCATATTTATTTATAAATTACTTTGTTTGCTCATATAATAATATCAGCATGAAGTTGATTTATGTTTTAACTGTTAATTTCACTTTAACCAGTTGACTAAGAGGTTTCTCTTCATGCATATTTTAGTGGAAGCCACAGAATTTTATGTCTGGTGAATAAGAATAATTTTCAGATGCATGAAATTGCCAGATGATATAATCGAACAGAATGAATAAACTGTTAAAATGAATAAATATCTAGTATGCTCATTCGAAAATTACACTGTAGCTGCTTTGTTTGATGCTTTATGCTGTTATACATTTTGGCGATGGGATGGGAGGAGAGAAGCAAAAAAGAATAGAAAGAATAGTAGAAAGAAGTGTAGAAGAATAGTAAATATGGCAGGCGACCAGCTTGGCTTCACAGTGAAATCCTTGCTGATCTTAAACACAAAAAAGAAGCTTACAAGAAGTGGAAGATTGGACAAATGACCAGGGAAGAGTATAAAAATATTTCTCGGGCATGCAAGAGTGAAATCAGGAAGGCCAAATCACACCTGGAGTTGCAGCTAGCAAGAGATGTTAAGAGTAACAAGAAGGGTTTCTTCAGGTATGTTAGTAACAAGAAGAAAGTCAAGGAAAGTGTGGGCCCCTTACTGAATGAGGGAGGCAAACTAGTGACGGAGGATGTGGAAAAAGCTAATGTACTCAATGCTTTTTTTGCCTCTGTCTTCACGAACAAGGTCAGCTCCCAGACTACTGCACTGGGCAGCACAGCATGGGGAGGAGGTGACCAGCCAGCCCTCTGTGGAGAAAGAAGTGGTTCGGGACTATTTAGAAAAGCTGGACGAGCACAAATCCATGGGGCCGGATGCGCTGCATCCGAGAGTGCTAAAGGAGTTGGCGGATGTGATTGCAGAGCCATTGGCCATTATCTTTGAAAACTCATGGCGATCGGGGGAAGTCCCGGACGACTGGAAAAAGGCTAATGTAGTGCCCATCTTTAAAAAAGGGAAGAAGGAGGAGCCTGGGAACTACAGGCCAGTCAGTCTCACCTCAGTCCCTGGAAAAATCATGGAGCAGGTCCTCAAGAAATCAATTCTGAAGCATTTAGAGGAGAGGACAGTGATCCGGAACAGTCAGCATGAATTCACCAAGGGCAAGTCATGCCTGACTAATCTAATCATCTTCTATGACGAGATAAGTGGCTCTGTGGATGAGGGGAAAGCAGTGGACATGTTGTTCCTTGCCTTTAGCAAAGCTTTTGACACGGTCTCCCACAGTATTCTTGCCAGCAAGTTAAAGAAGTATGGGCTGGATGAATGGACTATAAGGTGGATAGAAAGTTGGGTAGATTGTCGGGCTCCATGGGTAATGATCAATGGCTCCATGTCTAGTTGGCAGCCAGTATCAAGTGGAGTGCCCCGAGGGTTCGTCCTGGGGCCGGTTTTGTTCAATATCTTCATAAATGATCTGGAGGATGGTGCGGATTGCACCCTCAGCAAGTTTGCAGATGACACTAAACTGGGAGGAGAGGTAGATACGCTGGAGGGTAGGGATAGGATACAGAGGGACCTAGACAAATTAGAGAATTGGGCCAGAAGAAATCTGATGAGGCTCAACAAGGACAAGTGCAGAGTCCTGCACTTAGGACAGAAGAATCCCATGCACCGCTACAGACTAGGGACCAAGTGGCTAGGCAGCAGTTCTGCAGAAAATGACGTAGGGGTTACAGTGGACAAGAAGCTGGATATGAGTCAACAGTGTGCCATTGTTGCCAAGAAGGCCAATGGCATTTTGGGATGTATAAGTAGGGGCATTGCCAGCAGATCGACGGACGTGATCGTTCCCCTCTATTCGACATTGGTGAGCCCTCATCTGGAGTACTGTGTCCAGTTTTGGGCCCCACACTACAAGAAAGATGTGGAAAAATTGGAAAACGTCCAGCAGAGGGCAACAAAAATGATTAGAGGACTGGAACACATGACTTATGAGGAGAGGCTGAAGGAACTGGGATTGTTTAGTCTGTGGAAGAGAAGAATGAGGGGGGATTTGATAGCTGCTTTCAACTACCTGAAGGGGGTTCCAAAGAGGATGGATCTAGACTGTTCTCAGTGGTAGCTGATGACAGAACAAGGAGTAATGGTCTCAAGTTGCAGTGTGGGAGGTTTAGGTTGGATATTAGGAAAAATTTTTCACTGGGAGGGTGGTGAAACACTGGAATGCGTTACCTAGGGAGGTGGTGGAATCTCCTTCCTTAGAAGTTTTTAAAGTCAGGCTTGACAAAGCCCTGGCTGGGATGATTTGGTTGGGGATTGGTCCTGCTTTGAGCAGGGGATTGGACTAGATGACCTCCTGAGGTCCCTTCCAACCCTGATATTCTATGATTCTATAAGCAGAGCTCTGAGCTTCTCAGTTTAGGAAGTGGAAGTAAAATGATAGAAATCCAAATGATGGAATATTGAAGGATCTCAAAGTCCTTTGCAAATGTTAATTATTGATACAATACCCCTATAAAGTAGTGGTGGAAAATACTATTACATCCATTTTACAGATGTGACATCAACACATAGAAAGATTAAGGGACAGGTTGTGCCTGTAGGTACAGTCCGGATCAAAAAGGGATGATGCCACCAAGAAAACCCTCTGAATCAGTATTCCCTTCCTACTTTCCTCTTGCTCTGGGAAAAGGACTAGCTGTCTAGCATATTTCCGATGCCTCACTGTCCACCGGCACTGAGTAGTCCATCTCTCCTGCATAGGCATGTAGCCCAAGTCACAGCCTAGCCCCAAGTGACTTGTTAAAGCTGGCACTGGCTGATTGTACAGAGTGGTGCTTTCTCTTTGCTCTTTCCTCTAGAGAACATTCTCTCTGAAACACATGTACATCTATCCCCAGAGTTTCTTTCTGATATTAACTGGATTTATTCTCATTATTGTATTTCCCTGATTCTAATTAACTAAAAATTACAAACCACTGAAGTGCTACATGTCAATCAAGCTCATTGCTGATGCTGCTGAAAGAGCCAGGGATCAGTAGCTCTATGCCTAAGAAATTATTCTAGTCAGAGGGTGACTCAGAGAGAGAGAACCAAGTGGATTGGTGATATGCACAGCTTCTAAAAAGAGCTGCACCACAACTAACAAGCATTTCTCTAAGACCTAACTACCTTATGGGGGGGCACACCATCACCTTAGGAGAAGGGAAGCTAATGAGATCTTTGGGCTCAGTCAGCACTAACCAGACACACCTTCAAGGCATGCTCTGTCTAGAGGGAGGAAGTTTAAAAAAGGGAAAGTCTACCACAGGAAGGGGTGGTAACTAGGAGAAGGCTGTTGTGCCTTGGAGACAGTTGGCTACAGGGATAGCTCAGCAAAGAGGAAGACAATTGGAGACTCTGCTGCCCCTGAGACTGTATGGACCAGGTACAGAGTGGGGTAAGCAAAAGGAGGGGGACTAAAGAGGGATCCTCACCCTGTAGGATACTAGAGCCTGCAGATAGACTGATCCCCAACGGGGTGACTGAGACACTGACCACCTTTGAGTTTTCCCCGGAAATTCCCCAGGTACTAATAACCACCTGAAATGTTAGTTATGAGGTTCAGATATGTATCAAAAGCCATAATGAGCAGAACACAGACATGAGTTTACAAACTGATGCTACTTTTTAAAATGTTCTTAGTTTTTTGGGGGTGAGGTGTAGTCACTTGAAAAGTATCTAGAGTTCCAGACTTTGCCCTCTGCACAGCAGCTGGAGGTTTCTACAGGGAATTCTGACTCACTGAGCTAGAATTCTTCCTGCAGCTGCTGGGCTGATTGCTTTAGTGTGTTAGCTCTGCTGCACTTGTAGAAGATGCAGTCGGCTCTGTGCTTGGCTATTATAGCCTATTCTATTCTATACTGGTTCTTACTCCCTGCTAAGTGTGCAGCCATGTTGTGGGCTGTCTGGACAGGTACTGTGCTTCTTAAGTGGACGTTAGCTAGCCTGATGCACCTTCCTTCCACATTGCACATAAGCAGTGGCAAGTTACCTATATTAGATTGATTAATTGGATCGTTAGCTCTTCAGGGCAGGGCTTGTGTCTGTATTGTGCCAGACTTACTGGGTCCCCTGTCTTAGTCACAGTCTTTAGAAGTTGCCGTGGTACCAATAATAAACATTTCATGTGATCAATAACTAATTATATCTGTGGGCCTCTGTGCAAATAACTATTCAGACTGTGCATGGCAGTATGAAAACAGTATATTTAAAAAAATGAAGTTTTATGATTTCTGAAGTGTAATGGAAGCCACAGTGTCTCATTGAAATTGTTAATGTCACAGTCCGAAGCTATTAGGCTGTACTTAATAACATTGTTGTCTCAGGAATAAAGTTGATGAAATTTTTATGACTTTACCAAAGGAAGCAGAACATGCATATGGTAGACTAAACTGTTGCAAATATTTACAAGGGGGCAGGTCACTGGATGGCTCTCAGCTTTGCAAATGGCAACCTGAGGGTGAAATCGGGGTGTCATCGAAGTCAGTAGCCAAACTCACCTTGACTTTTGAGTTAATCATTTCCCTGCCATTGCGTGGACCTCAAGCTGGTGTACCTGGGTCCCTTCTATTCTCTGCCAATTGTTGGGTTTAGTGTATGGGTGCTGGTGGCCTATGATATACAGGAAGACAGACTATATGATCTAGTGGCCTCTTCTGGCCTTAAACTGACTTCTGTGAGACCAGGACTTACTTTTAGATCACTGCTTCAAGGTTGGTAGCTATCAGAACACTGAATGACCTTCAGACGATATGTTAAATAAGTTGCTTTCTACCCCGTTCCCAGTGGAAGAGTGTTCCTTTAATGGCAGGATTTTTTAATAGAGTACTCCTGTTGTCAGTTCCAGCTAATAGGCCAAGGACTGACCAGGCATGGAGACTGAACTGTCCTACCCTCATAAGTGAATCCTTTATGAACATGTGTGGCCCAGGAACTTATCACAAGCAGTAAATTTACACACTACTAGTAATACTATTAATTGTATTCAAAGTGTTCCTCAAATTATGAATATTCATAATTTTGGTGTATTTTCAATTAAACAAATTTTCACAATGTTTTTCAGCTTATGGAATGGTCAATTATCTTGAAATTTTCACCAAACATTTGAGTGAATTTTTTTAAATGAAAAAAGGCAATTTTTAGCAGCTCTAGATATTACTATTAATGTTAACATTGTTAGACACTTGTATTTTGAGATCCTCAGATGAACTCCATAATACTTTGCGAGCCTTCAACTGACATACAGTATCTGCTCCACAGCTGTGTTGTGACTGTTAAGATTTATGTATATCTGTAGTGTGCAGTTTACTTTTAGGTCAGGCACATGATTCTGCAAACAGTTGTTGAGCTATTTATTTGTCTACAACAGAAGCATAGATAATATGCAATGATTAATATTCAAATTAATTTACCTGTCAAATTTTAATCAAGGAACATTTTCCTAAACATCATTATTGGTGTTACACTTTTTGCAAGAGATCAAAAAAATGCTACATGCCATGACCAATTAAATAAAATACTATAATAAAATGAATTAAACTAGGATCTAATAGTTTGCACTGCTACAGTATTAAAAAATTCAGGGCCCATATTATATAGTTCTCCAAGGAAAGAAAGTTTTTTTTTATTTTGAAACTAGCTCTCTACTCATCAACTTTCAGGATACCATTGTATTCCTTAATAACCAGATCTTACAGCTCTCCTTTGCTCAAAACATATTCAGGCAAAATTCCCAGTGAGTGAAATCCTGGACCCATGGAAATTAATGGGAGTCTTGCTAAGGACTTCATGGAGCCAGGCGATCATCTATTGATTTGCATAAGAGTTTTGCCAGAGTAAATCTTGATAAGGATTGCAGAATTTGAAGTCTTAGTTCAAAGAAAAGCTGAAGAATCCAGAAGAGCATCAGAAAGAGCTGGAAAATCACTGGAGAAACAATAGACAATCCTGGGAAGTTGCAGAGCAGTCAATTGAGCGAGCTAGGGGGACCCCAAAACAAACTATAGAAGGTTAAAGTGTGACAATGGTCCTATGCTTGTCTGTCTTGTCTATTTAGACTGTACATTCCTCTGGGCAGAGACTTTTTTCACTACATATATGTACAGCACCTAGAACAATGGGGCCTCAGTATCCGCTTAGGAGCTACTGTGGGTACAAATACTAAATAGTATTTCTATTGGGTAAAGGAGCTATCTGGAAGGCAGAAGAAGCATCACTGGGAAGGTCAGAAATGTTATCAGTGAATAATATAATGAGGCTGGTATCAAAAATTTTTGGCACTTAAAAAAAATCTTGTATTGAATTGTAAGGGATTGATTGGTAAAAATCAGGGCTCCTGTGTGATGAAATATCAGTTTTCAGTGCTTGGAAAATCATATGCTCAAATGTAGGCATGGTACAAAATGCAGATGATTTATATTGTTTTCATGCAGAGTTGGTGTCCGCCATCTCTCCCCTTAATCGCAATTGGATGGCAACATCAATGGCTAAAGATGGAGATTTTTTGTTAGCTAGAGAACAACAGGTGCCCTGATACTTCTGCATTGAGTCCCACATCCCTATTCATTCTGACAGAGATCCTGGTGCCTGTCCTTTGGGGAGGGTCTACCTCTTAGACTACTCATCTCAACTGGGCATGAAAACCTGGATCTGCAAATTGTGGGGCCCTAAAAAGTGGACAGGTTTGGAAAGTCTAATCCTAAATGTGAACGAACATCAAGATTTATGGCTACATAGTATGGATTCCCTCAGCAATGTGTACATCCAGTTTGCATTGTTTAAAATTACTGTCCCTGCGCTAACTCGTATAGAAGCAATAGGTTTCTAGAATTCCACAATAATTACTGCTAATAAAAGCTTCTTTGGAGGTAGCATATGCTATATTTGTGGGGCTTTTAATGAACACGTATTTGTTTACACTTCAGCAGTGTATATTGATATCTCTGATACTAATGCAATATCCATGAAAGCAATTCTTTAAAAGATTAAAGAAAACAAACTTGAAACCCTGCTCTTTTATACTGGTATTTATATTCTTGATTTTTGGTTTTGCTCATATCCTCTTCAAACTTTCAAATTTCCTGCCTGAAACAGGAAACCAGAAAACAACACACCTCTTCTCCCCTTATGTTTCAGGGTTATGCTCCTTCACTATGTTTCTCACTGTGCATAAGCAACAGAGTGAAATTGACTGACTAGAATCCTAATCTTGAAAGCACAGGCACAGACAGCTTCAGAAATCTGGATTTTAGTTAATTTCACACTGTAGCTAGTGTGTTTGCATTTAAAATGCAGTGGCAGGGAAGAATGATGAAGGAACCACAGGGGTGGGTATAAAAGCAGAGCACAGGGGAAGGGGAGAGAGACAACTGGAGGGTGAGGGAGGAAAAAGGCAGAGATTACTTCTAGTTTTGAATTAGTCATGGTACACTCCCTTTCTGCAGAACAGGTGGGGTTTTAGGGTATTTCCTACAGGAACTCAATGTTAATCAATGTAATTACCCTGCAGGACAGGAGGCATTTACAATTCCAGAATAATATGCCATGCTCTCTAATAACAATTTTCACATGAGATCACTGGCATCCACTATTTTGTTAGTTTTCAGAGTAGCAGCCGTGTTAGCCTGTATTCGCAAAAAGCAAAGGAGGACTTGTGGCACCTTAGAGACTAACCAATTTAGTTGAGCATAAGCTTTTGTGAGCTACAGCTCACTTCATCAGATGCATCCAATGAAGTGGGCTGTAGCTCACGAAAGCTTATGCTCAAATAAATTGGCTATTCTCTAAGGTGCCACAAGTCCTCCTGTTCTATTTTGTTAGCGTCGTTTTTTCAGCACCACATGTAGCATAGTCTTAGCTCCCAGAAAGCAGATAGAAAACTAGTAAAAATATTCCAGAGAATTATTACCCTGTCAAAGATATCTCTGTGACCTGCCTGATAACTAACTGTTGCAGTCACATGTTTAAGGCACAAAGGCTCTGAGTGAACTACTGGCCCCATTGACGTCAATGAGTTGTTTTGCCAGTGAGTTTGAATGGAAGCACCCCAACATTTTTACAATTGACTAGGAATTTGGGGTATCAATGATTGGGTATCCAGTTCAAAGTGACTTCAAAGGACCTGACTTTCAAAAAACAGCACCTGCCATCTGAAAATCAGGCCCCTTTAAGGGGCCTTGGGTTTGGCACCCAGTATTGATGGACCCAAAATCATGGGTCACTTTTGAAAACCTTGTCCAAAGATTTATTTTATTTTGTTTATCATAGATTCTAAGATAAGAAAGGGCCATCACAATCATCTAGTCTGACCTGCTGCCACAGAACCTTGCCCACTCACTCCTGTAATAGATACATAACCTTATGCTTTGAGTCTCTCAAGAAACAAGAAGGACTTTGGCCTCAAATCTTGGCATCAGAATGACTGATGGGTTTCTTTACAAAGCAGGAGCTGTTTAACTGGCTTAGTAAGAGAAAATTTGGCTTAAATGCAAGACGTAATATTGTGTTAACTATAAAGAAAATACCCTTTGACCATTGAGCTCTGGAATTCACAATGGCAGGGAGAGGATTTAATTGACCGAGAAAGTATGTGCAGACATATCCTGATATCTAGTACACCTGATGCCTTTAAGGGGAGTTAGTAGGAAGAATGAGAGCAGAATTTCTTTTAATTTATTACAAATTAATTGCTTCAATTTATTTCTGGTTACTTTGTTTTAATGCAGGGGTGAGCAAACTTTTTGGCCCTAGGGCCACATCGGGTACAGAAATTGTATGGAGGGCCGGGTAGGGAAGGCTGGGGAAGGCTATGCCTCCCAAAACAGTGAGGCGTGGCCTGACCCTGCCCCCATTCCAGCCCCCCAGAACTCCCACCCCCATCAAACCTCCCCTGCTCCCCACCCGACTACGCCCCGGGACTCCTGCATCTGATCCAAACACCCCTGCTCTCTGCCCCCTGACCATCCCCCCAGGATACCCGTCCCCTATCCAACCCTCCCTGCTCTTCCTGCCCCATGTTACCTGTGGGGTGGGGGAAAGGGGGGCTCAGTCCTTTCCCTGTGTGTTTCCCCTGCTCATTTGGCTGCTCTCCCTGGCAGTCGGGCATGGCTCACTCCCTGTCTAGGCTTGACTGCTGGGGACAGGGGCCAAGCATACTGGAGGTGGAGGGGAGCCCTGGTTTGCTCTGCCCCATCCCCTGCCGCAGGGCCCAGGCCCCTTTACCTCCCCTGCTCCTCGCACCCCCTCCCCCCCGGAACTCCCCCTGACCGTGTCGCCCTGGAGCACCAGGTCTGGCCATGCTATAGCCGTGCCGCCCAGCCGGAGCTGCAGCCATGCTGCCCAGGTGCTGGGGGAACTGTGACTGCGAAGGAGGGAAGCAGAAGGGGAGGGGCCAGGGGCTAACCTCTGCCCTGCTCACCATGCTGCCGGGGAGTTGGGCTGGCTCCTCTGCAAGCCTATCCTGACCCCGCTCCCTGGCAGGAGCTCAGGGGCCAGAGGGAAGGGTCCTGCAGGCCGTAGTTTCCCCCCCCTCTGTTCTGATGGATAGGTAGTGGATACACTACTAGCTAAACCACAGATACTTAGGGGCGAGATCCTGATCCCATTTGCCAATGATGTCAATGGGTCCAGGATTTTACTCTTTGTCTGTAAACTGCACCTGTACTGGGATCTCCCATGGTGTTCCATTCTCTGTTGTTGGCTGTGGTGACTGCTTTCTAAACAGTACTGCATTGTCACAATAGTCCTGAGCAGTTTCTCCATGTTCCAAGGGAGTACTCTGCAAATAGTCACTAGGCTTTTCTCAGAGCCACTCTGTATTTTCTAAAGCCTTTTCAACAATAGGCTTAAAGGCATCTGTGACATGCCCCATGGTACAACCTGGACTGTGGAATTGTTTGTGCTCAGGATACCTCTCATATTGCTCTGCTAGTGACAAGCAGCCTCTTCTGGCTTTGCTCTCACGCAGGCATTAGCATATGAGAAGGCACACCCAGAGTTACATGAAGGCTCCCACAGCCTCTCATGAACTATATACAGGGAGACACCTGAAAATTGCCGTTGCCCTAGCCTCACACCCCAGAAATGTGCATCTTACACCGCTCAAGACCCCATTGATCAGAGAAAGTTCTTTAATTAGTTCAGCCTCTGTAATCTGAGTAGATTCCCCAAACTTCAATCAAAAGCACACTGTCTTAGATAAAACATAAACTAATTTTAATTAACTCAAGAGAGACAGATTTTAAGTGGATATATGTGGTATAAGCATATAAATTTAGAATTGGTTACAAAAGGAAATAAAAGATTAAAAATGGCAAGCTATTTCCTCAACTTTATCAACTAAGTCAAATTTGAAGCACTAAGGTTTCTCTGACCAAAACCCTTCAGCAGTCTGTGCTCACTGGAAAAGCTTTTCCAGTGAAGACCACTCCCCTCAGTTCAAATGTTTTTTTGTCTTCCAAAGGTTCTTGTTGCCTTCCGTATAGGTGGGGGAGGAGAGGTGAAGTGGTGATGTCACTGTCCCTTATTTATACTCTCCTACAGGTGCTGGAAAGACCCTTGGTGTGTCATGGGGATTAGGCAGCCCCCTGGTGTATGTGCAAGAGCAACTGTCTTTCATGTGAGTTGTAAATCTCTTCTTTATAACTCCCCTGCTGGAGAGTGGCCAGTGATGGTTGCTTAACACCTGGCTGGGTGTTGGTCACCCCTTTGTTGCCACTGAAGAGCTAGTCTATGGGTGTTTCCCAGACTCGCAACGTGTTTCATTAACAAGCATATAACAAAAATCTCATAACTTCATATGCATACATTTCAACAGGATAGTAATGGTCAACAGATTATGACTCTTCCAAGGATCCTTCACAAGGCCTACTTTGTACAAAATATATCATAACCAGTAGATAAGCTCTTCGAAGTAGATAAGTAGATAAGCTCTTCAAAGGCATGATTTCATTCACTTATGGTTTATTCTGCTTTATGTAATAAGTGATTGGCTTGCACAATTTCCTTTAGTAAACATTACTCTTGCATTCGGAGACTGCCAGGAGCCAGAATGACACAGATCTGCTGGAGAACCCGGAGTGACTAGAATAAGACTAAGACAAGGTAGTTAAACTTTCTAAGACACACTTTTTTTAAAAAGAAAAAAAATGTTTTGGTTTCAACAACTGTGTGTGTGTGTATATTAAAATTTTTTTAGTGTCAATAAAGACAATGATGAGAAGGGAAAGGCCAGAATATACCTTTCAGTGACTGTAGAGATGTGTACTTTCTCATCACAAATAAATGGACTATTTGAGCTTAATACAAGTTTCTTTTCCATTCTCTTTTTTTCTTCAGTTGCTGTTGTTTTAAAACACTCCTAATATATGGTAGGCCATAAAGAGAGGCCAGAAACACTTGCTTACTACAAACTGACTGGTTATGGGGGCAGATCCTCCACTGGTGTAAATGTCCTAACTTAATTGACAGGGAAATGTGGCAATTAACCCCAGCAGATCTTTCGCTTGGTGTTTTGGTTTAAGTAGAAGGAGTGGAATCCTGGCTCCAGAGCAGTCATGCAGTCAGCTGTTTTGATTGAGGTGGATGGAAGGTCAAGCCAGATCCAAGCGAGCAGGATACCTCATACTGAGGTAAATGTAAAAGATCTGATTGTAATCAGCTTGTTAGGAATTGTGCTTTTCTTCCTCATGCTATAACCCAGGGCTCTATTTTAGGTTCTTTACAATTTGTATCTCAGTATGTGGTCTAGCTTGGTAAGAGAATCTATCAGAAAGAAACTATTTTTAGTGCCTTCCACAAACATGGGAGCCTCCATGCTGAGGGGAGGCCTCGGATAGCTGGCTCTGGTCACTGCTACGATCATACTCTTGATTGCATTCTATGCTTGCTGACAAGTAACATGACAGCAGTCCGGACCAAGCACAGAGGTGAAGTACCTCAGAGGATGCATTACTGCAAAGCTATCTCTTCATGGTTGCACAGTTTCATCTCAGTCTCCAAGACTGGGTGCTATCTTAAAGTCTGATTGATGTCAGTGGGAGTTTTTCCATCCAATTCAATGGGCTTTGGATCAGCCCCAGAATGGGAATGCTGAGAAGCTGCAAATCTTTCTCTCAGGAAGACACTGTATTGTGCATAAATAACTTTGCAGCATTGCAGCAGGACAAGCATTGCAGCACTTTCTTGTTCCAGCTGAGAATACACAATAGTTACAGTTGATTCAAAGGGACTTTATTAAGACTTAACAGATACTAGAATGTCTTGTCATATTTCATCCAGCCTGAGAAGATTCCGTTGGGTCCCAATAAAACACTGGAGAGGCTTTGAGGGTGTTTGCTGCTATCACTTAACACTTTGGAAACTGCAGAAGTTGGGAAGGAGCAACACAACCTACACACCCTGAATATCTCATACAAATAAAGAGACACATGTGGCCTCCGTTGAAATCATCAGTGGGAGGGAGGATTGTAGACTTCCCAGAAGGCCGCATCAGATAAGTAACAGTCTTGGAGTCTGTTGGAATGAGGACATGAAAGAGGAGGAGGGAAGGGTGGCCTTAGACCGCCCAAGTCTTCTCCAAAAATTATGGTGGACTTCAATGAGTTTCAGGTTTGTGTTAAAACTCAGAAGTGATTGATTATACCTGGCTTGGGACTCAAAGGCATAAGGTTCACATTGTCCTGTTTTGGGGGATGAGAGAAAACTTTACCTATCCTCCAACTTTCTTTAGCACAGCAGCTGTAGTGAACAAGGCATAACTGAAACTGTAGATCCAAACTGACAGGGGCAACATTTTATGCAAATGGCACATGGCATGGACATGAAGAGCAAACTGCAATGCTAGGAGATAATTATTTGATTTGTTTCTCCTGTCTTGCACATGCAGGCAACGAGATCCTTCACTACAATGTATCCACCAAGGCTTTACAAATCACTATTTAGTGTGTGTGTGATCTCCCCAATAGTTCTTCAAAGACACTTCAGTTCCAGCCAGTTTCATAACTCTTCTTGTTTGTCACACAAATGAGACTGGCCTGACCCAAAATCCCACACCTAAACATCCACAAACTTGAGAGAAGTTTGGACCTGATCCAAAGTCCCTTGAAGTCTTTTCACTGCTGTCAGTGTGGCTTGGCTCAGATTCTGCCACCCTTACTCTCTTTGAATAGAATCTCAATTCTTGAATAGTCTGATTTCCCAGGGCTAATCTGCAAGTAAGGTGCTACTCAGGGCAACTGAAGGTATCAGAGTTTGACCCTCTATCTTGGACCCATTTCCAGACAAAATTACTCCAAGCTTCCATTACTGAAGGTTTTGGTTTTTTTCTTCTTCTTCCCCGAAGTCAGATTCTGCTGCTTCACTAGGCTTTCTTCCCCTCTTCTCCCCGCCACCCCTACATTTCTTGAGCTGCTTTTATTTCTTTTAGCAGAAATACCTAGAGATGAGGTAGAGCTTTTTTACCCTAATTGGCTTTTTTCCTCAGATTATGAACCATTTCTATATTGTCTATTTAAAATATAGTTGTGTCTTGTTGCATTTTTTTGATGGATGTAATTATATGCAAGCTAAAATGGCCAACATTATTCTGGAATGTTGCTAATTATTTTCTTACCCCTTTGTTAACTGTTCTTCAGCTATTTAGTGGCATTTTTACAGGGACTTGGTAGAGGCTGATCCTGGTATCCTTACACTTAACAAGAGTTTTGCCACTGATTTCACTGGGAACTGGATCAGGTCCCCTGTTTAGTTCGTAGAAGTTCTCTCTCGTGTATCATCATCCTGAAAATGATCATGTCACACCAAAAACAGAAATAAAGCATATTTCCCATTTGTATAGCTCTGGTCACACTAAAACTTTTGCTGGGAGTCCATGGAAATAACTTTTGTTTAAGCAGCCTTATTCATGCTGCCTTAATTAGTTAAGGTTCTACCAGCAATTAAACCAAAAGTCCTCAGGGACACGTCAAGGTCCTACAAATCACCTTGAACTGAAACTTGGCTTGTTGGCCAGAGCCTGGGAGCTTTGTGTACTTACTTTCACTCCCTGAACTCTTCCTCTTCAAATGGAAGGGTTGGGGTTGGGGAGCTGTGAAATTACTCACAGTCAGTGTCACTCCCCTTCTGCTTGCAAGAATGGAGCAGCTGGGGGCACAGCACTGCCCATCTAGAGAATATGGAGCTGCAGCAAGAGGTGCAAGTCTGACTTACTGTCTATACTAACTCAGTTATTCTACTGCTCCAGAATGGTTTATTATGTTAGAAATTAATAGGGCATAGGTCTAGAACCATACAGAATGCTCCCTTCAAGCCACACACTCACTCATCTTCCAAGTGTTGGATTAATTGTTCCTGATTCTAAAGTCTATTAAATCCTCCAGAATTACAGCCATGTCTTCACATGTGTACCTGGCATTTCTAACGGGTCTTTGCTCAGCAGTGCAGAGTGTTTAAAAGGGCTAATCTCCATGTGGATTTAATCGGGATGTTAAAACTGCTGATGAGTTGAAAAGTAAATGAATATTTTATTCTGTAATTAGTAGCTGGGCCTTTGATTCTTTCCAGAAATGTCCCCTCTTCTCCCCCTCCCCCCCACACACTTATTTCATTCTCTCCTGGCTAGTGGCATGGGGTGTTTTTTCCTTCTGTTAGTTTTCACTTGCTTGTTACAGAAAGCACAATTTCCTTGTTTGTGTTAGAGTAATGCATAGAGGCTCTATCCACAACCAGGATCCCCTTTTGTGAGGCACCAGGCATACTCATGGTAAGAGATAAAAGAGCTTACAATCCAGCTAAACACACAAGACAAAGGGTAGAGGAAAGGGAGTATTAGCCCCATATTACAGGTGAGGAGCTGAGGCAGAGAGATGTGAAATGACCGGGCCAAGCTCATACAGGTACTCTGCATCAGAGCAGGGAATCAAACCCAGGTGTCTCCAGGGTAATTCACTGCCTTCCCCACAGGACCACATGCTTTCCCCCACCTTTTACCTCTCCTGATATTATTATTTTATTTTTGTAACAATCTTAGGTTTTTGTGTTTTTTATTTTATGTTTGCATATGTTGACAAGTCAGGCACAGGGTGTCTCGAATCACACAGAGATAGGAAGGAAGCTGGCCATCTAAGGAACAGCTGGTTTCTGAAAGAAGTGCTACCCCGTTGAGATTGTAACCAGTATGGAGCGCATCAAGATGGGAGCTATGGGATGAGCACATGCAGGACTTTGGCAAGGATGTAGTGCTATACTTGATTCATGACCTCACTTACTGCTTTACTGAGGGTTTCACAGAATTGGCCCCTTAAATTTATTTCTGTAGGTCAAGACGGGAAGCAAAGCTCCAATCTGGCAAACACTTACACATGTTTAACTTTACACACGATTCATCCCCAAGTCGTCAATGAACACATTCCTATGCGTAAGTGCTTTCAGGAGCAGGGCCTAAACTGCTAACATTAGTTAAAACTATGACGGTGAGCAATGTAGAAAGCTAAACAAAAAAGGCTGTGAAAATGGGTATGTTGCAATGTTCCTTATGTGAATGCAGCTACAGTTTGTCTCTTGCAGAGGAAATGTCTCTAAATTGCTACCATGGGCAATAGCTTCAGCATAAGAAATCAGCCAGTTAAAATTACACCCAGTTTGTAAGCTATACAATGTGCGGAGGCCTGTGACGGAATACATTTGCTGGAGGATATTTGTTTATTTAGGTCATATACTGTGCTGTAGGATTCCTCAAAAGACTCAGCAGCTTTTATCCAACACACAACATGACAAATTCATGTCTGGATCTAGATGAGAGAGGCTACAAAAGGGCACTCCATACCATCATCAATACAATAGCAATCATGGGTTATAACAAAGTAGCAAGAGACTAATGATAAACTGCATATCATTTTAGGAGTGATACACTAAGGAAACTGCACCCCGGTAGCCATTGAGACCAAAAGCTTTGCAAATTAGAATGAGGATGTTCATGATAGAAAATGCTTTTGTGCAGTAATACCTCTTCTATCAAGTCTGTCTCCTACTGTCAGTGTATTAATTTCTAGCTTATATGCAACAGACTTTTACTAGAGCACGTAAATGAACACGATAACATTCACCAGTCCATGATAAACTGATAACAGGGCAGTTTAAAATGTCCACTCACCATAGCTCTTATAGAGCAGAGTGGCAAATAATGAGAAACTTTTTTCTGATTCAAATCCTGGGAAATCCTCTAATTATCCCTGGTATAGAAGCCAAGTGCCATTGGTTAGTGTCTAGGACGAGCTGGGATAAGTGCAATCCGGAAAGGAAGAGCAAGAATGATCCAGTTGTTTTCAATGAAAAACAAATGAACATATTTTCGTCTGGACCTTTTCAAACACACCAGTCAGTCCCCTGATTCAGTGCATGCATGCTTGTCATGTGAATGCGTGAACACACTCTGAATAAATAAGGCAAAATTAATCATTGGTGTAAAGAGGCAAAAATCCATTAATTTCAATGAAGTTGCGCACACATACACAAGCTGTGAATATGGGTCTGAGTCTTGTGATAGATTCTGAGTTGTGTTATTTATTGGCAAGTAAATAATCAATGGAAAAATATAAAATTCAAGAATAACATACCTTCTTTAGAAGAAATCATAAATAAGAGAAAAGCACTGCATTGCTCTGTAGATCCATTATCTAAAAAAAGCAATGGGGCAAAGAATGCTAGACGTTACTGATACTTAAGACAATTAGGAAATCTACTGGTTACTGTGATACCAAATGAATCGTAACACTTCAGTCCTTGAGACAGAAATACACCTGGAGAGAGGGAATTTACTTTAAAGTCTAGGATAATATATGGTAGGATCAAGTGAGCCATTCCTAAACATTCCTTTATTAGAGAAGTAATTTTTAAATTACTAGTCTGTTCAAAATGACTATATACTATATAACGAATCATCCCTTTTTAAAATACCACTCCTGACACTAAAGAATTAACTAAGAGGAAGTTCTACATAGGATATTACCCTTTGATATTTCACAGAATAAATTATACTTCTCCAGCTTTATCTTGAGTTGCAAAACACTAAGTTTCTTACATTCTCATGGCAAGAAAACTTCCACTATCTCTTTTGGCCCCTGCCTCATGCCACTTAAGTGTATGGGTGCTTTGTCATTGACTTCAGTGGGATAGTGAGGTTTTTTCTTAGCAGATCAGTGTTTTCAGATCTGGCTGTGACTAGGCTTACCCTATCTATGCTCTACCATTTTATATAAAATAATGCCATGTCCTCCTTGCTTAACTTGTGAAGTCAATAGGCCTGATTTCCAAAAAGTCCAAGGATTCACAACTGTAACTGAAGTGAATGGGAGTTTCAGGTTCTCAGAAAATCAGGCTTCCTAGAACTCCTAGTGTGCATAATACAAACGGGTGTTGGATCACTTACGCCTGTGCAGAGGGTCAGCAGTAGGGCCATGCAAAAGTTAAATTCTATTTTGAGGGTTTGAATGGAACTTATGCTTTGTAATCCGGTGAATTTCAGCCTTTGTGGACACCCTCCCTGGGAAAAAAAACCACCTCCTACAAAATGGGAAACAAATCTTCAGTCAGGCTGTGAATTGACTTCTGTGTACTGTAGATTATGTTTTTTTAGAAGGAATTAATAAGCATATAGCCTTCAGTAATATAATTTAATTGTGGTTAATTAAGAGCCTTTTAAACAATGGAATTCCCTAATCCTGAATAAAATGAATGACTTGTTTCACCATCATTTCCTTTTTTAAATTAAAGCTTGAAGGATAATTTTTCAAACTTGCCAAGTTGATCCCAAAACTGTTAAAGACCAGTCATTTCTGTCTCTTTATCCATTAATTCTTAATCTTAGAATTTAAGACAATGTTCTCGGTAATTTGTAGCTAGCAATTAATTGCCATGTAGTCATTCAGAATGGCTGCAGGCTGGTAGAATGAAAATTAGTTTAAAAAATATAATAAAGATTTAAAAAATCAGCAACAAAGCATAGGATGATTAGATCCCTTCCTGCACTTTAAATATCAAATATCTGAAGTCTGACATTCTTTATCCTCCTGCCAGGCTCATGCTGCAGGATGTGGAGAGACCACCTCAGGGATCTGGATTTTTTCCTCTATATAAAGCACTGCATAGCTGGCCAGATGCATTATGCGTATTTTCATCGTCTTCTGAAACACTGAGTGGTGCTCACCAGTGGACTTGATGAACCAACACTTATGAAAATGTCTTTAGCAGAATGAATGAATTTAACAGAAAACATAGGTTATTTAGAGTAACCTATGAATTTTATTCCTTTTATAGAATTCTGTAAGGTGGTGTGTAAATTCTTCAGAAAGAATGCAATTCTCTGTAAACTCAATATGTCTTTAGAGTAATGTACATAGATCCCCATTACATTTCTATAGAACAAACTCTTGAAATTCTATAGGACTAATACCATAGAGCCAAACATAATTACCCTGAGCAAATTTCCCAAAGGAGCAAAGGAGAACCTTGGATGCAAAGCATTTTCAAGGGGAGAGTTTGCTCAGAATCCAAACTCAGAACCATATTGCATATAGTTTGACTCTAACCAAATCAAACCATATTGCATATAGTTTGACTCAAACCTATATCATTTTAATACAAAAATCTATCCCTGATACTCTAATGTAGTAGATCTAATCTACTTGGATTTCAGTAAAGTATTTGATACAGTTCCACATGGGAAATTATTAGTTAAATTGGAGAAGATGGGGATTGATATGAGAATTGGAAGGTTGATAAGGAACTAGTTAAATGGAAGACTACAACAGGGCATACTGAAAGGTGAACTGTCAAGCTGGAGGGAGGTTAGTAGTGGAATTTGTTAGGGATCAGTCTTGGAACCAATCTTATTTAACATTTTTTATTACTGACTTTGGCACAAAAAGTGGGAGTGTGCTAATAAAATTTGCAGATGACTCAAAGTTGGGAAGTATTGCCAGTGTGGAGGAGGATTTGAATATCCTAAGAAGATCTGGATGACCTTGAAAACTGGAGTAATAGAAATGGGATGAAATTTAGTAGTACAAAGTGCAAGGTCATGCACTTAGGAACTAACAACAAGAATTTTTGCTGTAAACTGGGGATTTATCAGTTGGAAGAGACAGAGGAGGAGAAAGACCTGGGTGTATTGGTTGATCACAGGATGACTGAGCCACCAACGTGATGTGAGCATGAAAAAGACTAATGCAGTACTAGGATGCATCAGGCAAGGTATGCCCAGAAGAGACGGGGAAGTATTTGTACCATTATACAAAGCACTGGTGGGACATCATCTAGAATGCTGCGTGCAATTCTGGTCTCCTGTGTTTAAGAAAGATGAATTCAAACTGGAACAGGTGCAGAGAAGGGCTACTAGGAAGATCAGAGGAATGGAAAACCTACCTTATGAGAGAACTTACCTTGTTTAGCCTAACAAAAAGAAGGCTGAGGGGCAATATGATCGCGCTCACTAAATACATCAGAGGGATAAATACCAGGGAGGGGAAGGAAACCAATCTTAGGTAAGTTAAGCACCAATGTGGACACAAGAAAAAATGGATATAAACTGGCATCAATAAGTTTTAGGCTAGAAATTAGGCAAAGGTTTCTAACCATTGGAGGAGTGAAGTTCTGGGACAGCCTTCCAAGGGGAGTAGTGGGGGCAAGAAACTAATCAAGGTCAGTCCTGAAGTCGGTTAAGTTTATGGAGTTGATGGTATGATGAAGTTGCCCACAAGGGCGTGTAGCCCATCCACAACTACTATTAGCTAATATTGCCAATGGCCAGTGATGGGACACTAGATGAGGAGGGCTCTAAGTTACTACAGAACTAAGTTACTACAGTTCCCAGGTGTCTGGCTGCTGGGTTTTGTGCACATGCTCAGGGTCACCATATTTGGGGTCAGGAAGGAATTTCCACTGGATCAGATTGGTAGAGACCCTGTTTTTTTGTTTTGGTGGTGGTGTGGGGGGGTACCTTCCTTTGCAGCTTTAAACTAGTATAAATGGTGGATTCTCTGTAACTTGAAGTCTTTCAATCAAGATTTGAGGACATCAGTAACTCAGCCAGAGGTTATGGGACAATTACAGGTATGGATGGGTGAGGTTCTGTGGCTGTCACTGTGTAGGAGGTCAGACTAGATCACGATGGTCCCTTTTGGCCTTAAAGTGTATAAGTATTGGTGTTAATAAATTATTGAAGTGCCTGGAGACATCAACCAGAATTGGGCCCCCATTGTGCTAGGCACTATATAGTGTCACAACAAGAGAGCACCTCAAGTCAAAGACTTCCATTCCAAACAAACAAAAGGTCGGAGAGGAAGCAAAGGGGACCTGCCCATGGTCACAGAGCAGGTCAGTAGGCAAGTCTAGAATAGAACTCAGATCTCCTGATTCCCATTCCAGAGCCCTAGATGCTGGACTGCAATGCTTCTCTAGTGAAGCTGCATGACCCACACCACTCTAGTAGATAGCACTTCTGCTTTAAGTATATGCAATTATATAATGTGTGTTTAAGTGAAACTTTTTGTGCAAATACAAAGAAAATAAACTTTGCATTCTCGAATGGACAAAGTGAGAGCAGGTTAAAAGGATTACAAAGAGTATCTGAAAATACTAAATTAATTGATGTTGTGGACTCTTACAATTCCATGATGCATGGAGATTCAATTATTGTAACACTAAAAATCATATTCATTACTTTAGGCAATTAACTTCAGAGTCACGTTCTGTTGATGCAAACAAACAAGATTATACTTTTATGCTTTAAAGATGCTGTATTGATTTTTTTTTAAATCAGTGCTCCGTTTGGAACCTATGCCATTAATTAATATTAGTGGCTATTTCTGACTGTGTGCTATGCTTAAACTTAGTACAATGGAACAGATATTCCCTATTCAGGCATGGAGCCTAATCTGGAAACTACTCTGGGACTTGTAATTCACAGTGATTTCAACGCAAGTGAAGCTAATCAGAATCAGACCCTTGCAATTACAGTGCATTATTATTTATTATTGTATTTGTAGTATCATAAGGCATAAGAATCTTAATTTAACATTTGGCACATCTACTTGGTCTTTAATTGTTAAGTCATATTTAAAGTAAGAGAGGATGTTTGTTACTGTTTGTCCAACCCATATGCTCATGCTGATCACCCTAATTATCTGAGTGCTGTGCATTCCTAGATATTACTATGGTATCTGACATAATGATTTAGAATGTTAAAGGAAGCAGTCCCTCTCCCTCCTTGCCCCCATTCTGGCAGTCTGGGGCCCTTGAACATTAAAGGATAAAACTTTGACAGTGGTTCACAGAATTCTGTGCATGATTCCTCTTTGTGTTTTATATGTTTTGAAATGTGGCCTCATTGTAAGGCAAGTCTGGTAACTCCATTTTGAGTTTTGCATGACGATTAAGCATCATGTTTTATTTTTAATTAAGCCAAACTAGTTCACCCTCTTGTACAATGTTCAAAGATTAATGAACACTAGAGCTGATCAAAACGGGTAACCGTTTTCATCACAAATTCAACCTTGTCAAAAAAAATTGTCATCAATTTTAAAATTCAGAAAGTGTTGACTAGCTCTACTACTGGTCAAAACCCAGCATGAGTATTTTCGGGGGGTGGCGGGGAGGGACTGTGAGGGGAAGAGGAAAAGTCATCCCTGTTTCCATCAATTTGGAAAATGTTGTGACCATCTCTAATAATAAAACACCATTCAAGACAGGTGTGTTGCAGCACATGCAGAACAGAATGTGCTATTGAATCAAATCTCACCAGCCAGCAGGGCCGGCCCACAACATTTTGGCACCTGAGCTGGGGAGCTCAAATGACGCCCCCATGTCCTCTCGCTTGGGCAAAACTTTGAAAGGTCTCAGTTCTGCCTTCTTCCTGTTCTACTCCTCTCGTGGTACTGCTCTGCTACGTACCCTAATAAAGGAGAACTAACAACTTAAAATGCCTTGTTCAAAAATTTTAAGTAAAACTTAACTTTCAAACGCCTGAACAGCAAACGTAACTTTTCTTGTCTGCATGGTAAACACTGGCATTTTTATCTGTTTGAATAATCAATATGGTGATTTCCATGCCTTCTTGGTTGCAAAGATTTGAACTGCTTCCTGCTGAAGGTCCACAGTCTGGGTCAGCTCATGCTCTGTTGAGATGGTTGCAAGGCCGACCAGCCTTTCCTGTGTCATTGTGGAGCGTAGATGTGTTTTTATTAACTTCAGCTTGAAGAAGCTGCGTTCTCCACTGGAAATTGTTACAGGAAGTGTTAGAAGTATGAGCAGAGCAACGAAAGCATTTGGAAAGAGGGTGGTCATCTTATGTGTGCACATATATTCCAGAAAAGCCTTTGGAGTTGATCCTGCTGAAACGTATCTTGAAAGGGCTTTCAGTTCATCACCTAAATCACTCGCATCAATATCACACGTCATCATGTGCCAACACTGTCTCTAGTGCCCTGCGTTGCTGGTGTAGGTCTTCTTCAGGTATAGTGAGGAGTTTTGGAATATTCTAAAACATCCCAGATATACTGCTGTGTTCCTTGAGCTATATGAAATGTTCTTCAACTGATTGTATTGCACAATCTAGCACAAAGTTAAAGAATTCAACTTTGAATAGTTGTTTGGGGTCTCTTAGGGGATTATCCCATGCCTCATAATTAAAATGCCTTTTTCTTCAGTGACTCTTGTATTCTCGAATGCGTGGGAAAATAGCTTCAGTGTGAAGTTCCTCTGCCAACTTTTTTGCACTCTTCAGAACGTTTTGAAATCCCTCATATGACCGGTAAGACTGTAGGCATGACTTTGCTTTGTCCAGTTGTTCCATTGCACCAGATATATCAAGGTCAATACGTTGGAGTCTCTTGCTTACAACATTTATTTCAAACAGTATGTCATGCCACAACACTAAGCAACACAGAAATTTGAAGTTTTGTATGTTTCTGGTGATTCCATTTCCCTCTGCCACTGTTCTCCCACAAACAGTTCCTGTCATAGCATTATCCTCCATAATGGCAACTATGGCATCATCTATCTTCCCAATTTGGTGTTTGATAGGCTTTATCGCCTGCACTCGACTTTCCCATCGTGTGGCATTCAGTGGTTTCAGTGTCAGAGAGGATGTTCCCAGATGTTGCTTCAAAATTTGCCATTGATGAGTTGATGCAGAGAAAAATACATAGATGTTTTGAATTACATTAAAAAATTCAGCAGTCTCACTAGAAGCTGATGCTGCATCACTGACCGCCAAGTTCAATGAAGGAGAATGGCATGGGACAAAAAAGCTCAAGGGTTTAACTCTCGATCTCTCTGTACTCCTCTGTTCTTTCCTCTCATGTTGGCACCATTATCATAGCCCTGACCTCTTGTGTCAGCGATCACAATTCCCGTATCTTCCAGCTTTTTAAGAAGGACATTTGTCATACCAGCTCCTGTAGTATCATCAATGTCAATAAATTCTAGAAAATGCTCACTGACAGTCACCATTGCAGGGACATTTTCACTAGGTTCTGTTGTTTGTTACAAAACGCACCGTTAAAGTCATTTGTTCCATATGGCTGATGTCAGGTGTGCAGTCAAGAATAACAGCGTAATATCTTGCTGACTTCAGATCTGCCACACTCTTCTGTTTTGACTTTTCTTGCCAGTAACTGTATGATCTCATTTTGAATTGTTTTTTTGTCCAAGGTAGTGGTGTGTGTACATTTCTTGGGTGGGACTCTTCTTAGATGCTCCTGGGGTACAGCATCAAACTCAGCCATCAGCTCCACAGTTTTAAGGAAGTTTCCATTGTTTGGCACATACAGCTGATCTGAAGTGCCACGCAGTACTAGGTTTTGGGTAGCAAGCATTCTCACAATGGCAATGAGCCTTTTTACTGACACAATGTTCTGAAGAGACTCTGATGCAATCTTCTCTTGATGATGCTGATCATACATGATGGTCTTTAACCTTAGTCTGATCTCAAGGTCTTTCCACCTATGGAATGCTCTCTAGTGATTTGCTGCCTTCTCATGGCATGCCAGATTTCTAGCAGATTTTTCCACTCCTTTGTTCCTGTAGAACCCAATGTGGCTCGAACATTAGACTGGAAGAGTTTGCAACAAAAACAGTATGGAACATTCTGGGTTTTTGAGTACATAAGCCATGGCCTCTCCACTTTGTCACCATTGGGGATTTCACACCAGTAATTTGTTGGATGGAAACTTCTATTTTCATGGTCTTTGGGGAACATGAAGTTGTTCACTTGCTGTGGCCCAAGCAGTACAAGGAAGTCCTTCAGGCTACTGGCCAAGTGGGTCCACCTGGATCATCTAGACTTAAGGAACTAAACTCAGCAGCAGCTGTTTCTTGCACCTCCACAACACTCTTCTCTGATATGCACATTCCTGAAGAAAAGTGTAGGGTTACATACATTTGAGATGGAGATATGGATGCTGCAGTAGCTGCCAGGTTACCTGCACTCTGACTAACTGGAAGATCAGGCACCTCCTTATCACTCACATCCTCCCTGGGGCTGGAAGGCTCACCGTGAACATTTGTGTCCATATATCTCAGGAGAGCTCCTTCCTGCTTAGATAGAAAAGGATTGTTTTCTTTTCTTTTTCTTTTTTTTTCTTTTTTTCATGACTGCTGTTCTGTGCCAGCTATAGTGTCCCTCAACCCTCGATTGAAGGGGACAAATAAGCGCCAGGTTTATTGTTGACAAAGCACGGTAATGGCACCTGGAAGACTCTACAAGGATAATAAGACATGGAGCAGATCCTCAAGGAATCCATTTTGAAGCACTTGGAGGAGAGGAAGGGATCAGAAACAGTCAACATCAATTCACCAAGGGCAAGCCATGCCTGACCAACCTGACTGCCTTCTATGATGAGATAACTGGCTCCCTGGGTAAGAGGAGAGCGGTGGATGTGAAATACCTTGATTTAGCAAAGCTTTTGATATGGTCTCCCACGGTATTCTTGCCAGCAAATTAAAGAAAGATGAATTGAATGGACTATAAGGTGGATAGAAAGCTGGCTAGATTGTCGGGCTCAATGGGTAGTGATCAACGGCTCAGTGTCTAGTTGGGGTCAGTCCTGGGGCCGATTTTGTTCAACATCATTAATCATCTGGATGATGGGATAGATTTGCACCCTTTGCGGATGACACTAAGCTGGGGGGAAAAGTAGATATGCTGGAGGGTAGGGATATAGTCCAGAGTGACCTAGACAAATTGGAGGATTGAGCCAAAAGAAACCTGATGAGGTTCAACAAGGACAAGTACAGAGTCCTGCAAAAAAGTCAACAGCGTGCCCTTCTTGCCAAGAAAGCTAATGACATATTGGGCTGCATTAGTAGGAGCATTGCCAGCGGATCGAGGGAAGTGATTATTCCTCTCTATTCAGCATTGGTGAGGCCACATCTGGAGTATTGCGTCCAGTCTTGGGGCCCCCCAATACAGAAAGGATGTGGATAAATTGGAGAGAGTCCAGCAGAGGGCAACTAAAATGATTTAGAGGTCTGGGGAACATGACTTACAAGGAGAGGGTGAGGGAACTGGGGTTATTTAGTCTGCAGAAAAGAGTGATGGGGGGGATTTTATAGCAGCCTTCAACTACTCGAAGTGGGGTTCCAAAGAAGATGGAGCTTGGCTGTTCTCAGTGGTTGTAGATGACAGAACAAGGAGCAATGGTCTCAAGTTGCAGTGCGGGAAGTCTAGGTTGGATATTAGGAAAAACTATTTCACTAGGAGGGTGGTAAAGCACTGGAATGGGTTACCTAGGGAGGCGATGGAATCTCCATTCTTCTTGGTTTTTAAGGCCTGGCTTGACAAAGCCCTGGCTGGGATGATTTACTTGGTGTTGGCCTTGCTTTGAGCAGGGGATTGGACTAGATGACCTCCTGAGGTCTCTTCTAACTCTAATCTTCTATGATTCTATGTATGCCTATGACCATGGACACAGCTCAGTGAATGGTGTGACTGTCCCCTAGGCTAGACGCAGACTCTGTGTCTCTCTCTTAATCACTCACTATTTATACCCGGATACAAACAAGTTACAATCTGACACGGTTAGTTACTGCCCCCTGACGTGGCTAGTTATCACCCATCTCCTTGTACATGTTGGTTCTATCAAAACATCTCTATTTATCAGACTGTCTTCCTGACCTTATCTTTTAGAAGGGGTCAGTGTGTTCCTGTTATCCATGGGGACTGTTTTTGTACCATCCTTGAAATCAGGATGTTCTGGTACTACTCTTCTAAAATGTGTTTGCATGAGTACTCTGTGCCTAGCACTTCTTAGAAATGTGTTTCTGCAATATCAGCCTCTAGTAACAAAACCTGGAACTAGGCAAAGCTCACCTGGTTTAGGATTTAATTATTATCTTATCTGGCTTTCATTAATATCATATCTAAATACCTCACAATCTTGAATGTATTTATCCTCACAACACCCCTGTGAGGTAGGGCAGTGTTGTCATTCCCGTTGTTCAGACAGGCACTGAGGCACAGAGACTTGTGTGCCTGAGGTCACACTGAAAGTCTGGACAAAGAACTGAACCTGGATTTCTCAAGTCACATGCCAACACTAACCACTGGACTATTACAACATTGAAATTCAGGTCAAGTTTGATGATAGAGGCTTGACTTATTCAGTAGAAACCACCTAACTTTTGTTTTAACTCGTTTTGGGTTTATTGGAACCAGACGCTCTCAAGGTACGTCCCCTTGAGAACTCAGACCAAAATAAAGCTATTGTGTGGAGCCCTGTGGCTTGAAATTGCTGGCTTTTCTATAGCTCTAGTTAAAAGGATCATGATGACTAGAGGAGTGTTTCAGGAATAGTACGCCTACAGAAGTGGCATTTTGACAAAGCTGCTCAGAATTAAATCATGCTGTAGCGAAAACCTGCCGTAGTGAGTGTATCCTGGACCAGGTGCTATACCTTCAGTCAATCTATTAAGTGTTTTCTGCATTTCCTTTAGGTCAATATCAGCATCTGGTTCTTTCCTCTCTTGTCATTTGAGATTTCTCAAGAACATTGTGTGCTGTACATAAATAGAAACTGTAATGCTCTGTAAAGCACGCAGAAGAGATCAGCTTTCTAAGAAGCGTGCTTATTCTAAATGTCAGTTCTCTAGGTTGGAAGCATGTGAGTAAGGTATCATAAATGGACCAAAGGTGGCTCATCGGAGCCATTGATTAACTCTAAGCCCCAGTGTCCACCACCATCTGGAATCTTTTCCTTTTTTGTTTTTCATTTTAATTTTTGATTAGCTTTATTATTAAGAACTGTCAATGTGCCTGGTGCTGTAAAAGATGTGAAGAGAAAGTCCTGGCCCTGAGATGCTTACAATCTAAATAAACAACATAAATCAGACCCAAAACTCACTGGGAACTTGAGAAGTTTCCAAGCTGGAGGATTTCATAAAACAATTGGTACGTGACAGTGTTTGTGCTGAGGTGGGAAAATATTGACAGGTCATGTAGAAAATGTGAAAGAAATAAACTCATCCCAGAACTATTTTAGCACAAATCTCTTTCCTCTTCCCTTAAATTGGCTTCCACAAAATGCAAGAGCTGTCTTGGAAGCTGTGCTCTCAGGGCAATGTAGGAATAAGCCAAAGTGTGTGTATGTGTCATTAGCATTTGCTGTGCTTCCCCCTTCCCCTTAGGAGACAGAAGGCCACCAGCATTGTAACTAGCAAAATGAACAAAAACAATATCAAAGATGCAATAAGCACTAGAGTTTAGGATTTCTGGTAATATTTAATATGGTCATTTAAAATTCCCTGCAAAGTCCGTCTCAAATGCAGACCTCGTGTTTTCCCTTGTCAACAGGCCAATTTTTTAAAAGTATTGTACGTGTGGCCAATATCAGCAATATAATATTTGACACACTCTCAGCTCTTAATAATAAACCTAATCAAAAATTTAAAATGAAAAACAAAAAAGGAAGATTCCAGATGGTGGTAGACACTGACTTTGACTCAATCAGTGGTTCAGATGCTCCACCTTTGGTCCATTTATGATACTGTAGTCACACGCTTCCATTTTTATTAAATAAACATTTAATTTTGGTGCAAATAACATCAGACACAAGACCTGTCTCTGTAATACACTACATACTCTACAAAAGCAATAGACTGTATAACTGTGTTTTGGAAGTGTCACCTTCCCTCCGATACCATGGGTTTTAAATTTTCAGAATGCAATGAAATTTTCAATTTCCAGGGATTAGTTACTGTGCTGACCCCATAAGATTGACTGTGGCCAAGGAAGTTTGAGCGATAAATTATTCACTGTCACTTATAGTTGGTCAAGAAATAATCCCCATGAAAAATTTTGAATTAATCTTTTTGAAAGTTTTTTCGGTAAACTTTTGTGTTGCCTCATAACCTGTCGGGGGTTAGGGTTCTTTTACACGAAAACCTGAAATTTCAAAGAGAACATTTTTTGTGCCCCCTCCCCACCTCCCACAAAAAAAATTAAACCATATTTTTGACCAGATCTACTGCTACTTCAATTCCCTCCACCCCTCTCAGACCAAGTAAATGAAGGAGGGTGGGTTTAGCAGTGGCAAGGGAGGAGAGACAAAGCAGCCAGACATCGTTAATGTCATGCTGCAGATAAGGATTCGGGACATTATACAAAATATGCTCGTGTAAGTGGTGAGAGATAGCGTAGCCCAGCAGCAAGCCTGGGACAGAGCCAGTACGACATACAAATGTGTATGTGAGAAGGAAGAAAGAGGAGGATCCTGGACTCAGCCCCCACAATCACTGAGCATTAGGGAATATCAGGTGTTCTAAGATGTGCCAATGGATTCAGATACTAAATCTGTGGCGTGTCTCGGAGGTTATCCACTGGCTCTGGTAGCTAATGAGTGTGTGTGTGTGTGTGTGTGTGTGTGAATATGGAAAGCTGCATGCTTTGTGAATAATCTGCCTGGTATATGAATATATCCAATGTTTGCTTTATCGTTTTCACCCACATAGTCTCCCTAGACTGTGAATTTACTGTTTTGAATGTTAATGATGCACAAAATCCTTGTAGGCTGCTGTATAGAATATACATGCTCACATTTAATTCATTCCCCAGGAAGCACTGTCAAACTGTTTAGATATTCCAGGGCAGCATGTTCAAGCTATAGTGATATGTGTATTTACACATGCCCAGAAGCCCGACTGCCTTCTGTAATTGAAGAAAGCATAACAGAAGCTGTTTGCCAATGCGTCTGTGTCATCCAAAGCAGAGCTGAATGCAAGGAAAGAGATTTCAGTCTAATATAAGAAGAGACAGGATTCAGGACATATTTCATTATATCATTAAACATCCAAACTGACTCAAATTAGACAACAAAAGTGGCATGTCTCCAAAATATTGAAAGGAAGAAAAATAACAGGCCTTCAGGAGCTTTCTGCACCTTAAGGGAAACTGGCTTACTGACTTTTTTCTTGCATTTTTTATTAGGATTGTCACCATTCAATGACTTAATAGAACTAATATGCATGTATTACAAAGTAGACCTGTCAATTAGATTGCAGAATGTTTGTGTCAATGGCATGCCTATCTGTCCAGGAACCTATCTCCTAAATGGATATATTCTCCTCCTCACAAATTGCCTCAGTAGTGGACAAAAGTCTCCAAGGATAATTGTATTGTATAAGCATCCAAAAATTCAGAGGCTTATCTGAAAACACTGGAGTATGCAAAACTATGATACTGGTTTAGTGAGAATATGCTGGTTTAGAAGAGTTATAACTCTTCCTGGTTTGGGTCCTGGTGGAATAAAATCTTGAGAAACAGCCTGAGAAAGCATCACAAAGGTATAAGGAAACGTATAAATTCTTGAGGCACTTTCAGCAGCAGCATCCTATTCAGACAGTCTCAAATAGGGCATTTGGAGTGGCTCTACATTGTTAGATATGCCCGTTTAAACAATATGAATTCTTACCCCTGCCTAGTTGCAGTCAGTCTGAACTGTGTAAACATGACTTGCCTGGCTGGAGAAACTGTAGTACATAGAAACAGATGTGAAGTTTCCCTATGCCACTGATAGGAAAATGTAATGGAAACATCTATAAGGTTCTGCATTTGGCTTTTACTGTACAGCACTCAAACGATTCCCCAATAGGGACACAGTGAATGCACTAACTAAATACATTTATATAGTGGCTAGGTCAGTAGACTGGGCATCAGGAGACCTGGGTCCTGCTGGCCTATCTTGTATCTTTGGGCAGGCCACTTCCTTTTTCTCTGTGCTTCTGATTCCCCTCCCAACTGTTCTCTGTCTTGATTGTTTAGCTTGTGAGCTCTCTGAAGTAGAGATGGTCTCATGCTGTTTGTTTGTACAGTGCCCAGCCCTGATCTGGGTTGGGGACTAGTGGTGCTATGGTAAATGCAAAGAAATAATACTGCATGCATGATGCTGGAATGCCATTTTATTACTGTGATCTATTTTATGTGGCATTGTCAAACTGCATCCAAATCTTCTTTTTTTCCCATCAGAAAATGCTGACATGACAAATATTTTGTGGGAACATTCCTTTAATCAAAATGTTCATATCAACTATTAAAACACTTAATTTCAGCTATCATTTTACTATAATAAAATCAAAATTATCAACTCAAAACAAAACTTTTTGCAAAAAATTCCAAGATTTTGACTTTGTCCTGGTTTTGGACTTAAATCAAATTTTGAAATCTAAGAATTTCCTGCAGGTTGGAATTCCAGATTTCCCCCAACTCTCCATTAGTGAACATGTGTTCTATTGCTCTACCATTCCAGGGAAAATTAGAGGCTCCAGCTGAAGCTTCTGGTGGTGATGAGTTTCTAACTTAACCTTTTTAGGGTTTTTAAATCTCTTGGGATCTGTACTGTTTGTTTTTTAATCACAGCTCTTTGCATTCTCATTCATCCCCTTCTAACGGTATCATGTATCAGTGTCAATAGTCATGTGATGAAGTGGCCATAAGCAAAGGAAGCCATTTACATCTGGAAGACATCTCTGTATTTATTGCAGTAACATATAATAAAGCAAAAGAAAGATGTAAGAGCTAAGGTCCATAGAAGACTCTGCTGCAGTTAGTAAATCTCAACCTGTCCTTCACTCATATCCATGGCTTTTAAAAACATGGGCACTCAGCCCCTTTTCCGTTAGATTCTAATGCCAGAAGGGACCGCTGTGATCATCTAGTTGATCTGCATAACACTAGTCATAGAACATCCCTGAATTAATTCTCATTTGAGCTAGAGCATATCTTTTAGGGAAAGCAATTCTTGCTTTCTGGATGCCTTACCATCATTGAAATTACCACTCTGGGTTCAGCATTTATACTAAATATGTACCAGCATACTTTCTCAGCAGTTGGCCCTTTCAAACTAGGAGAGAACCAGCTACTACCATAAGGTGGTCATTTTACCTCCGAATGTTGCAAGTTGTAACATTTTACATTTTACACAGTTTACAGGTCACCTTTAGCATTGTTAATGTTTCTTATACACATAGGGAATATCTAGTGCCCTGTTTACAGTGCACTATTTAATTATCTGAGAAATTTACATTTTACAATTTACATTTACACTATGACAGGCAGTGGCTGCAAATAGTAAGTTACATCTCTAAATGTCAGTGAATGTCAATGAGGGTCCTGTAGTCTTAATTATGTGGACAGATGAAATTTATGTTCCCTCTGCATGTATGGAAGCAAGATCAAAGATCAGCTTTAAACCACACAATCACTTCTTATGTGTGAGATATAATCTTGGCTATCAACCCACAGATCAATCAATATCCTATTATGTCATGAGCTAAGAAATAAATACTGCCTCCATCCACTATCAATTAGAATGGCTGGGGGAAGCATGGAACAGAAGGTAAATGATTAAAAGACATGTGTGTTGCTCTTGATCACTTGACAAATCAGAATGAAGTTGAATTGGTGTTTTTGTTTTCTGGTATAATTGGTGATTCCACTTTTTAAGAGATCCAAACTAGGAGAGCAGAGAATTACTTGTTTTCCTTTTGTCTCTTGAAGCTATCAAGTTTCTGGTGGTTTTTGTTTGTTTGTTTGTTTTGCTTTTCATGAGCAAAGGAAAGGTAATAAGGCTGTACAGCTCTATTGTATTAGGATGTGGCTCCAGGAATATATGTCTCAGACCAAAGAAATTGTTTGTTTTCCTTAGACTGAAAATGATTCACAGTAGATGTCTGTCCTTCCTATGAAAGCCTAAACTACACCGTGTATTAAGCATCTGTAGCAGAGGCAGCTATTAGCTAACATCCAGGCTTGGAAAGTGGTTTGCTGAATGGGCAGAATTTAAATTAGAAGGAAACATTGCTGAAGATATGTTAATGAGGAAGTTAACTCCTATGTCTGTCTGGAAATATGCAATCACGTGTCCTGTGAAAATGCAGAGAAAACCAAAGCAGAGACATATGGTACCCAGCAAAATAAAATTTCTGTGTTACTTTATTTCTAGATATGTTAAAACTTAATTTTTCAAGATAAGCAACACAATCAATGCTAGTTAAGAGATTCCTGACGGTTTATGGGCAGAGAGCAATATATCCCATTACCAACTCCAATCACCATATCTATATTCAGATAGCTACAGTATCCCAGTGTAATGTATCCTAGTGGATCCTAAACTGAGGTCTGTGGAACAGCAGTACTCCATACAGAGCTGGCTGGTCACAAGATGCTCTCTCTTCTTGTTTCCACTTTCTTTATTGCATTAAAGTTGGCTAAAAATGGTTTCCTAGCGCTACTCTTCTAGGGAAGCATTGCTGTGGTTGCCACAAGTATGTCACATAACTACAAATGGGAGGGGCTTAAGAGCTGGTCTGTGCAGTTGCGAAATACGTGTCATTTGGTAAGATGCAGGAATTACTGGCTGAGATTCTATCACCTGTGTTATGCAGGAGGTCAGGCTAAATGGTCATAATAGTACCTTCTCATCTCAAAACCTATGTGATCCCGTGGAATCCTCTGGTGGAAAACAGAGGCTGCTTTATCACCATATGGTGTCTTTCCCCACTGATCCATGGACTGCACAGCTCCTCCAGGACTCAAAAGAGAAACTCGAAATCCTGACTCCCAACCTTGTGTTAAGGATTGGACAAAGAATGGCATCAAGTCCTCAGCTATCTACTAAGTGATGCACCAGCCTTAGCAGAAGATGGCTCACTTAAAATTTGAGCCTGAAAACTTTGGCAATCCCTCCTTTTGCTAGCAACTCTTATGCAAACAAAACAAATAAATACCCCCCCCCCCAAATCTTTTGTAGATTCAGAGAATCAAGTGGCTTTATGGCAGCATGTGTGGCTTCCACATTTGTAGACCTTGAAATGTACCCTTTAACCATGGATAATCAAATGGTTAGGGCATCTCAGTCTTTTTATTGCCATTATACACATTTTCCTTTGAGTAGGACTTATGGGACATTGTTAGAGATGATGCTGAGCTCAAATACATCATGCACTAAAAGCATCAGCAAGTCTGTACACATAACCTGTGAGAAGCTTGAGTTGGCCTGTCTCCCATTAAACAAGGAGAAAGAAATCCACTTGATAACCAAGCATCAGGCTTTAGCATACTGAATCTCCATGCATTGTCTGTAGTTTATTTTTATTGATTTTTTGTTTGTTTCAAAATGAATTAACATCTCAACATTCATTCAAGGCCGTGTTCCTGAAGTGTTTACTCAGGCGAAACTCCCATTAACTTGGAGGGGAATGTTACTTGCATTTGAGAAGGGATCTGGAGCTTCAGCCTTAATTGAGGATGTGATCCATATTGTGTATCGGTAAATCAGACACACTCTTCACGTATTTCTATTTGTATTACTACAGATTGCACGACAGATTGGATTCCCACTGTGCAAGGTGCTGTACAAATGCATAGTGAGAGCCAGTCATTGCCACTCATTTGGTGAGAGAGACAAAGGGTGGGAGATGAAGTGACTTGTCCAGGAACACACACAGCCTGTCAGTGGGAAAGCCAGGAAGAGAACTCAATGTTCCTGAATGCTAGTTAAGTGCCCTGTGCACTAATCTAACCATTTCTGTGGTTTTTTTAAAACCCAAAACTTGAAGTGAATTATTTATGAATTTCAGAGAAGTTCGGTCAACTACACTTATCTTTTCTCTTCCCCCACCCACTTTTTTTTTCCACAAGCCTGCACTGTTCGGTAGGAAAGATTCATTTTAGTACATAGTTGCCATTTTGGATTGGTAAAAGGACAACCTGTCCTCCATCTTGGCACCCCTTCTCCTTCGGCTTTTGGCACCAAAACAAGGAAAAGGCAGAAAAGATAGTGTCTTGTGGCAGTAGAATCTGCCTACCAACAGAGAACGCAGAAAGGGAGTGTCACTCTCTGACGGGTGCTCTGTGTGTCTGGATGCTGTGAAAGCAGGTCCTCCCAGTGAGGCATAGAAGCCCTCCCACAGAATACCAGCCTTGCTATTAGCTAGAGCCCTGAGGGATTAGGGCTTGAGGTGAACCAGTAACCGCTACCAAGTTTCCCTTAACTTACCTCCACTCACCTATTCCATCATCACGTGAGAGAGCTTTGCATTCAGCATGCAGGACGATGAGATCAAGAATAGAAGATAGAAGACGCCTTACTGAAGATCTACTTACCTGTCATGGAAGTTCCTGAGGTCTGGTTCCTATTGTGTTCCTGTTCCTGCCAACTGTCCCTAAGATCCTGGTTCCCGTCTGTGTTTTTGTTCTCCTGTCCCGTGTCCGCAAGATATGGTATAGTCCTTCTTCGTTGTTCTTGCAAAACCCCACTGTGAAAGGGTTTGGGCTTTGGGGTTCATCCCCATTTTACCATCTGTGTTATGCAACTGAGCTGTTGTTGTGTTATGTTAGTTTGCAGGGAGTTCTAGCCTGTTCTTAAATAAATACCACCTGACTGTTTGCAACCTCAATCTGCCTTTGTCTTACCTACACAATTACTGATGATAGATAGGCCATCTTCTGTAAAGTAAAACCTAGTTCCAACTGTCTCATACTAATAGCATGGCTGGGATCAGAAAAGGATGTGCTTGAAAGGAGTCAGAACTTTCTTATCTCCTGACCAGAAGCAGGAGATACTCGATATTGTGTGACAGAACCTGTGTCTGTGACATTTCCTGTCCCCTTGCAGACCTCCATTAGGTTTCATGGGTGCAAGTGAGGGCACAGTTTGCCTCCTGGCATGTTTGGCTAAGCTCTGCATAAAAAGTTGAATTTAAGTTCAGATGGCTGAGGTGGCTCACCTGGACTAAATCAAAATCTCCTGTGCTCTTAAGATTTACTTAACACTGCTTTCTATCAAATTTCTCCATTTAAATCCATTTTGTCCTAAAAATACCCTTTTGATATTAGGTACAGGTATGAGAACATCTAAAGAGACATCTATTTGTCTCTGACCTTTGGAAATCTTCTAAAAATGGCTTCTGTGATGCATAAACATTACTGAATTATTTATAGGCTCAAGGGCAAATGTAAAGCCATTTTATTCTTCCTTAATTTATATGGCAGGGCAGAAAATACTGCAAATATTGCCACATCTTCATGGGCTAGTGAAGATGTTTGTTAAAGCTGTGCCTGTTTTATAAAGTAAAGCATCCTCTTTTGACCCAGTAGTCTGAGATTGATTTTTGAGATATGTGGGGTGGAATGTTCAGAAAGTGTCTCAGAGTATGTCTCCACTGCAAAAAGACCTCCAGCAGTGAGCCTCCGAGTCCAGATCAACTTACTGGGCTTGTGGGGCTCATGCTACAGGCCTAAAAGTAGCAATGTAAATGTTGGGGCTTAGGCTAAAGCCTAAGCTCTGAAACCCTGCAATAGGGGGAGGGTCTTGAAGCCAGAGCCCAAACCTCTGCTTTACTATTTTTAGCCCCATAGCATGGACCTGAGTCAGCTGCTTCAGGCTCTTGAGACTTGCTGCCATGGTTTCTCTTTTGTTTTTTGTGCAGTGTAAATGTGCTGTTACAAGTCCCACTATAACTCAATGCAACTCGTGCTCCTAAGTTGCTTAGGGGCCAGATTTTTCAAAGGTAAGGGTCAAATCCTACTCATATTATGAGTGGGTCTGATGACACAACAAAGTATAAGAGTAAGGAAAAGACAGTTGGACCTATGGATAAACAAATGCACTCAGGGACTTTTCCTGATATTTTTAAAAGATGAGAAGACCCACAATTTTGTCTTTTTTACTTTTGCTCCAAAACACTCTCCCCATATTAGACTCTGAGGCTGTTTTTAAACTCAGTACTGTGATCATCGAAATCACAATTCTATTTTTCCTTCACTTTTAGAACACAAAGATATGTATGACTTTATTTTGTACCCATTTTTATAGAGCGTCTCTGGGCTATGCCATTAGAAATCTATTAAAATTCGTCAAATATTGGTCCTTTTCTGGTAGTGGGGACCTTTCTTACTTTGAGACACCGTTCATCTGCATCATTCGTATCTGTTACAAAAGCCATAACTCAGAAAGAAAAGGCTTTGACTGCACTGCACCAATGTGACAAATGTTGTGGATTATGTAAGTGTAGATAGAACAGCTTTTATCTAGATCAGTGGTTCTCAACCAGGGGTACGTGTAGCCCTGGGGCTACACAGAGGTCTTCCAGGGGGTACATCAACTCATCTAGATATTTGTTTAGTTTTACAACAGGCTACATAAAAAGCACTAGTGAAGTCAGTACAAACTAATATTTCATACACATGACCTGTTTATATGCCTCTATATGCTATACACTGAAATGTAAGTACAGTATTTATATCTAATTGACTTATTTTATAATTGTCTGGTTTTTTTAAGCAAGTAGTTTTTAGGTGAGGTAAAACTTGGGGGCACGCAAGCAAATTTTTGAAAGCGGTACAGTTTTCTGGAAATGTTGAGAACCACTGATCTAGATGGTATTGGATTCTGTTTTGCCCCAATTACTACCTCCTTTAGAAACCCACCACACACAATACCATTTTGAAGTCACCCAACCAGCAAAGGAGCCCTCAAAATAGTTCAGAAGTTGGTCTCTTAGGTATTTTGGTACCACATTATGCCTAAAGAAAACTTATTTTAAGTCCTTTGTGGAAAGGGGACTGTCGTCTCTTAATCTGTTTGTACAGTGGTGTCCTGGGCCATGATTGGGGCTCTTAGGTGCTACCACAATAGAAATAAATATCAATTTAGATAAATGGAGTCACACAGATGAAGGCATCAAGTCCCAGATCCTCAAAGGTAATCCTTAGGAGTTAGGCAACTAAATACTGTTGAGGATCTGGGCCTAAATCCATGTGAATCCTGGACAATGGGCCAAAAGCTACTGCTCTCCATACTCAAACATATGAGAAAAGTGAGGTGCTTGTGGCACAATACAGAGCAAAACATGTGCCAGAAAAGGGGAATGGAGAGTGTGTGTGTGTGTGTGTGTGTTTGGACACATGGAAGGAATGTCTTAATGCTCTTGATTTTGCATGTCCAAAGTTGTCCTGTGGGTTCTGCCTTATACAAGCTTTAAAAACTAGCAGTAGTGTGAGGCTGGGGATGCTAGGAGCATGTGGTCCTTTCACTCTGTCATTTCTCCTTGTCTTTGTAGGAACCCTAGATCAATAGCTTGCCATTGCTGAGGCATTTTCAAATTCAGTTAACTGTTCATTTCAAAATCCCCAGGCTGGGCCAAGCTGTGTGTGGTCTAGCAGCTGAGGGGAATAGGGAACATGTCTCTAAACCACCTTTCTGCTTTCTTCAGCTAACAGCCATTTCAGGGCCCATCATAATTTACAGCAGCCACTAGTTTTTCAAATGAGAGTGGTCCCATAGAGGATCACAGAGCAATTAGATTTGGGGGTCCAGGATCTGGGACTATTTATTTCATTGAATGGATTGCTTGTGAAAGGTGCAGGATTGCCTTGTAGAATGTCCTTTGTTTAGCTAGTGAGTAGGTATGATATGGGCAGGACTAGCACAAGATTCCCTCCCCTGGTTCAGCTTCTACTCAGGCCTTGCCATGCTGAACCATGCCTTGGGTGTATGGAGAGACTTTGGCAAACCAGTAAAGTGACTGAAACCAGTATGGATTATTGCTAAAAGCAGCCAAGTCAGCAGGCTGTAAATTGGCCATTCAGCACTCTGTTTGACCCAGACAGGAGAGGAAGGGGTTTTGGGTGCCACAGAAAGGGCAGCTTGACTCCGCATCCTTCCTGATAAGAATTGTGTTGAAGTTGCTGATACATGCATTTTAGAAGAGCAGGATGTGCCCCAGGAATGTCTATTGGGGCCTCAAGGCTGCAAACTCTGGAAAAACCCACACTTGATTAATCGGTAATCAGAAGGAACCTCTTGCTTGACCACTGAAACTGCTTATTTAACAAGTTTTCTTTAAGGGACATGTCATTCTATTACTGATGTATAAATAAGGGGAGGAAGTTTGAGGTAGTTGGACTCTTTTTGGACTCTCCCTCTGGATACATCTTGCAGTCCCCACCGGCAGACAGAAGATTTGGCCACCGGAAGCCTGTCACTGTGTCACTCAAGAGCCACACTCAACTTTGGTAATTATCAAGGGTTGGGGTGTTTCTGTTGCAGATGTGTGTAAGTGCTTGAGACTAAGTGAAGTTTAGCTTAAATGAAAGCACTCTTGTGTTGTCCTGTTTGTGCCAGCCATCTATCGGTTGGACGGCCATGTCTTCTGATTTATTTCCTGACACCACCTCGCACAGAGTAAAAGTTACCAAGAGCTTTGGGTTGAAAGAACCCTGGGTAACATGGGCAGTGGGTTCTATTGTTTTAGCTATCAGAAAATAAAGGGGCAATTAATTGCTCCCTCATTTAACTTGAAGAAAGGTGGACAGCATGTCCATCAGCTTCAGCAACATCTGTTGCTCACTGATCAAAGACATGCCTTCTGGCAGTCATCAGTGCCCTCCAGCACAACATTATTATACCTGCTCTAAAGGCCAATAATTAGTTTTTATTACTTATAAAGTGCTTTGCAAACCTGACCTAATCCTCACAATATGCCTTTAAGGAAGTATATTAATTAATCTCATTTAAGTGACTTACCCCAAGAAGTAATTAGTGTCAGAGCCAGGATCAGCACATGGGAGGTCCTGACTCCCAGTCTCATGCTTTTGAGCTTTTCTTTAGATATGTAGGTAGGTCTATGTATTTAGTACAGACAAACACAATCTGTTTGTATAGCTCCACATGGGTTATCCAGTATTGTGAAAGGTTACTGGAGGATGACATGCTTCAAAAGCAAAACTGGGATGAATTAAAGGTGCTGTGGCAGCTTTCCTGTTTTGGGGCCTCTATGTTGAGCTTCATATTGAGACTATTTTTATAAAGATCTTTAAATATAAAACAAGTCAGGTAAAACTCATTTTGATTTCTGCATTTAAATACAAAGATGAAGTGTGCAAATAAGAATAAATAAAGCCCTGCAAAAAATGCACAGCAAGGGCTGGAACAGGGAAAAACAGAGTAATGGAGAAAGTATTTATAATGTGAAGCAAGCCTATTAGATGCTTTAAAGTTTACACACACAAAGCTGGCACTAATACAATATTAGCACTGATAAGAAAAAGAAGATGCAAGGTAAGTTTATGTCCAGAGGCAGAAAACTTCCACCCATTTGGTATTTTCCATTTTAAGTATAAGGATATCTCGCAAGCCAGTAGAATCTTTCCAAATAGTAATGTGAGCCCAGATGGTAAAAACCAAGATAGAAATAGGAGTCTGATCCTGCCTTCTTTGCCAGCCCAAGGCTGTCATTGGGCCAAGTTATTTTCTCTAGAAACTTCAGGTTTAAACTGAATGGTGTGGAGTTACCCCAGATTTACAGTGGAGCCGAATTTGGCCTATTATCGCTAATCAGCAAGAAATACAGAATCAGTGCCACATAGGGAATTATTAGTTAAATTGGAAAAGATGGAGATCAATATGAAAATTGAAAGGTGGATAAGGAACTGGTTAAAGGGGAGACTACAGCGGGTCATACTGAAAGGTGAACTGTCAGGCTGGAGGAAGGTTACCAGTGGAGTTCCTCCAGGATCGGTTTTGGGACCAATCTTATTTAATCTTTTTATTACTGACCTCGGCACAAAAAGTGGGAGGGTGCTAATGAAGTTTGCAGATGACACGAAGCTGGGAGGTATTGCCAATACAAAGAAGGACCAGGATATCATACAGGAAGATCTGGATGACCTTGTAAACTGGAGTAATAGGATGAAATTTAATAGTGAGAAGTGTAAGGTCATACATTTAGGGATTAATAACAAGAATTTTAGTTATAAGCTGGGGACGCATCAATTGGAAGTAACAGAGGAGGAGAAGGACCTTCGAGTATTGGTTGACCACAGGATGACTCTGAGCCGCCAATCTGATATGGCCATGAAAAAAGCTAACGCGGTCTTGGGATGCTTCAGGCGAGGTATTTCCAGTAAAGATAAGGAAGATGTTAGTACCGTTACACAAGGCACTGGTGAGACCTCCTCTGGAATACTGTGTGCAGTTCTGGTCTCCCATGTTTAAGAACGATGAATTCAAACTGGAACAGGTACAGAGAAGGGCTACTAGATGATCCAAGGAATGGAAAACCTGTCTTATGAAAGGAGACTCAAGGAGCTTGGCTTGTTTAACCTAACCAAAAGAAGGCTGAGGGGAGATATAATTGCTCCCTATAAATATATCAGAGGGATAAATAGCAGGGAGGGAGAGGAATTATTTAAGCTCAGTACCAATGTGGACACAAGAACAAATGGATATAAACTGGCCATCAGGAAGCTTAGACTTGAAATTAGAAGAAGGTTTCTAACCATCAGAGGAGTGAAGTTCTGGAACAGCCTTCCAAGGGAAGCAGTGGGGGCAAAAGACCTATCTGGCTTCAAGACAAAGCTTGATAAGTTCATGGAGGAGATGGTATGATGGGATAACATGATTTTGGCAATTCATTGATCTTTGACTATTAGTGGTAAATAGGTCCAAATGGGCTGGGATGGGATGTTAGATGTGGTGGGATCTGAGTTACTACAGAGAATTCTTTCTTGGGTATCTGGCTGGTGAGTCTTGCTCACATGCTCAGAGATCAGCTGATAACCATATTTGGGGTCAGGAAGGAATTTTCCTCCAGGGCAGATTGGGTTTTTTGCCTTCCCCTGCAGCATGGGGCACAGGTCACTTGCTGGAGGATTCTGTGCACCTTGAAGTCTTTTAAACCATGATTTGAGGACTTCAATAGCTCAGACATAGGTGAGATGTTTATTGCAGGAGTGGGTGGGTGAGATTCTGTGGCCTGTGTCGTGCAGGAGGTCAGACTAGATGATCATAATGGTCCCTTCTGACCTTAAAGTCTAGGAGTCTATAACGCTATTTAATACAAACACGGCCAAACTGATTCCTGGTCTAATTCAATTGACCATTGCTGTCCTTCTACCACAACTATAACTAGCAGAAGGTGTTTGTGTTTTGTATATCTAAGGATGTAGTTAGCCCCATTGTATACTAAGGCTGTATTTCATCGCATGTCTAGCAATCCAAAATGATCCATTTTTAACACTGTTGGTGAGTTAAGACCACTATGAGATCTTCAGCCTGTTGTTTTTCCTGATTCTCTTCCACTCCCGCCCCCTCCCCCTGCCTCCCCAGTGTTTGAAACTACACTCCTAATGCTCTATTCAGGGCAGTTCTGGTGTAGCATTATATGGATAAGCTTCAAGGTAACATGAGAGCCTGCAATTGTCAAAAATACCTCTCTGAGGCAAGGACTAACTTTTGTCCCTTGTTTGCGCTGTTCCTAACATAATGGGGTCCTGGTCCATGACTAGGGCTCATAGACACTATAATAATTCTCTGTGTTTAAATAAATATAAAGTAATACCTGTAGCAGTGCCTGTCGTTGCCATTTACTGCCATGTGTTCAAAAGACCTGCCCATGCAAATAGTGCATAAACTAATGAAAAATTTAGTGAGCTTTCAGGAAGAGAACATCACTCCTCTGCTCAGAAACATCTGGACACATTAAAATTTCTCCTAATTTTTTGGAATCTGCTCAACAAATCTATGTTTTCACTCAAGCGTAAATAAGCCATTCTGGGGGCCTTGCCAGGCATCTTCTCTTTTTCCCTCTGTTTGGCATGAATAATGCATTGACACTGAACACACATCAGCAGCATTCACTCTGTTTCCACCTACATACATTTTTATAAACCCATGATCTCGGTATTGAGTTGTGAAGGGCCAGATACTGATGCCATGGCTCATGCTGAGTTGTGCCTTACTAGACAAGTGGTCCTAGTCACTTCAGTGGGAGGTCAGAACTACTTAGTGTGAAAAGGGTAGCAGAACCTGGCTCAAAAGGCCAGATCCTCAGCTGGTGTGAATCAGTCTGCTTGATTGACTTCAATGGAGTGATATCAATGTACACCCATTGAGGATCTGACCTACAGCATTTGTGTCCACAGACACTGGATTAAATCTGTTCTTGTTTGCACTGGTTTAACACCATTGATATTAAGGGAGCAACTGAAGTCAGAATCTGGCTCAGAAAAGGTGACGTTAATCCAATTACTAATATTTAGTAGTTATAGGAAAATATTTGTCAGAATTTCAACCAGCAACAAAATGTGGTCCAAGAAACCCAAACCCCAAACAAAACAAACCAATAAACAGATTTTTTTTTGGTAAAACACTTTTTGAAACTCCCCCCCCAAAAGAAAATCATTTAAATTTTTCACCCTGCTCTGCCTGAAATAGTTTAGACAAGTCATTTCTGTCCCTACTTTCCATAGATTTGTACTCAGGCAGACCTCTTAAAGTTTTATAAACCATAATTAAGGACTAGGTGACCTAAACATATGCATCTTTTCCTCACATACCATTGAGTATAACAGTGACAATTGTTAAGCATCACTCTTTCTGCTAACTCAGCCAAGCCAATCAATCATCCATGAATAGCTGTCATTCCTGAAATACCTGTGAATTTAAGAGCAGTTATATAATTAACCACTCTCCATATGCTAAAGGTGACTTATGTAAATCTTATTTAAAATCAGTTTGGGGCAATTCACTTTCTTCAGATTTCTTTTATTAGAAATATTTTCTTCTGCCTCTAAGGGATATAAAAGACCAGATGTGCAAACAATCTTGATGCACTGAAGTCAGCCTCAAAACTTCACTGGACAACAGACCCTCAGTTGGTGTAAATTGCTGGAGATCCATTGATTTCAATGCAGCTATGCCAGTTTACACCAGCTGATGATCTAACCCTGGGAGAGAGGTTGAACTTTCCAAAGGTTGGATCCTGAAAGGTGCTCAGCTCCTTCAATACCCATTTACTTCAGTAAGTGGAATTCACTGGGAGTTGAAGACAGCACTGTTCAGGATATGCACAGCACCTTGCAAGATCTGCCCTTTTTGTTTTGGAGATGAGGGCTATGTTTTTATTATTTTATGTCTCTAAACATAAGAATGGCCATACTGGGTCAGACCAAAGGTCCATCCAGCCCAGTATCCTGCCTACCGACAGTGGCCAATGCCAGATGCCCCAGAGGGAGTGAATCTAACAGGTAATGATCTGGTGATCTCTCCCTGCCACCCATCTCCACCCTCTGACAAACAGAAGCTAGGGACACCATTCCTTACCCATCCTGGCTAATAGCTATTAATGGACTTAACTTCCATGAATTTAACCAGCTCTGTTTTAAACTCTGTTATATTCTCAACGTTCACAACCTCCTCAGGCAAGGAGTTCCACAGGCTGACTGTGCGCTGTGTGAAGAAGAACTTCCTTTTATTTGCTTTAAACCTGCTGTCCAGTAATTTCATTTAGTGGCCCCTGGTTCTTATATTATGGGAACAATTAAATAACTTGTCCTTATTCACTTTCTCCACACCATTCATGGATTTTATATACCTCTATCCTATCCCTACTTAGTCTCCTCTTTTCCAAGCTGAAAAGTCCTAGCCTCTTTAATCTCTCCTCATATGGGACCCGTTCCAAACCCCTAATCATTTTAGTTACCCTTTTCTGAACAGTGTCTTGTAGAACCTAGTCCTATCAACCAGAGCAGGGTCAACTTGACATATTTCTCAGGGCCTTAGGTGAGGCAGACCTTTCCTCAGGGAGGTCAGTTAACCTTCTATTTTTATTTCATTCAAAAATCAAATGTAATTTCTTATAGTATCTTTCAGATGAAAAAAATGTGAAAACCTCCCTGTTGATTTACAGTCAATACTGTGGGGATACAACAGTATAATCCATTACCAGCTAGCCTTCATAAAGCAACATACATTTATTCTTGGGTAAAAGCATTTTCAGAGTAAACATAAAAACACTAAAAAGTTCCTATGTGCATGCTAAAAGCTTATCAAAGTACATTCATCATTCCTAAAGAGTCCTAGTAAGTGAAGTCCTTGCAACTCTTCCTCAAGTGTTGCACCTTCTCTCCACCCTCCACCCCCCTACCTTGGACAGCAGGTCCTGTCAGTTTTCTGAATCAAAAGAAGGCCCTGCTAGTTTAAACTCAACTTCTTATATACTGAAAGCCCTTTATTTGTCTGTTGGTCTCTTGGAAAACCCAGTTTGAACCAGAATATGCAAGCCTCCCTACAGGGTGGCACCTCTCTGGAGGTGTTTAAAACCAGTGTTTCACCTTAATTACCCCGCATACCCACAGTTTTTCGTTCCTGGCGCACCTATGGTAAACCCTCCTCCCCATGTATACAGTCCCTGCCCCACAGCAATATAATAAACTATTCATAAACTCAATACAATATAGTCCACAAAGATCTTTAAGTCAATTCTTGAGACAAGGGTGCTGTCTGGCATTGGTGTTGGTCTGAGATTTCCTGACAAGGGATTTACTTGCATGCTATGTGAGCATCTCTCTTCCAGGAGTGGTGCAGATCTGTAAATGAAACAAGTTACACTAAGAATATATCTGGACTCCATTTCCCTGAATTCTCCATTGGAAAGCTGACCTGCAATGTCCTGGACATCTGTTACTATGCAGTAGAGGGGCAATGCTGGTAGTGTAATGAGGGGCAATACTATAAATGGTTACCTCCCACTGTTTCTTCCACATTACAAACACTAGCTTATGCCAAATAATGATTAGCAGGTCATGAAAGTCTCAGGTTAGCTGATAACCATGCATCTTATATACATAATATGCTCCAGCTTAGACTTTCATGTATATTTTTCCTGAACTTAATGTTTGTTTCAAATCGAGGCAGTAAGTAATTAGTTTTGTATACTACCTTCTTGACCTGAGCAGGCTCAATTATAACCAACAAACCAATCAAACCACTGGATTTCAGATTTGGGTAAAAGCAGGTTTAACTCATCAGTAGGGTCCCTTACACTCCTTCAGCCATATCTTCCATGAAGTCTGCAAGTAATTTTAGCCAGCTAATTACTACTGGGTACTAGAGCAGTGGGGGACAGCTGACATCTACTGATTAAAGAAGCCTGTACATATTATGACTATCCATTTTAATCTCTATCTCCTGCACACTCTTCATACATCACCTGCTTTCTTACATTGTAAGGTTGCAGGGGCAGAGACTGTGTCTTCATATATGCTTGGCAACATCTAAACCATTGTGAGCACCACCTGAGTACAAATAAATAGCTAAAAGTAAAGAGAACAAAAGGGGGGGGGGCGGGGAAAAGAAAAAAGCACAATGGCAATGCTACCATTATTCTGTATGTAGACACCCCTCCCCTGGAGTTTTTTAATGCTGATGCAATCTTATCCTGCTGGTGCTTTACTGCTCAAGTATCAGGAGTAGCATCTGAAGAAGTGGGTTTTTTACCCATGAAAGCTTATGCCCAGATAAAACTGTTAGTCTTTAAGGTGCCACCAGACTCCTTGTTGTTTCTGGGGTACATGGAGTGTCTCCAAACGAAAGAGCAAAGGATGACATCTGAATGGAGAAGGTGCTGTGCCAAGTTTGTTGAACCTGTACTGGGATTGAGGAGATGGCAGCAGCCAGGGGAATGGTGAAAACGGGCAGCTAGGAGGATGTATTATTGTGCTGGGAAGTCTTTTAGGGAGCCTACAGAACAGGATGTATGTTAATTCCTGGTATAAGCTGGGGAGCCTACTGGGATGTGGTGTTTTCTGATGTGTGTGGGAGAAGGAGAGTAAATGACTGAGACAGGTGTGTTTGGGAGGAGTGACAAGGAAGGAGAATATGTCTAAAAACCTCAAGGGTTGGATAGACTTGAATAAATACAACAAACTTTGAGAGCTTCGTTGAAGAGAACTTATGAAATCCTTGATACTTGCTACTATAACTGTTACTCTATTACTAGAAGGGGAGATTTTAGACTTAGATTGGAAGATCTCTGGGGAAGGTACCCTCCATTTAATATGTATGTTCAGCATTTAGCACAACTAGAGGCCTCAGCCAATTCTGATGGCTAGTGTTACCACAATATACACTGTTGTTCATCTACTGGGTAAAGTTCAGGACGAGGAATCCTGCGGCAGAGCCTAGAATAGACTACAGACTTTCCATGTGACTTTGGGCAAGTCACTTCCCTCTCTCCCCTTCTGTAAAATGAATGAACCCTGCCTCAGACAGGTCTGAAGCTTATTTTCTCAATGTTTATAAAGCCTTGAGAGCCTGAGCTGAAAGATGCCATAGAAATGCTAGGTGTTGTTTATTAGTATAATCCCCCTATTCCACTGAACCATAGCAGGGTCTGAGTTACTAAATTCCCATCTGTACCTGGATCTGAAACTGCCCTCCCCCCACAGCTTGCAGTCGTTCCATCCAGTGTCCCAGTGCAGACCTATCTCTAGTGGAGAGAAGAGAGAATATTATGAGGGCAGAAACAGAGGTGTGATTTTTTTTTTACGGGATTATTAGTAGTGATGCATTGGTAGATACAATGTATTCTTTCACAGCTGCACAAATGATCTCTTTATGTCAAAGCAGCAAGCTTTTAGTAATCACTGGGATGCACAGGTTCACGTGCATTGAGCACTGCACAATGCTCTGTACTGAAGAACAATACTGCAGGTAATTTCTAGCCACCTTCAGCTTTCACATTGCTGCAAAACATGCAATGGATTTACATTCTTTGTGTTACTTCTGCTTATTGATAACTATGTAGTAGATCTAAGCATGCTGTCTATGCTCCGGTTCCATGTTTCCTTTGACACTTTCAATCAATATGTTTTACCTTTGGATTAGCTTAGAGTCGTGATGAATAACAGCACACACTCCTACATGTACTCCAGGCAGCCACATCCAGTTAGCAACGAGCAGATTTGTAGGCACCAGAGGAGAACAAGGCAAAAAAAAAATCCTGTGTAGTAGAAATGGTGCATGATCTATTTATAGCTTAATTGAAATAGTTCAGATTTATAGATTCTGGTTTGTAGACCATGCAGCTTTATTTGCTGTGCTGAAACATGCAGGATAAATCAGTAGAGATAAGGGAACAGCATACAGCCTGGAAGTGGGCATGACTCTTGCCATCCTCAAGAGGGCAGCATAGGACATAGAACATATCTGATTGCAACTACTTTGGAAAAAGACATTTCTCAAACCAGGACAGGTCAGCAGAAAAAGAAGAAAAACGCAGAATGGAAAGAGAATTCCTTGAGCTTTATATTCATGGTTCATTTCGTAGTCCATGTATGTTTTCCTGTTAAAGTGTTGCGATGGAAACGCTGCAGCGAAGCACAAATTTCGACTATCAGATGGCTTTTCTTAAAGGTCTACTTCATGGAACTCTTCTTGAGTGGTGGCCATTTAAAAAGGCAGATCTTGCTGCCAGTTATGCACAATTATATTTAAGACACTACACTCTCCAGTTCTAAGTATAGGGAAATATTGCTGTAGCCCAAATCCCATGGAGTTCTTTAAAAGCAGCCACTGCGGCTGGCATATTCCTTGTTAATGTTTGTCTTGCCATTCTTCTCCCTAGAAAACATCTTTATTAGAAGGCAGTTGATTATGTGTTTTGTGTAGGCAGAGAATAGCTTGGATATTATATTCCATAGCAAATATGCCTATCTGGAAACAGCTGCTGTGTCTTTTCATGGTGGATATGTAAAAAGCAGTTTATTCTTCTATTGGTGTTGCATAACTTTGTTTGTTCTTAAACAAAGCTGACACATTAGTAAAACCTGAGGCTACACTGGAATCCTACAAAAATGGGAACTATGGGTAATTTAAAGCCAGTTATAAAATGGCTATTTATGAAAAGCTATTTATAAAACACCACGTTACATCAAAGTTAGTGAGAGATTTCGAATTCCATTGTCCATTTGAGCAGATCATTATAAAGTTAATGTAGCCTTAAGTAGAGTCTCAATAATTAAAAGGAGAATTGTCAAGGTTCCTTCCCCACTCTGAACTCTAGGATACAGATGTGGGGACCTGCATGAAAACCCCCTAAGCTTATTTTTACCAGCTTAGGTTAAAACTTCCCCAAGGTACAAACTATTTTACCTTTTGCCCTTGGACTTTATTGCTGCCACTACCAAGCGTCTAACAGATATATAACAGGGAAAGAGCCCGCTTGCAAACGTCTTTCCCCCCAAAATCTTCCCAAACCCTACACTCCCTTTCCTGGGGAAGGCTTGAAAAAATCCTCACCAATTTGCATAGGTGAACACAGACCCAAACCCTTGGATCTTAAGAACAATGAAAAAGCAATCAGGTTCTTAAAAGAATAATTTTAATTGAAGAAAAAAAGTAAAAGAATCACCTCTGTAAAGTCAGGATGGTAAATACTTTACAGGCTAATCAGATTCAAAACGTAGAGAATCCCTCTAGGCAAAACCTTAAGTTACAAAAGACACAAAACCAGGAATATACATTCCATTCAGCACTGCTATTTTATCAGCCATTTAAACAAAACAGAATCTAACTCATATCTAGCTAGATTACTTACTAACTTCTAAGACTTCATTCCTTTTCTGATCCTGGCAAAAACATCATACAGACAGAGAGAACCTTTGTTTCTCCCCCCTCCAGCTTTGAAAGTATCTTGGTCAGGTGCCAGCGAGGTTATCCTAACTTCTTAACAGGTGAAAGGGTTTTTCCTCTGGCCAGGAGGGATTTTAAAGGTGTTTACCCTTCCCTTTATATTTAGGACAAGAATGAACTGCATTCTCAGAGCTGTCATGAAAGAATGGGCTGTAATCTTTCAAAAGTTGGGTTTCTCTGTTTAGACCAGCAGAAATGTCATCTTGTTAAGAAGGAGAACTGGATTCCTGTAAATGTGTTCAGTCTGTTTTGGAAGATAAGGATAGGCTTATATCATAAATATTTTCCCCAAAGAAAGCAAAGGTGCAACAGAGTGAAATCCTGGAATGATAAGGATATTCTGATTTTTATGCATGTCTGTCATGTAGGAGTGGAAATTTAAAATAGTCTTTGGGTTTTGTAGACTAAAAGAAATTTGGTAACCCTGGTAGTTTAGGGGATCAGATTTTTCTAAAATTCTCTGTAATTAAGTAGGGATTTATTTTCCTACTCATATTAATACTGAACATAGAAATCACTTTAGCACAAAGCTTCAGGCATCATCCTCAGGGGTTTGTAAATAATAAGGACCGTTCCAAACTTCAGCAGGAATACTGGAGAAATAAAACCTTACACTAGTGGGGCTGGGAAGGGTCCTTACTGGATCTTTGCTGGGGGCTGTCCCAAAGAGATTATTACATTGGAAGGCAAGGAAAGACAGCTTGCGGTAAGGTGTCCCTCTCTCTTTGTATGGAATAGATCTTCCCGAATGTGGATCTCTCACTGCCTGTGAGAGAAAGGTGGGGGGTTCACTCTTCTTTCTCCCTGACATCCATGACCCACCGTGACCTCTCCACAGAGTTGCAATCTGGCCTGGGAAGAGGAGGTGGATAGCCTCACTTTGGTTGGAAATGAGGATGGGAGGAGGATCAGGTGCTTACATCCTTACATTGCTCTTGAGCCTACTTCTGTAGGGAGGGTAGTCACAGCCAAGAACCCTCACCTTGGGGCACTGGGGGCACACAGCCAATATAGAGCAGAAGGTCTCCACATGGAAGCTCCTGGCTTCCTACTGATCCCCTGGGGGTGGTTCCCATGGCTCATTCTGAAGGGTGAGAACCCTGAAAGAGTAACCCCAAAGGAATTCTCAGGCTTCCTTAGCCCCAAGAGAGGGAAGTCCAGAGATCTGAGGAAAGGGAAGATGATGTTTTGGAAACCTGCTTTACAGGAGGGAGGGAGAGAATGGAGGGAAAGGATGGGGAGAGGGAAGAGGCCATTTTCTTAAACTCACTTACACCAGTTTTACATGTCACTCATGTCAGTGGCATTACTGCTGATTTATATTGATGTGGATGAGATTGGGATCAGGTTGACGAGCACCAATGGTTTGAATTTGTTTGTTTAAGCTTTGCATAAGCACTAGAATGTTTGGGGGCTTCCCCATGTGAACCAAGGACCAAACATGTTTTTTTCTATCCATCTGGCTTCCTATATCAGTGTTCATTACAGCAGTATCTACTTCACCCATCCCTATCTACTTTCTGTGGAGAAAAAAGAGGAGAGAAGGATTTTCATTACTGAGCGTGCAGATAATGGGCCAGATCATTGGCCATGGACAACACAAAGGGACCTTCAACTAGTCTTAAAGGGGCTGATGAGGATTCCCAGGGCATGGTTTCTCACCAGTCCTGCTCCTCACCCCCCAACTCTGGGGACATATCTAGGCTGAATGGGGATAGGGAGGGGATGTGATGGAGCCAGAGGGAGTGGATCTAGAATGCAGTGCATTTCATTAGTCCGCAGTTGGAGCATCCCTTTGGGGATCACTCTAGTGGGTACAAGTTTGAGAAGGCAAGGGGCTGCCTTAACTTGTGCCAGGTGTTGGTTCAATCCCCACCTGACCCAGTAGCTGCAAGAACGTAGAAGTGGCTTAGGGCTGCCTTGCCTGCCTCCATTCCTCCCGTGTTCAGCCGAAGTTTTCCGTGTACTGGTTGGAAAGCTTAGAGCTGAGAAATGATAATGAAGGCATCACCCATAATTAGTCATTTGAAATATGCCTAATAAGATCATCACGTAAGAAACACACACATCATTCTGTGAAAGAGATTATGATTATTGCTTTCTATCCATGCATCCCTTCCACCGCCTCTCCCAAATCCCTCCTGAGATACAGGCGTCTTATTTCCTAGGTATCTTGGAAGTAGCAAACAAGTTGTCATTAGCAGTACCACAGCAAATGATGAAATTCACTGACATTTCCAATCTAATTTATAATGCCCTAACAGTTTTTTTTTTAAATGCTATCAAGTTTGTAATTGCTTTCACATGCACTGGGAAGTTGTCCACAGCATAAGAAAAGTCATTCACTTCTGTTTCAGAGTAGCAGCCGTGTTAGTCTGTATTCGCAAAAAGAAAAGGAGTACTTGTGGCAAATTTATTTGAGCGTAAGCTTTCGTGAGCTACAGCTCACTTCATCGGACGCATTCAGTGGAAAATAAATTTGTTAGTCTCTAAGGTGCCACACGTACTCCTTTTCTTTATTCACTTCTGTGTTCATTCCAGAGTGAGACTTTCTTTTCCCACCTAAGTAGCTAGCAATCTCAAGACATAAACAAAATTGCTGGATAGTAACAATCCCTAAGAATACTATTATGTTGTGGCAGCCAACTCTTTATTCATTGATGGATCATTAACACAATTTATGGGCTTGCTCTGCAAACCAGCACTGCTCCTGGGAACGAGAGGATGTGGGTGTGGGGAGCAAATCCACCTCTCTACGCAAAACAGGAGCCAGCCACAGTACAGACCTAGGGCCTTAGGCTCTGGAGATTTGTGTTCCACCACAGACTTTCTGTTTGAAAGTGACCTCGGGCAATGGGACTTAGGCACCTAAATACTAAATACTTAGGCACCTAATACAAATACTTTTGAGGATCTGGGCCTTAGTGTCCTAGGGCAAGATTTCAAGATGCAGAAAGACACCTAGATGGGTTTTCAAAAGGACCTAGGCATTTAACTCCCATTGAAGTCAAAGGGAGTTAGTCACCTAGGCACTTTTTAAAAATCCCACTCGGCATTTGAAGGTGGTGAAGAGCTCAGATGCTGTGGTATTTGCTTCTGCGCTGCATGGGGAGAATGCGTTAGGCTACCTTCACTGGGCTCGGACGGTTCTGCCCCTCCTCTCTCCCACTAAGGGCACCTCAAGGTTGCAAAGCTACAATCTTGCCCCCAGAGTTGAAACAACTTAAAATCATGAGTCTTTAGATCAAATACAAATTTTTAAAAAAGTCAAATCCAGTTCTCTTAGTCAATATTTACCAATTCCCAAACTCTTTTCTTTGCTGGTTCAATGATACCTCACTGCCCTTTGGATTTTTTTTTTTCTTCATTTCTAGCTGTGCTATTCCCAGGTTGACATTTGGCACAGACCTAAATCGAATGCCCCTTTCTAAACAAGTAGGAATTGCGTTCTATCAGTGTCGTTTTAACACTCACAGGCTGACGTGACCTGTCAATAACAGGGCCGATGAAAACAAGAATTGAAACAGTCATAGGCACCAGAAGTGGATCATTATCCTGCCACAGTTCGTTTTTGTAAGAAACACAGCTGCGGCCAGGAAATGGCCAGGTGCAGGCAAGTAGGTGTTATAAATTTAACCTTTACTCTTTACAACTTCAGATAAATCTTTACCTTTGCATCCCCAGGACAGCCTTAAAAATGGGAAATACTTTTTTTTTCAAAGCTTTGAGTTATTTATTTATAACTCTGGACAGATTTTGAATTTATTTGAACCACATAATGTAAAACAATTGGAGGAGAAAATAAATAAATGTGAATAGACTCTCTTCATTTTTCATCATAGACAATTCTGCTTTCATGAAAGGAATCAAGGCATTTCCATATGGGCTGTTTGGATCAGGCCCTCAAAAAGGCAAGTCAAAGTCAGTTGAATTAAATGGAGAGAAGTCCATTAGCTTCAATGGGGTTTGTATCAGGCCCTAAATGTCCACAGATGAAGAGAGTGGTGCAGGTACTCAGAGCCATAATAATGCAATCAGACTCCTCTATAAATAGGACTGGACTTTCTTATATTCAGTAGCTGGTGTTGATTTTGAGTCACAAGAAAGACTAGGATGCCTGAAAATATAATAAAATGTTTTATATTCTGAATGGGGAATATAATTTGCAGTATATAAATGATCTTTAAATAAAGATTCATACAATCTAGGGTATATGGCCTAAATTTGCAAAATTGGCTAATCATTTTCCATGCCCCTGTCTTTGAGACACCCAAAAGAGTTTTGATTTTCAGAGGACAGGAGTTCAGCACTGTTTGAAAACTCAAGTCTTTTTATGGGCCTCCTTTCTCTACTCAATCCCTGAACATTATGGAACAAAGCTTTATAATTTTTCAGGGAAGTAAGTTTGTAGTGCCAGATATTTGTAATTGCTGAGTTGTGTTTATCAACGTCAAAAGGTCTCCTCACCAATGTTCAATGAAGGTTCTCTCCTCTTGCCACCAGGCTGTGAAAAGATCATCCTGAAACCATCTAAGACCGTATCCTGTCTCCGATAGTGGCAAGTGCTACATGCTTCAGAGGAAGGTGAAGACATCTTGTTATTAGCAATTCTGGAATAGTTTGTCCAGAGGAGGGCTTCCTCCTAACTAGCCCCCCATCAGTCAGGGGTGGCTCATGCCTAGAAGCATCATGGAGTTTCTCTCGCTCTTTTTTAAAAAATCCTAGTTTAGATAACTAGAGAGGGTATCCCCAGCTATATAAATATCTAACCCTCTATAAAACCGTTGGCCTCAATGATATCTTGTGGCAGTGACTTCCAAAGTTTAATTACACATTGTGAAAAAAGTATTTCCTTCAACCTATTTTCAATCTTGTGCCTTTCAATTGTGTTGAATGCCTCCTTGTATTGTATTACAGAAATGGTGAACAGAAGAAGCCTATTTACCTTCTCTATGCCATTCATAATTTTCCAGGCCTCTGCCATGTCCCCTCTTCTCCTCCTTCCTCTTCAACAAAACAGTGTCAGTCTTTCTACATATGGGAGGCTCTCCTTCCTTCTAATCATTTTATTGCCCTTCTCTGGACCTTTGAAATTTCTGCTATTTGTGTGTGAGCTGGGATACCTGAGGTGATCACAGTGTGTCAGGTGTGGCCATATCCTCACTTTAGTTAATGGCAGTTGACTGTTTTCAGTACTATTTTCTATTTACCTTCTAGCATTTTTTGTGTTTTATGTGAGAAGAGATTTTCACTGATCCTAGAAAACTTACACTGGGGAAGAGGGCTATTACTACAGTGCCTTGATATCATGATGACTGGCAGAATATAAATGCCATAGATAGAAAGACCAAAAACAGACTCTCTCCTATATTTACTAGAAGCCATAAGCCAAAAAATGCAGTGGTAGAAGCTCATCTGTACTGTTGCAGTAATTTTATCAATAGATCAGTATTAACAGTAAATTATTATTGCTTTTGGCTTACTCTTTGCTGTGAGCATTAGTTTTATTTTGTTTTTTAAATACCAATATGACAAATTGAAATCTGAATGGCAAAAAGTAAATAAATGAAAAGGAGTAAGTGATTCAGCTTATGAATCATATAAAGAAAGGAATGAACTTAGTTACTACTTTACCTCTTTTGTCATCTCCTTCTCTTTTGACATAAACCTACTGACCTCTATCAGTGCAGGCTTTACACATCTTTGAGTGAAGTGAAAGAAAACTGGAAGAGGGGGCCTCACTTTATTCAATCTCCTTACCTGAATTGGTGGCATCCATCACTCTTTCTACCCTCACTTATTCCGTCTTCTGATTGCTGCCACATTCCATACCAGCATTTTGGCCATCCTGGGCAAGGGGGAACAGTGTGAAACAACATGCCTAGTGCATCATTAAGACCATCTCTGACACACTATCATATGAACCATACTCTACACCAGGATACAGGAAATGATAGAAGGCCTGTGTGGGTTTTGAAATTGTAGTTAAGATAGCGGTAGAAGAGTAAAGTTTCTGGAGTGTCCAACAATTTTTGATGTCTTCCTGGCTTCCTTTTGAGTCTCTAAAATAGGAGCTCCTAGAATAGGGTGTGCAGAGTTCCCTCGTTTCATACAGATTCTTTCCTGGTGGGAAAGGCCTGGGCTGCTAAGAAACGGATGGAGTATGTTGATACGACTAATGGGGGATATGATAGAGGTTTATAAAATTGTGAATGCTGTGGAGAAAGTGAATAAGAAAGTGTTATTTACCCCTTCACATAACACAAGAGCCAGGGGTCACCCAATGAAATTAATAGGCAGCAGGTTTAAAACAACTATAAGGAAGTACTACTTCACACAACACACAGATAACCTGTGGCACTTGTTGCCAGAGGATGTTGTGAAGGCCAAAAATATAACTGGGTTCAAAAAAGAATTAGATAAGTTCATGGAGAATAGGTCCATCAATGGCTCTTAGCCAAGATGATCAGGGATACAATCCCATGTTCCTAAACCTCTGACTGTAGTCCATTCCCAGCTTTTGGCATGGGATGGATCATTCAATTAAATTGCCCTGTTCTGTTCACTTCCTTGGAAGCATCTGGCACCAGCCACTGTTGGAAGACTAGATACTGGGCTAGATGGACCATTGGTATGACCCAGTATGGACATTCTTCTGGCTTTATTTTGGGTCCCATGTACGGCCAACGTAGTCGTTATTTCTGCCTTGTAACCGGGGAGTTGAAATAAGCAGAGCAAATTGAGTTTCTTGTTTCAAACTGCAGTTACTGAATTTTTTACTTGTTGCATGTTGTTGTTTGTTTTTTTGTTTGATTACAAGAATAAAACTCTTTGTACACTAGGCTGCTGAGCCACTGTGATTTTTCCAGCCATTTGGCTTGGTTTCTTGGCTCACATAAATAATTCTGCCCCACTTCAAGAAGTGCAGTTTTGTTTCCTTGAGATTGGTTTTGTTGTTGTGGAGAAAGAGAGGAAGCCTAACCCCTCCTCTAGGACCAGCTGATGTGTGAAACAATGAAAACAGGCAGAAATTCAGCAAACCTGAACCCTGCTTCTGGGTTTGCAAAAAGAGCCAGCCATTAGCGTTTGTCTGGTTGTAAAACTTTGTTAGTCGTCAGTCTATGTGAGTGTATGCAACTGTATTGTCCCATAGAAATCTGGTATTCCTTTTCAAATCAAACTTTGCAGGGTTCCCACTATTAGAGTGCCTGTGTCCTGCTAAGATCTTGATTCAGCAAAGCACTTAAACACATGTTTAAAATTGTGTGTGTAAGTCCAATCACTAATACGCACATGCTTATGTGTTTAAGTCTGGTTGGCTGAATTCAGGCTTTAATCTCCATTATATTTAAAAACACAAATGACATTAGAAGCCAGCATTGTTTAATAATCTATACAATGGTCCATATTTAAATCTTACTCTGATTCTGTAAACCTTGTTTCTGCCAGGACTGAGGGCTAGATTAGAATGATGAAATAAGTAAAAGTTCTTTCATTCTCTTTCCATCAAGGCCAAAATTTTGTTCCCCCAAAGTTGTGCCTCAAATGTGAAGGGGAAAAATATATATTGTTTTTTGTGTTTTAAATATGCACTGATGTCAAGAGTCTATTATTTTCACAAATGCTGGTAATTAGTCTGTAAAATGGCTTGCGTGTGAATTCATAATGTGTGTGCAGTCTCGAATGAATCAGAAAAAAAATTAAAAAGCAAAATATAATTTCAACACTCAAGTTAGCTAGAAGAGAATTCAAGAATAAAGTGGCACATTATGTTCTTGGTACGTTCCGTACCAACTTCCAAAAACATGAAAGTAAAAGTAATCGATATTTCAAAATTTCCCTTAAGGAAATTGTTCCACTCATTCTAAATTACAAATGTAGGTGTCTGGCTGTTTCTGCTCAGATATACATCTGTTGTTTTTTCTCATTACATTTCAGAAAGTAGCAAAACAAAATGACTTTATATGATTCCCCCCCCAACAGCAGTTTATTGCTAAAACAGAGAAATACAATGAGTATATAATGACTATTATTTAAAGTTTATTTATCACTGAAGGAAAATGTATTTCCTTGATCAATATGATATTACCAAAATTACATATCCATATGTTTTTAGAATACTGTATTTATTTCCTGCTGTCACCTGCAATAGAATTATCTGAAAATATTTTGGCTATTCCAAAATTAACACTTTAACCAAATTCCCTAGTGAAATCATGCAATAATTTTGACTTATTCAATAATTAGCATTTTAAGCTATGCACTGGTAATATCTTGGTCCTTACTAAAAGATAAGGGGAAACTTGTGCACCTAAGTCCCTTGTGATTCTAGCCCCAAAACCTAAAAAAGCCCCCACTCTTTCTTTTACTGAAAAAATTTGCTGATATTGACAAGAATGTAATGCCTGTGCAATGCAATGGATATGCTAAAGAAGGTGGCCAAACCAAGAAAACTGGTGCTACCCAGGTGGGCTGGTAATAGGGTTGCCACTTTTGGTTTGACATATTTCTGGAGGTTTCATCACATGACAGTCTTTAATTAAAGATTCATCTTTAATTCCTAGAGACTCCAGGGTAATCCTGGAGAGTTGGCAACAATAGCTGGTAACTAGGCAGTGGCTCATCTGCTAGGAGACTCTGATCACCTGACAAGGCTGATCTGTCAAGGGGAAGTCACCTGACAAAGGGGCCAGGAAGTTATAAAAGGAAGGGTCTTTCACCAGCTGTTTTAGAGCAAATGTGCACGCACTGAAAGGAGCAGATAGAGAGAGACTCTCCATGATTTGGAAAAGAAGCCATGTGCAGGAGAGGATTCTGGACACCCTGGAGGACTCTGACCAAATCCCAAAGAATGCTCTAGAGTGGTGAGGAAACTGAGGCAGGGCAGGGGGTCAGATCTGAGTATCTCTTGTGCTATCTAAAGAGTAATAGTGTTGGTGAAGTGCATGAATAGGTTCATGCACTTCAACTATCACATGCCACTGGAGAGATAAAATGTAACCCAGAGTACCCACATGGTTGGAGCTTTGGGAAGGGGTGTATGTAAGCTACTGCTCTGTCTTAAGGGGTGGGGGTTCAGCACTGGTTGTGTGGACCTAGGACAACTGGACTTTGAGGTCTCACTTCCATGAAGGAGTAATAGAAAGACAACCTATACCCAGGAAGTGTGTCAGAGAGGCCAAAGGGGAAAGATGGTGCTGGACTGAGAGAAGCTTAGGACCACCCGTCTCCAGTGTAGTGGGGCCCAAAACACAGCGTGAGTGTCCAGCAGGGGCAGCTTCTTCAGGACTGTGACAATACAGCTGCTGGAAAGGCCTCTTCTTAGCCATAAGCTCTTCTTGACAAGTGAAAAAGTGAAGCTATGATGATACATCAGTAAAAATAACATAGGAAACTAGTGTCTGATAAGTAAAAAGCTGCTAAACAAGTGAAAAGAGCAGAAGGAAGAGAAAATAGTGTCATATAGACAAACTAAGTACTAAACACTAAATCACTTTTACAAATAGCTGGGTTTCAGCTGCGGAGAGCATGGTCAGAAGGGTAAATGGGCTAATTGCACTCTGATAGGTTTAAGAGTAACAGCCGTGTTACAAAGCATTAAAAAAATACCTCCCCCCACCCCACTCTCCTGCTGGTAATAGCTTATCTAAAGTGGTCACTCTCCTTACAATGTGTATGATGCTTTTTCATGCTTTGTGTGTGTAAAAAGATCTTCTACACTTTCCACAGTATGCATCCGATGAAGTGAGCTGTAGCTCACAAAAGCTTATGCTCAGATGAATTGGTTAGTCTCTAAAGTGCCACAAGTACTCCTTTTCTTTTTGCTGACAGGTTTAGTTTTCCAAACTGAGTAAAAGGTGATGGCTACTGCTAAAGTGAGGTATTGATCTTTCTTAATGACTGATTGGGTCATGAAGTTATGGTTTCTTAGATCTCTGAAGCAGGGAACTTCAACCTTAGATGTTTTTCGTGTTCTTTTCAAGTCTGTAAGCACAATTTCCTTAATGGTCATTGTTAAACACTACATAAATCCATATTCATACTGTGAATAATGGCTCCTCAGGGACAGAGGAAGGGATAAAATAACACTTTTAATCATTGGCTCGTTTTAGAACTTTTTCACTGTTTTTCCCCCATGTCATTTGTTCTATCTCCTTTTTGAAGCACCTCTGCGGTGACACCTAAAGATAAGGGGAAAACTGCAACTACATATTAGTGTACTTGAAATCCAGGCTAGATAATACTTATTGCTACTCATTATAATTATTTCCCACCCTTGCCTATGCAGCCGCTGGGAACTGTCCTATTGCTACCAAGACTGATTCTTGATGTAAGTGCCAGAATCCTAGCTATTTCTATTTATGTTCATTTGCCATCAGAAAAATATAACTTAGAATTAGAGAACATGTTACATGTCTAATGACACAGTGAATTAATGTCCTCTCATTCCACAACTGATTGGAACAAATTGGTCTCCAGAGGGAGAGATCTTTAGGTGCATAAATGCCTTTGAAAATCTAATGTTACGTCCTCAGTTTATCAACACACTTGGATGAATGAAGATCCAAGACAAAAAACAAATCAGATTTTCCCATGCTCTTCTTTGCCACTCCCTCTCTGGAGACCAATTTATTCCAATCAATTGAGGAATGAAAGGGCATTATTTCTCTGTCAATAGGCGTTAGATGCATAAGCACTGTTGAAAATACCACTAGGCACCTATCTGGCCCTCTAGTTGGCTAAATACATTCGAAAATCTGACTCTTAAACTCTGATCCTGCAACTGGATTCCAGAGGGGTGCACGATTGGAGCCTTAGTTCTCTTATTCATCCACCTTGCAATAAAAGCAACAATCAAGGAAGACAGATGTGTGTTTGGCTTGAATATTTAGTGAGGACTTTAGAAATAAACAGCTCTACTACTCAATGTGCCACTAACAAATAGGATTCCATTTCACACAAATTCTTTAATTTTTACAGGGAAACTAGCTTATATAATATTAAATTACTTAGAAAAAATAACAAATTATAAATTGTAATATCTGGCAACATTCCCTGTTGTGTCTAGTCTGGAGAAGTAAACCAAAACTCTATCAATATATTTCATGCCACACATTTGAATTTGTACTATTATAACTAAAGCCAAATATTTTTCTTTTGCTAATTAAATAGCCCTGGCATAATGTTTACATATTTTAATGAAGTACCTAGTATCTTTGAAAAAAGATACTAATTATATAAGGACCTTTTTTATGCCTGAGAAAAATTACAGGGGTAGTTTCTATGGCCCAGATTCATGATCAAAGCTGTTCCTTCTTACAACATGGCTGAATTTGGCCCTCCATTCTCAACTGTATGTCTGATCTATTTAAAAGTAAAGCTGGTTCTGGAACCTTTTAAAATTTTTATAGAATCCTAATTGTGTTTTAATATTTGATGCATTTTATAATTCTGAAGAAAGTATTGGTATTAATTCTGAAACTAATAATAATGCTAGCATTACTACTGTAATCCATAAAAGTTCTGGATATATAATTTTTATCAATATGCTGAGCTGGCCAATACAAACCCACTTTTAGTAAAAGACATGAATCATTAGTGCCATACATATGCTCAACATTCATAAGTTATTGCTATTAATTTTACAAGCCCGAAGTGTGCTCATGCATACTCTCATTGAAGCCAAATCTGAAGATCAAATCTATATAAATAGAAGACCAAGAATTCTCAGCTATTAGTCAATCAAACAAATCATTAACACGGTTGAGGTGAATGCAATTAATGAATAACCATTAATTTGTGGGGTGGATATTTACATAAATCTCAGTATTTATGCCACTTCCAATACAATTTAGTAAGGCCTCCATTAAAGATGAACTATATTAGGTGATTGAGATTTGCTAATCCTTTAGGTAATCAGTTAAAACTGGTCTTATATATTTAGTTTTGTTACAATTATATTCACATTAAGAACCTAATGTACTTGACACTTTTTTGCAAATGGTTATACTTGTGTCTACTTACAATATAGAGTGCAATACACTTGTATATGAAGACTCTCCAAACCCTGAAGAATGTTCTCTGTGGGGTAGATTAGCATTTTTTCTGGGGTGTGCATTTCTCTCTAATTCTATGAGATCTCTGAGCTTACTAAAGTCTATTTTGTAAGCCTGACAGATAGTATCTTTCCCAGATGACTGTACAGGATGAAGTATGCTTAGGTCTGAAAACCTACTAACCATGATTCTAGAGTTAAGTTATAAAATATTCCTTATACATGTGCACCCACCCAGTGAAAGAAACACTGCAAAAAGAGACATACCTTATAATGATTATAAATTGCATAGGTATGCATAGCCAATTTGCTTTTCCAAAAATAAATTTGAGGAAAGTGTGTTTTGATTAAACAGTTCTTTAATATTTCAATGACAGTGGGTTGTAACAGAGATTGAGAGGAAGGTTGGGGAATATATTTAGGGCTATGTTCTGTTAGTTCCACTAGGATGTGTGATGAGGAGGTGCCAGTCTGCAGTGGTTGAGTAGAAGTGACTTTGGAAATTCTGCCTGTGAAAGATAAACAGACATCAGGAGAGCTCCAGGTGAGCAGGTTCAGTAGTGGCACTTACTGACATCTTGAAAAGATGCTATGTCCCCTTTACAATACCTTCAACATAGATGGCCATGTCTAGTTGTCATCAACAAGCTGACCCCACCTTTGCTCTTATAGTCCTAGTATCACTATTTTGCCTGTGACCTCTGGGGCGGGGGAAAAAGAGGTTTAGCAGAACCTTCTTTCCTTGTTCACCCCTCTACCACAGTGCATCCTTGCGGGGGCAGCAAGAACTTGGCTTTTCCCTTTTAAATCTGACCAGGTGATGGGTTGCTTAGGGGAGTGGTCTACAGAACCTTTCACTCTACAACACCTATACAGCTATGATTCAGACCAGTGGTGAGCAAAAGTCATTACCCTCTGACCACTGTTGAGTGGCTTATTTGAAATGAATCAAGGGTCTTAACATAGTATCTTGTGAACATAATATGTGGACTATGTGGACATAGTATCTTGTAAACTGACCCTTGTGCTGGTCGTCTCATTAAGGAATGACTTGGCACAGAAAGTGAACTTTTCTCTTTTCATACCTAGAGACTGTCCCTCCCTTTCAGAGCGGAGGCACCCTGATGGAGCAGTAGTTGGAGGATGACTCTAGTATACCTTTGCTTATGATCTGCCAGCTCGGGGGGAGAGAGGAAGCCAGTCTCCAGGACTGTCAGTCTAAAGTGTTGTTTGTACACACTAAATATAAAATAAGTCAAAGCATCTACAAAAAAATTATCAAACGTGCCATTGTTTTTCTATTTTTCTTCATATCCCTGTGAATGCCCTGTTTGTACAAGAGGGCATCTTAACTCCATTTGGAGAGAGAGAGAGAGAGAGTGTGTGTGTGTGAGTGACCACTCAGCTTTGCTTTATTCTCTCTTCAGTCTCTTCTAATGCAAATAGAGGTAACCCTTCCAAAACAGGTACTCACTCTTCTTTACAAACCTGAAATCACTTGGTTCAACCCATGGAGCTTTGATCATTCAAGTTTACAGCAGTACATAGTACCGTGATGTCATTCAGAATATGAAAGGTGGCTTATTGAGGCTGGAATGGGCCAATCAGTGGGGGACGTAGTGCATTGCTTGGTCACTTGACCAGAGAGCATGAAACATAATTATTGCTCCAGGGACTATTTATGTCATAGGACATGAGTTTGAAAGTGATCTGAAATGAACTCCAGAGGAGACAGCACTTTTTTGCTCTTTAGTTGGATTGGGTTATCAGGTGGTGACATCATGGTACTAGGATTCCTTTGACATTTGAGACCAACTGAAAGCAACCATGATAGAATCTTAACCAACCACCAATAGAATCCTGATATATTTACATCACTGGTGTAGATTGGTTGAATAACCATTGATGGTGCAATCCCACCAAATTATTGAAACAACAAGGTGCTTAACTTCAGTAATACTAATTCCACTTGGATTAACAAGAAAAAACTAGGAGCTGTGATAAGAAAAACTTTCCCTCCTTAAAATAAGGATAGAATCTAGGGCTAAATTCATAGGTTAGTCTAAAGTGAAACTGTGATGTGGAGATCTCTCTCTCTCTCTCTCTCTCAAACAGCCAGATCCAAACCCAGACCTAGATCGAAGTTCACAAATGGCTCCTAGCTTTGTAACAAGCTGAAGCAAACACAGTATCAGTACTCCCCTGAGCTTCAGGATGTTCAAAAGCCAGATACCAATTTTGCAGTTTGTGCCCATCTGGGATTTTCTACATTTGTGGCATTCTTCTCTAAATACTTAGTAGGGACAGGCCTAGACACCCCCAACTTCCCATGTTTGAAATCCAGATCCAATTCCAAATTTTTGCTTATCACTATAAGTAAGGAGGTTCTTCCTCATAGCTGATGGGCAGCTAACAACCTTCTCCATAAATTCTTGAAGGATCTAAATGAGCTTCACCATGAGAGGGAAAAAAAACAAACCATGGTTGTAGTGTTTCTGAGCAGGAGATTAAGGAATCAAAGGAGTATATTTCTGGTATCTGCTTTAATGTTCTTTTATTATGCTGCTTCAGTTTCACTGTAGTTATCAAGCTGTTCACCAAATGTACTACAATAATGTTAGTTGCTTCAAAAGCCTCCTCCATACAGTCCATTTTTTCCCTAGTAAGCAAAAATGGATGTTGATCTGGGGCCAGTATCATTTGGCTACTTGGAATTATCTTCATAAAACAACTAAAGGAGTCCATGTAAGATCATATGCAAGCTGTTCATCAGAGCGGATGTCACATGCAGTCTCAGCTCCACCTCTCCTGGAAAGCACTAATGGTTTTCCATTACTCAGAGAGCGCTTGAAAGATCCAGTGGATACAATCTCAGTTCTTCCTTATCTGCTCTTTGTGGAGTGGTATTAGCAAGCTTGCTTAGATCTGTAGCTTTTGTAAAGCCTGACCAATTGTGCAAGGGGAAGCAAGGAGGCAATTCATGTGCAGTGATCAACAGCATCTTATCCATATTACTGCATTTTCCTAAGATGCACAATATTTCAAGTATAGCATGTGGCTGTATTTCTCATACTGCATGGTGCATCCGGTTTTAAACCTCTGGAGAGTGTGTCACTTTTACTGGGGCAGATTTGATCCTGGCTCTGTGCCAGATACCATTAGGTACAGAGTCTTTGTGGCACCCCATCTGCCAGGAAGGAAGGCTATAGCTGTGGAAAGCACTGTAATCAGCCCAGGTCACAAAGGGAGCAGCAATGGATGGGGAGCAGTATAACTAGGGCAACAGGGGGCTACTCTGATTCAGTGCATCTTTCCTGACCACCTCCCCAGTGAGTTTCTGTGGAACATCTGGCAGAGATGAAAAGCTGCCCTTCCCCCTGCAACACTTGAGGGAGGAGAGCAATGGGAACCTCCCCTGCCCTCCCCATCCACCTTTACTGACAACACATGCAGGTTAATATTGCGCCTCAGAGTGCCAACAGTATGGAATCTGGCCAAGACGGTATTTGATAATGTCTGTGTTCCCAAATATGAGCTCTGCTATGTCTCTAGCAGCACCTTGCAGACAAGTACACTTTCCCATTGGATTGCAATTCCACCTGTGGCTTTGAGTATCCTTTCTATAAACCATATTTAGGTTGTGACATTGCCATCTTTCCTGCAGTGATGTGGCTAGTGGAATTTCAAACTACCTGGATCTGCTGGGTAATCCCCCCCACAGCAGGGTTCCTACAGGCTGGCAGTTGATACAGCACAATTGTGTATGTGCTCTGTTTCCAGGGTGATAAAAAAAAAAACTCAGCTACTTGAGCCCTAATGTAGGTCCCCAATACAAATGGGTTTTTCACTTGGGTTTTGCACAGGGGTGAGTGGTTGAGTATTTAAAAGAGGCTCTTCTTAGAGCAAGTATCCACTTGATGGACTATTGAACCACAAACACTAGTCAGTACTTATGACAGCAACTGTTCTACTAAATGAATCCTTGACAGTGTGAAATGTAAACCTAACCTACTTCAGTCCGTACCAGAGGCATGTTAATAATAGTCAATGCTCGCGTGTCACACACTAACTGGCCTGTATGGACCTCCTAGTGTGCACAAAAAGTTCTCTCGTGCATGTTAACATAGTACTGTTTGAAATGGGACTGGGTTAATGTGCATGATGGAACTTTTAGTACCCACCAGCAGGGTCCACACTGGCCAGTTACCGGGTGACACACTAGTGCGGAGTAAAGCACCATGTAATAAGCCCTCAGTCATTATGTTACTCTGTCACGTCAGTGTAGCAGCCACGAAACCATACTTCTGAACTGTGTCTTAGAACTATAAAGGTCCAATTCTACCACTCTTCCTCCTTTTAAATAATGTTCATGCAAGTAGTTCTCCTGGACTTAGTAGGCCACCTCTTAAAAGGAAGTGTTATTTTCTATGAATAAAACTGGCAGAATCTGGCTGTATGTGAGAAATTGCTGCCTTTATGTTTTAGTGGGAGAGAAATTTTATACCATGTAATTGCTTAGGGCCAAATTATCCTCGTTTTTTTCCTTGATGCAAGTCCAGGAAATGAAGTCAATTGTGTTATCATGGATAAGCAGCATTATAACTGATTGAAGAATTTGGCTCTAAGGGTTTGTCTACACATGGCGTTATTCAGAATAGATATTGCACTTTAAAGTCACCTCCTACCTTAATCTGAAACAATTTTCAAGTGTAGACAAGACGCCCCAGAAATCCCCTGAGGCCTTTGTTTCCACTGTCAGTTAATAGCCCAAAACGTTTGTTTGAAAAGCAGAAAACCATACTGAATAAAAATACTCAACATTTCTATTGCTGTGCATAAACACTAACCAATTCATTCTCCCAACAGCCCTGTAAGGTACAGATAAGGGAATTTAGATACAGAGGGACAGATTTTGATCTAATTTACTTTTGTGTAAATCCAGGATCATTCTGTGGAGTTCACTGGGGTTATGTTTGTGTAAATTCTCAGTGGATGAGATCAGAAAATGGTCCAGCGAGGCATTAGTTATGGGAATACAAAACCGTATCTGAGAGCAGAGAAACCCAGCACACCAGCTTCTAATCAGGAGAGACTTTAGTGTCACAGATTTGACCCACTAACTATGACATACATCTCTAATCCCACAGAGCCCAAGTTTGCTGACATTCACGAAACCTGTAGCGCTTTTTGCTTTGGGCCCAATCCAAAGTCAATGGGAGTTTCTTATTGCCTTGAGTGGGCTTTGGAGAAAGCTTTTTTTCTTTTTCTTCCCCTGAGGGGTGGCCTTTTCAGTGCTATCAAGTCTATCATGTAAAATCATAGATGAGTACAATTTGTGTCAATCGTCAAATGTCAAACTTTCTGACATGCAGACACATACTGAGCACTTTAAAATGAAAGTGTGGAGTCTGATATGGATTTTTAATAAGGGAAACTCTTCCAGAAATTATATGGAGCTTTGCAAGTAAGAAATGCATGCGGCATTCTTTATGATTTCAGGCATATATTTATTCTAGTGCGACAGAGCTTGAAAATAAGTTCAGAGTTTGAAATGTGAAATATGGATAAAGCTCTGCCCTTAATCTAAACATTTACTCAACATAACTTTTTCCTTTTCCATCTATAAAATATTAGTAATAAGGATTCACTTCCCTTGGTGCTGGGCTAACAGGAGATGTAGGGGCTGCAGTTGACGCTAATGGAAAGAATGCTCTCACGAAATAACGTCAGTCACCTTGCCAGAAATGTTGAACGACTCTGAATCTCTATTGGACTGGGAGTAGAGAACCACAGATAAACACGGAGTAATCTATTTGGATGCATAGTGGGGAAAACTCATATACTGCTATTGAGGAGGAATTAATATCTGCCATTTCATACTAGCAGCAAACAAAGCATCGCTCCATTTTTATTATAAAAATAAAATGTTATTGCATCACTGGGGGATAACCCCCAAAAGAAATACTGAGCGGCACTGAGACCCCCATGTGCCAGGTCGCAACCCCGCTCACTCGAATTTGACCTGGCCACTGCTCAATCATGACAAAGGGACAGCCAGTCCAAACCTGAGCAGTGTGGCGCCCTGTGAGTGCAGGGTGGGCAATGGGAACAAGAGGAGCCGCCGTAGTCTGGGATGGGAATGGAGCGCTGAGTCAGGGGCGTACTGCTGAGTGGCCAGGAGAGTCCTGGGGCAGTGGGTGAAGGGCTGGGAGTGAATTGCTGGTGGGCTAGGAAGTGAGTGGGGAGTTGTTGGGGGTGGTGGGATGAGTTGTAGGGGCTGTAGGAAAAATGGAGGGTGGGGTTGGGGCCTGGGCTGTTGGGGGTGAGTAGGAGATGTTGGGTGCTGCAGTGAGCAGGATATGTGTCACGGCTGCTGGGATGTGTATGGGAGCTATCAGGACAAGTGGGGGCTGGTGAAGACTTGCTGAGATATATGTGGCATAGGTGGGGCATTTGGGCATGTGTTTGTGGGAGGAGGCGTAAGTATGGCGTGGGGGCACTTTAAGGAAGGCTCCCAGTTTGCACAGTGCAAAGAGCCACAAAATTCTTTAATCTGGGTCTCAGCAGCATTGCAGCACCATAAACTAAATGGCTTTGGAAGACTATCATAAATGCCAGTTTAATGAATAGTATGTCATAAAGGGGAGAGCGAGAGAAATCCAATGTTTTTAACCTCCAATTCAGCAGAGCACTTAAGCCTATGCTTATTTTTAAGGATATATGTCCATCCCTTTTCAGCAAAGCAATTAAGTATAGGCTCTATTCATCTCACAGGTGCCTCTCCATATGTTTAGAGTTAAGCATGTGCTTCAGCGCTATGTGAATCAGTGCCCTAAAAAAGAATCACTTTTCTCAGGAGGCTTAACAATGTCCATACTCAACATAGTGGCATAAAAACTGGATTCTATGTTAGCCCATATCTGTCTAGAATCATTGGACTGTTAAAACCATTCATTTAACATTTTAAACATAGCTGGAGAGAGAGCAGATGATAGCCGGTGAAACATTTTTTGATCGTGGCATTGCCACTTCTATTGGTTCTCAGGACCCAGCAGTGTTTATCATTCAGCAAACAAAGATGTTTTGGCAGCTTTCAGTGTGGGGGAGAGAGGGAAGAGGAGATCTCCAAAATTAAAGGCAACTATGTATTAGCACCCCCAAGGGCCGTTCAGAAATTCAATGTATTATGCAGAACAATGGAGATGGTCATGGCCAACCTATAGGAAACTATCTCCCACAGCTAGTAAGAAAGAAACAGATGTAATTTTCTATTCTGTTCAGATTCTTACACCAGGAACTTGAATGTAATCATTTAATTGTCCTGGAGGAATAGCCTTATAGCACATGAACATGCTTGGATGATATTCACATTTTTTGCATGCACATTCACACAGCTGATTTTTAGTTCAGAAGAATGTTTGCAGAAAGCCAAAGTCTTGAAAATATTTTTGTGAATGTGTTCACAGGAGACTCTGTAACCCTTGGCCAAGAACATAACTTCTGAGGTTCTACACAACTCTTCAGAATTCCATAAAGGCCCAGATTCAGCAAAGTACTTGGAAAAAAGAAAAGGAGTACTTGTGGCACCTTAGAGACTAACAAATTTGAGCATAAGCTTTTGTGAGCTTATGCTCGAATAAATTTGTTAGTCTCTAAGGTGCCACAAGTACTCCTTTTCTTTTTGCGGATATAGACTAACACGGCTGCTACTCTTTAGCCTCCCAAAAGGGGCTGGGATGAGGGCAGAACATTGTGTTCATATGGCTGCTTGTGGCCGTGCCCTTGCCTTCTGCATTAGCTAGCAGGACTGGGCTGGCACAGGAACGAGTGCAAGCTCATCCTTTCAAACTCAGCAAAATATCTCCCAGGACTCCCAGAGCATCATCACTTCTACTCACCTCTCCCTACCCACACCTAATGCAGGCCATTGTTTGAAAGCCATTATTTGACCCTTCTCTCTACAGAAGCCATTTAAAACATCAATTTTTATTGCAAAACTTCACTTCTGTAGCATCTGAAAATGTATACATTTTACACCTCTCTCTATTGCAAATTTTGACTTGTTTTCAAAAGACTACCAAGCTTTCCTCTAGACCAGTGGTTCTTAATCTGGGGTGCGAGATGCCCTTTCAGGTGGTTCGAGACATGCCAGATTTTTTTAGAAGGTAAATCATCGAAAACACAAATTAAGCACAGGCACGTAAGCACAACTGCTTTGTTTCATCAAACCTATGTATATTATTATACATTTAACAATTACTGTAATATACAAATAAAAAAATATATCTAGGGTTAAAGAACAGACCTATTTCAATTATTTTTGATAAGGGGTGCAAGAACATATTTTGAGAACCAAAGGGGTGCAGGCTGCAGTAAAGGTTAAGAACCACTGCTCTAGACTGTCTTTGGTATTTAATTAGTTTAAATTCAGGAGTCTCATATTGATCCTAATCACTTACAGGAGATTTTGGCATATTCTCAGCAGATGTGGGTCCATGATTTTGGTCTTTAATATTAGTAATCTAAAACTGTGTTCAAGAAGCAAGACTGACTCTCAGTGCATTTCTCCCTCCATATGACTTTATAATTGCTCCATCTTTTATCACTCATGATGGTCAGTGGTGTAGTAAATTGAGGTTAAGAGTATTATGGATTAGAGACATACTCCATCCCTCCCTTACTTCCAGTTCAGCTAATGGAAGTTTTTCTGCCACTCTGTAGTTGGATAAAGCAGCACATTCCCAGCTTGCAGTGCTGTAAGTAAAGTGTTTTGCACTCAGCAGTCCCTTTGCAAAAATTGGAGATAGCTTCCTCCCACTTTTGAGGATCAGATTGGAATATAGTCTACATTTGAAATGTACCATTCCTGTTGTGAGCTCCATCAAGAAAGAAAAGATGAATGCTGCTTTTGGATCTTTCATTCTAAGAAAAGTCGCTATTTTAAATTCTAACAAAGAATGTCAAATTTCTCTGGGACTTTCTAATGGTTGCCAAAGAAAACTCCATAAGGTACTGAGTTTTTTTTTTAAACTAGAATTTAACTGATTCCTTCCCATCCGTAAGAAATCAGCAGAACCTGGTTATCAGATTTAGAAATTTTATGAATTGTTGTTGTTGTTACACCTTTTTGAGAGCAATAAAATTTCTAACGCTGTGGTCAGGTAGCATTTCTTGTCTCAAAATTAAAATTAAAGCTGATAGGAAATTCAGAAAATTTCCTGTTTTCGACAGCATTTTAAATCAGAAATTCAGTTTGCGGTGGGGTGAAAAGCATTTAGTTTTCGACAAAAAATGGAAGGGTCAAAATATTCTGGATTTTGCGTTTCTATTGAAAATTTGTTGGAAACTCACCACTAAAGTGTCCACGTTTTTCAAGCAGTTCTAACTGAACTATCCTTCCTGCATGATTTCTCCATTTATCTCTAACTCCCCTGTGCCCTGACTCCATAGTTTCTTCTTTTGTTGCAATCGGCCCTAACATCTTCCCTGTTCTAGTTCAAGGAATCTTCCCTTTTAGTTTTATATTTTCATCTTTATTTTTAATGTTCCTTATCAAACTGTCATAATGATAATGAAGGAGTCAGTGAGCTGTTAGTCTCTATGCTCATTCACTCCTTGACGTCTGCCGAAACTGGTCACAAGCCTTCGGACACAAGGAGTCAATTAGTGTCAACTGTTGAAACAGTTTTCGGTATAAACACCCACTAGGAATTGGACTTAGACCACACAAACTCATTTCACATAAATAATGAAACTGAAATAATTATTCACCATATGAAGTATTATGTAACACAAAATAATCCAAAAAATAAACACAGTGGCAGCTTGAAGCCTGAGTTTTCTCCTAGTCGTGATATACCTGCCAATGTACCTTTTATTAGTTTAATTTAGAAAAACAGACTAACCCCAACATCTGCAAGTAGTGGAGGTAAACTTCAAGTGAGCAGCTATTTTGAATTTCTCAAATCACTTGGTAGGCTTACAATCAAAATGAACTGAGGAGTCTGAAGTTCCGACAGATCTGTCTGAATACTTGTAGAAATTGATTTAATTTTTGCAGAGTTAAATCAAACTAAAGCAGTCTGCTATCCTTTGGGATTTGAAATATACTGAATGTCCCTTGAGTTTTTATTCCACCAGTCAAAAAGGAAACTTTTATTTTTCAAGTCTTGAGTTTGGATGAGTTAAGTCACACCGTTAAAATCTGTTTCTGCATGACATGTTGGATGTCACTTGAAAATACAGTCTAGACAAATTATATAAGTCTACAATATTTTCTGTGGACACATTGACCGTGGTGGTTGAGGACATCCATATAGAGGGAACATCTGTTCTACAAGGACACTGAACAATCTTTGTTGGAAGTGCAGCTTTCTTTATCTCTTCATTGTTAGATCACTTGTTCAATATACATCTTTCTGATTTTCTATAAAGCATTCCGCTGGCAGGGATACAATATCAGGATGGGCTGCCTTATCCAAGTGCAGTACTTCTGGGGAATGACAACCTAGGAGAAACTGAGTATTTGGAGGGATATTTTAATTCTGAATGAGGTCAAGAAGTTTGGTGTTTTCTTGATAGTTTCCTTTACATCATCTTGGGTCCATTGCAACATTCATTCTTTCCTTAAGGTTTTGAAAATTGGAGGAAGGAGGGAAGAGAAAAGCGTTGGAGGAGGAGAGGGATTTGAGTTTTTAATTTACCAGGCTTACTTGTGTTGTGCTGTATTAAATTGTGCTCCTGCAGATAGGGTATTATTTGTGATGTATTTTAAAGTCATGTTAGGGTCACCTATACTTTTTTAGCACTTCTATAAATCTAAATAGTCATTAATCTAATTATGCTCCTTAATTCCCCGTTGAAAAATGATTCTTGGTTAATTTGAAGCACTGGTCTATTAGCTAGGAAAAATCTGTAGTTATATTTGTTTTCAGTCATTCTTCTTCTTCAACTTACAGCATTTTAGCAAATAAAAGGAGTACTGCAGTTAAACGGTAATTCTACTGTATTTAACAGCAACCACTCGACTGCTCTGAGCTATACAGCTGTACAAAGACAGATCGACATACTTTTAAAACTCGATCATGTGAATATCTGACAAAGCTTCCCCCGCACCCCACCCCCCAAAAAAGTCTTTGGGGGCAAATTTTAGACTCACTTGTGCTGTGTTAGTTTGGAGAGGAACTTCAGTATAAATAAGAGCAGAATTTGGTCCTTTGGGCTTTGGTCATTTGAAAAGATTTTTTTTGACCCACATATGTATTGGCCCTGATTCTCAATAACACTAAGGCTGGTTTATGCCAAAGTTAATGTACTCCCAACTTAAGGACTCTTTACTCTGCCAGAGCTGTTTAAAAGGCCTTAATGTAAATGAGATCCAGGCTCTAAATGATGAAGCCATTTAAGCAAAGGAAAATAATCAGCCAGTTTCTCAGCTAGCTCCATGCTGCTATACCAATTTACACCAGCTATGAAGCTGTCCCACTATTTTGGCTGAAGCAGCATAACACTACGTAACTTTTGCTTTTGTTCAGTATCCTTGCAGTTTAAGAAAGGAGGGCTGCAAAGCTGAGTCAGCACGTGGGTTGCAACTGGAACAAAAGAATTCTTCAGTTCATGCTGAAAAGAGTCATCAGTGCAGTTTCTTTTTAAATGTCCCTGTGACAGGGTTCAGTCGGTCCACCGAACTGCTGGGGGGGCAATGGGGAGCTACTGTCCCACTGGCAGGCCTTGGGCACACCTTTCTGTCACTAGGGAATTAGCAGAAGGAGGAGCGCCGCCCCGAGTCTGTGGCGCGCCCCGCAGGCAGGGGGAGCGCCAACCCACCCAACTCCACTGTGTTCCAGCCCAGGGCCCTGACACTGGGTCAGCAGGGAGCCATCTGCAACATGCTGACTAAACAGACCCACCGTGTAACCCACTGTGCAGTTCTGATCCGGGCTACATCCTACCTGGTCTCTCGAGCAGGTCCCTCTAGTCCCTCCAGCTCGTCAGGGTATTCAGCTGTTGGCAGCTCCAGCTCCCCCTCCACATCAGGCTCACGCTGGCCCGGGTTACTGCCTGGCCCCTCCAGTTCTTCCGGGTACTCGGCGGCTGGCAGTCCTAGTCCTTCCTCCCGGTCAGGTTTCTCCTGGCCTAGGGCCTCCCCTGGCTCGGCAGCAGGGTCTGGAGGGAACAGCCAGCAGAGTGTGTGTCTGTCCCTCCCTAGTACTGCCCTGACTAGGCTAAGGACCCCGCCCTTTTTACTTCCTGTCCCACCCCTCCCCTTCCCTTCCGGGGGTTGGAGTAAACTTGGTCTGGCCCCGCCCACTCAAGCTGAGAGAGTGGCTCTTTACCCTCTGGTTGGGAAGGAAGCCACCCTGGCTCCCTACAGTCCCCCTTTTTGAATCAGTCTTGTGGAAAGCCACAGGGTTGAAACATTGAGTGGATTTAAGAAACCTAACATACCATTTACATCAGAGGTTTGAGGGCCGGGGGTGAGGGGGAGGAGGATTTTGTGTCTTCATGAAAGATTAAGTTCTGGCCCTGGGTGAATGTTGTCAACTGGGAACTTAGTGGGGCTATTCACTGAAGCCAATGACAAAATGCCCATTGACTTCAGGACTAGACTGTTCCTCAGGCCCTAATGGGAGATAGGTATACTGAGCCACATTCTGTGCTTCATCGTGTTATATTCAGAGTGGGGGATGTAAGGAAGCTGGTCACAGGTCTCTGATTCTCTGTCCAGTACCATTGCAACCTCAGGATTGCTTAAACCTGTGTCAGCTGCCAGCAATTCTCATGGGACCCTCTACAAGCTGAGCATAGTCAGAGGTCATTAGGCTCTGGCCACTCTTCCTTCTCTTATGCCCATCCCCTGTGCTGCAGGAAAAGTGGCATAGGAGACAGCTGTGTTGGCTACACACCACTGTGGACTTCCCAGTGCCAAAGGAAACCTCAGCTAGGAGAATATGGTCAGTGTCTGTAGCTCTTCACAAGAACAAGGGGACAGTCAACAAAATTAAAACATGGCAAATTCATACTTTTTAACCCAATGTGTACTTAGACTGTGGAAATCATTGCCACAGGATGTCATTCAGGCCAAAAACTTATAAAAGATTCAAAAAACTATTGAATATGTGGCTAATAAGATCATCCAGAGTTATCAGAATTAATTATAACAATATTTTTGGAAGGGATACTAAACCTCATGTTTCAGGGCTTAAGCCAATTCTTTAACTATTGCAGATCAGAATAAGACCTAGCATGGGGTCATATTATCCCACATCTGCTTGCTGCAGGGTTATAGCACCTTCCTCTGAAGCATCTGGCTGGACAATGATGGAAACAGAATACTGGGTTAGGTGGATCTCTGATCTGATGCAGTTTGGCCAATCCTACGTTCTTTTTTGTATTGCCTGAGTATTGCAAAGGGAAAGAACAAGGCAGAAAAATCTGCCCCTCTCTTTCTAACTAACCCCCTCATTTCCCCTCATCCCTCAATGAACCTTCACTGGATAATATTTTTATATCCTTCAGTACAGTGCACTGGCAAATTATTTTGTGCCTTCAGCAGGCATAGAATCATTGACGTGGGCTGAGCTTCCCTGCAAAAGCAGCTACAGTCTATTGGCATTTCTCATTGATGGCAAATGACAGAACACTTCCCTGAGAACATTACTTTGTACAAATGATCCCTTTGTAAGATAATATCCATGGGTAATCCCATGCCAAATTTGTTTGTATTTTCCTCAACTGTGCTAATGAGACCTGATTTATAAAGCTCCAGATAAGCTTGCTTTCTTTAGTACTTCAAAGAATGTCACCAATAACAATCTTCTAGAACCTGAACATGTTGGTATCTTGCTAATCCTAAAGCAAATAGATTTGATGACTAAAATCTAAGCAGCAGAGCTGAAATACCCAAAGATTTGAAAACCATGCAAAATATGTATCTGAAAATCAAGGTGACCTTTTCTACCTGAGCAATTTCTTTTGCACCTGAGGGACATTAAGAAAAAAAATTAATTATGGGCTTGAAAGAGAAATCCTCTTTAACAAAATGAAGCTGGATGTTTAGTTACTGAATACTGCTACTGAAAGCCAGAATAACCGTACACTGTTAAATTGACATTTGTATTAAATGTTTCCACAGTTTATAGGACTTAATTACTTAAGAAGTGCAAAACAAATTAAAAATTAATATAGCCAGAGTTTGCAGTAAGGCAATGTAATGTGATCAGCAGGTTTCCTGGTTACTGGTCAGCAGTGAATTGCACTTGGTCCTCCCCAATGTGAGATGGATTAACCCATCTACAACATGAGGTGCTATTATTAATGCAATCACAGTTGAAATGAAATAGGGATGCCAAAGTGCATTCTTCACAAAGTAACAAAGGATGCTAGGGGACTACTTAATAAGACAAGCATGACATTTCATAAGCTTCTACATAAGAATTCTGTAAATGTTAGTTTCTATTTGTATAACTAACATTTGTTAAAAGCTCTAAAGGCATTCAAATCACTGTTAGATGAATATATTAAATTTGGCATGAGAGAAAATTACAAACATAAACTGGGAAAGTATAAAATGCAGTGAATATTTCAAAATATACACTGCTTGTAGGCAGCTGCATTTTTTCCCACTAAAGGGCAACAAATTTTAAAGGGATAAAAGGATATTTTGCTCTAAACACAGCGTACAATTAATCTATGGAACACATTGCTGCATGGTAATATTAGAGATCTTTCTTACCAAAACCTCAATGTAAGTTTTTGTTCTTTACTCCCCAAATTTAACATTTCCTCCTGCCTGAGATGCAGCAATACTCAGCCTGGCCCTAAAGGTAGAATTCAGGTACAATAACTTGGGAACCATCTGGAAAATGCAGTGGTCCTTCATACAGCTGAGTGCCAGTGGCAGAGCGGGGCCGCTTCTGCCGCGCTGTGCCTCTTTGCCCCCATGGGGGCCCACAAATATGTTTGGGGCCGGGCCCACAAAAAGTTAATCTGGCTCAGGCCAGAAACCTCTCCTCCTCAATGGAATGCAATATTGATTTCTAGCATTTATAAATGGTGAGGTAGCAGACCTTGAAAATGCAATATTATGATTTATAGACAAGCTATTTGAGGTCATTTTAGAGGTTTCTAAAATGTATTTGTAATAATTGTTTTTCTTCCTCCCAATCCTGTTCACTTGGGCTCAAAGTATTAATGGATCTTGGTTCTACAGGCAGAAGGATATGAAAAATATCAATAAAATTCTCGAAAGCCATCCTAATTTTTTTTCCTGTAAAATATGTGGTGTAATCCAAGGAAATGGTGGTGTGGTATAAATATTTTATTGGCATTCCATTGGGATGACTTACATAAATCACAAGAAGCTGCCTGTAAAACAAAGTTGCCTTATGCCATGAGTCAAACTGCATGTGTGTGAGTGCGTGTATTAGAGCTGAGTAAATATTGCACAATAAATAGGTTGTTTGATGAAGTTTGCCCTTATTTTTATTCATGAATTGTCTGTGAATATAGTGCAAAATTCTTGAACTCTTTATCAGGCTGATCGTACAACCACTGAAATCAATGGCAAAGTTCTCCCTGATCCTATCTTGAAATAATTCCCTAGTGTCTGCAGCAGCTATTTGTTGGTCTCCAGATCACTGGCAAAGAATGTGTTGAAAGTCCAGCATGGTACTTAATTTTGAACTCAGAATATGTGTAATTCACGACAGTGCAGTAGACCATCAAAAGACGTATGCACGACTTGAATCTTCAAAATAGAGGTTAAGTGGGATTTAAGCAGTTCATATAACTTGATCTGGCTCTGTATACAGAGGTGATTTTTTTCTCAACATGGACATGAAAGGGTCATAAATATGGAAAGATCAATTTTTTCTTTTGGATTTGAACAGATATTCATGATCAGCTTTTCCACTCTTGACTCAGCTAGAACACTCTGTCAAAATAATAGAGACGTAGTCTCTTTATTTAGGGAATATATTTAGCAACCAACCTACACAGACAGTATGGGCCTGATTCAAAGCCCATCAAAGTTTATGGAAGCCCTCTCATTGACTTCAGTGGATTTTGGATCAAGCCCCATATTGTCATGGAGTCCTATCCTGTTATGGTGGGTGATAATTCTTGGGTGATAGCACAGCCTTCTGTTGTGGGAAGTTAAGCATTTTTTTAAGGTTCCTATTCCAAATAAGTTAAAACTTTTCTTAAATTTATAAAATGTGATTTCCATCTGGCAAAAATCCTAACTTGTTTTCCTGGTGGAAATATTGTAGTAGATCAGAGCATAAATACAGATGACATCTACATTATTACCATAAAAAGAAAAGGAGTACTTGTGGCACCTTAGAGACTAACCAATTTATTTGAGCATAAGCTTTCATGAGCTACAGCTCACTTCATCGGATGCATCGGATGCTGTAGCTCCCGAAAGCTCATGCTCAAATAAATTGGTTAGTCTCTAAGGTGCCACAAGTACTCCTTTTCTTTTTGCGAATACAGGCTAACATGGCTGTTACTCTGAAACCTGACATTATTACCATATAAATTCATTAGGAGCAATGCTATCACAGCAAATACCAAATGAATTAACAGTGAAAGGGCAATAAATTAGAAGTGTTATTTATCTCTTTCTTACTGTTTACAGACTTGAACACATTCCTGACTTTTGGTGTAAAACTTGACAATTGCTGGTAAATCATTCATGATCCCTTTGGCATTCAGTGCAATAACACAGACCTTTCCCCCTGAAGATGTAACCGGTAATTTTCTAAGAATTCGTTTGTACATTAACATTGATTTATTTTGCACCTTTTGTGAAAGATGAATAGAGAAGTAAGTGGTTTTCCATTCAGAACACTTCCCAATCCATTCTTGAGGGAGTTCTACCTGTCTGTGATACATGCACATAATGCGAGTTCCCTCTATTGTCATCCGCCACCACATCCCTTCTCTTGACCTGGCAGTTGAAGAACCTTCCCATTGGTTGCTTGGAGTCTGCAAAGAACTTCTGATTGGTTGGGGTTACTGGGATGAGGGAATAAAGGATAAGCCAGAGAGAAACAGAGGAATAGCTTCCTGCCTGTCTGTCCTTTAGTGTTTGATTGGGAGGGAAGGCCACAGATAGTATTTGACAATTAGGTTTATGTAGCTGTTTGTATCTGTAAGATTGTGAGTTTGGTCCTTGTCATTTGTGCTAAAATAACAGATAATTGCATTTGGTGTCGATAATGAATTTTCCCTGAAGGGCACCTACGGTTTTCTGTCTCTCGTGCTGCAAAATGAGCATCAGGAAAGAAAAATAGAAGTGCTGGATGCTGATGATTGTGTAAATGCAATAGACTGCGTGTCTGTGCTTTGGTTGGATGGGGGTCCACCACTGGATTACAGTTGGGTTCATCTGTTTTCATGCAGGTTGATAAGGTGTATAATAAAGTTCTGATCATAATTTGAGTGCCAGTGTATTGATTAGTGGTTGGTGGCAACTTGGGAATCCCCATTGCTTTCACAGCAGAAATTTTCCCTTTTATGAGAAATGAAGTAGAACTGTGCTGGGTGACTGAATGTCAAAGATTTGCTGGTGAACTGGCACAAGAAAAGCAAGGTTGTTGCATCACAAATTGAATCTCGTTGATTTATTGTCTGACCTTAGTTTTTATTTATTCATAATGCACTATCCATGTACTATAGTTTATTATGTAAACATAGTAATACCATATTAATCTGAGGCCTCCCTCCAGCACCCTACCATTAAATCTTTACCGACAATATGGGGAGACTGCCATTTTTGTGTGCATTTTACTGAATGTGGACTAGCAAATGCAGATCAGTGAGGTTTCCCCACATAGTCCTGAGCAGGACTGTGGAAAATCCAAGTAAAGTGGCTGGTCTGTCTTTCCCAGGTCTTATATCTGACTGCCTTCATGCTAGGAAAAGACTACAAAAGATTTAGATCATTGTAGATGTCCATTGCAATAGGATATTCTGCATGCTAATATTGGCTCATAATATTTTATTTCAAGGGCTTCTCAGACATTTGAGTCAGATGCACAGCAGTGGGATGGAGTAGGACTGAGGATCTGGACTAAAGCTCACTTACTTACAACAAAATGTACCTGTGTGTGTAGAAATAAAATGACACTTTTGGGCATATCAATGTCTAGCATCGGTACATCAGCTGTCTTTGTAACAGTACTGCACCAGGTTCCAATGTATATTAGAACATAGTATAATCCTGCATTATGCATGTGTGCTTATGCTCTTACTAGTATCTAATGACAGCACCTCTGTCACTTGTATATGGAATTTTACCACTCACTTCCATGGGAACCGAGTTAGGCTAAGGCCCAGGGCTTATGCAAACCCCACACTACATATGTATTTAGTTGTGAAACGGCCTACAAACGTTCCTTTAAAACAAAACAACTAAGAAGCAGTGTTGCTTTAGGAGAGGGAGGGAGTTGGAAAGTGTTTTATTATCATTCTCCCCACCATCCCAGATATCTGGCTCTGTTGAATTAGAAGAAAGGGGAGGGAAAATAGCCCAGAAAATAGATTTAAACATACCAATTTTGTTGTTGTTGTAATTAAACTCACATTATGTGCCTATTACAGTGCTTGGTTTTAATTGGATTTTTGGCTTTGTTTCTCAACATGCTCCACAATGGGCACCCAAAGTACCCAGCACAGATCTAAAGCGAGGCTCAAGGAATTGCTTGTTAGTTTTGCTCTTCTGTCATCCACAAGGTGTAATAAAGCCAGACTGAGGCACACATCCTTATCTGAAATCCTGAAAATAAACATCTATGTGTCTGTTTCAAAGCGGTTATGTAAGGAAAGGAATCGTCGTGGCAGTAGGGTTTACTGGCTGGCTTCGCCGACAGCACATTAAAGAACAAATATCCCATTACACTTGTCACTGCAATGAGTCACCCTTGTCTGAATTTCAGAATAACAGCATAGTCTGCTCACCCGTGCTCACCAACCCCAGCTATCACAAAGTATTCACTGTGATGAAACTGGTGCACAAATAACAGAGAGAAGGAATGGCCACAGCCATCACTAAAAGACCCTGGACAGAAATATGTGAGGGAGGTAGATGCAAAGGGATCGTTGACCACTTTCTCCTGCCAAGTGGGGCTCGAAAGCCTTCTGTAGTGTTTAGAATTACCAAGTGAGATCTGTGGGGTGAGGGTCCATGTTTTTTACATGGGCATTATTCATTTATGGATTTATTTCCTGTTAGCCCCCCCGAGCGGTCCCAATAAGGACTGGGGATCCGTTGTAGTAGGCTGTACAAACACACATGAAAATACATTCCCTGACCCTAAGGCACTTCAATCCAACAAGACAGAAAACAGATGGAGGGAGAGTGGGTGGGATACAGCATACAAGCAAAGCAATCAGGGTGGTGACAAGCATGCATTTTATTTCCATGGTTCCCCGCCCCCCCCCCACTATGTGCTGGCAGCTGCCTCCATCTCTCATCCAAGGGGTTGGCTTCCAGAAGTGGGGGTAGGATTTAATGCCTCCTGTGGTTCCACAAGTGTTCCCCTGTGTCCTGTGGGGTTATTCCTGATATTGGTGAGTGGAGTCACTGAGGGGCAGGTCCCTGAAGATTTTTTTTGGTCCAGTCAGAGAGCAGAGACTTGAGTCCCATAAGCACTGAGTAATTCTGCCATTGGTGAATATGTCTAGAGTGAGGAGAGGCCGGGCTGGTTCAAAGAAACATGTTTTGCCTTCAAATAAATTTTAATTTATTATATTTTCATTGTGGGGAGAAAGGAAAATTGATAGTTCAAACTGATCTCTCTTCTAAAGTGTTGGCTATCCAGCACCCTCTACACAGAACTCCATTGCTGTCTAAGAAGCACTGTGCGAATGAAAGGTGGGTTTCAGCACCAGGACTGCTTCATGATAAATCTGGTGGAAAGACTTGTGTGTGAAACTGAAAAGAAAGGCAGTGTGAAGACTAGGTTCTGCAACAACTGCCCTTTGGAAAACCAATTCCAACAACTACTACAGTATGATGGAAAAATAGAAAATCAAAGCCATTTTCCAGTTATACACAGCTGTCTGTTTCCTACGGCTAATGCGTTTACAGAGCTCGCCTTGTGCATGTTGCTTTACTTAGAGAGCAGGTGGAAGATGCATTAGACCCAGATAAGAGACGCTACACCCAATACAAGATGTTTTTCTTCCTTCTACTTTCCTCCACTCATATGTCATAAGGTTTTGTTTTTCTTCCTCTGTGTTATAGGAGTGATGCTGAATGCAGATGAGATAATACTTGGTACAACCTCAACCATGTGGCAAATGCGTAGGTTAGGAAATTTGCCTACCTGCCTCTCGGTGGTTATTTTGCTTAAACCTCCCTTGGCTGCTTAGAGATTTGGAACATTCCTTATACAATGGAAGATGTTAGGGGGGGAAAAAACCTTGAAGCCACCTGAGCTAAACATATTGAAAGGAAAAATTCTACTCAGATTATATTGGTGTTAGTTAGGAGATTGGTTTACTACTTTTCTTTAAATATATATTTCTAGATATTTCTTCCTTTTGCTGCTGGACTATTACACTCACCACTGGTTTTATCACTTGGTTACCTCAGCTGGAGACCTCCTTGGCAGAATATCTGAAACCTTGTCTTGCTATCGCAAGTTCTGTTATGTTGACTAGACCAGGAGATCACACACATTTTTGCATCTTGGATTCAAAGTAGTGAAATCATTTCTCAATTGTCTGAATATGTTCTTAGAAAGAAGTGATTTTTCAGCAATATGTAGTGCACATGGGGTGGGCTTAATCTTCCACAGTACATGGAGGAGGCGGAGGAGCGGGGAGAATAATTTGCAGGGGTGGGATTTGCACCTCAAGGGCCAGATTTTCAAGCACTCAGCATCTGCTGTTGGCTCAGAGGAGTTCAACTCCCCTTCAGGCATGTAAATAAGGGCCAAATTGTCCACAGTGCTCAGCTCCCAGCAGCTCACATTGAGACAGTTATGACCAAGTTTTCCAGAGCTCAGCATCCAATGTGCTAAGCTGTTTGGGAAATCTGACTCCCAAAGGGAGGAGCCATATGGAGAGTACAGGGGCCCTGCATTAGCGAGAGTGATGCTACACAGCCAACACCAAGCCTCCTGCTATCAGCAGCAAGGTCAGAGACTAGTGTAGTTTAGTTTACTTAGCTGCATTCTAAGGATTGTGCATAAACCTAAATCTCTTCAAAAAGACCTATTCCCAGCCTGCACCCATTTTGGCCTGCCCTCTTCAGACTATGGGAACAGACAGAGCAGTGGCTTGAAAATTAATTCCACTCTACATGGAGTATCAAGTCTGCTACTCAACCTTACTCGCACCCTGCATGGCATTCATTCATACTTTCACCAATTTAACAACTCTGTGTTTTCTACTGTGCACCACCAATGGGTTGCAGTTTTATATGATTAGTATTATGGTAGCATACCATTGGCATTGGGCCCCACTGTGCTAGGTCCAGGATAAACCTGTAGGGTGACAGAGTCCTACCCCAAAGCCTTTATATAAAACAAGACTCAAGAAGTGAGGCTAATTGTGGTGTTTAGATGTTGCTTGTAACTATTTAGAATTGGGAGCACTGGCTTTTGGGAGTCTGAAAGGACAGGAAACAAGAAGGAGGGGGGAGGAGTTGAGAGGCTGGGAGAAAGCTACAGAGGGTGAGGCAGCAGCTTGGCAAAGAGGTTTCCACTTTGAAAATAAAGTCCTGTTGAAGCTTGTTAGTACCTTGCCTGGTTGATACAACATTTTGGCAATGAGGATGGATCTTCTGCCTCTGAATCCACCTGTACCCTTTCTGCAAAGCCCAGGTGAGCCTTCAATTGCTTTTACTACCTGGATCCATATGTTTGAGACTTATCTGCTTGCAATCAGTGCTACAGAGACTTCTGAAGTAAGAAAGCATGCTCTGCTAATCCACTGCCTTGGAGCATATATTTTACACATTTCCCCTTGCAAATGATAAATATGAGACTGTACTCACTGCATTAAAGAATTTTTTTGTGCCAAAAGTGAATGTAGTAGCTAATCGCTACAGATTTTGCTGGTGTGAGCAGAAACCAGGGGAAATTATAATGCAGTATATTGCTTCCCTGAGGAGCCTGATTGTAATTTGTGACTTTGGGAATATGGCAGATGAGATGATTAGAGACCAGCTCATTGAGAAAACAGCCATGCTTCATTCTAGGACCACAACTTACACTAGAAAAAGCAATAACCGTTGCTACTCAGATTGAGTCAGCTACAGCTGAAGCCAAAGTAATGAGCATGGATACAGGAGGCACAGTCCAGGCTTTTGCAGAAAAGTTCACTTCCACTGCAGACACACAATTGCAAGAGGAAAACTAATGAAAAACCACCGAATCAGCAAATTCAAAATACAGTAAAAGCATGTTTTCACTGTGGATCCCCACAACACCTTGCAAGCTACACAAGATGTCCAGCAAAAGTAGCTCAGTGCAATTGTTGCAAAAAGATTGGACATTTTGCTAAAGTATGTCACAGTTGCCAGTTCAATCAACAGGTGCATGCAGTTACAATACCAGATGTTACTGTGCTGAGCATGGACAAAATCACTACTGCACATATTCCAGAACAGATAAAGTGCACTGTAAACATTTCTGCCATACCCTCAGGCAAACCACACTCTGTTCAGCTAATGTTGGACACTGGCTCAGCAGTATCTATACTACCTGATTCCATCTACCTGCATTACTTTAAAGATGTGCCTCTTACTGAACCCAAACTTCACTTGGTGTGCTATTTGAAAAAACTATTCCAGCACATGGATGCCTGCCAGCAATAGTTACTTTTGGTGATTGCTGTGTAACTGCAGAGTTCTACATTGTCCACAAAGGCACTCCTATCCTTGGCAGAGATTTATTGGCTGCTTTAAATCTCAGGGTAGTTTAATGGATGAATTGATCTTCCTCAGCAAAGCATTCTTGCAGTATATGCATCAGTTTCATCTGGGACCTGACACCAAGTTGAGGAGAAACTCGGCTGTGCTTATGGATTTCTGCATAAAGTTAAAAAGTGGAATAATGTGATGCCTGTACGACAGAAGTTATGGCGCTTACTATTTTCAGTCAGGGAAGCTGTTTCAGAGGAACTTAGAAAACTTGTTCAAAAGGACATTATTGAAGAGATTAACTCCTCGGAATGGGTTTCACCTATAGTAGTTACACAGAAGAAGGGTGGAGGCAATCGCCTTTGTGTGGACTTAAGAGAGCCAAATAAAGCTATTGTGATTGACAGCCATCCTCTTCCTCACACAGAAGAAGTATATGCAGAATTCCGTAGAGCAAAGATGTTTTCTACTCTTGATTTGCAGAGCACATACCACCAGGTTATGTTGCATGAAGATAGCAGAGACCTCACAGCATTTATTACACGAGGGACTATTTCATTTTAAATGTGTTCCGTACAGTCTCACATTTGCCCCAAGTGCCTTTCAAAAAATGTCATTGATTCTGAAGAATTAACATGGAGTTCAGTACTATCTGGATGATATTATTGTGTTTGGAAATACTTCTGAGGAGCATGACAATAACCTTCAGTCTGTGCTAAACTGCATCAGGACAGCAGGCCTCCAGCTCAATAGGTCCAAATGCAAATTTAGACAAACTGAACTCTCCTTTCTGGGGCATACAATTTCACAGGCTGAACTAAAACCTGATCCAGATCATATCCTGGCAATTTCAAATGCTGCTCCTTCAACAGATTTGCAAACCTTATGTTCCGTCTTAGGTCTTACCTCCTGGAATGCAAAATTCATTCCCTATTATGCTTCTGTCATTGGACTGTTATGGGAATTACTACGGAGAAGTTCAACCTTCGTGTGGACAACGGATGCACAAGCTAGTTTCAAAATGGTGAAAGACTTGATTGTACATAGTCCAGTACTTGCACTTTTCAGTCCTGCATTGCCCACAATTGTAACTACTGATGCTTCTGATTATGGACTTGGGGCTGTTCTCACACAACTGCATGAGTACAACACAGAGATCTAAGTAATGCGAGAGAAAATATTCTACAGTTGAAAAAGAAGCACTTGCTTGTGTCTGGGCTACTGAAAAATGGAGAACTTATCTGTGGGGCTGCACGTTCAAGTTGCGCACAGACTACAGCCCATTGACAACGTTGCTCACCACGAAAGGACTGGGAAGAGCAGGATACCGTATTGCTCGATGGTCTGCAAGACTACTCTCTTTCAACTATCAACTGGAATATAAGCCGGGAAACCAAAATGTGGTAGCTAATTGCCTTTCTCGCCTGCCTTTGCCTTCACCAGATGGTCCACCGGAGGATGAGGATGTAGTGGTTGCGCTTATTACAAGCACTCTCACTGCAGTTACAAGAGAACAATTTTAAGCTGTTTGTTCAGCGTGTCCAATTCAACAAAAACTACAGGAATTTCTGACAGATGGCCCAGTCACCCTGAAAACCTTGACCCAGTTTTGCTGCCTTATTTTAGATTTCGGGATGAACTTTGTTTGTTTGATGGCTGTGTGCTACGAGGTACACACCGGCTCCTTGTGCCAGAAGAATTACTGTCAAAACTCATACACCTGGCACATGATACTCATCAAGAAACTGTCCGAACCAAACAACAACTACGGGATCTATATTGGTGGTCAGGGATGGACTCTCAAACTGAAGCACTCATAAATACTTGTCACTTGCCAAATGCATGATAAGACAGCAGTGACATCTACCTCTCCATTACAGTCTGTTCCTCTTCCTGAATCTGCATGGGGAAAAGTGGCGATTGACATTATAGGACCCTTTGATACTGCTCCAATTGACTGCTGTTATGCCATCACGTTAATAGACTATTTCAGTAAATGGCCTGAGCTAGCGTGTACACCGCAAATCCCTTCTGCTACAGTAATTAAGTTCCTCTCTTCAGTTTTTAGCAGGGAAGGTAACCCCAAAGAACTGGTTTCAGATAATGGTAGTTAATTTACTTCCCTGGAGTTTGAAACTTTTCTAGCACAGAGGAACATTTTACACAGAAGATCATCCCTATATTACCCTCAAGCCAATGGGGAAATCGAACGGTTTAACAGAAGTTTGAAAGAGAGTTTGCAAACGGCTAAACTGGAAAGGCAATTGTGGATACCCTTCACTACTGATTTCTTGGAAGCATACGGGCTACACGACATGCCACAACACAAAGATCACCCATGGAGTTACTGCATGGGAAATAGATGAATACTAAACAGAACATTGCTGGATTGTTAAAGGCACGACCTGATGCCCCAAATGAGGATGATGTGAGAAAAACAAAAAGAAAAGGAGTACTTGTGGCACCTTAGAGACTAACCAATTTATTTGAGCATAAGCTTTTGTGAGCTACAGCTCACTTCATCGGATGCATGAAGTGAGCTGTAGCTCACGAAAGCTTATGCTCAAATAAATTGGTTAGTCTCTAAGGTGCCACAAGTACTCCCTTTCTTTTTGTGAATACAGACTAACACGGCTGTTACTCTGAAACCTGTGAGAAAAACAGTTGAACAGAACCAAGCAAAGTCTAAGGCTTTCACAGAGAGGCGGCGGGGTGCTAAGGAAACAAAGTTTGAATGTGGTTCCTTCGTTAGAATATGAAAACCTGGAATTTTACTAAAGGGGACCATAAATTCACAGCTCCTCTTAAAATCATAGAGAAGAAGGGACCTTACACCTATCGACTTTCTGATGGGCGGGTATGGAATGCTTCTTATCTTGCACCTGTCTATGCACCAAGAGGAAATTATGCCAACATCCAGTCTGCATTGGATGACTTCACCGTAGTACTAACACAAGACGTTGCACTGGAACTGGGGCTTGAGAGACTGCCTGTCAGACCCAGATGACCACCTGTCTGGACTAGAGACTATGTTATGTAGTATCTACAGTGTTTTCAATGTAATATTTCGGCCAACAGTATAGTGTCTTGTTTCATATTTGTTCCCGTGCTTAGAACAATAATGTTTGTTTTAATTGGGAGAGTTTCTTAAGAGAGGAGGGAATGTGGTGCTTAGATGTTGCTTGTAATTATTAGAATTGGGAGTACTGACTGTTGGGAGTCTGAAAGGACAGGAAACAAGAAGGAGGGGGGAGGAGTTGACAGTTTGCGAGAAAGCTACAGAGGGTGCAGCAGCTGCTTGGTAAAGAGGTTTCCACTTTGAAAATAAAGTCCTGTTGAAGCTTGTTAGTACCTTGCCTGGTTGATACAACACTAATAAACACCAGGTGGGTGGGGTTGGAGGAAAGAGGTGAGTGGAACAGTAATGAAAAGACGTAGTTCCATAGGCTGGCTGGGTGCACGTCATGGATCATGGTGCACAAAGGGAGGGCGGTCTGCATATGTGAGAGAAAGAGAGTAAAATCTCGGGCAAGACACTTAGCCTTTCTGCCCCTCAGTTCCCCAGATATAAAATAATAGGACTGCCTAACCTCACAGGGATGTTCTGAATATCAGTGCATTAAAGGTTGTGAGGGTTTCAGATACAATAATAGGATCATATGAGTATCTAAGATAGTTAGTATCTTTTTTGTTTTCGCTGAGTTGGAAATACTTTCTGAATAGTCTTCTATGTGTTGCTTCCATATTTCCCTTCCAGCCTGAACTAAAAACAGCAAACAGACACAACACAGAAGTGTAAAGAGGAAAGTGAAGAGTTAACTAAACTTGTTCAAATCTCAGTAGTTCAGTTCAAGTTTTAGAGGAAGTTTTGGTTCAGTTTTTACTTTATTCCAACTAGTTTGCCGGTTCCTAGCAATAAAACTGTGTTCAGTGACCTTAATCATCCACCTTTATTTGCATTCTTGTTTTGTCAGATGTGCAGACATAAACGTTAGCTGATGGGCTGAACTCCTTTTGTAAACATTTAGAAGTATCTGCCAAGGCCAACCGAAGTTTCATAGTGCTAGTTTCACTTTCATGCCCATTTTTATCTCCCTGGGCACAGATGAAGTGTCAGCTCATGAAGCATATTGTAGCCTTAGCTTTCAGATTTATTTGTATTCATCAAAATTGAGCTAAAAAATATAAGGTGTTCAAGAGGAAAAACTCCTACAATTTCTCAGAGGCAAGCAAGCCTTATGTGATAGCTACAGAGCCTTACACGATTTCTTCCAGTATCTCCTTGGTTCACAGATAGTAGCAGGCAACTAGTGCAGCTGTTGTTAGCAGCTGGTTCCTCTGCTCTCTGGATTTCAAGTTTGTGATAATCTCTCCTTTATTTTGCATTGCCATAGTGAGATCTGTTGATGGCAGAATTGTTTAGTTTCATAGAATCATAGAATATCAGGGTTGGAAGGGACCTCAGGAGGTCATCTAGTCCAACCCCCTGCTCAAAGCAGGACCAATCCCCAATTAAATCATCCCAGCCAGGGCTTTGTCAAGCCTGACCTTAAAAACTTCTAAGGAAGGAGATTCCACCACCTCCCTAGGCAACGCATTCCAGTGTTTCACCACCCTCCTAGTGAAAATTTTTTTCCTAATATCCAACCTAAACCTCCCCCACTGCAACTTGAGACCATTACTCCTTGTCCTGTCCTCTTCTACCACTGAGAATAGTCTAGAACCATCCTCTCTGGAACCACCTCTCAGGTAGTTGAAAGCAGCTATCAAATCCCCCCTCATTCTTCTCTTCTGCAGACTAAACAATTCCAGTTCCCTCAGCCTCTCCTCATAAGTCATGTGTTCCAGACCCCTAATCATTTTTGTTGCCCTTCGCTGGACTCTTTCCAATTTATCCACATCCTTCTTGTAGTGTGGGGCCCAAAACTGGACACAGTACTCCAGATGAGGCCTCACCAATGTCGAATAGAGGGGGACGATCACGTCCCTCGATCTGCTCGCTATGCCCTTACTTATACAGGTTTCAGGCTAGCGTGCTAGAAGAAGTCACTTAAAAACCGGTTACAAATGGAATCCACATCAGCATTAAACAGAGGAAGAAGCAGAGGAAAAAATCATCAATTCAGAATGACATTTTCCAATATTTCAGTCTATCACAGTCATTGGGGTGCCAGATCCTGGGGTCTGGCAGAGCGGCCTGGAGCACTGCTCAAAGGAGCACTGGTCTTGAGCTGCTCCTGGGAGAGCTGCTTTCCCAGCATAAATAGAGCAGTTCTCAGGGTGCTCTGGTTCATATTGTCAGCTCACATCACAGTGAAGCCACTGTTAGGGACATGCAGCATCGGGGTATTTAACCATGCGTCCTGTTCTTCAGCTGCACCCTCTATGCTGTTGGCAGGGAGGGATGTTGGCCTCTAAGCTGGCCTTCCACCAGATTCCTTCTCATACTGACCTGATACTCCCAGGGCTTATTATTCCAGCTCCATGGTAGATTCTGCCAGAGGTGCAAAAGAAAGCAGCCATGGCACATCACAGGATTTTTCTCCATGTGATATAGTGCTGGAACCTCTGAGCATACAAAACACACGATGATCTCCTGAGATTTGCTCCCATGTATCAAAACTTAAAAAAACCTGTCTAGCTTAAGTTTAGATATGCAGCCCGAGGTTTTCAAGAGACAGGCCATTTTGGTTGCCTCTGTTTTTGGGGTGCTCAACTTGAGACACCTTAAAGGGATGATTGTCGGAAAGTGCTGAGCATCCTCCTTCTGCAAATTGGATCCCTTTCAGGTGGCTCAAATTGGACACCCAAAGTGGAGGCCTCCCCCGATTGCTAGGCATTTTTGATCACCTGGGCATTGATTGCTACACATTTCTTTCTTTCTAGAGGTATTTCTGATTTTCTGGTCATGCATGGTTTTATAGTGGGGGTGCTGATGATGGAAACCATGTATTTGATGTTTGTTACTCTTTCAAGCCAGAGGGTGCACCACCCTGATTTCCTGCAGCACTGTGGTCATGCCCACTTTTCATATAGCTTTGTGGTTATGGTTGCATTTAAGTTTTCTCTTAAATTATAATAATTTGCAGAGTCAACAGTGTTGCCCGATCTTTATATTATGTATTAACTGGGGATTCTTAAATAATCAATATAATTATCACTTTGAGGGTTGCCAGGTTCTTGCCCCAAGATCAAGCCCAGTATTATTCAAATTATTATACAGTTGGGAACCCTGATGTGCATAGTTGTAACACTCACACAATAGGAACTCTTTTATATTTACAGATATAGTTTATCAATATATTTAGCACAGACACAAACACCCCTAACTTGGTAAGGTAGATAGAGATGCTACAGAATGTACTTCTGCACATCCATATACTCACGTCATCCCTCGTAAAGAAATCTGAAATGTAAGCCATCATCTTCCTCATCATCATCACCACTGGCCATCGTTCTGGCACCTCCCAAGGACTGCATCTTTCTCTCCTACTGCCCCTAGGCTGGGATGCCACTTTTATAATATGTTACGCTGACACCACTATGTTTGATGCGTATTCAGTAGCGGATTTTTCCCCCTTTTCCTTATTTGTATTTCCTCACCTTATTAATGTCCGAGTGTCTTTTCCCTATAGTTTAGTATATCAAATCTCATAGGTTAGTATATCAGTGTGCTCAGCTTATTATCATATATGTCCATTCGCTACCATGGCCCTTTTGTGGTTAGGCATCACATTTGTTATTTCTGTCCTAACGGGTTATTTTGGTTCTTTCCAAGTTCCAAATTGTGATGTACCTGTTTAAGCTCAAAAGGGTATGAACTTAGGAAAGCCACTATGCCAATCTGCTTTAATGCATCCTCTATGTTAAAGGTCATAGCCATACATGGACCTTATGCTTTAGCTCTTCACCATCTATTTAGGTCAGTGGTTCCCAAACTTGTTCCACCGCTTGTGCAGGGAAAGCCCTGGCTGGGCCGGGCCAGTTTGTTTACCTGCTGTGTCCTCAGGTTCGGCCGATCGTGGCTCCCACTGGCCGCGGTTCGCTGCTCTAGGCCAATGGGGGCTCGGCCGCTGCTTCCAGGAGTCCCCATTAGCTTGGAGCAGCGAATCGCGACTAGTGGGAGCCGTGATCGGCTGAACCTGCGGACGCGGCAAGTAAACAAACCAGCCCGGCCCGGCAGGGGCTTTCTGATGAAGTTTGGGAACCACTGACCTAGGTGAAAGGTCCCAAACATATGTATACTAACTTTGCCTTTGCTCAACATACAGGATGTGGCCTGCAGTTCCCTTTTGTTACAGCGAAAATATATTCTAATATAAACCTATTATAAAAATCAAATAACCAAACTTATAAGAAAAGATATATAGGCAAGCAAGCAGGCTAGCCTTAAGATGCATCTCATGTGCCTGTTATGTACATCAGTTCGTTGCCAGGACACTTCTGTGGTTGAATTATTTACCTGTGGTCAGAACTTCCCCTTAAACTCTATTTGTGTTTTTCCATTGGGCCGTTTTTCTGTGCAGTTTTTCTGATCAAATTTCATAGGTGTCAAGGCTGATTCCCCACTCTGGCACTTCGAGTGCAGAAGGTGGGGGCCTGAAAGGATTCTAAAAATGCATCTCATGTGCCTGTTATGTACATCAGTTCGTTGCCAGGACGCTTCTGTGGTTGAATTATTTACCTGTGGTCAGAACTTCCCCTTAAACTCTACTTGCGTTTTTCCATTGGGCCGTTTTTCTGTGCAGTTTTTCTGATCAAATTTCATAGGTGTCAAGGCTGATTCCCCACTCTGGCACTTCGAGTGCAGAAGGTGGGGGCCTGAAAGGATTCTAAAAATGAATACTTGTCACTCCAGGCTTGTATTAAACTCCCAAGGTTATAGCTTCTCTCTGACCTTGGATGGGTAGATGCTGGGTAGACCCAAATGCAACCCTCCACCTTTTTGGAACCCAGAAAGGCGCACTTAGGAATTCCTTCCTGTAGGATAAGCTCAAGCCCTTTCAGCACCCCGACCCCGACCCCGACCCCCCCCCCCCCAGGGAAAGAGCTGAGAGAGAAAACAAAGGAAATTAGCTGTTGTCCCCAGCTAATTAAACAACATTCACAAACCTCTTAGGACACCAAAAATTCAATCTTGTTCTTAAAAAAGGGTAAATTTTAACAAAAGCCAAAAGAAAGAAAATACATCTGGAACTTAGGCTTTTGCTAGATTTAAAAAACCCACTTAACAAAAATTAAAAATCAAGAATGACCTTCTTGAGGTCCAGCTTAAAGGTTACAAGCAAAAGAAAAACCTTTGGGGTTAGCACAGAGGAGTTCACTAGCCATAAGAAATAAACAGAAATAAACCTAATCACATCTTTCTAAACATTCCTGATCTACTTACATATCTGGCTTGTTAAATAAGAAGTTCTAGATATGATCTGATGATTTTCATATCTGGCCTTCAGCTTCTCACAGCATAACTGCTGCCATGTTCCCCTCTTTCCCAGAGAACCACAACAGATACAAAAGGGAAGTTTTTTTCCCCATTTTAAAAAGTTCTAGTCTTCCCATTGGCTCTTTTGGTCAGGTGCCCACTCCCTTTCGTTTGCCTGGGGAATTTTTTAACCCTTTTCCGGTAAAGCAAGCAAAGAACAGCCACCAAGAGGGACTTTATAGCTAACTGGCTGGGTGGGTGTCCATAAAAGGAAGCTACCCCCACCTTCATTTATCACAATCAGTGGCGTATTAATGCCTAGGCCGACAAGGCCTAGGCCTACCGTGGCAAATTTGCAGGGGTGGCAAATTTATAATAGCAGCCAGAGGCTGCTTCCCCCGGCACCAGTTCGCACCCCCGGCCCTGCCTCAACTCCACCCCTTCCCTGTACCCCTTCCCCACCCCTTCCCTGCCCCTACTGGTCCCCTTCCCCAAATCCTTGCCCCGGCCCCGCCTCCTCTCCTGAGCGCACCACATTCCCCCTTCTTCCCCCCTCCTTCGCGAAGCTGTTTTGCGCACAAGCACTGGCAGGGAGTGGGGAGAAGCAGGACCTGGTGGCATGCTTAGGGGAGCAGATAGAGGCGCAGTCGGAGCGGAGGTGAGCTGGGGTGGGATGGGGGTGGGGAGCTGCTGGGGGGGGCAATTATTTCAGGGCCTAGGGGCAGCAAAATCATTAATCCACCACTGATCACAATAGGTCTCAAGCCTTTTATGTGAAGTTGATGAAGCTAAAGTCTAACAGGATACAGGCCTCTAGGTTTCTTGCATTACTGCTGAATATAATGCAAAGCAGTAAATATGACAAAGGCAAACTAGCCCACTGGGCTACAATAAGAGACTGTGGAGAATTGCATGATCCTGCATGTTTTAATGTGATATTTCAGATCTCTACACAGGCATTTTGACACCAAAAGCTCAAGTGTAGCAACTGAAATAAAGTGCATTGAATTGTGATTGGAAACTCTCTCAGTATAAAGAAAAGGAGGACTTGTGGCACCTTAGAGATGAACAAATTTATTTGAGCATAAGCTTTCGTGAGTTACAGCTCACTTCATTGGATGCATTCAGTGGAGAATACAGTGAGGAGATTTATATACACAGAGAACATGAAACAATGGGTGTTACAATACACACTGGAACGAGAGTGATCAGATAAGGTGAGCTATTACCAGGAGGAGAGCGGGGGTGGGGAGGGAACCTTTTGTAGTGATAATCAAGGTGGGCCATTTCCAGCAGTTAACAAGAATGTCTGAGGAACAGCGGAGAGGGGGCAGGGAATAAACATGGGGAAATAGTTTTACTTTGTGTAATGATCCATCCACTCCCAGTCTTTATTCAAGCCTAAGTTAATTGTATCCAGCTTGCAAATTAATTCCAATTCAGCAGTCTCTCGTTGGAGTCTGTTTCTGAAGTTTTTTTGTTGAAGAATTGCCACTTTTAGGTCTGTAATCAAGTGACCAAAGAGATTGAAGTGTTCTCCGACTGGTTTTTGAATGTTATAATTCTTGACGTCTGATTTGTGTCCATTTATTCTTTTACATAGAGACTGTCCAGTTTGGCCAATGTACGTGGCAGAGGGGCATTGCTGGCACATGATGGCATAGATCACATTGGTAGATGTGCAGGTGAACGAGCCTCTGATAGTGTGGCTGATGTGATTAGGCCCTATGATGGTGTCCCCTGAATAGATATGTGGACACAGTTGGCAATGGGCTTTGTTGCAAGGATAGGTTCCTGGGTTAGTGGTTCTGTTGTGTGGTGTGCGGTTGCTGGTGAGTATTTGCTTCAGGTTGGGGGGCTGTCTGTAAGCAAGGACTGGCCTGTCTCCCAAGATCTGTGAGAGTGATGAGTTGTCCTTCAGGATAGGTTGTAGATCCTTGATGATGCGTTGGAGAGGTTTTAGTTGGTGGCTGAAGGTGATGGCTAGTGGTGTTCTGTTATTTTCTTTGTTGGGCCTGTCCTGTAGTAGGTGACTTCTGGGTACTCTTCTGGCTCTGTCAATCTGTTTCTTCACTTCAGCAAATGGGTATTGTAGTTGTAAGAATGCTTGATAGAGATCTTGTAGGTGTTTGTCTCTGTCTGAGGGGTTGGAGCAAATGAAGTTGTATCATAGAGCTTGACTATAGACAATGGATTGCGTGGTGTGGTCTGGATGAAAGTTGGAGGCATGTAGGTAGGCATAGCGGTCAGTAGGTTTCCGGTATAGGGTGGTGTTTATGTGACCATCGCTTATTAGCACCACAGTGTCCAGGAAGTGGATCTGTTGTGTGGACTGATCCAGGCTGAGGTTGATGGTGGGATGGAAATTGTTGAAATCATGGTGGAATTCCTCAAGGGCTTCTTTTCCATGGGTCCAGATGATGAAGATGTCATCAGTGTAGCGCAAGTAGAGTAGGGGCATTAGTGGACGAAAGCTGAGGAAGCATTGTTCTAAGTCAGCCATAAAAATGTTGGCATACTATGTAAATGAATAAATGGACACAAATCAGACGTCAAGAATTATAACATTCAAAAATCAGTCAGAGAACACTTCAATCTCTTTGGTCACTCGATGACAGACCTAAAAGTGGCAATTCTTCAACAAAAAAACTTCAAAAATAGACTCCAACGAGAGACTGCTGAATTGGAATTAATTTGCAAACTGGATACAATTAACTTAGGCTTGAATAAAGACTGGGAGTGGATGGGTCATTACACAAAGTAAAACTATTTCCCCCTGTTTATTCCCCCTCCCCTCCCCTCCCCGCTGTTCCTCAGACATTCTTGTCAACTGCTGGAAATAGCCCACCTTTATTATCACTACAAAAGGTACCCTCCCCGCCCCCGCTCTCCTGCTGGTAATAGCTCACCCTACCTGATCACTCAGGTTCCAGTGTGTATGGTAACACCCATTGTTTCATGTTCTCTGTGTATATAAATCTCCCCACTGTATTTTCCACTGAATGCATCCGATGAAGTGAGCTGTAGCTCACGAAAGCTTATGCTCAAATAAATTTGTTCGTCTCTAAGGTGCCACAAGTCCTCCTTTTCTTTTTGCAGATACAGACTAACACGGCTGCTACTCTAAAATCTCTCAGTATATTCTGTTAGTTTTATACCAGGAATACAACATCTTGCCAAGACCCATGTTAATGTCCACGCGATGAAAAATGGAGAAGTGTCTTTTGACGCCTCATGAGTCCATGCAGGAAAAATGTTTTTAATTTAGGTTTTGTTCCCCTCGTGCCCTCTCTTCCCTCCTACACCCCAAAAAAGAGAGGGGCTCAATTCCAAGACCAAATTAAACTGTGAGAGGATGGCACATTTTCAACTGAAAATGCTGACACAGTTATATACTTTCTCAATTTCATTTCTGGAATTTTCAGAAAGTCATAAAACAAAGCAAATTTTGAGTGACAAAGAATTTATTTTTGGTAAACAATAGCAGGATTATTCTCGGCTAATGAATGACAAAAGCAACTTTCCTTATTTCCGCCTCCTGCCTGTGTTATAGAGGAACACTGCTTAATTTCTGATGAGGTCACTACAACTGTTAATAGCATAGTGTTGATGATTATGAATATTTAGTGCCTGATAAAAGTTCACTGGACTCAAAGGGAGTTTTTCACCTTGACTTAAATGGACTTTTGATCAGACTCGTGCTGAAGGATTTGTCATGAGAGACAGAGACACCATTTCTCCTACAATTCCTTGTTCTCAGGATATTATTCATCATATATAACATTTCCCACTTTGAGATAATGTGACATATAATGAGTGCATCTGACCAATTTTCAACCCCCTTACATGCCATCCTACGCACTCTCTGAAGACTGTTTCTGACTAATTTCAGCCTTCTAAAGTGATCTATTTTTTAAAGCCTAGACTGTATGAAGCATATGCTAACAAAGACTTTAAGATTAACGAGTAGGTTAAGCTTTTTTCTAAACTCCCATGACCTGTTAATTGCACTACGTGATATAACTGCATAATGCCAGTCAGGAAAGGTAGAAAGAGATGGCATTAATGTGAAATACTTAGGGTGAAATTCTGTCTCTCTTGGCATCAATAAGAGCTGTGATCCACTTAGGATTTCACCCTTAGACTCCCTAGAATTGCAGGTTTAATTAGTCAAGGTGTAGAATTGCATGTAATTATTGTACATTAATCTTTCAGCTGAGACCTGTCTGTTTTTCATAGACATCAATGCTCTCTTGGTGCTACAGACGGAGTATAATATCCCAATTTTTCACATTTATTCTCTGCAATAAACACTCACAGAACTGCAAATAAAATGTCTTTGAAAAACAGCAAATTTATTAATGGGCCGGGCACATAATTAGAAATAACATAAGGGTAAGGGAAGTCAGACTGAGCTTTTGTCAGCTGCACTGACTTAAATGTGAGATGTCAGTTAGACCAATATCACAGTATTGCGGGGGGGTGCTAGAGGGGGGAGGAGAGAATCAAAGAATAAAAGTTCAGTTGCAAAAAATGTTCACAAAGGTAGATAAACAACAAAATAAAAATATAAAAGTATGTTTTTAAATGTTCAAAATACTAAAACAACAAAACAGTTATTTAGGACCGTAAAAGCAGCAATCAATAAAATAAAAACAAACCATGAACCATCCTAAAGAGAGAGAGAGAGATCAACAATATTGCTAGGAATACTAAGGTCCTTTGTGGATAATATGGGATGTTACGAGGATGATGAAACCCATGTACAACTCTGCTTACCTACAGTACTTTGCCAGCCAGCCAACACACTTGCACTGTTTTCTGGCCTTGCTTAGTTTAATCTGAATAACAAATACAGGCTATTTTGAAACAAAGCAAAACACTGATTTGCAAGCAAAGAACATAAGAAGTAAGGCTGCCTTTCTTTTAAAAAGGAATGTGCAACTATTAAAAGCAGTTCTGGTGTTCAGACTCATTGGCCCTGATCCAGGAAAGCTTTAAGCACATGAGTTGTCCCATTTTCATGAATGTGATTACTCACATATTTAAATGTCACATGTGCTGCAGTGCTGTGCTGGTTTGTAATGGGAAAATGTTAAAGTAAGCTGTGTGTGTGTCTTTGTGTGTGTGTGTATATATATATATATATAAATGAATGATAGCTGGATCTAGAGAATGCTAGGAACGTAAGATGGCTAGAGAGAGAGAGAGAGCCATCTTACGTGCCTAGCATTCTCTAGATCCAGCTATCATTCATTTCTAGGGTTTCTATATGACAATAATAAGCCAGTAAGCAGCCTTTAGATAGGTAGGAATATCGGAGAGCAGGAAACCAGTATTCAGAAAGACTGGGGGTCAATGCTCCTTACTCTTAGCTTCTGGATAAGATTCCTTTTCAAAGCTTCAGTGAAAAATAGTAATTGGCTTTTTATTGTTGTTGTTTCTATTTGCAGTTCATTCCCTTGAGTGCTAAAAAATACATTCCCTTCTTTTGGAATTAAAAGTACTTGAAAATCCTCTCTAAGAGTGTTCTCTTTTGAGACACAAATCTTTTGGGTCCCATCCAAAGCCGACTGCAGTCAATGAACCTTCCCATTGACAGCAGTGGGCATTAACTCAGAGCCATACTGTAGGAAGCAAAGCTTCAGGGAAATTTTGTGAAGCTATTTCTTTTCTGGATGCCATGATGAAAAGATATTTTACAGGCTGCTGCATTTACTATTTATTTATTGTGCTGCTCTTCATCCGTTATGATTATAATTGTCAGTGCATAGTTAATAAGGGACAGAGTGTCAGGAGACCTAGGTTCCATTCCTGGCCCTGCCAGTAATTCACTGTGTGACCCATTAGCCAGTCACTTCACCTCTTTGTGCTTCAGTTTTCCTACCTGTAAAATGGGGATAGTGATATTTTCAAGCCTTGTAGAGTGCTCTGAAATCTACAAATGAAAAGTGCTATACGGGAGTGAAATATTATTAGAAATATGTTGGAATGAAATAAGAACTGACCCAGACTTTAGCTCAAAATTTGAACCCAGCCTAAGGTCTATACCTCTTGGGTGGATAAAAAGGGGTTAATTTAATTTTTTAAAAAATTGCATGTTAATAGGAATCCAAAACAGTGGGTGCTTATCTGCAGCAGAACTGCTGTTCCTTTTGCGGCTGATCAAGGACTATGTTAATACCATGTGCAAGTGCCACGTGCTGTCTATTTTGCATAAACTACATTGAAGAACCACATACTGTGTAATTTATGGATGAGGAGCAAGCACCTACTTTCTGATTATGGGTATACATGTAGCCCTCCTTCTTTCATCCTCAGGTTCTGAGAACTGTTCATTTAAATATCTCATCTATATTTCTATTTCGACAGACATGCAAGTAAATCATGTCTGTATTCAAGAATTATGCAAAGAATCCACATCAAGATTCGCCCATAAAACTTCTGTCTAATGAGGTAGAGTTGAACACACAGTAAGGTTTGTTTAATTGGCCACTAAATCAATTTTTATACCTTTGTTGACTGAATGATTTTTTTAAAATATTACTGACTCTATTTAAAATATCTGTCCTTGTTATCCTAACAAACGTCTGATGCCACCATCTGGTGATTGAACTATGAACTGAATTTAATTTTCAGGCCAGTGGATGGATGATAGAAATACTTACAATTTCACTCCTCTGTAGTCATTTTAAGTCAGCAGAGCATTCAGATGAGATCTGAGAGCTCATGGTAAAAAAACTAAGCAAATTACAGCAGGAATGGAGAATAAATAAAAAACATGTTCCCTAAAACTATAAACCTCCCAAAAATCAGATGTGGATAATCTTGAAATGCACATCATCTGCCAATCATCTGAGTCAACACTTTATAGAATGAGACTGCACCTGATGTCTACACTTCCAAGTAACAAATTACATTGCAGTACTGAATAGTGAAGTCTTTATCCACTGATGTACAAATAAGCTACTTTATTTGTATTGTGAAAAAAACTTGCTAAAATAATATTAACCATTAATCATGGTTAACACTTACATAGAGCTTTACATGTATCTATTTAATTTTGCTTGATCAGCACTCAGCTCAGCTTTAGGCAGTCTTGCTTTGTAGTTTGCAAAATGACAATATTTACTACAGCACCTCAAGAGGAAGGCAGACCAAATAAGTGTCTATAAGAAGGGCATCCTTATGGTGTCCAACCTTGGTGCTGACCATGGAGAAGGATAATATTGAGCAAGACCTAAGAGCTCTTAATGTGAATTAACGTAAGTGGGAAAAATGTGCCCTTGAAAGAAAGACATGGGGCCAAATTGTGAGACTGGTCAAGATCCTCAGTCTTTTACAGAGCCAGGGAGTTAATAATCCATAGCAGACTTAATGGACTGACCAAATATATAATAAAGCTGTCTCCCACACGTGCATGAAAATGTGAAACACAAACTGAATACACAACACGCCATTAACCTCTGCCTCTTTCCCAAAGGACTTTAAGAAAGATGAGCTTTGCAGTATGTAATAAATCTGTGATGTAGTGGCATATGTATCAGTGGTGGGGAACAAATTCTAAAATTAAGACCCAGATCATACCAGGAGCTCCATGTTGCAGAGCTCCTTGCAGTATTGGAGCCTAGGTAATGAATAAAAGAAAATAATCTGGGCCAAATTTTGTGCCAACATACACCCCTCTCTTGCAATGAGTACAGCTCAGCTGGAACAGAGAATGGAGCCCTGCTATCCAAGAAGAACCTGTGCATGAGAATATATTTAAGGGAGAAAAATAATCAACTTGAGAAAGATCATCATTACCTAACCAATTGATTCCCAACAGGAAGATGGTTTATTTTCAGCTATCCATGTCAGTTTTTGAGGAAGCTGGATTTTGGGTTTCATGACCTGACATTTACTTTGTCTAATTTCTGGACTCATCATAGCAATAGACATTGGAGCTTGAATATCCAAGAGTTATTGTAGTGCTTGCTCAATAGCTTTATACAGTGAAATCAAAGCAGAGGAGAATTTGTTGAGATTTTACAAGAGATCTGTAGTTTCTTGCCAAGAAGCATCTCTTACAAGTTCAGAACAGCTGCTGACACTTTCAGTGCCCAGGGCTTCTCCACTTGCTAGTTCAGTACTCTCTGTTTGCTGAGTGTCCACTGCTAGCAATTGCTACGTTCAGTGGTCAGTATTGACCACTTTCTCCACTTAAACAACAAGGAGTCCAGTAGCACCTTAAAGACTAACAGATTTATTTTGGGCATAAGTTTTCATGGGCTAGAATCCACTTCATCGGATGCATCCAATGAAGTGGGTTCTAGCCCATGAAAGTTTATGCGTAAATAAATCTGTTAGCCTTTAAGGTGCCACCGGACTCCATGTTGTTTTTGTGGATACAGACTAACACAGTTACCCCATGATACTTTTCTCCACTTAATGAGTACTGCAGCACTGAAGTCAGTTATAGCTCCTTGAGTAGCCCAGACACAGGATACAGCACTTGGGCTGCTCCAACTTGTGCCAGCAAATATTGATCCATTAGGACTCCAGTCAATCTCCCTCTTCAACCCTAACATGTCCACATGGGTGGCTGAGGAGAAGTGTAGGAGCCAGCACTACTGACTGTGTGGGGGGAGACTCCCCTGTAAGAGACTGAGAGGGCAGTGGTTCTCAACCAGAGGTCCGGGGCCTCCTATGGGGCCATGAGCAGGTTTCGGGGGGCGGGGGAGTTGCCAAGTAGGGCCAGAATTAGACTTGCTGGGGACCAGGGTAGGAAGCTGAAGCCCCACTGCATGGGGTTGAAGCCCAGGCCCTGAGCCTCGCCACCCAGGGCTGAAGCCGAAGCCTGAGCAATGTAGCTTTGGTGGAGCCCCTGTGGCATGGGGCCCCAGGCAATTGCCCTGGTTGCTACTCCCTAACAGCAGCCCTGGCTTTTATAAGCAGAAAACCAGTTATTGTGGCACAAGTGGGCCATGGAGTTTTTATAGCGTGTTGGGGAGGGCCTCAGAAAGAAAAAGGTTGAGAACCCCTCTGCATCCTGAGCTGCACCCCCTAAGAAGCACAGAGCAGAATCCTGATCTACCTGATTAAAAAAAATAACGACCAGGATTAACTTCTGCACATCACTGGTTTCGGAGTAGCAGCCGTGTTAGTCTGCATTCACAAAAACAAAAGGAGTACTTGTGGTACCTTAGAGGGTAACAAATTTATTTGAGCATAAACTTACGTGAGCATCCGATCAAGTGAGCTGTAGCTCACGTAAGCTTATGCTCAAATTTGTTACTCTCTAAGGTGCCACAAGTACTCTTCTTTTTGCACGTCAATCTGCCTTGTGCTAGTGTAAAAAAATACCTGAATGAACTACAGCTCCATACTGGATAGCAATTATCTAGGGTCCAACATGAGCCCAAGGTCCCCTTTAAGAGGTTTATTCCATCAAAATATAAACCAGAAATATTAACCTCCATGTTTGGGATTAATCAGTGATAAATCTGTGTTACTCTGATTCAGGCAAAGATCATAAGCAAGACTAAATTTCCAGACAATATTGTCATGTTAGACTCTAATATTAAGGAGATGTAGCTTCTCTGTTATCTGGGCTATGAAGGAAGCTAAAATCATGCTACCTTGTAATCTCCCTTAGTAGCAGCCTAAGAATACTGGAAACAATTTAACACAAACCGGAACCCTAAGGAACCCCATAGGACATGACAGCCCAGGCACAGCTACGGTTGTCTAAATAATTATAAGCTGCAATCTTTGAGAGAGAGAGAGAGCGAGTGCACTCAGCCAACCTGATATTAAGAAATTCAGTTGTATGCTTTTCACTGAACTGGTAAAATTCCATAGTTCAAAATGTCAGAGATTGCCAAAAAGGCCTACTAGATTACGTATGGTTTAGGGGGTCCTCTGTCAGGATTAACAAGGAGATGGTTATGGATTCTGGCCATGACATTCACCATAGGGGAGGAACAAATAACCCCAGAATTGATCATCATCAAATTCAGGTGTGTCTGTAGTTTGACTGCTGCACTTAATCAAGCATTTTATTTAGGAGGGTGATATTGAGCAATGGTATCTGTAGGGAATGGTAATTCTGTAAATAAAAGAGCGATGGGGTCTGATCTCCACATCTGAAAGCTGTTCACAACACTGATGTATGGATTAACAAGAGTATAGGAACTCAAACAAACAAAAACTGGAAAGGCCAATGTCCTACTATGACAATATGGGGTAAAAAAAAATCTCTGACTACCTCAGCTGTATTTTTGCAGCATTTTGTATGTATTGTCGGGGAACTGATTTACGTTTATATTAAGGCCCCTTTACATCACTCTGGCAGTGAAAAGTGAACCTTAATGTGAATGAGACAGAGACAGCTCCCCTCCACAGTTTGATCCTGTATTCTTAGAGGACAGATTCTCCTCTCACTTATATTGGTTTTATGTTGTTATAAATCCATTCGTTTCAATGGAGTACTCAAGTGAAAGTGACAGCAGAACTGTGCACACAATATCCGATACACCAGTTTATAAAGAGCTATTTTTACTAAATTTCAGGCACTACCCACAAACTGTAGAAGCAGGAAAATAATCTCATCAACAGTAATAGTGTATCAGAGTAGCAGCCATGTTAGTGACTAACTAATTTGTTAGTCTCTAAGGTGCCACAAGTACTCCTGTTCTTTTTTTAGTAACAATGTATGTTTTTCTTACTCTTTTTATTGTCTGTCTAGGTAAGGCATTTCTTCTTATTAGAGCAAGGTGCACAGTAGGTGAGCCAAGGAGAGGATGTGGGAATCTGGACTATGTTTAGGCACAGCTTCAGAATTCAAGTCTCAATTTGATGCTGAATCGGGGTTAGGGGTGGGGAACATAATGGAAGGTAGTGAAACCTTGCGAGCTGCCTCCTCAAGGTTCCTGCTATCTTGCAGGCTGAAATTTCAATAGATCAGCTATTCTGATTTCAGCCTTATTGAGAATCAGACAATAGACCTGTCTGAGTTCTGAATCTGCCATAGAACCACATCTGTGGGGGTGTGGTTTGGGATCCAGGGAATCAACCCCCCACATGAGGGAAGGGTCAGATTCAGTGTTCCAAGTCCTGTTTCAGCCCATTGGTAATCAGCATGGGTTAGATAGAGCTTTTACAGCACAGCCATGGGAGAGGGAAACAGCTGCCCCACCAGAGAGCGAGCTCAGGAATGGATTGTACTTCTGAGAATCTCCATCCCCCTCCCCCGCAAGTTCTGATGTGCACAAAGGCATTGTAGGCTGTTTCATTCTTCTTGATGATTTAGCCTGCTCCCCACTAGCCTGGGAACACTGCCATACCTCAGTCCCATCCCATTTTGAGGGAGCCGACTGAACTCCCCTGAGCACAGAGACTGGAACTATAGCTGGCCTTTATGCAGGACACACAAAGAGAAGCTCTTTGCACTTCTTCCTTCTCACTCAACTCCATAAAGGAATCACAGCCTGTTCCTAATGATCATGTAAAAGTCACTTATTGTGTGTCCCTCAGCATAGAGATTTAGGATGCAAGTAAAGTTTATACCTGGGAAAGCACTTTAAATTGGTGACCTTAACAATACTGACAGTCCCTGAGACAACACCATATGTGTTGCAGTAACTAATCTTATTTCTTTCTCCACTTGATTTTTAGGAAAATGAGACAAATGTTAACCTGGGCTATTGAAAATGCCTGGGCATATCACATTACAGCATTTATAGGCTTTGTTTTTGGACTTCTTCTCTGACACACACTTCTGAAGTACACGTTCCATCATCACCTTAATTGTTTGAGCTGCCACTTGTCTGAACTCTGCAGTCTGATGAGGTACCCAGCAGTCTCTGTCTAACACCGATCACTTTCAAAAGCCTGATCCATTAAATAATAGATAAAAGAGAAGGAGAATGCTTGATATGTTGGAACAATATGTTTTAAACTATCTGGATGAGGCAGGTGTTGAAATGAGATGGAATAAAAGAACACAGGAAGGCAGAAAAGAAGTAGAGGTAGGCAAGCAAAATTTTTGGGAAGAAGAGGGAGGAGAGGAAACTATATGGATTGGATATTTTGGAAAAGATTAATTTTCAGCAATATACCACGGTTTCTTAAGTCCAGTTCTTAACTTTCCATTGCATTATTTTTTTGGGTTTCAGAGTTATCATTATTATTTGCATTTCACTAGGAACTTTTATCCAAGATTATAAATAAATAAAGCCTCACAATGTCCGTGGAACTCTGTTGCACCTACTACTTCTGCCTAGTAGACACAGACCTACATTGGAACCGTATGGAACAGCACTGTCCCCGTTGGAGATTTGGGAGGTACTTTGCCTCAGCAAGATGCAACATTCTCTGCAGATCTCAGAGCAACACCCCTACTGCTACAATCGTGAAGGAGGTTGTCCACCATCCCACTGAAAAAGTGGGGAGGGAAGGAATCCCAATCCTCACTCATACCATCACACTATTTTATGAATGATAGTGCAAGGGTTTCAGGCAGTCATCTTGTATCAGCGGAGTTACGCATACTCCTCTATCCCACTGAAGACAAACAGCCCCATAGACCTGGGTGGGAAACGTTTTTTTTTTTTTTTTTTTTGATCCTGTGACAGTTTTCAAAGTTGTTTGGCAACCTGAAACAGGGCCAAAAGTTGAAATCTCTAAAAATTTTGGTAACTGATAATCCAAAAAAAAAAAAAAAAAGTTCTGTTTGGGTCAATGTAAAGGTTTCATTCTGATGATTTGAAAATCTCATTTCAGTTTTGTCTTTTTATTTTTTAAACATTTTTAAAGTATGAATTAACTAAAATTTCAAAATGAAAAGTTGTTTCAGTCTGAAGAATGTAACGTTTCATTTTGAAAAAGTCAGAATGTCCCATTTTGGTAATGTTAAACTTTTTCCCCAAAAAACATTTGTTGAATTGGGAGATTTGTCAACACCAGCCATTTCCTGTGAACAGTTTTGATGGATTGGCATTGTCCAACAATGTTTTGATGGAAAATTTCTGATGGATGGATCACTTGATGATTACCTGTTCTGTTCATTCCCTCTGAAGCACCTGGCATTGGCCAGTGTCGGAAGACCTGATACTGGGCTAGATGGACCGTTGGTGTGACCCAGTGTGGCTGCTCTTATGATCAGCTGCACAACCCACATCCAAAAGCCCCAAGGGAGTCAAAGGCCTCTCAGTGTACAGCTATTGCCTTTCATTTGAACAGCCATCCTATACCCTGAAGAAGCTGATCAGAGGTGATTGTGCATTATAGTGTGATATATATTTGGATCAATAGACACACATTGGCATATTTCATTTTATGAGTTAAATATTTGATATACATACCTTTTGTGAAAAGGTCTTTTGTGCAGTAGATCAATGTCGAAAGAAATGGGTCACTGCTAGATGGAAGGGCATTTTTATGAAATAATAAATAATTAGGGCTGGATTAACCACATGTAGTCATGTACAGCAGTGCACAGTGGATGTGAAAATGCTATCAAATCAGGACATCAGCATTTTATACTCACTGTGTACTGGTGTAAATGACCACATATGGTGAAGTGCAATGGAGAATCAAGCCTTTATCATTTGCATAGGACTTTACATGTTCTGAGAACTTCATGGAGACTAATGGCACGTCTACATGACAAATTTATATTGGCCCAACTGCGCCACTGTAGCACATCTCCTGAAGACACTCTAAACCAATGGGAGAGAGCTCTCTCATTAGCTTAATAACACCAGAGGCGGTAGTGATGTTGGTGGGAGAAGCTCTCCTGACAACATAGTGCTGTCTACACAGGGAGTTAAGGTCCGTAGAACCACATTGCTCAGGGGGCTGGATTGTTCACACCTCTGAGTGATGTAGTTATACTGACACACACATGTCGTGTAGATCACGCCTAGGGCTCTCATTCCACTACCCTTATTTACGCTGGGCCCAATCCAGAGCCCACTGAGTCAATAGGAGGCTTTCCATCAACTTAACTGGCTTTGGACCAGGGCCACTGAGCAGTGGCTTACTCTGCATCAACTCTGATGTCAATGGGACTGCCTGTGGTGTTGACTGATTTTTAATCTGGCCAGGAAATCAACCTAGATTTGCCTCCCTATCCCACGTCTGTCATCGGGTTGTTAGCCCCAAAAGAAAACTTACAGGGATAAGGTTAACACAAAGTCACAGTTTTATTTATAACACAACAGGTCAACCACAAAAGTTAAAAGTAGGACTCCCAAAACTATAACTATAAAGGACCAAATACAAAACCCAGCTTCGGCTGTAACAGTTATGGGCTGAAAGCCCTGACCCAAAACTATATACAGGACAGATAATCAGAGTACAGATGTTCCTTTACCATGTCTTGCGGCTTGGTCCTAGACACCTACCAACATGACAGGATGGAGCACCGAATACAGGTGACGACAGCAGGCACTTGAAGATGGGATCTCAGCACAGGTAAGCTGAAAACTCTGTTCTTCTCTTCACAGGCCTGTCTCTTCACAGGCCCTTCACACTGTCGGGTGTGCATGTATGAACTGGAACTAAAGGACAGCAGATGGATGGCTATCCTTGCATGCAGCTATGTATTCTAGCCCAGCAATCCTTAGTGTGGTACCTGTCACTGTCCGCCTTTCGGATGGCCAGCCCTTTGTGGCTGGTTGGACTTTTATTCTGCCCTGTTACTAGGCAGATTACCAGTCACGTGGCCTGTCTCTTTTCCTGCCTTTAGCAAGAAAGGCACCAAAGGGTGGAGAAGAAGGGCACCAAACATGGATTCCCAACCACAACTGAGGTGGATCCAAGATGGGGATGTAGGGAAACCCGTAAAAACTGCAAAAATAAAGAAAGTACATTACAGTGGCATTATGGAACTGATCAGTGAGAGTAAGGGTGGCAGCAAAAGTTACTAACTAATTAATCCTTACAAGACCTCTGTGAGGAAGGGGTGTGTCCATTATTATCCCTGTGCTACAGATCTGTGGCTGACTTTGAAGCATCACAAGTCTATTTCTAAACTTGTATTTACAATATTGTATTTCATATGTTAAGGAAAAGCTGCCACTTCTTTTCTCTCTGTTGCATCTTCTGCACATTCAGCCGCTGAGCATTCCTGTCTTTGAGGACAAGGAGAGTAATAAAATGAACAAAATGGAATCGTACTGAGGTCATATGGAACCCAGCACAGCTTTAAGGTTTGGATATCATTAACAGAAAGGGCAGAAGGTTGACCGTTGTCTTACAGGAGTCCTCTATAAAAATGGAGATCTCTATGTATGTGGAAATAGTTATTCAATAAAGTGCTAGTAGACGGCGCTCAAGAATATGTAGCATAGTTCCTGGGGTTTGTAGCAGCAATAAAACGTTTTGTTGCACTGTAAATGGCTTCTGTGTCTGCAGCTCTTTACATGACAGTTCTTAGCACCTCATGCCAATTTCGAGCTCCAGCTTCTATGCTTGAAATGAAAGTGGACCCTTGGGATGATATAGTCGCCCTATACTGAATTGTTCCAGGTAGCTTGGTTAACGGGTCCGTAGCACAGAGCCAGCTCCTCCAGGTATTTACTGCTCCTGTTGAAGACATTCTGGGGCTGAAGAAGACATGACCAGGGTGTGTTTATGCACTGGTCATCCTATGGCCTTGCAGTAGCCCATATGTGGCATTGAAACATGGACACCAGCTAGGGCAGTCCTTCCCTGGTTCTCCAGCAGATGGACTTGAAAAGGGGAGATGGAGACTGCCTCCCTTCTGTCCCAGCGCTAGCATAGGGATGACTGCCCCAGAAGCCACTGGGGCTCCTTAAGTACAATTTTTACTTTCATACATTGCATAAAGGCCCATTGCAACTGTCCTGACTCCAGTTTCAGAAAATCAAAGAAATTTATATGTCAGCCAGGCATGTGAGTATTCCTCATCCAGTGTACAGGGCTTGAAGATCTGACTGAGTACAGCCACTGTGGACACAAACCTTCTTTATGTAAGAAGAAAACTGAAATAGCAGCAGTTTCACATTTCATCTGTTGTCATCAAAAAGAGGAAATTAGGTAGGTAGGTTATGTCCTTTGTGTGTGTGTGTTTATATAATGCATACACATTTTTATAAACTTATTTCTTCTTTTTGGAATGCATAAACATTTTTCTTGCAATTAAATTGAAACATAGATACATTTGTGATTCTCCCTTGACTTTCAGAGTAGGAGTCTGCACCCAGGTGTGTATGTCAGAGAGAAGGAAAAAAAGAATTCATTAATATGCTATTATCAGAAGTTTCTGAAGGAAATGACCTTTAGGCTTTTTGCTAATTACAACTAGAGCTGAATTTACGAGGCGTGTTAATCTGTCTTTTTTGGTTGTCCACACACACTTCTATTCACGTGATGTCCATGAGCAGATTGTGATTTTATCAAAATGCATTAATTATTTAAATTTGCTCAGTGAATATTTTTGTGCAGGTTTCTTTTTTTCCAGTTAGCTGTGAGTATTCAGAAGTCAAGTTGTGTTGGTTCATGTGATAGATACATTAGCATGTGACTTATGACACCAATTCCTTGGTTGGACGAGTATAATTTTTATAAGGCCAAATTCTGAAATTTGTCCCCCGGCAACAGTTTCATTGAATTGTAAAGGGTGTTTTGGTTGAATATCAACTAAGCAAGGGCTACGGGATGAGTAGGAGGACTTGAAATCTCTAAGGCTTTGAATCTTTCAGAGAGATGGAGAAGATAAGCAGGGACTGCTCTAGATCTTGACAAACTAGGCAATTTATTCCTGGACAGCTGCCTATGGCGACAGATTGGGCCTGACCCCCCCTCCATTAGGACAGATGGGTAGCCAGGCCAAACCTGAGTGGTGTTGCAAGTCTGCGTGCCAGGTCACAACGCCACTCACTCAAATTTGACAGGGGCCAAATGTGAGTGGCATTGGGGACAGCCTACTGAAGTGTTGCCTAGGGTGTGGGAGATTGTCTTGAGCAGCCTTGGCAGATAAACTATATTAAGAAGCTTCAGGAAAAAATGGTTGTTGCACTGCTTAATCTGAGGGAAGTGACAGACACTCAATCTACTAAAGCCCTTAAATCAAGACTGGGGTCCAGCTTTTCAAAGGTATTTAGGTGCCTAACTCCTACTGATTTCACTGAGCCTGTGTGCCTTGCTGGAAGATTTGCTTTAGCCAATTAAAAGTTATTGGGCTCCATATAAGAGTAACTCAATGAAATTCTAAGGCTTGTGTTATACGGGAGCCAGACTAAGTGAGCGAATGGTCCTTTCTGGCCTTAAATATTTTTTTTTCTGTTTTGTGACATTAGCATTTGCTGGAGCCATTACTCTCAGAACAATTATGCCAACAGCCAATTTACTGGCTGGGTTCAGAGTTTGAATTTAATTTGCCCTGTTCCCGTTCTCAAAGTAAAAGCATGTGCATTCATCGTCCTAGTTGCACTCAGATCACTGTCAGGTTTAATTGCCTCTGGCAAGGGGAATCATTAATTCTAGGAGTCACGTGCCCCAGTGATGTCTAGCAGCGTCACATCTCATATATGTATGTAGGAGCAAGATGACAACCTTCACGTGGTGCTTCTGTTAAGTGCTGGTGTTCTTTGTGCTCTGTGCAAATCCACCAACATACCAATGTCGTCAGTTGGCCACAGGACATCATTTTACCAACCTCCCAGTGAAGGTAGCAATGAGCCTCATATAAAATCTCACCAAAAAAAATAAATCCGAGTTCAGGTTTTCCTCACAATGCAGTCTAAGAAACAAGGAAATAGTGAGATGAGGCATCTTCACAGATAACTCTAGGGCTTAGGTGAGGGACAGGCACCCAGAAATCTAGAGTAAGGCAGCAGTGTGTCTATTCACTGGGGACTTATGCTGCAAAAACTGAGAAGCTGAGAGAGTTTAATTGCCTACAACATTTGGGGGCAGCTGAGTGGGAGTTTCATGGATCACAGTGGAGCCTAAAACCAGGACTTAGGCACTTAAGTCTGGGGGTTTGGTGACGAAATACCATTGTGGATCTGGGTGTGAGTGACTTCTCCACGTCATACACGGAGTCTGTGGCAGAGCCTTAAACTGAACCCAGATGTCTTGATTCCTATCCCAGTGCCTTAACCACAATAGTAATAATTATACCCAGCTCCTACATGGCACTCTTCATCAGTAGATCGCAAAGTGTTTTACAAAGGTCAAGGTCATTATCCCCATTTTACAGATGGGGAAACTGAGGTCCAGAGTGGCAAAGTGACTTGCTCAAAGTCACCCAGCAGGTCAGTGGCAGAAACCAACTGTCTTGAGTCCCAGTCCACTGCTCTACTAACTAGCCAACACTGCTTCAAGACCATCTTTCCCCTCTAAAGGCCTGGTCCAAAGCTGTTTAAATCATGGGAAAGACTCCTATTATTTCAGTGGGTTTGAGTCAGTCCTCCCCACACTCGATTCAGTTCTACTAACCCCTTCATTACACAGATCCACGAACTGATACATATTTTTTGTGAGGTTATGGTTAAGAAAAAAATCTAGATAAAAAATAGTAGAAAAAATAAAACATTGTCTCTTAAATATAATTTCTATTGATTTTTGCAGTTCTGAAAATGCATACAGTATAAAAGTACTGCCAAGAGACCTACTAGTAAATTATTCTGACACTTACGACTCATTTTCTCTATGACTTATTTTACTCTTTCCACCACTCATTTAACATTAATCCATTAATTGTCCTGATTAATATGAAACTACCATCTTTTATACACTGCCTCTTTTTTCTTCTCTTAGCTGACTGCATAAAAGCCATAGACTCCACACATAATGGGGTTTGGGAATCAAACAAAGCAAATGCCTAAGATGTGTGTCAGTTCTTAGCTTATAGGATAGGGAAAAAACACAACGGATGTCACCCAACAGTGGTCAGATATAGCACGGAATTGCCGGGAAACAGGGACTGGTGACATGGGAAGATGAATGACAGCAGAGAGTACTAAAGAAAGGTCAGTGTGGCTCTTTCATGATGATTTTGACAACTGGGATACCAGAGAGAAATTCAGATTGCTATTCTTGTGCCCAGTAAGTCTGATACTATTTTCCTTCCCACTCATATATTTTCAGGGATATTTGAGTCTAACAGTTATTTGCATAAGCCAAACATTTATTTTCCAGCGCGAGTCTTAAAGGTACCCCTCCTTGGAAACTAAATTCATTGCCAGTGGACAACAGGTTTAGAACCTTATCTCTTATGCTTAAATTAGAATTTATTTCCCAAGGTGAAAGACTGGCACTTTGCAAATTCCTTAACTCGGTGTTTCTAGTGCTGGGAGCAAGGTGGTGAGATTTGCCAGCCCTGAGGATCTCTGAGGTCTGCAGGAGGAAAGGGAAGACCCTCTCTTCTATGGAGCTCTGCCTCCAAGGGTCTGCCTCAACTGTAGCTCCCTCCACAGGTTGGGGTGGGAAATAATGCAGAGGAAACCTATTGGTCTGACATCTGAGGGTATACTAAAACCTGAAACCAATTAGTTTTCTGTAGTTGTAAGTTTCATAATGTACATTCCTGCTCTACCCTCTGCTCCTACTGACATAAATGACTTTCTGAGGCTCCTCATTCACCCCAGCTTTGCACTGGACTACAGCAGGGTTAATCCTGATTTACACCAGTATAAGTGAGAGGAGTCTGAAGCATTGGGAGGTTCATCATGGCCCATATGGAAGCAGGATTGGGCCTCTGACTAGAAAGTGTACAAGAGAGCGAGAAATGCTATAAAATAGCTATTGATTCTTAATACATATACTTTAAAAATCAGGTAGAGTTTGTTATCAAGAAACTCTTGCAAATAGATGCATCTCAAGCGAATTATGGTTATTAAAATGTGTTTGAGTTTAGTTACATCAAATTGAACTGCTTTTACCTATTGGGCATTTACTTAACACAGTCAGTTATCTATTTAACTCAAATTATCATTTGTTAAGTGCATTAAGAACATATACTTTTTATTATAACAGGGCTAAGAGAGTAAGAATAGTAATAGAGCCATTTTGTGTGTGTATGTTTCTATATTTGATCATTTCCAAGTAGCTGCAAAGCAAAGAGATCAGTCAGGAGACTGAGCGAGACAGGGTGAAGTCCTCAGGATGATCAAGAGCTATGAGAGCTTTACTGAGGACACATGGTTGGGTGATTGTCTCTGGAGGAATGACAGTACAGGAGAAGGACCAGCTGTGTGAGAGTTTGTAGAGTCAGCATTTTAGAGGACGAGGGTATAAAAATGCAGTAATAAAGAGCAGCAATTGGGTAACTCTAAGAGCAGTCGAGGGGAGCAGAAGGGAGAAATGCACTAAAAGCAGTAGGAATAGTTTCTAATTACAATGCCTATTACATTAATTGAAGCTACAATCTACCCAGGCAGGAAAAAGAGCATAAGCATCTCCCCCAAATCTTTGCACAAGAAATGGGGCTTGTGATGTGTATGTCCAGATTATGTCTTCCTTCCAAGTCTGATCCAAACCCCATTCAAGTTAATGGAAACAGTCCCACTGACTGCGATAGGTTTTGGTTCAGGATCATAGTGCACAAGGCTGAGTTAGAGGGTATATAATACACCCAGCTAACATGATCTATAATTAGATTTCACCAACTCAGTACCAAGTGTGAACATCCAAAGTACTACAATAGTCTAAACGGAGTCACAGACAGGCCCCTTAGATACTCCAGTCCAGTCTATCTTGCCACCCAGACAAGCTTGACTGTGTGATAAATGGTCACTTATACCAAAAATCACAAATTATTTAGCTTACACCCAGACCCAAGAGACCAGTCACTCACCCAGATCAATTTGCAGCCTAGATCTCACACCAAAGACAATGCTGGTAGCCAATTCTATAGTGAACGAAGTAAAGGTTTAATAGACAAGAAAACAGAGTGATCGTTATTTTCAGATTAAAGCAGATAAAATGTGTGTACTGGTGAGTCACAGGCTATAATTTTAAAAGGTAACAGAGATGTAGAAATCTGCCAGTTTCCCAAAAGTCTTTCAGGGCTCTGAGTAACAATCAAACTCTCCATCTTCTCATTCGGTTATTCTGCCCTGTTAGAATCCAAACAGTTAGAGAGAGAGAGAGAATTTTTCCTTGTGTGCATATTTATAGCCTCTTCTCACAGAAACCAAGCTGACCGCAATGGTTCCTATGCAGGTTCCTTCTTCATGGAGGTGTGCGAAGAGAGGGGAGGAATGCACTTAATGTCTTTGCTCCTTGATCTCACGCAATGGTTCATTTCTGTTTAATTAAACAAGATTTAACATCTTCTTGTTACAGACCATCATTTGCATTACACGAGGCTGACTCCCTGTTTGATGAGTTATATAGTCCAAGCCTTACAATGCAAATGCTTGATGGGGTATAGTTGAGTGAGAACAATACATGCAGCATGCTACAAGCATTTTATAACACACTAAACACGTTCTTGTCAACTTTACATGTAATATTTATTTTGATAATGCTAATACACTGTAAGTAAGACTGATTTCTAGCCATGCATTTGGAAATTTTCAGTGAGGCGTGGAGCCTTGGCATGAACTGGCATCTGGTCTACCAACATCACAACATGTTATGAGTGGGTGGTATTTTTTAATGCTTTGGGTGGAAGGAAGCACTTTGAAATACAGACAAATGACAACCTGACATCAGAAGAGCTTACTGCAGAGCAATGGCTGGCAGATGGCATTCTGAGCTGGGGAGACAGCTGAATAAGACAGGAGCCTCTGACTACATGCTCAGAGAACTAGAGAGAGACGAAAGAGGTTGTGATGAATAAAGTGGGGGGAGGGAGGGGAAACAGCTTCCTTTGATGGACACCCAGCCAGCCAGTTAGCTGTAAAATCCCTCTTGGTAGCTGTTCGTTACTTGCTTTAGTGTAGAGGGTTAAAAAGGTCCCCCAGGTAAAGAATAAAAAGTGGGCACCTGACCAAAAGAGCCAATGGGAAGGCTAGGACTTTTTAAAATGGGGAAAGAAACTTTCCCTTTGTCTGTTGTTCTCTGGGCTGCAGGGACAGAGCAGCAACGCTATAAGCAGAAATGCTGTGTAAGGTTTGAACCAGGTATGAAAAAGTATTTTCCATACCTAGAAGGAATAATTTGGATAGGGAATGTTTAGTTAGATACTATCAGGTTTTTTTTCTTATTTTGGCTTGTGGCTCTCCTCTCCGCTAAGCCCCTGATGCTTTTGTTTGCTTGTAACCTTTAAGCTGAACCCCCAAGAAAGCTAGTTTGAATGCTTAATTTTTGGAAATGCTCGTTTAAAATATAGCAAATGCCTAAGTTCCAGATGTATTTTCTCTCTTTTTATTTTAATAAAATTTACCTTAAGAACACGATTGGATTTGGTTGTGCATATTGTTTAATTAGCTGATAGCCACAGCTAATTTCCTTTGTTTTCTTTCTTAGCTCTTCGTGGGGGGGGGAGGGGGCTGAAAGGGCTTGAAGATACCCCATAGGGAGGAATTCTCAAGTGCTCCTTCCTGGGCTGAAAGTTTTTTTTTTTTTTTTTGTTTTTTTTTTTTTTGCATTTGGGTGGTGGCAGCGTTTACCAAGCCAAGGTCAGAGAGAAACTGTAACCTTGGGAGTTTAATACAAGCCTGGAGTGGCAAGTATTAATTTTTAAGATCCTTGTGCTCCCCCACTTCCTGCACTTGGAGTGACAGAGTGGGGATTCAGCCTTGACAGAGGTATACCTGTTTGGGATAGTTTTGCTGCTCACTTGGACATGGCAGATGTTTTCCCAACAGGCAGGAAACAGGAGGAGTGACATTTCTTCATTCGTTTTAGTAAAGGTGTACACATAAAGAAAGAGAAAGGGAGTTCTATAATAAAGGGGATCCCCCTTCCTTTTCATATCCAGAGAAAAATAGATTAGCTTCTGTCAAGTTTCCTTCCCCACTCTGAACTCTAGAGTACAGATGTGGGGACCTGCATGAAAACCTCCTAAGCTTACTTTTACCAGCTTAGGTTAAAACTTCCCCAAGGTACAAATTAATTTTATTCTTTGACCCTGGATCTCCACTGCCACCACCAAACTCTAACTGGGTTTACTGGGAAATGTAGGTTGGACACGTCTTTCCCCCCCAAAATCCTCCCAACCCTTGCACTTCCTGGGGAAGGTTTGGTAAAAATCCTCACCAATTTGCATAGGTGACCACAGACCCAAACCCTTGGATCTGAGAACAATGAAAAAGCATTCAGTTTTCTTACAAGAAGACTTTTAATAGAAGTAAAGGAATCACCTCTGTAAAATCAGGATGGTAGGTACCTTACAGGGTAATTAGATTCAAAACATAGAGAATCCCTCTAGGCAAAACCTTAAGTTACAAAAAAAGACACACAGACAGGAATAGTCATTCTATTCAGTACAGTTCTTTTCTCAGCCATTTAAAGAAATCATAATCTAACGCATACCTAGCTAGATTACTTACTAAAAGTTCTAAGACTCCATTCCTGTTCTGTCCCTGGCAAGAGCAGCATACAGACAGACACAGACCCTTTGTTTCTCTCCCTCCTCCCAGCTTTTGAAAGTATCTTGTCTCCTCATTGGTCATTTTGGTCAGGTGCCAGCGAGGTTACCTTTAGCTTCTTAACCCTTTACAGGTGAGAGGATTTTTCCTCTGGCCAGGAGGGATTTTTAAAGGGGTTTACCCTTCCCTTTATATTTATGACAGTTTCCCATGACAGTACCAGTGTAGTAGAAAAAACAAGTTCTGGGAGCCTGGATTTAATTACGTTTTAAGTAGTGCATAGGCCTTGTGCTATACATCTGAAAAGGTATGAATTTCACCCTTAGAGAACTTAACAGTTTCCACTGGGGGTTCCTTTTCATGGTACCCTCTGTAGAATAAAAACAATGGGCCAGATTCTCAGCTAATGTAAATTGGTATAATTCTACTGAAAATCATTTTGATCAAAGATGGGAATACAATTTTTATTTTATTTATCTGCCCACATTTCCCCCCTTACTTACAAAATTTACTGAAGAACCACTGCCCCCACTAAAAACCCCAAAGCCACACCCACCCACCCTTCCTCTCTTATGGAGCATATTAAAAATGGTAGCAAATAAAGAATACAATATCATACGCTTTCCAAGCATAATATAAACAATAAACTGGAGGTTTTTCATGTAAACAGTTTGGTAAAAAGGAGGAATTGGAGATCCATAATAACCAACAGCCACAAAACAAGTTGTAAAGAGAATTAAATGAGTGAAATGACATATTGAATGCTGACATCCAGTGAGCACTTTGATGATAATAATAAGATTCCTCAGATGTATTCATGCTGCACAGAGGGGTAAAAGAGAAGGTTTGGTCTATTAAAATGATAGCAAAATGAGGACAGCAATGGAGATGTGTAAAAATGATGTGAGAAGAACAGGAAGGAGAACCTGTAAGGCAATAATACCCTGTGATCTGGTGTGGTAAGGAAGGGCATAGGTAACAAACACAATAGCTATTTGAAATTATATGTATTTAAGATAATAGACCAGATCCACAGCAAATATGACTTGACATAACTTCACTGACTGTAAACAGAGGAACACCAATTTACACCAGCTGACGATTTAGCCCACAATATGAAATACCCAGTCTGCATACTCAGTGGAGAACAAATTCATCTCCGGCATAAGCAGCTGCAGCTTCCATCAGAGAGAGTGGGAATTGTTCCCACATACAGCACGCATGAATTTGGCTCACGCTGTGCCTGAGCCAAAGCATACTGAAGTCAATGGAAAGCCTGCCAGTGTCTGTAGTGAGTTTTGGATTAGAATACAGGAACTCCTCACTTAAAGTCGTCCCGGTTAATGTTGTTTCGTTCTTACGTTGCGGTTGCTGATCAATTAGGGAACATGCTCGTTTAAAGTTGTGCAATGCTCTCTTCTAACGTCATTTGGCAGCCGCCTGCTTTGTCCACTGCTTGCAGGAAAAGCAGCCCGTTGCAGCTAGCTGGGGGGTGGTTGGCCCCCGCTGCCATGTGCTGCTGCTGTTCTCTGCCTTGGAGCTGCTCCCCAAGACTTCTGCTTGCTTTGTGGGGGGGAGGGGAAGAAGAGGGGGACTAATGTCAGGGTGTCTCCCTACCCCCTTCTTCTGCACCCCGCTTACCCCATCTTCCATAGAGCAGGGGGGACACACGGCCAGAGGGAGCTGCTGCCTTGGGCAGCAGCTGCAGTTGCGGTCTTGTCTCAGCTTGCTGATTTAATTAACAAGGCAGTGTACTTCTGACCCCACTCTTCATACTTAAAGGGGAAATGCTCATCTCTATCTCTCAAACACACACAGGGTGTGTGTCTCTGTCTCTGTCTGCCCTCCCTCCTTTCCTGCTGCCTTGTAGAGTGTGAGAGTTAACCCTTGAGGACTCAGCCAATTGCTAGTTCATCATTTAGCAGTAAGGCATTCCCTGGGAAATATCCCACCCTCTGACTCCTCCACCTCAACCAAGCTGCACAATCCTCATCACTGTGTACCAGTATTAAATTGTTTAAAACTTATACTCTGTGTGTGTGTGTATATATATAATACAGTCTTTTGTCTGGTGAAAAAAATTTCCCTGGAACCTAATCCCATCATTTACATTAAGACTTATGGGGAAATTGAATTCACTTAACATAGTTTCGCTTAAAGTCACATTTTTCAGGAACATAACTACAACGTTAAGTGGGGAGTTCCTGTATATATTTGGCATTTTTGGGTTTTTTTTCCAAATTAAGTTGTATGGTAAGGTGTATTGTAATCAAACATATGAACTACATAGCAGGGAGATACAGCTATACATCATTCTACCTGGCATTCTGGTTTACTATACAAACAACAATTCACTCGTCAGCTCATGTAAAGAGGAGTAGTTCCACCAAGTCAGAGATCCTTTGGGAGCTGCCTAGTTTGGAGACAGACCTTGTTATCTTTTTTGTAGAGGAGCAGATCCTATGCCCAACAGCACCTGTTTGGGTTCTTCTTATTCCATGTAAGGTGAATTCAAGAGATGCTAGTTGCCACAGGCCTGCTGGGGAGATTGTCATCATAGGTGGTCAGGATGGGTGCAGATAAAATTGGTTGGCATTATCTGAGACAGTGGTCAGGCAAACGGTGAGTTGTGACATCTGCTCATCTCTCTGTTCATTTGATTACTTCATCTTCCCTAATAGTCCATTTCACCCAGCTGTGGCATCATGTCTGACCACTAAAAGAAAAGGAGTACTTGTGGCACCTTAGAGACTAACCAATTTATTTGAGCATGAGCTTTCATGAGCTACAGCTCACTTACGAAAGCTCATGCTCAAATAAATTGGTTAGTCTTTAAGGTGCCACAAGTACTCCTTTTCTTTTTGCGAATACAGACTAACACGGCTGTTACTCTGAAACCTGTCTGACCACTGGAGCTAGCTCATCAGCTTTTGTAAATTGCTTAGTTCCACTGAAATCAGTGAAGACACACTGATGGACACCAGCTTTGGATCTGACCCTAGATCGTAAGGAACAGGCACTGTTTTGTACTTGACTGTTCAATAGGGCCTTGATCAGCGTTCCTGGCAAATTCCTATAATATAAATAAATACAATAGTCAGTTGGCACATACTGGAATCAGCAAGGAGCTGAAGAAACGTTCTGTTAAGAGCAGCTGTCAAATTATCAAACGTCATGTGACATCACCTATAGCAATTTTACATCTTGGACCAACTTAGAGAAACTGTGTTTGCTAAGGACCTGAGAAATAAATTGATACAAATGTGTCTTGAATTGTCTGTTTTAATAATCAAAACATGCTGCTAAAATAGCAACACTTCCTCCTGTACCTTCTGAATAAAATATATAATCTGAAAATTCTGATGGGCCACATCTCTACTAAAACTTGTAAAACTGAAATAGCAATAGCTTAGGGGTGTACCTACAAGATGAACCTATTTATCACAACTTAATGAAGGCTAACACATTAAAGCACTCTCTTCAAAGTTTGCAACAGTAATTGCTCTAGCTTAGGCTTCAGGTCTCTGAACTGATCAGGATTGATGAAGCCTGACTTCAGAACACTCTCATAGGTTTTTTAAATGGTCTTTGGTAGGAGAAATAAAACATAGTTGACTAATGATTCTAGGAAACTTTAGAAAAAGTTAAGTAAGAAAAATAGCTGCTTTTTTCCTTCTCTCTACAATATTCCAGAAGCATTCACCCAGGGTGAGAGGACATCAGGAGGTAAATTTTACCCCAAAATTACAATAAGTGCTATCAGATCTCATGCTTCAGAGTATAAGCTTTTAATACTATAGGGGGTCAGGAAGTAATTTTTCCATCAGTCCCTTTATAAGGTTCTACAATTAGCTAATATAGCTGCAATGTGGGTGATTTTCCACCTTCGTCTGAAGCATCAGTTACTGGCCAGTGCTAGATGCAGAATATTAGGCTGAATGCATCTAAGAGCTCACATGGCAGGACAAATCCTGTGCTTTGATTTTTTTAAAATAGGGTTTGATATTAACAAGACTCACATAGCTAAATGCCTGTGCACCAGAGTGAAAGTATAGCTTTAAGGAATATTTGATTTGAATGTGAGGTTAGTGGGCTGTAGGACTATGCAGAATTTCCATTTAAATCTGTTACATACCTGACAGCAGTTTTGGTTTGAGTCTGACCTGCAATCATAAACAAGCAGTGACATTTTTTTTCCCTTCAGAATTGTTTGGTCCCCATCTTCGAAGTTATTTATGTACCCAACTCTCATTGAAATACCTAAACACACTGGAGGATCTGGGCCTTTGTGTCCAAGAACTATTTGATGTTTTAGGCAAACTTTGCTTTTTCTATTTATTCATAAACATTCAGATGTGTTTGTGAAGGGTTCCCGCCCGGGGTGCCATCTGGAACTGGGGTACCACTGAGCCCCCCCGACCCACCAGCCTGGGCTCCCTCTACACTGTACTGCTGTGAGCAGCCTGCCAAGCCCTCTCCCAGGCTCCAGCCTTCACTTTTACCAGCACACATACAGGTAGGGACATACCCAGCTGCAGTTACATACAGACACTGTGATCAGCTCTGCAGGGGGAGGCTTCAGCTAAGGAACTTCCCAGCTACTCAGGCACCCCTCCCCTCTGGGGTGTAAACTCAAAATGATACTGTCTTGCACTGCATAACTGTACAGTGTAAGCTCATGAAATGTGCCCCGCACCCCAACGTGGAGAGGAAATTACAACAGCTTTTCACGCTGAGTTATGATTTCCCCACACACACTGGTTTTAGACAAAGCAAAAACAAGTTTATTAACTACAAAAGATAGATGTTAAGTGATTATAAGGGATAGAAAACAGATCAAAGCAGATTACCTAGCAAATAAACACGCAAACTAAGCTTAAAATACTACATAGATTGGATATGAGTAGCAAATTCTCACCTTAAATGATGTTACCAGCAGGCTACAGATTCTTAAGGGGCAAGCTGCACTGATTTACAGCTTAAAATCCTCAGGTGTTCCATTCACAGGCTAAAAATCCCTTTAGCCTGGGTCTAGCACTCCCCCCAGTTCAGTCTCTCTGTTCCTTAGATGTTTCCAAAAGTCTCTTTGGGTGGGGAATCAGTGAAGAACCATAATGATGTCACTCCCCTACCTTAAATAGCTTTTGCATATGGTGGGAACCCTTTGTTTCAAAGCTTGGTTCCCATGCCAGTCAGTGGAAAAATACTAGAATCACAAGATGGAGTTCAGTATCAGGTGACCTGGTCACACGTCCCTATAATGTCACAGCAGCCATGAGTTGGAGGCAGTTTGTAGAGTCCTCAGGAAGACTCCCCAGGTTCAGGTAGATAAACTTCTTCTAAGGCCTATTGTTTTCCTAATGGCTCATTAACCTGAATGGACCCTTCCCAGCCAGCCACCTAGACTGAGAGCCTTTTGCCTAGTGGGTGTTCCCCAGGTGTAAACATATTTTTAACGCAGATACATAGTCAATATTCCTAACTTCAGATACAAAAATGATACATGCATGAAAATAGGATAATCATATTCAGCAAATCATAACCTTTTCAATGATATCTCACATGATCAATCTTGCATAAAATACATCAGAATTATGGCATAATCATATCTTTATGAAGACTATGGGGGTGCAGGGTCACAGCATTCAGAGTTCATGCTGCATTTCAGATTTGATCCACGCTTGTTGTGACAGGATATGCAGGGCAATTCAGATGGTATTTTCCAAGACAACCACTAGTTCCACTTTTGGTTTCTGTGAAATCACACAAATCCATTGAAAATGACCCTTGACTATAGATTTGCAATGTGATTCAACCGTGGGAAAGCCTGCTTCATTCCATTTGTCATGGGGTACACTCACCACTGGGGTGCTCCCTTGTGATTGCATTGGGTGGTTAGCTCTGCCTGTTCTGATGCCCCCTATGACACTGGCACTGCTAGTAATATCTCCATTACTGTTCTTTCCATGGTTTTACTTAACCATGCTGTGAAGGAAATTGGTCTGTATGCCTCAGATCTTGAGAACAACTTCCCCAGTTTCCTCTCTGGGAGAATAATACCATGTTTCCAGTCCTTAGGTATTTCACCTTTTTGCCATATGTTGTTATATCATTTTAGTATCCTCAAGCTTCCCAGCCCCCTTCTGCTCTCAACTTCCTAGCTTCATACAAGCTCAGCTTCCCTCTGTCCAGCTGGGCTTCATCTTCAAGTACTTCTTGTCATTCAAGCCCAAGTCTCCCCCCCAGATGCAGAATACCAGTTGTGACATTGCACTCCATATGCTTATGAATGCAAATATGATATAACTGGAAAATGCTTTATGCAGAAGTCTCTTGTGAGGTATCATTACAAACCTTATAATCTACTGAGTGTGTTCATCCTATTTGTATGTATGTGTCATTCTTGTATCTGAAGCTAGAAATATAAACTATAACTCTGAGGTCCTATTGTAATTATGCAACGTGTGGACCATTAATGGTGGTTTAGAATCTTGATGGCTCCCATTGACTAGGACAATTGGTTGGAGATGGTTTATTTACCTGTAAGCCTTCCTGTGTATGTGTGAACCAGCCCGTGGGTAATGAAGGTCTTACAGTGATATATGACTGTGTCACATGATACTGGAATCCATCTTAAATCTGGTACTTTTCCATTTAGAAGAAGGGGTGGGGACCCAGAGAAAGACAAATGATTCCCACCTTGTGCCAAAGCTATAAAAAGAGGTGGAACTGAACAAAGAGGGATCCCAGTCATGAAAACACCTCTAGTTTCCACCTAAAATGTCTTCTGGAACTAACAAGGACTGTACCAGGGCAAGGATTGGGTCCAGACTAGGAAGGAGTCTAGTCTATGAAAAAAGCTTTTTGAACATCTCTGAGGGTGAGTTTTTACCTGTAAACAGTTTCTTAATGTATTAGGCTTAGACTTGTGTGTTTTTGTTTTATTTTGCTTGGTGACTGTCTATTATTACTTGAAACCACTTAAATCCTACTTTTTATTCTTAATAAAATCACTTTTGTTTATTATTGAACCCAGAGTAAGTGATTAATACCTGGGGGAGCAAACAGCTGTGCATATCTCCCTATCGATGTTATAGAGGGCAGACAGTTGATGAGTTTACCCTAAGCTTTATACAGAGTTAAACAGATTTATTTGAGGTTTGTATTCCATTGGGAACTGGGTGTCAGGGTGCTGGAGATAGGTGACCTGCTGAGCAGTTTTTGGTTAAAGCCTGCAGCTCTGGGGGCACGGACCAGTCCTGGGTGTGTGTTGCTAGCATGTCTGGCTCAACAACGCAGGGTTCTGGAGTCCCAAGCTAGCAGGGAAAATGGGCTCAGAGGTAATTCCAGCACGTCAGGTGACAGTCCCAAGGGGGTCTCTGTAACCAAATCCATCACACCAGGTTAAATAGTTGCTTCTGAGCCACCTTAACCTCTTCGTGGCAGGTGGCAGGTGAACACCCCATCACACCAGCCTTGATCTTTTTGAAGGTTTGTGAACTCATGCAAACAGGTTGTGATGTATCAGATTTTTAAAAATACCTACACACATGAAATCAAGCTTCAAAAGATTTCAACATCTCTAGTGTACAATAATTCAGCTGCAGATTAATAAAATTTAATGGAAGTTCTGCAGTTAAACTCACAGCACAATGTTTAAAAAATGATCCTTAGAAATTGCCCATTTTTGGTCTAATCATGCAGGGTTTTGTAATTCATGCATGGTCTTTCTCTGTCCTCGTCTGATTGCGTGTTTGTCCAAACATCTTCCTCCACAGCTCTCACAGTGTCTTCACCTCAACTTCACTCACACCTGCCCGTCTTCTCTCCTGCCCTATTCCCCTCACTTCCATGTCCCTTCTCCCTCTGCCTGTCTTTCCATTTAGCTTAACCCTCCTGAGTAAATCCAACCTCGCCCCCAAAAATATGGAACTAACATGTTTGCCATTGCATTGTTCACTCTACTTATGTATTAGAACTCAATCTGTGTCTGTTTTATCTATTTAGGCTGTCAGGTCCTCAGGACTGGGACTGCTGTTACTTCATGCTTCTACAGTACCTAGCACAATGGAGCCCCATTCTTTGTCGGGCACTAGAGTCATAAACGTTTTCATTATTACCACCACCACCACTAGCTAAGTAGGAAGGAAGTGTTAATTATACTCTTCAAACCTTAAGAATGTACTAATATCTAAAATGTTTAGCTATTATTCAATTATGGATGTAACAGTCTAGTGTCAAAGCTCCATGGAAAACAATGATGTGTAATGAGGAAAGACAGATATTGGACAGCATATATATTACCAAGGTACAATGAGGTGTTGCTAGATGAATTGTAAGCAAAAGAGTTCATTGATGTTGGCATCACTGTTTGTTATCGTACCTAGAGTATATGTAGCTGTCTGTTGCAGTTGTTTTAATCAATTCCTCTTTCCAGCATTGTCTTCTTCAATTCATACACACCTGGGTGAAAAAAGTTCATCAGTTATTCAAAACTAAGCACACTAGCTTGGCTCGATACAAAACACATGTCCCTGTCCATATACACTGATTGGAATGGATTTACAGCTTATTTAAATACATATTTAATTGACTGTTGCCCAGTAGTCAAAACTCTGCATGCCAAATAAAATACACATGGAAAGACAACATGTCACAGGCATTCCATTTCTGCCCTCCAGTAAATTTTTCACTTCATCCTTAATAGCATCTGTTGAGTGGATGCTTCCCATCAGTTTCCTGGGGGGTGTTGCAGGAGATGGAAATCAGGAGGTAGTTATGTATGAAACTAGGCCACTAGCAATCTGTTCCTAACAGCAGTGTTACTCACTGACTGCACAATTCAATTCTCAGTGGGCAGAGGCACATTTCTTAATTCAGGGACTAATATGAGTGTCAGTGGCTACTCATGGAGCACTCCAATGAAGGAACATATCTACCTTCAGAGGTGGCTGCCCCACTCAATGCAGAGTTCCCCCAGAAAATCCTTACTTCTCTCACAGGGTCAATTTTGTAAAGCATGTTGAGGTCCTTTGATAAATAGTGCTAAACTTGGAAGAAAATTCCCATGTGAGGCAGTGTCAGGCCAGTTATTCTGTTTGTTCACTTGAATGTATTTACTGGAAATATTTCTTATGCTGCTCATTCCCTTGAGGAAGTGTACTTATTACTTGGGTATCCTGCATTAATTTTTTGAAGCAAACAAATGACAGCTACTCTTCTCTTTGAAGGCTGATCTTTATCATCTGGAAACAGAACTAGCTGCTTTATAAATGAATTGCAACAGAGGACAAAAATATACATGCATATTCTGTATTCATATTAGGTGGGCAGGGAAGAAATGTAATGCCCAGCACCAGCTGCACAAGATCTCATGTGAGAGAGGACAGAGAGTGAAGTCAGTACAAGATTCCCTGGCTTTGTTTCTATTATGTTTCAGGATTTCCACTGAGAACCATCTTATGTAAGAAACACTGACACAAATAGTGACTTCCTGCAGAGGCAAGTGTAGCTTGGCTACTAGTAGCTCAACCAAGAGTGTGTTGCTTGTTCAAACTACTGTTCACAGACCACAAAGGGACTTCACTGTGAATGGGCTGGAGGCAGAAATTGTAGATTGGAATTCAGGTCTGAACTTCCCAACCTTTCAGGGAGATTGGCATCTTTGGCTGATTTTTTTCTTTCACTTTGGAAGTGAATTAAAATAAGCCAAATTAAGGCTACTTTAATTTTGAATGAGAGTGTCCACAAAGGTTTTAATTCAGTTTAACTAATCCACTTTAAACATACACCTTTAGTAAATTTGGATTAATTTTCCTAGGGTGTCACTGAGTAGACAAACCTTAATTCACACTTTCCAGAACAATAACAACACTTACGACTTTTGACCTTTAAAGTGCTTTACAAGTCTAATCAGTCCTCACAGAACATCTCAAAGTTAGGTAACTAGGTATTGTTATAATAGTTTAACAAATGGGGAGAACTACATACGGCTCCATAACTGTATCCTCAGCTGTGCGGCCATAGTAGTAAAGTGCTCACATTTGATCACTCACAATCTCCCCTTGCTGCAGAAAATCACTCTTCCTTTATCCCCAGCATCCTCTTCTGAATCAGAGACCCTTAGACTCACTGCTGCTCAGTGACTCTGCAGGAAGAACAGAGGGGCAAGATTCATGAGCATCCAATCAAGGTGTTGAGGGCTCATTTGCATGTCCTTCCTGCCCCTTCCGGAGCGCCACAGGTTCTAACTGCAGAGACACTCCACACCCCTTTTCTGGGTATCCTCACAACAGACAGAGGAAAAATGGGATGGTCTTGTGGTTAAGACACAAGAACAGGACTCTGGGTTCAACTTCCATTTCTGCCACAGGCTCCCAGCAGGACCCAGGGTAAGTTCCTTTATTGCTCCGCACCTGTTTCCCATCTGTAAAATAAGGATAATAGTCCTTCCTTTAATGTTTTTTTCTCTTTGAGGCAAGGATTGTCTCTTACCATGTGTAAATACAGCATCTTGATCCTGGGGATACAGATCTTGGTTGGGTCAGCAGATGTTAATGTAATAACAATAAATAACAACTGGTGCAGAGTTCCCTGGGGTAGGAATAAGGGACTTCTGTGCCCCTTGTTCTCCTGTTAATCTGGGACAGGACTTACCTATTAAAGAGTCAAAGACATGATGTGGTACAAGTATCTCATAGAATCATAGAATCATAGAATATCAGGGTTGGAAGGGACCCCAGAAGGTCATCTAGTCCAACCCCCTGCTCGAAGCAGGACCAATTCCCAGTTAAATCATCCCAGCCAGGGCTTTGTCAAGCCTGACCTTAAAAACCTCTAAGGAAGGAGATTCTACCACCTCCCTAGGTAACGCATTCCAGTGTTTCACCACCCTCTTAGTGAAAAAGTTTTTCCTAATATCCAATCTAAACCTCCCCCACTGCAACTTGAGACCATTACTCCTCCTTCTGTCATCTGCTACCATTGAGAACAGTCTAGAGCCATCCTCTTTGGAACCCCCTTTCTGGTAGTTGAAAGCAGCTATCAAATCCCCCCTCATTCTTCTCTCAGAAGTCTGTTGCACATTACTCCATTGTCATGAAAAAAGGGGTACATTTTGAAATATTTTCAGGGAAATTGCCCAGATTTAATTGGAAGTGAACAAGTTTCCTCAAACTCTGAACACTACTGGGCACACAGAGTGAAGGATATTTCATTTCAACATTCAATTTTAGTCATTACCAGTCATGGTGTCTGTGAACTTCCTGTACATGTGCAGAATAAACAGTCTTTTTCCATTTTCACTTGTTTTAGCAGAGAATTTTAAACAGATGGCGTTTATCATCTCAACTGCCTTTTATTTTTTAAAGGAATTGTCTGAGACGTTCTCCCTAGCACCGTGCTGAGAAATCCAAACGTACCATCAGTATATGAAGACCACCTTGATAAACTGTCTAGTGATGTTTTGAGGGGTTAGCTTTCTCCTAAAGTCATCTGGTCTTTGAAATTTGCTAGCACTGTAGATGTAACTGTCAATAGCTATAGCACACCTCTGGTACCATACTGTACAGTAAACAAACTCAACACAGCCTCCAGTGCTGAACCTGTGAGATGGTGAGTTTCTCAGGTTCCACTGGGGGCAGACTAAGTTTGCAACACAGTCTGTTTTGCCAGCAAATACTCAATTCTTTCTTCTTTCAAGGCAGTTTTTTCCCCGATCGCATCCCGAAAATGTCTCTTTATGTTCCATTGCATATGAAAAACAGTTGTGCACTTAAAAGTACATGTATGAAGGTAAAAGATTAAACAGCTTGATTGTTTGTTTGTACCGCATCTCATTCCATCAACAAGACATAAAATGCTTTTTTGAAAATATTCCTTCATCTATTTTGCTGGTAATAGCATGCAAATCCCCAACAGTATGGCATAGTTTGAATCTTAATTTTAAAGCAGACTAGGACAAAATACAATCATGCCGGTCTGTATAGTCTTTGGCCGGTTTTAAGAACTTGGGGAATTTGAACATTGCCTGAAATGAATATGACCTAAAAGCAAATGGATAACATGGTGGCCTCTGTTTTTTAATGTTACCCATGACTCAGAGGAGCATGCCAGTATTATACTTCAATTAACTAGATGTTTCCATTTACTTGGCCCATTGTTAAAAGGTATCTCAGGGATATGGCTATCCTTTATTAAAATGTAAAATGACCCTGTCTCTTATAATACACAAACAGAAAAAGAAAAGGAAAAAAACAAAACAAGTTTACTCAAATAAAATTGTTAGTCTCTCAGGTGCCACAAATCCTCCTTTTCTTTTTACCTGATTTCAGATTACTTACCATTTAGCAGATTAAATCCTTAAATGACTGGACTGTTAAAATTTAAGGATGGAGCCTCCTCAAAATATATGATGTATTGAGAGCTTCCTATGAGACCAGATCCTCAGCTGATGTAAATATTTGTGTAGCTCCATTGACTCCAGAGGACCTATGCCCATTTACACTAGCTGAGGATCTGGGTCTGAGAATCTAATGTATAATGGATCCAATCCTGCTCCCACTAAAGATGGGTCAATCTCCCGTTGACTTAATTGGTAGCAGAGGATCAAATCCATATATAGGACAACTAAATAGCACAATATATAAACCAAAATGGATACCTTTCCCATGGCTCTCTGTCTACACTGGTGTCTCTCTGAATTTGCAATTCTGCTTGTTGATATTGATAAAAGAGCAAATATCAATTGTAAGGCATCCATTGATTTTTATTTAATAATCAGACCTCATAATATGGACCAATAGAACCAGAAATATTAGGCCAGTTACAAAACCTATGGTATCAAGCTTTTACTCCTTAAACGGAATGGAATTAAGAGAGTTAGATCATGGATGCTTGTAACGGCTGGGAGAATGCTAGTTCCTTATTTATATATGACTTACTTAAATTGGTATTCAAATAACCGTGCTGTTCCGCAAAACGTAATTAAGCGATTGATCATTTAAAAGTTGTTGTTTAAACAGGAAAGAAATGCATATGTTGTTTAACTTAATTATAAGCCCCACTTTTTTAGAGAGACAGAGGTGTTATGTGTTTTTAATAAAGTTAAAAGGAGGTGAAAAAACTCTCCTTTAGTTTAAGCCACACAGAACTGTGGCTTGGTGTTTGCCCAGCAGTGAAGGCCTCAGTCCAGTCTACTGAAATCAATCAAAATCTTTCCCCTGACTTCAGGGGGCTTTGGATCAGACTCAATCTCAGGCTTGTCAGTAGAAAGTAAATGTATTCCCTCCTTTTTTTTCCTTTCTAGATTGTAACCTTCTTCAGACAGGGACTGGGCCTTTCAATATGTCTGTACAGAGCTACACAGCTTTTCACAGCTAGATAGATAATGTGCTTATAAATACTTTGTATATGTACCTTCTTCATATTAGTCTGTACAGTGAGTTTGCCCTCCCAGAAGGGGTTAAATACTGAATTTGATAAATCTAAGTTGGGAGATTGTACTGAATAAAGTGTTCAGGAAATACAACAGCTCTGTGTATTATGTGACAGACCTAGTTTTGGAGGTGATCTGAGGTTTCCCGTTCCAGGATCTAGGCATCCAGGCAGAGTGTATGTGAAATGTCTTGGCAAAATGCCATTATGTCTTAGAAATAAAAGTGAAAGAATGCATGGGACTCTAATGGAAAATAACAGAACCTAGTACAGTATACATGCATCTCATGTTATCATTTTAAAAGTAAGGTGGACGAGCAACTGTGATATGTTCCTTATTCTCTTCCTCCTTCTGCCGTGACAGATATATTAAGGGTCAGATCCTCAGCTGGGATAAATTGCCAGTTTCCATTGAACTCAGTGATACTATGCTCATTTACCACAGTTGAGGAGCTGGCCTTTGGTATTTATAAAATTAATTTATACTCATTGGCTCAGTTGTTCCTTGAACAAATCTAATAAAGCTAAAGTGTGAAGCAGGCCATGTGATTGGATGTGTTGAAAGTTCTGTCTCCATAGGAGACTGTTTTGGGAGGCAGTGTCTCCATTAGATAGGACACTGGAGCGGGATTTAGAAGACCTGAGTTTTATACCTGGCTCTGTAATCAGTATGCTAGATAACCTTGTCTTTTGGTTCCCTGTCTATAAAATGGGGAGTAGAGATACTGACCTTTATAAAATTTCAACAGTAGTCTATGAGAGCTAGGTATTGTTATAGTAATCATTGTGTGGTATAGCTTGGCTTTGGTGAGGTTTAACATTGCAAACTTAAAAGGCCAATTTAAGAGAAATGTTAACTCAAGTTTACGAGTTGACACTGCAAGAGTGATAAGCCTTTCCCATTTTAATTAAAAGCCATGCACTCTGTAGTAAATAAATTATATGAGAGCCTCTTAAAAGGTTAGGAAAATGTTCTCTCTTATTCCATTAATTTAAATGAACTGCTTTATTCATCTGAATATGAGAGGTTCAGGTACCATAGAAGTCACTGAAAGTGACCCTTCTTTTGGCGGGCACTGGGGTCAGTTTATCTAGTTTCACCTGAGTGTTACAGAGTTTTGCAGCTCCTTAGATAGACTGAACTTACCTCTACTCACATTGACCGAGGAACTTTCTGAACATAAGTAGCTTTCAGAGTGGTACGACTTTATAAGCTCGAAATTCAACACTGAATTTTGCTTTCTCTGTAGCTCTTATTTATTTTAACAGAGGTGGTGCTGATTTAAGCTGTCTCTTTATAAAAAAACATTATTAGATATAGAAAACAGGTAGAAAGGTATTTGAATAGATTCACATTGATTTCTGTGTCAGAGAAATTCCTAGTGATCGCTTAAACAAATGCACACACAAAAACACCTGAGTTAGGTATCTGGCACAAAACAACTCCCTGTTCTTCTAAAGTTTTAAGAATGCAAGACCGAGGCGCCCAAAGGATGTCCTTGAAATATGGAGGTGAAATGGATCAAAATGAGGCATTATCAGTGCTTAGGAGGGTGAATCTCAGATAAAGCAAATTAGGCATTTTGTCACGGGCCTTCAATTCATTCTTTAAACAAAATAACTTGCTCATAGCATTGGGATATTGCGAAATGCAGTCATAGCTGACTAATGAGAAGAGGCATAAGAGGCTTTAGCAATGATTATACACCAGAATCACATTTGGCCTTTGTTCTTCTCTAATGTCCCCATAGCATATTTCCTGCAAAATCCACTGCAGAACCCTAAGGGCACAAATTGGAAAGTACCCTGCATTACAAAGGGCAATTGAACTGCCTTTTTAAGAGGACATGGCTCTGATAAGTCTGTGTGGAGATATTGCCTGAAAGTGACTAAAGGAGACAATTTCAAAGTGACCTTTGAGTTAACACAAACATCACAGCTAGCACCACTCAGAGCTGAAGTTAAGGATATTTACTTTATAGGAAAGTGCACCAAGGAATTAATTTCAATTAATTCTTGTTAATAGGTGTTAACGTCCTTTTTATTGGTACAGTTCTGCCTAGGGGGTTACCTCAACCAGCTAACATGGGTTAAAACTACAGCTGACCTGTCTTCACAAGGATTGTGACAGGTTAAAAATTTACCTTTTCCCCCTAGTGAATGCACAGCCTTTGTCACAATCCTTCTGAAGTCAGGTCAGTTGTAGTTTTAACCCAGGCCACTTGCTGCGGTTATTTTGAGTAGTTGAGTTAAAACAACAGCTGCTTTCTTTTACTAGGGCTATGTCTTCACTGAAAATAAGTGGTGGGCAGGCAGAGTTGTAAGAATGTAATGTATGAATGAGTGTGTGACAGGAAACTGAGAAGCTGTCGGCCAGAGCAGTATTGTGCTGAACCTTGAAGGTGAGACCAAAGAGTTTGAAATTCTTGCGGAATAAGATAAGCCAATGGAGGGACTGAAGTATATGGTGAGATGTGATCAGAGCCGTGGGCAATGAAGATAACTTTAGCTGTAGAGGGTCAAATGGACTTGAGCTAGAACAGGTGAAAGGATGGAGAACAGGACGCATAATAACCCATTCCAGATCCTACCTCTGTCACCACAGTTCTTGCATGAGGCTGGAAGAGGTAACAACTTTAAGTGCATGGACTCTTACTGAAGTTAATGGGATTAACTAGGTGCTTGAAGTTAAGCACATGCTTAAATGCATTATTGGATCTGGGCCAGAGTGCTCAGCACCTTGCAGGATCAAGCCCCAGAAGAAGATTCTCTGCAACTAGGCAGCAAGTAAAATTAGCTCATTTCGATTGAATACAGCTACTACTTAGGGAGCGTAAGCATTTCTCCTGCTGATTTTATTCACTATCTCCTTCTCCCATGGCATGTTCCTTTTTTTTTTTTTTTTTTTTTTTGGAGAATCATTCAACATTATAATTCAACTGTCCTGTCCAGCCTCAGAAAAGAGAGAGGTTAATGTGGAGCCCAGACATCAGTGTGGAAAGGATTTTAGCTCACAAGAATGATATGCCTTGACTAAAGAAGAAGGGGGCTACTTTTGATCATGCTTACTCACCTCCAGGTAAATCTGGTAGGCCAGCTATCCGTCAGCAAAGATGAGGGATTCTTTCAATAAAGCAAAATCGTTTGAAGCTTTTCTCCTTTCCGCTCTTTTTTCAGACCTTTCCCTTTGTGTCTGTATATCCTTAAATACTGCTTTGAGTGTATCCCGCATGAAAGGGCAGTTTGTTCATTTTAGTACAAAGTGTAAAGAGAAAATCGGTTTTAAAAGTGCTGAATTCAGAAAGTCAAAAATATCAGGGCTGCCAGTGAATGGGTGATAACGAATTAATATCAGCCTGGGACTCGGGAGAGCCACATTCAGTTCCCTGCACGGCCACAGATGTCCAGTATAACCCTTGGCCACATCACTTAGTCTTTCTGTGCCTCAGTTCCCCACCTGTAGAATAGGGAGGATAGACCTTCCTTACCTCACAGGGGTTTTATGACGATAAATAAATATTAGGTGCTCAGAGACTGTGGTAACGGGGGCCATAAGTACCTATGATACATTCACCAATTACTAAGAGTATACTGGGCTGATTCTGGCAGGCAAGAACTCAGTGCAAAATGGGGACAGGCAACATTTTGGGCAACTCAGCCTTCAGAGGTAACTAACTAGATTTCATCAGGTCTCTTAATGAGAATTATATTTTAGAGGCAGACAAATAGCATGTTATTACATATAATTTATCTTAATCCTATCTATATTGTCACAAGGGATGCTGACTAGCTGTGGGATGGGATAAAGGAATTTTACATCTGTTCAAATACCATTTAAGTTTCTAGTGTCACCTCAGCATATGTTTGGCAGCTGTGACATTTCATGTTTTAAGGCAAACACTGTAGCTGCAATGACATGGACCAAATAAGGGTGCAAGTGAAGAAAAGGCTCATGGGAGCTTTTAACTGGGCAAGGTTTTACGTGCTAGTGTGTAGTTACAGCACGGCAGGTGCAATACAAAAAACAGCATGGGCCAGATGTTCTGACACTAGATGTGTCTTGCTCCCTTTGAAACCAATGGCAACAGCTCCTATTGACTTCCCATTAGTTCAGTAGTCAACTAAAGTTGCACAAGCAAATGAGCTGCATCCATGCTTGTGGGGAGTTTGGAATGTGATGCACTTAAGGAAACTGTGCATTATCCTCCAACCCGCCTCACAGGAAATATTCAGAAAAGTCCTGCAAGATGCAGCAAAGCATGTAAGCCCCTGCTTAACTTTAATCATGTGCATAGATCCACGGCAATCGATACAGCTGCACCGAATTACAGCAGCAGAGGATCTGGCTTCTAATATTTGAGAATTTTTTGTTTTAAAGCAAAGTGATCATGATGAAATGAGGAAGGGAAAATATTCACTGTAGAAAGTAAAGTACTTCCCCACATGTCCCATCAGATGGAGTGGTAGTTACAGTGCACTGTGGACACAGAGTGTCTACTACTACTTAGATTAGCCTAGATAACTTAGTTGCCGCAATCTTTGCTACTAAGTGAGCCACTGTTAACCCTGCTTATGTCCTAATTGTTCAAGGTTTCTCTTGATTTTGTTTCAGCACCACCTACAAGCAAGTGACAATCCTTGGAACGCACCAGTCATAAATTATTTGTGTTATTGCATAGCAGGTCTATTAATTTTCCCCTTTGATAGTTCACTGAAAACCTCCACTCTAGTTGACCTAACCCTTCAACAAGTCACAGATTTACTGTAAGCCTTGACCATCAATATTGAGGACACTTTTAAATTAATCTGGCAATGCCTTTAGAGTAGTTGAGATTATTTATATAGACACCTACAACATAAATGTCATTGCAACCTGATCCATTTTAAACATTTTTTTCATTTACCAAACAAATGAATCTTGATGCTTCGTGGAGCACAATACTGAAATTCCAAACAAAAGAGATATTACAGAATTAAATGAGAGGCCCATTTACCAGACAGCTCTGATGTGAGAGAATGATTTACATTTCCGGGTTGTACATATAAGTGAAGCCTGGCCACAATACCAGCCAGTGGTTCTATCCTATGCAGACCTTGAGATGTTATTTCATACAGTAACTGATAAAGACATGAACAAGGTTTTCTGAGACATTCCTCTTTCCTTCATTAACCAATACACAGGCCAGATCCTTCCCATGCAAGCATGATTCTGAAAAGCCCTTATTATTCACAGTAAATAGCAATTAGGACCTGATGCACTTGATTGATATTGGTCAGATCCTCAGTTGCTGTAAGTCAGTGTAGCTCCGTATGATGATTTGCAGCAAAATATCGGGCCCTATGTGCTTTCTTCAAAAGTTCATGTATTACCTCATCCTCTGTTTTCTTCTAAGCCACATTATATCCTTCCAGTTACATAACCAAAAGGACAGTACATCAACTGTGATACATTAAATGGGAGGTTTCACTCTGACAAGTTGTTCTGGATGACTCTAAAATATCTGCTGTTCCTTCACAAAAATGGAAAAAATAGATGAAGGCTGAAACTATATAATTAGTGCAGTTTTAGAAACAGGATTACCACAGTGTCACTGATTTTCTCATGAATGACAGCACTCTTTGGATTGACATTTCATGTGTTTCTGCAGAGCACTGTACATTTCTAAGTAGAGCCGTTACAGAAGTTAGTGATGGAATATTTTCTGGATCCATTCACCCAACTCCACCACCATCCTTTTCAGTTTAAATATACTTGTAGTACAGTGTCTAATTTAGGAAAGAGGATGAAATGAATAGCATTGCAGGAGTAGGATAGTACAATGTTTTTAATGATTCACTGGTAAATATTGCATGCAGAAAAGAGCTCAAAACACCAAGTTCAGATCCAGATCAAAACTTTCCCAAAGTTTGGGACTGAGGTTTAGTTTATGCCTATCACACTCTCATTTTCCATATCTGTCATTTGACTGCAGCACAAAGCCAATTTGCAAATTCCAAATTGAAAAAAAAGCCTCCCCCCCACTGATTTACACCTCACTAGCATACAATGTTGATGTCTTTGTATTCAGAGCAGCATGCAAATAGGGGCTGCAAGTCACATTTGCACTGCACTAATCTGGATTCTGATCTGGTTTGGTGAAACAGAGCAGCTCTGAGGGTATTCTGGCACCTGGCAATCACCAAGGTGTTAGAGAGGACCCAGACTCATCCTCTTTTCTTCAGTCATGTCCCTTGCACTGGCAGCCACAGGTAAGTGGCTAGGAACAGTATGTTCGGGCAGCCCTACCTTTGCTACTTATTATTAGTCTCCGCAACTCACAGCTGACCAGAATTGCAACTGTTTCGTGCACTACAGGGACACCGCTGCAACCCACCACCATCCTGGCTTTGCCCCAGTGTGCTGCACATACATCTGTTTTCTACCCATGGCAGCCCTATGCAGTGCCTATGCCAGGGAAGTTTCTCATTGGCCAGATGCAGGGCCCAGATAGCCCTGCATGCCAGTACAGAATCATAAATATACTTGGAAGGATTAATTTTTTTATTGAGATGTGTGAGTAAATGTGGATTTCACCGTACAGAGACAGAAAATATATTTTCGTAGCTAATTGAAAGGTACATATTAGGAAAAGCAAGAAAAATGCTGCTTGAGGACTTAGAGTGGGATTTAAGATATTTTGACATGATGTAGACAGTTTGTGATTTAATTATTATAAAGCTTTAACTTTTGGAATCTCAACATCTGTCATTAAATAATTATTGTCTGACTTCTCCCACCACTTCCCAGTTTCCTGTAACTGTGAAAATGTAAAAATTGATAAAGAGTGCTTAATGATCATCAATGTTATCAGTGAATAGTTTAAAAAAAACAACAAATTCTACCAAACTTCACTATACAGGAGTTAGTGGTGGGAGCAGGAGCACCCCTGCATGCACACACTGACAGAAACTTTGAAGTCTGCCTTTGTCTGGGAAGGGAGATGGGTCGCTGGATCTACAAAGCCGAAATTGGATTACAAGGTACAAGGCATTCATCACAGCAGACCGGAGAAGCCATAGTTTGACAAAAGCAAGCTAAAAACCAAACAATGCACAGATACACTCAGCATGATGGTGTGTTCAGAACCCTTGTGTGGCTCTGCTTGAAGTCAAGCGATGATGTTAGATGTACTGATCTCATGCCAGAACAGAAGCAGAAAGAGTCTGTCCAGGTGCCTGGGGAATATTAATGAGCGTAAGAAGATTTGTGACTAAGAAAAGGATCTAGCATTGACTCATGTCTGTTTTGTTACCACCATATTGGTAATTCCACTGTACTTGGAGCGTTGCCTGGAGAATTTCACTGACGCCATTGTAAACATTTCTCTCTTTCAGTGGGAGCGCTGGATACTCAACACCTCGGAAAGTCAGGGCACTTATTTACCGAGTGAAATCCATAGATAGCTCAGTGGTTTGAGCACTGGCCTGCTAAATCCAGCATTGTAAGTTCAATCCTTCAGGGGGCTATTTAGGGATCTGGGGCAAAAATTGGGGATTGGCCCTGATTTGAGCAGGGGGTTGGACTAGATGCCTTCCTAAGGTCCCTTCCAACCCTGATATTCTATGATATACAGAGATTGGAGGAGAGATTCTCGAAGGCGAAAACCAGGCATTCAAATCCCATTTTTGCCTATTCCCTTAGGGCCTAGCTATAGGCACCTAGCTTTGAAAACATTGGCCTTTAGGCTGCTACTAGAGGCATCTAAATGGAGTGTGCCTTGGAGCAACTAAACACCATTTCTCTGAAAACAAAGAGTGAAATGCTTAGAATCAAGTCATTGAAGTTCTCCATGCAGTATACTGAGACATATTAGCAAAGAAGATGGCAACATACGCGTGAGTGTTCTGCTGGAGTTCTCTTTTAGTCATGAATCTTGTAATGCACATCAATATTCCTCATTTCCTAGGCACTGGCCAGGCTCTTTCTGATGCCATTCCAGCAGTAGCTCATCCTTCCTGCTTTTCTACATAATCTCTCAAGACAGCGTTAAAGAAAACTTGAGATAGGAGTTTTCTATTAAAAGAAACTCTTTTTGTTTCTGTTTGAAGATTCAATATCATTTATTTTGTTAAGACTGTGAAGAACTCTCCTACAGTTTGATTTAAGATCACATATTTAAAAACAAAATTCCTCTCGCAGATTTGACAGAGCACTAATATATTCCAAATATTTATATGTTTGTTTTAAGTAACAAGGAATGCAGTACAATCTTACTTGCCACTCAGGCATTAGGTTAGCAAGGGGCACAGATTTAATAAAAAACAATCCTGGCCTTTCCTCAAAAGTCAGTCAAATAGAAACTGGACATTTGTTGAGGGTCAGATAAATGTGAATAAAAGAAAAAATTGTATGCATCAATGTTGGACCCATATCACAAGAAGAAGCTACAATGGGGAACTTGTATTGCTTTGGGATTTGGGGGTGGAGGGTTGGTCTAGTGAAGTACAGCTTTTTTCCCCCCTGTTAAAGTCCCAAACTCTCTGGATTAGACTCTAAAAAAAATTCTGGTGATATTTTCAGTCACTGGCTTCAGATCACATATTCCCAAATCTGCATGGCAGAGACCTTCAAGATATTTCAGCTGTGTTAGACATCACTGCCTAGCAAATTAGTTAGCCACTTTTCCCATTCAGATCTACCATAACCACAAGATGTTCACATTTGCATCAAAGACAATCAGTCACAGAACCAAGATAGTGAACATTTGTCCACAAACAATGGTTTGAATGATGTCTTTGAGGCATAGCCCATGGCAGGGTGGAGTAGATGAGTATCAGCCCAGATGGAGCTTCCGGAAACATTCCAGCCGGCACAACACCTCCAGAATCAACATAATTTCTCGACCACCTTTGAGAAAGGTCAGCAGCACATGCTTGTTTCATCAAGGAGCAACTCATAAATAGGTGTTAGATTTGGGTCATCCTTGCTGTCTGAGACTGTAACTATGCCCTGAGATTGTACAAGGGTAAAAATGGAGCAGAAAGCTTCCTTACGCCTCTCATCTCTTAGGCATAAGAATGGTGTTTTACTTGTGAAGAAATTGTGCGGGTCTTGGGCAACTGGCTGTTTAATATTTCACATCCACAGGCCACAAGTTATCACTGATAAAACACAGCAGTGTAGGATATTCAGAACCTCTCCACTGTCCTTAAAATTCAAGCAGTGCCTGACATTCATTCAATAAACTGGAAACAGCTTTCCTTCCCTTAGAGCAATTCCTGGTCCTTGTGAAGTTAGTGGATGTGCTGACAATGACTTCAGTGAGGGCAGGAGTTGGCACTTTGAAAGTAAGTATAAGCTATGCAAGATGCACAGCTGCCTGGTTTACAAGCTTGCAAATTTTATGTTTAAAATAGCTCCAAAAGTTTGTAAGCTCAGGGCGAGCATAACTAATGCAGTAAGTTTAGGCCACAGCATCAGTGCCTCTGCAAAGATCAATTTAAACTGATTGCTTAGGGACGGGAGACTATGGCCAAATGTTGGGGGTCTACCAGCTGTTCAGACAAGGGTGGGCTGCAGCTCAATAAAAAGTCACAAACAGTTGGAACAGCATGTGGGGACCTAGGCTTACACTCTGCTTGCTGACTCCAGGGTATGGAGCCTTGATGGAACACAAAGCTGTTAACGTTAAAGTTTCTGCCTCTTGCTGAATTCCTAATGTTTGAGTGTATTTGGCATAAGGCAAACAGTCGTCTGATGTTATTGATTACTGACACCACAGTGGCTCTGAAGAGAGTTTTTAAGTGACTGTGTTTTGTCTTCACAACACTACAGAGTATATGTACATAAAGATGTTGTTACCAGCTTTGCCCGTTACTTTGGGGTATGCTCATTTATTAGGGTTACTCTTCTGGTGGTGGGGGTTTCTGTCCTTCTATGAATGCACTGCTTGTGTCACTTGTGTTCTCATACGGAGCTCTACCTCTCCCTTCTGCAAGTTCCCTCCCAGCGGAGCTCTCCTGCAGGGCCTAGGTTCCCCGGGGCTGGGTTCTTCCAGCCTCAGAATCAGACCAACACACGCACACACATTAGCAGAGCACATCTGAGAGGACCGGGACAATCAGCCCACCCAAGCTGACCCCTTGTATGTCCCTGCACTCAGTAAGCTGGGTCGAGCAGCACCTCCCGGCTGTCACCCTCCTACGCCGGGGCACCGAACGGGAACAGAGCATGCCTGAGCAGCCTGGGTCAAGCAGCACTTCCAATCTGCCGCCCTCCTATGTCCCAGGTTCAGCACCTCCCTGTCCCCGCTTTCACATTACAATTGTTCTGGTCATAACCCACTTGATGAGCAAACCCCACAGGATTTTTGGGTGCTGCAGCGATCTTTAGCTTAGGTGTGAGAAGTGTTGCTGCAGATCAAATGAGGAAATGAACAAAACATCCACGGGGGGTGCGGGAGTAGGGGGAGAGAGAGAGAGGAGCAACCAGCTTAATCATGAAAGTTATTTATTGTCAGGTAATAACCACAGGGGAACCAACCAAACAAAACAGTGATAATATTAAATCTAACTTAAATTTGATTATAAAAGTCAGGTTTAGAAAACTATAACTGACCACACCAGTCAGGGTCAGAAGGCTACACCTAGAGAGAGTGAGACAGAGAGAGAGCTGGGTTCTCACCACTCAGTGAAGCGTGAATCGATTGGGGGTGCCAGGGGGTGGTGGTAGCTGCTTGATTTTGTTCTCATAAAAGTCTAATCCTTGTTATAATCTCACTCTGCTGTTTGCCACTGAGAGATAACTAAATGTTTTTATAAAATAAACATTACCTTCTATTTGTTTTAAATGTTTCCTTTTATAGCTGGATGCTTTCTTGTTCTTGTAGTAGCAGAGGAGTTAAAGAACACCTGAATAGCATTCATATATTATTCTACTTCCTTAATACAGCCTCCTCACATAACTTTGACTGCTGCTGCTTATTCAGAAAACATTAGGTAGCCCACGGTGATACATGCCAGCTATAAGCTGTAGCGTGTTCAAAACAGGCCACTAAAAGCTTATTTGATGCTAAACATCTCCAGGCTTTTATGTCAAATTGTGGAGTGGAGGGGTAAATCCATATTTTTAATGCAAGTCTCTAAGGGTTTTGAAATCTGAAATTCTGACACTGGCATGCCATTCCCTGTAACTGTCAGGTTTTTATTTTAACTGGCTGCAGGAGGATCTGTGTGCAGTAGGATTAGCTTTTCAATAGTCTTTCCATAGCAGTAGCTAAGAGATGCAGCAAATCCCTCTTTGCAAAAAAGAATTAAATTAATTGGTTGTGTATTGTGTCACTCAAACAGTTACACAAACGTTAACTCATGGGTGGAAACATTACAACAGAATACTGAAAAGTGCCATTTAAATTCTTGATATCTCCCCTATGCAGAGATTTGCCTTTCTCTCTCTCGCTCTCTCTCAAAGGACCACTGAACTTGTATGTTATAACTTCACCATGTTCTTAGAGCTCTTAAAAAGAACACTCCAAAGATTTTCCCTTCAACAAAATCTCAGTCTTTACTGAAATATACTGGAAGATTGCATATCGGTTGGTTAGACATAGTACTTAGGCCTTGCTAAAGGAAAGCACTTCTTAGGCACATGCTTAAGTCAATCTTTATTCAGGACAGCACCTCACCATGTGCTTTCATCTTTTGGAACTGAGTCGCTTGCTTAAAGTTAAAATGCATGCTTGGGTGCTGTGCGGAAAAGGGATTATTTTGAACTGAGCCTTACATATCAGAGTGATGGGTACAATTGATAAAACAGACAATGGAAAATATCATCTGTAGTGTAGGAACTTAAAAAAGCAACAATCCTTCTAACGATACTTTGCTCTTGAAGGCCGTGATTCAGCAAAGCTACTAAAGATATACTTCAGACCTATCATAAGTGGCTTGCCAAATCAGAGCCTTAATGCTTTTCTATCAGTCGATACTGAAGACCTTTACAAACATTAACTAGGACTCATTGCATTCCATTAATGTCAGTAAATATTGTTATCCTGATTTTACATTTTTAACATCTGTTTTACACAACACAGACATCTTAGCGTTACATACATATCTATGATACTTACATGACCGTGATCACAGCATCTGAGCACCTTACAATATTTAAGGTATTTAGCCTCACAATTACCTCTCTGTGAGGTAGGAAAATAGGCCCATTTTACAGATGTGGAAATAAAGGACAGAGACCAAGAAAGAGAAATATATTAAAAAACCGTCCAAGTTCATCACTTTGAAAAGCTGTTGGATGAAAGTGACAAGTAAAAAGTGTGGGAGAAGGAGAAAGAAGAAATGTACATGGATACATCCTTGGGGCAGATGTGCAGTTAAGCCCCATCAAGCAATAAATACATACAAATGATAAGAATAGCAAGGAAGAGCAATTAAAATGCACAAGAGAAGAGAGAGCCATACTGAACAGGAGACAGAGGAAGAGTAGAGCGATAACAGTGGGTCACAGTGAAAAATATCATGAGTGACAGCAGCAAAGAGGAGGATGGGGAGAAGCCATATTACATATTTAAAGAATTGGGTTAATAAGGAGAAAGGAAATAGTAAAGCCAGGAAGAAGCTGTGGGAGGAAATTTATTGACAGGAGAGAGAGAGATGTTAAGGAAAGAGGGAATTATTTTCCATTCCAAGGGTTTACTCATGAGCTGCCTTATGTGACTGAGGCCTGGTCTACACTGGGGCGGGGGATCGGTCTAAGAAGTTACGCAACTTCAGCTACGTGAATAATGTAACTTAAGTCGACATACTTAGACCTATTCACAGCAGTGTCTTCACTGTGGTAAGTCGACTGCTGCCACTCCCTTGTCGACTCTGCCTGCGCCTCTCGTGGCGGTGGAGTACAGGAGTTGAAAGGAGAGTGGTCGGGAGTCAATTTATCGTGTCTAGAGTAGACACGATAAATCGACCCCCGCTGGATCGATCACTGCCCGCCCATCTGGCGGATAGTATAGACATACCCTGAGAGAAGGAGAAAGTGGGTACTAGGTGCCCTTTACTCTCTTGGGCAGGCTAGCCACATTATGAGGTGCAGTTCTCCCCATTGCACCTAGGGGCAAGGAGTGGGTGAGAAGTTATCTTTTTTGTTGAAAAAAAAAAAAGATTCAAATCATGCCAGAAAAGTTTCACACCCACATTAAAATAAATGTAGAATATTTGTAACATACTGGCTTTAATGATGCTAGAGATGAGAAAGAGGGTATCTTTAGCAGGGGCCTTGCTTTGATGCCACAAAATCCTAGTATAGGGCTCCTTATCATATAGAGATTTAGGTATGGACTGATTTAGAAGACCATGGTAATGTATGGGGTCATGATGAAAACAGGGCAATTCTGGACTTTGGCTCAAAAAGAACAAACAACCTAGAGCATTTTGAAAACTAAACAGGTATTTACAAAGTGAAAAGTTCATTCAGCCAAGCACGTATGGTAGACTTGAAGATGTACACACACATTATAACATTAATTAGGTGGACTACTACACTGTCAGTGTACAGAATTCTTGCTGTGTTCAGGAGAAATTGTGTCTACTAGTATTATCTGTTTAAGAAGCTGCTGGATGGATAATAGCAGCAGGCAAGCCAGCATAGAGCAGTGCTGTAATACAATTTGGGTATAAGAAAGTCATGGATAAACTCCCATTCATTGAAAGAAACATGAATTTTCTGGCAATAATTTTCAGGTAAAAAAATAAATCCTTCCAATTTCTTGCATAGGCAGTAATACTCTGTGATTAGCTACAAGGAACTGTGGATCCAAAATTACCTCAAGATTCATAACAGAACTGGCAGACAGCAGATCAGCCCAATCAAAATGCTGACTGGGTCTTATGCCATTTCAGGTTCTGCCTGGGATAGATTCAATCACAGCCTGTTAGAGTCTTTCCAAGGTTTAATCTACCCAGACAACTGGATAATCCAGAGATATCCATGTCAAGATCCCATTTTCAGAAGTGTGGCATCCCCGTTCCAAAGCTGTACCCACAATTAAATGGCGGATGCGAGTGTAAATACTTCTCCTCCCAATTTTCTGATTTCTCGTAGTGCCCAAAAAAGGAAGGCCAGGAATCAACCCTGCCAAAAATAAACTGTGATAGGTAAGAAGCACATAGGACATAGTTTGACATAACTATAGCCCCCCCTTTATTCCACTGAAACTTTTTATACCAACCTCCAGTTATGCCCTCTTGGCCAAATATAAGGATTTTGTGCTCAAGTTTACAAAAAAGATTAAGGAAGATGAAAATGGAAAAATAATCATTCACTCCCCTCTCTTTGACTTCAAGTCTATGAACTATTGTTCATATGGCCCTGTACTATTCTGGTTCTCCTCATACCTCTCCAATTGCTCGTTGATTATCTCGTTGGTGGATCCTCCTCTATTCCTTCAGTCTGTCAAAGAGCTTCAGGGCTTTAGCCTACACTCACCCTATACCTGATCCCTTGTCAACTCATTTGTACACCTTTAGAGGCCCTAAACACTGAAAAGATTATGGTGCCCCCCATATGTAATTCAAATGAAAAACAATACTATACCATAAAATAACATTTTATTTTTTGAAATGACACACAACTTACATGTATGCTGAAATTAAAATAGCTCTTTCTAGATTTTCTGATTGCAAAATTCTGGATAAGTTCATCGAAGCTGACTCAACGAAGCATGTCCGCTTCCATACACAATAGGGAAAGTAAATCAAGTCTGTCCTGACACATTGTTGTTCTCTGAGGGTTTTTTATTCTTTTCAGCTGAGAAGAAAAGCATTCTGCGGAACAGTTAGTAATCATCAATGTTAGAAAAATATGAAGTGCGATCTGTACATTTGGAAATACACATTGGATTCCGTCTTTCAATATTGTGTCATGAAGATCAAAGTGACTGAATTTAATTTTTCCTGTTTCATTAAACTTTGCGCCCATATAACAGTGGAATTGCTGTACTTCTCCACAGAGATTCATGTTCAAGTCAACAGGGTATGAGTCAACTAGCTTTTGAGAACCTTGTGAATATTGTTCATCAGATAAGTCCATATCGTTTAGAAAAGAAAATCTACTTGATACTTCTTTGTACACTTCACCTCTCCTCTTCATATGAGCTTCAAGTGTATCAATTGTAGCGTAATCAGTAGATTGTGAAATTTGTCTCTAGGATTCAATGCTGTTTCTGTTGCTCTGCACTGCTATCAGTTGCTTGTTTTTTCCTGATTCGCTTGCAGTACTGGGCTTCTTTTTAGGTAGTATCAGGCAAGATATCTTTTGACATGTCTTCAAATCTTTTGAAATCATTCCTCAAAGTGTGTAGTGGTCTGCTAATGATTGACAGAGGTCTGCACATGTTTTCAAATCCAATTTTTTTTCTTGGAGAGCTTGATTGTTGTGGTAGAAGTGTTGTAAAATTTCATTCCACATAATCAACATGAATACAAACTCTAGTTCTTGCATCTTGTTTGCAATGTTTTCTGCCTCTTGTATAGTTTCTCCCTTTTGTGATTGGTCTTCAGCTGTACTTTCTAAGGCATCCACAATCTTTGAGTAGGACTCCACAATTGCATTTGTTGCCACTGAATGTGCCTCCCAGTGAGTATTAGAAAGAGATTTCCACACATGATCATTGCCCAAATATGTTTTAAGAACTGCCCATCAGTGTGTTGAGGCAGAGAAAAATGTATAAAGTAACTGGACTGTTGAGAAAAAACTTACTCTCACTGGACAAAAATCAACAGCACTGCGGCCAACCAGATTGAGGGAGTGTGCAGCACATGGTAAGAACATAGCATATTTGTTCTGTTCTAAAAGCTTCTTCTGCATTCCTTGATAACGCCCTGACATGTTGGCGGCGTTGTCATAAGATTGACCTCTGCACTTTGAGAAACCTGTTTTGCGAACTTGGCACAGATAAGGCAGTACTTGATTTGCCATTTCTTCACCAGCGTGGCTTTTCAAATTGAGGAATCTTATAAATCGCTCAACTAGTTTTCCACCTGTGGGAGACACATATCTTGGTACAATACTCGATCAATATGTGAAAGATCAGGTGTAGAGTTGACAGATAAACTCAAGTACCCAGCAGTACTTATTTCATCCGCAATAGCTGAACGAACTTTGTCACTCATTAGACCAATGAGTTCATCACATATTGTCTTGGATAAGTATGATGGGTTACTTTTACCAGCATTTCCATATTTTGAGATATGGCCTGCTAAAAATGGGTCAAACTGAGCCACAAGCTCCAACAATCCCAAGAAATTTCCATTCTGCAATGATCCAAATGTGTCATTTGATCCTCGGAAAGGCAGACCATGTTCAGCTAATGTTTGAATAACAGCTGTAACATGCTGCAAGACATGTTGCCAGTATTCACGCTCCCCTTTAATTTGTTCTTCCAATTTTGGTGTCAATCCAAAGCCCTGTTTTCGATTTAAATATGTCAACATTGAATCTCTGTGAGTAGTGCTATTTGCATGTTGTTCAATTAAAATAGTATTCCGCCAGTCACTAAATCCATCTGCAGCAAACCAGGATGTTGAAGGTTTATATGCAAAAAGTTTGCAAACAAAACTGTACACAGACCTTGTTGATGGTGAATACAGTAGCTATTCTTGAGTGTATTTCTCACCATTCACTTTCATGCCAAAATATATATCAATAATAAAACATAAATTTATTGCAATACATGACAGAATCTGATTTCCTCACATCATTTTGATCTATGCTAGTAGGATGACCCCCTGGTTTAGGTAGGGATAAGTAATAAAAAAAGACCAGAAAAACAGGGGAAGAGTGTGTAGTAGAGTGTAAGGAAGTCTAACAAAGTTTTGATTTTTCCCATGATGACTACTTCAATGCTTTTTTTGAAATATTAACGTCATTTTTTTTTAAAAAATCTCATTTTTTTTGGTGCCCCCTGCTTTGCTGGTGCACTAAGCATGTGCTTAGTCTGCCTACTGCGTAATCCAGCCCTGTACACATGGCTTCAGCTATCTGTGTGTCTCTCTGCTGACTATTCAGAAAACTACCTCTCTGCTTGTGCCATCTTCACTTCCAATCAGACTTGCATCTGTGATGGGCTTGCTGAAATATCACACCAGAGGACCCACAAAAAGCAACATTGTTAAAAACTGAGCGCATCAGCTCTCCTGAGCTCTGTCCTCTTTCTCCCATCTTCACTGTTGCCTTGAACTATTCAAGTGCTTCACTTTAAGAGAAAGCAGCATGGCACGCTAGATATCATACTAGACAGGGACTTGAAAGACCTGAGTTCTATTCCTGACTCTACCACTGGCCTGCTGGGTGACCTTGGACAAGCCATTTGACATAGAATCATAGACTTTAAGGTCAGAAGGGACCATTTTAGGATCATCTAGTCTGACCTCCTGCACAACGCAGGCCACAGAATCTCACCCACCAACACCTGTAACAAACCACTAACTTATGTCTGAGCTATTGAAGTCCTCAAATCGTGGTTTAAAGACTTCAAGGTGCAGAGAATCCTCCAGCAAGTGACCTGTGCCCCATGCTGCAGAGGAAGGCGAAAGACCTGCCAATCTGCCCTGGGAGAAAATTCCTTCCCAACCCCAAATATGGTGATCAGCTAAACCCTGAGCATGTGGGCAAGACTCACCAGCCAGACACCCAGAAAAGAATTCTCTGTAGTAACTCAGATCCCACCCCATCTAACATCCCATCACAGGCCATTGGGCCTATTTACCACTAATAGTCAAAGATCAATGAATTGCCAAAATCATGTTATCCCATCATACCATCTCCTCCATGAACTTATCAAGCTTTGTCTTGAAGCCAGATAAGTCATTTGCCCCCACTGCTTCCCTTGGAAGGCTGTTCCAGAACTTCACTCCTCTGATGGTTAGAAACCTTCATCTAATTTCAAGTCTAAACTTCCTGATGGCCAGTTTATATCCATTTGTTCTTGTGTCCACATTGGTACTGAGCTTAAATAATTCTTCTCCCTCCCTGGTATTTATCCCTCTGATATATTTATAGAGAGCAATCATATCTCCTCTCAGCCTTCTTTTAGTTAGTTTAGTTAGTTCTTTTAGTAAACAAGCCAAGCTCCTTGAGTCTCCTTTCATAAGACAGGTTTTTCATTCCTCGGATCATCCTAGTAGCCCTTCTCTGTACCTGTTCCAGGTTGAATTCATCCTTCTTAAACATGGGAGACCAGAACTGCACACAATATTCCAGATGCGGTCTCACCAGTGCCTTGTATAACAGTACTAACATCTCCCTATCTCTTCTGGAAATACCTCTCCTGATGCATCCCAAGACCACATTAGCTTCCACATCTGAGGAAGTGAGCTGTAGCTCACAAAAGCTTATGCTCTAATAAATTGGTTAGTCTCTAAGGTGCCACAAGTACTCCTTTTCTTTTTGCGAATACAGACTAACACGGCTGTTACTCTGAAACCTGTCATTAGCTTTTTTGATGGCCATATCACATTGGCGGCTCATAGTCATCCTGTGATCGACCAGTACTCCAAGGTCCTTCTCCTCCTCTGTTACTTCCAAGTAATGCATTCCCAGTTTATAACTAAAATTCTTGTTATTAATCCCTAAATGCATAACCTTGCACTTTTCACTATTAAATTTCATCCTATTACTATTACTCCAGTTTACAAGGTCATCCAGATGTTCCTGTATGATATCCCGGTCCTTCTCTGTATTGGCAATACCTCCCAGCTTTGTGTCATCCGCAAACTTTATTAGCAATTCCTGCTTTTTGTGCCAAGGTCAGTAATAAAAAGATTAAATAAGATTGGTCCCAAAACCGATCCCTGAGAAACTCCACTTGTAACCTCCTTCCAGCCTGACAGTTCACCTTTTAGTGTGACCCATTGTAGTCTCCCCTTTAACCAGTTCCTTATCCACCTCTCCATTTTCATATTGACCCCAACATTTTCCAATTTAGCTAATAATTCTCCATGTGGAACCGTATCAAATGCCTTACTGAAATTGAGGTAAATTAGATCTACTGCATTCCCTTTGTCTAAAAAATCTGTTACCTTCTCAAAGAAGGAGATCAGGTTGGTTTGACATGATCTACCTTTTGTAAAGCAATGGTTTTTTTGTCCCAATTACCATTGACCTCAATGTCCTTAACTACTTTCTCCTTCAAAATTTTTTCCAAGACCTTGCATACTACAGATGTCAAACTAACAGGTCTGTAGTTACCCAGATCACTTTTTTTTTTACCTTTCTTAAAAATAGGAACTGTGTTAGTAATTCTCCAGTCATATGGTACAACCCCTGAGTTTACAGATTCATTAAAAATTCTTGCTAACGGGCTTGCAATTTCATGTGCCAGTTCCTTTAATATTCTTGGATGAAGATTATCCGGGCCCCCCAATTTAGTCCCATGTGTGTTGTAGGTTTCTTCATCTGTAACACAGATAATGATACTGACCTTTTTTCTTTGCAAATCTCTGTGAGCTAGGTATTATTATATTTAAGTCTGTATGTAAGTGTTTTCAAGAGAGCGGTCTTAGACTGCAAGCTCTATGGGGCAGGGGCTATGTCTTCCTTCATAAAACAAACACAAGGAAGTATTTTTTCACACAACACAGTCACCCTGTGGAACTCCTTGCCAGATGATGTTGTGAAGGCCAAGACTATAACAGGGTTCAAAAAAGAACTAGATAAATTCATGGAGGATAGGTCCATCAATGGCTATTAGCCAGGATGTTTGCCAGAAACTGGGAATGGGTGACAGGGGATGGATCACTTGATGATTACCTGTTCTGTTCATTCCCTCTGGGGCACCAGGCATTTGCCACTGTCGGAAGACAGGATACTGGACTAGACCTTTGGTCTGACCTAGAATAGCCGTTTTTATGTTCTTATGACTTGTAAAGCACTGAATACATTGTCTGGGCTTAGCAAATAACAATTAATAATAATTACTGTTTGCAGACACAGTTTCCCTAGAGGCCAACATTGAAACTTTGACCAAGTAGAACACTGGATTGTTATTAAAGCATTTTCTACCCAGACATAACTTTCTTTTTGTAATAAAATATCTTTGCAGCTTTAATGTAGATGAAAAATCGTGGCAATAGGGGGAGGTCCTGGATGATTGGAAAAACGCGAATATAGTGCCCTTCTTGAAAAAAGGGAAGAAGGAGAATTCGGGGAACTACAGACCAGTCAACCTCACCTCAGTCCCTGAAAAAATCATGGAGCAGGTCCTCAAGGAATCCATTTTGAAGCACTTGGGGGAGAGGAAGGCGATTAGGAACAGTCAACATGGATTCACCAAGGGCAAGTCATGCTTGACCAACCTGATTGCCCTCTATGATGAGTTAACTGCTCTGTGGATATGGGGAAAGTGGTGGACATGATATACCTTGACTTTAGCAAAGCTTTTTATATGGTGTCCCACAGTATTCTTGCCAGCAAGTTAAAGACATAGGATTGGATGAATGGACTATAGGATGGATAGAAAGCTCACTAGATCATCAGGCTCAATGGATAGTGATCAACGGCTCGATGTCTAGTTGGCAGCTGGTATCTAGCGGAGTGCCGCAGGGGTCGGCCTTGGGGCCGGTTTTGTTCAACATCTTCATTAATGATCTGGATGATGGGGTAGATTGCACACTCAGCAAGTTAGCGGATGACACCTAGCTGTGGGAGAGAGGTAGATACGCTGCAGGGTAGGGATAGGATCCAGAGTGACCTGGACAAATTGAAGGATTGGGCCAAAAGAAATCTGATGAGTTTCAACAGGGACAAGTGCAGAGTCCTACACTTAGGACAGAAGACTCCCAGGCACCGTTACAGGCTGGGGACTGACTGGCTAAGCGGTAGTTCTGCAGAAAAGGACCTGGGGATTATGAGACGAGAAGCTGGATATGAGTCAACAGTGTGCCTTTGTTGCCAAGAAGGCTAATGGCATATTGGGCTACATTAGTAGGAGCACTGCCAGCAGATCAAGGGAAGTGATTATTCACCTCTATTTGGCACTGGTGAGGCCACATCTGGAGTATTGCACCCAGTTTTGGTCCCCCCCACTACAGAAGGGATGTGGACAAATTGGAGAGAGTCCAGCGGAGGGCAATGAAAATTATTAGGGGATGGGGAAAATGACTTATGAGGAGAGGCTGAGGGAACTGGGCTTATTTAGTCTGCAGACACGAAGAGTGAGGGGAGATTTGATAGTAGCCTTCAACTACCTGAAAGGGGGTTCCAAAGAGGATGGAGCTAGGCTGTTCTCAGTGGTGGCAGATGACAGAACAAAGAGCAGTGGTCTCAAGTTGCAGTGGGGGAGGTCTAGGTGGATATTAGGAAAAACTATTTCACTAGGATGGTGGTGAAGTACTGGAATGGGTTACCTAGGGAGGTGGTGGAATCTCCATCCTTAGAGGTTTTTAAGGCCTGGCTTGACAAAGCCCTGGCTGGAATGATTTAGCTGGGGTTAGTCCTGCTTTGAGCAGGGGGGTTGACTAGATGACCTATGGAGGTCTCTTCCAACCCTAATCTTCTATGATTCTATGAATAATAATAGCTCTGTCACACTTACCTGCACGCAGTACAAACTCCCTGCTGCACTGCAATGCAAAAATTAAAGCCATTTTTAAGTCCCACGAATAAGACAAAGAGTTTGGCAGCAAACTATTTTATCTCTCTCCCCTCCCTTCTCTTGTAACTTGAATTAGTCCAAGATATTTTGTTTTCAAAATGAAAAGACAAATAGCTGATATTCCTGGCTGATTCTGTCCAGAGTGATTTTTGTCTCTGTTTCAGTTAACATGGCTGCATATGCAGAAGTGCTTTATAAATAGTAAATAAAATGTTTGAAGGTATTTTAAAATAAATTGCTTAAATATTTTTATATGAAGGGTGTTGTATATACGAAGGTTATTTATTCCATACTCTTTGTGTAGGCTGCCAGATAACCAGGATGTTTCACAGCAGGAATAGGTCTTTTCAGCAATGATAAATTTATAATGGCATACATGAATTTTGACTGCTTATGAAGTTCCCTAATTAATTCTTTATATAGAGAGTTCCATTGGCAACAAAATATATGTTTAGAGATAAAATGAAGCTCAAAGGAATTACTGAACATTCTGTTCCTTTTTGTACCTCTTGCATTTAGTGTCCGGTATTGTTAATCGCTTTGTTTACCAAGAGGAGTATTGTTTATCACGCCAATGACACAATTGCCTATTATTATTTGAGGGAATAACCCTCAACAAGGCTTACAAGCTGCAAAGTAATTGCCTATATTTCATGTGTGTTCTGAGACATCAGGTTAAAGATCTCCCTCCTACCAGAAATCTTATTTCAGGACAATCACACCTCCTGGCAGGTGCTGTTCCATTTATAAAGTGACAATTTAAATAATTAAGGCACTGGCTCAAGAAAACACTTGCTTAAAGTTCAGCACATGCTTACATTGTATCAAAGTTAACCTATAAACTGCGACACTGAAAATTTGAGCCATAATCTAACGTAAGGAGGAGAAAATACTTACATAATTACATAATACTTACATAAGATTGTACTTCCACTGGGGTATATGGGGATTCATTAGTTAATGTCTATATAATGTTTTTAAAATGTAAATTATTGTATTTAATCATGTGGGGAAAAATTTGGCTATCCTTGCTGTCACCTATATGCCCTGCAAACTACACAGTAAACTGTGCCCTGAAAGCATTGCTCAAGGAAATTCTAGACAAGATTGACACACAAAAATATATATTAATATCAAGTGCATTTCAGTAGCAATTGTGCCTTGCAAAGATCAAAGATATCTTTGGTGCAAGGAGATTATGAGCTTGACAAGTTTTTACAGTACAAAGGTAAGAGAGAAAAAAGGCAGCCATGGTACTTAATGCACAGGAGTATACTCAATGCAAAGACCTAACACTAGCATGTCAAACATAACAATAGAGATTACTGACAAGAAGTACTCATTTTAAAGACCCTCATCCAATGAAGTGGCCTGTAGCCCACAAAAGCTTATGCTCAAATAAATTTGTTAGTCTCTAAGGAGCCACAAGTACTCCTTTTCTTTTTGCAGATACAGAATAACATGGCTGCTTCTCTGAAACCTAACTGAAAGACTATGATTCTTCTCTATTTTTTTTATTTAAATTCCAGCTCTCTTAAATTAAAAAAACAAACAAACAAAAAAACCCTTTGAAAATGAAAAGCTCAGGTATAATCACAGTTACTCCATCTTATTAGTTGCTGTAAACTTGAACTCCATGCACTTTTCCAGCTTATTTTTGGAAAGTTCAGTTTTCATTCAGGCATATGAGTGTTTAATTAACAAATAGAAAGTAAGCAAATTTAGACTGAATGATGCTCATCTACGGTCTGATTCAAAGCTCACTGAAACCAGTGGGCATCTTTCCACTGATTTCAATGGATTTTGGATCAGGCCCAGATAAGTCCTATATACACCGCTTTCCTGTCTTTCTGAAATGGATCTGTTTATGAATGTTATATTGATTCAAAGTTGGAATATTTTTGCTTTGGAAGAGAAGTTTAATAGGTGGGTCTGGTTGAAAATTTCTTATCTAAACGTTTTCAGCAGAAAATTGGATTTTTGATTAAATGAAAATTTTTGCAAATTGTGTCTGATTTGCACAGCAAATTTCAGTTTTCTGGCTAAAAATTGAACATTTTCAAGTTACTTTGACTTTTTGCTACAAAACCAAAACCCCCTAAACTGTTTTTTGGCCCAGGAGCTTTGGTTTTGTGAGTTTCAGTAAAAAATGGAATTTTTTGTAAACAATTTAATTGTTGTCTATATTTTTAAAGGAAAAGAAAATTAGTTTTGAACTGGCTCTTTTCATAAAAATTTTACAGAATTTAACTATTGACGAATGAATTATCTCTTTGGCTTGGTTTATATTTTTAAACTTTAAAATTAAATAAAACACAAACCCATTAAAGTCAACAACTCACGTGCTTAAAGTTAATCAAATGCTGGCAGCATCAAGGCCTAAAATAAGTAACAGTGAAAAAAAATCAAACAGGTAATTATTTCTCAAATAAACTTAATTGAAGCAGCGAGATGACTATTGAAGGATGCTTGTCCAAAACAAAGTTTAGAGGATTATTTGAAAGAGGGACATGTGACCGTTACCTTTGATACACTGGAAAAAATGTAACTGTTTTAGGGTGCTGAGGGAAGTGGGAAAAAGGAAACAGCATGTGGGCACAATTACGTAATCCAACCCACCCATGTCAAGTTCAGTTAGAATAAAGAAAATAGAAGTACAGAACTCCAGTACTAAATAAATAAAGGCGAACACAGTAATCCTTTCAAATGTTTACTACATACAGCAATAGATCTAAGCATCCTTGGTATTCCTTAAGAGCTATTCTAATTGCAGCAAGTCTTTGGATATAACAATAAGAAGTTGTGGGGGGAACCCACAACAGAATGAAAACTCTGGAGAGGCAAAAATTGCTGCAACACATCTAATAAGTATTTTAAAATATTGTGTTCCTTCCTTTGTTGTGGTTAACCACTGCAGAGGTGTGAATAGTTTAACAGTCCCTTGCTTCAATTAGCAGATATGCAAAACAAATATGTTGAAATCTTATTTGAATCATTTTCTCTCCCGCATACTTAATTTGCCACTTTGAGCAATTTTAATTTAAAATAAATCATTAATTTACTACTTTTTCCTCGAGTGTGTGAGATAAATTTCAACAGCATTTTTTTTAAATGTAGGAAAGATGCCTCAGTGTGTGTTTTATTTTAATGCTCTATATCGTATGAAATATCTTTATAAAGGGATATACACTATTATGATTCAGTATTGCAGTAGCACCTAGAGCGTTCAACTAAGCTGGGGGCCCCGTTGTGCTAGACACGGCACATATGCATAATGAGAGACAATCCTTACCCCAAAAATCTAACCCTGCAAATAAGTAAGACAGCCAAGTGGCTGTGGGGGAGGACGATTGAGGCATGGAGGGATGAAAGGCTCAATTACCAAGAGTGCTCAGCACTCACAAGGTGAAATCCTGGCCCCATTGAAGTCAGTGGCCAAAGTCCCATTGACTTCACCCAGCATCAAGGCCAGATTCTCCCATTTGTGCATCAAAATAAATAATCAGCCTCTCGAAAGGGCTGTTGGGTGCAGTTTTTCACAAGGGAAGCTGTTGGGTCCTAAGTGCTTTTGAAAAATCTGGCTGCATGTGGCTTTCAAAGGTCATCTTGAAGTAGCTGGGTTTAATTTCCAGACATCCTGAGTCTGATTCCAGTGCCTTGGGATTTAGTACGTGGTATAGCATTACCACACCACAAGACTTAAAATATATATAACTGATTACAGACATGCCATCACCTCATCTGTTAATTCACAGCAATTATGTCACATCTGTAAATCACAAGTCCACTAAGGCAGGGGTTCTCAACCGTTTTCTTTCTGAGGCCTCCCCGCACCATGCTATAAAAACTGCACAGCCCACTTGTGCCATAACAACTGGTTTCCTGCATATAAAGGCCAGGGCTGGTGTTAAGGGGTAGCAAGCAGGGCAATTGCCCAGGGCCCCAGGCTACAGGCGCCCCGTGAAGCTACATTGATCAGGTTTCTGCTTCAGCCCCGGGTGGCAGGGCTCAATGCCCTGGGCTTCAGCCCTGTGCGGCAGGGCTTAGGCTTTCTGCCCCGGGCCCAAGCAAGTCTAACACTGGTCCTGCTTGGCAGACCCCCCTGAAACCTGCTTGTGGCCCCCCCAGAGGGCCCCAGACCCCGGCTGAGAACCACTGCCCTAATGAGAGCACGAAGCTGCCTGCAGATCCCATCAATCTGAGCCTAGCCTTGCTAGAACTGCAGCAGCAATAAAGGGAAAATGCCTATAGAAATCTCCTAAGCGGCAGCTCCTGGAGACAAGGGTGAAAGTAACTTCAGGGCCGTGGTCCTGAGCAGATGGGGGGTCCCCCAGGTGGAAGGGGCGGGGTCTCAGGCGGAAGGGGCATGGCCTTTAAATCCCCAGGCCCTTTAAATTGCTGCTGCTACCCCGGGGCTTGGGTTGCAATTTAAAGGGCCTGAGGCTCCAATTTCAGTAGCGGCGGCCAGGAGCCTCGGGCCCTTTAAATCGCCACTGGAGCCCCAGGGATCCCAACTGCCACCGCTACCCCAGGACTCCGGCAGCGGGGCTCTGGAAGTGATTTAAAGGGCCAGGGGCTCCAGTCACTGCCGGGAGCCCAGGGACCTTTTAAATTGCCCACCTGGGGAAGCTGCCCCTGCCAGTATGATTGGCTGTGTACCAGCTCTTGCTAGTACGCTGCACTGGACTTACTTTCACCTCTGCCTGGAGAGTTATTTATGGAGTGCTCCGAAGTGTGCTTAGCCCTTTATAGGCAGAACAAGACAGGCCTTTGCTCCCAAAAACTTGCTATCTACAAACACACCCAAAATAGAGCAGGGACGGGTTAAGGGAAGCCATGTGCTAGCGAAGGGACTGAGGTGACGATTAGCTCCCCCAGTGTTGGGTAAATGCTTTTTGGTGGGGTTGTTATTTAGTCATACTCAATAAAAAGTGTCAGATTCTATTATCCTTACTTGCATCGGGCCGCGCCGAAGGGTTCCGACTGCAATAACTGGGACTGTTTGTAGAGGGAGACACTTCTCCATGGACAAAAGCCGGACCTCTCCCATTAAAGTCATACCAGCTTTAATGCGACTAGGATTCCCTCCCACCCCTGTCCCATGTGATTAAAGGTATCAAAATCTGTTCATGCCCATCTGAAAGTCTCTCTTCTAATGAATTGAAGCTATGAGTATGGCAGTCTGAAGCACTGAGACATCAGTAGCCCAGCATTTTGCTTTTGACATTTGCTTCTTCCACAAGAGCTACTTTTCTTACAGGGGTCACCAGGATGTCAGCTGTTCCACGTCAGCTCCATACATTGTATTACAAGGATGAAACCCCCAAGGTCAGCATGAGATTTGTCACATAAATTGTTCTTTTCAGAGTGTACTCTGTGTACATTCAGTTAATGGACTCAAAATTCAGTTGTAACCTCTGTTTATAAAAATATAATAATAAATAAGAAGAAGAAGAAGAAGAAGAAGAAAACAAAGACAAAGGCATGGAATATAATACTCATATGAATATACTGATTGGATCCTGGGTACTGAGAACAAGAAGTGAACATTATGACAGGCTAGCATTTGATTATCCAGAGGGCGTTCTGCTTATGCAAGTACTGTACGCCATGCAGTTTGTATTCTCTGTTAAGCACTGGGGTGCAGGGTCTAGGGTAGCAGATTAAGAGGCAAATGACCCTGAGTGGTCTGGGTTCAATTCCTGGTTTTACTAGGTTTCCTGTGTGACCTTGGGTAAATCACTGTGGCTCTGCGCCTCAGCTGAAATCAATGTTCGTTGGGTGCCTGAATATCTTTGAGTAATGGGGCCTTAACCTCTCTGTTTCCCAATCGGTAAAATAGGGATAATAAGCACTGCTGTACCTCAGCAGGGTGGTGTCAGGCTAAATGTATGATTTACATAAATACATTCTGAGGTGCTTAGCTATTGTGGTAATGGGGACCTTATAAGTGCCTAAGATAGAAAAAGACCCCATATCAATCTAACTCTACCACTGATCTGCTGCATGACCTTGGGCAACTCATTTTGACTATCTGCCTCAGTTTCCACCTTGTATGCTGGGAAGAATAATACTTATACTCTTTTGTGAAACCCTTTGGCATCTGTGGGTGGAAAGCACTTTATAGGAGCTAAGTATCATTTTACACACACACACACCCCTGTACCAGCCACCATTCATTTGTATGTTAAAAACACATTATCTGTTAAATGGCTTCCTTTAATCTGAGATTGTTCCTTTAGCTTTCCTGCCTGCCCCGCATTCATTGACACTGTTTGTCACATAGCTGCAATTTGAAAAATTTACCTCAGCTTGTTAAATATGTGAACAGAGTAGAAGGTGGTATTGGAATGATTTTGATAGAGATGGCACTCATTCTATTGCAAGAGACTTACCAGACGATTTGATTGCTCTTGCTTGGAGGGGAAAAAATAGACAAGAATAGCATTACTATTTTGAATCCCTCTCTAATAAAGCAGTTACAACACCATTTGTAAAATATAAGCTCATATTAGCTCTTCTTACAACTCCTAATACTCTTCTCTGACAAGAATGTCAAAAATATATCACATGAGCCAGACTGATCCTTCCAAGTCCTTTAATCTGGCCCGCAAAGTCCATAGGAGTATTACAATCCGTATCTGGGCTGCCAGTCAGTTAGAAAGGCCCCTTGATGTTTGTGCTTTCTGTGGCTGCCTGCCCTCTGCAGTACTGCACCAGCATTGATGGAAGAAGCCTGCACAGTCAGTGGCAAAAAGCAAGTGCTGCTGCCTTCAGAATTGCTAATTCATTTGGGGGCAAGAGAGCCCAGGAGCAGAAATACTGGAAACATTATAGAAACCTTGAAATAAAATAAAATATTAAAGTAATAGCTGAAGATCAGAGGGTGGCCTCCTCTCCCCAGGCATATTTAAGCAGCAGATGCAAAGGAGCAGTAGACTGGGATCCTTTCTTACAACACCCTGCCCTTCCCCCCCGGCCAAGCATTTGACTCACCATCCATTGTGAGAGAAGCACATCCAAAGTAAATTAGTTTGCGAGGAAACTTACTGGGTTGCTAGATTATCCTGGAGCTGGAGCTCTGTCCTCTTCTAACTTACAGTTAGTGCTAGTGAATTGTATTGGCTTGGTGGAAGTGGAGAGCCAAGGCTTCTCTTTGTCTACAAAATTAGAGGTGAGCAATGGAAGTACAAGGTTCCCCTCATGGTTCTTGACTTGGAGAGCACATCAAAGGTTAGTCCTGTCTCCAGACTTATGCAAACTCCTCTGAAACTGAAAAGAAAGCACCTCAGGTCTAGGTTTTTGATGCAAGGGTTGTAGGATGCCAGCCAACAGCTGCTCCTCCGTTCTCTGAATGTGTGAGCCATGCAGGGAACGGAGAAGCAGAAAGAATCTCTGCAGGCAGCCAGAGATCCATAGAGATCTCTGTGTATTTCTGAAGATCTTACAGCTACACCATAAATCCTGATGATGCTCCACATAGCCACTAGCCCACAACTCCCAAGATGATCTGCAGGAATGGCCGCTCCCAGGAGACCATGTCCTGCCTTGCTTCTGCATGTGGCTTTAGAGTGCAGGTGGGATGGGTTTTGCTTCATCTTATTTTTAAAAGCAAAAATAAGAGTATTTGACTGTCTGTGTAAAGCCAAGAAAACAGACAATACAGGATGGTTGAGGACCTAGTTCAACAAAGCCCTGAAGAGTATGCTTGACTTTACGGCATATACTTAAGTACTTTGCTGACTCAGGGCCTAGGTGAAGAAATTCATATGAACTGAAGACAACTGTGACATAAAGTAAAGTAAGCAGAAATAAACATTCTGGCCGTTAGAAATGGTATCACCAGCCCTCTTTAACATATGATATTGGACTCTTTATCCCTTTATTAGCAGAATAATAATTGGTTCCCATGTTGTCAAGCATCCAACCCCATCATTCTTGTTGGAGTCTAATAATGCCAGACCCTCAGCTTTCCGTAGCATTTAAGCAATGGTACTCAACTCTGAAATGTCAAGCGTTTGTTGTTTAAAGAAAATGAGGCCAGGACTGAAAAAACAAGGCAGATGTTAGTGAAGTCATCTGGCTTCTGGCAGTCCCTGGTTTCATAAAAACGTGTCAGAGAGCAAGTGGGTTACAACTAACAGAAAGTCTCTCCCCCTCCACCCCCCCTTCGAGGTCTCAGGAGATTATCATTTGGCGGTGGTAAAAGAAATAAAATAGGTTGGCTCTCTATGGGCACAGTAGAAAAGATAGGCTCTCTTGTGGGGGGTGCGGCAAAAGAACAAAGGAGGAATAGTTGCTGAATCACCACAGATGATCCACCACATTCAAATAGCTCTAATTCTCCTGAATCTGCAGTACCCAGCAATCAAGAAATTGTGCTGCTGAGAGGAATTTTAACTGGCACTCTAACGATTGACCAAAAATGACTCAAAAAAAGTTAGCTTTTCTTTGGATGACACCTACAACTGACATTCAGCCCAGGGTATATTTATTGGGGTGCAATAACTGAGGCATGCATCTGCTTAAAGTCAACATGGGGGTCACCGTACAGATGGATGAGTGATTAATTCTGCAGTAATCACTATGGGGATTAGCTCCAGAAATGCATCAAAGAAAAGCCCCTTTGTCAGCATTTTCAAAAAGGAGATTAAAAAAAGCATGCCAATAACCTGCAAGGTCAAGAAAACAGCTAGGATGGGGAGACAAGAACGCAGAGGAAGAAGGCAACTGAGTTAAGAAAGCTGAGTGCTAAGAGTCTAAACTAAAGGTGGGGACAGGGGTGATCATATGATCTGCTCTGTAGAGTAGCAGGCTTTTTCTGAGCTTTCATTCAACCTGACAGTTTTTGATATAATTTCTATATATATTACAACTGGCTCCAAAACTGAGTGCAACTAAACCCTCCAATTTGCTTTATTAATTTTGAAGTTTGGGGGTGATTGGTATTGTAATATTTTAAACTACATTGTATATCCTCTCGAGCAGCTGGTGGAGGGTGATACTTCAGTTTTTTGTTGTTGTTACAAAGATGCTGGTGGTGAATGAGTCATATTATCCTACAAAGAGAAGCAGTAGGAGAAAGTTTCACAAAAGTAGCCACCCTAATGGCAAGGATTATCTTTGGAATGAATTATTGCTAACTTCAGGGTCTGATCTTACAAGATGTGGAGTGTCCTCAACTCCTATTGGCTTCAGTAGGGTAGCATGTAGCACCAGACTAGATTGGGATGCTAACTGGCAAAGAGAATTGGCACAAGAAATAAACCACTTGCAATGGTTTTATGAGCGTAGAAAACGGAATCTCATTCTCAGAGGATAATTCATCTGTGTCACATTGGGAGGTCAGTTTTCAAAAGTGCCGTGCGTCCCTTTGAAAGTCTATCCCAGTGACATTATAGCTGTTTTAAGAATTCGGAAATGATTTGATGAGAAGCTGAAGATTTTTCCATGTCACGACATTGGGATATGGATACATTTCTTGTTTTTCATGGTGCCCCACCCCCCCAAGTACTTTTAGTTGCACAGCAACATACTGTAAGTGACTATCCAACGCTATTGACTGTAGGAGAAGAGGTAACTCTATGGATAGGTAATGAGATAAAACCTTTCATCTTTAGGTAAGTCCTGAACAGGCTGATTGTTACTGTCTGACGGGTGTCCAGTAGTCGGTATGAAATGAGTAGATATTCACTGAGGAACAGAATTGGATCCAAGTTTCCACATCAAAGGTTGGACCCAGGCCCAACCAAAATCCCTACCACTCTGCTATTATTCATAGTCAGAGGCATAGCTGAGGGATTTTAGCGTTGCTGTTTGGGGTTTATTTTTACAATGGTGCTGACGGCACCGTTTTTAGCTCTGATTGCCTCCATTTCCATCCTTATTGAATATGGAACAAGTTAATTGAAGTCACTGTAGCAGGATTAGCCTTCATTCCCAAAGCCTCCAGCTCATTAGACACAACATATATAGTTTGTGACGACAGGTTCTGCTGCAGCAAGAGTAAACTATGAGGGTGAAATCCTGGCCCTATTGAAGTCAGTGGGAGTTTTGCCACGGACTTTAATGGGGCCAAGAGTTCATCCCTACAGCCTAATAATACCTTTGTGGAGGTGTCCACCATCGAAATGTGATAAGCAAATGGCCCACTCTACATATGGACCATCAGGAAAAGCCCCCTCCTTACAAATCAATGTTTGTTTCCAACAGGTTTAAACATCTGCTTGAAAGGATAGCAGCCACTCTGTGAATAACAAGATTGGTGCTCTTCTAACCCATCTTCGCACTGTAGTAAAGCCAATATTTTCTTTGCAGGGAGGAAAAAAAATCAGAGGAGATGGACACTGGCATTGCTCCACTTTTTCCATATTTTGTCTGCCAGTCTTTGGTCCAAAGCATGTGACCAGATGTTAGCGCACATCCAGATATTTGTGGTTGCCAGAGTTGGACACAGCAGCTTGGGGGGAAAAAGAGAGAGATCTTACAAGTGATAGTAACTTCTTATGGAGTAGGAAAGGGCTTCAACATTTTGCATCTCTTCTTACTTCTTCATTTAATGAGTTACAAGCTAATAAAGATGGAGTTGGTGCAAGCCTAGATCACATAACTGATGACAAAGTAAAACAGTAACAGGAGTCCAGAGGGGTCTGCAGTGCTGCAAACATAAAGCAATATGGTTCAGCTAGGAAGAACTAATTAATTTAACCCTGAAATAGAAATTTGGTCAGCTTACATTAAAAATAGTTGTTTATTTTTTAGGTCAATCCTCTGGTATTTTAAATAAAACTGCTACTAGAGTTTACTGAATAATTTCAGCACAGCCAAAAAAATTTTATAGGTATCATAACAAATTCTACATAATGTTTCACCATTATATTACTTATTGCTGCAATATTTCCATTTCCACAGTGAGAAGCAGAGTGAATGGTTTATGTATAAACTTAAAGCATAATTTAGAGCCTTAAATGAGCTACAATTTTGGTCAGGGACAGTCTTTTTGTTCCATGTTTGTACAGCACCAAGCACAATGGGCTCCTGGTCCTTGACTGACACTACAACAATACAAATAAATGGGAGTATAATTTTACTGACATTCATACATTTAACAGAGTAACTAATGATGAAAAAATATTTGTATATACTCAATGTGAGTTAAAGTTACAATGAGAACCTTAACTTGTCCATTTCCAGACTCATGCATTTAAATTCACAACCTCACCTTAGTTTTTGCATTTAATAGTTCCTGTAAATATATAATAGATTTGTGCCATCATTTGATAAACAAATTAATTATTTTGTTCATTAAACTGTACTAAAGGGAAGAGGGAATCTTTTTTATTACTGGTTTTCAGGGGCAGTCTAGCATGAGATATTTTGATGTAGTTGTTTGAGGATTAAAAAGTTGAGCATGACAATGTATTATTGATTCTGCACTGCGAAGTACAGTATACTGTTCATCTAACTCATCTATTATTGATTAAAGCACTCAACAGTCCTAACCTTTCACTTGATCATTCCAAGGTAATTTTTTCATGGGGCTGCCAATGTGCGGTACTCCCAGGTTACACTTACGCGGGAGTCTGGATAATTAGTGGGACAACTGCAGTGGAAACCATTTAAAAGATTCTTGTCTATAGTCTCAGAGGGTATATTTAAGGCTAGATTTTGACTTGGATCACACACCCGCACAGGGGAGTGAGAATACCTCTTAAACCAGTGCAGGCTTCCTGGACCTTGTGTAAACCCTCACTCTGACCCCTTGAGCAACAGCCAACATGGCCGAACAAGCTTGTCATAATTTGCTGCTGGTGTCAGCCAGCAGCCCCTGAAGCAAGGGACAAGAAGAGGTAGAATTGTGACTCAGCAGGGTGTCTGAGGCACAGTGCCTCCCAAGGCTACTCCTGAGATGGTGCTGTTTACGCCCCAACATTTACTTAGTGACTAAAAGTATACTGTATCCTGGCCCTTACAGGCTCCAGTCCTGAAGCTGTATCCTCACGGCTGACCCTGCACCTGGTGCATCAGATTGCCGAACTGTGGCCACGTTTGTAAAATGCACGAGTGTCTCATTCACAGTAATATCTGCAATACTGAGATACATTTTTAGTCACACTGATTGTTTGATTTCAGTCTTAGAAGGGAAATAAGAACTAGATGATGGAATTAAAGAGTTTGGAATTACCCAAAAGAGAGTTCCCTCTACGACACGTTTGAGGCCCAATGGCAGGGAAAGCATGCCTTTACCACTGTCCGTGCTGTGTCTGTTCTGCGGATAGAGAAAAAGCTGTGTTCCCAGCACACCTTTCATCAGCATTAAAATTCATTTTACAAATACAGGTTGGGATGTCAACACTGGGTTGGACTCTCCCATTCTTGTTCACGTTGACTAGTAAGTTACTTTGTGTGGAGTCCCGTGGAGGACAATGGATCTATAGGACTCGTAGGATACAGCTCCATGGGAGTAAGGATGACACAATCATTTGTATGTGGACAGATACCAGGGTGACAGCTATGTGGTAGACTAGTAGAGCAATTCCATGGGACACAGTTATATTATGCAAACTTAGTAAGGAATTCACAAATTCAAAAATCTCAAAAATAGCACAATTTGAAAGCTATTCTTATTCATTATATATTGGCTTAGGGGTGGTGAATAATTCAGAAATATGTTAGTTTTGAAATCAGGTTTGAAATCCTATAAAATCAGAATTTTGTAAAATCCTTTTTTATAGTTGTTCTCCTCCAGGTGCAGCCTATAGGCTTAATTGATGCTTTTATTACCTGGTCAGGCTTTGTATGAGGGCCCCATCACACTTCTTTTTCCTATACAAGTCCCTTGAAGCAGCGAGAATAAAATCCGTGTCAGAAAGAAGCAAAAAAACCAGGACTGAGATGATCCAAAACATAGCAGCGAGGTTAGACCAAATAGCCTTTTTCTTGTCCTAAACAGACTCTTGTGTTGATTTTTCCACAGAAATAGGCTCTGCAACTATTAGCTCTGTTTAGGATGTGAGAGTTACAACTCATTAAATGTCAAAGGCAGACATTCTTTGATTTTTTTGAAATGGGTCCCCTTGTCTCAACAGGCTAAAGATTGATTAGCTTCACAGCAGGAGGCTGACTGCTGAAAGAAAGCCCTTGCCAAGCTATAACAGCAACATCACAAAATGACCTGTATTAACATCAGGTGGTGGACTCAGCAGCAGCGGGGAAAAGAAATGAGGGCTTTCACATTTCCATTAATAATTACTGAAGACACTGAAGCGAGGGGATGTTAGACAGTGAGTGAATTATGAAAAAAAAACAGTTCCAGGGCCTAATTCTCCTCTTACATTGATGTAAAACAGGAATAATCCCACTAAAATCAATGCGGTCAAATTGGAGCATAAACTAGTATTGAATGAGGCGCCAAAGGGTGAATGGACTCTTGGGGTAGCACATGCAAGTATGAGGCCCTGACAGTCTCACAATCAATGCTGCTGATGACTCAGAACTCTCACTGACTAGGGCTGGATGATGTCTTTGCCACGGCCCCTGTGCATAGGACAACACATGGAATTGTTCCCCTTCCTTGCTCCAGGGAGATCTATATCAGCAGCAAATTATGAGTCCAATGCCAGCCCAGCCAAGGCTCTCCCCACGCCTTTCACCTCCCTACTCATCTGCTCTGGGTGGGGAGAGGGGTCCCCAAGGAGCCCATGTGTGCCATACAGAAGAAGGCAAGTGTTTTACTCCTCCTTTTGCCCCTAAGAAAACAAGCCAAGGGTAATCAAGCCCCAAACTTTTGCTCGTACACTCAAGCCAAACTTGACCAGAGGGTATTTTTGGTTTGGAGATTTGGTTAACATTACTCCATTAATTTCCATTATTTTTAACATCTCTGCCCTTTCTCATTCAAGGTTCAAACAGGTGCCAGACAGGCTATTATCACACCATTTCTCACCAGCCAGCTAACAAAAAAAGCCCCTTCTTTTGAGGTTGTAGCCCAGCTCTGAACACATGAGCTATGTGTGGTTAGGATAAGCTTGAGCTGAATATTGATATTGTAAGTGCTCACTCAAACCAACTGCAAAACCTTTAGTAAAACATGACTTGAAACAAATAACTAAAGTTACTTAAAGTATTATTTGCATGGGGTTGGATGCCTCTGCTTTCTTTTCAACATTTATATGATGATGTTGTTCTTACAGGATCACCTTTCCTACTTTTGCAACAAGTACCAGATTTTGCTAGTGAATTCTTAAACAGGAAATGGAAATCAATTTGTTTCTTTCTTTACCATGTTTCTTATACGGTTAGACAAAATGTGTTCCCTGGAATAACAGATTGGCAGAAGTGGCGGGGGAAGATCAAAGACAAGAAGATACATATCTGCAAATCAAAAGCAGTTGACAGATCTGAAGAACTGTCCTCATCATTTGGCAACATCTTGGAATAGAGAAGCAGCAACAACTGCTAGATGAGCATGGACAGATGTATAAAGCAGTAGCCACCAGCTGGGACACAGACAATATTTACACCATCCTTAGTTCATTTTTCAGTGGTCAAAACAAAATCCTTTTATGACTTATTCCTAGCATTTAAAGTTTGAAAAGGTATTTTCACTCAATTACATGTGAGCAAATAACCCAAAAGAGCAGAGAAAAAAGGATCCAAGTGAAAACAAATCGGAGTGACTCATGCACACCTCCATTATTTTCTTTTACCGTCATCTCTTAAACGTTATATTTTTTCAGTACTTGCTGATTCGTCTGCCTGACGGATGAAGTCTCTCTATCTTCATTCCTGTCATCTAATGTGTAGCGAGGGATCAAGTTGCTCCAGACAGCTGCTGCAGACTTTTTAGTGTCCTGATCCCAGCATGTCTTTTGAATGATTTTGCGCAATTTAATACTGACAAATAAATGGCACTTTGTAAAACACTGGGGAACTCTGCAGTAGGAATTGGCCAGAACCACAAAAGTGTGGATGTATTCACCATTTATTTCTATCCTGACAGTTCCTGGATGCCACCAACCCAAGATTAGGACTTCATTTTGCTAAGAAATATATGCACAAATAATGAAAATATGGTCCCCTGTTCAAATGATCTGACAATCTATCTGACAAGAGACAATGGTTAGGTACAACAAATATGTGGGAGGAACATAGTGTAACAATGAGCTAATTATGGGTAGCACAATAAAAAGTGATCACAGCACACTAGCTGCAATCAGCGTTTTGCACAGTAGAGGCGAGTTTTAAAGAAGGATCCAAAGGAAGTGTGCAGGTGAGGACATCATAAGATCTCCTGGTATAAAAGAAGAAGTGTACACAAGCTTCTTCGTTTAGGTTTTATAGGTAGCAGGAACTGCCAATGAAAAAGTACAAGTTACAGTATTGAGGGGTCCTTAGATTTTGAAATAAAAACAAAAGCAGTAAGTGCTGGAAAATGTGCCATACATACCTCGCTACTTCTCATACAGTTTAACAATATGCAACTGGTATTGGAATGCTGACCGTACACACAAAGGAAACCAGAGTCACATCCCCAGGCAGAATATGTGTGGATCCAGATTGTGATTTTAACACCTCCTATCCCCCTCATCCCTTCCTGCAAAATAAACAATGGGAAGGGATGGGAGCCTGCTTGTGTCTGTCTGCATTTCTAGTGCCCTATTGCTAGTGCCCAGTTCCAGCTTGATGTTTGTGAAAATGATGAGAAGAAACGTAGATAACAGAACTAGCTGAAGCAGCATTGAGCATCACAGCTGCCTCAGTTATAGAGTTTCTAGGTTACATGACCAACTGGATTGTCTCCAGCTCTCAACAGGAAAGGGGTGAAGAGAAGAGACAGTGTGATGGGCAGAGAACATGGCTAGCCCACTCTTTCAAGGTTGGCCAAGTAGCCTGCTCCTTTCCCATTCTGCAAGTTTGGGGACTTGTACCATATTTATTCTAGAGTGTCTGAATATCATCAAATCCCCTTACCTCCAAATACAAAGACCTTCAAGAAATTCTTGTTGGAGATTGGCAGTCGTTAGTATCCCAGTGCATTTGGGGGCCACCAAGGGTGGAGTGTTATTTAATGGGACAGTGGCAGCAGAGTACCTCCAAGGCACTGTGCAAATCAGAGAACATGCTTGATCTGCTGGCTATGCAAGGCAAATCAATGCTACAGGCACTGATCAGCAGCTACTGTGTTCTGCTGACAGCAGCAGTCAAAGGAATGGGCAACAGAATACTGGGAAAGCCTGATCACTAATATGAGCTATCCTTGTCCTATTGGCAAATTAATAATTTGACTCATGCAGCCCTACTAAGTAGCAGCCACTGACTAATTTGCAAGTACTGTCACTCCATCAGTGATTAATGCTGACACATGAGGAGAAGCACAAAGGGCTCTTTCAAAAATGGATCACATTAGCTGAATAAAGACATTTGGCTTTTATTCTAAACACTATGTGCAGTGCATCAGTTTATTATTATTTTAAATCAAAAGAATTACTCCAAGGAGGGACTGAATCTTTAATATCCCTATTCTTTTAAAAAAATATCCATTTCTACAGGGGAAGAAGGAGAATCAGGGAGAGACGCTAATGAAGTAGACTCTGTATAACTTAGAACTATAGGTGGTTTTGAAAACTTGCTCTATAACATGACTTTGCGTCCAGTGTAGACAGTGTGACACCCTTAAAAACATAGGGCAAATCCTTGGCCCATTGAAGTCAATGGCAAAATTCCCTTCAACTTCGATGGGGCCAGGATTTCACCCTATCTTTAATTTAAAAAGAAATACTCTTTTGTTTCAGAGTACTACAAAGTGCCTATACACAAGCTCTGAGCACCTATTTAAAACTACAATCAAAACACACAGTTCAGTCATCTCAGCACTTTTTCCAAGCAGTACCTCAAGCAAATTTAAGGACAATGTGCTCACTAGAAAAACAGCCATACTATAAAATGGTTGGCTATTTAAATGATCAAATTAAACAAAACAGAGATTTAAGGCTCATTTGGTCTTTAGGTTTCAAAACCCCACATATGGAAGCTTTGAATTTGGAAGGGTTCCTGAGCTGGTTTATATGCAAAAGGGATGTATATAGAAATCTTATCATTTTTATTAAAAGACTAAGAAGTTAACCCTCCTCAGAGTGCATTTACCTAGACTAGATTGCTCATTTTTACCCTCTCCTTTCGGATGCCCAATATTGCTGAGAAATCAATCAATAGATAGCTTTATTGGACATGTAAAATGCCTATTCTTTAATTAACAATGATTTCTCTTGGATGTGGCAATTAGCAGCCAAGGAGTCACCTGAACAGGATAAGAGCTGCATATGTGTCTTCTACTTTATGTGACCTTTTCCTAAATAGAGAGACACCCAGATAGGCAAACCACTGAAATCAGTTACCCTTCAAAGAAGAGTGAGATGGAAAATGCTTTCTATTTTTAATTGTTCATACTCAAAATCACAGAATAGTGAGAAATAATCATCCAGAAACTAGAAAGGTCAACAGGGACACCAGCCTTTAGAAGGCAAAAAAGAATTTCTCTTTCAGCTAGAAATGCAGAAGTTGGGATTACATCCAAGAGCAGGGACATCTGGACAAAGGAGAACAGACACATGGATTGATCTGAGCCAGAATGGGTGCTGCCAACAATAAGAAGAGGCTGCATAAGCCAGAAGGCAGCCCGAGATGGAGGGGAGAAAGGAAAGTGCTAGTCCATAAGAACTGGTCTGTTGTAAGCTATTATGGTAATTTACCTTTTTCTTGTGTTATAGCTACAAAGCAGATGCCTTTTGTTTTCTGTGTACTGCCACTTTAAACTTCTCAACATTCTGTCCATGCACTAATGCCAAGATCATTTTTCTGGCAGCCTGTTACAGAGGAGATACACACACTGCTTACCCATGGGAGCCAGGCTTGTGTAGCTCTGTGCACCTTCACCATCCATTAACTTCAGGATTGGGCCTATGGAAAGGTAAAGTAGGATTTTCAAAACCACTCAGTGGCCTAACTCTGCTGGTAGTTTGACCATTGACTTCAACAGGAGCAGAGTTAGGCCATTGCTTGACCTCCCACCTTTTTTATACTTTTGTTCTCGTCTCCCTGTTTTTACCTTACAATAAGATAAAGTTCATCTTAGTCTGAAAAGACCTGTTATGCTCTGTGTGTGTAAACGCAGCAATGGTGACAGTACTATTTCACATCAGCTCCCCTTTCTGAGTGTGTCTTACTCTGCAAAGAAGTATATTCCAGTGTTGTCAACCCTGATCACACAAAAATCATGAGTGAGGCCCTTACAAGATCATGAGATTACTTTTAACATCTCCTTACATGTAAACTAATATATTCTGAGGTTTTTTTATTTACTTTGTGCTTTCAAACCATTAAGAGCCCTATTTCAAGGTTATCTCCACAACTATGAGGGGTAGAAACACACTATTTGTTTTAAGTGAAAGCTGAACTTCTGTTAGATTCATGTAACTTCAGAGGTGTGATCTGGGGCTTTCAAGAAAACACCAAATATCTCAAGACTTACGGAAAAATCAGGAGAGTTGGCAACACTGATTTTCTTTCAAATTGTGAGCAAAACTTGCTCAGTCAGTGCTGCTATGTAATAACTAAGCAGCTACAGCTAATTCTAGGCCTAAATTGCTTCCTTTCAGCTGTTTTGTTTTAGTCTTCAGAGACTTTTGTCAAAAGGACTCTCTAACCAATCTCAGTGTTAAAATAATAGTATGCATATCAGTCTTCATTATTTATTTATGTCCCTATTAATAATTCAGGATTTATATGCATAAATAAAACATACATTAATTAGAAGTTTGGAATTAAGGTTTGTTTGGCTTTTTTAATATCCTCCTTTGACAGCAGTCCTATTTAGAAACTAGCACGTGGATTCTTAATTGTCTACCATGAATCATTCAATGTGACATTTGGGAAAACACTTCAGACCCTCTCTTTACCTCTGATAATAAGATCATGCTTTGAGATATCAGCCATAAAAGTTTGGCTATGCAGTACCTTAGCATGGGCAGAAAAAAAAAAAACAATTCAAATTTTGGTGGAATTGGTTTTACATGTAGAGATAGAATAAGAAACTAAAAAGTGAAATTCTGACCCCTTTGAAATCATTTATTCATCAATGGAAGGGAGTTTTGTCATTGACTTCAATGAGGCCAGGATTTGCACCTTAAATCTTCAGTGTAAGATATATCGACTGTGTGGGACAAATTTCTGGCCACCAGTTTCATCCGAGTAACTTGCCCACTGACAAGAAGGAAACATCATCTCCAAGTCTGAAAGACATAATACATTTTTACTAAGTTAAACTACTGGCACCTCCAGAATGGAGCCTTCCAAATTAAATTAGGTGTGTAGGGTGTAGTTTGCCAATAGGAGAAACATATAGCACATTGTTACCCTGATACCACTTATTAGGTTTGGGTTATGTTAAAAAAGTCAGTTAGGAGCAATGATTCTCCTTCAGCACAGATTGACTCATCAATAGTAACAAGTTTGTCAACACCGTTATCATTTTGTGTCATAAACCAAAGATTTCAATGCCCATAAAAGTCTAGCTTTTTTCCCTTTTGTGCACTGAGAGGTTTCATGAGGACTTGTACAAATTCTAGACTATGTTGTCTGTGCATGATGATACAATGGGACCGTGTAAGGGGAGGAAGATTTTGCCGGAATCTACACCCATTGGATGTACTGTTTCAAATGTATCCCAACAGAACACAATGCCTTGGGGAAGCAGTGTTTCCTAGTGACCAGAGCACAGGACTGGGCGTCAGGAGACCTGGGCTCTATTCCCAGCTCTGCCACTGGCCTGCTGGGTGACTTCGGGCAAGTCCCTTCTCTCTCCTGGTGCCTGTTTCCCCATTTGTAAAATGTAGACAATGATACTGAACTCTTTTGTCAAATGCTTGGAGATCTGTGGATGAAAATTGCTATATAAAAATTAGGTATTATAATTAAAACAATCCCTATTTGTTTACACCAAACTCTGACTGTTATTATTTATCTTATGGTAGCACCTAGATCTCCATGTACCTCATCTCTAGTCCTTCCACTTCTATACCCCGCTGTTGCCTTACTAAGTGCTGCAGTACATCTCACATAGTTACCATTGGTTCTGCATATCCTTCCTCTTCCTCTCTATCCATCTTCATCACCAATAAATAATTTGGGCAACCTGGGTTCAAGTCCCAGTCCCCTGAACTATGCCTCCCCCTTTTTATTTTACTCCACAAATGTCACTGACACTTGTTGCCATTCTCTCATTGCTGTTTTTGCCCTGATGGCTGCATATATGTAGGCCTTTTCATTTTCTTCTAGCTTCCTTGATTATCCCATCCGCTGGGTTAGGAGCAAGTCGAGACATAAAGAGGCACAAGTTTTCTGCATTATCCTCTCTTTCTGAGCTATGCTCTGTTCCTAAATGAGAGACAACTGAAATTATGAGCCATGCTCATATTAATGTAAGTATAAAAACATTTGTCACTTCAAGATTTAAATCATTTTGTTGTGAACACCAGTCAGGAGTAGAACTGAAGATCGTTTAAAAAACCCCACAGAAATGGATTGAATTTGTCCATAAGAGATGTCAGTTAAATGAATAGTATCATTGACAAAATGCTGTTACCCTCTTTGTAGACTTCCTTTTAAAAGGACACAAAAAGTTGATGTTCCTCTTTCAGTAGCCAAGTTTGCATTGGGTCCACCAGTTACATGCTGACATAGTTATGTAGCTCTTAATACCTTAATGTAAATTTTCAAAGTTCATTAAATGTGAAGGAGAAAGAAAGTGAAACATTTCTCAAGCATTATAGAAATTAATTTGCCAGGATTTTCATTGCCAAGGCAGTAAAGCATTGAAATTAATTATCGCATGGATTACCACAGTGTAAGTTCTTCCTAAATGCTAATTCAGTTAGGGCAACCTAAATTATCAGAAAATGTAAATTCTTGTATGGTTCATTTTCTTTAGCTGCTTATTCCGATTACTAGTGGTGTCATTCTGCATGCTAAATATATTCAGTCCCTAATAGGAAGCAGAGCCCTTGTATTCAGTACACAGGATTATATAATATAACACAAAAGAAGAAGAATGTCAAAGGCATGGGAACAGGTTTCAGAGCGGTAGGCATGGGAGTATCTTAACACAGTATCTTAACACTTTACAAAGTCAATTTCCCCCAAAGCTTTAGCATTTAAGGTGGTTATGATTTAATCCTCTGCACCACTTATTGAAGAAAAAAATTACAACTACAGTACAGTTTTCAATGTGTATTTATTTATTCCTAGTGAGCAGCTTTTGTTTGAATGGTTGCTTCCAGAAGCCAAGAGACACTCAGGGGCTGTGGGTACAATAATTCAGAGGTTCTCAATCTTTTTCTTTCTGAGCTCCCCCGCCAGCTATAAAAACTCAATGGCCCACCTGTGCCACAATAATTGGTTTTCTGCATACAAAAGCCAGGGCTGGCATTAGACGGTAGCAAGCAGGGCAATTGCCTGGAGCTCCATGTCACGGCCCCCCTCTTCCCTCCCCTCAAGCAACATTATTCAGCCTTCAGCTTCAGCCGTGGGTGGCGGGGCTCAGGGACCTGGGCTTCAGTCCCATGTGGTGGGGCTTCAGCTTTCTGCCCTAGGCCCCTGAGAGTCTAATGTTGGCCCTGCTTGGAGGCCCCCTAAAACCTGCTTGAGGCTCCCTGGGGGGCCCCAGGCCCCTGGTTGAGAGCCACTCCAGTAATCTATTTTCCCTAAGGGCTTATCTACAGTAAGGAAATTCACTCCAATAACATAGCTATGCAATCCCAAAACCGTAATGTGCATGGTTACTAACAAAATTAAGCTGTGACTATGTAAACCCCATTTGTGCTTGGTGCATCTGCCTTTAGGGGTTTCTCCAGTGTGACTTCACTTTTGTAATTACAACAATACACTTTTCCTTAATGTAGACAAGCCTTATTACCCTATGTCACTACCACTGCTTCAGCTCCACGGCTGGTAATGTCAGGGAGAGATATAATGTGGACAAGGGGCAAAGCAACCAACTTTTTAGCTACTGGGTCTTCTCACCCTGCTCAGAGCAGGTTGAGACAAAGTGATAAAAATGTTAGTTGTTGCCAACACTCTAGCTTGGACTGACTTTGGACTGAGTTGAACCAGTGGTTGCAAGGGTGGGAAGTTTTAAAGAAAGAAGTCCTAGGGCCAAATTCTCTGAGGGCATAGTTCTATTGAAACCAATGAAGTTACAAAAGCAGATAGTTTGTCACCTAGTACATATGAAGCCCAGGAGAAGACAGCAAAGATGTTACGATCCACTCAGTAAGTATATTCCATTGCTACAGTTCTGACTGGTGTGATTGTATCATCTAGGTCAGTGGTGGGCAACCTGCGGCCCGTCAGGGTAATCCATTGGCGGCCAGCATGTACCTCCAGCCCACGCTGCTTCCTGCAGCTCCCATTGGCTGGGAATGGCGAACCACAGCCACTGGGAGCTTCGGGCGGCTGTGCCTGTGGACGGTCAATGTAAACACTGTCTCGCAGCCCATCAGCGGATTACCCTGATGGGCCGCAGGTTGCCCACTACTCATCTAGAGTATACCCATGTCACAGCCCATCACCCCTTCCCACATATGGTAGCTGTCAAGTTGACTAGGAGAAGTAGAAGCAACCATCAATAACTCTATGCAGAGTTAAAAGAAAAGGTTGCCTACCAGTTTATCAATAGTCCTGTTATTCAACAGTCATATGCTGCTATTTTATCACAGTACATTATAAATGGATACTTCAAGTTCTTAGTCACTTTTATGATGATATTACTTAAACACGTGCGTTGCCTACAAAAGCCTGCAAGCATTCAATGGTAACATTCTACATTTAGTGGCACCGGTTTACAGCTGCCAGCAAGCGGAGCTTTTTAGACTGGCTCACGGGGTGTCACTTTTTGTAACTAAATGCCCACTGAAGCAGAGAAAACGTGAGCTCTTCTCCTTTGATAATAAAAATAAAGGGCATGATTCATCCCTGCAGCACTCCAGTATTAGATCAGCGTAATTCAGTGAGCCCAGGCCTGTCCTGAGTTGCAACATTGCCATCCTAATTTATTTCTCTGAAATTTTCCACCTCCTCCATCCCACTATGACTGCGAAAAGATAGGGACTGAAAGCAGCCCTTAGACAATGTGAGCACCACCTCTCAAAACAAAAGGTTAAGGACCAAGATTTTTGAAGGTATTTAGGCCCCAATCCCATGTTGCTCAGTGGGAGTTAGATAGCGAAATACATTTCAAAATATGGGCCTACACTCTTAATTGTGTCCCTCTGTGTATTTCCCCAAACGTGGGATATAAAATGGCACCTGATGTAATATATAGCAGCCTAGTTCTGCAGGCTGCAGTGGTCCTACAGTGACTGCCAGCTGCGGATCAGCCAGAGCACTGCATGTTCTTATCTCACCACTCCTGCCATTAGCATCCCCTGACCCCCACAAACTCTGAAGTGGAACAAAGCAGGCGGTGTAAAGCCATATCTGCTAATTGTAGGTCAGTTGCGGATTCCAGTGCAGAGTGAATCGCAGATACCTACCTGACAAAGCTTGATTTCTTCTGAATGTTGGATACAGCTCCCTAGAGCTCTGAGGAGAAATGTTGCACAGTACAATGTGCTCAGTCTTCCCTGGTCTTAGGACAGACATTATTTACTTTAGTACATGTGTCTCCCTTGATATACAGTCATCATCAATCTTAGATTGATGTCACTGTCTCTGATAAATATCGCTCATCTACAGCTATTGGAGAAAAAATAAAAGCATTACATATATCTGCATATAATATATTCCCCAGCCTAGCTTTCAAGAACTATTACAAGAAATAAAGTTAAAGTACTGTAAGAAACCATGGGGAGGGGAGGGGGACCAATGATCTCTCTCTGTAAGACAGAATGTTTTGCTTTCCCCTTTGATGACATTTCTTTCTGCCACTCTTTCTAATTAGAGCAAGAGAAACAATGAAAACAAGGAATGTAGAAATATTTTACTGGAAAGGCATCACAACATTCATGCATATTCAGTTGTTACTTATCCAGCTCTATAAGCTACTTGAATGCCTGGGGAAAAGGAGGAAGAGAGTGATAGCAAATAATTCAGTATCAGAGATCAAAAAATATTGTGAAACATGTAGAGTAAATAATTCGATACACATTATAGAGTGGCTAGCTCTAACTCTGTGACCACCATGAATTCCCACTAGGGGCTACTTTGGGATATGGGGTTCTTAGTTTACACATAACATAAGAAGAATGCAGAATTTCAACCTTGTGTACTATTCCTATAAATATGTGAGACAAAAAGCATTAAAGGCTCTATAAATTCGTGTTCCGAGTATAAAACTCCACTCAGTGCATGACCAGTGCCTCCAGAATACCAGGTGGGATTCTATTTGGATTGTAAACTCTACAGAGCAGTGACTTCGTACATCACTTAGCACACTTTGCTTTCTTATTTACATGATTTAGTTACGGAAAAGTGTGCAATTATAACACTCCACAGTACCCTCATGGTCTGATCCAGTACCTACGGAAGTCAACGAACAGTCTATTTTTCTCTATGGCTTCAGTCCTCTCTCCCAGATTACTTAACCTCACATCCTCCTACCCTTCTTTTTTAATCCAAGAGAGAGAATATTTTAGCAAAGATGAGTCTACTACTGCACTTCTTAGTGAACCAAAACCACTCAAGTCAAATATCCTCTCACATAGTTCCATCTCAAATTTTCTTTTTTGATTAAGACAAGACTTGGTCAACTTGGGTTCCTGCCACCACAATATTAGAGCTTCAAAAGAAATTTCTGAAAACTATACTTGTTCAAATATACAATCAAGTGAATTTGCTTTGGCCATGTCCCCGCTCCTTTGGGATTTGCTGCTGTGAACATGCAACTGATCCAGTTTTGAGGGAAGGAAACTTTACTGTTGTATCTGTGACTGTTCCCACAGACCAGGGGTGAAAGTAACTGAGGACACTTGCCAGGACTGGGGCAGGGCCTCGGGCGGAAGGGGCGGGTCAGCATGCCCAGCCAGCCCTTCCAGGCCGTCTGGTCCGTGCCGCCCGGGGCTCCCGTGTTGATTTAAAGGGCCCGGGGCTCCGGACGCTGCTGCCATGGTCCAGAGCCCCGGGCACTTTTAAATCGCCGGCCCCAGGGCAGCTGCTCCCTTTGCCCCCCGCCCGTCGGTGGCAGTCGGGGGGCAAAAGGGGCAGGGACCTTAAAGCGCCGCAGGGTCTTTTGCCGCGGCAACGCTTTAAGTCCCGGCCCCTTTTGCCTTCTCTGTCAGTGGCCCTGCTGGTAGGGTCCGTACCGGAAGGGCCGCCAACACGGGGAAGGGGCAGCGAGGCTAAAGCGCAGCTGCGGCAAAGGACCGTCCTTGAAGCACTTTCGCGTCGCTGCCCCTTCCCCGCATTGGTGGACCTGCCAGTACAGACCCTACCAGCAGGGCCGCCGACAGGGGAGGCAAAAGGGGCCGGGACATTAAAGCGTTGGCTGGATATGGGCTGGTGCGGGTTCTTACCGGCCCCGTACCGGCTCACTTTCACCCCTGCCACAGACCGAAGGTGAAATTTTGACATGCAATAAGTTGCAACTCACTCAAGGAAAACAAACAAACAAATACTATTCATGACCAACAACAACCAGGCAACTGTCTTCAGACCAGATGCTCAGCTGATATAAATCAGCATAGCTCTTCTGATGTCAGTGAAACTACACTGATGTATACCAACTGAGGATCTGGCCTTATGGTTTGAGTGTTTCCATGTAATCCATATTCTTTCAATAAATTGAACAAGTATTTGTTGTATGAATTTGATTCAGAAATTTATTTGTGACCTGCTCATGGAAATGCTGCAAGCAGAAAATGAATCAAAATTAATCAGATAAAATTTTCATTTCATTTTCAGCTTACTGATAAAGTTTAGAAGAGATATTTTTCTCAGAATTCCCATGAATCATAACTATTCAAGGCAAACAACTTTCTGTGGAGTTCTCAGACAGTTTTATCACTTAAGCATCCAGCTCCTTTCCTGAACTTTCCATCTGCTAGCAATGCATGCAGAAGCATTACAAAATCCACATGGACTGTTCAGCCTTTTCAGACGGGAAGATGTGTACTTAATTTGTGTTCCTGCTTTTGAATTGATTTTTTTAATAGGCCCAAATTGTAATGGTTTCTATTGACTGTTGTATCCCAAATCTAAAAATCATTCTGGCTTTGAAAATGAATAATCTTTTCTTCCCACTTAAAGAAAATTTCCAAATGTAAATGATACCCCTTCTTAGCAAAATGGGAATGAATAACACACACAAAAATCTTCTGTCAAGTCCCCAGCTAACAACTGCTGTCATTGGTTCAAGAAGACAGAGGTCCTTAGAAACCCTTTATTAACACACTTTATTATTAGTATTATTAGTTGTATTGCTAGTCCTAAGCATCCATTCCCTCTGTGATGTGAGCTCATTCGCTCTAAAAAAAATAGAAGAAAAACTACTCAGAAGGAAAATATCTCATTTTAAGGAGTTCTGTGCTATCCATTTGTTTTTTCCATCTAGATTGTCAGTGTCCTAGTGACATGTGATTTTTGTATTTACACTCCGAGACTCCTAGTTCCAGCATCATTAGAACATTAAGAACAGCCTCACTGGGTGAGACCAATGGTCCACGTAGGCCAATTTTGTGTCTTCGGACACTGGCCAATGTCTGGTGCTTCAGTAGGAATTAACAGAACAGGCAATTATCAAGTGATCCGTCCCCTGTCGTCCAGTCCCAGCCTCTGGAAGTCAGGGGCTAGGGACACCCAGAGCATGATGCTGCAGCCTTGACCATCCTGGCTAATAGCCATTGATGGACCTATCCTCCACGAACTTATCTAATTCTTGTTGAACCCCACTATATATATAGTTTTGGCCATCATGTGTTCCACAGGTTGACTGTGTGTTGTGTGAAAAAGTACTTCCTTTTGTTATGTTTTAAACCTGCTGCCTATTAATTTCATTGGGTGAGCCCAGGTCTTATGTTATGCAGAAGAGTAAATAGCACTTCCTTTTTCACTTTCTCAACATCATTCATGATTTTATAGACCTCTATCATATCCCCCTTAGTCTTCTATTTTCAAGTCAAAGAATTCCACTCTTTTTAATCTCTCCTCATATGGAAGCTGTTCCATACCCTTAATCATTTTTGTTGCCCTTCTCTGTACCTTTTCCAATTCTAATACATCTTTTTTGTGATGGGGGTAACCAGAACTGCATGCAGTATTCAAGGTGTGAGCATGGATTTATAGAGTGGAATTATGTTATTTTCTGTCTCATTATCTATCCTTTTCCTAATGATTCCTAACATTCTGTTAGATTTTTGACTGCCACTGCAGATTGAGCAAATGTTTTCAGAGACCTGTTCAAAATGACACCAAGATCTCATTCTTGAGTAGTCACAACTAATTTAAATCCCATCATTTAAATCATAATTGGGATTATGTTTACCAGAGTGTATTACTTTGCATTTATCATTTAAAACAAAGACTCTTTTGCACATAGGTTTTTACCCCATGACTTGCTTTTATAGCATTCTTCATACTTTAGCCCTGGAACAGGGAAAGCCACTAGACTGATTCTCTTGTCTGAAACTCAGAAATTAGCTTTCCCATGCCTGTCTACCCTCTCTTCTCTTGCATTAGATATTTCTTGTCTGAAGAAAGGAAATCCCCTTCTATCTTTCAGCTATTTAAAAATAGTATGGAAACATTTTATTTTGGCTTTAAATGGGCCTTGCTTTGGGAGCTTTTTGCTGAATTAGTAACATGTAGGCAACAGCTTTGAATTCCCATGCAAAAGCTTTTGTGAATTCCTCTCCCCTTCCCTCCCCAAAAATGTACAAGTTCAGTAGCGCAAAGCTTTTCCACAGCGAGTCAGATGCTGCTTGCATTTGAGTTCCTCTGGATTTACAGCATCATAAATAAGAGCTGAATCTGGCGCAACAAAATGTAAAAGGTTTTAAAAATACCTTTTTTTCTCTTTATCAGATATCAGGGTCAGCTTGAATACATATTCTCTCTGCTTGGTAGCTTGTCCATGGGCCAAGTTATCTAATTTGGGGCCTGTCCCAGAAACCAAAGACCATTTTTATTTTCTTTATAGATTGGAATTTGAAAGCCTTAAGGTTCACATTTACTGATGGACCTCTCCTAATGTGTAAAAACAAACAATTTTTTATTTCCATTGGCTACTGTATTGGTAACCACTTTCCTCCCATTCAAATATCCCAATCAAACCTGTTGTTCTTCTTTAAAAAAAGAAAACCTATACATATACAGAGATGGTTTGGGCAGGACTGAATTTAAATCTTAGCTTCAAATCTCCTTCTTATCTGAGAGCATAGAACCTGACTGAGCAAAAGAGCAATACTTCGTGGAGACTCCTAGGGTAGCCAAACACAATGGTTCTTCAGGGGAAGAACCACTGGTTATTGCAGGCCTTAGGATGGATTAGAGGCCATGGAGCAGTGGTCACTCACCTGCACCCAATGGAATTACTGAGGCTGGACATGGGGGGCAATATTCATAGTTTACAGCTCAATCCTGTAAAGTACTGACCACTAGGCTTGACCCAGAAAAACACTTAAGCATATGAATTGCCTTACTGAAGCAAAGAAACAGCTGACTGACTTAAAGTTCAGCACATGTTGAAGTCTTTGCCAGAGTCCTGACCACCTTGCAAAATCAAGCACTTAGTTTTATTTTTAAACTAAATAAAGAGCATATGAAATTAAAGAATTCCCACGTCTAACCCAAAGTGCACGGAAGGCAATGAAAGCCTTTCCCTTAATTTCAGTGGGCATTGGGTCAGGGCCAATATAAGTAAATGTGCCCTGGATAGCTAGTGTTTCAGTACCAATCAGGAAAAGAACCGCTGCTAAAATAGAATTTGCCGATAAATATTAGCTTTTAAACTTCACAGCTGTTGATGGCTACTTCAGAAGGATAAGTAATTTGTTTGCACAACATACTTATTCTGTATGGCTTTGTAACTTCCATACTACTTACAGCCACATTAATCAGGGTAAACAATTACAGAATAATGAGCAGTTAACCAGAGAAATCGCTCAGCAAGGCTGCATACATTCTGTTTCTGTTGCTCCTTTTCCATTCAGAACGACTGTGATCATTTTTCAGGAAAACCCCCCACCACTTTCTTTTTCTTTTTCTTCATTTATAATCATTTTCTCTCATTGCCTTTTCTTAAGCTTTTTCTTTCAGGGCTTATTAACCAAAAAAGTAGCTGGAGACTGATGGTAATTTTTATTCACAGCAGTGCTGTGCTATTGCTGGCAGTAATTTAAATATTTTGGAAGAAATGTCAGGCTATGAAGCTCACCAGACCATGAAAAGAAGAAATAAGCCAATTCCATTTAAATGTATATGGCCCTAATTGAGAGTCTTTTTTTGAGATATTAAATGCTATATTTAAAAATTCTACTTTTTTGCAACAATAACTTTATTCTCATCTGGCAAAATAGATTATAACCTATAAAATCTCAGTCAAAAAATATTTTCAACCTATGTTAATTTCTCAGAAGTAGAAATGTTTACTTCTACATTGCCCTGTTTCTCATTTAGTTCCAGTTTTTAATAATTCCTTTATCCTTTGCAGTTTGCAAACAAGAAGCGGATCGTTAATTAATAATGTATAGGATGCCCTACCAAGATTTTGGCCACATTATACTAGGCACTGTACAAACACATAGTAAGATATAGACTATAAGATATAGTCCCTGTCCCGAAGAGCTGATAATCTAAACAGACAAAGAGCAGGAGAGAAACATACAGAGCACAAAGAGGGGAAGTGACTTGCTCAAGGTCACACAGCAGGTCAGTGGCAGCGCCGAGAATAGAAACCAGGTCTCTTACTACCTGTTGGACTACATTACTTGTTAGAGATGTTAAGCACCTAGGTACTTTGTTACATGTGCTATGGGAGACAAACAGACATAAACAGTGTTAATTTGGTAATCATGTATCTTACACTTTAAACATGGATACTGCAAGTACCTGCAGACAATGGAGTAACTTCAAATATTGGAGGAACTTCCTGCAATCATGCAAAATTACTTCACTACTTTCCAGAAAGGTCAGTGTCAGGCATCAAACTGTGTGAATACAGCAAAAGCATTAAGTTAAATCCAAATCCTGTCCCTCCTACTCACAATATAGTTCGACAGAGACTTTATTTTGTCTTGTTACCTTTGGCTATGCCCTATAAAGGGAGAGGCCAACCAACTTGGATAATAACAGAAACAACCTAAAGATTCACCCAAAATTATACTCCACACTTTTCTGAAGTCTGTAAAAGCTTGGATTTTGGGGTGGGGGTTGTAGTTTCCTTGTAGCATGTCTCTGCCCCTTGTGGTTTTGCACAGGAGTGAAAGTACCCATCTACTCTGGAGGACGTTGATCTGGTGGAATGAGCCAGAGCCAGGAATCATAAGACATTTTCCAAAAACCTCTTGTGCCTCCTGAGGTTTCCAGTTTGGTTTCTAGAGAACACAAAGGCGTGGATAAGCACACGCACGTCTGGCACTCAGCCAAATCAAACTAAGCCTCCACAATTTTGAGATGTGCTTATCAATAGGTCTGCATAGGCTGAGGTATTGCTCAGTTGGCGATTGATATGCACAAAGAGCCTGATCCAAGCTCCACTGAAGACAATACAGGTTAATATGAAAAGCACAGACACCAGTACATCCATCACAATGACACACCAACCTCCTTTTTCAGCACAGTCCTGGCTGACTATGCTCAGCTCTGTCATTGTCCTGTCAGCTAAATGCCACACTTTCTAATGAGTTCATTAATTTGCCCAGGGTAATTTTCCTACTTGTTTGAGATTTTTGCCTTGTTTCTGACTGACCCATAAGCTCCACGGGACTACTCACCTGAATAAGTACTACTCCGTGTGAGTAAGAGTCACAGAATTGGGGCCTATTATTGAGCTGCAGTTTACGACTCCATAGCTACTGCTTAGTTGAGGTTTTCACTTAAATACAAGTATATAAAATGTTATGTTCTTTCATGCAGTATGTCAACAGTACTGGCAATCTCCACCGTTCAAGAATTGTGAACCACAGGGCTCTCCTGGGAACCGCAGCAGGGAAAGGAGCAGAACGTGGGGGCACTGGGCAGCCCCGCTCCTGCAGCTCCTCTGGTGTGGCTGAACTGCCCCCCAGCCTGCCCCCCCATTCCTGTCCTCCAGCGGGGCTGGCTGCTGTACACTAGTGACAGAGGAGACCCTGCGTGGAAGGGCTGGGGTGGTACAACTGCCCTCTCCTTCTCTTTGCGATACACCATACCATAAGTATAAGTATCTTGCCAGTATGGTGGACCGGACTGTACTGCTCTACTTGCACTGCTGCTTAAATCCATCCTCACTTCCCAGTTCTGAGAGATCAGAAATGTTAAAAATATGTGGCCACTTCTTACCGGTTAACTAGATTGCAATAGCACAGTCCTATCTAGAAACTATAACACAGATAATATGGCATCAAAGGATTAACACTGATGTTTTCAAACCATAAGGCTTTAAAACATAGTTGGCCAGTCTTCAGGAGGTGTCAACTGATGTTGTTTCATTGACCACAGTGGTGCTATGACAACTTACTCCAGCTGAGGCTCCGGCCTAGTATGTTTTGTTATGAAGTTGAGGTTTTATTTCATTAGTTAATTAATTTAGACAAAATGGGCCATTAACTTCACTGAACTTACACCAGGGATAAATGTGGCTCAACATATTGAAAAGGGTGACTAGGAATCAATCAAGTAGATTAATTACATCTGAGCTACTAGTTGCAGGAAATCCTATTATACATACCTGTATGCTTTAATCTTTATATCCTCAAATGATTGGATTTGACAGTTATACCCCTTGACAATATTCTTTACACCAGAGCTCTCCCTGTACCCTGCCTCTACTTATTACAACAGACATCTGCTGCTGTGAAGCATTCACCACTCACAAAAAATAATTTCATCTTTTCATTACTCAATGCACATATAAGGTAGTTACTTTACAGCATAAATACTAAATTAACTTTAGTATTGATTGGTCAATGTAGAATAAAGAAGGTCAGGCACTTCAAGAGCAAGCCACTTCTCCATGGCAGGGGTTTGGAATGGCATAGGTTTTCTAACCCCAAGGAACATCAAAGTGGAGATCACATGAAATGAGTTAATGTATAGGTTTCAAATTCTATAAATGAATCCCTGTCTTTTTATACACACACACACACACATACGCATAAAGGCAAACACTTGGCGTCATCAGCCTTACATAATTATAAAAAAAAGCTTCCAGCCCAGACAAACACTACTGATCTTCCATTTACTATCATGATGATGACACTGAGAAGCCCAATGATACTTTATTCACCAGTGAAAATATAATTAATTACCCTTCGTGAGTGGGTAAGCAGAAATTTGCTACGTTGCTGCACATAGCTCTATTTATACTTACATCATGGATGTGGTCATGGTGATATCAGTGGAATAAGTGCCTTTATTCCAGGTGTTGCTCAGATACTCTGGCAATGAGGGTGGTAAAAGAACCTATGTAGAATAGAATTCATTTCTAGAACCATTGAATAAATTGCACCACCATGGCATGAACAGTATTTATTTTACTCCTTTGACCTCTTCACCTGCATTCTGCCCACTAATTCATCAAAAGGGATTTTTTTAGCACCCCAAAGCTTTCAGACAGCTCCCATTTGCATCCTGCCACAAAAAAATATTTCATTCTTTTCATAGATGAGATAATTTTATCATGTTTCTCCCACCAAGTGCAGAACAGAAGTATGTATTGAAAATTTCTACTTTTTCTGTATTATTGTTGATAATTCTACCATTTCCATCTAGTAGTCGACTAAGACCATTATTAGGATTTGTTTTGTTCCTTATATACTTTAAAAAAATCCTTATTGTCCTTAACGCTGCTGGCCATAAATGTCTCCTTATGTCCCTTTGCTTCTCTTATCAATTTTCTACAATTCCTAGCATCTGATTTATATTCATTTATCCATTTTCCCTTTCTTCCATTTGTTTTATATATATTATCTTTTATAGCTTCTCCTTTAAACTGCAAACCTCCCCTTTAAACCAGGTCAGGTTTTTTTTAACTAATACAGCCTTCTTCCTTGATTATGAGATTGTGGCTTTTTGGGGAATCTAGTAAAGTGTTCTTAAACAATTCCCAATTATCAGTCACATTTTTCTGATTAAATTCTTCCTTCTAGCTGATTTGGCTCATAATTGTTTTCAGCTTTGTGAAATTATCCTTTTAAAATGCCAAGTATATATATATCACAGGTCTGGACTGTATTCTGTTTGCCCATTATAAATGTGATCAAGTCATGATCAGTTGTACCTAAGTTACTATTAATTTTTAGTTCTGTGATCAGTTTGTTTTTATCTGTCAAGCTGAGGTCTAATATAGAATTCCCCCAGGTTGGGTGCAACCTAGATTCCCTGTAAGCTGCGTGGCTGTACAGCAGGCTATTTTGGGCCGTACCGGTCCCCCAGCCTGGCCCAGCCCCTCTGGAGCTTCCGGGGAGAGGAGCTCCTCCCCTACTCAGCCTAGCAACACCGGAGCTGCTGCACCCAAGGAAAGGCCCCCCACCCCCAGTCTAGCCTGGCCCAGCCCTGCCAGAGCTGCTGTGGCCCCGGGGGTGGGGGGGTCCTTCCCCTGGCCCAGCCCCACTGGAGGTGCTGTGGCAGGGATAGGCGCTCCTTCTCCCCAGCCCAGGTGCTGCTGTGGGGAGAGAGAACTGAGGGGGCTTCCTCTCTCCCCGCCATAGCCCCAGGGTAGCCTGCAACCCAAACCCCTCATCCCCGGCCCCACCCCAGAGACTGCACCCCCAGCTGGAGCCCCACCCCCCGCACTCCAACCTTCTGCCCTAGCCCTGAGCCTCCCCCTGCAACGCTGAATCCCTTGGCCTAATCCTGCCACATGAATTTTGTTACGTGCACCAATATGGAGGTGATGTGTGAAAAAATTCATTCTGCACATGTGTGGGAAAAATTAGAGGGGACACTGGATACAACACTTTTTTAGTTAGGATATTGTTATCTATAATATTTAGAAATTCCAAGGATGATTTAGGACTGGCATCATGAGATCTCTAGCATATGTAACTCAAATTGAAGTCTCCTTTGAACTCTAAGCTTTTTTCCTACACACTACATATAAGGAGGTGGATATCCTATTCCCTAATGTGATTTGGTGGTCTGTAGCAGACACCAACTAATTGAGCAGGGGGTTGGACTAGATGATCTCCTGAGGTCCCTTCCAACTCTGATAGTCTATGAGTCTAATACCACATCTTGTGCTCTGTCTGGGAGGTAATTGATCGATAAGCATTCAAGATGATTTTTTCCTGACTTATCAATGACTCAGAAACGGGTGTTGCCATTTTTGACATAGAGTACCATTCCCCCACCCCTTTTGACCACTTGATCTGTCCTATATAGGCTATGACCATTGATTTTAGCATCCCAATGCTGGCAATCATCCCACCAGGTCTCAATTAGACCAACTAGATCAAATTTATGCTTATACATGAGCAATTCTAATTCCTCTTGTTTGTTACCCGGGTTCCGAGCACTGGTGAATGGCAAATAAAGAATTTCTTCTCTTCTTGTGTTTTGGGTCCTTGATTAATTTTGTTCTCAACAGCTCAATTTTGGGCTAAATGCTCATATCATCCCTCTTTTTACAATCCCCTTTTGTTATTAGTTTAATGCCCACCTGACTACTCTAACCAGCCTGTCCCCAAGAAGATTGGTTCCCCTTCTACTGAGGTGAAGGTCATCCAAACTGTACAGCCCTCTTCCCATAAGAGGCAAATCAATGTTTCACAAAACCAAAACACGTCATTATACATCACTGACCTAGCCAGCAGTTCATTTCCAGAATCTTCTGCCTTCTGTCTTCCATTGCTCAGGGGACAGGAAGGATTTCAGAGAAGATTGCTCGGACATTCTTCTTCAGCACACTTCCTAGTTCTCTGAAGTCATCTACTATCTGCAAGGTATCATGCTACACAGTGTCATTAGCGCCAATATGAACCATCACCAATAGATCCTTTTCTGTCAATTTCAAAAGCCTATCAAGTCTCAGAATTGATGTCTCATATCTTGGCTCTGGGAAGGCAGTTCACCATCCTGTTGTCTACCTGTCCCTTGTGGAATTTCCTTTCAATTCTTTTGAGTATTGAATCCCCAACAAGGATCATCTGTCTTTACAATATCTAATTGATAGTATAGGAGAGCTGAGATTCTAGGCCTTCCAATGATTCCGATTCCAGAGGATCCATTTCTAGCCCTTATAGGCCTCTAGATAACGGACTTCAGATAACAACCTGCTTTAAAGAACTACTATTTTAGATCATTTTTAGAGGTTTAAACCTTTATTAGTACAAATTTTCTAACACTCAGAGACCTGTGCAGGGTATGCTAAATAAAGCAATTTGGCTATATAGGAGTGGTATGCATGGAAAGTTGCTTACTACATGCTTGAAAACCTTCCTTGACCAAGGCAGGGGGGTGTAACATGGAACTTCCCACTCAAATTGTAGCAGAAAGCAGCACAGTTCTCTAGCACGGGTGTGATACATGAAGCGGGTGGTGGGGGAGGGGAAGGGGAGTAGCTCCCTTTGATGGACACCAGCCAGCAAGTTAGCTGTAAAATCCTTCTTGATCTGTTCTCTGCTTGCTTTACCTGTAAGGGTTAAGAAGCCCACAGGTAAAAGAAAATGAGCGGGCACCTGACCAAAAGAGCCAACAGGAAGGTAGAACTTTTTAAAATTGGGAACGGAACTTTCCCTTTGTCTGCTGTGCTGTGTAAGGCTTGAACCAGGTATGAAAATTCATCTTTCATATGAAGAAGAAATTATTTGGATAGGGAATGTTTAGATAGACACAATCAGGTTTATTTTTTATTTTGGCTTGTGGATCTCTTCTGTGCTCACCCCCAGATGCTTTTGTTTGCTTGTATCCTTTAAGCTGAACCCGCAAGAAAGCTATTTTGGGTGCTTGATTTTTGGAATTGCTCTTTTAAAATCTAGAAAAAGCCTAAGTTCCAGATGTAGTTTTTCCCTTTTTGTTTTTAATAAAGAACAGGACTGGATTTTTGGTGTCCTAAGAGGTTTGTGCATGTTGTTTGATTAGTTGGTAGCCACAGCTAATTTCCTTTGTTTTCTCTCTGAGCTCTTCCCTGGAGGGTGGGTGAAAGGGCTTGAGGGTACCCCACAGGGAGGAATTCCCAAGTGCTCCTTCCTGGGTTCAAAGGGTTTTTTTTTTGTTTGTTTGTTTTTGCATTTGGGTGGTGGCAACGTTTACCAAGCCAACGTCAGAGAAAAGCTGTAACCTTGGGAGTTTAATACAAGCCTGGGAGTGGCCAGTATTAATTTTTAAAATCCTTGCGGGCCCCCACTTTTGCACTTGGAATGACAGAGTGGGGATTCAGCCTTGACAAGGGGTGTTGCTGCCGGCTCTGAGGGCAAAGATATGTTACATAAGAGTATGCTGAGAATGGTTGAAAAGGAACTCCCAAGGCACAGATACCAGGAAATTTAACAGATTTTTTTTCTGATGGATTCAGTGAAATCACACAATACTCAGACACTGAGTATTAGTCAAAATGGACCCTACTGGCTCTCCTTAGTACCAAAGCATAGGACCAGCCAATCAGGAGACCAGGAGAAATACCACATGACCAGTGCCCACTTGTAATTCTACATGCACCATGTAGAAATACCTTAATAATCTCAGACATCCATGAGAGGGGTGGAAATCCCACCAAACTTTTCTGAAACACTATGCTGTTAGCAGGCACTGCACTCACTCAACCCTGGGCACAATTTGAGAATCTTTAGTTCGCCACTGAATATTCCACACCGCTCTCAAGAGGCTGTGAGGGTAAACTACGAGCAGATTTTGTTATCGTGCTATTTGCTTACAGGGTCATTTTAATCCAACTTCCCTCAGAAACTCCCATCACCATTTCTCTTATTTCTCTCACTTTCACAGTCTACATATTAACTGATGAAGCTTGCTTTTGAGACCATAACATAATGAAACATTAATTAGCAGACAATCATAAAATCATTATTCTAAACATTTGTCTGTCTTCCTCTTTTCTTTTCTTTAGCAGAATAGGGCAAGTACCTTGTGGGAACCCCCACAGTTAACAGGCTATAATTCACTCCATTTTGCTCCAGTAATGTGTTTATTTAGGGCACATCCACAAATATACAAGTGATTCTCAGTCATCTGACTGTCTCTCCAGCAATATATTGATCATGAGGAAAACAGATCAAATACAGCTCTCAGTGACACATAGCCAACCCCACTGATATTGATGGATTTGGATGCATTTTATGGAGATTTAGCCCTCTTTTCTGGTTGTGTATTACTAGCAGTCAGAAAAATCACCTTCCACTAATATTCTTTCCAGCATGGAGATCTTGTAATGTATTTACCAGACAGATGTTAAATATTAATTATAATGTAAGCCTGCTATTTTTTTCTAGATTGGAATTATTCTTACTACAGAGGTACCCAATGCAGTGTATTTTAAAGATTACTACATATTGTTTGAAATTTGTATTTTACTTTTAAAAAAAATCAAGTTCTAATCTGCTTTTGATAAACTCCATTTTAATACAACTTAATTCCTAGACCCAGCAAGCATAGCATGTATTGCCAAATGTAGTGTTTACTATACCATGTGGGGAGGTGGACTACATGGTAAGCCCATTCATTTTTGGGAGCACTGTGGCACAGATCCTAAAAGTTACTAAGACATTTAACTTCCACTGAAATCAACAGGAGTTAGGTGCTGAAATACCTTTGAGGATCTGGATGTGAGTGTTTGGGTGAAGGTTTGACCATGAAATCAATGGCAGTAGTTCAGTGTGGTAATTAATCTGTAGTGTTTTGCTGAATTGGGCCCCAAGATTGCCTCCCCTCACCACGGTGGGGGACGGCAATGCTTCATTGGAGATGTGGTCTGCCAAAGGAGCCCAGCCTATAGAGGAGAATGGAAACAAGATGCTCCTGAACTTCACCTTCCACAAGGTTCCACAGCAACATTTCTAAATGGAAATATTTTGAGGTTTGATTGAAAAATTCCTGTTTTCAGTTTTTCACCTGAAAAAGTCTAACTTTTCAGAGGAAAATCTAGAAAAAAAAATATTTTTCCCATCGAAATGTTGAGTAGAAAAAAGCCTGAATTCTGACTAGCTCTGTTCAGATCACATCTGCCATACATTGGAGTGAAAGGTGGCTAGTATTGCAGGACTAATGAGTTTCTCCTTGTTGAATTGCCAAAAAGATGGTCAGCTGGACTGTGAGTCTTCTTAGTACCTTTGAGAGAACATTGGCTGCTATAAGATGGAGGGATGTTTGTAAGTGATAAATCTTTTCCAGGCACTTCTCTCCTACATCTCATATGCATGTTCCTGTTTCCAATCTCTCTGGTCAGGGATTATTCTGTACATTTGCAAAAGTCTTCAGCACAGCAAAGCAGGTAATCTAATGAAGAATTTCAGAAGCTCTGAGTTCTGGTGTTTCTCCAATTGGCATGCATCAGTTGATGCTCTTGAGAACTTTTGTCTGTTTAGGTTATAAATTCTTCACATATTCCTATCTGTAGACACTGCATCTAGACAACAGGGGCTAGATTCCCCATTAGTTACTCTCTAACTTCAAAATGATTTAACTCAACCCATAATGTATGGTTTATTAATTGTATACAGTACTACCTATAGGGGCCTCAATGCAAAACACAGGCACATGTCACAAACCAAAATAAAGGCATACGTGAGGCAGCTCAGGAATTTTAGCTATGTGGAGCAAGGGGCTTTGCTGTGTATCATTTTGAGTAGGGGTGGGTGAGTGTGTGTGTGTGTGAGAGAGAGAGAGAGAGCAGAAAGCCAAGGACACAGCCTGGACAAGCACTGATGGCACGGTGTCCCTAAGAAAATGCCCAGTGAGAGAGAGCCCAACTTGTTTGGTTCCTGCTATGGTCAGAGAAACAGAACTTTGCATATTTTTTTGTAAACAAACAGGAATGTATCAAAGAAACACCTGACTCCGTCAATTTCTCTCCCTACCTGGAACAACACAAAAAACCAGAGAATTTCTGGCTTACTGCTCATGTCAAAAGGGTAACAGTATATATACAGGTTTCAAAGTGGTAGCTGCGTTAGTCTGTATCAGCAAAAACAACAAGGATTCCTTGTGGCACCTTAGAGACAAACAAATTTATTTGGGCATAAGCTTTCATGGGCTAGAACCCACTTCATCATATGCATGGAGTGGAAAATATAGGAGCAGCTATAAATACATGAAAAGTTGGGAGTTGCCTTACCAAGTGTGAGGTCAGTCTAACGAGACAATTCAATTGACAGCAGGATACCAAAGGAGGAAAAATAACTTTTGAAGTGGTGATGAGAGTGGCCCATTTCAGACAGTTGACAAGTAGGTGTGAGTAACAGTAGGGGGAAATTAGTATTGGGGAAATTAGGTTTAGGTTTTGTAATGACCCAACCACTCCCAGTCTTTATTCAGAGCTAATCTGAGGGTGTCCAGTTTGTAAATTAATTCTAGTTCTATATACCAACCATCAGTTATATACCAACCATCTCATTATTTGCTACTTATCTTATGCCTTCTGTATGTCTCCATGATAATTCAGATTTCTAATATTTTTCTACCATCTTGTCACCTTGAGATTTAACTTCACACTTCACTTTTGTTACAGGCTATGCAAAAATTATATCCTTGTTCCCAAGTCTATCTAGCCAGATATAGTTCTTTGTTTGCTGTTTTATAAGGTTTCTTCAAATTCACCTAACCTGACATTTAATGTCCTCTACTACAGTTGGCCTACGAAAATATCCTCTCAGGAACATGGCCAGAAATGTATATTATGCATCCTTTCTTTAAAAAAGTGATAGTAGATATATGTTAATTTAATGACTATTCATGACACATGCCCCTGTGAAACCATTTACATTTTCAAAAAAATTGAACAACATTAAAATTCTTTGGTAGAACTTGGAGGAGATGCTGCACTAAACTGCCAGAGTAGCTTTTGTTTTCCCAGGGAAAAAGAGATACATTTCCTAAGTCAGCAGAGTTTGTTCATGAATGAAATCTGACACTAAATTATCCCCTTCTATAGAGAAACCCATGGGTCTGAGTCCCTCATAACCGATTCTCGCTCTCTCGCATACACACACAGAGCAGGGTGTTCCACTCTCCCATTGCCTTCAAAAGGGTCAGCATCTTTTTCCTCTGAATCTGCAGATCCCCTGAGATCTGCATGGAGCCTGTAGATTCTACTTTTAGTAAAGATGGATTCACTGCTGGCCTTGTGACTCTGACCTAGCTCTACCCACATTAACCATCCCAGCCCACTGCATCTGGCCCCTTAGCAGTACTGGTCCAGTGGTCCCTCCCCAGCTCACTTCTGCCCTGACTCAGTCCCACTGGGCTATTGCTTGCTATGCAAACAGCTCTCAGAGAGCAGGGCTGTGCCTCATGCAGAGAGTGTGCACATATAAGGCCTACACAAAAGTGAAATCTTACATTGATAACTGAAGTTTTCACAATGGTTGAGATTTTCGTACACTCCCCATTGTGTTCCCCAGAGCTTGTAATTTCTAGACACTCCCTATCCTTGCTGTCTGGGGTTGCTGAGCCTTGTTTAATCCAGATCCCAAGCCTGTATCTGTTCTGCATTACAGGTGTTTGTGCTTTCTGAAGTAATAAAGAATCCTGTGCCATCAAAGAACAATCTTAGTAGAAAGTGTGTTTCATATAGCCCATGAAACATCCCCAATCCTGTCTCTTTTAGTGCAGAACCACCCCCCCACCCCCACGCACACATCCCCTTCTTTTCACAGACCCCCTAGGAACTCTGCACTTTTGGAAATGAGGTGACTTATTTAGATGCCTAAATCTTGAGTTAGAAGCCTAACTTTAGGCACCCATTTTTTTAACCCTCAGCTGTAGGGAGAGAATACTCCATATCAAGACTGTATTTTTCATTTTCTTTTGCTGTATGATAAATATCAGAAAGACAATGAAATCACAAAGAGATCCTATAAGAAGTAAAATAGCCCCCTTCATTTGATATTAAATCAGTCAGATCAATAAGTCTTTGGAAACTTACATGGAGTTAACCAGTGAATACCATTCTTTCTCTCTATCCCTACATGAGTTAATATTCTGTGGCATACAAGACATTTCTAATTATTTGTCAGTGTCTTCTTTGGGATCATAAACACAATGTTAATACAAAAAACATTATGTAAGATGCTTTCACTGATATTGTACCAAGCTTATGGGTCCTTCAGATGCGAGTCACCAAATCATTATGATTCAGACATTCCTAAATATAAGGTACTTGCATTGACATTGTAGCTGCTCTGTGGAAATGACACAACATGAAAGGGGCCATTCAAATATCATTGTAATGTATGCTGAGCATTGTGGTATGGATTAAAGTGTTCTGAGAAGTTCTGTAGTGACAGCTAAAATAAGCATATCTTCTCCTTCAGTGGAAAGATACATGCTGAGAGGTCACAGAAATGCAATGTAAGATTTTAGATTCTATTCGCAAGAACACAAAATAATTCAAAAAAATGTGTATTCATCTTCTGGGTTACCATAGCTATTGCTGCATGTGTACAGTAGTTCATTTTCAATGTTAAATCACTTGACATGGAGCAAAATCTATCAGTCCTTTTTTAAGCAGGTTTGTAAAGGGAAAAGTTTAGCGATGTATCTGAAACCACCAAAATCATCACTCTTTAAAACAGTCTTATAATTTAAAGCCACTTTTAACAAACTCATTCTTGCCAGAACTGTTAACTCAAGTATTGTGATTTGATGGGACTTGTCATAAATATAAAGGGAAGGGTAAACCCCTTTGAAATCCCTCCTGGCCAGGGGAAAGCTCCTCTCACCTGTAAAGGGTTAAGAAGCTAAAGGTAACCTCGCTGGCACCTGACCAAAATGACCAATGAGGAGACAAGATACTTTCAAAAGCTGGGAGGAGGGAGAGAAACAAAGGGTTTGTGTGTCTGTCTGTAGTCGTCTTGGCCGGGGACAGAACAGGAATGGAGTCTTAGAACTTTTAGTAAGTAATCTAGCTAGGTATGTGTTAGATTATGATTTCTTTAAATGGCTGAGAAAAGAATTGTGCTGAATAGAATAACTATTTCTGTCTGTGTATCTTTTTTGTAACTTAAGGTTTTGCCTAGAGGGGTTCTCTATGTTTTTGAATCTAATTACCCTGTAAGATATATACCATCCTGATTTTACAGGGGGAATTTCTTTATTTCTATTTACTTCTATTTTTTATTAAAAGTCTTCTTGTAAAACACTGAATGCTTTTTCATTGTTCTCAGATCCAAGGGTTTGGGTCTGTGGTCACCTATGCAAATTGGTGAGGCTTTTTATCCAACATTTCCCAGGAAAGGGGGGGTGCAAGTGTTGGGAGGATTGTTCATTGTTCTTAAGATCCAAGGGTCTGGGTCTGTAGTCACCTAGGCAAATTGGTGAGGCTTTTTACCAAACCTTGTCCAGGAAGTGGGGTGCAAGGTTTTGGGAAGTATTTTGGGGGGAAGGACGCGTCCAAACAGCTCTTCCCCAGTAACCAGTATTAGTTTGGTGGTGGTAGCGGCCTGTCCAAGGGGTAATATTTTGTACCTTGGGGAAGTTTTGACCTAAGCTGGTAAAGATAAGCTTAGGAGGTTTTTCATGCAGGTCCCCACATCTGTACCCTAGAGTTCAGAGTGGGGGAGGAACCTTGACATGGTGGTATAGTGGTGAGCATAGCTGCCTTCCAAGCAGTTGACCCGGGTCAATGGAGTGGTATGCCCGTTCAGTCAGTCCTGGGGTGGCTGAGAACGTTGGCGCGTAGCTAGTGCACAGCTCCTGGATCTGCTGTCGCTGCATACGCCCAAGGGTCATGGAGAGGTTCACCTCTTCCACACCACCAGCACATTTCCCTTCGTAGTAGACACCTTCAGGCCACTCAGCGTCGTCTCCTCCCTGGGCTGTAAACTGACAAACCTTTAATTCTCTGGAATAAAAGGGCTTTAGAGAATTAATATGATACACCTTAGGCTTTCGGTTGGAGGTGGGGAATGCTATGAGATAATTAACAGCTCCCAGGCGCTCCAGGCCCATAAAATGGAAGCATCGTGGGAAGGGCCATTCGTGGTCCAGGAGCAATGGCCCTTCCCACGATGCTTCCATTTTATGGGCCTGGAGCGCCTGGGAGCTGTTAATTATCTCATAGCATTCCCCACCTCCAACCGAAAGCCTAAGGTGTATCATATTAATTCTCTAAAGCCCTTTTATTCCAGAGAATTAAAGGTTTGTCAGTTTACAGCCCAGGGAGGAGACGACGCTGAGTGGCCTGAAGGTGTCTACTACGAAGGGAAATGTGCTGGTGGTGTGGAAGAGGTGAACCTCTCCATGACCCTTGGGCGTATGCAGCGACAGCAGATCCAGGAGCTGTGCACTAGCTACGCGCCAACGTTCTCAGCCACCCCAGGACTGACTGAACGGGCATACCACTCCATTGACCCGGGTCAACTGCTTGGAAGGCAGCTATGCTCACCACTATACCACCATGTCAAGGTTCCTCCCCCACTCTGAACTCTAGGGTACAGATGTGGGGACCTGCATGAAAAACCTCCTAAGCTTATCTTTACCAGCTTAGGTCAAAACTTCCCCAAGGTACAAAATATTACCCCTTGGACAGGCCGCTACCACCACCAAACTAATACTGGTTACTGGGGAAGAGCTGTTTGGACGCGTCCTTCCCCCCAAAATACTTCCCAAAACCTTGCACCCCACTTCCTGGACAAGGTTTGGTAAAAAGCCTCACCAATTTGCCTAGGTGACTACAGACCCAGACCCTTGGATCTTAAGAACAATGAACAATCCTCCCAACACTTGCACCCCCCCTTTCCTGGGAAATGTTGGATAAAAAGCCTCACCAATTTGCATAGGTGACCACAGACCCAAACCCTTGGATCTGAGAACAATGAAAAAGCATTCAGTGTTTTACAAGAAGACTTTTAATAAAAAATAGAAGTAAATAGAAATAAAGAAATTCCCCCTGTAAAATCAGGATGGTATATATCTTACAGGGTAATTAGATTCAAAAACATAGAGAACCCCTCTAGGCAAAACCTTAAGTTACAAAAAAGATACACAGACAGAAATAGTTATTCTATTCAGCACAATTCTTTTCTCAGCCATTTAAAGAAATCATAATCTAACACATACCTAGCTAGATTACTTACTAAAAGTTCTAAGACTCCATTCCTGTTCTGTCCCCGGCCAAGACGACTACAGACAGACACACAAACCCTTTGTTTCTCTCCCTCCTCCCAGCTTTTGAAAGTATCTTGTCTCCTCATTGGTCATTTTGGTCAGGTGCCAGCGAGGTTACCTTTAGCTTCTTAACCCTTTACAGGTGAGAGGAGCTTTCCCCTGGCCAGAAGGGATTTCAAAGGGGTTTACCCTTCCCTTTATATTTATGACAGGACTTGAGATGTTTGTAATCATATTTAATAATATTTTAGAGTTGTACAGTGCCTCTCAAATCAAAGTGCTCTACAAGTGTCACAAATACAACATCAATGAGATGCTGTCAACTCTGAACATGAAGTAATACAATAACACTGTATTGGGAGGGTTGTTTTGTTTTTTTTTGGCAAATGACACCCTTATCTTTACAAAAAGGTGACACATGATCTTTCAGCTCCACTACAGCTGGTTGGAAATTTCCAAGGAAAAACAAAATTTTGACAAAAAATGGAAGTGTGAGAATTTCTGATTTTTTACCCTCCCACTTTGTGATTGTCACTGAAGTCCGCACAGAATAGAAGCTCTCTTTTTAAGGTCTCATGCACCCCCCCATCCTCAACAATACAGTAGAACTGCGGGGATCTCAGTCTATCCTGCTGAAAATGATTAGATGCGGAACTGACTCAAGGCCTCTGCTGGCAGACCAACCACTCGCCGTTAAGTACAGCTTCTACCATAAAATGAATATGAAGGGGAACTTAGTTTGCATTGTTTTGGGAGGAGCAGGAGGAGATGTATGCACCCAGTTAATGCCTATTAAATAATAATGACATGAGAACAGTTTGTTACTGGCCTTTGCACAGGAGTTCCGGGAGTAAGAGTGCAAAAAGCCTTCCTACATTAGTCTGTACCCTCCATGTAAGGGTGAGGGAAAATCAAAATCATTGAGTAGCAACAATTCCTTCCCTGCCTATGCTAGCAATAAATTACCCTGGTTCATTGGCTGTGATGTGCTGGTCAGTGCACTGTGGAGAGCAGAGCCCAGGCTCTTCCTATTTCCTGTCTCTCCTCATCCATCTACTTCAGGTGCACAGTGCCCATGAGCTACCTGGAGCTACAGTCAAGGTCTGCAGGGTTCATAAGGGAGACTAATAAGGGAGACTAATCTCCCCTTCATACATATGCTTACTCTGAGTGGGAGATTAGTCTCCCTTATTCCCCTAGGTGTACCTAGGGTGACCAGACAGCAAGTGTGAAAAATTGGGATGGGGGTGGGAGGTAATAGGAGCCTATATAAGAAAAAGACCCAAAAATCGGGACATCTGGTCACCCTAGAGGTACCCAGCTTACTCCTCACTCTAGTACACACTCAAGATGCGATATTTTAAGAAGGTCTGGGACAAAGAACAACACTGTAGCCTAACAAATAAAGACACTGTGGCAAAGCCACTCATAAGGCGGAAGTTTATCCCTGACTCCCAGAAGGCTAGGGCTACTGTGGAGCCTGCTGTTCTTTAGAAAGCTCTTCAACCAACTCAAGGAAAACACTGATGGATATTAGATGCAAAATCAGCTTTAATCTCCCAAGGGAATGAATGTCGCCACAAACTTTGAGAGAGGCTGAAGCTTCAATAGCCGTCTAATCACTGTACTGTCTAGGGCATTGAGCATACATTTTCACATGCAGGGAACACCCAGAAAGGGAGCATATTTTTTTCTTATTCCCTCAAGTTGCTCTAACTTGGAGATTCAGGGTGAGATTTACAAGATGGTGCATCTTCTTCATGCATTATATATGTTTGCCTTCAGTTTGGGGTGAGATCACACTCTGACGATTATCCAGAATGCTTCCCCTGCCAATCAGAATCACCTTTGTTTTGCCTACATGGACCAGGAGCCAGCTGCTTCTTATTCAGACCCAGACTTGTCCCTGGACACTGGGAGGGCCAGGAGAAAAAAGCACTGGCTGGACTCAAAGAGTGTGGGTGCAGGGTGAAGACATTGAGGCAGAGGAAGGCTTTCTGAGGATCTGAAAGGATCTGTCAGCTAAAAACATGAGCTTTTCAGAAAATAGCCATGAATAGAATATTTTGAAAATAGGAGAGAAAGTGGCCAGATAATGCAATGGAATCTGTAATAAAAGCCTGTTTTATGGCTTACTTCTTAATTGTTTAAGGTTACACTAACACATATTTCAAAACTGTGAGAGATATAGGTGACAAATATGCATCAAATGGTCAATATCTATTAACTCCTCCTGGCCATCAAAAATTAGAAAAACTATCCATGCCTGTTTACCCTAAAATAATGTCCACTGAACACTGAACTCCACCTAGAAAGTAAAAAAGGAGAAATAAGAAAATGATTCCTCTCATGTGAGGAACCTTGTCTAAGAACTCACAGATCAGCTAAAGTTAGCCCGCTGCACTCCTGCAATGTGAAAAAACCAAATTCAACCCCTTCCCCAAATCAGGCAAAGAGAAGAATTGAATCTCAAACTCCCACATATTAGCTAAGGGCCCTATCTGCTAGGCTAAAGCTTACCGGGGCCGGGGGCAGCTCTTCTTCCATTTGTGACTCCAGTCCTCCTTTCCTTTGCTTTTTATCAAAATGCCTGAAAGTCTAAATGAAACTGTTTAGGTCAAAACAAAACATTTCTTTTCAACATTACTAGAACATTTTGACTTGACATTTCTTGAGTTTTCAATTCACTTAATTTTTTTGAAAAAATGGCATATTTGGTTCAACGCAAAACAAAACTTTTGGGGGATTTTTTCTGAATTGCCAATGAACAGAAAATCTCACTATTCACCCGCTCTTGTTATAAGAAACTAAGGTGGCTACATAAAACTATTATTAATCATTTAGGCAAGAATTGCTCATAATTTACATATGAATAAAACTTCTCTCTCCACTCCCCTTTCCTAACCCCTTCTCTTCCCCCGCCCCTCCCCCGGTAATCAAAAGTTTGCCAAGCAGAGTAACACCATGTCTTTCCTATATAAAACTGCCCACTGCATACTGTGAATGAATGAAGATTAAGAGATGGATGGGGGAGCTGGGAGTTCAACCAGTTATGAACTACAGCTGGACAAATAGCTGAGTTTTTGATTCACTGGCAATACCAAAACACTAATATATATATATTTGGTTTGACCCAGACTGAAACCAAAAATTCCATTGAATCAAAAAAGTCCAAACAAATTTCATTTCAGGTTAAACAAAATGCTTTGTTCAACCTGAAATGTACTGTTTTATTTCTGGACATTTTAAAAATAAAAAGGAAAAGAAGGGCTAGTTTCACAAAACAGCCAAAAGATGAGGTAGTAACATCTCCCTTATAAAGTTCATCGTAGTGGTTAGAGCACTCACATGGGATGTGGAAGAGTAGGATAAATTCCCCTTCTGCCTGATGTGGAGCAGGGATTTGAATTTGGGTTAGCTATATTATAGGACTGGGTCCTAATCATCAGGCTACATAGTATTCAGAGGCAGGACTTTCTCAGTTTCTCCAGTGGATGCTGTTCTGCTTTGTACAAATAAAACAGCTTGACTGCAATACCATTTATGACAATTGCATGCAAGACTGTATTTGTGTGTTCAGTACATGCCAAGGAACGTTTTTTGTAGCTATTTGCCCTGAAGTGTTGATTATATATTTATGTAGTTCTTGTTGAACTAATATGCTGTTGATTGTTTTGAGTACCAAGTGTCCTCAATTGAGAAATACTGTCCAGGGTAAAAGTCGACTTGAAAGGAATCTAGCATTAAAATTATTATGCTTGCACTCCCTAGACTCAAAAAAGCTATTATCCTAATTAAATTCCATCCCATTATTACCCATAACATCTACAAACTGACAAACCTAGTTTGTTAGACTTTAGCTTTAAACATGTAACTGACACCTCAGCAAATTTATGAAATTGACTAGCATTCATTCTTACAAAACTGAATAGAGAAAAAATACAGTTCAGTGCTTGGCATCTATATTATTACCATAGCTCTGGCGTGTGCTCTTCCAAGAGAAAGCAGGATGGAGAACGTGTGCAATATGTCCTGGCATCCTAATTTACCAGGTTCTAAATGAATGGGGAAAAAAGATTAGACTGCACTAGGAAATCACAGAGCTGAGCATAACCTCAAGAGAGACACAAATGGTGTGTTGCTGATTTTTGACCACAGAGCTAGAAAGGTAAAGATTATATTTATGAAGACAAGTTATTAGTTTTCCAAAATGAGCTGACAAGATATTCTAAAAATTACACATAGTTTCCAGATTAGCAGCCGTGTTAGTCTGTATTCGCAAAAAGAGAAGGAGGACATGTGGCACCTTAGAGACTAACCAATTTATTTGAGCATAAGCTTTCATGAGCTACAGCTCACTCCACTGAATGCATCTGATGAAGTGAGCTGTGGCTCACGAAAACTTATGCTCAAATAAATTGGTTAGTCACTAAGGTGCCACAAGTACTCCTTTTCTTTTTACATAACCAGTGTGTGCTTTGCCAGGCATCCAGTGGTAATATATCATTATACATTTTGCCCTGTGAAATTAGAACTCATAGAAAAAAATTCCTTTTAGTTGAGGCACTCATGGTGCTTCATAAATATTTTATAAAGATTCACCACACTCCTGTGAGACAGTGGTTGGATACTTGTGTTACAGATGTGTAAACTGAGAAACATAGTAAATGAGTTGGCCAGGGTCACACAGTGACTCAATGATAGGACTGGAAATAGAATTCAGGTCTGTTGACCCCACATCCCATGCCATAACCACTAAAACCAATCCCTGCTGTAAATATATGTACTATCTGAGCTGTTACTGTTTGAACCATTTTTAGTTTGTGTGGAGTTTTGTCTGGGAGTTTTGTGTCTATAACTGACTCATTCTCACAAACCCATCAATCCAGCCTTTTACATTTCATCTATATTCTATGCAACTAACGCCTGGAGTACTCAGTGCACACTCTCTGTATAATCTATGTAATTCTTCTGCTCTACTTCATGCTGATTAGGCCTCAACTGGAGTATTGTTTCCAGTTCTGGGCACCACGTTTCAGGAACGATGTGGACAAATTGGAGAAATTCCAGAGAAAAGCAACAAAAATGATTAAAGGTCTAGAAAACATGACCTATGAGAGAAAATGGGGTTTGTTTAGTCTGGAGAAGAGAAGACTGGGGGAAGAGGCATGATAACAGTTTTCAGGTACATAAAAGGTTGTTACAAGGAGGAGGAAGAAAAATTGTTCTCCTTAACCTTGGAGGATAGGAAAAGAAGCAATAGGCTTAAATTGCAGTATGGGCGGTTTAGGTTGGACATTAGGAAAAATTTCCTAACTGCCAGGTTAGTTAAACATTGGAATAAATTGCCTAGGGAGGTTGTGCAAATTCCATTATTGGAGCTTTTTAAGAGCAGGTTAGATAAACACTTGTCAGTGATGGTCTCGATCAGTGGTTCTCTATCGGGGTATGTGTACCCCTGGGGATACGCAAAGGTGTTCCGGGGGTACATCAGCTCATCTAAATCTTTACCTAATTTTACACAGGCTACATAATAAGCACTAGTAAAATCAGTACAAACGAAAATTTCATATAGGCAATGACTTGTTTATGGTTGCTCTATATATTATACACTGAAATGTAAGTACAATATCTATATTCCAGTTGATTTATTTTATAATTATATGGTTAAAAATAAGAAAAGAAGCAATTTTTCAGTAATAGTGTGGCTGTGACTCTTTTGTATTTTTACATCTGATTTTGTGAGCAAGTAGTTTTTAAGTGAGGGTTAGGGGGTACACAAGACAAATCAGACTCCTGAAAGGGGTACATTAGTCCAGAAGGGTTGAGAGCCACTGGTCTAGAAAATACTGAACCCTGCCTTGAGTGCAGGAGACTGGACTAGAAGACCTCTCAAGTTCCCTTCCAGTCCTATGATTCAATGCCTCCCCTGGTTCAGGCAGGAGTAGTGGCTTTACATGTTCTAAAAACCTTATGTATTTCACACATACAATTACACCCTGTCAAGATTCCTCCCCCACTCTGAACTCTAGGGTACAGATGTAGGGACCTGCATGAAAAACCTCCTAAGCTTATCTTTACCAGCTTAGGTCAAAACTTCCCCAAGGTACAAAATATTCCACCCGTTGTCCTTGGACTGGCCGCTACCACCACCAAACTAATACTGGTTACTGGGGAAGAGCTGTTTGGACGCGTCTTTCCCTCCAAAATACTTCCCAAAACCTTGCACCCCACTTCCTGGACAAGGTTTGGTAAAAAGCCTCACCAATTTGCCTAGGTGACTACAGACCCAGACCCTTGGATCTTAAGAACAATGAACAATCCTCCCAACACTTGCACCCCCCCTTTCCTGGGAAATGTTGGATAAAAAGCCTCACCAATTTGCATAGGTGACCACAGACCCAAACCCTTGGATCTGAGAACAATGAAAAAGCATTCAGTTTCTTACAAGAAGACTTTTAATAGAAATAGAAGTAAAGAAATCACTGCTGTAAAATCAGGATGGTAGATACCTTACAGGGTAATTAGATTCAAAAACATAGAGAACCCCTCTAGGCAAAACCTTAAGTTACAAAAAAGATACACAGACAGAAATAGTTATTCTATTCAGCACAATTCTTTTCTCAGCCATTTAAAGAAATCATAATCTAACACATACCTAGCTAGATTACTTACTAAAAGTTCTAAGACTCCATTCCTGGTCTATCCCCAGCAGAAACCAGCATATAGACAAACACACAGACCCTTTGTTTCTCTCCCTCCTCCCACCTTTTGAAAGTATCTTGTCTCCTCATTGGTCATTTTGGTCAGGTGCCAGCGAGGTTACCTTTAGCTTCTTAACCCTTTACAGGTGAGAGGAGCTTTCCCCTGGCCAGGAGGGATTTCAAAGGGGTTTACCCTTCCCTTTATATTTATGACACACCCTTTGAAACCAGACTACAGCCAAGTTTTACTTTGAAGCCTACAGCTCAAACAGGAGGAGTATCTTTTAAACAACAAAGGCCTGACAGACAAAAGTCTCTTTGAAGGATGGTAGGATGAAACCCCCACTAGTCTGATATGTTCAGATAGTCACTGATATCCACTAAAACAGCCAAGAGAAATCAAAGGAATATTTTCCATCGCATTAGATTCAGTCTAACATTAAGACAGTGAAAGAAATTACAGAGGTTTTAGATCATGCCATCGTTTTCTCTCCCGGCCAGAGAAAAACGTCCAACAATTTCTGCAGATAGAGAGAGAGTGTGTGTCTGTGTCTATGTGTATGTGTCTGTGTCTGTATGAGAAACTCTCTTATCATGTGTGTATAGTGCTCCAGGGAGCCCTGTCCTCAGTTGAGGCTCCTAACACCACTGTAATATATAAATAAGAAAAATAATGCAGCCTCAATTTGAGTTGGGGCTTCCATGCGCTACTGGAATGTAAATAATCTAGAAGGCTAGGCTAAATCCTTTCCTGCTAGATCTCCTGGGCCCAATTCTCCCCCTTACTCCCTCTTGGAGGAAACTTCAGTGGGAGCTATTCAACCCCTGAAGATGGGAGAACTGAGCCTCCTGAATGTATAATGAATCCTCTCCCCCAGGCAGTGTAAGGAGCTCTTCAAGATGCTTGTCACATGTTTGAGAGAGGATACCTTGTTCCCCTTTTGCTCAAAGAGTACATTACTTGGTCTTATTTGCTATGTTAAGGCTCTAAACAAAACTGGCATTTATGTACATGACTTCCTCATGGATGTGACAATAAGGCGGTAGGACTGTCTCTGCTTCAATCCAAAAGAGCCCTTTGGAAATATAGATGGGCATCCCAGAAGTTGTGGAGATAAACAGGTGAGACAGAAACCTTGCCAGTTCCCTCACACAGAATGAAGCCCAAGGTACAATGAAGTGCATGGAGAATCAGCTTTAAATCTGAGTTTTGTTGCTTTTGTAGTCTATAACCAACTCTTATTATATTTGAATGCAGGTGTTTGTGACTGTGTATGTGGTTTAATTATTCAGAGCATCAGCTTTATATATTATGGATTACTCTGCCTCAGTTCTGGTGGCTGCCTTTTGCATGCACCCAAATCTGTTCTGGTGGTACGCAAAAAAGACACAAAGGATGCCTCTTATCTGAATGCTTCTGATGAAAAGTGAGCAAGATTGAACTGAATTCCAAATGTGTCCTTTTGTCCTATAATTGCACTTTTAACATCCCAAAAGAACGGAATTTCAATCCCTCACAAAAAAGTCTCCTGTTTTGCTTCTTCTGATAAGTTAACCATCAAGAGAAACATTTCTTAATAAAAACCTGTTTTTCTGCATCCAAATATTCCACTTTTGCTGTTCTGTCTTATAAATAACATTTATAGACAAAGAATAGTTTTAAAATATATTTCTGAATGTACCCATAAAAGTTTGCTAGGTTTCAAGCTTTCAGGGCACAGCAGAGCATTTCATAATACATTTTGGCCTTAGCGTAAGACAATTCAGAGGCGCCAAGGACATAAACAGTCCTGATTCCTCTAAAAAGCAGCACAGAAAGCATTGATAAGTTTAAGTAGAAATCCATGTGAAAGTTTGGGGTGTGTTTGTTTTTTTACTTCTAAGTAGATCATTGTGCCACATACCTGGTTAGAAATCCTGTATGCCTTTGTTGGCTTTTTAAAAGTAAAGTTAGAGCCAGATCCTCAGTCTCAACAGGAGCCATTTTTGATGAGTTAGCAGAGCAAATAAAGTTCCCTGACTAAAGAGGAGCGGCTTCCCTAGCATGAGGGAAGCCCAAGTGGCTCGGTAGGAGATGCTGTAGTGAGGAAGCATAGCCAGCATGCTGTTTCTCTCCAGCACCCCTGGCTGGCATGGGCAACTACATACAGACTGTTACTGGCTCTAATCTTCCTTGACCATCTACTCTAATTTACCCCAGGGATCGAACTGGCCCCTGCAAGCACAATGGGGGCATACACCCCGCTTTGCTACACTCTGACTTTGGGTCCTGTGCCAAGTGTAGATCAGAGATGCTGGGTCACCAGACCCCTTTGTTTATGCGTAGAACAGGCATTAGCAGGGTTTATTCAAACCACCACACTAATATGCCTTATTTTGCCAGAGGGGTACAAGGGCGTGACATATTTCTGTCTCTCTCAGATCAATATGTTTAGGCTGTGAAAAAGCTCTGAGCTTTCCAGACTCAAACTGAACAAAGGTAGGCAGGTGTGAGGAAAGGATGACTTCTGAAATAAACTTTACTTTTTTTTTAAGGTGTTTTCATCTTCTTTTATAAACCATTTGATAATTTCTGAGCTCGTGATAGAAGACCAGAAACAAAATTTTGAAGAGAGCTTATGTGATTTAAGAACATATGTCACTCGGGAGCTTTAAACTCATTGAAAGTCAAGGGAACTTAGCTTCAAATATGGTAGGTGCTTCTGAAAATTTTACCTTGAAGACTGAGAGCAATGAAAACTGAAGCCCTTTTTGTTTGTTTGTTTAATCAGACTGTTAGTGTTATCACACTGTTCTAGTGGAAATTTCCTCATAGTCCCTATCCATAACACCACCACGCAGTGCTTATAAGCCGTAAATCTCCCTAAGTACAAATTGTTATGCCTATATTATAGGTGGGAAAAGAAGATGTTAGAAGAGGAAAGCACTTGGCCTTAGATCCGGGTCAGTTCTGGGAACAGAATAATCTCTTTGGTTCCTATCCAATGCCCTTTCCCTTGGCTTGTGCTGTCTCCCATAAGCTCAGGGTTGTCTTTAATGATCTGGCATCGCTTGCTGAGAGAGTTTAACTTGCATCTTAGAATAGTCTTGGACCTTCCCTGTTTGGAAACTACCCATTGTGCCAAAGAGTGTACAGCACATTTATGGCATGTCTGACTACACTCCTGTTTATGCCAGCTTTCCCCACCATTACTAGGGTATAGGACCTCCAGTGGCAGAAAGTGTGAAGAAGGGAGGGTCACAGTGTTGCCAAGTCGCATGATATTTGATGCTTTTTCTTAAAGCCCCAGCTGCTGGAGTCATGCGATTATGTGAGACTCGCAGCTTGCATATTTGTAAATAAGTTTCTAGCCCTTGTGATAGCAGGGAGAAGCTCGAAAACATGAACCATAAAGGCTCAAAAAGGGTTGGCAATACTGGGTGGTGTTAGAAAGAGGCCATCATTCCCTTGCTAAATGCAGCTAGCACTATCCAGGAGGGCCTGGGCACTGGAAAATGTCTATATTAAACACACCCTTGCTGCAGCCTTCACTCCACATGGTTCCTGTGGATTTGCTAGTGGAACATGAAGCTGCCCCACACAGGGTGCCCCAAAATGTAGGCATCTAGAAAACTGCCACCTGCAGGTCCTCTGCTTCAGAGCCTGAAAACGAATCCACCCCCGAGTCCCATGGACTCTGGGCTCTACTTTGTTTTGCTTCACAAAGGCTAGTCAGAGGAGGTGGTGGTGCAGGGAGCTGCTTCCCACCTGTCATAAATATAAAGGGAAGGGTAAACCCCTTGAAAATCCCTCCTGGCCAGATGAAAAAACCTCTCACCTGTAAAGGGTTAAGAAGCTAAAGGTAACCTCGCTGGCACCTGACCAAAATGACCAATGAGGAGACAAGATACTTTCAAAAGGTGGGAGAGAAACAAAGGGTCTGTGTCTGTCTATATGCTGCTTTTGCCGGGGATAGACCAGGAATGGAGTCTTAGAACTTTAGTAAGTAATCTAGCTAGGTATGCGTTAGATTATGATTTCTTTAAATGGCTGAGAAAAGAATTGTGCTGAATAGAATGACTATTTCTGTCTGTGTGTCTTTTTTGTAACTTAAGGTTTTGCCTAGAGGGATTCTCTATGTTTTGAATCTAATTACCCTGTAAGGTATCTACCATCCTGATTTTACAGCAGTGATTTCTTTACTTCTATTTCTATTAAAAGTCTTCTTGTAAGAAACTGAATGCTTTTTCATTGTTCTCAGATCCAAGGGTTTGGGTCTGTGGTCACCTATGCAAATTGGTGAGGATTTTTACCAAACCTTTCCCAGGAAGTGGGGTGCAAGGGTTGGGAGGATTTTGGGGGGAAAGACATATCCAAACTACGTTTCCCAATAAACCCAGTTAGAGTTTGGTGGTGGCAGTGGATATTCCAAGGACAAAGGATAAAATTAATTTGTACCTTGGAGAAGTTTTAACCTAAGCTGGTAAAAGTAAGCTTAGGAGGTTTTCATGCAGGTCCCCACATCTGTACCCTAGAGTTCAGGGTAGGGGAGGAACCTTGACACCCCCCCCAGCACACTCATCCAAGTACTGGCCTGACAGCCGCTGCGGATTCTCCCTGAGTGCCTGGGAGCAAGCTACTGCACTTGGAAGTGCTCCATGGCCCCAGGCATGCAACTCCCTTGGGATCATGCCAAGGGCCCTGACCTGCTGCACTCTCAGTAATACCTGGGGGTATCCACAGGGAGTGCATGCATAGCTCAATGCTTCCCTTAGTGCCCAGAGGCATCTCTGTCTGCATCTGCCCTACAGTGACCAATGCCTCAGAGAGCCTCTAGGTGATTGCCTCAACTCCTTTGCCTTCCCATCCAGCACACCACAGCTATCCAAAATCAGAATGGAGCCTACTGATTTAAATATCTATCAAGCAGACCCCCCCCCCCAGAGTAATTTCTTACCTGCCGTGGTGTACTGAACCTTGAACAGTTTGTCAATAATCTTTCTGAGAAAAACAGAAACTTTATTTGACAAGGACTAGCAGCAAATACAGCTCAAGCAGGGGCTGATCTTTGAAGGGTTCTTCAATCATGCTAAAGTATTTTAAGAAAATGTAGCAAAATTATGTAAATAGATTTAAATAGCAGCCTCCTGTGTTCCCAGTAACTGTTTTGCCTCCTACTCTGACAGCCCGGGTAGAACATGCAAAGAGCCTGAAGCCAAATATAACCACATGACATCAGATCCTGGCCTAAGAGGACACTTGCATTCAAAATGCTGCTGTGGTTTCACATGGAATGAGAAGCACTAGAGCGGAGGATATTATTTTGCTCTCTCCCTCTTAAGCAGGAAGGTTAGTTGCATGGATTGTGCAATCTGGCAAGCAACTCCATAGATGGAGCAGTTGAAATCGTGAGAACGCCAAGGGTAACGCAGCTTATCGTAGGATTCTGTGAGGTATAAGGAAACTTTGTGTCAGCCAGCAACGCCAGGCCCCATTTTTACTTCATGTAAGCCCTAACGTACAAAAAATATCCTGCATGTTTTCTTAGCCCCACACTCCCCTATTTCTGTGGGCACTTCAGTGAAGCTTCAACATCAGATGATTTTTCAATCAAAATAAGGTGACAAACATAAAAATAAATTTACATTTGGCCATCTTGGGTGGCTTATACAGTCAGAAGACATGGCAGAACAACATCATCCATCCCCCTGCCAATGGGAGCTTATTCCCTATTGAGCTTTTATTAGTGTTTTGTCCAGTCTAGCTTTAAAAGTACCAGGCAATAGGGTTTTCACTGCTCAGGGGAAGACATGGCAATTTCCTCTGTGTAAATATGGTCTGAGGGAAGACAAAGGTTAGAGGGTGCAAACACTAATGGACACAACTTGCTCTCACACACAACTCCTGTTGTTCTGCTCCTGCTCTTTTAGAAATAAGTGTCAAGGTTCCCATTCATCTAAGCACTGTTTAAATGATTTGCTGAATGGAGCCTAACTCCATCAGTGAGACATATGCATCTGCCTAAAGTTAAGCGCAGATAGACTGCTGAACCAGGATTTTAAATGTGAACAGGATAAGGCCCTTAATGGGAGTTACGTGCATGCATTGATGGCAGAATGTAGATTTCTACAGGTAAAAAGCTGTATCTGAACTTCCTTAGGCTTCCTACCAGTTTTTCCACTAGGGATTCACAGTCTTGCAACAAGCTCCATCTAACCTCACCAAAAAAAGACCCTCTAATAGGAAACAGTAAATAAGAATTATCTTTTGTGTAATAAAGACTATAAAGGTATGGACATGCCGTGTCATTACAGCCCAGTGTGGCACTTCAGGTACGCTCCACTATAATTTCCCCAGCAACAATAAGTTCGCAGCCTAGGGCAAGGAGAAACCAACACACACTCGCAAATAACATGTTCCCTTTTAATAGGATTTCAGGACAGGAGCAAGTACAGTACATGGTTCATAAGGTCCTCACCTCAGGGCCCTAGTTCAGCTTCAGGTTCAGAAGTGAAATATTTAGTTAGGCCAGTATCCAAGAACCTGAGAGGAAACACTCAACACTTATTACAGCCCAATATCAGCCTAACTTCAATGTGCTTTGGATAAAGCCCTAGAGAGAATATTTTTATTCCATTAAAATACTATCCCAGCTATCTCCTTATGCTAGTGTTGGATCATATTAAAGAAGTTCTGTATTAAAATCACAGGTGAGTTTGAGTCCACATAATTAGTAATACCCTGGAATTTAAACTAAGAGGGCTCTTGGTTTTTGGTACTGTTTCTTTCCCTCTATGTGTGAAACTTGCAAGCTGCTAATTGTGTTAGTACATTCTAAGACAGAGTCTGTTCTCAAAGCAATTCTTTGTAACAATAACTACTCACACAGAGAGAGACTCAAAGCAATACTCTAACAATAGAAATAGCACCCAGAGACTCCCCACCCTTTTGTTGTATTCATCTAGCTTTGTTAACAATTGTGATTAAAATAGAGATAGAGGATGTATGTGGATGGATGCTTGGTGTGGATAATAACTGAATGATCAGGGAGGTGCCAGCCTAAGAATCCAGTGTCCATCGGCTGAAGAAGGCGTCAAGTGGAAATAACCACAGGACCCCTGGAGGGCAGACTGGAATCCACCCAACAGCCTCAAGAATGGGAGAACCAAAGAACAAGATAACATCTGGCAGCATGGAGCCATCAGGAATGTGCCATCTACTGATTACTTCATCATGCTGTTGCTGAATCAATTCCCATAGACTGGCATAGGAAGAAATTCCTATAAAAATGGGCTCTAGAAAGTGAGAACTTTGGGGTCTGATTCTGCAAACCAACTTCCAGGAGCATCAGATGTGCACCTGACAAGGCCCTACTCCCTCCTCATGTCCAGGCCACCTGGCCAGTGGCTTGGCATGAGCAACTCTAAGGCTGGTAACTATGATAACAACCTTGCAGAACCTGTGTGTGTGTGTGTGTATGTGTATGTGTATGAATGAATGTGTGAATAAATAGGAGATTGAATGGAACTAACTGCTTACTACGATTCTTTCTGTATTCACAATAAATGTGGCATTTTGCCTTTTCCCCTTTAATAAGATCCTGCTGGTTTTTATTTTATTGGTATAATACTAGAGTCCTTATAGGAATGGACATTTCCCTTCTTGGGTCTGGAATTCCATTTGCCTGCCCTTTGTGATGCTATAAACACATTCCCCAGCACTTTATCAACCAGGAAGTGGAGGTGAGAGCATGAATATCCTAAATTTGGATTTACAGAGTGCTTTTATCTCCAAAGTGTTTAGCAGACATTATATAGTCATTATTTATATTTGCATGATTTTTATAACATGTAACAGCAGAGAGATACAAACATTGGCAGAAATAGTCTACCTTGGAAAGAAGCCAGGGGTGTGTGGCTCTTTGCTTTGTAATTTGATGTGGGTACTAAAAACCCACCATTGGTGTTTACCATTAGAAACACTTTAAAATTGTGACCATGGTGCTCCCCGAGTACTATTTTGGAATGGTACAAAAAAAACACCACACAGTGGTTTTGGTGTCGTTAAAACATTATGTCAAGAATGACCATCTTCTTTTTTAAGTGATTGCTCATGTGTATTCCACAATAGGTGTGCACGCTCAGCATGTGCACTGGTGCCAGAAGTTTTTCCTCTAGCAGTACCCTGGGGGGAGCCCCCCCCCCCTAGAACCCTGGAGCAGCACCTGTCTGGTGTGGCATAAGGGGAGCTGCGCGCTCCCCCCACCCTCAGTTCCTTCTTGCTGCCAGTGAAGGTGCGTCAGAACTGCTCTGCTCCAGCTTTGCTGTAGCTTGTCCCCAGAACCGTTTGTTCAGTATTAGTACCTATAGTTAGCTATTTAGTTAATTTAGTCAGTGAGCCCAGGCTGGGGCATGCCCCGTGCCCCAAGGTTTAAGTCATGTGGCTCTTGTAGGTGTTCTATGCCAAGAAGTGACCCGCCCGCAGACTGTTTGTGTTGTTTGGGAGAAACCCATATCAGCAAAAGGTGCTAGATTTGCAAGTCATTTAAGCCTTGGACCAAAAAGAAAGGGATATTAGGCTCTGGGCCATCCTGATGGAGTTGGCGCTAACCCTGACTCTGGCATGCTGCTCTGAACCAGTACCTGGCAGCATGGTGTTGGTACATGGTGACCATCCGGTGCCATCGACCAGTCAGCACTGCTCCCCATCTGTGGGGCACGCCATGAGGGCCAGGAAGACTCCCTCTTTGCAGCAGCACCAAGGAGGTCTGGGACAGAGGCTAGGCCCATGTCAGGCAGTCCTTGATCCCCACCAGGCCCCAGGCCTCTAACTCATGTTGAGCGGAGTAGCCTGGCCCCTTCGGAACAGGCCTCTCCAGATGTCTGGATGCCATCCATGCCTGAAGTCGCGGCCTGGTACCGGTCTCTGTCGAGGGAATGTTCCCGATGCCATTCACTGCCCAGCAACCGCTCAGGGCAGAGTCCATGTGGATTACCCTCGATGCTGACCAGATTGTCTGGCTGGGTTCTGGCTGGCCAGGACTCTCGGCACCACTCCTCCTCAAGGAGCAAATATCAATGGAACTGCGGCGGGCATTGCCTGGTAGTCAAGTCTGTCAACCACAGGGAATGGCAGGGTCAAGCAGCCCCGACCCCAAAGAACAAACTCTCAGAACTTGGACTCTTTTGGAAGGAAGATTTATTCATCTTCGAGCTGCCGTTACAAGTGGCAAACCATCAGGCTCTCCTGGGCCAGTACAAATTCAACCTGTGGGGCTCCCTGCCCAAGTTTGAGGACTCCCTCCAGGAGCGTGATAGGAAGGAGTTCAAAGTACTAGTGAAGGAAGGGGCAGTGGCCACTAGGGTGTCCCTGCAGGCAGCCTCGTATGCTGTGGACACGGCCGCACGATCAATGGCCTCCGCAGGGTCCATGGGATGGGTGTCATGGCTCCTGTTCTCTGGGCTGTCTAGAGAGGTGCAGTCTTCCATGCAGGATCTCCCATTTGACAGGAAAGCTCTGTTTGCAGAGGAAACAGATTCAAGATTTCATAGCATGAAAGACTCCTGCATGACCCTCCAGATTCTAGGTCTCTATGTCCTGGCTCTGGCAAAACTTAAGTTCAAGCCACAGCAGACTCCCACCCAGGATGCCCTCCCAAAGTATGAGGCTGCCCATAAGAAGCAGCGGGACTATAAGAGACGCCCTTAGAGACAGGCTTGGCCTGCCCCCCAGCCTGGGTCCTCCAAGGGCAAGCAAGGGGGGAAAAGGCATTTTTGATGGTATGCTCAGGGGCACCCCACCAGTCCTCACCAGGAATCCAATAAAGCTACCCTTCTCCACCCGGTTGTGTGCTTTCCTCCAGGAATGGTCATGGCTAACCTCAGACCGATGGGTCCTCAACACCATCTCCCAGGGTTACACCCTCCAGTTTACTTCCTCCCTGCCCAACCATGCCCCACCCCCATTCCTCTTGGGGGACCCCTCGCACAAAGCTCTGCTTCAGCAGGAGATGGGGTGGCTCCTAGGACTAGGAGCGATAGAGGCAGTGCCCAAGGAGTTAATGGGCAAGGGGTATTTCTCCCATTACTTCCTTATCCTGAAGGCCAAAGGGCAGCTCAGGCCCATGCTGGACCTGTGAGGTCTGAACCAGTACATGGTGAAACGCAAGTTCTGCATGGTCTCCCTGGCCTCCAACAACCCCTCCCTGGATCCTGGTATGCTGTCCTCGATCTACAGGACACGTACTTCCACATCCACATATTTGAGGGGCATAGGCACTTCCTCTGTTTCGTGGTGGGACAGAATCATTACCAATTCACGGTTCTCCTGTTTGGTCTGTCCACTGCCCCCAGGACGTTTACAAAATGCATGTGGGTGGTAGTGGCCTACCTCAGAGGGTGTGGGGCGGGGTCCAGATATTTCCTTATTTGGATGATTGGCTTGTCAAGGGCATCTCCTGGTCACAGGTGAGGGATCATGTGGCGCTCCTCCTGTCCATGTGTACTACCTGGGACCTGTTGGTAAACACCAAGTCCATGCTAGTCCCAGTCCAATGCATTGGGGCGCTCCTGGACGCAGTGTTGGCCAGTGCCTTTCTCCCGCCAGACAGATTTGAGACCCTGAAAGGTCTCTGACTCAGTCACAAGGTTCCTGGTGACAACAGCCAGGGTTTGCCTGCAACTCTTGGGTCACATGTTGGCATGCACATATGTGGTCCATCACACCAGACTTAGGATGAGGTCCCTCCAGCTCTGGTTAGCCTCAAAGTTCTCCCAGGCCATGGACAGGATGGACAAGGTCCTCACTGTGCTGGACTCTGATCACCTCCCTACGGTGGTGGTCCACTCCAAACATGCTAAAGGGGTTCCGTTCAGGGACAGGGCCCCATCATTGGAGCTGGTGTCCAATGCATCAGACCTGGGTTGGGGGCCCACATGGGGAACTTTCAGACCCAAGGCCTGTGGTCAGCTCAAGACCAGACTGTATATATAAACATCAGGGAGCTCAGGGTGGTGCGGCTGGCGTGCATGGCCTTCCACTCACACCTGGAGGACAAGGTAGTCCGGGTCCTCACCAACACGGCCTCAATTTTCTACATCAACAGGCAAGGTGGGGCCTGATCCTCTGCCACAAAGCCCTCAGGCTGTGGGACTTCTGTAAAGCCCACAACATCCACCTACTGGGCACCTGGAACGAGAGGGCAGATTGTTTGAGCAGGGAATTTTCCTCACAACACAAGTGGTCCCTCCACCCGGAAGTGGCCCATTGGCTCTTCCAAAGGTGGGGAACTCCCCAGGTGGACCTATTCATGACTTGGCAGAACTGGCGATGCCCCGGTTCTGCTTTGGGGGGGCCTGGGGCGGGGCACTATCTCCCATACCTTTCTCCTGTCCTGGTCAGGTTGGCTTCTCTACGCCTTTCCCTCTAATCAGCAAGGTCCTGGAGAAGATAAAGATGGACAAGGCCTGGGTCCTCCTGATTTCCCCAGTATGGCCCAGGCAGCATTGGTATGGGACCCTCATGGGCCTGGCAGTAGCACCATGGCAGTTGCCACTCCTCCCGGACCTGCTCTCTCAAGACCAGGGCCGCCTCCTCTATCCCAACCTAGCGGCGCTTCACCTCACGGAGTGGCTGCTCAGTGGTCAGGTATAGAGGAAAGAATGTGCTCAGAAGAGGTTCAGCACATCCTCCTCGAAAGTAGACAGCCCTCCACTCACTGTGCTTATGTGGCAAAGTGGTCCCGTTTCTCTAGGTGGGCAGCAGACCAGGGTGTCTCCCCAGTGGCCGCCCTGATCCAGCTTATCCTTGATTACCTCCTCCACCTGAGGGCCCAGTGCCCTCGTCAGTCAACATGTACCTGGCAGCCATCTCAGCCTTCCATCTGCTGGTGCAAGGGCACAAGGTATTTTCCCATGCTATGACTGGCCAGTTCCTTAAGGGTTTGGACCATCTTTTTCCATATTCTAGACCCCCCGGTCCTGCAGTGGGACGTAAACCTGGTGTTGGCTTGTCTCACGGGGTTGCAATCTTCCTGGTTGCAATCACGTTGGCCAGGCAAGCCTCGGAGCTCAGGGCTCTGACCTGAGCCGCCGTACATGGTGTTTCATAAGGACAAGGTCCAGCTCTGCCCACACCCTGCGTTCCTCCTGAAGGTGATCACCTACCACATGGGTCAGCACATTTTTCTACAGGTCCTCTGCCCCAAGCCTCACGCATCCAGTGAGGAGCTTCTACCTTGAGCGGACCAAGCTGTTCAGAAAGTCCTTGCAACTGTTTGTTGCCCCGGCTGAGCGTGTGAGGGGCCAGCCATTTTTCATTCAGCAGCTTTCCAACTGGATCACTTTGTGCATCTGCTCCTGTTATGAGCTGGTGGGTGTCCCCCCCACCACCCATTGTGAGTGCACACTTGACTTGGGTGCAGGCCTCGTCGGCTGCCTTTTGGCCCATCCCCATCCAGGACATTTGTGGGACCGCCACAGGGTGTTTGGCTCACATGTGAGTTTCCCAAACCAGGGATGATGCCCTATGCGATCGTTCCCCAAACCAGGGATGATGCCGGGTTCGGCAGGGCTGTCATCCGTCCTGGGAACTTGTGATCTCCTACCCACCTCCAACAGATATAGGTTGGAATCACCTATTGCTGAATACACATGAGCAAATCACTCAAAGAAGAAAAGACAGTTACCTTTTCCATAACTGGTGTTCAAGATGTGGTGCTCATGTCTATTCCACATCCCACCCTCCTTCCCCTCTGTCGGAGATGTCTGGTAAGAAGGAACTGAGGGTGGGGGGAGTGTACAGCTCCCCTTATACTGCGCCAGGCAGGCACCACTCCAGGGCTCACGAGGGGGGCTCTCCCCCTACGGGTACTGCTAGGGGAAAAACGTCCAGCACTGGTGCATGTGGCGAACACGCACACCTATTGTGGAATAGACATGAGCCTCACATCTCGAAGAACACCACTTACGGAAAAGAGTTCCCTTTTCCGGTATGGGTATATTCTCTACGAATAGCTGGTCCATATACAGCTAGTAGAGCCATATCAGTTTATATGAGATGGGGGACTGGCCGAAGGCACTTATGCTACTCATCAACATTAAGTAAGTAGCAGCTACTTCAGTGTACAAGGAGACAATCTTTTTGGGAATGAGATGGCACCCACCACCTCTCTAGTTTTTTCCTTTACCCAGACAGTGAATGGGATCCATGAGGAAAAGTGGCTATTTGGCCACTCAAGTTTAACCCCAGATATTAAATTTTTGGGTCTATCACTTTCTTGCAGATCATATTCTGTCAATTTGGACATTACTTGTTAAACCATTGCCCAGAGAGGAAAAAAAATACACAAAGACATTCCCCATTTGCCTAGGAAGTTGCTTTCTCAACATTACCAAAGGTGATAGCGGTTAGCTGCATCAGTTAGAAAAGTCCAGAGGGCAGGTCCTAAGATGGTGTAAATCAGTATAGTTCATTTGACTTTAATGGGGTTACATGACCTTACCCCAGCTAAGGATATGGTTCCAGATATCTGGAGTCATGATGCTGTCTATTTGTCTCCCAGGTAGACATCTTTGCCAGGTCAGTAAGTTCACATTACCCATTTAAACCAACCCTGAAGGAGTCACCTAGGTGTAGTTTATGAAATGACAGGTGATTCTGTGTAATCTATCTTTGTGCCTCTGCTTCTAAGACTTCTTGTAGCAGCGAGGCTCAAGCTAGAAGAGAGGCAATTTATAGACTTTTTGAAGCAATTCTCTGATGTTCCTTGAAGGGACTTGATTGTGAAAGATTTTTGAAAGTCTTGACTTTTTATTTTTAGATGCAGCAAAGTGGAGAATTATATGCCTACAAAAGAAAACCAAGCGGCAGGCTTCTTGAACTTATTAAAAGGTAAAGAATGGAGGAAGGGTGATGAAAAAAGAATACAGATCTGAAACCTACTCAACAGTCCACCAATAAGATCTCAGTAAGTGTTTCTATCTGAGATGCTTAGGTTTTTCTGGATGCATCAGAGCTGCATACTACAGTGTGGAGCTTAACACAGCCGTCTTTACTTCCTTCATGTTCTGTCCATTCTGATTCTCACTCACTGGCAGAATTCTACAACAGCAGAACATTCCCCTTAACATCAAAAACCAAAACACGCACTTGGGATGGATTTTGTAAGTGATAGTTATACACTTAAGGCAAACACTTCCAAGGCGTTCTCTCCCTCTTTCTACTCCCCAGCACATTACATTCAGGCTGAAATACTATCCTTATAGCTCCCAAGTGCTGCAGGGATATCCTAGTGCTGAGGATCATCAGATCTAGCTAGGTGCATCACCTGTGGTGGGGAAGTTGGCTGTACAACCCCATCCCACAATCCTGTTGCGACCAGGTGATGGCATGGATCCCCATGCAAGTTAGAGTGGCCTCAGGGTTGTTTTAAGCAGCACTGGCTGCAACAGCCTCTAAGGGACTGCTCTGCCACTCCAGGTTCACTAGTAAGCAGCAGCAATTGGGCCATGTTTCCCAACCATCCACCCAACTTCACCCAAAGGCTAGGAGGGGAGGGTGAGCACTGGTTACAGGGGTCCTATACTACTATCCAGGAATCCCTCCACACTGGGGGAATTCTTGAGTAGCTGTCTCAGCCAGCTTTGAGACTGCTTTCAATGAGCACAAAGCAGCTACAATGAGAGCCAGGATCAGGCCTCATCTACATATGAAATACCAAGGCACAGCAAGATAAAATAATTCTGACACACTTAGTCTTAACTCATTGATTTCCCCCAATGTTAACATCTTACATGCAGAGTTTCCATGCTCTGTATACCCTCAAATCCAGTGGTACAGCCCCTGTCCTCACAGCAGATGGTAACTAGCTGCTCACAGACAAAAGCTATATTCTCTCACTGAACAGAGCACTGTGATAGTATAGTGACAGTTCAGGAGACTATGTCTGACAAAGCCATCAACTTACTCTAGCAGCATCCTGTCCTGAAGGAGCTGTCAGTGGACCCTTCTTTAGATAAGGTTACTAAGGCCATCAAGCATCTGCACACAGGCAAGTCTCCAGGCCCCAACAACATTCCACCTGAAGAGTACACATGTGGAGGTGCCCACCTGGTCAGGAAACTCACCAGCCTTTTCAAAGCTATATGGGAACAGGGTACAGTGTCCCAGGAGTATAAGGATGCATTCATAGTCCATCTATACAAAAGGAAGGGAAGCATATCTAGCTTTGACAACCATCGCAGAATGTCACTGCTGTCTTTAGCAGGGAAGATCCTCGCATGGGTTTTCCTCAGACTCATCTATCACCTAGTGGACTCAGTGTATCCAGAGTCACAGTGTGGCTTTTGTGCTGGCCATGTGACCATGGACATGATTTTTGAAGCCCAACAAATATCGGAGGGGGCTTGTGAACAGAAGAAGCTCTACATGGTGTTTGCTGACCTGACCAAGGCCTTTGACATGTTGAATGGCAAGGGCCGATGGAAACTTTGTTATAAGTTTGGTTGACCAGAGAAGATGGTTGCTGTCATCCACTCATTTCATGGCCAGGATGATGGAATGTGAATTCATCAGAAGCCTTACCTGTCACCAGTGGCACCAAACCAGGATGAATAACGGCTCCAGTCCTCTTTGCCACTGGCTTTTCAGAAATGTTCTTGCTCACATTCCAGGAATTTGACAGAGGTGTATGTATCTGGTTTAGAGTGCATGGGGAGGTGGGGTGTCTATTCAATCTATAGTGACTCAGGGCCTGCACCCAGGTAATTGAACAGCTATTAAGGGAGCTCCTGTTTGTTGATGACTGTGTCCTCACTGTATACACTTGAGGACATTCAGCATATTGTGGACCGCTTTCCCTATGCCTCAAAGTGCTTTGGTTTCACCATCAGCCTGAAAAAGACAGATCATGTACCAGCCAGCACCAGACAACCACCATCATCATAAATTCCATGATCCCATCGTCACAGTTGACAATACACCTCTCAGTTCAGTCAGAAAATTCTGCTGCCAAGGTAGCATGCTTTCCAGCAATGGCATGTTGGATAGTGAGATCACACATTGTCTGGCATCGGCCAGCCTGGCATCTGGCAGGTTCACCCACAGGCTCTGGAGGCAGCGTGAAGTCTGCCTCAGAACCAAGATAAAAAAACTACCATGCTGTTGTACTCACCTCACTTCTCTATGGCTGTGAGACATGGACATCTACCAACACCACAAACAAACAGCTGGAGACCTTCGCTGCCTAAGAGCCATCTGCATATCAAGTGGCAGGACAGGATCCCCAACACTGAAGTTCTTGAGAGGTGCCAAATCCCTTGACTTGAGAGTATGCTCATTAGGGTTCAGCTTGCTGGGTTGGCATGTGGTTCATATGGAGGTTTCCAATACACCAAAAGTAATATTCTACAGCAAGCTGAGTATGGGAACCTCATCTAAGGGCTGACCCATACTCAGATACAAAGACACCTTGAAGGCCAACCTTGAAGAATGCAAGATAGATATTAAAATCTGGGAGCTCCTTGCACTGGACAGACCCAGATGGAGAGCTCTGTGCCCAAGGGCAGCGTCCATTTTTGAGGAGAAGCATATAAGGTCTTTGTAAGAGACAAGAGCATGTCGTAACGCCAACACTTCAAACGCTCTCCTCAACAATGATTACACTTGCAAGACATGCAGCTACATTTTAAAATCCAGGATTAGAATTTCTTCCCATGTGAGAAGCCATCAGAACAAATAAACCAACAATTTAAGTCAATATTAGCAGAACACTCATTTGTGGAAGTGATGGGAAAATCCATCACCAGACACTCCATTTTCAAAAATAATTACCTTCAGGCTGGATGCTGTTTGAAAATGTTTGCCTTATTATTTGAATGTATTTAAGTGGTTCTCTAAATATATTGTGCTCAGAAAATGGATTCACTTGTAGGCACCCTACAGGCAATGAATCTTTACACAGCAGTGGCAAAACAGCAGCTTCAAGCGTCTTAAAGATCCTGTGACAAAGTTCCTCCTCTGCCTTGGTGGGTGGCTCAAATCTGCTGTTCACTCAGTTAGCCTCATCACTGGCATGGGGAAAAGGAAGAACAATCCCCACAGTATCCGCTGATCCATCTAGTGGATCGGGGAACAGGCCAGAGACCTTCCCCTCTGGTGGAACCCACAGTCCAGGTCAACTCCTCTGGTATCAAGTAGGGAGTTGGGGGAATGGAGGGATGGGGGAACCCGGGCCTTCCCTCTACTTGGGGTTCCAGCCCAGGGGCCTGTGGATTGCAGCTGTCTACAGTGGCTCCTGTAACAGCTGTGTGACCTGGCCTCCTCCCAACACCTTCTTTATTCTCACCACAGGACCTTCCTCCTGATGTCTGATAAGACTTGTACTTCTCAGTCTTCCAGTAGTATGCCTTCTCACTCTCAGCTTCTTGCGCCTCTTGCTCTCAGCTCCTCGCACGCACACCACAAATTGAAGTGAGCTCCTTTTTAAACCCAGGTGCCCTGGTTAGCCTGCTTGTCTTAATTGATTCTGGCAGCTCCTTAATTGGCTGCAGGTGTTCTAATCAGCTGTCTGCCTTAATTGTTTCCAGAAAGTTCCTGATTGTTCTGGACCCTTCCCTGTTAAGGAGCCGGAATCGTTCTTCACTCGCTCCTGAGCTATTTGCTTTCCTTTCTTTCCTAAAGCCCCCCGGCCCGGATTTTTCACACTTTTCCTTTTGCTTAGTTTCCCCCCCCGCGTTTGGGCCGGACGCTTTGTTTTTTTGGTTTCGTTTTTTTTCGTTTTTTTGAGCTGCGTCAGTGTGCTGGCCGGTCGCCAGCACCCCCCCCCCCCCCGATGCCTGCTTTTGGACTTTGCTCCTTGCTTACTTGAAACCCCCGGAGGAGGGGGGGAGGACTGCCAACCTGCTGTCCGGAGAGGGGAGTGGACCCCCCCCAGACCCAGCTGTTTTGCTTTTTGCCTGGACTTTTTCCGAGAGCCTTGGGACAGAGCCAACAGCTGTAGCAGACGCCAGAGGCCGGAGAACTCCCGGGCAGCTATGAATCATCGTGGAGAGAGGCCGTAAGACTGAGGGATTTCTTTTGAATTTCTACCCTCGGGGGGGGGAGTTGACTGCATTTCAGCTGCGCCTGCGGCGGCACAGGGGTGTAGCAGGGAGCTACCCCCAGGTCCATCGGTGCCCCCAACCCCCCCCACCACTATTACAACTATCACGGCCCCCGCTGCTTCGTCCCTGCTGGCAATCTGCCATCTGCCTTCGGATCCAGCTGTTTGCTTTGGACTTTGCCTTTTGGACCAGGCATAACAACCAACCAAGCGAGACTCTTTGGACACTTGTGGTGGGTTGTCCTCCCCCCCCCCCCCCCCGGATTGTTTACCCCATAGCCTACCCCTACTACCGGACCCCGATTTTTGCCCCCCCCCCCCTCCCAGTGTTTCCCTGTCTCTCCCTGCTTACAATGGCAGAGAAGGAGGGACGCAAGGCCCCTCCACCGAAATTGGTTGCCCCTTCCCCATCTACCCTCCTGCCCACCCCTCAAGATTTCCCCACCGCCTCCATTGTTAGAACCCCTGCCACCGCCCCCGCTGGGGCATCGGCAGTGGGAGGCACCGGGGCGATTACTACTGCTGCTCTGGTTCCTGCCCCACTAGATTCTAGGAACCCCCCCCCAGTTAGACGGAAAAATCGAAGCGGGCCAAAAGGGAAGGGCCCCGCTAATGCCGCTGGACCCTCCGTGGCAGAGGCCGCCCCCACCACAGTGGCCTCGTCATCGATCGCGGCACCCCTCCCAGCTGTTCCCTCCACCAGCTCTGCGACCATCCCTCCCCCGGCCCCCAGGACGTATGCCCGGGTGGCGACAGGCCCCCCCTTACCTGCCGCCTCCTCATCTCGCCCTCCCACTGCCTCCGCTGCCTTTACTAGTAGTCGGGGCCCTCTTCCCGCCCTGACCAGGAAGCACGGTGTTCGTTGCCTCCTAGTACCCGCCTCGCCCCACGTGGAGGCATACGTGCAGGCGTTGGCGAAAGTGGTAGGACCCATGGCCATTGTGGCGGCCTCCAAGATGTATGGGAAGGTCGTTCTCTTTCTGGCCTCGGAGACTGCCGCCCAGGAGGCGGTGGAGAAGGGCCTAGTGGTGGGGGGGGTGTTTCTCCCCCTGGAACCGCTAGAAGATCTGGGCGTTCGCTTCGTCCTCACCTCCGTTCCTCCCTTTTTACCTAATGTTGCCCTGTTACCTGCTCTTTCTGCCCTGGGGAAGCTTGTTTCTGTTATTAGCCCTCTCCCGTTAGGCTGCAAGGACCCCGCCCTCCGTCACGTCCTATCGTTCCGCCGGCAAGTGCAGATTTTACTGCCGGCGGGGGTGCGTGACGGAGAGGCGCTCGAGGGGTCCTTCCTAGTTCCCTACCAGGGAGCCCGCTATAGGGTCTTTTATTCCACCGGAGAGGCCCGGTGCTACCTCTGCCGCTCGGCAGGGCATGTCCGCAGGGACTGCCCTTTGGCCCGGGGGAGAGGGGCACCTGAGACCCCCGAGACCCGGCGGGATATCGGCCCTGTTGTTGCCGACACCCCTGGCCACCCGGCACCCGACACCACCCCCCCTCCCACCCGATCCACCGCTGCCCCCGTCCGGGCCCAAGAGGCACCCCTCCAACAACGCCCGGGCGACCACGGGAGTCCCACTCTTGCCGTAACCACCTCGGCAGAGCCTATGGAGGGGGGTGTGGCAAAGCTTTTACCGGGTGCAGGAGAGGGCTCGCCCCAAGGAGAACCCCCCGCCCCTAATGCTGCCTTACCGCTACCCCCCCAAACCCCTGAACCTCTGCCTCCGCGCCCCGCTCCGTCCCCTGCTACTCCACCCCCGGACGACGCCATGGAGGGCTGGACTGTAGTCCAGGGGAAGCGAGGCAAGCGGAGGGCTCGAGCTCCGCTGCATTCATCTGACGCGGAAGCCCCCCGGAAGACCAGGAAGGGAGGTACCGACCCTGAGCCTCCCGCCTCGGCCACGAGTGAGATCCATTCGCTGGTGTCGGGAGGTGAAGATAGACCAGCATTGGAGGGTGGAATCCCCCCTCCGCGGGGGACCCTCCCCTCCGAAGCCCCGGGGGAAGCCCCTTCTAACCAGATACCACCTGAACTCCCAACGAACCCCGACGTGACCGCCGAGGCGGGCCCTAGCGGAGAGGCCCCTGGGGTGGTGGGAGTCGGCCTCTCCTCTGTGTACGCAGAGATTGAAGCCCTGGATTTGACCCCGGTCACCCAGGGAGGGGATGATTTACTGCCGGCCGGCCTCGATTTGGGCAATCTCACCCCAGGCCCCCTCTCCCCATGCCCTTTCCCCCTGACTGCCTTTCCGGGTGAGCACCCCACGGAAAGTGGTTTACCGCCTGGGGCCATGGCTGCCACGACCACCCCGGAGCCGGTACCTAGCATTCCTCGGAGCCCCCTCCCTTGCCCCTTCACCCCCGACCCTGCTCGGGAGGCGCCTTCTTTTCGCTGTGCGCCTCCTGAAGCCCAGGGCCTTACCTCTGCCCCTGCCCCCACCCCTATTCCGGTTCAGTCTCCCTCCTCCTGCAAGGCTACCGCCGCCCCTGGGGTTATTTCTTTTCCGCCCTTTGCAGATTCCCCCCAGGGAGCAGTCTTTATGTTTTCTAGTTGCGACTCCCCAGGAGTTGCACCTTTCCCCCTGCCATCCCCGTCCGCCCCAAGGCACGAGATGGAGTTAGTAACCCCAGCCTGTCAGACACCCCGTCGGCGGTCCGCACCCTGCCTACCCGCCTTAGCGGACCACGAAGCTGCATCAAAAGCCCCACCAGGGACTGCTCTGGGAGTTGTAACCCTACCCCCCCATGAGCTGCAGCATGCATTACGGGAGTTCTTGAAACGATGCCGTGGTGCCCGCGATAGGGCACAGCTGGCTCTCCAGCAATGGGGGGACTTTGATCGACTCCTTCGGGCCGCGAGAGCCCTTATGAGGGAGGGTAGAGGGCAAGGGAAGGGCGGTGCCGCGGCCTACGAGCGGGCCCGCAGCTTCCGGAAAGAGTTACTTACTCACGGGATGGGACACGGGTTGCTACGCGACCCGCCGGGGGCCATGAGTACCCCCACCCCTGAGAACTCCCCACCCCCCCAGCCCTCCGCATGACACCTCTCATCATTGTAACCCTGAACACCAGGGGCTGTAGGATGGCTCTCCGCAGGTCCCAGGTGCTCTCCTACCTTCGGGAGGGGAGGTACTCTGTGGTTTTCCTGCAGGAGACCCACACGGACCCAATCGCCGAGGATAGGTGGCGGCTGGAATGGGGGGACGGGGTATACTTTAGCCACTGCACGGCTTGGCAAGCTGGAGTGGCGACCCTGTTCTCCCCCACCCTGCGGCCCGAGGTGCTCGGAGTCACTGAGGCCGTGCCGGGCCACTTGTTGCACCTCCGAGTTCGTTTGGAGGGGCTCGTGGTCAATTTTGTTAATATCTATGCCCCGCAAGTGAGCTCACAGCGGCCGCAATTTTACCAGCAGGTGTCCGAATTTCTCGACACCCTGGATTCACACGAGTGCCTGATCCTGGGAGGGGACTTTAACACCACCCTCGAGGAACGGGACCGCTCGGGGGCCGAGCCGAGCCCGGCCGCCGCGACCATTCTTCGAGACATAGTCGACTATCACTCCCTAGTGGACGTCTGGCGTGACCATCACCCAGATGATACTTCCACGTTTACCTTCGTTCGGGTGGAGGCCCGTCGGTCGCACCGCTCTCGGTTAGACCGTATTTATCTATCCCGTCTCCATCTTTCACAGGCCCACTCCTCCACCATTCGGCCGGCCCCTTTTTCCGACCATCATTTGGTTGCCGTCACGGTCTCCCTCCGTGCAGAGGGACCGGGGCCGGCTTACTGGCACTTTAATAACAGCCTGTTGGAGGACGAGAGCTTTGTGATGTCCTTCCGGGAGTTTTGGCTGGCCTGGCGAGAGCAGTGGCGTGCCTTTCCCTCGGTGCGGCGATGGTGGGATTTAGGGAAGGTGCGCGCCAAGCTCTTCTGCCGCAACTACACTCGGGGCACCAGCCGACGGAGAAATGCGGCGATAGAGCAGTTGGAACGGGAGGTCTTAGAGCTGGAGAGGCGCCTGGCCGCCAGCCCCGGGGACCCGTCCCTCTGCGGAGCGTGCCGGGAGAAGCGGGAGGAACTTCGAGCCCTCGAGGACCACCGGGCCCGAGGTGCCTTTGTCCGGTCCCGCATCCGCCTCCTTCAGGAGATGGATCGCGGCTCCCGCTTCTTCTACGCCCTGGAGAAAACGAGGGGGGCCAAAAAACACGTCACCTGCCTTCTAGCGGAAGACGGCACCCCCCTCACGGATCCGGAGGAGATGTGTGGGAGGGCCCGTGACTTCTACGCAAACCTTTTCTCCCCGGATCCAACCGATCCTGGCGCTTGCGGGGTGCTCTGGGAGGACCTCCCCACGGTCAGCGTGGGCGACCGAGACCGGCTAGAGCTGCCTCTCACCCTGGCCGAGTTCTCGGAAGCCCTCCGTCGCATGCCCACCAATAAATCTCCGGGCATGGACGGGCTGACCGTGGAGTTTTATCGCGCGTTCTGGGACATCCTTGGCCCAGACCTAGTCACTGTCTGGGCTGAGTCCTTGCAGGGCGGGGTCCTCCCTCTCTCGTGCAGACGAGCGGTGCTCGCCTTGCTGCCGAAGAAGGGGGACCTCCGCGACTTACGAAACTGGCGTCCCCTCTCACTCCTTAGCACAGATTATAAAATCGTAGCGAAAGCAATCTCGCTGCGGCTAGGGTCCGTGATGGCGGACGTGATTCACCCAGACCAGACCTATACTGTCCCGGGTCGCAGCATTTTTGACAACCTCTTTTTAGTCCGAGACCTTTTGGAACTCGGGCGGAGAGACGGTCTGTCGTTCGCCCTCCTGTCTCTCGATCAAGAGAAGGCGTTCGATAGGGTAGATCATGGGTACCTCCTGAGCACCCTGCGAGCGTTTGGATTCGGACCTCAGTTTGTGAGTTTTCTCCGGGTGCTGTACGCCTCCGCAGAGTGTCTGGTTAGGCTCAACTGGACCCTGACCGAACCGGTCAGCTTCGGGCGAGGGGTGCGGCAGGGGTGTCCCCTCTCAGGCCAGCTGTACGCTCTGGCGATCGAGCCTTTCCTCTGTCTCCTCCGCAAGAGGTTGACGGGGTTGGTGCTGCGGGAGCCGGAACTGCGGCTGGTCCTGTCGGCGTACGCCGATGACGTCCTCCTCGTGGTCCAGGACCCGGGCGACTTGGCGCGAGTGGAGGCATGCCAAGCCATCTTTTTGGCAGCCTCCTCCGCCCGAGTCAACTGGGTCAAGAGCTCTGGCTTGGCGGTGGGGGGCTGGCGGCAGGTAAGCCCCCTCCCACCCGCGCTTCAGACCATCCGGTGGAGTGCCGGCCCTTTGCTCTATCTCGGCGTTTACCTTTCTGCCACGCACCCTTCTCCGCCGGAGAACTGGCAAAATTTGGAAGGCGGCGTGATTGAGCGGATCAGGAAATGGACGAGGCTACTCCGATGTCTCTCCCTTCGGGGGAGAGCACTGGTGCTTAACCAACTAGTCCTGTCCACGCTCTGGTACCGGCTCAACACCCTAGCCCCGGCCCCGGGTTTCCTGTCCCACCTCCGGAGATTGATTCTGGAGTTCTTTTGGTCAGGATTGCACTGGGCCCCTGTTGGAGTTCTCCACTTGTCCCTGAAGGAAGGAGGGCAGGGCCTGAAGTGTCTGTACACTCAGGTCCGCGTTTTCCGCCTCCAGGCCCTGCAGAGGCTCCTTTATAGTGTAGGTAGTTCGCCGTGGAGCATATTGGCGCATGCCTTTTTACGCCGCTTCCATGGGCTCCGCTATGACCGACAGCTCTTTTATCTTTGTCCGAGAGGTTTTCCGCGAGACCTCTCCGGGCTGCCGGATTTCTACCAGGACCTCCTCCGGGCCTGGAAACTGTTTTCAACGACCAGGTCCGTGGCGGCCATCGTGGGGGCAGATCTCCTCACGGAGCCCCTGCTACACAACCCCCAACTTTGTGTGCAGGCGGCGGAGTCCCGCACGGTGCGCCAGAGGTTGGTCCTGGCGGGAGTTACGAGGGTCGGGGACCTCCTGGACTACGACCGGGGGGACTGGCTGGATCCCCTGACGCTCGCTCGACGCATGGGGCTCTCCAGCCTTCGCACCCCCCGGCGCGTGCTTCAGGAGGTGGAGGCCGCTTTGACCCCCGCCGCTCGGGCTTATGTTAGCCGAGCCTTGTGCGAGGGCGCGCCCCGCCCATCCCTTACCCCAGGCCCGCCGGACCTTTCCATCGGGCCCCTACTCTGTCGATCCCAACACACCCCTCATCCTTTCACTGCGAGCCGGCTGCATGAACTGCAACCGGTCGGTTTTCAAGTTGCATCACGGAAATATCTATATACACTCACGCTCCATACCCTTCACGCCCGCACCCTGGTGTCCCGCCCCGATACAAAGTGGCGAGATCTCTTACCACCTTTGGAGGGTGAGCAACCTCGGTGGGCCAGCCTGTACTCCACCTTGGTCCCGAGGCCCGTCGGGGACATCAGTTGGCGGCTCCTTCACGGGGCTGTGAGCACGGGCGTGTTTTTGACACTTTTACCTCCCTTCCGGAGACTTGCCCTTTTTGCAACGTGAGGGAAACCCTGGCGCACGTCTATTTAGAGTGTGCCAGATTGCAGCCTCTTTTTCGGCTCCTCACAAATATTCTTTTGCGCTTTTGGCTTCATTTTTCTCCCCACCTCTTTATCTATACACTCCCCATCCGTGGCCCCACCAAGTCGCGGGATCTCCTGGTTAGCCTCCTCCTAGCCTTGGCTAAAACAGCCATTTATAAGACCAGAGAGCGGAGGTTGGCTCATGAGGCGTCCTGCGATTGTGAGGCCGTTTTCCGACTCTCAGTACATTCACGTATCCGGGCGGAGTTCCTCTGGGCAGCGTCCACCGACTCCCTTGACACCTTCGAGGAGCGGTGGGCGCTGTCCGGGGTTCTCTGCTCGGTGACCCCGTCCGGTTCCCTCCGTCTGACCCTCTGATTGAGGGAAAGAGCGAGAGCCGCCAGTCACAGCCGTTAGTTGCTGTGAATACCATCATTACTGTCTTCTAGGAGGGGTCCTATAATACATGGGTGTACCCCCCTCCCTCCCAACCACCCACCCCGCAGCCGTGCCCATCTTGTCGGGCACTCTCAGGAGAGGGAGGGTCGGTGACCCTGGGCGCGGCACTAGGTAACTCGAGAGGGTGGAAGACCACGAGTGTCGAGGAAGCCCCCCCGCTCTAGGCCACCAGGTAACTCAGGAGGGTGGAAGACCACGAGTGTCGAGGAAGCCCCCCCGCTCTGGGCCTGGGCTAACCTGAACACCTCTCCCTCCTGAAAGCTGTTGTGTTATACCTTTTGATTGCGTTGTTTTGTTGCTAAGTTTTTTTTTATTTTATCCTTTTGTATTCTTTGTAACTGTTACAAATAAATTTCCTTTCTGTTTCAAAAAAAAAAAAAAAAAAAAAAAAAAAAAAAAACCTTCCCTGTTACCTTATCCAGGGAAAAGGGACCTACTTAACCTGGGGCTAATATATCTGCCTTCTATCACTCTCTTGTAGCCATCTGGCCTGACTCTGTCAGTCTGTTAATAATAATAATATACAAATGCGTATAAAGAAAATAGTTAGGCAGAGACTGGCAAGGCCACTTATGAGATTTAGATGCCTAGCTCCCATTAAAAATTAATACCTCTCATTAATATTAAAAATTATAATAAAATTAATACCTCTCAAGCCTGTAGGCAACTTGCACAATACCACCCTGTATGTGTATCCTCTTTACAGATGGAGGTAATGCGACTGTAATTGCACTTATGATAAAGTGTACTCCCAAGTACGGAGCTAGACTCACCATTAGATACAGCCCTGGATAAGTGATGGTACTCAAGCTGCCCCAGTAGTAGCTCTGAGACTCATTATGGCTCAGAAATGTCCTTTTAGATACAATACAATTCCTTCCATTTCCCCTCTTTCTCTGGGTAGGGGAGTGCATGGTAGTAATTTGTTGCTGGCCCATATCAGCCGCATGTGCTGCAGAGATGTGCTAGCTGGTGCATGGTGTGGGTTAGGGGAGCCAACCCACTTGCCATTCATCTGCTCTGGGAAGTAAGCAGATATGCAGCACGCACTTACTCCTGGACCCAAAGTCCAAGAAGTCTATTAGAAGATCCAGGGTGTGGGATGGTTCTTCCTGCCCTGTATGGGCAAATAGTCCAGGTAAATATTTAGGACTAGTTAATTAAACTTGCTGCAATAACAAATTGGCCTTGTGACTGTAGTGATATTTTATTTACTCCTGGGGGAATTCTGTGCCACTGTGTATGAGCAGAATTCATGTCCCCTGCAGATTTGCTTCCCCACAGAAAAATGACTGATGGGGAAGCAAAGGGAAGCCACAAGAACAGTAATGAGACCATCCCCAGCACTATGTTTTGGGTGCCCAGGGCAGCCAGCAGAGAGGTAAATCACTGGGAGGCAGCAGCAGTACTGGGGAAGACCTGGCTGGTGGCGCCTATCCTGTGCCAGGCGCAGCTGCTAGGCCTGGCTGGGGAGTACTGGACTTCCTCTGCACAGCTTCCAGGGCCATGTCAGCCCCAGTTTCAGGAAACTCTGAAAACTCCCCCTCCTGCCACACTTCCTGCACCCATCACTCCTCAGCGGAAATGGGAGGCTTCCCTGTACAGGGAGCTGCTCCCCCATCTGCCCAACCCCTGTGCATCCAGATCCCCTCGTACCGAGACCCTCCTGTCGAGCCTCACTCCCCCTGCACCTGGAACCCCCTGTCGAGCCACCCACACCCAGATCCCCACCCCTCCAAACCCCAATCAGTTGCACCTGGATCCCTATCCCACTTAGCTTCACGTCCTCAGCATTTGGACCCCCTCGCTGAACTCCCAACACGAAGACTCCCCTGCCAAGATCTATGCCCCCCCACATCCAGACCCCCTGCTGAACCCCAGCCACCTTCACCTGGACCCCCCCTGCAGAGTCCCATTACTGTTGCACCCAGAACCCCCCACCCACCAAGCCCCTGTGCATCCAGTTCCCCCCACGCCTGGATCCCCTAATGAGCTGCCTGCACCCAGATTGCCCCACACAGAATCCTCTCAACCCTCACCTGGATCCCCCCCACACTAAGCCCCTCAACACTTGGATCCTGCTGGGCTGAGCCTGCCTGCACACACCCGGTGTACCTGGCTCAGAGGGGAGGGGCCCAGGGTTGTTTCTGGAGCAGGTCCAGTCCTTGCACTGTGTCAGGGTTGGGTTCAGCCTCAACACTGAGTCCATGTCCTGGGGGAGAGCTTCAGAGTCGTCTCCCACCTCTGTACAGCCAGGTGCCTGTGCTCCCCAGTGCCATGCTGAAACCTCCACATTTACTTCACAAATAAAATTTGCAGAATTTTGCTGAATTTTTAGGCACAGAATGCCCTCAGAAGTACTTATTGTGCTCTTTTGAATTAATTCTGGGAACCAAAGAGGGGTAATACTAGTTCATAAGGAGCCTTACCACAAGCCAAGATTAAGGAGCTGAATTTCTCTGGTGCATATTTGCAATGCTGGAATCATTTTCTTGAACTTTGCAGATGTATAATCTAGTCTTTGAAAAAGACTATGAATTACAGGTCAGGCTATAGCATTTTGTTGACTGTCAAGCTAAAGGAGGCCTCTGAGTGTATCCTCATATGCGGACATCCCAGAGCACTGAAGCCCTGACTCAGAAAGACTTTCTCTGAGTGACATGAGAGTATTTCTCTCTCCAGTGTTGGTTGTGCACCTCGCTCTGAACACAGGCTGTTGTCTGTCCCCAACTCTGCCAAGTGTTTTTGGTTTTGTGATGATGCCCATTGGGAACTGGCCTAGATTGTATTTACAGTGACTAAGACCAGTTTTGCATTTGATAAGCAGGTTTCTAAATTCAAATCAACATCCTAAAAGCAACAAGCTACTTATACATCCACAAAGCTCCCGAGGACATGGCATAGAACTTTCCCACTGTATGTCTACCATGGGACCAACTGAAGACTATTAATATCCAAGTTCAGGCATGCAGTATAAATGTCCTCGTATAATGTATGTCACTAATACATTCTAAATCCTTTGCTCCAGGGGTGGATCTGACTATATTTTCATCTTAATAACTAATGCATGGACATTTCTGGGCCAATTCTGTTTGTTACCGAGATCAGTGGCAGAATTCCCACCAACTTTAATGGTAGTAGGACACAACCTCTGTATCCAACAATTAAACATTGGAGAAGAGAGAGGAAGCTAAGGCCCATCTCTTTATTGCACTAAAGTCATTTTTGCAGGACAGTGTCTACAGGCCTAGTGCAAACTGAGCTGTATATGGGACAATATAGAAGTTTTAAGAAAATATGATCTGGGAATGGTTTCCTGTCACAGGAGATCTTCACTCACTCAATGTTCCAAGGAAGGGGAAGTTAGTTAATTGGATAGTCTCTCTGTGACAAGGTAAAGGTGCAGAAGATTGTAAAATGTTAATGGGGCTCAGTTACTGTCACAGATCTAATGCTACTGCTGAGAGGGGATTCAGTTGTTGAATCCCACGTGCCCTTCACTTGCTGAGGCTGGGCAGAGTTCTAGATGCAGTTCCTGGCTTTGGGCCTGTAGGCACCCACTCCAGCTACAGACGTCATGTCTAACTCCCCTCTGGGTAATGGGGATCCCATGGTGCAATTGCCTAGACCTGGAAATGAGTGTTGTCTCCCCCAAGCCTCCCCAGCAGCTCTTGTATGCTCCCCAGAATCCCACTAAGGGTGTGAGCCTTCTGGTTTACAGTTCACCTCTTTAGGGACACACAACAGTGAAGGTAAATAGATACAGGCTTAGCAAAAGTTTCTAACCCAATCACTCTTTACTTGAGAGAAAGCACAGGAGAGTAGTGATCATTTAGAGAACACACACCCTGAACATGATGCCCCTCTCTCTAGCTCACCTTTCCCTTGAGGGACTATCTGCGTTCAGGTAGCAGGGTCTGTTCTCCCTGCCTCAGCAGCCTCCTGCAACAGCTACCATTGTCTCGAGCTGGTACAAATGGCCAAAGACCCAGAATAGAGCCACTCCTGCCCTTTTATAACCTTCCAGTCTTCTCTGGCATGTGAGCCCCTGAGCAGCCTCAACAGGTAACCACAGACCCTCAGAAGGTGATTTTGTTGTCAGACAATCTCTCCCCAAGATCACATCTACACTTCCAGCATTACACACTGCAGCACAGTAGTGTAGATACTTACTACAGCAATGGAAGGGTTTTTTCTGTCACTGTTGTAAATCCACCCCCTGAAGAGGTGGTATCAAAGAATCTTTTTGTTGACTCAGCTCTGTCTATAGTGGGGGTTAGGTCAACCTAACTACATCGCACAGGGCATTAAATTTTTTCCCACAGCCTTGAGTGATGAAGCTAGGTTCACTTAAGTTCTATGTGCAGACCTGGCCTTATAAGCCATTTCTCCTGGGTTGGAACCAGCCTAATGTCTAGGGTGTTTGAATTTGAATGGAGGACCATCAAGATTTAACCACCCTCTGTTATTATCCCAGTCCCATTACTCCTTAGAGTTCCAGTTGAATGTGCAAGTAAAAAGACAATAGAAAAAGTAAGCCAATCCCTCAGTCAAAGTGGGGCCAGCACTGACAGTGTGACAGGGTTAGGACTCACCACCTGGCACCTCCCACTGGTTGCTCCAAGAATTAGCTCTGTCCAGTCATGGAGCACCTTTTTCACATGGTGCCTTGCCCTTCATCAGCTCTGCTGCTTCGGGGACTCTCGTTGCTCCCCACTCAGCAACATCCTCTTCAGGACATTGCCTCACCCCAGCCGTGCCCACTGCTCTGGTCTCACCCCCTTTTGGGGGTTTGGTGTTATCAGCAATCCACAACCTGCACCTGTTGTGGTGGCCAGCTGCAGCCTAAGTCTAGCCCCTTATTGCCAGGACCAGCCAAAGCCTGGATCAGGCCACACTCCTCTTCAGCCAGAGGTAGCACAACAGGAAGGGGGGCAGGACCCAGGCCCACCTGCTCATCTGGGTCCCAACCGAGGGACCCTCTAGTGGCAGCCTCTCTGCCCTCCTTCTCGCCCCTGGGCCACTTCCCCTTCAGCCCTATGTACCTGCCTGGCCTAGGCCAGAAGCCTGGGGTTTTCCTTGGCCAGATCTCCCCAGCTCCTTCTAGCCTTCCCCCACACCACTCTGTCCAACGTACTACCTTCCAGCTCAGGAGTCAGTCCTCTTCCCTTGACCCCCAAGGAGAGACTGGGCAGCCTTTATATATGGCTGAGTCTGGCTCTGTTTGGCTGTCTCTAACTCAGCCTCTGATTGGCTCCCTAGCAGGCCTTCTCTGATTGGCAGCCCACCTGCACTGCCTCCCTGGCCTGCTGAAGCCCCATCTAGGATAGAAGTGGGGCAGCCACCCCACTACACACAGGTACACATAAAGAGCCCTCAATATCAAACAGACTTCAAAAGCTGAACATAGACAGTTTCCCAAAATCATCATCGCTAGTCGCATGGCTGTTCTGTTGCAAAGTATGTTAGGAAGGGGAAGCTGGGTCTCATAGGAAGTCTGTGCTTTCTGCCCTCCCAGCTGGCTGAAATGGGGAAAAATCTGGGGAATTGTTGTCTTCTGTTTTCATAACTTAACTTGCTTTTTGGTGTGGGGATTGTTTAGTGGATAACAAACAAGTCTTGAGCAAAGGGTCTTAGAAGCACAGAGGCCTCGTGTTTTATTTCCATTCCCTGGTTGGTGAAGCTGCCCACAAACTCCCACTGCTGTATCCTTTAGGAAATAGGAGCAAAGTTATGGACATTTTCACTCTCACGCATGAAGGACCACATTTTCTACTGGTATAAATGGATGCAGCCCCATTGGAGGGGAAAAAAAAACCAATAGAGCTGCACCAGTTTACCCTAGGCAGGTCACTCATCCAGTATTAAACCACACAGTCCTGATTTTCTAGGGTTTCTCCCCCACTCAGTACTCAGACAAAACTGGACATAGGTTTGTTCAGTATCAGATGGGGGGGGTCCTTTCTGAAGACCATGTTGTTCTGACCCCACTGGTGGTGGTGAGGAGCGTGCTCTTAAAAATGGCTTCTGTCATGCTGTATGACCCAAGCCAGTCCCAGAAGTACCAGAAGGTTAGGCAGTCTGGGAATATGTGAGTGGCCATGTTAGTTTACACCAGCTGAGATTTTAGCCCCAAACCTTCAGGGAAGAGGAATCCTTGCATTTATACCCCCCTGCCCATCAAGGTTGCTTAGAGGAAAAGAGAGACTAGAGGCTTGGGTCTGCAGTACTAAGACAGAGAGGGATGATGGGTAGAGGCAGCACTGTTAGAATGGTTCATTGCTGTCCCCCATTGACCCCAAATAGGGTATTCCCTCAACACCATACAAATATCAGTGATATTCAGCGTCTTTCTCCAGACCCCATATCACTGATATAACCAGGATATGAATCCTCCCTAGAGTTCAGTGTTACCCTATACTACTGAGGCATTTAATTAACAAGGCAGAAGTGGCACAACAATAACGTAACACTGCAAAGTTTAGTAACACAAGGAACATTAACTAAAACATGCATCACTTATTAATGTCAATAAGTTCTGCTTAAAACCCAGATCTACACTTTCAGTACGACCGTTTTGATCTACAGCAATTTGTTAAAATGCATTGTTTGCAGATATGCATACAAGGAAAGCAAGAAGGTTGTGTACATAAAGAGGCATATAATTATATCTTTTTATGAAAGCCTATTCACATTAGCTACTCACTATTTACTTTAAATTAGTATTTTCACTTTGGTATGTGGTTTAAGCTTATTGTTACTGTAAAAATTACAGTAAATAGCATAATCCAATATCACAGCTGTGGAAAGCTGCTGTATATAGCCTGTGCATCTTGTAAAAAGTTCAGCGTATAAGACGCTGGATTCATTCCACCTGAACTTCCAATTTGACAGTAATGGGGTTTTGTTTTTAAATGAGAAAAACTGGTTCACACTTTTTAGCTAAAACACTTTTTTCCAATAAAAAACAGCTTTTGGACCAAAACAAAAACATTTTTGCAGAAAATTCTCATTTTGGTCAACATTTTCAGGTTTATCAATGAAAATACAGAAACTAAAATGAAAGAAAAGGAGTACTTGTGGCACCTTAGAGGCTAACAAACCAGAAACTAAAATAATTTTCTGGGGGGAACCAAAAACCAAACAAACAATAAATCAGGTTTTGAATTCTCAAAAACATCCTCCTTCCCAAATTTTTATAGGAAATTAGGTGGGGGAGACAAAAACAAATAAAAAATATTTGTTAGAATTTCCCACCAAAAACAACTGGCATTTTTTCATCATCTCAGATGATATCATAAAGGTTGCTATTCAAGATTTAGCTGGTTTGGCTCAAATTAAAGCATTTTTCTCCTACCTAAGTTGGAATTTCAGCTGTGTTCTAAGATTTATAGCACCTCTGCAGTTTATAATGGTGAAATAATGGTGTCATTAATTTTTGTTCACACCCTCTTTAGATTACCTTCATTAATATATAGTATTTATTGCATGCTGGGATAAAGACTGTAATTTTCAGTAATGGTGTGGGGTAAATACCTGTTTTTAAAAAATTCTCATAAACTGCCGAGGTTTTAGCACAGAGTAGAACATTATTTCGCAAATGCCTCATTTTAAAGAAAACTCTGGGTGTTTTAATCTTTAATTCTGCATAAAGAAATCATGACTACATAGGTTCAGATAATGATCCTAGTGATTATCTAATCAAATTAAGGCGCTTCTATACAGCTCAGGTACAACAGAAGCAGTTGTAGATATCAAGTGCACTGTTCACATTTGAAACAAAGTTTGAAAACATATTTTATTAGAGTTTCAATGGGAAAAGGATTTTTTCAACATAAGCCACTTCCAAAGGCATCTAGAAAAGTCCTCTGTTCATGATCTCACTTTTCTTTGCTGCTCTGTTTTATGTTGTCCTAGAGAGGACAGAAACCCAGAAGAACTCAACATGCTGGCACTGAGCCTGGGAAAGATAACATATTGCACATATATTTTTCATATGTTTTCAAAAATATATGTACAATATGTTTTGTCTGCATGAGTTGCTATGCATATTTGGCAGGGCTAGAACCCATTCCCCTGAGTAACAGTGAAAGGGCACCTGGGCCTAAGCTAATGCTGAAACTTTCTGCAGAAAACTCCCCATTAAGGAAAGCATCCCTAGGGGGGACACCACTGTAGTACATGCTTAGCTTTAAACAGGTGCTTAAATCCTAATGAACTCAACAGAACACTTCTAAATTACATCAAATGAAGATCTGGCCCAGAGTAAGAAATGAGTGTGACTTTCAGAATTTGGCTCAAATGAGAAGAAGTGTGACAGGCACTACATTCTATGGACATATGGGCCCGGATTCTGATCTTAACTATGCTACTATAAATCAGGACTAACTGCACAGACAACCATGGAGTTTCAATGACGTTAAACCAGAGTAAGTGAGATAAAAATCCAGCACAGGATGCCACCATTACAGTCAATGACTGTAGATAAACTTTCATGAAACAGTAGGTTCCAGACAGAGTTTTAAATTGATTTGTACTAAAAGTTTGAGGACATCCAAACATCAGTGGAAAGTGTGTCTTATCCCAGGTTACTGCTTTTCTCTGCTCTGTCCTTTCTTGGTTTACACTGAAAAGTTGTAAATGTAATAGACTGTATCTATGTATTTTCACCTTAATGTCATTGTTATCTAAGGTGGCAGTGAAACTGAAAGAGGGTATAAATGTGGCCTATAAGGAAAACAGAGTTAGTTTTACAGCAGATCTGATGAGGATTGAATAGGGTATGCATAATACAGTGGCTGCCATCCAAGCACCCCTTGTTGTCATGGGTGCCTTGGCAGTGGTTATTTCCTGTTTTCCCCTTCGGGGTTCCTTCAACAAAACTCTGCACAATCTTATTCATCCACTCATAGCCCATCTTGGAGTCTGCAGGAGGCAGGAGACCTGTAAGAAAGAGACCTTTTCTGAGCATGCACAAAGATCAGTGTTGTATGCTGGGTCTCTAAAATTTGAGACGTGATAGCCAGGATGCCACTTGCATTCCTGAGCCCCCGTAGCCACACTGAACTAGGTCCCTCCTGAAACTTGACTCCCTTTCTTCAGTTTCACTCATTAGACCACACCTTTCCTGGGTCTTATAGGCAAGCTGTAAGAATGGAGTAGAATACTTCTGAGTTTTGAGAGAAACCACTTTCCTGCACCTGTTCACTCTCTCAGTCAAAGTCCCCTTGGTATGGATCTGCAATGATGAGTGGGAAAGAGGCCACTTTTAGCTGCTCAGGGCCCCCACCACAAAAAGAAAATTGTGCCTCATGCAGCTTCAAACTAACTCAGTGCTTAGACACTGACTTCGAGAAAGGTGGAGAGATCAGATAGCAGTCCTCTAGAGCAAAGGACTAGACACTAGAAGTATTCAGCTCATCGTGTGTGACATCTGACAAGCTCCCTCAGGTTTAGAATTGGGTAAACTTAATCCACAATGAAAAACAGTAAGATTTTTTTGAGACGAGTTTTCCTACGTAAATGCACACATGAGAAAATTGGTCACAAAGGGGAGAGGGCTACAGTAGCATGCCTCAGGCACAACAAGGTGTGTGTTAGAGAAGCTCCATGCACTTGTTTTACCATGTTAAGATTGGAGTGTTGAGGAATAAGACTATAGCTTGAAATGCTGTTCTATTTACTGTAACATCTTAGTTGCCTGCAGTCTGCTATACTTTTTCACTATGCTGTTCTCCTTTTGTATTACTTGATTTGTGCATATTGATAGAGCTTTCTTTAGGCATTTATAGCCATATAATTGAAAAAATATGGTCTGGAACCAGCCTGGCAAAATTGGGAAATCTTAGTGTCAATCACCTGCACCAACCCTGGAATTTCAGACCTTGAGAATGAAATGTGATTCTTTCTTTCATTATAAATCAGAACCCTTAGCCAAAGTGGGAAAAGGTAGTTATAGAAAGCCTTCTTCACTGTCTCACTCACCTAGGTTTGGTACCAGAGCACATCTCAATATGGAGAGAGATCCAGATTAGTGCAAAAATCAGATTTTGTATCTTCAACACACAGTCCTCTTGAACGTCGGTCTACACCATGTCACTCACATTACCTCCTTCTTTCAGTGCTATTAGACAACTTGCTTTCAGGGTATCCTGCCTTCCATTTTTACTGATGAGACAGATAAGGGATGCTAGACCAATTCACCATGCAACAAACCTAAGGTGGGGGTGGAGGGATGAAGTTGTCTCTATATATAAAATGGAATGTTACTCATATATAGAGAAGTCTACCTCAGAACCCAGCACAACTAATGATGGTTTCAAGGCTTGTCTTCTGTTTTCTGCTAGAACACAGCATTTAAATGACATTCGGCTTTTAGCATGAACAGGCAGAAGTCAGATAAATCACAGTTGAGACTAATAGCCCGTCCTTGTCATTGGATAGCAACAAGCAAAATAGGCACAGCCAAGTGAGTTATGGTCAGAGGGCCAGTCTGCCCTCTGAAATGTATAACTTTGGTTTGTTCATGTCACAATTAGGGCTGAACACACCAATCCTTTGTTCTGCTCAGTCCTGGGTTCCTGGGCTCTGACAGCTGACCACCCAGATTTTTAAATTTAATTATAATTAGGTACACCAGATCCAGAGAACATAGGTCCTTTACCTTCAACATTTTGAAATGTCCGCTTGTTCAGCTCCATGTGGTGTCTTACTTTCTAAAAGGCAGGGGCTGTGAGTATGATGGAGAAGACATATGCAGTCCTGAGAGGCAAACAATTCCTCCTTTCACTCAACAATAACCTCTGTATCCAAGTAGATAGTGGTGCAGATGATCACAAACATGGGGGCTCCAAAGCTAGACAGACTTTTGGATGATGGAAGATAAAAAGTGGAGAAAAGGAATCTCTTGGAAATGACAGGGACTCAGAGAATCCCCTGGAAAAAGAAGCCAGAAGTGTTTTCTCTCTCACTCTTCCAGTTCAGATAGTTAAAATAATAAATAAAACATCGCTCCCTCTCATTAGATTATCCAGTCATTGTGCAACTATGGAGCAGAATTCATATATTGCACTAGTACACCTCCCCCATATTCTGGCTGCATGATCTGTCTGTGACTGTGAGGTATGCATTGTAAGCTTGGGACAGAGAAAGAGAAGAGATTTCAGAAAATGAGCAACTCATTCACTAAGTACACTGAGCTGCTGCTAATTCCAGACAGTCTCCTTCCACCAGACAATCTGTTTCCCCATTTTTATGTGATCTACTCTTATTATTTGATGAGGCCTCATGGTGTACAGTGCTGTACAGAAGCAGTTGGAAACAAGAGTTCAAAGCAAATAAAACAATACACATAGGGTTTCATGGGTGATCTGAGTAAGGAAGTATCATCGGCTCGTGCAGAGCAGTTTTTTTAAAAACATTTCTGTGACTGGCTGAGGGTTAATAGGCTTTGTGGAAGGAGTGTTATGTTATAAAAGGACTTGAAGACCTAACTGCCTTCCAAAAAGGACTACAGTTCCTAGCATTCCTTGAAGTTGATATTTCTTAGTTACCCCTTCTCTTCTCCCACTCACCCTCCACAACAGAAGAGACATAAAAGCTAGACAGTTTCTCTGTGCGCTTATGTTCTTCTTGGGTCCCTGAAAGTTTCTCTTGTTCTCCGCCTTCCCTGGTCATAGGATACCTAATTTGCTCCGATGACTTTTGCTACTGTGAATGGAGGATGCCCAAGTATTGTCCCTCCTCTGGTTCATAGCGGTGGCTGCAACACACTGTTTCCTTGCAGTAAGACATCTGCATTCTTGTCTCCAGGAACAAGTAGGGGAATGTTCCTTTAAAAACCATACCGAACACCAATACCACAATGGGTCCTATATGTGTAATGGTGTACCCAGGATGGCCAAGCTTAAGCACACAAAAGCCATGAGCTAGATCTCCCTGTCTCACACACCCCCACACACACCAAAAACAATCATGAGATTGGCTTAAAATGATGTTTTTTATCTGTTTGTTTAAATAATAAATGTTGGCTCATTTTATTTGTCCTCCGGTTTCTGAGACTTTAAGGTGTGCTTATTTCAATTTTCATGGTTCTCTCTATAACCATGAGCTTAGCCAGACTGGTCAGAATTAAACCCATCAAGGAGATGTTTGGCCCCATCAAAACTGGCACCTGTGCTGACAGTCTCAGAGATACAAATGACTGAATAGGAAGGGAAACCAAACTAACTGCTCAGTGGTCTGAACAGAGCAGAATTTAGGCACAAAAACAGCAAAGATTTTTCAGAAGTGATGAGTGGTTTTGAAGGCCAAACTCGAGACAAACTTAACGGGCCCCAATTTGTGGAGCATAGGTCCTTAGAAGTTTTTGAAAATCAGACCAGTTGAAGGTATCTCAATTTGGACACCCAAAAAACTGACACTCTCAAAAATCACTAGTCAAGTTAATCTAATATAAGTTATAATCTAGCTAATTATATATGATGTCACCTGTTTCAATCCATAGCAAAACTCTGACTGACTTTAATGATAACAAGGTCTAGTCAATTACAAAGCAGCGAGTAGAAACTAGCATTGCTGTTCCTAGTTGTCAACACAGCTCCTTCCCCCTCAGCATTCAGTTCACTTAGATTTGAAAACAAATGTACAACTGAAAAATAACTTGTAGGTAATAACTCATCAAGCAATAGCCACAGATGTATTTCATTCTGCAAGATCTATGATAGATGCTTTCGAAAGGCAAGGAGATTCTTTGTAAGAGAGTCAAAGGGGAGAAAATGACAGTCTAGAATAGCTACTAAATTAATTTTCCCTAAACACCAAGATGACAGATTATTTAATCAAGTACATGACATTATACAACAGCCCAAAGCTACAACCACATTGCACTACAGTGAACCTAGACAGGACATGAATTTGGCATCTATACACTGAAACCATAGAGAATTATTCTTCCCCCATTACTTACATACCCTTAGCGACACATAAGCATCTAAGGATGTGTAGCCTACTGCAGGGCAGGGCGAAGTGGGGAATGATAGCAACGCACCCTGTCTTCATTGCGGAGAAGCCATTAGAATCCTAGTGGATAAAGTGTTGGTAGTGGGTGAATCATTGAGCTCTATTAAAGACCAGATTAAGATAGAGTATTTATTCCCTAGTCTGGAGTTTCAAAACCAAAGGAGATGGCATTGCTGAGGTTCTAGAGATAGCTTGGAGTCAGGAGACCAGGGTTCTTTTCCTGAGTCTGTGACTTTGTGAGAGTCCCTCAGTCTCCCAACTTGTGCAATAAAATCAAGTCTGGTTGTTGGGACATGTAAGCAGGTCGGTTGCCCTGGTCTCCAACTTTCAGCAGAGGCTGTGCTGATCATGTGTTTGGTTTGGCTTTTTTACTCCGATTGGCTGGCCTTTTGTTCCACTCCCCCCCTCCACACACACACACACACACACACACACACACTTCTGCTGATTGGCTCAGTTGTATTGTTCATTTGTTTTTGCTAAGTCATTCCGGAGTAGAGTGGGTGGTGGGGAGGGGGACATTTTTTTGCCCTGGATGGTAAAATGGTTAGGGCTGCACCTGAATAGGACTGACAATGTGCGTCCACGGTTGCAGAGGTATATGGATGGCAAGCATTATTGTTGTTTTTAGTCCTTCAGTGACCAATTCTAGCTGCAGATCTGTGCTGTGGCTTTTTAGAGATGGACTAGGTAGATGGTTTTCAACCTCTGGTCCATGGAATCCCACTGACTATGTCTAAGATTTCCAAAGGGGTCTGCATCTCCATTCAAAAAACTTTTGGGGCCCACAAATGAAAAAAGGTTGAAAACCACTGGCCTAGATGATCTGTATGTGGAAGACAGGAACAGTGCCTCCATGGTATGGACCCCCCTTCCCTGGTGCTTCTCTTCTTCTACTGGAGCTACTTGGACTTCAGGAGGCAGGGCTGGGAGAGGAAGGGGCGGAGCAGAGCAACTGTAACTCGCTTTGCCATAGTCCCCTGCCCTAGCCCCGGCTTTCCATGTAAAGCTTTGGATATCATCTTCCAGGTCCCCACCAAGTGTACTATGTTGCAGATGTAGGGAGATCCAGCCAATGGCACTCTGCTTCTGTGGGAGAGAAGGGGGCTTTGCAGCAGCAGCTGTCCCTTAAACTTCCCATCCCTTCAAACTTCTTTAATCCAGGGAGAAGGGAATTGTGGAATTAAAAGCCTGGGAGGGGAACATCAAACAATTTTCACCCATACCTTGGCCCCATCCCATGATCCCCCCCCCCCAACAGGAGTGTTCTAGGGCTATGTTCTCAAAAGGCAATGAGCACTGATCACAGTACATTGCACTTCAATCCCAAATTATCCCATTGCTCATACGTTTTCATCACAAATACCAATGGCTTTCTGTTACAAGCTACACAATCTGCTTTTTCCACCTGCAAAAGCATGGGTAATGTGCTGATCCGGGCATATAAATCCTTCAGGAACTGAAGCCTTCCTTCATGCACCCAGATGGAACCCCACTGATTTAGCAGCCTCATTTGAACAGTGTTCACTTGTTACTGGCAGGAATTCACATAAAATATAAAGTAATGCCTAAGTATAGAGGGAGCAGAAGCAAATTGTGTTTGGGGAAAATGGGAGAGGGTCATTATCTCTAACTGCAAAGGACTAGCTTGGACGAGTTCATTAAATTTCTGGTTTTACTCCACCCCCTACAGATTTTTCAACAAGTATCTTCCCCAACAAAGTATTCAACAATGGTTTGGGGGGAGGGTGGAAGTTTCTTTCTTCAGTGCAAATTACTAAGCATTCCCATTGCTAGATTTACCACAAACGTTTTTACTTCCTGTCTGGATAGCACGATACATATTAGCCACATCTTGTAGTAACTGGTTTGCAGATCTTAGCTCTGTCTGCTTCTTTTTAGTACAAAAAGGAACCTATGGCACTGAAAATGAAAGGGAGAGGTGCTATTTACATTCAACACCAAAGTTGGCACAAGAACAAATGGATATAAAGTGGCCATAGTTTATGCTTGAAATTAGATGAAGGTTTCTAACCATAAGAGGAGTGAAGTTCTGGAACAGCCTTCTAAGGGGAGTAGTAGGGGGAAAAAACCTAACTTGCTTTAAAACTGAGCTTGATAAGTTTATGGAGGTGATGGTATGACAAGATTGTCTATGGCCCACCAGTGACTGCTATTAGCCAATATCATCAATGGCCAGAAATGGGCTCTGAGCTACTACAGAGAATTCTTTTCCAGGTGTCTGACCAGTGGGTCATGCCCACAGGGTCAGGGTCTAACTGATCGCCATATTTGGGGCTGGAAAGGAATTTTTTCCCAAGTCAGATTGGTGGAGATCCTGTGGGGTTTTCTCCTTCCTCTGGAGCATGGGGCACTGGTCACTTGCTGGTTTGAACTAGAGTAAATGGTGGATTCTCTGTAACTTGAAATCTTCAGGTTAAGATTTGAGGACTTCCATGGCTTAGCTAGAGGTTCTGGGCCTATTGTGGGGGGGCAGAGCAGTTCCATGGCCTATGATCTGCAGGAGGTCAGACTGGATGATCATGATGTCCTTAAAGTCTGAGTCTAAGACACAACATGAAAGTCAGCCTATGAAGAATAAAAGCAGTGATCTAACTCATGCTGATAGTTAAAAATTATATTAAAATATATAAAGCTACAAAATGTCTATTGCAGACATTTAACAGGAATGAAAACTGATCTAGAAGTAAGCAGAGTGGATCAGATTCTCCTTTTACCAACACTGATGTAATTCTCTTTACTTAAATGGAATCACTCCTGATTTGCAGTGAGCAAGGGAGCAAGGGATTTGTAGCCAGTGTTTTTACAATGTATATTTTCTAATGTGGAATCAGGTTCCAATACCCCAGCCTACCACACAGTGAGGGGTAACTTAGTCCATTAGTAGACCCATAGATTTCAGTGTGGACTAAGACCTCAATCCTCTGACTCCCAAGAATAGCAACTGATAGCTGTGATGAGAAAGCTCTATAAGGGATGGCTACGTATATGCAAGTAATTAATCAATGAGGTGCCAATAGATGGTGCACAAGGATATGCAGCATTGTTCCTGGGTTTTGTAGGACCAATAAAATGTATTGTTGTGCTTTACAAATGGTTTCCATGTGTGCAGCTTTTTTACAATAGCATGCGAGTGCAGAAGTCAATTGAGCTCCAAGTGGGCACAGCAGTCTGCCCCAGCACAATCAGTTGAAGGACTGGAGTCTAAGGTATCACTCTATATGAATAGAGGTATCAGAATCTGGCCCTTATTTAGCAGGATCTGACACTGCACAAGGCCCTAGGAAAAATAGAGCAAATATATTGCTTCATATCATCGCATACTGTAGCTCCGATTCTCTCATTTAAAATGCTTTGGCTAGTGAAAGTTAATGCTCTCCAAGTCATTGAGTTTCCTGAAGAAAAATATTAATTGAACTAAGAGAAAGGCTGAATACGTCTCTCTCATCCATAGAGCAGCTAGCAGCTTCAGATACTTCCCGAGGAACCTAGAGCTGAATAGGACTAGCATTGGCTTTGAACAGTATCACAATAGTTTGAGTCAGTCTCCACCAATAATCATCAGAATAACAGATGGTTCTACCAGTGCTGCCAATGGAAAGAAAAAAGAAAAGGAGTACTTGTGGCACCTTAAGGAGAGTGATCACTTTAGATAAGCTATTACCAGCAGGAGAGTAGGGTGGAGGGAGAGAAAACCTTTTGTAGTGATAAACACCCATTTTTTCATGGTTTGTGTGTATAAAAACATCTTCAGTATTTTCCACAGTATGCATCCAATGAAGTGAGCTGTGGCTCACGAAAGCTTATGCTCAAATAAATTGGTTAGTCTCTAAGGTGCCACAAGTACTCCTTTTCTTTTTGCGAATACAGACTAACACGGCTGTTACTCTGAAACCTGTCATTATGCAAGGCAAATGGAAAGAAAGTTAAGGGAAGAAAAAAAAAGCCCTAAACTATCCAGTATAAGGATTTTAATACATTTCCTCATAATGACTTTTGTTTCTATATTTATATTAGATTTAAATTGTTTCATTTTAATATACTTGAAAAAAATGGTAACTGTTGTGTGCTGTGTGCATCCCTCCCTCTGTGCCCAATCCACAGAAGATATGAATTGGTTACAGTTCAAGACTTGTGAGCCCGGCTCTTTGGCTCAAATTGTAGAGGCTTTTAGCTCTGTTAGTCAAGACAGGGCCCATCAGAAAACAACATACAATAAGGCTGGTCTTACCTTACCTGTGTGATTTGATACATGGTGTGACAAGGTCGGGCCAGATGGCTACAGGAGAGTAATTTTTTTTTTTTAAGCAAAAAAGGTGGGGTTTTTTATTTGCATAACACACTTACAAAAGAAAACAACAGCATATGCAATGTGTAACACAGCAACCAATCACAATTGTTTTCTCATTAGCTTCAGGGGAGGGAAGTGTTCAAGCTTGCCTGGGCCCAGAGTGGGGGGCTTCCTCGACTCTCGTGGTCTTCCACCCTTCCGAGTTACCTGGTGGTCCAGAGCAAGGGGGCTTCATCGACTCTCAAGGTCTGCCACCCCCTCAAGTTACCTGGCGCCACGCCCGAGTGTCACCAACAATTCCCTCCTCTGAAAGCACCCAACAAAAGGGACAGGCTGTGAGGTGGACAACCCGAGTGTGGGGGGGGGGCACGTGCACCCACGTGTGAAAGGACCCCTCTAAGGTGGTGGTGTCTGCAGCAGCAATGGCTGGGGCTGGGGTCCCTTACTCTCTCCCCCAATCAAAGGGTCAAAACAAAGGGAGCCGGACGGGGACACTGAGCAGAGAGCCTCGGACAGTGCCCACCGCTCCTCAAAAGCTCAAGGGAGTTGGTGGACGCCGCCCAGAGGAACTCCGCCTGGATATGTGAACAGACCGAGGATCAGAAAACGGCCCCAAAGTCACAAGAAACTCCATCGGCTAACCTCCTCTCTCTGGTTTTATAGATGGCCGTTTTAGCCAGGGCCAGGATGAGGTTAACTAGGAGATCCCGCGACTTTGTGAGGGATGGGGAGTGCATAAATAAAAAGGCGAGGGGAAAAATGCAACCAAAAATGAAAGATTTGTGAGGAGCTGGAACAGGGGCTGCAGCCTGACGCACTCCAAATATACGTGCGCCAGGGTTTCCCTCACACCGCAAAAGGAACAGGTATCTGGGATGGGGTTGAACCGCACCAAGTACGTGTCCGTGCTCACAGCTCTGTGTAGGAGCTGCCAACTGATGTCCTTGATGGGCCTCGGAACCAAGGTGGAATATAGGCTGGCCCACCGGGGCTGCTCACCCTCCAAAGGTGGCAGAAGTTCTCGCCACTTTGTGTCGGGGCGGGACATTAGGGTGAGGGCGTGAAGGGTGTGGAGCACGAGCATGTATAGATGTTTCCTTGGTGCAGTTTGGAAGCATATCGGCTGCAGTTCATGCAGCCGGCTCACCGTAAAGGGGTGAGGGGGTCGATTGGGTCTACGGGGCAGGGGTCCAATTAAAAGGTCCGGCGGGCCTAGGGTAGAGGGTGGGCGGGGCGTGCCCTCGAACAGGACCCGATCGAGGTAAGCTCTAGCAGCGGGCGGCAAAGCGGCCTTCACCTCCTGAAGTACGCATCGGGGGGTACAAGGTCTGGAGAGCCCCATGCACTGAGCGAGCATCAGGGGATCCAGCCAGTCTCCCCGGTCGTAGTCCAGGAGGTCTCTGACTCTCGTGACTTCTGCCAGGATCAAGCTCTGGCGCACCGAGTGGGACTCTGCCACCTGCACACAGAGCTGGGGGTTGTGTAGCAGGAGCTCCGCGAGGAGATCTGCCCCCTCGGTGGCCGCCATGGACCTGGTCATTAAAAACCATTTCCAAGTCCGGAGGAGGTCCTGGTAGAAGACAGGCAGCCCGGAGAGGTCTCGCGGAAGACCTCCCAGACAGAGATAAAAGAGCTGCCGGTCATATCGGAGCCCTCGGATGCGGCGCAGGATGGCGTGCGCCAGTATGCTCCGCGCTGAACTGCCTGCACTATAGAGGAGCCTCTGTAGGGCCTGGAGCAGGAAGACGCAGACCTGAGTGTGCAGACACTTCAGGCCCTGTCCTCCTTCTTTCAGGGGTAGATGAAGAACCCCTACAGGGGCCCAGTGCATTCCTGACCAAAAGAACCCCAGAATCGATGTCCTGAGGTTGGTCAGGAAACCCGGGGCCAGGACCAGGGTGTTGAGCCAGTACCAGAGCTTGGACAGGAGTAGTTGATTAAGCACCAGCGCTCTCCCATGAAGGGAGAGACATTGGAGTATTCCCGTCCATTTCCGGAGCCACTCTATCACCCCGCCCTCTAAATTTTCTCAGTTTTCTGGCGGAGAGGGATGTGTGGCAGAAAGGTAAACGCCGAGGTAGAGCAGCAGACCCGCACTCCACCGGATGGTCTGAAGCATGGGTGAGAGGGAGCTCGCCTGCCGCCAGTCTCCTACCACCAAGCCAGAGCTCTTGACCCAGTTGACCCAGGCAGAGGAGGCTGCCGAATAGATGGCCTGGCAAGCGTCCACCAGCGCCAAGTCACCCGAGTCCTGGACCACGAGGAGCATGTCATCAGCGTACGCCGACAGGAACAGCCGCAACTCCAATTTCCGCAGCACCAACCCTGTCAACCTCCTGCGGAGGAGGCAGAGGAAGGGTTCGATTGCCAGAGTGTACTCTCAAGGTCTGCCACCCCCTCAAGTTACCTGGCACCACGCCCACGAGAGGGGGCACCTCTGTCGTACTCCTCTCCCGAAGCTAACCGGTTCGGTCAGGGTCCAGTTGAGCTTAACCAGACACTCTGTGGAGGCGTACAGCACCCGGAGAAAACCCACAAACTGGGGTCCGAAGCCAAATGCTTGCAGAGTGTTCAGGAGGTACCTATGGTCCACCCTATCGAACGCCTTCTCCTGATCTAGGGACAGGAGGGCGAACGACAGACCGTCTCTATGCCCAAGTTCCAAAAGTTCCCAAACCAGAAATAGGTTATCAAAGATACTGCGGTCCGGGACGGTGTAGGTCTGGTCTGGGTGGATCACGTCCGCCAGCACAGACCCTAGCCACAGCAAGATTGCTTTTGTTACGATTTTGTAGTCCGTGCTGAGGAGCGAGATGGGATGCCAATTTCATAAATCGCGGAGGTCACCCTTCTTTGGCAGTAAGGCGAGCACAGCTCGCCTGCACGAAAGAGGGAGGACCCTGCTCTGCAGAGACTCAGCCCAGACAGTGATTAGGTCTGGGCCGAGGACGTCCCAAAACATGCGGTAGAACTCCACAGTCAGCCCGTCCATGCCTGGAGATTTATTAGTGGGCATACGACGGAGGGCTTCCGAGAACTTGGCTAGAGTGAGAGGCAACTCTAGTCGGTCTCGGTCGCTCGCGCTGACCGTAGGGAGCTCCTCCCAAAGCACTCTGCAAGCGCTAGGGTCGGTCGGATCCGGGAAGAAAAGACTTGCGTAGAAGGCTCAGGCCCCCCTCATGGAACCGGCGGAGATGTGCCGTCTTCTGCCAGGAAGCAGGTGATGTGTTTCTTGGCCCCCCTCGTTTTCTCCAGGGCATAGAAGAAGCGGGAGCCACGATCCATCTCCCGAAGGAGGCGGATGTGGGATCGAACAAAGGCACCCCAGGCCCGATGGTCCTCGAGGGCCCGTAGCTCCTCCCGCTTCTCCCGGCACGCTCCACAGAGGACCGGGTCCTCGGGGCTGGTGGCCAGGCGCCTCTCCAGCTCTAAGACCTCCCGTTCCAACTGCTGTATCGCCACATTTCTCTGTCGGCTGGTGCCCCGGGTGTAGTCGTGGCAGAAAAGCCTGGCGCGCACCTTCCCGAGGTCCCACCATCGCCACGCCGAGGGAAAGGCAGGCCTCTGTGCCTCGGGGCCAGCCAGAATTCCCGGAAGGACGTTATGAAGCTCTCATCCTCCAACAGGCTGTTGTTAAAATGCCAGTAGGCCGGCCCTGGCCTCTCCGCATAGAGGGAGGCTGTCATGGTGGCTAGATGATGGTCAGAAAATGGGGCCAGCCGAATGCTGGAGGAGTGGGCTCGTGAGAGATGGAAGTGTGATAAATAAATGCGGTCCAACCGGGAGTGGCTCAACCGATGGGCTTCCACCCGGACAAAGGTGAACGTGGAAGTGTCATCCGGGTGGTGGTCACGCCAGATGTCCACTAGGGAGTGATGTTCGACTATCTCCCGGAGGGTGTCCATGGCGGCCGGCTCTGCTCGGTCCCCGTGCAGTCCTGTTCCTCGAGGGTGGTATTAAAGTCCCCTCCCAGGACCAGGCACTCGTGAGAATCTAAGGTGCCAAGGAAGGCAGACACCCGCTGGTAGAATTGCAGCCGCTCCAGGCCCGATGTCGGGGCATAGACGTTAACGAGGTTAACCACGAGCCCCTCCATACGGATCCACAGATGCAGCAGGCGACCCAGCACGGCCTCGGTGACCCCTAGCACCTCGGGCCGTAGGTCAGGGGAGAACAGGGTCGCCACTCCAGCCTGTCGAACCGTGGCATAGCTAAAGTAGACCCTGTTCCCCCACTCCAGCCATCAACTGTCTTCGGTGGCCGGGTCCGTATGGGTCTCCTGCAGGAAAACCACAGAGTACCCTCCCTCCCGAAGGAAGGAGAGCACCTGGGACCTGCAGAGAGCCATCCTACAACCCCGGGTGTTTAACTTTGCGATGGTGAGAGGTGTCATGAGGAGGGTCAGGGGGATCCTCACTGGCAGGGATGCTCGCATCTCCCAGCGGGTCGCGCAGCAGTCTGTGACCCATCCCGTAGGTGAGTAATTGTTCACGGAAGACACGGACCCGCCAGTAGGCTGCAGCATTCTGCTTCCCCGTCCCTTTACCTTCCCCCATGAGGGCCCTTGTGGCCCGGAGGATTTTAAAAAAGTCCCCCCATCACTGGAGAGCAAGTTGTACCTTGTGGCGGGAGCCACGGACATCCTCTAAAATCTTCCGCAGCTCTCCTCGCAGCTCATGGGGGGGTGGGGTTACGGTTTCCCGGTTGTTCCCCAGCGGGGCCCTTGGTGCAGCCCTGTGGTCCACCAAAACAGACAAGCAGGGTGCAGACCCCCGTCGGGGTGCCTGATGGCCTGGAGCTTCTAGGCCTGCCTCAAGCTCTGGGGCGATAGGGGATGGTGGAGGGAAAATAGCAGCTCCTAATGGGTCGGGGCAGGAGAACACAAAGGCCGCTCCCTAGGGGTCATCAGTTGGGAAAGGGAAGGAGACAGCCCCGGGGGCGGCAATGACATTGCAGGAGGTAAATTGGATAGGGGTAGGGGCAGGGACAGAGGCGAGGTGTTGGATTTTGGGAGGCAAGCAGCTGGATGGTGGTGCCTCCTGATCAGGTTCAAGGGATAAGGGGGTGGGGAGGGAGCTCTCAGTGACACTGGGCACATGCTCTGTGGTGGATTTAGCGGCCACAGCATCAGGAGGTGGATTATCTTCTGTAGAGCCCCCGCCCGGGAAGGAAGGCAATTGCTCTGCACCAACGGGGGGTGCCCCTGGTGACTCGTGCCCCGGCCGCGTGGCGCTGCCTGTCACCTGAGCAGGCTGGGTCGGTGGAGGAGTCCAGGGGCTCCTCGGAGGTGGGAGCGGAAGCAGCAGTTAAGGGGAAGGAGCATGGGGAAAAGAGGGGTGGAGTGAGGTCGCCCAGATCGAGATTTGCTGGCAAAAGGTCGTCCTCCCCCTGGGCGACTGGGGTCAGATCTAAGGCCTCGATCTCCTCGAACATGGAAGAGAGGACACTTTCCTCTGCCCCGGGGTTCTCCCCGCTGGCACCTGCCACTATGGTTGCCTCAGGGTTCACAGGGGCTTCGGGTAGCGTCAGGACAGAAGGGACTTCCTCGAGGGTCTCGGAGGGGAGGGTCTCCCGTGGAGGGAAGACACTACCCTCCGGTGCTGCCACGTCTTTCCCGGCTGACTCCGGTGGATGGGACGCACTTGTGGGCAAAGCGGAAGGTTCGGCATCAGTGCCACCCTTCCTGGTCTTCCAGGGGGCCTGCGCCTCAGGTAGATGAGGCAGAGCTTGAGCCTTCCACTTGCCTCGCTTCCCCTGGACTAGGGCCCAGCCCTTCATGGCATCATCTGGGGGCTGGTTAGCAGGGGTTGTGTCAGGGGGTAAAGGCGATGGCTCAGGGACTTGAGGGGGGAACGGTGGGGCAGCATAAGGGAGGGAGGATTCTCCCTGGGGCAGGCTCTCTCCCACGCCTGGTGGTAACTCTGCCACACCCTCCTCCATAGGCCCCGCTAGATTGTCAGCAGTGAGGGCGGGGCTCTCCCGCTTGTCTGGGCATTGTAGGGGAGGTGCCCCTTGGGCCTGAGTGGGAGTAGCGGTGGTCCGAAGAGGAGTGGGGGTGGATTCGGGTAGTGGGCGGCCAGGGGAATCGGCAATGACAGGGCCGACATCCTGCCGGGTCTCGGGGAACCCAGGTGCCCCTCCTTGCCGGGCTAAGTGGAAGTCCCTCCAGACATGCCCCGATGCCCGGCAGAGGTAACACCGGGCTTCCCCTGTGGAAAAGTACACCCGGTAACGGGCCCCCTGGTGGGGGACTAGGAAGGACGCTTCAAGCGCCACTCCGTCACGTGCCGCCGACGGCAGTAAAAGTTGCACTTGCTGGCGAAAGGAAAAAAATGTGATGGAGTGTGGGGTCCTTGCAGCCCAACGGGAGAGGGCTGATAACAGAAACAGATTTCCCCAGGGTGGAAACGATGGGTAGCAGGGCAGCACTGGGGAGAAAAGGAGGGACAGAGGTCAGGATCAGGTGGATGCCCAGGTCCTCTAGCGGCTCTAGGGGGACAAACACCCCCCCACCCCCACCGCCAGGCCCCTCTCCACTGCTTCCTGGGCGGCAGCCTCCGATGCTAAGAAGAAAATGACCTTCCCGTACATTTTGGAGGCCGCCACAATGGCCGAGGGCCCAACCACCCTTGCCAACGCTCACACGTAGGTCTCCACGTGGGGCGAGGCGGGCACCAGGAGGCATCGGACACCGTGCTTCCTTGTCATGGTGGGAAAGGGGCCCCGGCCACTGTTGATGGTGGTGGAGGCAGTGGGCGGGAGAGATGACGAGGAGGCCGGCAAGCGGGCTGCCGCCGCCCGGGCATACATCCTGGGGGCTGAGGGAGGGACAGCTGCAGAGCTGGTGGAGGGGGCAGCGGGGGAGGATGCTGTGGTCAGTGGCAGGGCTGCAGCAGTGGGGGTGGCCCCTGCCATGGAGGGCCCGGTGGTTTTAGTGGGGCCCTTCCCCTTCTTCTTGCCCTAGTCTTTCCCGCCAGCTGGGGGGGCTTCCCTAGAGTCTGGGGAGGCAATGGGCATGGCAGCGGTGGAGGTCATCCCGGTGCCCTCCATTGCCAATGCCCCAGCGGGGATGGTGGCAGGTGGTGAACAGAAGTTGGGGTCAGGTAAAAAGGGACAAGCTGTGGGATGGGCAGTTCGGGGGGGGCACATGAATCACCGTACGCTTGTCAAGAGAGTCCTGTTTGGTTGGCTGGTGCTTCTGGCCCACGTGGTGGAATCAGGGTGAGCAGCTTAGTCCAGAGGCAGATGTTAAACAGCCAGCAACGACAATGGAGGGGGCAGTGAGGAAGATCGTAGTGTGGGGGTTTGGGAGGACACAGATTGATCGGGGGCAGCTCCATGCCACACCACCTGTGTCCCTACAAACACAGTGAAAACACAGTCAAGGCCTCCCCCGACACAAGAGCACAGTTCAAAAGTTACTCAGTCTTGGGCCCCCTCCATGGCAATTTGTAGATTCCCCGGGCGGTGTTCCTCCGGTAGATGGCTTTGTCTCTGTCTGTTCCGGGTCGCAGCTGCAAACATTCCAGGGATGCCGGAGCGGATGATAAGAAATTCTCTCAGCCGGAGACGGGTCCACAGACAAACAGCAAGCGGCTGGGTCTGGGGGCTGGGTCCCTCCGCTCCCCCCTCTCTCGGGCGGGCGGGGCTCAGCTGGAGCGGCAGCAGCGTCCAAGGGCGGGCGGGCGGGGGGGGACAGTTTTCCCCTTCTGGGGTAGCTGTAACCTTCTTTCCAGGACTCCCAGGCAGTCTCCTCTCCTCTGCCTGGTCTGTGCCATGTCCCCAGTGGCTGGTAGGGTAATCTGGACCTGACCTCTACCCCGGATTCCAGCTCAGGAGCCCTCCAGTCAGCAGCAAAGGTCTGCACTCCTATTCCTTGCTGCTAATTCTCTGAGCCTTCACTTACCTTCCTGGCTTCCCCACTTTCTGGGTTTGCCAGTCTCCCAACTCCCTCCACTAAGGGAGTGACTGCAACCTACTTCCCTGCAGCTTCCTTCTGTTCCCAGCTACCTGGCTTTATTCAGGCCCCACCTGTTCCTGTCTGCCTGAGCCTGCTTCCAATTAGTTCCCTGCTCCTGGGGGTTCCTCCTCAATCAATCCTGTTGTGTTTGTTAAGTACTCACTCATCTGACCTCTCAGTGGTAAAAAGCTCTGTAGAAGGAAACTACTTTGATTCTGCTGATTGGTTTAAAACTGAGCTGAAGATTTATTTGGGGAATGTTCTCTCCTCATGCTTTGTTGATTTTACTATACAGCAATGGTGCTTTGGAGAGCAAAACCCGCCCCCCTTCATCCCCCCCCGGGTCAGAAGGCCAGCAGAAGTCCTATTGCCTATTTAAATGCAACTAACTGGTGCTTAGGCATGGTGCTGGCCCACTGCACTGGGATGGATTTAACCATAAACCAAGACAGGACAATTATTTCATAGAAAATAAAGGCTAAGCAATATGCAGCTGAATCCTAACATGAAAAAGAAAAAAAAAAGAAAACAAACAAAAAAAAACTTAACAGCAACATCTCTGATGCCTTTTTCCAGATCTGAAGAAGAGCTCAGTAGAAAAGCTTGTCCCTTCACCATCTGAAGTTGGTCCAATAAGAATATTACCTTACCCACCTTGTCTCTCTTAATATTAGAGTGGGATTTGAAGAGTTCCCGCTTGTTCTGTGAGATCGTCCTGTTAAAATGCTTCATCCCATTTTCCCGTGGGTTTCATGGTACATTAGTATTTACTGTGGACGCCATAATAAACCCTCAATACAAAACCTGTTTTCTTAAAATGTCTGGATGATTATGGGCCATGTTTCTTAAAGGAGTTTCAAACAACCTTTTTTTGTTTGGTTGGTTTTGGTAGGTACAATTATTTGCAGGTGCGGACACCAGCATTTATATATCCATTTATTTGATTTGTGGAGGTAAAGAGTCAAATGGCTAATGGCTGTTTCTATCTGTTATGAATTGTGGGCACAAAAAATTGAATCTATTTTTTTAAAAATAGGTCACTACTGGATAAAATAATAATGGAGTATTTAATGGCTACTTTTGTACTGACTTAAATCTTGTGAGACCTACTGACATCAATGGCGCCACACTTAGTTACACTGGCAACACATTTACAAAGGGTCAAATCTGTCATTGTGCACTCAGTTTTCAGTGACCTCACCAAGGGCAGAACTAAGCTCTAAGGGGGTTTGTGTTGGACTTGAATACAAAACTTTCTAACTTAGAGACAATCTATCTGCATTTCAACCTGTCTCTTAACCTACTGAAAAGAGATAACAGAAAAGATGATCATGAAGGTCCCTTCTAGTCTTAAAGTCAATGAGTCTAATAAATTAGCCTACTGTATATTCTGGCTAATCCAGTGTCATTGCCGCTTCCTTGGTGCTAATCAAATCCACAATCCACTGCCATTAAACACATCAATCAATCCCATATCAGCACTCTGACCCCAGCAAATTCCCTTTTCACAAACCCAAGTTTTCATTTTCTTCACAGGCATGCATATGTTAAAAAATGCCTACAACGTTATACTATCACTCTCAGTGGTTCCCCAGGGGTTCATCTCTATTTCTTTTACTTAACCTGCATGTGGTCTTTTTGCAGATCTTTTTGGTGACAGAATGAGTTCACTGGCTCTAGTGACTTCTGTCTAAAGAAATTCTGTATTAAGTAACCATTATATCATGAAGGTTCAACCAGCTATGAATACGGGCCATGATAATTCTACTGACAAAAGGAGTCAGTGGGAGTTTTGTCCAAGAAAGGACAGCAAGATTCCCCCCTCTGTCATTGGGTGAAACTCACTCTAGTGCAGAAGGCTTATACACTATTTAAGTCACACTTCAGCCCTATTTTGAGGGATTAAGTGGGATGTAAGTGTCAGAGCCTTGGGCTGTCCTTCTGTGCAAGGGTGGATTTTCATCCATTAAGAGCAATTTATTTAGTACTCAGCACCTATCACATATTTTTACTTACTCTTGTAGAGGCTTCAATATGTGTTCGTTTCAATTAGATTTCATGCTAATAAACATAATGTAAAAATGAAATATTTTATATAGGCTGTTGCAATAGAAAGGTAACAAGGAAGCATGAGTAAATTCAATTTAATTCCTTTATAAGACGACAAGTATAAGTGGCAGCTGCTGGAATAATGGAGACCAGGAGGACTAGGAGCTATAGCACAGAATCCTCACTGAAGATGGTACTTTCCCCTTGACATGGCCTCAAAATATCCACTGGAAAAATGCCTGAGTATGAGCAGTACAGATTATACAGCTCTTCCTATAGCACCCTATTATGATGGCAGAAGTACCATAATTGAAAAGGCACTAAGGTCCAAATCCTCAAAAGTGCTTAGGCATCTAAATCTCATTGAAATTAAGGAGAGTTAAGCACCTAAATATCTTTGAGAATCTGGGCTTAAGTCACTTGGTTTGTTTTTGACTTGGGGAATCAACATTCTCCAAACCCCTCTTTGTTCTCTGAAGCTTCCATACTTTCTAGTCTTCAAAAGGTCTCATGCCACAGCAAATCCCTTTCCAGCAACCCAGGGATGCAAAGGCAAAAGAAGGAAAAGGCATGGGGTAGGGAGTCAGGAGCTGTCCCCAGTTCTAAGACAGGTGCTACCACTAATTCACTGTGACACCTTGAAAAATGACTTCATCTTTCTCTGCCGGTCTCCCCAGCTGTAAAATTGAGAGTAAATATACTCAGAGAGGCGTTGGGAGGATCAGATGCATTGAAGATATAATGTGGTATTAAACTGCAAGATATTAGACTGGGCACATCTCAGAGCCCATCAGAAATTTGTGTGGCATACTGTACATGTCAATACATATTTATTTTTCTTACCTTATAATCATCATACTCCCAGAAATGTTTATCCTGTATAGTTTTTGTCAAAGTATATATCTCTCTAGCACAATGGGATAGACCATTAGCCTGTCCGCCCTTAAGATTTCAAATGATTTCTGGCTATGAATCAAACTGATTTTGTTGAGCCCCAATGGATTGTTGCCCCCTCACAAAAACACTACCTGCTTGTACATAATTTGGCATGCCTGACACTAGACTGGCTACCAGAATAATGGAACACAGTAATCATCTGAGTTTAGGTCACTGGGACACATGCGGGGTACAAGTAACTAGTTTATCATGAGCATACATCCCATTGACAAATTACAAACTTTTATAACATTCTGAGAGTAAGAATGTCAAGTTGTAGATAGTGATCAATTTAGCATATCAGCAATTGCCTGGATTTTAATGGTATGCACTCTGCAAGAGGCACTGGGATGGAATGGTCTGGTAGTATTGAGAACATTTTAATTGATGAAGTTGTCACAATCTGATTTATTTTTATGTGTGTGTTTAAGCTGGGTGCTTCTAAAGAGGTTTTTATTTTAATCTTTAAACTGATTACAATATTAAATAAAGAGATTACATAAATCACATAACAATTTAAGATTATACTTTTTCCAAAGGATAAATAAAAATCAAAGGGGTCTATGAGGTTATGTTCAGTGTTAAATTTGTATTAGAAAGCCTGCAATGATAGAGGCCAGGGAAGGTTCTAGTGAGAAGTTCTACGAAGAAGCAGAAAGAGTGGCTTTTGGGACAACACTTTTCTTATTATTATAAAGGAGCTCCAGAGATAGAAGGCAGTGACTTTCTGAAATTTGTTGTCATTTTCACATGATAGTTGGAATGTGATCTACTTATTCTATTGCATGCCACATGCCTCTACTTGGTCCACAAGATTTGAAAGTAGCCAGTGCAAAAAACATAAAACAAGATCTGTTTCTACTTTCCCAGGGAAAAATACAAAACCAATTAAATGAAAAACAGATTGATATCCTTTAGAACTAAACCAGAGTCCTTAATTTCCAAGTGGCTAGATTAAAAGAAAGAAGTACATCTAGGCATTTGGGGGACGGGGCATTATTTATTTGAAAAATTATAATGAAAAAATATTGAAAATGAGTTTGTTGAACAGAATACCTCACCTATATTATTTAGTTTGGCCAGGAGATTGCCATTAATGTTATTGGATGGGAGTTTCAAAGTGCCTAAGTGATTTAGGAGCACAGGTCAATGCAATTGGTGAGTACAATTTTCAAAATTGCATAATTTCCATTTTCAAAAATGATTTGGGCCCATATTTTTAAAGCTACTTAGTGATTTCTCCACTAGCGTTTCAAGGCCTAAGTGACTTGGATGGCTAAGTCCCATTTTCAAAAGAAATTTAGAAGCCTCAGTCTCACTGAAAATCAATAGGACATAGGCTTCCAAATCAATTTTGAAAATGAGAGAGGGTCCTAAATCACCGAGGCACTTTTGAAAATTTTACCTGGTGCTCCTAAGGCACTTTTGAAAATCTCAGCCCTGTATGCCAAGTGTTGGGAGTCTGTGAAATCCTGCAATTTGTACTCTAGGGGAGGAAACTGCGCCAAAAATTTAAAAAGTCTGCGCACAATATTTTAAAATTCTGCATATTTTATTTGTCGAAATAAAACAATATAAGCTCAGCAGTTTCAATTATTTCAAAATACCTGTCATCAAGTATGTTTGTAATAATACAGACCAAAAGGAAAACATTCAGGAAATGTTTTTTTGACAGATAGGTTTGTTACTAGGCACCACAGACTGTGACTCCCCAGCAGCCCTACCTGCACTGCTCTGCTCTCCGGTGCCGCCTCACCTGGCCCCGCTGTGAGGAATGAAGCCTATCCTGCTGGCTGCCCTCTCTTCTGGTGCCACAGCAGCTCCTGGTGGGTGAAAGCTGTAACTGCAGCGCCTCTCTAGCAGACTCTATATTCTGAGGGGAAAAAAAATCTGTACCCGAGGGAGAGGAGGAAGGGCAAGAATTCTGCACTTGCCCAGTGGTGCAGAATTCCCTCAAAAGTAAACTTGCTAAGAAGTTGGTACAAATCACCAACATGGAGATGAGATTTGAAGTACTTACTCAGAGTTGTTGGATATCGCACTCCTTTTAGAAAGTTCAAACAGAAAACTCAAGCTTCTGTTATGCAGGAATACATCACTGTGTATTTAACAAGTTCAGTATCAGTATGCATTTTATGAGGGGAGGATGAACCCTAAGGTGTTCATCTATCATTATAGATATAACAAAGTTAAAAAGGTCCCTACAGATTCATTAAGAAAAGATTTTAAATCAGTTAGTGTTTGCATATGTTTAGACTCCAGGATGAAAGCATTAGTATAAAAGTAGGCTCAAATGAAAATTCATGCTTATTTACCCATGCTGAATTTTGTATCAGAGATTTAGTACTGTATTAAACACTTCATTGACTCTGTATCATAGCCATGTCAAGCTGTACTAATCAAACAAAATACAGTATTCTTCTACTGCAATATGAAAAAAATAAAACCAGACAATGCTGACTCAGAACAGATTAAAAATCTAAAAAACCAAAATTTTGTAACCCCCATATCATCTTAGTGCTGGTAAAAATTATCAAAATCCTTCTGATTCAATATCTCTAATCCCAGCAAGAGAGTATAGATGTCATCTAATACGTCAATGAATCAACATTTGCAGTTACTTCTCCAGGATGCTGACACATGCCACCCCAGGGCACAGTCTAAAAGAAGTTACTGCAAACTTTAATACACTTCCATATTAAGCAGCATCTGTGTTCTCTAGTTGATTTATTATGTTTTCCTAAAGTTTATTATGTTTAAAAGAAATTTTAAAAAATCAAGCTGTTTTTAAATATGACGAAGCTGCAATAGAAACCAACAATATCTAGGCAATTCATTGCCACTATGTCTGTCCTCCTCAATTCATACTGCTCAACCATGGATCTATTTCAAGGGCATAAATTGAAAAAATTGAACATTAACTTTTCCCAGTACCGCTTCTTAAAGTTGTTTGACTTTTTGATGTTTTGTATTATGGACATAACATAAGTTCAATGGTGGGAATTTCAAAAGCACTCAGAACTGGACTTGGAGTCTTTGGTAATTGATGGTATTTGACTGCAGCGGGATCAGAGTTAGGCCAACACTGAGTATTTTTGAAAATGCTCACCCCAACTTATTTTTGTTTAAGTATTAAGTTGTATTATTAAACCAAAAAGTATTTCCAGGCCTCTAAAGACAGCATTCCATTGGAATCATTTAGGGAAGTAACCTTTGGTACTGAAAAGTGTTTTGAAAGCAGATATTTGTTGAGCTATGCCATTGACTTTCATGAGAAAGCTTTCTTGCAGCACCAAGGGTCAGCAGTGTTCTCTGTCTGGTTCTGTTTCTATAATCAGTGGCTTTTTTAAAAAACGAAGCTAGGTGGTTACGCTTGCACTCTACCTTTCCCACTTTACCCAGGTTGTGACTGGAAACCACATTAAGATATAATGGGGTGGGGGGAACACAGCCATGACCCCAAACAGTTTGAAGCATTTTCTTACTGCCAGCATCAAAGTTGGTTATTGGAATGTGAGAACGCTGCAAACCCCAAAGATGCCACAGATCATTAAGGAGATGGACAACTGTCGACTTAAAATTCTAGCCCTCTGAGAGCAGACTGAGGTGTGGAAAAGAAGCACTTCAAGCAAGAGAAGGAACATTTCATTTATTCAGGTAGTAGTAACAAAACACTCAGATTCTGTGGAAAAGTCTATTATCACCCCGACAGCAATCAGCCAATGCATCATATATGCCAGATTCCAAACCCGATTCCTAAAGATATCAGTCATGCAGTGCTGTGCTCCAGCTGAGGGATATAGCAATGGGGATGAGGAGGAGTTCTACAATTGTTTCCAAAGTGTGATTGACAGCATACCAAAACATGACTTATGCAGGGTCAGTCCCAGGATATTAGCAAGACAAGGCGGGTGAGATAACATCTTTTATTGGACCAACTTCTGTGGATGAAAGAGACAAGCTTTCAAGCGTACGCAGAGCTCTTCTCCAGGATGCTCCCAGCAGAAGTGCTCTGGGGGATCCCGCTGGGAACAAGATTGCACTCCATGGCTGGGGTGACATGGCTGGGGTGACTAACCTACTAAAAGGAGAGGAGAAGACTGTACGGAGAGCCGGAATACGGTGAGGGACACTAAACCTGGAGTTGCATGTAATGTCTGGACTATGCTGGGGGACATCGGGACTATGGTTGTGGGACCTTATGACCCTAAGTGCACCTCACTGCTAGAAAGCAAGGGGCTCCCTGGTATCTTTCAGTGATTCTCAGTTGACCTGACCAGCTCAGTTTGGCCCAACTCACTAGTTTAAGGTTCAGTCTTAGAAGCATATTTTACTTGTGTTTGTTTGTAACCCTCTCTATCTCAATTTCTTCTCCTCAGTGTCACTTAAACGTCTTCTCTTTTTTGATACATTTCATCCTGTTTTATTACACAGCCATGTCGGTGCAGTGCTTCAAACTGAAGAGTGAATATCCTCAGCCACATTATCAGGCTTGTGCTGTGTACTCTCTCAATAAATGAGCAGCAAACTTGATAAGGTTTTGTGAATGCAACAGTGAGAGGGGCTGAGTGCCGCAGAGGAGACCGTATTGAGTAGACTCAGGTCTTGGAGGGGCTGTTGGTATCACCCGACAAGGAGTAACTTGTCCAGGCTGGTGGAAGCCAGGGTGAGGTCATTCTGCTGGAAGCAGGCTTTTTGGTTCCAGTGCTCTTAGCCAAAGCTGCATAGAACAGAAGCACCCAAGGTTACAGGGTAGGTGGTAACACAATCCCTTATTGGTCTCGGTGAATCTCCAAAGCGTCCTAGATTTGTAATGATATATGTGCCTGGGACTTTTTTAATAAATGAACCCCACAAGGGCTACATTTATACATGGGAAGATGCTCTGGACTAGTTCTGAGGAGTCTAGTGGAGGGAAACTGAGGCAGATACACCTCTCATGTTTCAGCCTGCAGCAGGAGGGCACTACATGGCCCTATCACAGCCAACTTTAATGCTGAAGTACAATGGGACAACCAAGGAGTGGAAAAAGCACTGGGGAAACATGGGTTGGGAATCAACAACTAGAACAGTGAGAGACTCATTGAATTGTTTGTGTCGTTTGATCTAGTTCTCGTCAGCACCCTGTGTCCTCACAAAGACACATATAAAGAAGCATGAATTTTCCAGATGGCAAAACGAAAAAAACAGATCAATCACATCTGCTTTAGTTCAATATTCAGGTCATCTGTCCAAGACATAAGGGTATAACAAGCAGCGGATGTCAGACGTGACCACAATCTTTGCATTACTAAACTGACATTAAAATTAAGATCAGTTTTCAGCAGAAAGTGATAAAATCAACAGCATAAAACTGAAATCAAGAGGACTAAAAGAAATTCCAACTTGAACTAAGAGACACTGTGATGGGGCAGAGCGGCCCCACACTGGCACCACAGGGGTTAACCCTTCCTTCCTAGCAGAGGAAGCCCCGCCCCGGAAGCTCTGAGGGGCATGGTCCAACTGGAGAACAGGTATAAAAGCCTGCAGAGTTGCTTAGTCTGGGCTGACTGCTGGAGGGGAAGGAGGCACACCACCAGCTCCTGAGGAGAGACAGCCTGCACGGCAGGATCCGGAGGCCAGCCAAGCCGGGATGCACCCCGATACCCAGACGGAGGATGTCACAGAAGGGGAAAAGACCAGAGGACCCCCCGCAGCAGAGAACCTGGCATTTATGGTAGGAAGTGACCCAGGGGAATTTTAGAAGCAAACGGCATTAGAGCTTCACAGACACTCGGCGTGTTGCGGGCGGATCCCCACTGAGCTGGTGGCAAGGGGAGCTTGCCACTACCTGGGTCGGGACCCGGTGAAGAGGGCAGGTCCGGGTCCCCCACCAAACCCCTGCACCGCAGGAATCCTATAGACTCCGGCCCTAGGCCACACTACCCCGCTTGCGAGGGGGATTGTGTAGACTCTGGCCATTACGCTGCACTGCTCCAATGTGGGGAGTGATTTATATGGACCCTGGCCATTGGGCCACACCGCCCTGATGTGTGGGGTGAGTTACCTGGATTCCAGCCACTAGACCACACTACCCCGCTTACGAGGGCGATTGTATAGACTCTGGCCACTAGGCTGCACTGCTCCAATGTGGGGAGTGATTTATACGGACCCTGGCCATTGGGCCACACTGCCCAGATACTTGGGGCAAGTTACATGGACTTGCAAGTTACATTGGGGTGATTGTGTGGAAGGAGGCCATTAAGCTGCAATTGGCCACCCACAGAGAGACGGGTGTGGGAATTTGGGAGTGGTGAGGTTCCAACACCCCATCCCACCCCTGCCACAAAGGGGGGGGGGGTGCCAGACCCGCCACAGACAGATTTCAGGCACTGTCCAAGATAGAGGAAGACAAAGACTGGATCTGAAGAAAAATGGGCAGCACTCAGAGAATGTGATTTAGGCTGCAGAAGTCATAGTTGGATATCCGTATAGACAGAGCAAGAACTGGATAAGCTAACAGCCATGGCATCTCATTAAGGAAAAAAAAGTACTGAAATGAAAACACCGGTACGTTAAGACCAACAAAATATTGGAAAAAGCAAAGGAGAAGTATAAGAGAGCCACGAAAAGCAACACAAGGAAAGAAACAGATAAACTGAAGACCTAGCAGCTTAGAAGCAACAAGCTGCTGCTGTAATAGGAAACCACAGAGCTATTTACCAAGTGACTACAGCAACGTGTGGAAATTTCAAAACCAGGAAATGGGCCAATAAAACACAAAGATAGAAAAATGCTACAACTGAGGTAAACCAGAAACGAGCTGGGCAGCCAGAGAGCAGCGGCTGCTGGCCAGGAGCCCAACTGTGAAGGCAGCACTGCTGCCAACAGCAGCGGAGAAGTAAGGGTGCCATGGTATGGTATTGCCCCCCTTACTGCTACGCTGCTGCCTCCAGAGCTGGGCCCCCAGCCAGCAGCCACAGAGCTTCCGGCAGCTGGGGGAGGGTCCCAGAAGCGGATCTGACCTGCCCCTGGGAGCAGCCTGTGCAGAGGAAGAGGAAGCCCTCTCCACCTCCACACCCTAGATCAGCTGGGACTAGCAGCTGGAGCCCAGCGCAAGGTAGGAGCCCCTGGGTGTGGTGCCCGCCACTCTGACGCTCCCCATCTCTGGGCCCAGAGCTCAGGGTTTAAAAGGGCCTTGGGCTGGCTCTGTGTGTGTGTAGGGCGGGGGGGGGGTGACCATGGCACCCCCTTGACCACCGCAAACTAAGCGGTCGCCCACATTGCCCACCAGTAAGGCCAGCCCTACCCCTCCAAAAAGTGACACCCGCACACCATGCCACCCACACTTCTGCGCTGCTGCCTTCAGAGCCGGGTGCTCCAGCAGCAGCTGCCACTCTCTGGCTGCCCCGCTCTGAAGGCAGTGCAGAAATAAGGGTAGTAATAGCACAACTCCCCCACAACAATAGCCAGATTTCATGGGGAAGACCAGATTTCATGGTCTGTGACTCCTTTTTCATGGCTATGAATTTGGTAGGGCCCTACAAATAACCTGAGAATTGAAATGGAGGCCCAGAGAGGTGAAGTCACTCACCAAGATCACACAGCAGGTCAAGGGTAGAGCTGGGAACAAAATCTGGGTTTCAAGCATCCCAGTCCCATGCCCTGTCTACTGGAACATGATTGGAACCGTAGAAGAACAGCACACTGCACCTAGAGTGTCTATGCATGCTATAATTCAGATGTAATAATAAGTTTCCTAAGCCTGTGCATTTCACCTCTAAAATGTTATTGATCTAATTACATCCGATAAAGAAACAGATGCTGTGCCATTGAAGAAGAAAGTTAAAATTACCATTTCAAGAGTATAAATGTCCTGGATTGTTTCTTGATCTGTGAAAGGTCCATTCAGAAAGAAGGAAATAAAATCCAAAAGGCCATCACAATGCACTGCATTGATGTATTTCATAAAACTCACTAGACATTGGAAAATCAGATACTTCATTTTATCACAAAGACTGTAAACAAACAATAAAATACTGTAATGGAAATGTTGCATGCCTCACTCTAGTTTTGTTTCTATAGCATTTCCGTCATGAACCCTTATTTTAGGGGTTGGCTTAAAAGCTTCACAAGGGGAATGAAGAAACTACAACTGGGATTCAGCCATAGAGTACAAGTGTTGAGAAAATTCTATATACATCTATTGGCAAATTTATGAAAGCACAATAAAGACACAGATTGTTCCTTTTGCTGTTGATTCCATGTGATATCTGAATATCAGTGTGTGTATATTATTTACACACACACAAACACTTTATATTGTATAGTCAAACAAATCAATAGGAGCTGCACCCAGCTCAACACCACTTCAAACAAGGCCAATTAGTCAGCTGCCTAAACCTGGAGTTAGTGGCCAAATTTTAGACATTAGAGTTTGAATATTTTGACTTTTTGCCTTTATGCTACAAAGGTATTAAAGGTCTGAGTTTAAGAGGTGCTGAAGATATATAATTCCAACTGCATTCTAGGCTAGAGACCTGTCAGGAAATGGAATTTCCATTTCATGGGAAATTCCATGTTTTTGAAATTTGCTTTCATTCTGATCTGAAAAGAAAGCAAAGAATTTTGAAATTTGCCACTAAATGAAATTTTCAAAAAAGTGTTTTGGGTCAATGATATGTTATGACTTTAATTTTTTATTATATAAAATTTCAAAACAAGTAATTTTGAAATAACTCAAAACATTGTTTTCTAAGAATGTCAAAACAGAACATTTCTACCTTATCAAAATGTTTTTTAAAAAAAAAATTTTTTTTAATTTTTATTGTATTGTATTGATTCCTCTTCTCCCCCCCCCAAAAAAAAATTGAGAGAAGACAGAAGAAAAACAGAACAAAAAAGCATAAGGATTGGAAGGGAAGGAAGAAAGTAGGACAGGGCAGAGAAAGGTGAATACATCTCAGATTCCAACCTCTAGGAATTAATCAAAGGTCTCTAAAAAGTTAGATCAAATCTTTTCAAGTTGCCTGAGGTCACTTTTCTCTGATACATTACTTGCGCTTTCGTTGCCATGTCAGCCAAGTTGCTGAGCCAAGGAGGCATTAGCCAAGACTGGAGGCAGTCTGATCTTCCCTATAAGCAATATGAGTCATTTGACTATAAGCACTGCTCTCGAGAACCAAGTATTCCATAAGCTGGAGAGTTTCCAAGGTGATAGGATCTCTCTCAAAACATACTTCTGGAAAGTAATTTTTAAAGGACCTTTCCGTTAACATATTAATCCGATGACCTACTTTGTGTTGAAATTGACACGTTCCCACAAAGTTTCAGTTTTGACAAAACAGTATTTTCCAACAAGAAAACTCTGTCACAAAAATGTGGATCACCTCTAGTCAATAGCTGGTTTCTTAATTTAATTCAAGACTTGTATTGTAACCTGCCTGGAGCATGGATGCATCATTTTTAGATGTCTACAAGGCATCATGCGTACCTTTGGTGCTGTTAATAAATAATGAATGAAAATCATGAACTTTAATATAAGAAAGATGTATCCTGAATGCTCATATGCCCAAATTCCATGCAACCATACATTTTAAAGGTTTGGGATAAAAAATTGTTGTAGTCAGTGGAAAGACTCCTACTGATATCATTGATCTTTGTATCAGGCTCAGTAAGAGGCCACAACAATTAGGAAAAGGGAACAACATTTCCTTGTTCACCCAAGCGTTTCAAAAAAGGTTCTTCAGACAAATTAATGAAAAACAGACATACCAAGCCAATGTTTTAGCAAACCCAAGCTAGCAGCTAGAAGGCTGTTACACGTTTGTTTATGTTATACTTTGGTACAGCTAAGGTGACTGTCATACAATGACATGCTCAGAGCTGTGAGTAGATACTAAAACCCCTACAATAATTTGATATATTATATTAACTAAAATCCTTTTTGTGTATAAACTAAAGTATGGTTTATCTATCATACTAATGTGCTTTGTTTTAAAATGAGCGAGAGTGTGACCAAATGAAGGAATGTGTTAACCTTTACTCCCTTAACCTAGGCTGGAGATTGAGAAATAGATGGCGGAAACTAATAAGGGATGTCTACAGAAATGTTATAATACCCAAGACTGGGTAATTGACAAGGATTGCTCATCGTTCAATTATGCTCTATGATTGATAAGAGGTATTTGTTATTACAGATGTTTTCTGTAATGAATGAAATAATGACCCAGAGAAAGATGTTTTAACTCATCAGGAAGTGCTTGTTGCAACAGGTGTTAATAATAACAGCTGGATTAGAAATCCCTTTAGTTTATCAAGCAACAGACACCATAAAAGGAATTCCATTAATAATGAGGTATACTGAGATATTGAAAACCGAACAAATGATGGGATCAGTTGTGGGAAAGTGACTTTCCCTCTCCACAAAGGATTTTTTTTTGTCTCAAACCCTGTAAAAGGACAGAGGTTTGAGGAGTTAGATTGGGAATGAACACAACCAGCATTCCAGAGTGAGGAAGCGGGGTGCCTCCTCTTTACCACTCACAAAGGGTGGTAAAGTATCATTTATTTCTGCATAATGCTGTATTAATCGTTGAGTAATAATCTTTGAATCAATCATTCCATTTGGGACAGTTATTTTGACACCTCACAGTGGTATTAAATTCCACCGGACCACAAAGTGCCCTGGAGCATTTTCCTGAAAAAGGGTTGTGATGTGATGTTCAGCGCCCGGTTGCCCTCAAAGGGTTAATGCAGAGGGAGCAGGGAGCGATTAACCCAACAGGCCACAGCTGAAGGGAATCAGGCGGCCAAGGAATCCCCTGACTGAGTGAGGGCATCCAGCTGAGGAGGCATGAGCTGGGTTGGGGGGCTATTCCCATTTTACAGATGGAGAACTGGAGCACAGGAAAACTAAGTGATTTGCCTAAGGTCACACAAGACAACTGTGGCTGAGACAGGAAATGAATCCAGACCTCCTGCATCCCAGCTCACTACACAAACCACAAGGCAGTCCTTAAATTTCTGGCCTCTCTAGTTCCTTAACTTGAACAGGCAGGGATAGGATCAGGGTTATTTGTTTTACTATACTGTACTAAGAGCTATTATTGACTCCTAAAATTCCTTAACATGGAAATTCAATGTGTAAGAATGATTATTTTTAAACTGTTACTAATGACAAACAATGTTGTTAATTTGAGCTATGCAAAATACTCAGCGGAAAAGTAAAAAACTCTCAAAACTTGTCCTTCGATCTACTTAATCCAAAATGGGCATACACCTGAGTGTTCCCATCTGGCGTGCTGAGGTATGAGCCAAAGTCTGGGAAAATGTATGTACTGTAGAAGTTGAGGGGTTACTGCCTCCAAATAGAAGCACAGTGGTTTGCAGAGTAAACTTTGTAAGTGGTTGGCATACTAATCTGTAGCACAAAAGAAGAGGTTGTACAATAGCTTTTGATTCCGGATGTTTTCTTGCTTGAATTAGTTGTGGATCAAGTAAATTATTCAACACTTCGTCTTCATGAATATGACATTCAAAGGACATAGTGCCCTGAAGTTAGGTTTGTACATGACCCATTGTGAACAATTAATGGAAAACCTTACAAGACCTTCTACATAAATGTCTGCTGACTTATCATGAGCAGTGTGGCAGGCAGTTCTTTAATATGGTAATATAGGCAGCAACACCAGCAAAAGTGTCAATATTAACCTTCTTAATAAAACCTTCCCTCCCCAGTTTGAAATAAAAAGGTATTTTCCAACTTACCAGGACTACAGACTATTAAGCAACTGTTCTAGAACATTTCACTCACAAAGGAAATGGGGAAATTGTCATGACAGTATCTAAGTACCTTCAAGAAGGACATTAAGCAATGTGACTAAGCCCTGGTCTACACTAGGAATTGAGGTCAAATTTAGCAGCGTTAAATCGATTTAACCCTGCACCCGTCCACACGACGAAGCCCTTTTTTCGACTTAAAGGGCTCTTAAAATCAATTTCCTTACTCCACCCCCGACAAGGGGATTAGAGCTGAAATCGGCCTTGCTGGGTCGAATTTGGGGTACTGTGGACACAATTAGACAGTATTGGCCTCCGGGAGCTATCCCAGAGAGCTCCATTGTGACTGCTCTGGACAGCACTCTCAACTCAGATGCACTGGCCAGGTAGACAGGAAAAGGCCCACGAACTTTTGAATTTCAATTTCCTGTTTGGCCAGCATGGCAAGCTGCAGGTGACCATGATGGAGTCCCAGAATCGCAAAAGAGCTCCAGCATGGACCAAACGGGAGGTACGGGATCTGATTGCTGTATGGGGAGAGGAATCCATGCTATCAGAACTCCGTTCCAGTTTTCAAAATGCCAAAACATTTGTCAAAATCTCCCAGGGCATGAAGGACAGAGACCATAACAGGGACCCAAAGCAGTGCTGTGTGAAACTTAAGGAGCTAAGGCAAGCCTACCAGAAAACCAGAGAGGCCAACGGCCGCTCCGGGTCAGAGCCCAAAACATGCCACTTCTATGATAAGCTGCATGCCATTATAGGGGGTTCAGCCACCACTACCCCAGCCGTGTTCTTTGACTCCTTCAATGGAAATGGAGGCAACACGGAAGCAGGTTTTGGGGATGAGGAAGATAGCTCACAGCAAGCAAGTGGAGAAACCAGTTTTCCCGACAGCCAGGAACTGTTTCTCACCCTGGACTTGGAGCCAGTGCCCCCTGAACCACCCAAGGCTGCCTCCCGGACCCGCCAGGCAGAGAAGGGACCTCTGCTGACTGTACCTTTTAAAATACTATACATGGTTTAAAAGCAAGCATGTTTAATGATTAATTTGCCCTGGCATTCGCGGTTCTCCTGGATGTACTCCCAAAGCCTTTGCAAAAGGTTTCTGGGGAGGGCAGCCTTATTCCATCCACCATAGGAGGACACTTTACCACTCCAGGCCAGTAGCACGTACTCGGGAATCACTGTAGAACAAAGCATTGCAGTGTATGTTTGCTGGCGTTCAAACAACATCCGTTCTTTATCTCTCTGTGTTATCCTCAGGAGAGTAATAACATTCATGGTTACCTGGTTGAAATAGGGTGCTTTTCTTAAGGGGACATTCAGAGGTGCCCATTCCTGCTGGGCTGTTTGCCTGTGGCTGAACAGAAATGTTCCCCGCTGTTAGCCACGGGGAGGGGGTAGCCACGCGCTGGGGGGAGGCAAAATGTGACCTTGTAACGAAAGCACAAGTGCTGTGTATGTAATGTTAACAGCAAGGTTTACCGTGAAAGAGTGTACCCATTGTTCTATAAAATGTGTCTTTTTAAATACCACTGTCCCTTTTTTTTCCTCCACCAGCTGCATGTGTTTCAAGGATCACAGGATCTTCTCCTTCCCAGAGGCTAGTGAAGACTAAAAGGCAAAAAAAACGCACTCGCAATGAAATGTTCTCTGAGCTCATGCTGGCCTTCCACACTGACAGAGCACAGACAAATGCGCTGAGGCAGACAATGTCAGAGTGCAGGAAAGCACAAAATGACTGGGAGGAGAGGTGGCGGGCTGAAGAGAGTAAGTGGTGGGCTGAAGAGAGGGCTGAAGCTGAAAGGTGGCGGCAGCATGATGAGAGGAGGCAGGATTCAATGCTGAGGCTGCTGGAGGATCAAACTAATATGCTCCAGCATATGGTTGAACTGCAGGAAAGGCAGCAGGAGCGCAGACCGCCGCTACAGCCCCTGTGTAACCAACCACCCTCCTCCTCAAGTTCCATAGCCTCCTCACCCAGACGCCCAAGAACGCAGTGGGGGGGACTCGGCCAACCAGCCACTCCACCACAGAGGATTGCCTAAGCAACAGAAGGCTGGCATTCAATAAGTTTTAAAGTTTTAAACTTTTAAAGTGATGTGTGGCCTTGTCCTTCCCACCTCCACCACCCCTCCTGGTGCTTCTCTCCTCCACCACCCCTCCTGGGCTACCTTGGCAGTTATCCCCCTATTTGTGTGATGAATGAATAAAGAATGCATGAATGTGAAGCAACAATGACTTTATTGCCTCTGCAAGTGGTGATCGAAGGGAGGAGGGGAGGGTGGTTAGCTTACAGGGAAGTAGAGTGAACCAAGGGGCGGGGGGTTTCATCAAGGAGAAACAAACAGAACTTTCACACCGTGGCCTGGCCAGTCATGAAACTGGTTTTCAAAGCTTCTCTGATGCGCACCATGCCCTCCTGGGCTCTTCTAAGCGCCCTGGTGTCTGGCTGTGTGTAACCAGCAGTCAGGCGATTTGCCTCAACCTCCCACCCTGACATAAACGTCTCCCCCTTACTCTCACAGATATTGTGGAGCGCACAGCAAGCAGTAATAACAGTGGGAATATTGGTTTTGCTGAGGTCTAAGCGAGTCAGTAAACTGCACCAGCGCACCTTTAAACGTCCATATGCACATTCTACCACCATTCTGCACTTGCTCAGCCTGTAGTTGAACAGCTCCTGATTACTGTCCAGGCTGCCTGTGTACGGCTTCATGAGCCATGGCATTAAGGGGTAGGCTGGTACCCAAGGATATCTATAGGCATTTCAACATCCCCAACGGTTATTTTCTGGTCTGGGAATAAAGTCCCTTTCTACAGCTTTTGAAACAGACCAGAGTTCTCCTGAAGATGCGAGCGTCATGTACCTTTCCCGGCCATCCCACATTGTCTGGAGTTGCAAGCTTCCATAGGGCTATTGCTTCTCGCTTCTCAACTGTGAGGGCTGCTCTCATCTTAGTATTCTTGCGCCTCAGGGCAGGGGAAAGCAAGTCACAAAGTTCCATGAAAGTGCCCTTATGCATGCAAAAGTTTCACAGCCACTGGGAATCGTCCCAGACATGCAACACTATGCGGTTCCACCAGTCTGTGCATGTTTCCCAAGCCCAGAATCGGCGTTCCACCGCATGAACTTGCCCCATTAGCACCATGATGCCCACATTGCCAGGGCCCGTGTTTTGAGAGAAGACTGTGTCCATGTCCTCATCACTCTCGTCACCGCGCTGACGTCACCTACTCTCCCGGTTTAGCTTTGCCAGGTTCTGGTGCTGCATATACTGCTGGATAATGCGTGTGGTGTTTAATGTGCTCCTAATTGCCAAAGTGATCTGAGCGGGCTCCATGCTTGCCGTGGTACGGCGTCTGCACAGAAAAAAGGCGCGGAACGATTGTCTGCCGTTGCCCTGAGGGAGGGAGGGGTGACTGACGACATGGCTGACAGGGTTGACTTACAGGGAATTAAAATCAACAAAGGGCGTGGCTTTGTGAGAAACTGAATGGCCCCCTCAAGGATAGAACTCAAAACTGGGTTTAGCAGGCCGTTGATTTCACGGAGGGAGGGAAGAGAAAATAAATACAAAACAAATCTGGTCTATTTCATGTTTTGAGCCACTTCATCTATCTTTATACATCTTGCTGGCAGCAGACTGTGCAGTACGACTGCTAGCCATCGTCATCTCCTGGGTGCTCGGCAGAAGATGGTGCAGTATGACTACTGGCCATCATCTTCTGCTGGCTGCTGATTAAAAGACAGTGCACTGCCGGTAGGACTCAATCGCCATGAGACAAAACTTAAAAGGGAAATGACCTGGCTGAGTCACTCCCATGTTTGCCCAGGCGCCCCTGACCTCATTGAAGTCAGTTAAAAGAACACCCAGGATTACGTCGACAACGGCTACCAGTCATACTGCACTGTCTGCTGCCGAAAGGCAATAGACTGCTGCTGTGTAGCAATGCAGTACCGCGTCGGCCAGCACCCAGGAGACATACGGTGACAGTTAGCTGACTCCATGCTTGCCGTGGTATGGCGTCTGCACAGGTAACTCAAGAAAAAAGGTGCAAAACGATTGTCTGCCCTTGCTTTCACGGAAGGAGGGAGGGAAGGCTGGCCTGATGATATGTACCCAGAACCACCCACGATAATTTAGCCCCCTCAGGCACTGGGATTTCTACCCAGAATTCAAATGGGCGGCGGAGACTGCAGGAACTGTGGGATAGCTACAGAATAGGATAGCTCCGGAAGTTGATGGTTGCCTTGGTACTGTGGACACAATCCGCTGACTACATGCACTTAGAGCATTTATGTGGGGACACACACAATCGACTGTATAAAAACGCTTTCTATAAAACCGACTTCTATAAATTCGACCTAATTTCATAGTGTAGACATACCCTAACTGTGACGTTTGCTCTCTCTCTCTCACACACACACACCCCATGCACTGTTTACATTAGAGAAGGGAATGTTAACAAAATGCACATTGCATTTGGAACAGAAGGTTGTGAGGTTTGTGGTGGTCCTTAGTTCCTGAGGGAGTTCATTTCAGTGTTGGATCAGCTTCAGAAAAAACTCTGTCTCCTGCACAACCCCGCGTTACCCTTACTGTACTAAGCCCCACTGGGAAGGAGCAAAGCTGTTGACCATGGTGTTCACCCCAGAGCGTTCGGCCATCTTTTGAAAATGTGTGTCTGCTCTGCAGGTGACTAGAAAAAGATGTGCAGCTGTCAAATCACATAGCAATTACCAATTAAATAGATTTATTATGTTGCATGACTCAACCACGGGGAAAAAAGAAACACGAGAGCTGGTGACAAGAGAAATTTTTAATGTTCTCCTGGAAGGATAAAAAACAGTTTAATCAGCCCAGCCCTCGAGTGATTTATATTGGCAGTGAAATTCTATTTTACACTGCCTGTAGTCACAGTGCTAGACTCTGGGTAAACATTCAGGGACATGTCCTACATTAACTGCAATGCAATTAGATTTATGTATGCCCACTGCAGATCTGGTCACTCATTTAGGTGCTTCAGTGTGGATTTAGGGGTGAAAACTGGCCCTATTTGAGTCAATGGCAGTTTTGACATTGACTTCAGAGGGGTTAGAACTTCACCCTAGACTGCCTAACTGTTGGCACTCAAGTTTGAAAACAGTTTACCTTAGTTCTCATAGGTCATACAGACGGAGTTAGTTTCTTCATTTTTAATTAAATTCATGCACTCAACACAGCTGTCTTGCCTGCCATAACGATCTGCAGAGAAAATGAAAATGAAAATAAGCTTCAAAATAAAACGTCCAGAGATCTCTCTCCCTTTATCTTCTGTCTTTCCTGACATCAATTGTACTATCAGCCTTTCCATTATTCTGTGATAATTTTTTCATATGCTTTTGTCTCTTTCCACCTTGAAATAGTTGGAAACAAAGAGAAGTCTGATGCACCCTGTTGAGGGGTGGGATTCACCCCTGCAGTGCCTCCTGCTGGTTGTCCAGGGAATTAGCATTTCCAGCCTCCGGAGCGGCCTCTTCAGGCTGGTGTCCCACTTGCTCCTGGGCCCTGAGTCCCTCCTGGATCCTGGTGCCCCTTCCACGCCGGAGTGCTGCCCCCTGGCAGTACCCCCCAAGATCTGGGCCCCCCCGGAACCCCCACCCTTTATCCCCACCTCACCTCAGTCTTTGGCTACTGCCAGTCACCATCTAATCCCCGCTTCCTGGGGCGGACTGCAGTATAATTACCACTCATCATCGGCAAGGAGGGTCTGGACCTGCTGCTTCTGCCTACTCTTGGGCTTCCCTCTGCAACCCCAGTACCCTTTTCCTAGGCCTTCATCAAGGCCTGCAGCCTGGGGGTTTCTCAGGCTGGAGCTCCCCAGCTCCTCTGGCCTTTCCCCAGCACTGCTCCACTTTAGGTACCCTGCTCAGCTCCCAGCAGTCAGGCCCCTCTCAACATCTAGAGAGAGAGTGTATCTTCCTGGCCCACTGCCCTCTTATAAAGGCCAGCTGGGCCCTGACTGGTGCGTGGCCGCAACTGTGGCTGTTTCCACAATCAGCCGAGGCTTGCTGCTTTCCCTAGCAGCAGCCCTCTCGCAGTCTCAGCCCTCCTCCAGAACTGACTTCAAGCCCTTCAGGGCAGGAGCGGGTGACCAACCCGCTACACCTCCTTCCAAGGAACATGGATTTGACAGGTAAATTGTCTCCAGGCTGCCCTTAGAATTTTAAGCCAAACTATTTTCTTTCTTCTCTCTTGTTACCATGATACAGAATGGAGCAACAATGCAGCAATGCAGCTGAACAAATTAAAGAAACTTTCTTGGGATCGTCAATTTTCAATTAATATCTTTTCTCTGACCAGTTCTCAAACTCAATCAGCGATAGAGGCCAAAGTACATAATGGCAGTGTCTAGCATCTCTGCCTTAGGTTTTGGTTCGCTTATTCCCTCTTCAGTATGTCTTCAGGCTTGTTTCATGAAGATACCACCTTTCTAAAAGGACACAGACAAGCCATTGTCATCACAGTGGGGCTATCGTATCTAGCACTGTCCTCTTGCTGTTAGTAGATCCTGGATTAAATGTTAGTTATCAGCTGCCAGGAACAATTTTTTTTCCTTCTGCAGCTGTAAAAAGAGTCTGTCGTCCTGGAGTGCTTTGAGAAGGCTGAGGATTCTTTCTGCAGCCAGTCATTCTGAGGAACTGTAAGGAATTGACATCAGGGTGCCCTAAGCCCTTTGTGGTTGTGGACTCCTTTATCTCTGCAGAGCCTTAAACCTGTTTACTCTCAGATTAGCACAGCAGCTCCTTACTGTGATTTTTCACTGTGATATTGCTCCGTCTGTTGTCTGAGGACAGATTAAAGTCAAGGCTCAATGTTAATTTACAGCGTTTTTCTCCTTGGGTGATGGTAGCTTCCTCTTTCTTCAACTGGCAACTCAATAGCGAGGGTTCAGCTTGAAAAGCTTCTGAAAGTCAGTGCATTTTGACTAAGCACCCAAAAGTTTGGATATTTACTAAGGATTATCAATGTTATTCAAATACCTCAGTCTCCTTCACTTCACATCTTGAGACACCCCACCCCCCGCCCCGCTCTTCATACAACCCCCCTGCCTCTGCTTCCCTTGAGCCATGCTCTGCAGCTCAGGTAGGCATTTAGGCCTGCTACCCCCATCCAATCTAGATCCTTCTTCATGAGTGGTAGGAAGGAAATCCCATTCCTTCCCCCCACCACCAATCATCCTTATATCCTATGCTCATCTTCAGAATGCAACATGGGTGCCTACTGCACTTCCCTGGTGCAACAGGACTCCACAGACTTCTTTATTGTATCCTGCTGACTGCTTTTAAGGCAGCATGGGGGCTGGGTTGGTTGTGTCATGGCCCAGAGGGCAATAATATGGAAAAATCCCAGTGTATGTGGATTCCCATCTTTCATTCATCATCACACGAGCCACTAACCTAGTAGGAACGTTCACTATTCTCATGTGGACATCATAAATGAAATGGCTGGATATCACCACTGTATGATGGATATTTTATTACTGCCAGTCTGAAATAACTGGCAGCCGCACATGTCAGGCAAAGAAGTTGCCTTAAAATGCCTGGCCAAAGCTGTATTGCATTGGCTCAGCCACATCAAGTGCCGCAGACTTAGGATGAAGGAGAGAAAACTCTCAGAACCTTGAGGAAGGGTCCTACTGGGAGAAGTGGGGAAATGTTTTTTTCAAATGAGCGGGGATAAGTTCCCACCAACCTTCTCCCCCTTGACTGGGAATCTTCACCTGGAAACACGATGGGAAGGATTGGTAGCACTGGATTCTTGGATTGATGGGAGCAGCCAGCAGAGCAGCACTATAAGGTACTGCCTAGTGAGTGATTAAAGAGTACTTCTAACTGCATTTGTTTCTAACAGGAGTTGGGGCACTCTGTTGCAGGTGTGAGACAGACACTCAGGACTTCTGGAGAGGAACTTGTTCAAGATAGAATTGACTGGAATGGAGAAAGGTTGAAGTTCAATGAATCAGGTATTTTGAACTTGCCTATTCAGGAGAGTTTAATCTGTGATTTACCAACAGTATCATGAACCACTGGGGGTTATGTCTTCACTACACAGTTAGACCTTGGTGCTGAGCACTCAGGTTAGCCTCATCTGGATGTGAACATCCCCATGGCAAAGTCTAACCCACATTAGTTTTGTAAATTCCAGGAGAATTTGTCTGCCCTTCAAGGGGAATTGTGAGAAGGGTATTGGAGGAGCTGTCAACTTGAGTGATTTCATCCGCAACCTCACTGCAAAGTGGGCAGGTCCTAAGTTGAAGCAGAGCTCAGGTTTTAATTTATACACCCCAGATGAATACAATAACCAGGGCTTAAAGCATCTCCACCTCCAGGTCAGCGTGTTTGAGTGTGAATGGAAGGGCTGTGCTGGGGTTAAAACCTGTGTAAAAGCCCAGATTAACTGGGCAGTGAAGACATGCCCAGAGAGGCCTCACTTGTCATTACTGTAGGCTAAGTACAGTTAATGTTACACTGCAAAGACATTGTCTATTTCCTTGAGCTAAGGAAATGTCCCCTAAAAGGCAAAACTATTGAATGATTGTTGATCATTTATGGACAGAATTGGAGAGCTGCCGGTATTACTATATTCTTGAAATCCTTATGAAAAATGATCCTCCTAAAATCCAAACAGTTGGAGGTTTAATTAAATTAGCCATTTCCCTTAGCTGGTGCTTAGCACCAAGGAGCCTTGCCAAACTAAGAGGAGTGGTTAAGAACAGAACTTGTCTTATTGCCAGAAGGTCATGCTGTTCAGCAGAATTTTGTGATATATTTGTAATCAGGAGTGATGGTCTAAGCTGCTGTTGTGCACTTCTTATAAGAATGCCAAGTTATTAGATTACTTGTGATTTGTGCTTTAAATAGCAGCTTCTTAGAGTGGGATGCTACAGCAGCCAGGTTCGCTATATGGTGCATCTCTCAAATGCCAGCAAAAAGAGGGACAGGAAGGGAATAAATGTAATAATAAAGGGAAAAATTCTGGCTGGATTCTGCCATGCAACCCCCATCAGTCTCAAGGGGATTGCACACGGTGTGTAAATCAGAGTAGGATCTGGCCCACAGAGCTTAATGGTCTGAAATTCCTTCTCTATCTTTTTAAATAGGGAAGAAAGAAGATTAGAGACTGATTCAGGTTAAAATAAAAAGGGCATCTACTTTCTTTAGGGGTTGTGTACTTCTCTGAAAAGTTTATACAGGAGAGTTCTTTTGCCCCTCCTGGGAATTAAATATGTAGGTGTAGGGGATGAATCTCACAGTAGTTTTAATGACAATGGTCAGGATAAAATGAGGATATGTGCAAACAGAATCAAGTAGCTGGGCTCCATTCAGCTTCATGGCACGTCACAGAGCTTCCATCCAGGCATTTTTAATGTGTCCATCACTACTATCGAGGTGCCGCAGGCAATGATTCCAACCAGATTTCAGAAGCTCTGACAGAGTCCAGACATTCAGTGACAAGTGGCTGAAGAGAAGAACTATTGTGTGTGTGATTCTAAGGCTTTACAGTTCTCGTTCCTGAAAGCTCTATGTGAAGAATGGGTGAACAGCATTCCATTTGCTGAACAAAAGCCAAGGGAGGAGCCTACACATTTTTTCTAAATTGCAGGCTGGTTTCCAGTCTGCAGCATGTGAAGCAGGCACCCAGACTGCAGCTGAAGGCAACGACCAAAGCCAGTCAAATCAGTACAAAAGCAGGAGTTGTCACAAACATTGCAGGTTGCGAGTAAGAAAGGTAATAAGAGATAAGGCAACTTGGGAGAGTAAAAAGAGCAGAGAACAAATATCCAGTCTCCCTAGCTGCCAACAAAGGTATCCTGTTCTTGGGGAGGAGCAACGGAAAATGGAGAATAGACAAATGACAGGCAATCCTGCCTATACCCTCAGATGACTGTATGACCCCTACTGCAGTCCTGAGGCTGTAGCAACCCTTGTTGCTCCTGCATCCCTAGAGAGGTCAATGCCCAGTGGATTTATGCTTCAGTCTGTGCTTTATCCAAAAGCCCCACTCCACAGGGAAGGACAAATGGGTCCTTCTCTGGAGTGGCACTCACCACGCAGTGGGTACACACACCTCCTGCGTGGGCTCTCCTGACACTGCCTCTCCCGTCACACAGTGGTATCAACACCAGTTCGGGTGCATCACTGCTATGGAGGAAGGGGTTGGATTTGCCTCTCTGTTCTGCACAACTCCCACTGGAGTCCAGAACTGAGAAGAGGCTTCAGGTTTTAGCCAAAGAAAATGCATCAAGTCTAAAAAACCCTCAAACCTCTTAGTACGACAGATTCATAAATGCAGCGAAGTGATGCCAGTAAGACATCAGGAAATAATGGACAAACATGAACACAGTAAAGGATTCAGCCCTTTTTATTCAGCTCTGCATGGTGATTCAACAGCTTCCACAGCTCCGTCCTGCTAAATTATACATTCTTCAAAACGGTACTGAGAAGTTTTACAAATGGATATTCATCAACATGTCAGTAAGCTACAAATATCCAAGTGCTGACTTCATACCAGAAACAACAAAATTCTGTGCTCAACGCTTCCCAAAAAGTGTTTCCAGGAGCTCTGACAGAGGAAAAATGAGGAAGAGATCGATCTGCATGTCTAGAGAGACGACTGTGCTAGTAAAAAAAACTAAACTAGAATTTAGGGAGACAGTAGGAAATCTAGAAGCAACAGTTACAATAAAATCCAGAGAAAATGCTACCTGTCTGAATGTTCTGTCAAAATAAGCAGCAACACACAGATCTTGTCAAGAGACATCCTTGTAACCTGCTCAAGAAAATCATTTATTTGCACATAGGAGGCTGAGTTAACAGAGCCAATCATGACAGAGACCTGCTTCCAAGCATTATACTAAGACTAGATGCAAATTTTATACAAATGGGCTGTAGCTGCCTGTATTCTCAGCAGCACTCTTTGACTGGATTCCCTTTCTCCTTTCCTCAACAGAAGCCCTGATACCAAAAATTGATATTTATATAACAATTCAAGAGAAGGATTCGCTTACCACCATTACCTTCTCTTCAGCAATGTGCTATATCAACTTGCTGAATTGGGCTATAAAAACATCTCTCCTCTTAATGAGTTTGCATATTGTATAAGGAATTAGACTTGGCAGTAACAGTAAGGTCAGATACACAAGCACCAATGGGGAGCCTTGTAAAATCTGATACTCCAAACTATGTGGTTCCCACATGTCAAAATGCAGGATCAAGCCCAGAAAACAAACAGTCACAAACAGTGGACAGGAACAAAGCATTTTTTATATTTTAACCTTTCCTAGTTCCAGCTGAGGCATTTAGCTATTACAGTGATGGGTGCCATACAACAGCAGCATTCCCCTGACTTTCCAAGGCTGAACTGTTCCTCCCTGTCATGATCATAAAATCAGTCACATCTTCCCTCCACAATTCTTTGTGGCATGGCAGGCCTTTTTTAATGTATACATTTCACCCCAGCAATGCCATCATGCCCCGCATTTTGGGAAATGCTGTAAAAGACAGATCAGGATAAGGGAAGAGCCAGATTCCCAAATAATATCCTGCAGTATTTCCAGTCCCACTTTTCACATTCAAACAGCCAGTTCTGATCTCAGTTATATCACTGCAAGAGCAGAGCTATACCAGATTTAGGGCCCTCCAAAGCCCTCTGAAGTCAATGAAACATCAGAATGTTATTGTTCTTCTCCAAAACATGCAAAGCTACTACACTATTCTGAGGTTCACCCAGAACAACGTTGATGCTGGAGGTAACATTTTTTTGAGCATGAGCTCAGAGCATAGCAATCTGACTTTCCTGCAAGGCTAGCAAGCAGCAGGATAAGTGACGTTTACAAACTGGAAGCCTATTGGTTGTAACTTAGCGGGGAAGGGGAGTAGAAATAAAGTTTGTTAAGGTTAAATAACAGGAGATAACTTTCCTGTTATAGATGTCATTAAGTGACCATACGCAGCATTTTCCAATTTAAATAATACACAACTTGCATCTGAAGGATGTTCAAAGTAGGCCAGTATCAACCATTAAAAGCATTAGGCTGACTCATTATACCAGATAAGTGAGCTGTCAGTAAACAGAACATGTGATTAAAGACATTGAGGTTACACGGACACTTGGGAAATACTGAGATTACACTTTCAGTTTATTAAAATTGCATGAACACCAGCTTTACCAAGGGATCCTTCCTGTTCATTTCTTTTAGCATGTGCCTGGGCCAGATGAGGAATCCAATGTCATTATCAGAACAGGTACAGTAGAGGTACTGGAGGAACATGTGAATTTTGTTTTTCTAAAGACATTGTGTTTCTTTCAGCATTTGAGGTAAGAATTGCAATAGTGGCAAACTATGTAAAAATACTGTATAACATTACTTTTTGTGACTATAGACACAAATCACTAGATTGTACCTGAAGTCAAATGAATCCCATTACAGTCAGACACAGGCATGATACATCTGCTAGCTAGCTGATACTAAGCAGTAGGGACATGCTGGTATATTTTATTTCCCAGTGCCCACCCACTGAGACCCTAGTGATCTCATACATGTTCTGACCCTCTCTTTCGCTTCCCCCCTGGGATCAGTTCAGTGCCTTCACAAAGCAGACATTGTAGAAACGATGGTGCCAGGGAGTCAGTGTTTCTGTTACTCATAATGTAATCCCTGGAAGTACTGAGTCTTTTCAGTGACAGAAAGGAACAGATGGCAACCACCATTCCCAGCAGGCAGGGAAAGGGGTAGGTGTAAGAACATCCACCCTAACCTGTAGAGCAGCAAGTGCTCTTCTGTTCAGAGTCACCTGGGTCTCCAAATAGCCACCTGTGATGCAAGTAAAGATACGTCATATAGTAATGATATTTAAGGGAAGTCGTGGTACTGATCATTATAGGAGCGGAAGTCCACAGAGCAGATGCCCACACTTCAAGGACTGTAAGATAGTATATTCACCACCTGGAGCACCTCCTTGTGTCAGGACATGATGCTGCAAAGGGGCCCTCATCTCCAGTGCCTCCTGCTGGCCATCTGCCTCTCACTGGGTCTTCTGGGGCTTGGCCCTCTGGCAAAGTCATGAAGTTCAGTCTCCTTCTGGGATACCAAAAGGTCCAACTGAAAGTCTAAGCTAAACATCTAACTAATATTTCTTTCAGCCCTCTCAGGCTCCACTGAAGTGCTCTCACTGCTGCCACATCAAGGCCTTCCTCCCAGGAGCCTAACCTGCTCCTGCCGGTGGGCTTGCATGTCCCTTCCTCAGGAGCTTGTCCCTTGCATGTCCCTTCCTCATAGAGGCCCAGAGTCTGCTCTGGGTTCTGGCCCTGTATTAAGCAGTTAGACCTGCTTCTTCAGACATGCTGCTCTTTGCTTGGGCCACTTGCTAGCTCCAAGTCCTGTCATGCTGCTCCCCCACAGCCTATGCTTAACACAGCCTCCCTTTGGTCCTCAGACTCTGGGTTCTCCCTTCGGTGCTGCATAAATAAGTCTTCCACCCCTCTCAGGTTCCATTGAAGGTCTTTCACTGACCCTACCTCAGGGCCTTCCTCACAAAAGCTTAAACTGCTTCTGCAGAGTTCCTGTCTTAACCGGTTTTCCCCCACTACTGTCTCCCAGGGACTCTAGAGGCATCCCCCAACACTCCCTGTAGCGCCCTAGCTCAGGGCTCCCCAGTACAGGATCCTGACCCTGATTCCTTTGAGTTCTCCTGCCTATGGAAAAGTCCTGCCTTCTTTGCAGTCTCTCCCCTCACTGGAACCTAACTGGGTTCTCCACTCTATATAGTCTTTTCCAAACCATTTCACAGCTGGGGTCACTAATTATCACTAAGTGGCGCTATATCAGCTGCGGGCTAGCTGCTGGGACACAGGCATGACTGAGCCTTAAAGGGCCATGACAATGACTTAATGATCCAAAGGTTTCCACCAGCACAGTTAAATTATTTTACATTCATTAGCAACGACAGACCATGCATTTCTGCAGAACGTTTCATTTCAGGGCCCAAAACAAACACTGCTGTAAGTTAAAGTACTATCACCCCCTTTCAAAAGGTGGGGAAAATGAGGATTAAGTGATATGCCCAAGACCACATGGCAAGGCTGTGGGAGGACCCACATAGAGAACCTTGAACTCCTGCCTCATAATCCCACACTTAACTTAAATGATTTACAAGCTATGCCCAGAAATCACTTTACCCATCAGTAAGATGCAGCCATCTCCAGAGTGAAACATGGTATGTGTTTAACAGTGTGCAGCAGTTTGGGACTGGAAGTGAAGAATACTTTATCCAACTGACAAAACTTCCTTTTTGGAATTTGTCCAGGATCCCAAAACACCTCTATCTTTTTTCAAAGTTCTATCTAATCTTTAATGAATCTGAATGATCAGGTATTTCACCAGTTGATACCTGCAATGCCCCCTCCATAATGCTGGAATGTTATCTTGGGATTGACTCAAAGGGTAAAGTGCTACCAAGTTAAATAACCAAACTCTGCAGCACCAAGCATTCCTTGGTGGCCTCCCATCCAATCACTCGGTATGCTAGCACTGGTGAATTTGTGAAATCTGACAGCAGACAGAACAAGTTCATACAACACTATGCCATTTTTACAGGTCTTCCTTCCATTGTAAAACAAGGCGATCAGAGGCTTCTTTCTAATGGATTTCTCCCTATAATCAAAAGTTTTTTGGCCTCAGGCAAAATCCCAATCTTTCCTTTTCCGAACACAGAACCTGTTTGTCTTGTTTGAAATTTGATCTGAATTAGTTCTAGCATGTCCCCTTCACTATAGGTGTGTAAACACAGCATGGATAGCTGTCTGAACTGGGAACCCTGCCCTTAATAAACACACTTAATGCATATGAAGAGTGCTTTGGCATGCCCATCTGCTTGGTCGGCATTGTGTCCCCATTAATAATTTTGTCAGATTCTTGCTACGGGCACAGGTGCAGGGCTATTGATGGGTTTTACCAGGCATCCTACACCACACTGAATATGTCATTTCTATTTTTCTTCTGTGCCAGAAATAAAGTTTTGGGACGACATGCCTCTTTAACTTTATGACATCTGTTATCTGATTCAAGAAGAACCAAAACCCAGCAGAAGAAAGGAAGGTACAGAGTTCACAAGCACTGCTAGCTGCCAACAAGACAGCTTGCATTGCATCAGATGACTAAAGAACCCATGAAGGTCAAATGATTTGGTTGTGTGAAGACCAATATCAGTGAGGAATGCAGCATAAAGGCCTATAGCAGAAAATGTCATTGTGGTATGAAGGAGACAATTTGAGTCAAAAAATAAACAAATTTGTAGTGCCCAAATTGACTGTTCTGACTCTGAATAGGCAGCCCGTTATAGGGGCAACAGACAGGCCAAATCACAGCATGTGAAAAAATGTTATATATATTTGCTGTGAAGTAGACGTGCACACTTGATTGTGTATGGCACAGGTGAAGAGAGGAACACAAACACAATGGTCACTATCAGAAGTAAACCTGTCGCCACAGTGATATCTATGATACCACAATATTTTTCCATTCTTATTGCAGGAATTCCCTTCTGCATCTCTGATATCTCTAGGTCCAATCCTGCAAAGTGTTGTGTGCCCTCAGCACCCATTGAGAATTGGGGAACATATAGCCTCTGCCAAGAGTTGCTCAATACCTCACTAGAAAGGACACACTGTGTGATAACAGCTGGTAAATGTTGACCTGTTCATGGTGACCACTAAATGTCAACTTTTGTTACCTCCATGTAGCCCTTAGCTAAAAAGTGTGAGCACAGTTTCTTGGGACTTACAGGGGCTGATGTCTGAGTAGCAATATAGTAAAAAAAAGATGTCCATTTCTTTATAAAGATGCTTGCATTCTGTCTCTGAAGCACCTTCCATGTAGGTAAATCCATCCCTATTTAGCAAAGCATGCATGCTTGAGTGCTTTGCTGAATAGGATAATTTGCTGACTCGGGTTTCTAGGTATACTCACTTGAATCTGTGTAACATCAATAGTGCAGGGCTACCTTATATGTCTGAGTGGAGGGAAGACATGATTCCTTGACTTTTGCGTTTCAAAGTGGTATAAAAATATTTGCTGAAGCCTGACATCCAAGCTCTCCCACAGCAATGCAGGAATATAATTTGGTCCTAACTTTTAGGAATGTTGGGTACCCACAATTCTGTTTTAAATCCATGGGAGTAGCAGGTGCTTTGACGATCAGGATCTTTACTTTTACATAAGATTGGAGCTTTAGAGCAAAACCTGAGGCAGTCAAAGGACTTTTTCAAATAAAGAGGATGATTTTCATAGTTTCATAGAGTTTAAGGCCAGAAGGGACTATTAAATCATCTAATCTGATCTCCTGGCATTACATTTCACCTTGATACCCCTATATGGAGCCCAAAGACTGTAATTAGACTAAATCATTTCAATTCTCAGGAGACTAAACTGTTGTGCACCACAGGCAGAGCATAGGAAAGCCTAACGTCAGCAATGCAATCAATTCCCTGCCACCAATGCCCAAGATCCATGAAGTGGCAGAACCCCAGGTTCCTGCCAATCTGACCTGGGGGAAAATGTCTTCCTAACCCCAAATCTGTAAATAAGCTTGACTCTGAGTATATGAATGTCACAGAGTAGTTGGTCCTTTTGAAGAGCTGGGCCTCAGTCCACATGTGACAAGCTTAATTCAGGCATGTGGTATATGAGGAAGAGGCCTTGAGGCACAAAGGGCTGCAGATGGCTGCTGGCAGATGCCTGAAAACACTGCAGGGAGTAAGAAGGCTCCTGCAGGGCCCTGACTCAACAGGAGGGAAAACATCAGTGTGAGAGACCTGTGCAGAAGGCAGAGAAGGCCAAACTCTAGGCAAGAAGTGCTGTGCAAGCAGGAAGATAGACCCTCAGAGAGGAAGGCCTGTATCCATCTTGGAACTGGAGTGGAAGAGAGTTTGAACTCTGAAGGGAAGACAGACCCTTACGAAGAAGGGGCAGAGCTTTGACTTTGTAGGTTTGTGTTCCATTTTGAAAGACTTTGCAGGATTTAATAAATTGGACCCCAGAAGTGGGGAGTTTTGAATATCTGGAGTGTGTGGACATTATAAGACATTTCATTCTGAGTGAAGCGGAAACCAAGGCATTTAAATTTGAACAAAATTATGGATTTTAAGGTTTTAAAATTTTTTTTAGCCATTTGAATTTATTCAGTTGCACAAAATTATAGAGGCTGGACAGCGGGAAGAAGTCAGACAATAATTATTCAGTGATGGTAGATAAAAGCTTTTTAACTGTTAAATCACATATTGTCAACATCACATGTCAAAAAATATGAAGTAAATATCCTTAAATCAAACTCTACTAAGTTCTCAAGCAGCATTTTTCTTACTTCGCCCATCTGTAATTTTTTGATGGAAATATTGTTTAGTTGGTTTGTGTGTGTATGGTGAAGTCAACATTTACTGACATTTACAGATAAAAATTGAATCCTTCCAAGCTGATATGTTATAGATTACTCCAAGGATCGGCAGCTGTTGGCATGCGGCCCTCCCGGGTAAGCCCCCTGGCGGGTTGGGCTGGTTTATTTACCTGCTACGTCTGCGAATTTGGCCAATTTCAGTTCCCATTGGCTGTGGTTCATCACTCCAGGCCAATGGGGGCTGCGGGAAGCAGCAACCAGAATATCCCTTGGCCTGTGCCGCTTCCCGCAGCCCCCACTGGCCTGGAGCAGCAAACCGCAGCCAGTGGGAGCTGCAGTTGGCTGAACCTGTGGACGCAGCAGTTAAACAAAGCGCCCCGGCCTGCCAGGGGGCTTACCTTGGCGGGCCACATGCCAAAGATTGCCGATCCCTGGATTACTCCCATATGAAAGTTCACTTAGAAGACCCATGTCAACGTAACTAGCATCTGTTAAAACATTATCATAACTGAGCATGGACAAATCCTCTAGATCAGGGATTAATTAGTATGGGCGAGACTGATGCTTTGCAGCAGCTAGCCCCATCTAAGTGGTGGAACGTAGGTCCACTGCCCCACTAATAGCCTGGGGAAGGAATTACACCTTTTTGAGTCATTACGGCTTTCCCTGCTTCTGCCCAGATCCAAAGTTGGTATTAATGTCATACAGGGGCAGGGCCACCCTGCAGCAGATTCCTTTCCCCACGCACCTTCTGAATTATGCTGGCCAGCACACTGAGGGAGGTGGAGCCAAAGTTTTGCCAGTTCCCACGTCTCTCTTTGTCCACTGCTCAAGAGGTGGGGAGCATGATACCCAATTACTCCTGAACCCAGGGTCTAGAATGGCTGCCTAGGGCATTAATAGGGATTGCCGGGGGAGACGGCAAATTCTCCTCGTGCCTGCATTCCCCTGCCAGGACAGGCCAGAATTTGTTCCCCCATTAAATTAGGTACAGGAAGATCTGTATTTTATTTGTAAAGGAGAGTTATCCATGTGCTTAACTTCACATCAAATTCCCATGGAATGGAAGGTAATTTTTATGAGTTAAAAAAAAGTAATTTTGCCACCAAATTATAATGTTTCTGGGTTATGCCCATGTTTTCCCTTTCCATAAGCACAAAAAGACAAAATGGAAATAATAATAATGCTCTTCATTGAATTTGGAGGCTGTGAGGGAATACTCCTTCCTTTGTATGTGAAAGTTGAGCATTTACTTGCTGTTATTAAGATCCTCTACGGTCTTTCAGCCTCTAACCCTTTCTGTTGTGACTTTTCTGGTGGCATCTTTCCCTGTAGAAGCCTGCTGTGCTCTGAGAGGATTCTTTTCACTTCTAAATATAATCCTGCTATTATCTGAATTACTAAAATGCATAGACACAAAATAATGATTTGCATGAATAGATTTACTATACATGAATGCATAATTACGAGCAGTAAAAGACTGTGCATTAACCAAAAACATCTTTCTACTGAACATAACTGGCACTATCAATTACAATATTGATACATATAAAATTAATTATCCCTTTCCCACACAGCAGCGGAGTTCAGGGACTTCACAGCTCTCTGCAGATTCTCTGCATTTACCAAGATGTATTGCTTCTTCCAGGTTGAATAAATCTGTGGTTTGATTAGAAACCTTAAGTTTTGAAAGCTATAAAATAAGTCACTTTATGGCAAGTATTAAGTGGGATAAACTCTGCTGTATATGTAATAGATTATAGTCCAGTTAAATCTGAAGGCCTTAGGAAAGACTCTTTAAAGTAACCTTTCTTGCCTGAATCATGCTGAACTCCAAATTTCATTTGATAAAATGTAAGAAGTGTGCATTAATAATACAGAGCTGGGTTAACTGGTTTTCCTTTTGTCCTCAGCTGAACACAACCTCTTTCCAAAACCAAATTGAGTTGGCACAGAAAACTTCCTTTGGGCCAAGACACCACCAAACCAATCAATAAAGGTGTTAACAAGACTTTTTCTTGCTGTATTTTTCAAGGAAACTTATAACAAAATGTGACAGACTCCTATTTGCATTATAAACAAACATCTAATTTGCTCATTCGTATCTTATTTGCAACCTAGGCTAATGAGACAACTAAATATTCATGAATTTCTAGAGTATTACATTCAGTTTAAAGTTGGAATTTATGACCAAATATTTGACCAAATATACACAAATTCATGACTTCCACTATTGTATTACACAGCAAAAGTGCAGTAAAGTCTTAAGTAGAATCCAACTTTTTATATATAGACTCCATCTTTTCTAATGTCTTTTAGTATTTGTTGCATATTACAACCTACACATTCACTAACAAATGATGCTAAATAAGTTGTAGTTACCCTGTGTTCTCTTTTATTTCCTAAAAGCAAGAAGCCAAATATTGTAATAATCTCTTTTGCTGAAGGAGATTCCTGGAATAGAGTTTTGCAAAATGGCCCTCAGTCCATTCCTGACCCAAATTCTTCAGTCACCCAACAGCCCTGTAGCTAATAATATCCTATGGCTAAGACTCCCTACTTCTTTCAGATTCTTAGGGCCTTTGGTGGGAAAAGAGAGAGAAATAAAATTGGCAACATTAAATAAAAACACAAATACGGGACGGAGAAACAATTTCCACATCGCTCTTCAAATTCAGATCCGCCTGTATGTTATGCACCACTGTGCTACTGGCACATCATTTCACAAAATGAGTGGCAATGAGCTTCTGCCTGTATACCTATGAGCTGAATGGATCCCATAGTTTCCTTACTCAATTTCCTTTCGCCTTCATATTCCTCTTAACCCTACCCTCAGTCCATTCCTGACCCAAATTCTTGTGTCACCCAACAGCCCTGTAGCTAATAATATCCTATGGCTAAGACTCCCTACTTCTTTCAAATTCTTAGGGCTTCACGCAGAGGGATTTTCCAGAACTTTAAAAAATCAGCCTAAGTTTTATAGTGACATGACCCAGTGACCATAACTTCTAGTCCAACCTTTTGGTCTTCCTCCCCAAGAGGTTCTCCCCACAGGAGCACAGGGCCCCCCGTATATTTTAACAAATACTGACAGCCTGTAACTTCCATGGGCTTCAGCACCTCCCATGAGATGCTTAGTCCTTTGCAGGGAAAATCAACTTCTGTTATGGCATCTTACTGTAGAATGGGATACGCTGGGCCGATCTGCCTTCATTGCTATATGGCAGGTGGATATTCAAAAATCAGACAATCAGTTTGAACTATGATAATTCCTTATTAAAATGAATGCATTTTACTTGTAAATGGCATAAAAAGACAACCTGAAATAATTCTAAATATGTTTCAAAAATATGTTCAACCTGAACATCGAGGAAAGATCTCTGTTCTCTCGTTCTTTCTGTAATTTTTAAATGAATGTTAAACCTGCTACGATATACAAGCAACGTTATCTACTAAAAAAGGAAGAAAATAATTATCACTGGTTCCTTAAAGGTAGAAGCTTATTTCTGAAGTACATGTGTAATGAATATATCCATGATAGCTATGAAAGAATAGAGCCACCTGAGTGTTTTAAGCATTGCTGGAAAGAGTTGGTCTGAGTTGTTTTCCAGCTGGATTATTTCTAAGAAAAAAGTTTGCATGGAGCCTTTAAAAAGCTACTTGATGTTTTATAACATATGTTGACTTTTCCTTCTGAGTTCTTCCTAATCCAATCAATTAATGCAATGATATGGTGATGTTATTCAGCTTTCAGTTAGAAAACAAATAATTAATTGAAATGACTGTGATTTCCTGGATCTTTTCTTGGAAGATTTATGGATCTATCCCACATGCAGATCAGCATTTTTCCTTGAACCCCTGAGTTGAGGTGTCAATGCTCCACTACCTGAGTCAGTTTTGCAGAAACAAAATCCAGGTCACAGGATGTTATAAAACTAAGACACTTGTTTAATTTGCAAGTTCTCACAGTAGCAGAGGCAGGTTCTACCAACCATATGGTATTGCTGATGTTCATTAACCCTGAAATTCTTTCAGCAGTGACTAAAACTTAGGGTCAGAACTGGCTAGAGCCATTAGAATGATTTTTTGACAGAAATTGGAGTTTCCACAACATTGAAGTTTTCTGCGGGAAAATTTCAATTTTGTTGAAATTTTTCAGTCTTTTTGTTTTGCATCAGTTTAGTATTAAATTGCATTGCCTCATGGGAGCTGTAGCTTGGGTCCCCTTTCTCTCTTATGGGCAGGGGGCTCCCTTGACAGACTTGCCCATATGCTCAGGGTTTATTTGGGGTCGGGAAGGAATTTTCCTCCAGGGCAGATTGGAAGAGACCCTGGAGGTTTCTCGCCTTCCTCTGTAGCATGGGGCATGGGTCACTTGCTGAAGGATTCTCTGCTTCTTTAAGTCTTTAAACCACGATTTGAGAACTTCAATAGCTCAGACATAGGTGAGAGGTTTTTCGCAGGAGTGGGTGGGTGAGATTCTGTGGCCTGCGTTGTGCAGGAGGTCAGACTAGATGATCATAATGGTCCCTTCTGACCTTAGTATTTATGAATCTATGATGTAACACAGACTCCCATCTCATCAACTGTGTGATGCATCATGGGCATCACATTACTTTGGGTACATCATGGGATATGTAGTCCAGCCAGGGAGCCTGGCCACATGGGAGAATGACAACATTAGGCTCCCAAGCTACTACTCCTGTGAGGCAATATGGCACAACAGAGAAATGCATTAATACTGAACTATTTCAAAACAAAGAGTTTTGCAATTTCCAAATGAATGTTTCCAGTATATTTCATACACACACACACACACACAGGATATACCAACTTTTTGTCCCAATTTGGGAAGAAAACAAATGCTGAAATGATGGCACCTCCCATGGTACAGAAATTCCAGTTTTCACTCAGCTCTAATCCTAATCACAAATGGAGAAAATGGTCTTGGAATTCAGTGGAACCTGCATCTGCTTAGATCAGGGCTGATGAAATTAGTTAAGCCAGTTGGAAAGGATTCTCCTCTGCAGGTGAGGTGCAGAATACATGCATTCACCCCCAAGGCCACACTCACATTAGGAAGCAGAGTTGGGAATGTCAAATTGACTTCAGGGAGTTAGATACCCAACTCTGAACGCCTAACTTCCGCACATGCTTTTGAAAACCCCACTCCAGATAAGTTACAAGCACTTATCCTTAGGATTTGCAGCTGCAGAAGAGCAGGTTAGTAGACGTACATCCTAAATTGCTAATTAAATACAACAATGATACTTTGGCACAACTGGTAACAAATTCATTATGGAGGATAAATAGAAAACTACCCTTAACTAGGCCATGTTTAGGTCCTTCCTTAAGAAACTGCCCTTTGTTGTGAACATCTTCTCCAGTGTCTCACACTTTTCTTTTGTAATGGAAGTTGTTGAGAGTATATTGATGCAATCTTGGGTCACTACCAGTCTGGTGTCACACCTACGTATGGAAATACCCTCTTACCACTTTTAGCCTGGGAGCATCTTTGATGGGACAGCAAGGAAGGTGAGAAGTCTACATCTTATACATGGCAGGGGAAGCTGCCTTTCCCAACTCTCCCACATTCAAGTGTCTGCTTGGCCATTGCTTGGGCAAAGGGTAATGGGGCCAACTGATTGGTTGCTGTGTGCCCTGCCCCTCCCCACCCATTTAAATGAAGCCCAGGCTTTTCAAAAGCCTCCTACTCTCTGGTTAGCTGCAAGGAAGCAGTTGCTGCTCAGCCATGCCTGGAGCAAGGAAATGTGGGCAATGATGGAAGAGGCATGGGAACTGAACAAGCACATAATTATTTTCAGTTCCTACCTCAAGGATGTCAGGACAAAAAATAATCAAGGTTGCTTCTGCACCCAGGAGTTGCCACATCCCAAGGGACGTTAGGAGCTCTGCGAACCCCCCCACTGTTTTTGGGAGGTATACACAAGGGCCATATCTTGGTTCCCCAGCCAGAACATGTTTGCAGGAGATGGTGACAGGGGACATATGGGGCTGCCACTGCTGCTGAAAGATCATCTGGCTCCCTCTGTCCCATTGCTAGGACCGAGTCTGATGCTGCTGCCCTCTCCCCACATCACTGCTCACAGAGGAGGGAGGCAAGGGGTCACATGGGGCTGCTGCTGATGGTGCAGCAGGGTCACTTCAAACACCCACTCCCAGAGCAATTGGGCTGGACTGGCCAGATGCTGTGTCCCTCACCCTAGTCAGCTCATGGGGAAGGTTCTGGGCCCACAAGGTAGTGGAACCACTGCAGGCACAGCATCAGGTTCTGCTCCACCCCCTTTGCTCCAGAGGGGGGACATAAAAATAAAAGAATAGCCACCATGGTCCATCCAGCCACTATCCTGTCTTCTGGTAGTGACCAATGCCAGATGCTTCAGAGGGAATTAACTGAGCAGGGCAGTTTTGAGTGATCCATCCCATCTTCCAATTCCAGCTTCCAGCAATTGGAGGTTTAGGGACACCTGTAGCATGGGGTTGCATCCTGAACCACCATGGCTAAATGCCATTGATAGACCTATTCTCTATGAACTTATCGAATTCCTTTTCTGAACCCTGTTATACTTTTGACCTTTACAACATCCCCTAGCAAGGAATTCCACAGGTTAACTGTTCATTGTGTGAAGCAGCACTTCCTTATGTTTGTTTTAAACCTACTGCCTATTAATTTCATTGGATGACCCCTAGTTTTTGTGTTATTTGAAGGGGTAGATAACGCTGCCCTATTCACTTTCTCCACAGCATTCATGATTTTATAGACCTCTATCATATCCCTGTGACACTCTGTATCTCGGAGGAACACCCTGCACCCCCCCATGTCCATCCTTCTAATATGACTGTGTGGTATCGAATGCAAAGATCGTCATGTCAGGTGTCTTCAGAAGGCTCATGATGCATGGAACATTGTTGTTATAGTAATGTTATAGGTTATAATTTCATGTACATAGTTATGAGGCTGAAAATGTGTCCTCATGGCTTAAAACAAGCCGAGCCAAAACTCTCCAGGAACAGAGGGGCAGTTCACACCTCATCAGTGCCCATATGGGGCAAACCCAGCCCAGCCTCACAGAAACAAAGGACACTGGCCTAGGCAGCAACAAAGGATCTGTTGGACTCTCAAGTGAGTCACCCCCCCTTCCCTTGGTCAGAGACTGCAACGAGGTAATGCTCACCTGACCCTAAAGCAGGGAGGGGCAAAGCCAAGAGGGAAGAAAGGCCATGATAAAAGAGAGAGACATTTGCCATGCTTTTCCTCTCTTTCCCACCTCCATCTACAGACATCACCACCAAGCGACTGAAGCGCTGATCAAAGGGGAGAGCCTGGCTGAAGGGCAACCAGCCAGCCTGTGGTGAGAAGCATTTAAGTTTGTAAGGGCATTGAAAGTGTTAAGATCAGTTTAGAACACATTTTGCTTTTATTTCATTTGATCAAATCTGACTTGTTGTGCTTCGACTTATAATCACTTAAAATCTATCTTTGTAGTTAATAAATTTGTTTGTTTATTCTACTTGAAGCAGTGTGTTTGGTTTGAAGCATGTCAGAGACTCCCCTTGGGATAACAAGTCTGGTGCATATCAATTTCTTTGTTAAATTGGTGAACTCATATAAGCTTGCAGAGTCCAGTGGGCATAACTGGACAGTGCAAGACTGAGGTTCCTAGGGTTCTGTCTGGAACTGGAGATATTGGCTAGTGTCATTTGGTTGCACAATCCAAGCAGCTTATGTGTCAGAGGCTGTTCAGGGGTTCTCACAGCAGAGCAGGGTAAGGCTGGCTCCCAGAGTCAAGGGTTGGAGTGACCTGGCAGATCACCAGTCCAGATAACACCAGTGGAATGTCACAATCCCCCTGTAGCCATTTCTTTCTAAACTGAACAGTCCCAGTCTTTTAATCTCTCCTGGCATGTAAACTGTCCCATACCCCTAAGCATTTTTGTTGCCCTTCTCTGTATCAGGGAGCAGTCCACGGTTGCCGGAATAAGGCATCTGGGGGTTTGGGGCAGCTGTGGCTCTTTTCAGCATCCCCTTCCTCTGCAACTACAGCAGCCAATCAGATCACAGCAGGCTCAGTTAAAAGTAGCTACAGGGCTTGAGCTGGTCCGTTCCTGGCTCAGACCAGAAGGGTGAGCAAGGGCTGAAAGATGGCAAAACTCTACAAAGAAGTAAGCCTGGGAGAGACCCTGTACAAACAGGAAACAGATGGAGAACCCAAGGACTGTGACCCTAAGGTGGTGGGACCAAGTAGGAGACAGGCCAGGGAAGGTAGCAGTACCAACTATTAAGGGAAGTAGTATGTGGCTGCTGTTTATAGGGTTCTAAGTTGGGACCTGCAGTAAAAGGTAAGCCACGGTCCACCCACTAGCCACTGGGGCCTATGTCCCAAGAAGGGGACAAGGCTCTGTTGAGAAGATCACATAAAGGGCTGGGCTAAAGATCCTGGTGACAGTTCCAGTTTGACTCTTCTCTAAAGCCCCGAGAAAGAGACTAGATTTAAAGGGCTCAGAGACAGAGCTGAAGATTCTAGTAAGGGCAGACCATGAGTTGAACTCTTGTTACCCCAGAAGGAGTTCATTCATCAGTTCTGATGGTGTGACTTAGACCTAACTGATGAGGACAACAACCTACAGGGGGCACCAGGAAAAGGAAAGAGTGCAGGTTCACACCTCGGCAACAGGAGACACTCATGAGAGGTGAGTGCACCCCGTCACACCCACACTGGAACTAATTAAATGCCTGGTACGTGAGAACTGGGGCCCTCCCACTCCCCATCTTCCATCCTCTCCCTAAGGTATAATAAATAAAGTTACAACCTGCCGTTGTAAACACATCCTTTGTGCCTTCAACATTTGCCTGTTTCTCCTAGTGCTGAATCAGAATGTAAGGTATCTGTGTTGGGTATTGGTCTATCAGCAGCTTTTGGTACCATTAACAGGAAATTTGGACATTAGCAGTTTGTCTAAATGTCAGATTGGATTGAAGAAGGTCTTTGGCTATAAGGCGGGATCAGATATGATCTTTAATGAATATTTATCTTTTGATGAGGTTGCCTGTGTGAACAGCCATGAAATGAAAATAACTAAAGGATTAAATCCACCATATGGACACAGGATTTTTTTCTATGTACACTATTATACAATTCCTTCATGCTGGGTGAAGTTCCTTTCGTTTAAACATTAGGTATTGGCCACTGCTGGACTAGCTTTCATAGACCAGTGGCCTAATCTCCATGGCTGTAGCCAGCCTCTGATTTCTGGTTAGTTATGGTTCATTCCAAATGTTTACAATTACGTATTATTTGTATTATCACAGCACCTCGGAGTCTCAGCCATGGCCCAGGACCCTATTGTGCTAGGAATTGTACAAACACAGAACAAAATTAAAATCCTTCATCATCAATAACTACAATAGATCACAGCAGGTAGAATTTACAGGTGACTCAGGCTTCATTTTCAGCCAGAAAGCAACTCAGCTTTCAGTTTTGAAAGCACAAATATTTGCACCCATAATGAACTCAAAGCAGAGACGTAACGATGTGGGCACAGTTCTTTGCAGTCACAGAACTGCCCCATGCAGAAATGATGACCATGTCTAGAAGCCAGCCTCTCCATTTTTCCACATCAAAAACAACTCCATCCAAAGCATGCTGAAATACTGGATTCTAACACATATAGCAAACATTCTAACACAGAACAACAACTTAATATGAAAAAGCTGATGGAATTCATTAAAATTATATTAGCTATATTGATGGCTGGGCTGCAGAAATAGCAATCCTGATGAAAACTGAATCATTCTTAATGAATAGCCCAATCAATGGGGATAATATACAGAGATGAAAAGCCAACAGCCCAGCTCAGCTTCTTTCTTTCATCATAAAGAGGTAAGTTTCAAGTGTATGAGAGCATGACAAACAGTAAAAACATGCAATGCCCTGCTGTGTCCTATTTGCCAGTGGTGATACAAACCTATATTATTGTACATTGATACAAAATATATTTCAGTATACAGTGGGTGACTGGCTTTTATCCATTGGTAACTGAAACTGACAGGGGAAAACATGGAAATATTCAAAATTGGCCTAATCTGACAATTTCACAACAAATGTATTCACGATCACTGGGCAGCCATGCTGATGCAATTGGAAACATCATTGCTGAATGAAAGGAGATAGACAGAATGGAAACGAGAGCACTGTGTCCTGGAGGAAAATGCACATATCTGTTAGAGCCTAGCTGCCGCATGCCTATGAGGGAGAGATAATGCAATAGGCCAGAATGTGAATTTGCAATCTCCTGAAGCTGGAACTGCTATTACACAGTTCTATGCCAAGTAAAATGGAAGAAAGGCTGTTAAATCTCTGTCAGACATTAGTCCCATCAAGACTACCCTTACAGCGTAACCTACAAGCTGAAGGTTAAGACATGACTTGATCATGATTTATATGTGCCTGATAGTAAGAGGCCCTTTTTAATCTCACAGGCAAAGCCATAATGAGATCCAATGGCTGGAAGCTGAAATGAGACAGACTAGAAATAAGGTGCACATTTTAAAGTATGAGGGCAATTAACCAAGAGAACAATTTACTGAGTGATGTGGCGGATTTGACATCACTTGAAGACTCTAAATCAAGACAATGTCTTTCTAGAAGAGGTGCTCTAGCTCAACCAGAAGCTATGGGCTTGACGAAGGAATTACTGGCTGAAATTCTACAGATCCTGCTCTGCAAGAGGTAAGATTAGGTGACTGTAAAGATCCCCGCTGACCTTAAATCTCTGAGTCTGACTTTCCACATTGTATCTCTCTCGCTAAGCTGCAACACCACAAAGGCTAATAAGATTGACCGCCAAATTAATTAAAGTGATATTTCAGCTCCCACACTCATTCCTCTGCTCAAAACAGATTTTTTTTTCTGTGCACCAAAGACACTCATTCTCTCTCCTGATCACAACCCTATAGCTCTATTCAACTGAGTGGTATCTGTTTGAGCTACCATCATTTTGATTTATTCTTTATGTTTCCCTTTTTTCCCAATTCTTCTCATTTATTCAACTCTCTTACTGAAGGACATGTAGGAGAAAGGGGTAAAAAGGCCACTCAATGCCCTGTTAGCTACTACTAAAATTAACGGAAAACTAATAGAATGTGGCAGTCAGAAGCTTTTGTATTTCTGGAAAACTGATCTTACAAAAATATGGATAGGTTCCAAATTTCAGAATGGGTGGCTTCTTCCCAGGTTTATGCTACAGCTTTTCCTTCAGTCAAGAGGAAGAGAAGGCTCCATTCTGCCATGACCTCAACTACAGCGATAGACAATTCCAGCAAGCTGCACTTCCCGGTGTGCTGCACAGCCCATTGGCTGAATAAAGCTGATGGGCTAGAGGTTTTGGGGTGCCCCCCAAATTAGGAAGCATTATGTGAAAAACAAAGCAATGAAAGTGTGGGGAGTGACACTTGATTACCTAGTGAGGAGTTAACAAAATGCTGCATCCACGTAACTTTCATACCTCACTGGCATGTACAGAAAATGGGAGTTTTGTAGCCACTTCTTGAATATCCACACAGCAGACAGGGGATCCCCCTCTGACATCTATCTTTTGGGAAGAGGGAGTGACACCTTTCAAACTCTGATTGTGTTCTGAGGAGGGGAGCATCTCCAGAAGCAAAGGTAATAAGTAATTGCCTTCCCAAAGGACATCTGAGGTTGAGGGGCCAGGCCCAATGCTGGAAGTTGAATTAGGCCTTCGGAAAAGTAATGTATTGAGTACTGGATTAAGGGTTACATTAGCTCATTTTGTGTCAAATGATATGTCATAACTTGGTTCCACTTAGAGTGGTTATCATTAGAGTGAAGTTATATATTTTGATATTTTAATTTCCACTAATTCATATAAACCAGAAGTTAATCCTAGATTCAGGAGGATGGTTTAGATGTCTGTTCATGACAAACTCCACCTGGCCTCTGACAGTGCATGCAGTGATTCATATACCCCATTAGCTTTCTCCCCCATCCTCAGTCTGCCTCTACTTGTATCATGCTTCTGTTTCTCTTTCAATGTGCACAGCAGGGAAGGAGGGAAACTATCAGTGCCTCCTATTTGCAGTCTCAATATGGCATTTCTTCTCAAGGGATGACTAAACCCTTAGGCTCGAGATTGTCACAACTCCCCTTGTGGTTTCAGAAAAGGACTGCTTCAGGCATTTTGGTTGGGGTACAGCACATTGTTGTGACAAGTACATAGCACACCTGGGTTTGCCACCTGTCCTGCACTAATAAGGACAGTCCTAGATTTCCATTAACTCCACTGACCGCATAACATGGCTTTTCCTCTCAACGTTCCCTCATTGCAGGAGATGCCACTCATTTTAGTTTTAAAGTCACCTATGTGTCACACAAAATTGCAGTTTCTATTGTTCAAATTTATTTACCATCAAATACTGAATCATGGAATTGAGGATATAGGAAGCTCTATTTATACTAAAGGGAGGAATCCCACAGCAACATAAGTTTCCTGTAAGAACTTTGTGTGTGTCCTTCATTTTGGGTTTTTGCACATATTGTGTCACATATTTGAACCTCGACAAGTCAAGAGGTATGATCTAATTGCAAAACTTCTTGCTCTTGAGGTGGCGAGTGGCCTTTTAGCTACATTGCTCTCATTAAAATAAAAAAATCATATTACTGAAACCAGGCACACTGCTTTGAAGATTTAAGAGCCTATCTGCAGTCTTCAAATCATATAAACACATCAGGTTTTCCTTTGTACTAACAGTGATAAACAATCATTAAACTGGAATGAGATTTCTCAAGTCCCAAATTTCTCATGCAAGGAATTTCCTCATCCTTCCCTTCCCCATGATAGGCTGCCAGTACTTTAACACTTTCTCCTTACAAATGGTCTCTGTTGCACAGAGAAAGAGCAGAGAACTCTTCTCTGATTCCTGCTTGTCTCATTCTTTTAGCATCACTCAACTGCAAGATAAAGTTTATCACACTCTAGATATATGCGTCTCTAGCGAGAGCACAGTTCTGAAATGTAATATGGGAAAGCCAATGAGAGTTGGGCAGCTAAACCCCACAGTGCTACTTTGCACACTTTGGTTTGGAAAGACAAGCACACTAAAATGTAGGAAGAAAGTTGTAAGCTGTTGAGGAGATGGGATGGAAAAGAGGACTTGTTTTCCTCCATCTCAAAGAGTGATTATTCAGATCTATTCAAACACCATAGGAAGAAGGGAAATCAGAGATGTTTTCCCTCCCCTCTTTCCCACCATTTCAGAAAAAATGTTTTTTAAAATTATAAGGTGATGAAAAAGATTCCACAAGAGCCAGGGCAGGAAACTGGGTGCAAAACATGATGAGGCCTGAATTTTATTTGCTCTGGTCCATGATTTGCAAACAGAGTTGCTCATGCAGGTATCTAAGAGTAAGCCCTCCCATGTCTCCATAATGATTTTGGTTGCAATTCTGTGCTACACTTCTAAAGGGCACAGTACAGAGCTCATAGCCCAGGGCTGGGGGCTAAGGTGGCTTTAAGTCACCATTGCACCATCCAGATCCTGGGCTGTTTTGGGTCTGGACAGGTCTCCTGGAATAATTTAGACAGCCCTGAGGGCTTAAATTCCAGCAACTAACCATACGATGCAATGCTGTCCTAAACCACCACAGCACTGCACACTGCAGCACCTCCCACTCCTCAGACCCACCCCTGGCATATCTCCTATGCCAGGGAATATAATGGGGGAAAGGGTATCCTCAGATTGCCTCATCCACAATTCCTGCACCAAGGGAATCCTTCACAGGCCAGATATGGGGCTTTTACATCACTGACTCTTTTACACAGTCTGAAGGAGCTGGAGCGGTGGTGTGGATCTTTCACCTTCTATCATTGACAGATGAGGCAGGTGAACCACACACTACTGAGCCCCCTTTCCTACCAAACCAGACACAGACTGGACTATCCAGGAGCAGGAGACTGCAGACAGAATAAGCACACTGCTCAACCTGGCACCTATAAGCAACCTGGCAATGACAATTCCTCTTGCAATCTTACTTATCTTCATGTACTTTTCTTCCAATAGGGTCTCTTTGGTGATGTGTTGTAAATAGGTTTCCATTTTGATTTTAGTAACATATGTGTGTAGCTGAGGTACTTCTCTATGTAGTGGAAACTTGGTCTTTTATTTGTCTGCTAATATTAGACAATGCACTAGGAATAAGTACTCAGGAGGGAGTAATTTGGGATGGGATTGCTATCCACAGAATCTGCACACAAGTCAAAACTGAATCATGCAGCACCACAGCACGATTTATTTCTGACACATCCGTTTCCAGATGCAGTGTACGGAGTTAAACGAAAATGGGCCTAATGCTCAGAACACACAATGGCAGTACCTCAGAAAAAAAAACAAACCAACCAACCGAAAACTGGGTAGAAAGTCTCAAGAAAAATATCCAAAAAAGAAGTTTAGGATAGTTAATACTGTACATCAAACTTTGCATCAGTCACATTTCACCTTGAAGCCAGCTACAGAGGGATTCCAGAAGACTTAGCTCCATAGATGAGATCCTGGAACTGAAAAAACCCAGTACCCTTCCAAATTCAGATGGAATCCTGAACTGAAGATCAAGGACAACTTGGCTGACATAAATTCCCTTTGAAGGATGCAGGGTAAGATATGGTTTTTATACACCTCAAGGCTAGATATATAAGTAGATCTGACTATGGCCACAGTAGTCAGCTAAATAGTGGGATGTAAAGATATTGTGCATCAGAGGATACTCTCTTGTAAGTGTTGAAGGCTTTTGTTAATGTAAAGACAGCATGAAATTTATCACAGGAACAGACTTGATGGCTGTTATTTGGCCATTCTTAAGTGACAGATATGATCCCTCATCTATCTCAGCTGATTTGATAAAGGGAGGAAAACATCTGTTTGCTATGTGATGTAATTAAACCAAAGCAACACTGGTTCACTATAAAACAAAGGACAGCTTTAGCTTCAGGTTAGTCTACTCTAGGTGCAACCGAGCAGCCCTTAGCATATAAAAGCTACTACAGTTAAAGAACACGAAAGGAACATTGAAAGCTGTGAAGCGCTGCTGCAAAGAGTTGCAAGATGAACTCATTACAGGTTAAAGTGCTGAATTTTCTGGGAGGCTGGCTTTATAATGCTCTCTCTCCTTGCTCTCAGTGTTCCCTGATTCGTACCCAAAGTAGTGCCTTTGGCCAGACAGAGAACCAGGTCATGGATCTTGAGAATGAAGTTCACATTGAATAAGATCAAAGGACTTTGTCCCAGATTTATCAGGGAGTTGGAAATGGGCTATGAAGGTCTTGCCGTTCTAGGTCACTGGTCTGAATTGAGCCTGTCATTAGTGATGAAGGTGATAACTTTTGACAGCATATGTGAAAGAAGCTAGTGTTATTTGTATGGCCGAAGCACCTAGGAACCCCAGTCATGGAGTATGACCCCATTACAAACAGGACAAAAGGATGGTCCTTGCCCCAAAGAGCTTAATCTCATTCCATTTCATTCCTGCAATATGGTAACCATCCCCCACTCCCATGGACTTCAGTATCTTGTAGGACTGACTCCCTGACTGTCCTCAAAATATAAATGGCCAATCTGCACCTTATTAGTAAAACAAGTAGGAGATTTTTCAGACAAATAGCATGAGATTTTCAGAGAAAGAAGCTGAGCCACCCATCGTATTTCACATCTAATTTGCACATGTAATTAAAACTCTATTCACAAACTGGGTAGTTGAATATGCAAATGGCCAGATAGAAAAATAGGCAGATAGGGTATATGTGCATATGAGCACAGATGGTCCAGAGGTTAGGGCACAAGCCTGGGACTTGGAAGACCTTGGCTTGAGTCCCTGCTCTTCCACAGGGTTCTTGTGTGACATTAGGCAAGTTATAGTCTTTCTGTGCCTCAATTCCTCATCTGTACCATGAGGCTGACAGCACTGCCCTACCTCATGTCGCTGTTATGAGGATAAATACATTCAGGATTGTGTGGTGCTCAGATGCCATGGTAACAGGGCCATATAAGTACCTAAAATAGACAGATTAATTGTGCATGCAGTTTTGAATACAGCCCTTGATTTCTGACTTTGAAAATCTGCACTTCAGTTAGTATTAAGTTTTATAGGCCAAATGCTGGGTTTTTTTCCAATTACGAAGGTAAACATGGAGTACCTGCAGCCACACTTCCTTTTGTTTCCTGAATGCTCTTCCTACAGCAGCTACAGCTAATTCTCTCCAAGATAACCTTGAACTGCCTATTAATATAAAAGAAATAAAATTGTCATTACAGCTATGACACCTCAAATGACTCCAAGTTCAGATGGTTTCTAAGCTGAATTTTACAGAGCTTTTACAGATTCTTTAGCCCCTAAATTGCAAATCCAATATGATGTGCTGGAATTTATTAAACCTCCACAACCTTCTTTTATGGAGATGGATAGTCTCATTAGAAAAAAACCAGGCAAGGATGCAGAGTATGATAGCAGTTTAAGGCTAATTTCCCTAATTCATAATAGGTCCTAATTTCTGTCAAAGATATTGGGAAAAGTTATCCAACACAAAGTATCCCGGAGTCAAGGAGGACTTGCAACCATTTGGTATAGACGATGCCAGGATTTTCTGCAACATTCTTCTTTTGCGAACAAGCAACAGACTACTGTGGAAGCATGCTCTTTAGATGTTAAGAAAGCATTTGACAAAGTGGACTGGACTTTCCATGTCCCTTATTAAAATGGTTTGAATTTGATGCTAAATTATATATCTAACATCATTAAAGCACAAGAATCCATCATCAAGAGTTAATTAATGGCACCCTTTCATCAACCATCCTTTCCTCAACTAGACAATGGTAACTCTCCCCCCACACTCCTTTGTACTGGTGAATCTTTGTCCACAGCTATTCAGTATAATCCAGCTAATAAGATTTGTCACTTTTATTGCAGTCCTTGAAGTTAAGGTTCCATTCCTCGGCACACACTCCATTCTTACTGAAGTCAAATGGGTGATGAAGGAGCTCAGTACCTCCCAATGGGTATGCCATATGAAGTTGGTGCAAGTCTTTCCACTGACCTTGGTTGAGGTCCCAAGTCAGCATTACGTGCAGATGATTTATTCCTATTTCCCTCAGACCCAGACACGACTTTCAAGACCTTCTCTTTCTTTCAATCTCTCTCATATTACAGGTTAGCCAGTCAACCAGGACAAATCAGAAATTGCCTCTTAATAAAAGTTAATATGCACATTGTACACAGATTTTCACAGACTACCTAGCACAAGAAGTCAAATATATGTGAATGCATTTTATGCCTGATCTCAATTCCACCCTACAGTGTGATCAATATTCCAGTATTACCTGACAGGGTAGAAGCCACTTCCTAATGAGCCACACTCAACCTCACCTGCTGGGGTTTGCTGGATATTATAAGTATTGTGTAAGTTTCTCATCTATATCTATTCTCTCTGACTCTGTGAAATAATCTCTCTTACATTATAAGATATAGAATAATCTGCCCGAGGAAACAAAATGATGGTTAGCTGAAACAGGCAAGGAATATCATTGTATATGCATAATGCTATGCATACCATAGACATCAATATGTCCTTATTAAATTTCATATCAGTTAGTACATTGGAACAAATCACCAAGAAGATTCGTAGTACAATAAACAGCGCTTACGTTTTCTAAACAGCTGTTTAAAATATTGTACAGAACAGGAAAGACTCTTTTCAGCTACATTTCAGTCAGTGGATGCATTGTATTGTTGTGATGTGCATATTTAAGTGGATTTGTGCTTCTAAAAATTAATAAATGGTTAACAGCTGGACTCCGGTGAATATTTAAATTTTAAAAATTCCAATAAGTCATTGAATATTTCCTATTTTGTAGTATGTAACTACAAATATATAAACATGTACCAACTCCTTCTTGCTGCTTATTATAAAGGTTCAGTTTTATGTATGTGCACACGCATGGAGTATGCTACACAAAATGTTTCTCTTCTTCTTTTGTTTCTCTTTTGCAAACCAGTAAAGCCTCTTTAAACAGGAAGTGTTTAATTCATAAACCATTTTTCTAACATTCTTTTGTGGAAACCTATTTATACTGCAAAGAGGTACAATGAATTTCTTCCTTTTTTTAAAAAAAATTGTTTTTAAAGTCAACTCTATTGTAAAATAAGTACATGGGATGCTGATTAATCAATTCATTTGATCCTAATAGCTTTTTGGGGTACCATGTTATCACTATTAGTTTCATGCTGAAAAAAATACCCGGCCATTACCTGTAGCAAAGAAAGAAACCAAAGAGATCAAGAAGAAATCCAGTGTTATTCCTCGGTACACAGGCTGATTAGTGTAATGCCTCAATACTCTCATACATCTTATTACTGCAGAAAATCACCTGCATTACTTAATCTGTGAGTTTTTGGGGAGTGAGGGAGGGATAACAAAGAAATAAATGTATATTCTACAACCTGTGATAGGCAATAATTGATACCTCTGCTTAAAATGACCTCTCTTACCAATTTTTTGAATGTTAATACTTACTGTTTGCACTCTGCTGAGACAGCAGAGAGATCAAGGCTCCATCTTATATAAGAGTTATTTGCTCAGAGTTGAATAGTTTCCCCTTTCACAGTCCTTTCATCAGCAAAAGTCTGTACTCGCTAATCCGCCAACTCGTCAATCTGACACAGCTCAGTCAGATCTTGCTATAAGAGAGTCTCAGTAAGAATATTTACAAGGCAGATCACTTTTTTTAAAAGGTGTAATAAGGGTTTCAGCTGTGGCTTCTTCTTGCAGCCACGGGAAGATATTTGAGATAAAGCAATTTTACTAGTTTGTGAACATTATCATTTCAGATTTAACCTTTTAAAAGCAGGATGTCTGTCAGTGTTGCACTAGGATTTATGTTGCCATAGGTATCACTGACCTTGTGACCCACGATTTTTTGTCCCAGAAGATTTTTACATTAGCCATGAGTTCAGAGCTATATCTATCCATCCATCTTCATGGCATCTGCTCACTGGCTCAAGGGAGAGGTGATTTTTATGATTGTTTGATTGATGTTGCAATGTTCGGGAGGATATAACGTGTTTGAAACTAAGTATACATGCCATAAGGATTATTTTTCAGTCCCTTGCTCCCAGATCAGAAGGGGATGGGAGTGCTGTGGAGGCAGCCCACAAGACAGCAGCTCCTGGATGAGGGCAAAAGCAGCTTGGTTCTTTGACAAGCTAATCTCAACAGTGGCTGATTCAAATGGCACTGATGGGCTCTGGAAGGGATCTCCATCCACCCATTCTTCAGCTGAAGCCAGGGTCACCGAAACACAGAGGAGTGGTGGGGTGGTAAAGTGAAAATGGAAAGATCACCAGGGTGCTCACAACCTCTCAAAATATTTCACATTCGCTGCATGAATAATCAAGTAAAAAGCTTAAGAGAATATTGAAGTGAAGCAAGAAGTATGAGTATCCTAGGCCTCAGGTTTGAAGCACTTAACTTGAAGAATCCTGGCCCCATTGAAATCAGTGGCAAAACTCCCATTGGCTTTAGTGGGAGCAGGGTTTCCCCCCTAAACTTCTCTGGAATCACAGGTTCATATCCTGGAACTATACCTTCAGCTTTTATCCTTCCCATGCAAGTACAGATGAGTATCATGGACTTTCCTGTGGCCATCTATCAACTGATACATTTGAAATCAGAGATCTGGTCTGCTCTGAAAGGACGTTGGCGATCCTGTGGCACTTTTTGTAAGGTTAGAGGTTTACCCTGGTGTTAAACCTCCCTTTGCAACAACCTCCCTGTTATGCAACAATCTGCCATATTTCCTACATGCACTAGACTGTACATCATCTTCAGGAATACACCCTCCAGTTAAGTTATAAGTGAGGCAAGACAAGGTCAAAATAGGGAAGACCAAACTTGGCAATGTTTGACCATTATTATATAAATATCTTCTCAGTCTCATTATGGGAGTATCTCCTCAAACACATTTCTGGTTTTTAATATAACCCAACATGTACAATTATAGGAATTTAAGATATGAAAGATAATAGATCTAGCCAATGAAATAAGTTAGATTCTAGTTCCTCTGTCTTTTATGCAAGTTCTTAAGTTCTTAATTTCTGTAAATACAGTCCTCTATTATCATCAATAAATTGTACAGAGGAACAGACAAAGTACATCTTGAGCGCCAGGTTTTAATAATCCTGGAACTATCCCAGTCTACATCTTTAACTGAAAATTCCAACTGCTTCACAGACAGTGGACAACAGCCTTATACGTGGCTTGTCCCTAGTTCATCATATTATATCCATTTATATTATTGTCATTGAATCTCCTTTTAGAAAAATAATCGTTGATGGAATTTGTCACCTTGAGCAACGGCTGACTTCAGCTACCATGGCAGCTCAGAGGCAAACAGACAACACTTCAGATATCGAGAACCCAAGTCAGATAGGGCTTTACAAACCAAACACACATTGAACTGCAACAAGAAGTCAATAGTAAGTCACTGGAGGAGGCAAAGGATGGGTTTAATATCCCCTCTGCCTAACATAGAACAAGCAATAGTATCCTAATGTGACCTTGTGTAGAAAGCATTGCACTAATCCAATCTAGTAGTTAAAAAGGCAGGATCTCCAATTATTTAGATATTTATATGCCTTGTATTTCTATGCCTGTGGTAACTGAGAACCTCAGATATAAATAAATTTATCATCCCAAATGAAATTGGGAAGCACAGGCACAAGCTTCCAACTTTTCCTGAGGGTGCTCAACCCCTGCTCAGCCCCCACTCCACCCCTTCCCCCAAACCCCCACCCCGCCCCACTTCTTCCCACCCCACTCCACCCCCTCCTCACCTTTTCCTTACCTCTTTCTGCCCAGTTCCTCCCCTTCCCCCAAGCGCACACCATCCCTGCGCCTCCCCATTCTACCTCCCTCCCCCCCGCAGTGCCACTTGGGTGCCACAGAACAGCTGATCTATAGCAGGTGGGAGGTGCTGGGAAGGAGGGGGAGGAGTTGATTGGCAGGGCTGCCAGTGGGTGGCAGGCATTGGCGGGGGGCGGGGGAGGGAGGAGGAAGCTTGGTTACCAGTGTGTGCTAAGCACCTAGTTTTTTTCCATGGGTGCTCCAAATCTGCTCTTTAACAATTGGATATAAAGCTCTCTTCTTTCTCTAAGGCTTTTTTTCATTCCAAGTAGCTGTTTATTTGGTTTCCTGTACTACCTTTTAGAGCCCTCACTCCCTGCCTCATTATTCAGTTGTGTATGAGGTCTAAGCAGATTCATAGATTCTAAGGTCAGAAGGGACCATTATGATCATCTAGTCTGACCTCCTGCACAATGCAGGCCACAGAATTTCACCCACCCACTCTTGCGAAAAACCTCTCACCTATGTCTGAGCTATTGAAGTCCTCAAATCATGGTTTAAAGACTTCAAGGAGCAGAGAATCCTCCAGCAAGTGACCTGTGCCCCATACTACAGAGGAAGGCAAAAAACCTCCAGGGCCTCTTCCAAACTGCCCTGGAGGAAAATTCCTTCCCGACCCCAAATATGGCGATCAGCTAAACCCTGAGCATATGGGCAAGATTCACCAGCCAGATACTACAGAAAATTCTTTCCTGGGTAACTCAGATGCCACCCCATCTAACATCCCATCACAGGCCATTGGGCCTATTTACCATGAATATTTAATTACCAAAACCATGTTATCCCATCATACCATCTCCTCCATAAACTTATCGAGTTTAATCTTAAAGCCAGATAGATCTTTTGCCCCCACTGCTTCCCTTGGAAGGCTATTCCAAAACTTCAAGTCTAAACTTCCTGGTGGCCAGTTTATATCCATTTGTTCTTGTGTCCACATTGGTACTGAGCTCAAATAATTCCTCTCCCTCTCCAGTATTTATCCCTCTGATATATTTATAGAGAGCAATCATATCTCCCCTCAACTTTCTTTTAGTTAGGCTAAACAAGCCAAGCCAAGCTCCCTGAGTCTCCTTTCATAAGACAAGTTTTCCATTCCTCGGATCATCCTAGTATCCCTTCTCTGTACCTGTTACAGTTTGAATTCATCCTTCTTAAACATGGGAGATCAGAACTGCACACAGTATTCCAGGTGAGGTCTCACCAGTGCCTTGTATAACGGTACTAAAGCCTCCTTATCCCTACTGGAAATACCTCTCCTGATGCATCCCAAGACTGCATTAGCTTTTTTCATAGCCATATTACATTGGCGTCTCATAGTCATCCTATGATCGACCAATACTCCAAGGTCCTTCTCCTCCTCCGTTACTTCTAATTGATGCGTCCCCAGCTTATAACTAAAATTCTTGTTATTAATCCCTAAATGCATGACCTTACACTTCTCACTATTAAATTTCATCCTATTACTATTACTCCAGTTTACAAGGTCATCCAGATCCTCCTGTAGGATATCCCGGTCCTTCTCTAAATTGGCAATACCTCCCAGCTTTGTATCATCCGCAAACTTTATTAGCACACTCCCACTTTTTGTGCCAAGGTCAGTAATAAAAAGATTAAATAAGATTGGTCCCAAAACTTATCCTTGAGGAACTCCACTGGTAACCTCCCTCCAGCCTGACAGTTCACTTTTCAGTAGGACCCGTTGTAGTCTCCCCTTTAACCAATTCCTTATCCACCTTTCAATTTTCATATCGATCCCCATCTTTTACAATTTAACTAATAATTCCCCATGTGGCACGGTATCAAATGCCTTACTGAAATCTAGGTAAATTAGATCCACTGCGTTTCCTTTGTCTAAAAAATCTGTTACTTTCTCAAAGAAGGAGATCAGGTTGGTTTGGCACGATCTACCTTTTGTAAAACCCTGTTGTATTTTGTCCCAATTACCATTGACTTCAATGTCCTTAACTACTTTCTCCTTCAAAATTTTTTCCCAGACCTTGCATACTACAGATGTCAAACTAACAGGCCTATAGTTACCCAGATCACTTTTTTCCCCTTTCTTAAAAATAGAAACTATGTTAGCAATTCTCCAATCATACAGTACAACCCCTGAGTTTACAGATTCATTAAAATGCTTGCTAATGGGCTTGCAATTTCATGTGCCAATTCCTTTAATATTCTTGGATGAAGATTATCTGGGCCCCCTGATTTAGTCCCATTAAGCTGTTTGAGTTTCGCTTCTACCTCAGATATGGTAATATCTACCTCCAGATCCTCATTCCCATTTGTCATGCTACCATTATCCCTAAGATCCTCTTTAGCCTTATTAAAGACTGAGGCAGAGTATTGGTTTAGATATTGGACCATGCCTAGATTATCCTTGATCTCCACTCCATCCTCAATGTTTAGCGGTCCCACTTCTTTCTTTGTTTTCTTCTTAGTTATATGGCTATAGAACCTTTTACTATTGGTTTTAATTCCCTTTGCAAGGTCCAACTCTACTTGACTTTTAGCCTGTCTTACTTTATCCCTACATGTTCTGACCTCAATGAGGTAGTTTTCCTTGCTGATCCCTCCCATCTTCCACTCCCTGTATGCTTTCTGCTTTTTCTTAATCACCTCTCTGAGATGCTTGGTCTACAACTCCTGCCTATAGAAGAAAAGGAGTACTTGTGGCACCTAAAGTGAGCTGTAGCTCACGAAAGCTCATGCTCAAATAAATTGGTTAGTCTCTAAGGTGCCACAAGTACTCCTTTTCTTTTTGCGAATACAGACTAACACGGCTGTTACTCTGAACTCCTGCCTATGAATTTTTTCCCCTTTCTTGGGATGCAGGCTTCTGATAGCTTCTGCAGCGTTGATTTAAAATAATCCCAGGCCTCTTCTACCTTTAGATCCATAAATTCTTCAGTCCAATCCACTTCCCTAACTAATTTTCTTAATTTTTGAAAGTCAGCCCTTTTGAAATCAAAAACCCTAGTTGCAGATTTATTTTTGTTAATCCTTCCGTTCAGTTTAAACTGAATTAGCTCATGATCTTGCAAACCAAAGTTGTCCCCTACAACCATTTCTTCTATGAGGTCCTCTCTACTCACCAAAACCAAATCTAAAATGGCATCCCCTCTAGTCGGTTCAGCAACTACTTGATGAAAGAATCCATCAGCTATCACATCTAGGAAAATCTGAGCCCTATTATTATTACTAGCACTTGTCCTCCAGTCTATATCTAGGAAGTTAAAGTCTCCCATGATCACACAGTTTCCATTAGTATTTACTTTATTAAAAACATTAAAAAGGGCTCTATCCATATCCAGATTAGATCCCGGCGCTCTATAGCACACCCCAAGCACTATCCCAGGGGAGGCTCTCATAGTTTTCTTCCCCAAAGTAATTTTTGCTCAGACGGACTCTGTCTTATCCATTCCATTGCTTCTTATTTCTTTACATTCTACCTCATCATTGATATACAATGCTACTCCACCACCTTTATTTCGGTCTTTCCTAAACAACACATACCCTTCAATACCTGTAGTCCAGTCATGACTACTATTCCACCACGTTTCTGTTATCCCTATAATATCTGGTTTCACTTCCTGCACCAGTAGCTCTAGTTCCTCCATTTTGTTACCTAGGCTCCTCGCATTAGTGTACAAACATCTCAATTTTTGCTGTTTGGCCTCACTCACATTCTGTACCCTCTTAGGCAAGGTCATTCTACAGCCAGTATAACCTATTAGACTGGTATCCACACTGCCCTTCCTCCTTATATACATTCTCCTACCCCAGATAGTTAAGCCTTTCTTAACCAAAAAGGTTTCTGGATCATGTCAGTCATTTGACATATTCTGCTCAATCATAGCACTGTGTTTAGTTAAACCTGGAGCTCAAAAATAGTTCCAATTTTAAAGGCTGCCCCTTGTGAGCTCCTGTTGTCACAGCTGTTTGACACATCATCTTCTTGAATAAGAGAGCCTTTAATGTAGTTGAGCAGTGACCTATCTTTGGGTACTTTGCGACACACCAGAGAAAAATACCCAAGCACTTATGAAAAAGGGCAGTGGAGTGTCAGAACCACATGAAAGATCTTGGAGCAAGTCAGTTTCACAATGAAAACAAGTGTGCTCAAAGTAAATGTGAATCAAGCTTTTCAAATGAGCAAACATGGGCCCCAAACACTTAAGTATGTGCATACCTCTCCTCACATTAGTGGTCCTACTGAAGTACAGTTATGCATGTGCTTAAGAGTTTGCAGGATTGGATCCTCTGTATTTGTGTGTGGAACAGAAGCTGTAGGGGGAGGAGTAGTTCCACATCTGCAGCATTTTTCTCAGCTCTTCAAAATCTTCACCATAGGGTTCCCCCTCTGGAGGTATAAGGAGCAGGGATAGAAGGCCTCTCTGGACTCCTCCAGATTTCCCCTTCTCCCCTTGTTAACCTTACAAGATAACATAGTGCAAGTTACAGACCTACGCTATCTTGACATGTCCAGTCTTCATCTCCATGCTGGGGTAACCTACTGTGAAGGTCCACACGTCTATCTGTGCACATGTGTTCATCACTATGGTGTTGTAACGCTCTGTGCCATGTTTAGTTTTTAGTAGGGACATGACCGATTAAAACTAGAGAAGATGGGCTTCCAGTGGTGCCTATGACTGAAGTGCAAGTTAAAACTGACTTTGGCAGGTTTAATTTTTGTTGGTTATTTTCAAGGGAAGGGACTAAGACAGAGGGGAGAAATATGAATAACGTGTCTATGTGTTTCTCAGACTTTTCTTATGCCTCTGCCCCTGCACTCTTCCCTATGATGCAACACCCCGGGCTCTGAAAAGCTGTTTTCCCCAACTAGAAAATATACCACAGGGGTATAAGTAAGTCAAAGTTGAGTTACACAGCATTTTATCAATGCATGTCTTGCAAATGAAGGCAGAATTGACCGCCATATATCTGCTGCCATATTAGGCATGCCAGTGCCAGTCTTAAGAGACACAAATATCATGGTAACAGAAACAAACAAAGCAACCTAGTTGAGGTTTCTACTTATACCGTCCCACCATTCTTTATACACTAGAACACTGATTACAAACATAGGGTCTAAAGGCAGACATGTAACTCACCTTTTCCTTTTAGGATGAGAGCAATAGTGATAGCCTATGAGAGAAAGGATGGTCTTTTGCTTACTACACTAGACTGGGGGGTGGGATATATAGCTTCAGTTCCCCATCTGTAAAAGATGGATAATATTTAATCTCTGTTATACTTCGTCTGTCTTGCCTATAAATCCCATGGCCTGTATTAGCAGGTGATTTCAATGGTCCTCTCTGATTTTACAATCTATTAATCTATTTACATTGCAAGTTCTTTGGGGCAGGGATTTTCTCTTACTATGTTTGTGCAGACCCCAGTACAATAGGGTTTAGGGGAGTTACGACCATACAAATTAACTATTATAACTTTCAGAAAGATTATACTGCTTCAGGCAGGAACAAAGGGTAGTTTGGGGGTTCTGTTCATCAGCCAAAGCAAAGTATTTTCTAGAAAAAGCACAACAACATCTAATAATATTAAGTGTGTATGGAAACAAATCTAAGGACATGATTCCCTACTATTGCATTCCAGTTAAACCAACAGAGGTACATCTGCATAAAACTGAAGAAGAAGCACAGCAGGGGAGCAAAGCTTTAGAGGTTTAACAGAAATGTGACATTTTTTCCTTTTTTTTTTGCTAACGGAGGGGTTGTAACAAATTCTTGGCCAAATTATTCTTGTTTTAGACAGCACTGCACTGGCTGGCCATTAATACTTTATTCTGAGGGCTTGTTTAGTATATGTAGGGGCTGCCATTTCTAATTGCTTCTTAGTGCAGAAAATGGTAAGTGCCTCCTTACCCTAGAAATAAATCTAAAATGTGTCCTTGACAATACAGTTCCCTGATTATCATTTCTCTGAGTTGAAATATGGAGATGGAAGATTAAATGGAGTTTAATGAAACAGCTATGTTGAGGCTCTTTAGACTCCTGAATACCCATTGATAATGTAAAGAAATAGACTTAACTATACTGGATTTGGACTAGAAGGGTGCATATAATGAGTCCCATATAAGTCTCATCTTTCTCAGTGAGTGTACATAGGCATAAAAGTGATGAAAGTATACGCCCATGTAAACTTTAGTCGTGTGAATTGCGTGTGAAATGCAGCAGTCTGCAAGCAGCTAAAATCGATTAAAACCTCTTTTGGCATTTTAAAAATTCTGATTTACATCAGTTTTCTTCTTATTTTAGTAATCCTTTTTTTAAAAAAAAAATCTTGAATACACATAAGTGCCTCACTTAAAAATCCTCCCCGCAAATAGTCATGTGAAAGTTTTATGCAAGAGTCATTCTATGAATGTGCAGACAAATAAAAATCCCATGCATGAGTGAAAACGTGATTGTGAAAATGTCTTGTGTGACACAAGGAAAGAGTCTCTCAGAGCCACACTACTAAAATGCATTTTATTTTATATAATGCAAGCTTGGCATTTCTTATCATGAGACTGAATGAGTTATCAAATCAAATCTTTCCCATATGTGAATTTCCTTTTAATCACCTACAACGGATTTGCATATTTTCCTGTTTTATCCTTTCACTAAATTAAAGCAAATAAACTGATGAATCTTTTTCAGATTACACTAATAGTTTGCAATTCATTTATTCTTGTTAACAGTGTTCAAACTAGAGAGAGGCTGGAGAAGTGTCTTTTTGTCTAGGGTAGATCATTCCCATCATAGGATACTACTAACAACCCTGTCCAGAGATGGCTTTTTGCCCTTGATTCTGCCCATCTCGATCACATTCCCATTAACAAAACACTGACATACACTCTCAGTATGCTGCATTTCATGGGACACCACACATTTAGACAAATATCAGGGAGGGAAAGGGGGGCTGATCACTCCCCTCTCCCCAACTTTTGCCTCTCTCCCACTGATCTTAAGTGGTTGCTTACATGCAAACACTGCTGCCTCCAGGGCCAGTGGAGCATCCCTGTCCTCTGCACACAGACCTGTTATTAGTAGGTTTGGGCTCCCTCTATCTGCCTCTCTGTGGGCCCCCGTCCCCACTCATACCACCTATGAGGGAAGGGAAAGCAGGGGAAATCGTGTGTGCAATAGACGGAGATGGCAAGCATGCAGACAATGTATTGTTTTCTTTTCCAGCCCTAAGCAGGGGGGTAAGACTGTGATTGCCAAGAAGCAGCAGAAGGGAAAAAATTGTGGGGGACAATGGAGAAAGAGGGAGCAAGTGAGGGAGAGACTATGGGTTAATGGACGGGAGAGATTGGGAAGCCATGGAGGTGTCTAATGACGATGGGATGGAATGATGTTCCGCATTTGACAGCAGGTCTGGGAAACCAAAGAGGTGATTATTAAGTGGGTTCTAGGTGGTTGCACCAGAGTAGCTTGCCGTAGCACATGCCAGTTGCAGGGCATTGTAAGCACTCCGGGAGATACTAATACTACTGGCAATTTTACTGAGCCTCATTCACCATCACTCAACACCTTCCCTCTTCCTCCGACTGAAGGTTTTTTAGGACCAAATTTAAATGCTGTCTGAAGCTCATAGGTTATGTTCTTTTCCACCACTGCTCTGTTTCACAGTGATCAGCCTTGTGAAGAGGAGAAGTGTTGGCCCTCATGGGAGACATCTGAGTCAGAAAAACTGACATTGATGGTATTATCTAGAGACTGATAGGTCAAGCTGCACCCCTGGTGCTGTGCTACTCACCAAGACCACATTGTTTCATGCTGTACAGTTCAAGCCGCCTAGCTATAAGTCAGCCTATCACTATAGACACTGGCAATCAGAATCTAATCCTGCCTCTTTTCCTGCTCCTCCTGATTAGTAAAGCCTCTCTCTGTGTGTGTTTTTGTGGCTAACACAGGGTAGCACTGGCCCTTTAAGAGGAAGCAGGGTATAATGCATCTGTGACTTGTCAGCTGCCTCCCAATTAGGACTTGAGAGAAGACAGAAAGATTTGGTGAGGCTGAGTTGCCTGACAGTGTAAAGTGGAGAAGCCAGGAAAGGGCAGGTGAGAACTATCTGGGCAAGGCAGGGATGCTGTAGGAAGTGGAAAGTTTCCAAGCCCTCCCTAGGAACAGGGAGGAATTGGTTAGGAGACCAGTGGAGCTAGCTTGCTGACCTTCCTGAGTCAGACAGCCAGTGCTGGGAGGCTGAACAGGGCTGAGTTGTGGGACTGTGTCTGTGTAGAAAAGTCATGAGCCTGATCACTCTCAGGTAGATGGCCAGGAGAGTGGGGCCCTGGAACAAGGGCAGGAAGGAACTGGGAACTGAGAGCTGGTGGACTCACAGGTGGTGACTGACCTGGAAGCGATGTCTCTAGAGAGTTTAATAGAAAATGGCCATCCTCTGATATGTTTTACTGCAGGAGTTGAGAGAGTGGCTTTACAATGAGGGTTCTATGGATTACTGATGTGTACATGACTGAAGTGGGACTTTGTATTAGACAAGGAGAGAAACTATTCTTTTTATGGCTGAACTGAGGAGAAACTGAGGTAAGTGCACTTGTCATGCCATGGCCTGCTGTAGGAAGATGCTCCATGTAGGGTCACCTTATCAGAGTCCCTTGCTGGCAAAAATCATTAGTGAACCAGTCCTGAGGGGATTTCCCCTGCCATTTTCCACGTACAGGAAAAAGTCCTTGGGAAATAGGGCACATAGAAACTGACACAATTTAATATATCTGAACATTACATTCCCTTCCAGTGTGGACAGGGGGACAGACTTTCAAAACAGCACACCACATTAGAACTGAGAGACTCTGAACAATTTGACCATAAGTTTTAGAACTGGAACGTTGGGAGGGTGGCGGGTAAATGTATTAGAAAACCTGACTGTCACTTGGGTACATAAATGGAAGCAGAGAACTTTTGAAAATCTCCTTTCGCCCTGGGGAAAAATGGAAATGCTTGTCATGTGGAAGAGTCCTTCATACCTACCCTACCTCTACCCCATATACAATTTACCTGAATTTAATACTTCATTTACAATTCCCCCAGACATCTGAAAAGCAATGACGCCAGGCACTTACCCAGTCAACACTTTTGATGGAGTGTGTATCTGGAGAATACAACATTCATCATATTTTCAAAGCATTCATCTAGAACACACAAATGAGGCCAGAAGAGCTCAGAAGAGCTGAGATCCCGTTCAGACACATAAGTGTATAGATCTGAAGGTCAGAGGGGACCATTATGATCTTGTCTGACCTTCTGCATAACACAAGTCATAGACCCTCATATAGTAATCTCAGCAAAAGGCCTGCAACTTCTGTTTGAGCCCTAGAATATATTTTTAAAAGATGTCTTTAAATCAAGACTGGACATCAAGTGATTGCACAACCCACCATGACCCTAAGTAAGTTGTTCCAATGGCAAAGTACCTTCACTGTTAAAAGAAGTGAAATATGTGTCTAAAGTGCTTGGCATGCAGCAGCTGCCATTGAAATCTGACCCTGTTTGATTATCCATGAAACATGCAATTTTGAGTAGGCAAAAAGGTATTAAAATATCAATTTGCCCCAAGAACATATTCCCATAATTTTAATCTACCATTGCATTCTAGTTAAACTCCCTACATGGAGTTTAGCTCCTAATTCCATCAAGCTCCTGTAGCCACATCAGACCCCCTTCCTCACCCCTCAGGACAAGAACCAACCTGCTCCTTTTACCTAAGCCTGTTGAGCTCTGATTGGCTGTTTCTATGTAGCCTCTCTAGGCAAGCCTGGAGGACCCACCCTCCCTGCTCCTTTTCTGGGGCGAGGTGTGGTAGGACCAGAGGACCTCCAGCAGGGGGCCTCAAAGAGCCAGATGCCCCCCATCACAATACCACCTAGCATAATCGGGTTCTGGTCCATGACTGGAACTCTTAGATTTTATTGAAATACAAGAATAATACTGTTTCCCAATGTAGACATCTTCATCTATCTCATCTTCCACGCCACAGCTGAATGATAGAAATCTCAAACCTCCTGCTGGAATAAGCAATGTCTAAAAACAATGAGAACTTCTAACTTACTAATTGCAGTTGATATCTAAAGTACAATTTCTCACACTGTTTTTTATTTTTATGCATAGGAAAGACAAAGTAATATTATATTGAGCTGAAACATCCCTGTTCCGCTCACCCACAATATATCATACTGGTTAGTTTCCTTCTATTGTACACAAGTAATACGTGGATAAGCTTCTGGCAGCAGATAATCATCATCTTGACAGTGAGAAATAGTCTAAGTATGAACTTAAATCCCCTGAGAACTAATCTTGGCATACTCACCATGTTAGCTTTGACCTCCATATCCCTTCCAGAATATATGAGAGGAACAATGTGAACACAGGACTCTTCTTCAATGGATAAAGATCTTGACATTGCAATTTAATCCCCTTCCCCCAACTCCCTTTTCTTTTTTATTTCCATTTTGTCCCTAAGAAAGAGGCACAAGGAGAAAGGGGGAAAGAAACAACTTCTCCAATCTTGCTGACAATCAGGACACTTTAAAAAAAATCATTTTTCTCCAAATTTCTGATTTTGAAAAAAAGTCAGTTTTTTCAAACTGTTTTTTATTTTAAAAAAAGTTGATCAGCTCTAGCTAATATCTATTGTCATTTACCCCAAATAGGTCTGACTCTTCTCTACTTGCTTCCTGGTGAAAGTGTTCTATCTATTCCCAAAGAAAGCCCACCAACAAGTCAAAGTGGGGAGACAGCCCTGTCTAAAGGAATAATAGAGGCACAAGAAATCTCCATGAAGCCAACTGGTGGCCAGTGGAGAAAGTGTGTGAGAAGGGGTATCAAGTTTTTTAGCATGGGAGTAGCTGTACAAATGAGATGATGCAGTGTTAGGATGGGATGGCTTATGCTAAAGCAGATGTTAAAGACCTGTGCTCTAGATCTTTCCATAAACCATTGCCAGGTGCTTTGGCAGTGAATAGAAGCTCTGTGGTTTTCCTCTAACCTGCCTTCTGAGAGCTTAATAAACATTATACTTTTTACTAATAAAGGGCCTAGGCTGTATAGTTTGGGGAGCAATTTGGACTCAACAATAGGTGGCTGGAAGTGTTTGAAAAGAAAAAGCTTTAGTGAAGTATCAGATCTGGAGCTGGCTGAATATTGAAGAACAGTATTTGAATAACTCTGTTGTTCATCTCAACAGTATTTAGGACTCTCTTGTTTTTCCATTAATCAATTTGTGCAAGCAATTTTGGTTTTTTGTAGACCGGCCCTAGGAAACAGGTTCAGACTTTAACAATGACAGTTCCAGCCGATTTCAATTAACTTCTTTTCTTTTCCTCTAAATGGGCTGTTATGACCAACTAAAAGATTGTCAAATAAAAAGAAAAATCCTAAAAACTCTCTCCAACTAAAGGGAAAGGGAACTAGGGAAGTCATTAAAAAGAAAGCTTTACTTAATACTTTACATTTCAAATGCTTTAACTGTTTTTTCCTTTTTTCAGGAACTTTAATAAATGATTTTAAATTATTTGTAGTGGTATTTGCAATGGTACTAAATAGGCTGTTTACCAAACCCTAAACCTTGTTTTAAACATTTAATGTTAGACATTAACAGGGTCAAGTTAACACCTTTGACTCATAGAACCAATTTATTCCATCTAAATAAATACAACAGAGCCTGAACAAGATCACACAAAATCTTCTCTATATCATGTAAAAATGGGTGTGATCCAAACCTCCAGATCTGGATCCACATCAGGATTCAGATTCACAGCTCAAACCTCACTCTACAGAGGACCAGCTCTGACCTCAGAATAGTTCAGATACAGATCGAAGCTTCAAACTGTGAAATTTGGGGATATTTGGAACTGAGATTTTTTTTGTTCAGACTATCATGAAAGTAGAGTGAGATTTGGATCTAGGGTTTTGATTCAGGCCTTTCTCTAATTCTGGAAGGTTGTTAGAAAGTAAACTTCTAATTTAAAAAAAATCATGTAATGTTCCCCCACAATACCTTGTTCTGCTAGAATAAAAATAGACCATAAGTACTCAATTGCTTTCTGTGACAGTGCATGGAATTTTCGCAGGCTCATACTTGAGCAGGGAGCCCCCGGAAAACATTTAAATACCTGCAAGTGTGATGAGTGTGGGACACATTCCATGAATGCCTCTTCTCTGGGAAACTACCCACTGCACTGGCTGAGTGCTATTCTGTGACTTTCTTTCCAATGGTATCACTGGCAGCACCTCCTCTTTTTAATATTATGATTTAGTACTATCGGTGCAACTATTTCTACAGTGGGAGAGCCTTTCATTTACTAAATATGAGTGGCTGACATAGCTGACTGTCCATTGTTAATTATATTCTACATGCATATTAAATGCTAATGACCTTAAGACTGACACCAAAAGAATCTAATTGTTCTCCTAGTGATTGTGCTATCATTTTCATTAGAAATCTCTCCGCTGGTACTCAGGACAGCAGAAGAGCAGGGATGGAGAATAACTACACTGAGGTGAATCTTGTGAAACACCTCTGACTATCCTGAACTATCTTCGGACGTGCTGCTGGCTCCCACTGGGTTCAGCATTGACCTATAGTGGCTGGACAAGAAATTGACTTTCCTTGTAAACGGTTTCTTAAATTTCCCTCCTCCTTACCCTCACTTGGCAAGAAAGGTGAGAAATAGCTCATTTTGAAGTTGCATTTAAAAATGGAATTATTTTAGGAAGGGAGATTTTGGTGGGCCCTAGGAATAAGCTTCATACCTTGCTAGATTGTCTGAATGGAGTCCTCCCTTAGTGCTTCCTTATCCAGCAGCAGGAAGCAGCCCCTTTGCTGAAGAGAGAATTTCCACAGTTAGCTGGAGACAAGATGAACACTCTCTCCAAAGCTTCATGCAGTAGTGGTGGGTGGGGATCGGGCAATGGAAGAACACCACCAGGGGCAAGGAAGTGACTCCTGCAAATTCCTGCCACAAGGGAGTTAGGGATACAGCTGAGTAGCAGCAGTGAGTTACCAATCAGAAACAGTTATCTTCTCCTGTTTATTCGTCTCTCCAGAATAAACCAGGAGCGAGGGCCTGTAGCAGCTGCCCAGCCATTCTGCAGCCTCTGAAGTAGAAGCTACAGCTTACTCAGTCCCCTACATGTTGGAGCTGGTAAATTATATGACGCATCCAGAGCTGTGGAAGGATGTGGCATGGGGGCAGGATTGCACCTCAGTCCCCTCTCTAGTCTGAGTGCATCCTACCAGATTAGAGAGGTATCAAGGTATCATGCCTTTCTCTCTCCTGCGGTGGAATTCTGCAGTTCTCCCAGTCCTAGTCTCGGCTCTCCACTGCCCTGTGTATCGACCATGTGTATTTAGGGGGTCAGACTGAGTTCTTCCCTTTAGGAGTCTGTGACCACTAGTATACAGTGATCAGAGCCGTCTTAAAACCAAAGTGGTGTTCATGTAACGCTGGGAACAAGTCTGTAAAGAAAAAAAAATATTTTAAATAGTCTACACATGTCCTTCTTAAAGGTGTACCATCCCCTGATTGTAATCTAAGCAGGATGAATGCCTTCAAACACACTCACAGTTGGCTGTGTCTCAGCCTGGTTCTCCCAAAGAATTCCCCCCATCTTGAGAAGGAGGCCCTTTTTTAAACTGCCAGAGTTCTTTTGTTATGTAGTCCCAGTTTTGGCCCTTCTGGCCTAAACCAGTCTGGTAGGATCAGAGCCAGAGTCCTGAGAGCCAAAGGGTCAGCAATTGTCTCTTAACAATGGTCCAGTGTTTGCTGAGGGCTGGCTTACCTTGAGCCATTCTCTTCCCTTACAATCCCCTATTAAACTAGAACATTCATACAGTAAACATTCCCGGTCAACATACAGTATTTATAAGTTAGAGAGCAATTCCATCACAGGAAGATTGAGGAAGAACTCAATATAGGGAAGTTTCAATCAGTGTCTCTGCATAGTCTTTGTCCTTAGTGGGCATGTCCTTGCCCCTTCTTTCCCCTTCCATCTCACCACACTGCTGTAGAGACATAATGCAGCAGAACCAGTGGTAATACTGATTATTAGGCTTTGCACACTCCGTCATGGATAGGCAGCATTTGCCTTCAAGTACATTGCCATTCACTATCCCAGTACCCATTCTTTCACCACAAATGGTGAAAGGACCAAGCCTATTTAAGTAACATTCAGTGAACCATTCTTGCTCGCATAAAATACGGTGCCAGGCATAGGTGCTGGAACTAGGGGTGCTGCCGCACCCTTGGCTTGAAGTGGTTTCCATTATTTACAGGGTTTACAGTTTGGTTCATTGGCTCTCAGCACCCCCACTATACAAATTGCTCCAGTGCCCCTGTTGCTGGCACCAGCCTAACCCCTGCTTCCACACAAACTTAATCAAAAAAATAAAACCTCTCCTGTTAAACTATCCCAGTATCCAAAACTTCTTATGTCAAGAACATTTTGATTTATCAAATAACCAAATATGACTCTCCCTTTATCTTGAGCTATAATTAATGTCTGCACATCATTCATAATGCACAAACATCTAAAGCACTCTTTTATAAAAAAAATTGAGCCTTCACTCCCTACAAAGTAAAAAATATGAGGTGACTGTATGTAGAGGTTGTTTTGAGACAAAACTATTGTGGAGAGCTAAAGGGCAAGTTATTTTACACATCAAGGAGTGGTTTCTAGTTTGCAATTTTTTTGTGCGCTGTCTGTAACCCTTTGGGTATGGCAGTTTTTAATTCAGCTTGTTAGAGCATTGTAGAAGAAGTTGTTTCTGAGAGCAGATTGAGTACTTATGCACCAATTATTGGCCTGCTAATAGTCTTCTGAAATTTGAAAGTTGTCGTATACCCATATGTTATCCGTTTACAGGAGTACTGAACCAGGATTCTTGAATTACGCAGTCTGACCACGAGTTACATTTATGCACAAATTAGCCAACATATATAAAACAAATGAGACAGCAGGATAGCCAAAAATATACTTATAACCATTATCTATAACATGGTCATTCTCTGTTTAGGAACAATTGATTTATCTCTTGCAAGCTTTTCCCTGCTTTGATTCTTTAAAAAAATTTATTTGGGAGAGCAGGCATCTGAATTAATACTGGCTGACCAGAAAATAGATATCTTCCTCTCCTGACATTTCAGCCATCACTGTTTAAATCACATCATAGCATGTTACTTTGTAACATGCTGTTACATCTGATGCTATAAATCACTAAATCCTGTTAGAATCAATGTATGCTCAGCTACAGTACTCCTTCCGTATACCACCGCTTTGTATCAACGTTTAGTAGACCCAGGACCAACTGCTCTCGACAGCAGTCCTGCCCTTGATGCAAGAAATGCCAATTTGCTATTGAATCCAATCATATAGTTTCAATCTATCAAGATTTGCCACATAGCCTCGCTTAGTTCTAAGATTACTTTCACCAATGGGGGTAGACTGGCTGGCTCATAGCTCAGGATGCTACAAACACTTGACAAAGTGAACACACCTTTATATAGCCAATGCAGGCTGACAACCATTGTTCACCACCACTACATTGTGGTGCAGGCCTCACACACCTTGAGGTCTCATGCAGTTGAGGGGTGATGCATGCAGATGTTTGCTGAATGCTAACAGATGTTGCCACTAGAGCTAGGAAAAAATGTTTCCCATATGCCACAAAGCACAGGAGAAATCCCCTCTCATCTAATATGTATAGTAGTCATTTCTATCCCCAGTGGTTCTCCAGATGTCACAGTTTGAAGGACTGGTGGCTTATTTGACCAGACAAATGGAGTTCCTGGATCACTCTCTCACTATATAACTTTCCATTAGAGGACCTGGTTGTGGGAGAACATTTCCAGTTTGTGTTTTAAAAAATCTTCTATTGGAAATGAAAGAGAACCATTTTTAAAGCAGTTGTGTGGGGAATATATTTTTTTATTTGTTAGGTCAGGTCCAAAAATCAAAGCACCTTAACAAAAAAAGAATCAGATTAGAAACAAAATGATATCATGACAACATGGCCCAAAAGTCAAACAAATATCCTTGGACTGTGTTTAAAAACCAATTCTGTTAGGCCACCACCCCCAGCTCTAATAAATAAGACTCCATAGACAGGCGAGCTCATAAGTATACATCATAGCAGGCACTGGAGAATTAGTAATCAGAAAAATGACCCAAATGCTAGTCTGTTACAGTATTTGTTAATTAGATTTTCAGTATGTAGAGTACAGCTTTCAGGAAATGGTTGCTGTGCAATTACATACAGTAATTACACAAAGATAGCTTGTCAATACATTTGTTTGTTTCATAATTTTCTGTCGTTTCCCAAGTCTGAGCCACTATAGCTTTGAACTGTATTTACACTCCTCTTGGGGCACCAGGCATTACAGACTGAAGGACCAATTCAGGCTCCATATTCTGGCTGTCAAAGCAAGGGGACAGACTTGCTCTCTAAGGCCCTAATGAAGTCAATGGAAAGACTTCCATCAAGTTCAAGGGCAGCTGTGTGGGATCATAAGCCCATTTTGTGTAAGAGACAAAAGCTAGATCCTCAGCGCTGGCTGAAATAAAATAGATACTTGGCTGGTGCAATCTACCATAGCTTCACTGCAGTCACTTATTACAGTTCATACCACCTGAGGATCTGGCCCACTGAATTTATTACAATCTCATTTTTAGAAGCGGTTCATCAAAAAAATCTCACTTATTTTTGTTCCACACACTTTCAAAAGGAATGAGTTAACTTTTTTTTTTAATTCACTGAGTGTTCAGATTTGCTCTCTCTATTCCTCTCCCCCCATTGTCCTTTTCCTGTTTTGCCAAGGAAAAAGGGGAGTGAGGGGAAGAGAATGAAAAAAATGGGGAAGAAAGTGGGGAGGGGAAGGGAGGTAAACCAGAAACCAAACAATAACAAAAAACAATGAAAAAAATAATCTCTTTATTTGGAAAATGATCTCACCACACACTTAGCGGTGGGGGCCACCATCTGGCTTGTAGGAAAATGTGTGTGGCCCCTTTAAAGGCTAGATAACCAGAGAGGGACTGGCTGTTGTGGCAGCCTTAGACTAGGTCGTTGTGGGCACATTGACCCATCCCTCTACCAGGTCACTGGAAGAGAGGGGAGATTATTTTCAGATTATTTACATCCCTATTGATGCAGTAAAAGCCCTCTTTTACCTTTTTTGCAGCATAGCAAGACATTGGAAACTTTCCACAAATTCTAGTTGCAAGAAAGGGTAATTTTTCATTTTGAAAAATGTTGAGCAGGCAGCTCTAATTTTACACAATAATTCCTCTGACTTTGAAATTTTACTACTGATAGTGGAACGCTACCTAGGCTAAAATATCCTCACCCATGAGAGTACCCAAGATTTTAAGGATTCACTAATTTATTCTCCAATAATCCACAAGTAAATTTTGACTCTAGTCCATGGATTTTGGATTAGGCTCTTCCAGTATATGAGTCAAAAATAACGCTACTGAGATCAAGGAAGATACACTGGCTGTCAAAGCAAGGGGACAGACTTGCTCCCTAAGGCCCTAATGAAGTCAATGGAAAGACTTCCATCAAGTTCAAGGGCAGCTGTGTGGGGTCATAAGCCCACTTTGTGTAAGAGACAAAAGCTAGATTCTCAGCGCTGGCTGAAAAGAGGTAGAACAGATTGATTTATGTCACATGTTCACCACTGTGACTTCTGTGATATCAGTGCAGTTATTTCTGATTCACCTTATTGGAATGGCCTAATCCAAATTCCATTGCAGCTAATGGAAGGACTCTCCTTAACTTCAGAGAGCTTTGGATCTGGGCCTATCTGAGAGGAGACATGGCGCCACCACACGATAGTCTTCACCAAACCTCAAGCCAAATTCCCCATGAAATTTATTATTTATTGTTGAAATGTTTGCATTTTAACAGTCCAACACATTTTTAACATGCCGAGGCAATTATGAATGTAGTTCTTGTTCATGATAATATAACCTCCTTCTTGTATCAAGTGATTAATTACAGAGTGCCAGAAAGATATTTCTCAATGACCCAGTTATACAGTGGAGTTGCAGACTGTAAGAAACCTTCATTGTAAGTGACAAAATACAAAAATTGCTGTTAAAGAAACTATTTCCACATCATCCAGATACTCTAACATAAATTCAGAGCCTACCCACAAAGGGCAGCTCAAAAAGCACACTAGTGCAACTTCAACTTCCCTGGGTGCCCTGCCCATTGTCAAACTTTGCACATGAAACAACTTTGGTTAGTCATAAATGGAGGCAGCATCAATGGAAATCAGTACCTTGTTTTAAGCATATACTTGTTAATACTTGTAAATACTTGTTAGTTTACTTTTCGACAACAGGATGATCTTTTGTTTATTTTTACAGGTTTCAGAGTAGCAGCCGTGTTAGTCTGTATCCGCAAAAAGAAAAAGAGTACTTGTGGCACCTTAGAGAGTAACACATTTTGAGTGGGGAGATTTTATATACACAGAGAACATGAAACAATGGGTGTTACCATACACACTGTAACAAGAGTGATTAGGTAAGGTGAGCTATTACCAGCAGGAGAGAAAAAAAACCTTTTGTAGTGATAATCAAGGTGGGCCATTTCCAGCAGTTGACAAGAACGTGTGAGGAACAGTGTGTGTGTATGTGTGGGGGTGGGAAATAAACATGGGGAAATAGTTGTATTTTAAAGAGATCGACTTCCTGGACACTACAGCACTAATAAGTGATGGTCACATAAACACCACCCTATACCAGAAACCTACTAACCACTATTCCTATCTACATGCCTCCAGCTTTCATCCAGACCTCACCACACGATCCATTGTCTACAGCCAAGCTCTACGATACAACCACATTTGCTCCAACCCCTCAGACAGACAAACACCTACAAGATCTGTATCAAGCGTTCTTACAACTACAATACCCACCTGCTGAAGTGAAGAAACAGATTGACAGAGCCAGAAGAGTACCCAGAAGTTACCTACTACAGGACCAGCCCAACAAAGAAAATAACAAAACGCCACTCGCCATCACCTTCAGCCCCCAACTAAAACCTCTCCAACGCATCAAGGATCTACAACCTATCCCACCTTGATTATCACTACAAAAGGTTTTTTTTCTCTCCTGCTGGTAATAGCTCACCTTATCTGATCACTCTCATTACAGCATGTATGGTAACACCCATGGTTTCATGTTCTCTGGGTATATAAAATCTCCCCACTGTCTTTTCTACTGAATGCATCCGATGAAGTGAGCTGTAGCTCACGAAAGCTTATGCTCAAATAAATTTGTTAGTCTCTAAGGTGCCACAAGTACTCCTTTTCTTTTTGTTTATTTTTATTTATTCTTACAGCATCAAAAAGTGTGATACGTGTCCCCCAATACAGAAAAGCCTGGATTTCTGCTCCAAGGAGCTTACATACTCCATCTCTGATCCTGCACATCAGTGTATGATATGTGTCTGCCTTGTGTGTCTAATTTACAGGGGAGGAGTTGATTACAGTCCCAGCTACAGAGCCTGGAGCTTTAGCTGAAGCAGTAGAAAACCATGGCAGTTGCTCTGGAGGTTTCCAGTTCAATCTGCATCGTCAGTAAAGATGGTGGCTGCCACACCAGCAAAAGCTTGTGTCCATGTGTGGAGCTCTATTAACTCTACTATAGAATTGGGACCTTATATCAGACATGAGCTGATGAGGAAGTAACAAAACACTATGACCTGGTCTACATTTGGGGTGGAGGGGGGAATCGATCTAAGTTACACAACTTCAGCTACGTGAACAAGGTAGCTAAAGTCGATGTACTTAGACCTACTCACCGCGGTGTCTTCCCTGTGGTGAGTCGACTGTTGCTGCTTCCCCTTCGACTCTGCCTGTGCCTCTCTCAGCGGTGGAGTACAGGATTTAACAGGAGAGCGCTCAGGGGTCATTTATCGCATCTAGACTAGACACAATAAATCGACCCCCGCTGGATTAATCGCTGCCCACCGATCCAGCGGGTAGTATAGACATACCCTCTGGGGTTATATAAATAAACTAACACAGTTACCCACTGAGGCCTAGTGCTCAGCGTGGTGGAGTGCATTTAGTTGTAATGAATAAGTTTGTTAGTTATTTTCTTTAAGGCTTGTTTGAAGAAGCGGGTTGTAAGAAAGGATTTGAATAAAGAGAGAGTACCAGCGCTGATCTGACGTAAACAAAATTGCAAAAGTGATTTTGAGCAGTGTTCCACTCCTAAAAAAAAAAGGAGGTGCCAGAATTCATGTCTGCTCCTGCCATTAAGTGGTAGTACGGGAATCTGCCATTTCAGATCACCCAAACAAGTGCCAGACCAGAAATCCAGAGCATTCCAGCATAATTAGTGCCCTGGAAAAACAAGGTGTTGAACCTGGCATCAACAGCAGACATTAGTGGGCGAGGGACAATATGATACATTTCTAAGGGCCAGATTCTGATTTCCTTAAATCCCTGCATGTGGGCCAGATTCTAACCTCAGTTACACCAGAGTAAAATCAAGACTTTGTGCATTAACCTTAGTGAATTTTCGCTGTGTTTATACTGATGTAACTGCAACCACAAACTCACCCTATCTGTCTTTATAATTTGCTGTGACGTGTGCTATGGTATGTAAATGTTCCTGCTTTTCTTTTCGTGATCGTAAAGAAGAAAATTCATAGCCAATTGTGTTTTTAGAAGAAAAAATTTAAGAGCTCTATCAAGGGCATTAGAATGGTAACACGTTGGCACCATTAGTGGCAGCCAGAAAACGTTTTCCCCCATGGCTTCATTTACACTGGTGCTGGTGATCAATTTTAGCAACATGGAGACACTGCAAGGACTATTAGTAAAAGAGTTCTTCCCCCTCCCTCTGAGGTTCAGATTTTCTATTTTCTGTTCTCACAGCTATAAGAATAAAAGCTAAATACACAAAGCAAAAGTGTACCAAATCATAGCTGCTTTAACCTCAGTTACTATAAGAATTTCTGTCATTTGCACCATGTATTATTTCATTGCTAGCCTTAAATTAGCATTTTCTGGGATCACTTAATTATAGACAGGAATAGGTTTTTGGTTTCTATTTAAGTTTGCCTAATTCTGAATTTTCCACACTCTCGCCTTCTGTAAAGAAAAAAAGAACAGAGTCGTGTGATCCAAATGTCACTTTTCCGCTACAGCATGAGTCTAGCTAGATCATGAAAACATGCTTCTAACACGTTTATACAAATCATGTAGCAGCTTATTGTTACAAATAAAGTGAGAATTCTAGGTTGTTTGCAATAGTTTCCCATTTCTAAGATTTCTTAGGCATAAGATTCCTTAGTGTTGCATAAATGACCTGATATTTCTGTAGCTGTGTATATTTTCAAACACTACCATCTGCTTCTGACTTTTCAATCCAAGCAGACATGTAGCAAGCTAGCAATTAAAATAATCCATAATAAGTAGGGCTGTCAATTAATTGCAGTTAACTCATACGATTCACTCAAAAAAATTAATCGTGATTAAAAAATTAATTGTGATTGATCTCAGTTTTAATCACATTGTTAAACAATAGAATACCAATTGAAATTTATTATACATATTTTTGGATTTTTTCTACATTTTCAAATATATTGATTTAAATTACAACACAGAATACAAAGTGTACAGTGCTCACTTTATGTTATTACTTTTGATTACAAATATTTGCACTGTAAAAATGATAAACAAAAGAAATAATATTTTTCAATTCACCTCATACAAGTACTGTAGTGCAATCCCTTTATTGTGAAACTGTAACTTACAAATGTAGATTTTTTTTTTGGTTACATAACTGCACTCAAAAAAAATAATGCAAAACTTTAGAGCTTACAAGTCCACTCAGTCCTATTTCTTGTTCAGCCAATCACTAAGACAAACAAGTTTGTTTACATTTATGGGAGATAATGCTACCCAATTCTTATTTACAATGTCACCAGAAAGTGAGAACAGGCATTTGCGTGGGACTTTTGTAGCCAGCGTTGCAAGGTATGTGCCAGATATGCTAAACATTCATATGCCCCTTCATGCTTCAGCCACAATCCCAGAGGACATGCTTCCATGCTGATGACGCTTGTTAAAAAAATAATGCGTTAATTAAATTGGTCACTGAACCTGAGGGAGATTGTATGTCTCCAGCTCTATTTTACCCGCATTCTGCCCCATATTTCATGTTATAGCAGTCTTGGATGATGACGCAGCACATGTTGTTCATTTTAAGAACACTTTCACTGCAGATTTGACAAAACCCAAAGAAGGTACCAATGTGAGATTTCTAAAGATAGCTACAGCACTCAACTCAAGGTTTAAGAATCTGAAGTTCCTTCCAAAATCTGAGAGGGATGAGGTGTGGAGCATGCTTTCAGAAGTCTTAAAAGAGCAACATTTTGATGTGGAAACTACAGAACCTGAACCACCTAAAAAGAAAATCAACCTTCTGCTGGTGGCATCTGACTCAGATGATGACAATGAACATGCACTGGATTGTTATGGAGCAGAACCCGTCATCAGCATGGATGCATGTCCTTTGGAATGGTGATTGACACATGAAGGGACATCTTTAGCACATCTAAAGTAAATATCTTGTGATGCAGGCTACAAAATTGCCATGAGGACACCTGTTCTCACTTTCAGGTGACACTGTGAACAAGAAGTCGGCAGCATTATCTCCTGCAAATGTAAACAAACTTGTTTGTCTGAGCAATTGGCTGAACAAGAAATAGAACTTAGTGGACTAGCAGGATCTTAATTTTTACATTTTTTTATTTTTGAATGCAGGTTTTTTTGTACATAATTCTACATTTTTAAGTTCAACTTTCATGATTAAGAGATTACATTACAGTACTTGTGTTAGGTGAATTGAAAAATACAATTTCTTTTGTTTTTTACTGCGCAAATATTTGTAATAAAAAATAAACAAAGTGAGCACTCTATACTTTGTATTCCGTGTTATAATTGAAATCAATGTATTTGAAAATGTAGACAACATCCAAAAATATTTAAATAAATGGTATTCTATTATTGTTTAATGGTGCGATTAATTGCACAATTAATCACTGTTAATTTTCTTATTTGCTTGACAGCCCTAATAATAAGATTGTTTCTTATTATTATTACTATATTAGTCAACTTATTGTAATTCTGCTTGCTTTATAAAACATGTGTTACTTTCACTCAACACTTGTCTGAACATAGCAAGGTTTATATATTATCGAAACCCCAGTCTGGGTGGGGAATGAGATATGATTCAATTGATTTACCATTCCAGTTTAGACCATTGAGTCATGTCATCAGGTATACAGCTTCAAGCAATAGCCAGCACCACGTGCTTCAGAGGAAGATGGAAAAAGCCCTATAGCCAGACAGGTAAAGCCTGAGGTGGGAGAGAAGACAGGCAATGACAAACTGTTTGTAGGGAATAATACCCTTATGCATGAGATTTGATTACCTTTAGCATCCTTAAACTTGCATAGTTAAAACTTTCATTAGAGATCATAAACTCTCCAACTCTTAAATTCAGCCACAATACGTGTTTTGATGAGTTTGTGGGTTAATGAATTCCAGAAGTTGAGAAAACATTGTTTAGGAAATTACTTCCTGCTGCTGGTTGTAAAGTTTCATTTCACGTCTTCCTATTCTCATGAGACCAGATAGAATTAATTAAACTGGTCAGTCTGGGTTTTTTACTAGTCATTTGATTATATTAATTAGGGATGGTTCAAATGTCATGCTCCAAGACATAAAATGATTCCTGACATACACAAGGAATCATCCATACCATGTTCAACATTGCCCAGTTGGCTAGATGAATTATTTTGTGTGTGATCAGCAGAATCACCCACAGAAGCAGTGAATAACCTCAGTAGCCAATCATGTTATCCGGATGGCCTATCAGAGTAAACACCCTGCCATCTTTTCCACAATTCTGAAATACCCTAGAATGTCCTTGAAATCATCAGACAGTACCGGCTAACCAATGCTATGGCATCTCTTCCAAATATACTGTGGAAAGATGCAAACCCTAACAGGTTTAATGCAACTTACAGATAAGCATATTGGCCAATCAGATATTTTCCCATCCCTCCTTTCACTTAACCCTTTTCCAGTCCATAACATTACAGTCAGTGGAATATCACTAACATCTCACACTCATTTTAATTGCACAAGGACCCCAAATTGTATTACATGTGGCACTGGAGAGGTGTTGAGTCTATTTCCAGTTAAGCCTGGAGTCTGACAAAGATGTATATACTGCTCATTACAGAAAATACATTAATCATGTAATGATTCATGAGCTATTCATCTGTAAGGCATGCAAAACCTGTCCATGTTCAGAGTTCCTTTCTAAATTTAGATCCTACAGTAGTTCACTTTAAAAGAAATATTAATTACCAATCGGGAACATTAGTCTTTGAGAAGAAATAGAAGGTCTTAGAATTCTAATTAGTTCAGAAAGCTTTGAATAAGTACAGCCAACTTTAAATACTAAGATTAATTTTTGATTATGTATTCCACTAATTAAGAAATACTTTTAGTATTTAGTATTTTAGTATTTACTTTTAGTAGTAAATTGTAGAGTTCTACTAAGTACACCTAATACGCTTCAAGGCCTCAGCTGTTTGTGTTTGTTTGGTTGGTTGGTTTTGTTTTGTTTTTTTGGTGACAATAAGAATTGAAAAAACAATTAGAATTGTGTGTCTGCCTAGGAAATGCTAAAGATTTGGATTTTGTAGTCTTGCCTCCAGTAGAGCTTTATATAACTACACTCTATGAAATCCCATCAACACCTAAGGAGCTAACATGTGGCAAAGAGGTGGTTCTACAAGATGTCACGTGTTCTGACTATTCACTGAGATAATGCCAATATAATCGCCATGCTCAATCCATGTAATTAATGTGGTTTAGGAAGGGTTTAATGGTAATTCTATATTGAAGCATCAAATTAAATGTTGAGATAATACAACTCATAAATTGGACTCAAGTTTCCAAAAGGACCTCAGCTTTGCCTTTAAATATGTACTCAAAGTTTTGCATGCCACACAGATATTTTTCAGTTGAAGACAAAAGAATTGGCAAGCGCAAAACTCAGAGTTAAGCACGTGACAAGCCAGTTTGTGGGCATAACATTTTGTTTGCAGGCGTACATGCTATTCAAGTTTTCAGATGTTTGTTTGCACCAAATTAAAACCCTGATTTTTAAGCAGAAGCCTCATAGTAATACCACTTAGTTTGTTTGCAATAGCAGCCATGTTTTAGGGCTTATTTTCCATGTCATTACTAGGCCTCAATTCAGCAAGGTATTGAAGCATATGCCTAACACCATCTACAGTTACATGCTTCAGTACCTTGCTGAATTGGGGCCCTAATGAGCAAAATTGACTGCGAGTACTCATGCTCTTCTCAGTGATCCAGCAGGGACCTGTTTGCCCACCAGAGTATCAATCTCTGTTAGACAGATCTAATGCTTATGCTCCAAGGGTGAACTGAAATTCTAACTACTATTGACGCGCTGACAAAAAGAACAGGGAAAACTTTTCTACTCTGGAATTGCCATATGCAAACTGGAGAAGATCTAGATGGCCCGAATAGAAACAAAATGCTATTTTATCTGTTTTGCCTCCTCCAGGAGTCGAACTAATAATAAAGGAAACATTTCTCCTGTGCTAGAATCAAACTTCAAAGCAAATCTTTGAATGAATTAATCATTTGCCAACCTAGCGACTTGGCAATGTTTGCATGAGGGTGAGAAGTTGACGGCTATACTCCTTTGCCTTCTCTCAGCTCACAGCGTGCTCTTGAGCAAGGAACAGCAAACAGTCCCACTGTCTGACTTACGTTTTGCAACTGAGTTTTAAGTTCAAAATAGGTTGATAAAAGTTCTGTAAGACCAATTAAGCACTAGTTTCCTGTGATATAGATTACACTTCTGTGAACAATAGGTAGCACTGATATGATAATGAGTTGATTGTCTCCCAACAGCAGTTCTAGAACTGAAAACTATTTCTATTCACAAAAAGAAAAGGAGTACTTGTGGCACCTTAGAGACTAACCAATTTATTTGAGCATGAGCTTTCGTGAGCCACAGCTCACTTCATCGGATGCATACTGTGGAAACTGCAGAAGACATTATATACACAGAGACCATGAAACAATACCTCCTCCCACCCCACTCTCCTGCTGGTAATAGCTTATCTAAAGTTATCATCAAGTTGGGCCATTTCCAGCACAAATCCAGGTTTTCTCACCCTCCGCGCCCCCCCCCCCCACACACACACAAACTCACTCTCCTGCTGGTAATAGCCCATCCAAAGTGACCACTCTCTTTAAAATGTGTATTTCCAGCACAAATCCAGGTTTTCTCACCCACCCACCCCCTTTTTTCAAAAAACCACACACACAAACTCACTCTCCTGCTTGTAATAGCTTATCCAAAGTGATCACTCTCCTCACAATGTGTATGAAAAACAAGGTGGGCCATTTCCAGCACAAATACGGGTTTTCTCACCCTCCCACCCCCTTTTTTCAAAAAAACACACACACAAAAGCTCACTCTCCTGCTGGTAATAGCTTATCCAAAGTGACCACTCTCCCTACAATGTGCATGATAATCAAGGTGGGCCATTTCCAGCACAAATCCAGGTTTTCTCACACACACCCCCCCCCCACACACACACAAACTCACTCTCCTGCTGGCAATAGCTCATCCAAACTGACCACTCTCCTTACAATGTGCATGATAATCAAGGTGGGCCATTTCCAGCATAAATCCAAGTTTAACCAGAACGTCGGGGGAGGGGGGGAGGGGGTTAGAAAAAAACAAGGGGAAATAGGCTACCTTGCATAATGACTTAGCCACTCCCAGTCTCTATTTAAGCCTAAATTAATAGTATCCAATTTGCAAATGAATTCCAATTCAGCAGTTTCTCACTGGAGTCTGGATTTGAAGTTTTTTTGTTGTAAGATAGCGACTTTCATGTCTGTGATTGCGTGACCAGAGAGATTGAAGTGTTCTCCGACTGGTTTATGAATGTTATAATTCTTGACATCTGATTTGTGTCCATTTATTCTTTTACGTAGAGACTGTCCAGTTTGACCAATGTACATGGCAGAGGGGCATTGCTGGCACATGATGGCATATATCACATTGGTGGATGTGCAGGTGAACGAGCCTCTGATAGTGTGACTGATGTTATTAGGCCCTTTGATGGTGTCCCCTGAATAGATATCTGGGCACAGTTGGCAACGGGCTTTTTGCGAATACAGACTAATACGGCTGTTACTCTGAAACCTATTTCTATTCAAGTCCTGACCTCAATTATAACATGGTCTTGTTCAGTTCATTTGTCCCCCCCTGGGTCGGATTCTTTTCTCATATGCACAGATTTTACAGCAGTGTAATTAGTGTCTTCAGTAGAGTTACTCCCAATTTACAACAGCCTGAGAAAAGACTCAAGCCCCATCAAGTAGAGGATTACTGTTCTACTTATGAACTACAGTGAGTAGAAGATTGTTTCACAAAAGAGGACCCTTTTGTTCAGAATTTGTATTGTTGGTATCTCTAAAGCTATTACTGTTACTATCTGCGAGCACAAGGTCAAAACATCATAAATTACTCTAAGTAAATTACATTTTTCACATTCCTTTTCAGATACCATTGATTATTTTATGAAAAGTAGTTGTTCATAGTAATGCTTTTTTTCCAGATAAAATTGTCTTAACCCATCCTAGAATATTTCTAGTACATAGGGTTGCCAACTATCTAATCGCACAAACCCAAACACCCTTGCCCCGCCCCTGCCCCACCCCTTCTCCAAGGCCCCCCCTCTGCTCACTCCATCCCCCCTCCCTCCATCGCTTGCCCTCCCCCACCCTCACTCACTTTCACTGAGCTGGGGCTGGGAGTGCGGGCTCTGGGCTCGGGGGTGGGCCGAGGGGTTCAGAGTGTGGGAGGGGGCTCTGGGCTGGGGCAGGGGGTTGGGATGCAGGAGGGGGTGTGAGTTCTGGGACGGAGTTTGGGTGCAGAAGGGGGCTAAGGAGTTGGGGTGTGAGAGGGGGTGAGGGGTGTGGGCTCTGGCTGGGCAACACTTACCTCAGGCGGCTTCTTGAAGAGACCGGCATATCCAGCTCCTAGGCAGAGAGGTCAAGGGGCTCTGCGTACTTCTCCTGCCTGCAGCACTGCACCCGCAGCTCCCATTGGCTGTGGTTCCCAGTTAATGGGAGCTGTAGAGTCAGTGCTCAGGGTGGGGGCAGCACACAGAGACCATCCTGGCCGCCCTTGTGCTTAGGAGCCAGATGGAGAGGCCAGTCACTTCCGGGATCCACGGCAGGTAGGGAGCCTATCTTATCCCTGCTGCATCACTGTTTTTTTAACGGCCTATTAAAATCTCCCGGATTGGTTTCAGTGGCCTCCAGGAGATCAAGACCGATTCCGGGAGACTCCACGCCAGTCTGGGAGGGTTGGGAAATCTACTTGTACATTACACAGAGGCAAGTACTATCCCAGATACTAGCCGAGGGGTTAGTAATTTTGGTGATCTGCATAATCAGAACCTCAAACAAAGTCACAAAATCAGGCACAATCCAAAATGTCAGGGCACATGATCACCTAAAGGTTGATCCAACATTCATGAACTAAACATGTTAATTATGTAGCTACAGAAATCAGTGCTCTCTTGGAGAGGAAGTCTCAAATTACTACTTTGGAAAATAGTTTTGATGAAATATGACTTTCTTTTGTAAAAATTCAAACCAATGTGCAAAACATTATGAAGTGTTAAAATACCACAATATGCGTATCACAAGATATTCCCAGGTTTTTAAAATCTCCATCCTCTGAAGCGTTAGGCATGGCCTCAACTGGAGATGGGACATTGGATGGGGCGGGCCAGATCTCTGAGGGGTCACTGACCATTCTTTTTCAGGTGCCTGGCTGGCTGGTTATTTCTTGGGACTAAATGCGGGGTCAGGAAGGATTTTCCCCCAGATTGGCTGTGGCCGTGGATTTTTTGTCTTCCTCTGCAGTATGGAGTGCAGGTCACTTTCCAAGGTCTTCTGGGTATGCATCAGTCAACTCCCTGCCATTGCGGGGGCTTGAGCACTGGTGCACCTTAGTCCCGCCTATCCTCTGACGGTGGCGCATAGCAGTCTAGTCTCCTGCGGGCTGTAATACTTTGGTCTGATTTCAGTTTCTGGGATTAGTGGCGGTGGTGGCCCGTGATAGACATGAGGTCAGCCTAGATGATCTGGCCTTAAACTCTGATTATGTGACGCAGATATACAAGTAATTTGCATGCCTGTGGAAGGAAGGAAGGACTTGTGGTTAAAGCTCTGATCTAGGACTCAGGAGATGCAAGTTCATTTCCTCGCTCTGTCACAGACTTTGTGTGATCTTGGGCTGCCACAATTTCGCTCTATTTCAATTCTGAAACTCAATGGTGTAGAGAGGATATGTTAATTAACATATGCACTGATGCAACACAGTGATGGGGCCCATATAAGTACTGACAGAGATTATTACGTGCAGCATGGTAGGGGACAAAGGGAATCACAGAAAAGGGAAACTCTTCAACAGGAGCAGAAAAAGCTTATTTAAATATCCTTTAATCTCTAGCAGGAATCTGGGATCTTTTCATCAGCATATAGCATGACTAAAAAACAAGGCAGAGCATTAAAGAAAGATGCAACCAGCTAAAGGAAAAATATAACATCTTGCTTTCTCTAAGATCTATGCATTGCGGAAGGATCTTGACATTAAAAAACAGGAAGATGGCCAGCAGCCACGCCGATAGCAAAGTTACAAAAACAGCTTGAAGGTGTGTGATTAATATTACTCAGAGAAGTCAGAGAGTAGCATCTGCTCTCTTGATTTTATACTAGAGGTATTTTCAAGTAAAGCACTGAATGAACAAGAGAGACAATACAAAAAGATGACTTTGCTCTCATGGAAAGAGAACCAAGTTCAAGAACTATGACAGTGATATAAAAATAATCACTCCAATCACGTATAGCCTTATCACCTCACACCCCAGGCTGTGCTTTAAAGTATTGTGAACAGAGCTAAAGAAAATACATCCATCAAAACTAGGTTTCTATGGAAAACACCTTTTTGACTCAACCAAAAATGTTCATAGAGAAGTGTTGCCTTCTCTCCCTTTACAATCCTTCCTCCCTTTTCCAATGGGGAAAAGGAGTAAAAGAGTGAGTGAAAATGCTGGGGAAGGGAGAAATAAAAATAAATGAATTAAATTTAGTTTTGTTTCAAGCTTTTTTTATCAAAACCCCAAAGTTGCAGGAAAATGTTAGTGTTTTAAAATGTCTTCACAAAACATTTGTCTCAATCTAGACATGTGATGCTGAATAACAACTACCTCTGCCCCTACTAGCTGGAGCATCCAGCCTGATGATATTTATACTGTTTTCTCCATAGGCTGGACTAATGATACTGCTTCTTTGCCTCACAGGATTGAAGCCAGATTCTGCACTGCCTCCCATAGTCAATTTGCCCCTGTACAACACGTATAGAGAATAAAATCCAGATCAAACTTCTCCTCGCCCTTACTCTGGGAGCTACCTTTTGCACCCACTGTGCATTGGTGCCAATAACTACACAAGGTGCAGGGCAGTGGAGAGTCAGGCCTCAGTGGTTTAGGAGTTAAATTTGTTAATCCAGTTCCTGGGGCCACAGACAGGCAGTTCACTGGTGATTATTAGCTGTTATGACTTTTTCCTGGGCTGGAATGTGGAGAATGGAGGGTGCTGGATAGGAGATGATAGGATTAGCCTGAAGGGTGTAATGGAATCTGTTAGAAGAAGCTTGCTGATGTCACAGTGTGGTATAATGGAAGGTATAACTGTACAAGGAGTCTATACTGGTGCCTAACGGCCTACCGCAGCTCTGCTTTTAGATGTCAGTTTTGGTAACACTGTGTGCTTTCAATGCTCTGTAAGGCACACACGCTGTAACGTGTAAAATAAAAGCTGGGAAAATATAAACAGTGCATGCTTGAAGCATGCCAGCAGTACTCATTGGCTCTAAGTTGCGGCAAATAATTAGTGTGAAACAAAAAGTTGAACTAAGAGGTCCAAAAGAACTAAAATTAGTAACATGCCAGAGGAGAACATGGTCATAGCCGAAGGCAAGGAAACAGTTGATGGAGGTTGTGATTACGGCAGCCAAAAGATAAATCCCCTGTTCCCCATGCTGAATTCTGTTTAACAAATAAATTAGTAATGTTGTCAATAGCAGCAGCAGCAGCGGTTCCACCAGGGCTGACTTAGAAAGGGGTGAGACAGGATGCTATAACCTTGACTTAATGGGACTCTAACAGCTGCTTTGGGTATAGAGTGGTTGAGGGCCGCACACTGCTGCTATTTCTGTCCTACTGCTCCCATTGACATTCTAGCCGCTGTATGTAGTGGGGGGGCGGGGCAGCTGTCCTTAGTCATTTGCTGTCACTCTAAGATGCTTCACTGGCAATTTTTACACTGATGTGCCCTTTTACTCCTTTTGTATATTTGAATGGCCTCCACTGAAGTTTCTATGAAAGGAAAGGGGAACTGACACCATCCATAGCAAACGAGTGGACTGCTGCCTTTAATTCAGGGCTCAGGGCCGTCTATAAGGCACGGTGCTGAGATGAGGACAGGGAATCACTCTCCCTCCTGGGGAAAAAAAAAGAGCATGCAGAGCATGCATCTGCTGCTGCACCCCTTTTCATGGGGCACCCCTTCTTCCCTCCACTGCGGAGCTGACAGCTGCATCAGGGTAAGGGCAAGAGAAACAACCCCACTTCCAGCCAGCTCCCTTTGAGGCACCTTGCCTCCTGGGTGAGGAGGGAAGATACATTTCTTAACCCTGAGGGCAGGAACCACATTTGTGACTTGTCCTGCTGGAGCACACACAAGAGGCAGCAAAGGCTCCTTGTGACCTCCCTGGTGGTACTAGGTAGACCAAGCAGAATGCAGGCAGATGCACTGCAATATGTCCAGTTGAGTCTGCATTTTCTCCACATCTCTGGAGAAAAAGCTTCCAACTGTCCCAAGCAATGGAGTAGTTTTATTATATGCGGGAAGAATATCAAGGAGGATGTAGACTGAAACTACGACATCAGTTTTATTGATCAGCCCTTGCTCACAGTAGATTTGAACCCAGGTTTCAAAGAGATGAAAACTCAGGGCTGGGATTCTGTGCTTATTGACGTTAGTGGTAAAATTCCCATTGATTCCAATGGTGCAAGATCAGGGCTCTAGTGCATTCACCCAGTGCATGCATCACTATGTATCTCACTCCCACTTTCTGATTTTTATGGCCAAGTGAAATCCAATAGACTGGCTGCCTTGACAGGCTCATAGATATTTAGATATTTAGGTCAGAAGGGACCATTATGATCATCTAGTCTGACCTCCTGCACAACGCAGGCCACAGAATTTCACCCACCACTCCTGCAAAAATCCTCACACCTATATCTGTGCTATTGAAGTCCTCAAATCATAGTTTAAAGACTTCAAGAAGCAGAGAATCCTCCAGCAAGTGACCCATGCCCCATGCTACAGAGGAAGGTGAAAAACCTCCAGGGCCTCTTCCAGTCTCCCCTGGAGGAAAATTCCTTCCCGACCCCAAATATGGTGATCAGCTAAACCCTGAGCATATGGGCAAGATTCACCAGCCAGATACTACAGAAAATTCTTTCCTGGGTAACTCGGATCCCACCCCATCTAATATCCCATCACAGGCCATTGGGCCTATTTACCATGAATATTTAATTACCAAAACCATGTTATCCCATCATACCATCTCCTCCATAAACTTATCGAGTTTAATCTTAAAGCCAGATAGGTCTTTTGTCCCCACTGCTTCCCTTGGAAGGCTATTCCAAAACTTCACTCCTCTGATGGTTAGAAACCTTCATCTAATTTCAAGTCTAAACTTCCTGGTGGCTAGTTTATATCCATTTGTTCTTGTGTCCACAGTGGTACTGAGCTTAAATAATTCCTCTCCCTCTCCGGTATTTATCCCTCTTTTATATTTATAGAGAGCAATCATATCTCCCCTCAACCTTCTTTTAGTTAGGCTAAACAAGCCAAGCTCCTTGAGTCTCCTTTCATAAGACAAGTTTTCCATTCCTTGGATCATCCTAATAGCCCTTTTCTGTACCTGTTCCAGTTTGAAATCATCCTTCTTAAACATGGGAGATCAGAACTGCACACAGTATTCCAGGTGAGGTCTCACCAGTGCCTTGTATAACGGTACTAAAACCTCCTTATCCCTACTGGAAATACCTCTCCTGATGCATCCCAAGACTGCATTAGCTTTTTTCACGGTCATATCACATTGGCGGCTCACAGTCATCCTATAATCAACCAATACTCCAAGGTCCTTCTCCTCCTCCGTTACTTCTAATTGATGCGTCCCTAGCTTATAACTAAAATTCTTGTTATTAATCCCTAAATGCATGACATTACACTTCTCACTATTAAATTTCATCCTATTACTATTACTCCAGTTTACAAGGTCATCCAGATCCTCCTGTAGGGTATCCCGGTCCTTCCCTAAATTGGCAATACCTCCCAGCTTTGTATCATCCGCAAACTTTATTAGCACACTCCCACTTTTTGTGCCGAGGTCAGTAATAAAAAGATTAAATAAGATTGGTCCCAAAACCAATCCTTGAGGAACTCCACTGGTAACCTCCCTCCAGCCTGACAGTTCACCTTTCAGTAGGACCCGTTGTAGTCTCCCCTTAACCAATTCCTTATCCACCTTTCAATTTTCATATTGATCCCCATCTTATCCAATTTAACTAATAGTTCCCCATGTGGCACGGTATCAAATGCCTTACTAAAATCTTGGTAAATTAGATCCACTCTCCACTGCTCAGGAGAGCACTGGAAGGTGTGATAGCTCATATTATTTTAAAATAAATGATATTGCAGCAGAAACTTATTCCTGAATCAGACACATTAGCTTAATTGAAAAAGATAACGGGAACCTACATATGTTTCCAGAGGCTTGTATCCCCAGGAAGACAAGAAGTTATAAAAAGATTGGGTGGGCTATAGCTTTCAGGAGTCATTTACATTTTAAGCACTATGAGTAGCAATTCTAACCCGGAACGATATAATTGACAAAGGCCTCTGTGTTCTCAGATAGTCACTGTAGTTCTGTAGAAGAACAGAGGCAGACTCTGTAAGAATCCACTCTGTTACAGCAGTCTCAATTCTCTATGATAGATAAATGTACAATTAATAACATGTGTTTCTCCCACACACTCCCTTAGTTCCCTGAGAATCAAAATAGATTCCTCTATAATCATGATAGATGGTTTTGCATGTTGCCAGCAGCCAAATTAAATGTGTTATTTTTATTCTTAATTCATACAGAAGGGAGAGAAATGAGAATAAATAACAATCCAGTAATTAAATCTCATGGGCACACAGACTGCCTCAAATGGGAAAGAAAAATATTTTTCCATAACTGCTATCCTATGCTAAATGCCTCATAATTGCTATTCAAGAATATATCAAGGGTTTGTTTTTTTCTAACATCTTCTTTGTTTCTATTTGTGATCAGATTGCAAATTAGGTTGCACTGTACTTTTACTTTCAACATCACTGCAGAAATCCTTAGACTCATACATAGGTCAAGACCGAAAGGTAGATAGATCTGAAAGGATAATCTCTGGAGTCAGACAATGGTAATTATCTTTTGAAAAGATCTTCAAAGTTTCAAGTATTTGTTTTTGTTCCACATCAGAATGAAAACTAAGCCTTTCAAAAGTTTTCATGAAACAGAATGTTGTCAAAATGGCAGCTTTCTGACCGAAAAGGTCAGGTTTGGGTCTCTCTGTATACAGCATGTTTGACTCCTTTAATGCTCCTACTACCTGGGAGCTTCAAGTCAACCTCAAATCAAATAAAAAGGATCTTCATTAGAGGGGTGGTCTGACGCTTCCATTCACAACTGGGGTGGAGGGATAGAGGAGTCACAACGTAGCTCTGACATACCTCCATAATCCCTATGGCTTCCAGGCTGTTCCTGTGAATGCCAAACCACCTGCACCGTTGTATTTCCCATTGCAGTAAGGAAACAAAGCAGTAGGATCCTGTTCTTTAAACGGAAAGTTTCTAAAGCAAATCCTAACTCATCAAACCCATATTACTGTAAATAAATTGTCTTCTATTTCATACGTAGAAAAAAGAGACTAGGATCAATTAATAATGATGGAACTTGAGTGATATATCCTCCACATTACATAACAGGCTGAAGCCTCAGGATCATCTGAGCGACAGGAACAGAACATCACATCATTAAAAAATATATGTAGATAAAGATAGACAGAGGAATAACATGGAGAATTGAAATCCATACACACCTCATGTACATGTACAAATCATTACACATATATTTCTCCAGGTTATCATCACACGTATATTCCTCCTGCAGGACTTTCCAGCGTGTCTTCTGCTCTCTTTGTCTTGTAGACTGTAAGTTATTTGGGGCCTTCACTTTATACAGCACTAAGCACACTGTCACCACACTAATGTTTGCTAACAATAATAATATTAACAAGGAGGGAGGAACACAAGCCAGAAAAGAAAAAGAACAGGTCAAAGAATATTTAAATAAGTTAGATGTAGTCAAATTGGCAGGGCCTAACAAAATTCGCCTTTGGATACTTCAGGAACTAGCTGAAGTAATCTCGGACCCATTAATAATTATCTTCAAGAACTCATGGACCATGGGTGAGGTCCCAGAGGACTGAAAAGAGCAAAAACGGTAGCTATCTTGAAAAAGGGTAAATAAAGAGGACCTGGGGTATTATAGACCTGGAAAGATACTGGAAAAAATTATAAATCAATCAATCTCTATGATCATAGGGTGATAAGAAATAGCCAACATAGATTTGTCAAGAACAAATCATGCCAGACCAACCTAATTTCCTTTTTTGACAGGGTTACTGGTCTAATGGATGGGGGGAAGCAGCAAACACCTTGAGTTGAGAAAGGCTTTGGAAGGTCCCACATGACATTCTCATAAACAAACTAGAGAAATGTGGTCTAGATGAAACTATTACAAGGTGGGTGCACAACTGGTTGAAAAAATATACTCAAAAAGTAGTTATTAATATGGGAGGTGATTGTCCTGCTCTACTTGGCATTGGTGATGCCTTAGCTGGAGTTCTGTGTTCAGGTTTGGGCACAAGGAAGATGTGGACAAATTGGAAAAAGTCTAGAAGAGAGCTACAAAAATTATAAAATGTTTAGAAATCCTGACCTATGGAGAAAGGTTAAAAAACTGGTTCAGTTCAGTTTCGGATTCAGTCTATGAGGAAAGGATTAAAAACTGGACATGTTAAGTCTTGAGAAAAGAAGACTGAGGGGGACACCTGATAACGGTTTTCAAATAAGTTGAGGGCTGTCATAAACATCATGGTAATCAATTGTTCTCCTTGTCCGCTGAAGGTATGAAAACTAAATGGCTTACTCTGCAGAAATAGAGATTAAGGTTAGATATTAGGAAAAGCTTTCTAACTATAAAGACATTTAAGTACTGGAATAGGTTATAAAGGGAGGTTGTTGAAGCCCCATCACTAGAGATTTTAAAGAACGCCTGTCAGAAATGGCCTTGGTTTACTTGTTCCAGCCTCACCATGGAGTGATGAACTATATGACCTCTCAAGGTCCCTTCCAGCTCTCTATTTCTATGATTTTGAAGTAAATTAATAAACTAACCCTCCCACAAGTCTCAAAGACACAGAAGTGTATGCTGGCTCCCTAGACCACGGCAGATGCACTCAACATGATATAAAGAGCTATAAACAAAGACACCAGATTCAAGTAAATACAAATCACTTCTTCAAATTAGACCTTTAGTTATTTAATGGCCAATAAGCTTGAGAGTTTCCTTCTTGAGTTTTGACAAGGTCTTAGGAGCTGCACCCATGGATTAACTGCCCCTCCCCACACAAAAATATATGGATATAGGTTCACCACCACTACCCCCAGCTCATTTTCCTCCTTAAAAAGCTTTGAAAGCTTTCCACCAATCAGATTTCTTCAAAGCTGAACAAAGTCCACCTGAAGATCATGTATCAGGTCCAAGCCTCTTTAGAGCACAGAGGCAAAAAGTGATCATTTTAGTCAATTGTATAATTTATTACTGTAAGATCCCTCTTTATTTCAATATATGCCAATAGGCTTTTGATTGCCTGGAATGGCCTTTTTCCCCCTCTGATCAGTCTGGATTTAGCAAAGGATTCAGCAGCTAGATATAAATGCCATACAAGGACAAAAGAAGTTTCAGAAGTTCATCTTCTCTACAAGCCCTTACAGAAAACTTTGAGTGGAACAACACAAGGATTTAGCATAACTAAGGTCAATTCATCAAAAATATCATACATTAATGCAACAAAAATGGATTTCAGTCAATCATAGCTTAGAAAAATGCAACGTTAGCTAAAGTCTCTTGTAACCAAATGACACTGATAACCTTTATTGACACAATGTTCAAGCTTTACAGAAAAGTCCTATCGAATTTAACATAAAATTATGGCCTTTCAGTAGGGCTTTGTGGATCTTCCTATAGAATTTAATAGAGAATTATATTCCATCAAAATAATTCTATAGGATGGTTTTTAAAACCTACAGAAATAATCTCTATTAAATGTATATCTAATATTCTATACCCTATTCTACATTAAGTAATTTATACTAATATTAAGTAATTTATACTAAAACTTGTTGGTTTTGTCCCTATTAAATTAATTCTGTGAGATTTTTTGTAGAGGAGGGACTCACTACTGGACATGCCCCCTCACAGCTTCCTTCAGGGCTGTGGTTCACTGGATTCCCCCTGGAGTTCTGCAACAAATCCCAAAAGTGAAAACTTAAAACACTTCTGCCCTTCCCAGACTTGAGCTTCAGTCTTTCACAAGTCTTCCCTGATATGCTGCTCCTCAGCTGAACACTGTCAGCCCAGGGCTGCCTTCCTGGAGATGTGCCCCTATTTTGAGACCCCCTGCAGGAGGTAACTCTCCTCCTGGGGCTTCTCCCAGTTCTGGTCTCTCCTGACAGCTCCCAGGCTGCTTTCAGAAAGGAATAGAGGTAGAAGTAAAGGTGGTAGGGTAGCATTGTACATCAATGATGTAGTAATGGTAAAGAAATAAGAAGTGATAGTGTGGACAAAACAGAATTTGTTTGGGTCAGAATCATTCCGGGGAAGAATCATAAAAGGGATTCTACTGGGATAGTGTTAGGAGACTGCTATAAACTCCCAGAGTTGGACTTGGGTATGGATAGAGATCTCTTTAATATTGTTAGAAAGATAAGTACTTCTGGGTCACAAATGGATCATAATGGGAGACTTCAACTTCCTGGACATAGACTAGAGAACAAATGCTAAAACACTGATAGGGTCCAATTAGTCCTGCTTGTGATAGATGACAGTTTTCTTTATCAAATAGTCACTGAATCAACAAGTGGTGCAATTTTAGACTTGGTTTTGGTAAGTAGCGAGGACATCAAAGAAGAGCTGGTCATGGACATAACCTTGGATCTAGTGATTATGAGTTTAAATTAGATATAAGCATAATCAAATCCAGATCATCAACTTCATGTTTTTTTTATTTCAAAAGGAAATCAAGGGAATTAGTTAAATAAATCACCTGGATTGGAAAACTCAAGGATTTAAATGTGGAGGAAGCTTGGAATTTCTTTAAATCAATTGTACAAAATCTATCTGCAATTTTCAGAGTGGTAGCATGTTAGTGTGTATCAGCAACAACAACGAGGAGTCCTTGTGGCACCTTAGAGACTAACAAATGTATTTGGACATAACCTTTCGTGGGCTAAAACCCACTTCATCAGATGCATGGAGTAGAAAAATACAGTAAACAGTATAAATTTTACAGCACATGAAAAGATGGGAGTTGCCTTACCAAGTGCAGGTGGGGAGGAGATGTTCAGTGCTAATGAGGCCAATTCAATTAAAAGTGCAAGTGGTCTATTCTCAACAGTTGACAAGAAGGTGTGAGTATCAGCAGAGGGAAAATTACTTTTTGTAGTGACCTATCCACTCCCAGTCTTTGTTCAGGACTAATTTGATGGTGTACAGTTTGCAAATTAATTCCAGTTCTGCAGTTTCTCATTGGAGTCTGTTTTTGAAGTTTTTTTGTTGAAGAATTGCCAGTGTTAAGTCTGTTATTGAGTGTCCAGGGAGATTGAAGTGTTCTCCTACTGGTTTTTGAATGTTACAATTCTTGGTGTCTGCTTTGTGTCCATTTATTCTTTTGTCCGGATTGGCCAATGTACATAACTGACCCCCCACTTGGTAAGGCAACTCCCATCTTTTCATGTGCTGTAATATTTATACTGCTTACAGTATTTTTCACTCCAAGCATCTGGATTTTAGCCCGCGAAAGCTTATTCCCAAATAAATTTGTTAGTCTCTAAGCTGCCACAAGGACCCCTTGTTGTATCTGCAATTTGTATCCAAAGCATGGAAAAAACTTGCAGGGAAAGATTCCAGACCCAACTGAATGAATAACCCCCTCAAAAATGTCATTAGGAGTAAGCAGAGAGCCTACAAAGAATGGACTGATCAGCAAAATAAGCTACATCTTGGAGGTTAGAAAATACAGGAATAAAGTGAGAACTGCTAAAAGCCAACCTGAACTATCACTTGGCAAGGAAATTAAAACAAATAATAATATGTTTTAGTTATATAACTAAAAACAGAATACGGAAGGATGAGGTTGGGTCGCTAGGCAGTGTAAAAGGGGAAAAGATTAAGGATAATCTAGGTATAGTCTCAAAACTAAATGAATACTTTGCCTTGATCTATCAAGCAGACAACACAGCAAAATGAATGCAAGAATTAAAACATTAAGTTGAATTCTTAACCCAAGTGATAACCAATTATGCCACTTAAGCAAGAGAGCTTGATGGGGAAAATTGGAACAAAGAAAAATCAAATAGGCTGCATGATTCTGAGTGGATTACAGTTTAGACTAGAAGGGAGTAGACAATGGGAAGCCAGCAAGAGAGCCATTACAATAAGCCATTTGAAAGAACATCACTGCATGCTGCAGGATCTTAACTGTATCAATAGCTAAATAGGCATGAATTTGTAAGATGCTTAACAAGTGATGAAGATGTGTTTAAATGTGTCTGAGGATGAAAAGGAAAATCAGTCAAAAGAGATATCCAGCTTGGATACTACAGCAGCAGAAGGCTGGTAATATAAAAGAAATTAGTGTCAAAGGATGACACTCAAGTGCAGAAGACATGACCAAAAAATAATTTCCTTTTTGTCCAAGTTAAGTAATTAGCAGGCAACCAGGCATATGCATCTTTCCATCTCCCCAGCATGTCAATTACTCACTTTTCACATTCATTGAATGCCAAATCAGTCCACTTTACACCCATTTTATAGCCAATGTCTATATCACTGCTGATTCATCCCACAGACTAACCCAGGAGTTGTACCCACTTATCCAGGCTCCATCTGCTGGAATTTGGCCAATGGGCTATAATCCTGGGCAGAGGAGAAACAGGAAGTATGAATGGTGCACTATTAATGGAATGGAGGAGTTGGCACAGAAACACTCACTTGGGAAGGTGAACAGATCTTTACCACAATAAAACTGAAATAGACACTGGCTTACAGTAACTTCTCCTTAATTTACTAGTCAAGGCTCTCTGCACAGAGCTCATCCCAACCTTGATTTGTCCTGAACCCCCTTTGGATAAGATTTCCCAACGGTTTACCCAACAGGAGAGAAAATCCTCCTCCTTATGTTGCAGGGCCCTGTCATCTCTCCACCCCAGTTTCCCACTCCCACTTCAGTCAGCTTTTCCTGCCCAGCCCAGTCTTCCACTTCCCAGAATGGTTCTGCCAGTCTCCCAGGGAGTGGCCACAAGCAACAGCTGCCCCCTGTGGTGCGGTTGGGAACTATAGCTCCCCTTTCACTTTCCCTTTGAACAAGGCACTAGATAGTTTTAAACATGTTTTTAGCATGTGACTATCACTCTACATAACACCAGTACTAAAAATGTGGCCTCATGTTTCCACAGTCCTACACAAAGTAACTCTGGGTAGTAGTCTAGATGAAAATACATGAGTAAGAGAGCCTGTTTCAAAGACACTTAAGTCAGAAAGCGAGTTGGACAAAGTCTACTTTATTATGATCCATATGGCAAAAAAGCAGCTGTACTATAATATTAGTTATTTTAGCGCTTAAAGGAGACTTAGATGATCTCTTTGGATTAAGTGGGTTTTGAAAGGTGGCAATAGCCTTTTATAGAGTCAAAGCTTTTTCATTAATAGAACATGTCTGGGTATGAGGAAGCGTTAGATCTTTATCTCTGATTCAAGGAGACCTGCCTTTAACTAAGAGAATTTTTCTGTAGACTTTTCTTGTTATGGTTTGGAAACTGTGCAAAGCACGAAATAGATTTTTTCTTTAAATTCTGTGTCCTGCTTAGGTAAGGACTTAGCATGCAAGTATCTTGTGGCACCTTAGATATGACATCAGTAAAACACTGTCAGAAAGACTATGTGCAGAAGAAGAGTTTATACATTAGGGGCTAATTTTCCTCTCTGATATAAATAGATGATTCCCGCTGAATTAGCTGCCCATGGGGGCATCCATCTATCAGCAAAATGTGACCTCATAGTCTTGAAGAGACTGAGGGAGGAAGTTTTACATGGCTGAGCATTACTACAGAAGCAACCAAAGTTGCTGTTGCACAGAAAGCAGCCTCCAAAACCAGTGTTCAAGTTGATCAAGCCCTTTTGCGCCCCTCTGCCTAATCTATAAAAAGGACCACATGGGCTAGACTTTCAGCAGAACTTTATAACTGTATCTTCCCTGCTTCACTCAGACTCCTCATAAAGGCCATACTTTTAAAATCAAAAAATTAATGGACAGGATTCCAACATAACCCGCAACCCACCTCCACTCTCACTCTCCAACACCAGCAATAATGTGAGAAGGTATACAAATGCATCCTCCTTTCCCCTGTTATAAATGTGAACCCATCGAAGGAGTCATGTAGCAGCAGGATAACCAGCATTAAGAGCATTACAGTAATCTGGTCTGCTTGTGATAAAGTCATGGATAAGAGGATAAGACCGAGTGCTACTGTGTGTGTGTGAGAGAGAGAGAGAGAGAGAGAGAAGGGACTCAGGAAATATTTTTTCAGTGTTTTTCAGTGTTAAGACTGGAATCCATGATGACCCTGAGATTTCTGAAACACTCAACTATTAAACAATTTAAGCCAAAAAATAGGCAATTGTCAGCAGTTGTCCAATCTAGGTTTAATTCAAGCATAGCCAATTAAAAAGCCAACCAAGACCGACCAAATTTCAATCAGATGGTTTCATAGCACAGAAGCTGCAGTTCTGGGATTTCCAAAACAGACATTCATTCCATTAAAGGCATAGCAATGAAAGTCCAGTGTGTTGAAGACTATGAAGACTGGGCTGGAATTGCAAATGATCACTTTAAGAGCTAAGGAAGGGGGAAGCTCCCTGGTCTTACATGCAAAGGGCTCCATAGCAAAGCCTTTGAGCAGAGTTAAGTCAGCAGACAGCCAGTCTATAGTAAGGTGAGGGTGAGCGGTTTTAGAGAGCAACCTTCCTTTTCTCTCTCTGTTTTGGGATTCTTATGTTTCCTGAAGTCTAATAGGCTTGTCAGAATTTCATTTTTTTAAATAATCCTGATGGATAATCTTGATGTTTATTTTTAAGCATTTTTTTCCAATTTTTATCAGTTTAAATTTTCACAGTTGTAGGAAATCGGAGGGATAGTGTCCAGGAATTGGGGGCAGGGGGCGGATTAGACAATAACTATTTAATGACGGTAGATGCTGAGATTCAAAAATTTAAAGCATGATAACTATTAAAACACAAATTGTAACATCACAATTTCAAAATAGACAAAAAGAAAAGGAGGACTTGTGGCACCTTAGAGACTAACAAATTTATTAGAGCACGAGCTTTTGTGAGCTACAGCTCACTTCATCACACATACAGTGGAAAATGTATGCATCCGATGAAGTGAGTTGTAGCTCACGAAAGCCTATGCTCTAATAAATTTGTTAGTCTCTAAGGTGCCACAAGTCCTTCTTCTCTTTTTGCGGATACAGACTAACACGGCTGCTACTCTGAAACCTGTCAAAATAGACAAAGTAAATCAAACTGATAAATTCTCAAACAGAATTTTTCTTACTTTGCCAAACTATACATTTCAATTATCATTAATAGAAACATTTTTTGTCTTCGTGTGTACAGTGAAATAGACATTTACTGTTATTTACAGATTAAAAGTGGAATCTTTCTAAGCCTACAAATAATATTTTATTGCACCCTTCCAGCAAAAGTATTTCTGTATGCCTTGGAACGTAACACCCAGCATTACCACCTAATGAGAGAATCCAGTGAGAACACATAAGTAACAAAAAAAAAAAAACTATAGCAAAGAGAGCCCCATGGGATATCATGTGAAACAGTAAAAAGGCCCACTGTTCATTACGGATAGAGAGATGTTGGGAATAAAAGTGTTGATTAGGGGGTCAAACAAGTTTGTTGGGAGCAAGGAGACAAAAGTACTGTTAATCAGCTCTGCCACTGACTTGAAGGATCTTAGGCAAGTCTCAACCTCCCTCTGTTTCAGATTAGCCCATTTATAAAATAGGCATCATAATATCTGACTGAAGTCTTGTGAAGCTTAAATAAAGCTCTGAGACGCTTGGATCACAGAGAGTATTATCAACTAATGCAAGACTGGATGATGGAATAACAGCACTACAAATCTTTTGACAGAGGAGCAGTGCAGTCGAATGGGTTGACCCCAGAATTAGGAGCCAAGAACTCGTGAATTTTAATACTAGCTGTAGCACCAGACTTACTGTGGGGCCTTGGGTAAGTCACTTAACTTCTATATTTTTCATTTTATCCAGTTTTACTGCGCTATTTCACAGGCATACGGAGAATTAATTACTAAATATTTGTATAATGCATACCTGAAAATCTTAGGCTAAATTCTGCCCTGAATTATACTCTCTCTGAGGTCAATGAAGTCATAAAGACTAATTTGGGACTAATTTGTCATACAAAGTTCTAAATACTATTCACTTAAAGGCACCAGTAATTTGAATGGGGTGAAGTCAAGGGGACTTAAACTCTTAAACTCCTAAATCACTATTGAAAATAGGATTTAGGCTCCTATTTCATTTATGCACAGTTAAAAATTTTACCCCAAGAGGATAACTAATCTTGATCAAAACTGGATCTACAGTATCTCTCTAATTCCATCAAAATGGGCTGATAATTCTTCCTCTAGGACAGATAAATTGATCATTAACTACCCAAGTATGGCTGTCCTGAGATTCAAAGAATTTATATTTTGTTTAACTATTCTACAAATTAGAGGTAGCCTTTAGAGCTGTGTGGATGATGGAAATCCCATTTCACAAATGATTTAAAGATTTTGAAATCTGTTTTCATTCCAATTTTGAACTAAACTTAAACATTTCTAAATTCTCCATTAATGAAAATTGTCCCCAAAAATTCATTCAGATCAATTGAAATACTTTGTTTCAGTTTTGACTTTATTTTATATTATGATAGTTTCATTCTGAAAATATTGAAATGGGACATTTCACCATCGTCAGAATTCTTTTCCAGTTTTTCTCCTCAATGAAATGTTGATGAAATTGACATGATTGTGCAAAGTGTTTTGATTTTGAAGAAAAATGGTTCTGTCCATTTTTTTTTCCAACCAGCCATACTAGTCTGAGCCATGCAGTTCAGATCTGGATGGATTCAGAGTTTGTCAAACTGCAAGAGTGTTCAGATCCAATGTCCCACTTTAGACCCATCCCGAGTGCAAACAGTTCCTGGGTGTTAGATTTTCTGGACTTCCTCAGTTCTAGATTTACATTAAAATTGACCAGATCGGGATGAGACAGAATCTGAACTAAATGCTAGCACATCTACTTCCAAATCCAGGTCTTTTTTGACCATCCCATGTTTAGGCTGCTATTGAAGTCCAGGTCAGCTAATGGATAAAAAAGATCACACTGCTGTGGGCATGGCTCTTGTACGTGACTGAGCATAATGCACCACAAATAGCCACGGTCTGTAAACTCTTGTGAAACAGGCCCCAGGAATAATAAACATGCTTAAATATGCTCTTTTGATGTGTTAGCAGATGCCCTTTATAAGTGTATGCATGCTCTACCTATGCATATTGAATTATACTCCTTCTGACATGCTGAAAACTATTGCTGAGAGAATAATTTGTCCAACAAATATAGCCTGTGCCACCTCAGTGAAATATCAACAGATTGCAATTTCATCAAATTTAATATTGGCCTTGTCAAGTTTTTTGTGTGTGGTTGTATCTATTTATTTATTTAATTAATTTCATGGATTATTTTTCATTCTCAGAATATTCCATTCTTGATATTAATCAAGCTGTGCTGCTAATTGTGTGACTGGTCTGATAAGTCTTATGGCATTGGTTCGATCCCTGATTGGGTACATGTACAGATACTCCTGTCACAAATGGGACACAGATGCAAATGTAAAAAAAACAGTCTTCAAAAATGCTCATGCATGAGACTCTGAACTTCATTTATAAATAATGTATTTGACAACTGATTGGAAAACACATCAGATAAACTATTCATGAATATTATTCTACTAGCTCCAATTTTATTGTAACTTATGCACCCCTGAGGGATAAAGAATAGATTACTCTTACTTGGAACAAAGATTATTGAGCTGATACAATCCTTACTTCATGTCAAAATATTAGAAGAGGTCTGCGCTTTCTTTTGTGTGTTCTCAGGGAATAGGTCTAATTGAGAACCCTATTTTAATATTAACATTTATTAAAAGTCCTGTAAAATGCCTAGTGCCTGGGATAAGCCAAGTGAATAAATTTAAATAAATAGTGTGTGTTTTCCTAATCAAATGCCAGGGAATGGGGCTATAAAATGTAACAATAAGAACAATACTATTCATGAAAGGAAATGTGTATCTGTATATGTAATTTAGTGATTCCATTAGTTTCCATATACCTGTAAAATAAGTTTGGCCTTATTCTAGCCCTCACATTTCTAGTGATTTGTGTTTGATCAATCTTACTTTTTATTTGCATAATTTAGCTATGGTAAGAGTACATATTTCTGAGAAAGATAACTGGGAACAACTTCTTGTTGCTCAAATATTGCAATAAATGCTAGCATAATTAAGAAACAAGTCTATTTTCACCTGGTAACATTTTCAATAAAATTCTTAACAAATAATACTACATCTATAAGTGTTTTTCCTAAAAGCAAACACATTTTGGGGAAAAATATTCTGAATTTGAGTGAGAACATAATAGGCAAGTTTAGCTGTTACAATAAGGGATGGGCATTTACAGCCCAGATGTTAAGAGAAGTGAAAAAGCCATTGAACATTTGGTTTATATTTAGGCTTTCGTCAAAAAGCCTAGAAATGGGTTACTTTTAAGATTTTAAATTGGATTTTAAATTCAAAACACATGTAACTTAATATATTTACATATATACAGCAGCCTTAGTACAGAGATGGTCATAAACAACATATAGGCAAACCTCTCTTTCACGAATTTCAACCCAGCCATCAGTGCCTTGTTCTCAGGAGGCAACTCTGCTTCAAAAATGTATCCTAATTAGAGACACTAAGGCAGAGAGCTTGCTGTTTGTCACATTTCCCCATTTCCCCCAAAGAAACTCCATCAGAATACCACCACCACAGCATTTTCTCCAAGACTAAACACTAGCTTGCACGTTAAGATAAAGAATTAGCAGGACTGTCACAACATTTTAATGACAGGTTTCAGAGTAGCAGCTGTGTTAGTCTGTATTCCGATGAAGTGAGCTGTTTGTCACGAAAGCTTATGCTCAAATAAATTTGTTCGTCTCTAAGGTGCCACAAGTCTCCTTTTCTTTTTGCAAACATTTTAATGGTCCACTACATACATGTTACGGAGCTGATAGCAACAAACAGGTTTGTTTCTGCTAAACTGTTAAGCTATGTAGTGCCCCAGAAGTTAATATCATAAATAGCCAAAGATGTGTCTGAATGAGACAAGGGTCTTTCCACTTAAGATGCTACTTCAGCCATGATTTGGCCTATAATTTCACAAGCTGGATGGGTTTTTGTCCAAATTCTAGCCCTAGTTATAAATTGAATACTTCTCCTTTGTTAGTTAGAGTTGGCTTGTTTGCATTGTTGACTGTGCTGTCTGGCTGTGCTGGCTTTCCGAGCTAGGACTTAGTAACAGGTGTGACATTTGGTTGATTAGCCTCATTAGTGTTTTAGAAATTAGGGTTTATCTCCCTCCATCCACTGAAGCAGGCATAGATGGGTTTTCCCTGCTACTGGCATACCAAAGGGTTGCCAGGACATGGCTCTCAGGCAAGCTGAGCAGGAAGAGCAGGACTCAGGGCCAGCTTCACTTCCTGCTAGTCAGACTGAAGCACTCCTGTGTGTTCACCAGCTTTCCATCCATTCCATGCAGAGGGTAAGTGGGCTTCTCCTGTGCTCTGACTACCAGAAACGTTGTGGGGATGGTTTGCATGCTGTCCTCATACTCTGCCCCTCCTGGATAGTTTTCTGTCTCTTTTTGGAAGGTCATGCAGCCAGTGTGTCATAGGCTTTGAAGAGTGGAGGTGCTTCTCCCCATGCACCCCATGGTACACTCTCTGCTGTTCCTGTCTCTCTTTCAAGCAATAGCAGTACAGAAAACAATCCCTTTTAAAAGAAGTATTAAGACCCCTTGGAATCCCCCCAAATCTAAAGTTAAACTATTTCTGGAGAAAGTAAACTACACCATCAATCATTTGTTGACCTGGTCTTTCTTGTTTAACTTTAAGAAAAGTAATGATCAAGAGAAAAATTAAATAGTTCAGGTGCCCTTTGCATTAATTTGTTATACAACTAGATTTTCACTCCTTCAGAGAAACACCATCAATTGTTTTTCATGAATTCTTCTATTACCATTCAGCAAAGCACTTACATACCTAAAGGTAAGCTTCCAGGGTTGAATTTTCAAAGATGCCTAAAGGATCTGGATGCTCAGGTCTCATTGATTTTAGTAGGAATTGGATGTCCGGCTCCTTTAGAAATCTCTGAAAGGCCTTAAGTGCAGTGTTGAATAGGAATGGACTTAAGCCTGTGCTTTGTTGAGCTTGAGCCTCGAGCAACAGACAGAGAGGTAGAGAATGAATGTTAATGAATTTTTCAAATAAATGAAAAGGAGGAAAATGAGACAGCCATAGTGAATGTGCAGAAAGTGCATAATGCTGTATCCAAAGCCCACTGAAGTCAATGGGATTCTTTTAACTGGTGTTTGGATCAGGCCCACAGCATCCAAGCTGTGTCAAAACAACTTAAAAGTATATACACAATCAGGGCCGTCCCTAGTTGGGTGCAGGGCCCGGGACATAGGTGCCAAGTTTCTGATCTGCCGGGGGATGCTCCGCCCTGGCTCTGCCCAGGCCCCACCCTGCTCCACCTCTTCCCGCCCCGCCTCTTCCCCGCCCAGTTCCTCCCCCTGCCACAAGAATGCTGCACCCTCACCCCTCTCCCCCAGCACTTCCTGATGCCGTGAAACGTCTGATTTGTGGCAGGCGGTAGGCGCTGAGAGGGAGGGGGAGGCAGTGATCAGTGGGAGCCGCCAGTGGGCAGGAGGCGCTGGGGGGGATGGGGAGGCAGGACCAGCTCTAGGCACCAGGAAACCAAGGGCGTGCGTGGGGTGGCACATTTCCAGGGGCGGCATTCCGGCCATCCTTTTTTTCCCCCCAGCCCCGCTCAGTCAACCAATGAGCCCCTGCGAGGGGCAGGGCAGCGGGCTCAGTGCGGGGGTCCCGGCCCGGGGGCGCTCCCTGCCCTGGTCTGCCGCCGCCAGGGGAGCAAGGTGATGAGGCTCCTTCCCCCATGCCCACCCCTGCCGCACGTATCACAAGCAGCAGAGGAGCCGGAAAGGAGCGGAGCCCGGGATTGGGGCAGGACCCTGGTCCACCCCCGTCTCCGCAGCTCACCCACCCCCCAGCAGCTCTGTTGGTTACTGTCCCCTCTGCAGGGGTGGAGCCGGGTCTGAGATTGGGCTGGGGGCCCACGGGCGGGATGTAGAGCCTCAAGCACCTCACTGCAAACACTGCTATAGCATTACGCAGTCTTGTAACATTACCAGTATCAGTGGCTTCTGGTGAGCGCAGTTTCTCAAAACTGAAATTACTAAAAAAACATTTGAGGTCCACTAGATCTCAAAATCGTTTGTCAGGACTCACAGTCATTTCAATTGAAAGGACCACTGCAAAAAATTTAGATTTCACTGAATTATTAAAAGACTACGCAAGTACAAAATCCAGAAAAATTCAGTTCATATAAATTCTTTTGATTCATCAGAAACTGCGCGCAGCGGAAGACACTAACGTTTTTCATGACAGTGTATAGTTGAACACAAATTGGTTGTAATTATGATTTTGTTAAAATTAAAATGAATACACTAGTAGGAAATTGTTTTATTTCACTTACTACAAATTCTCTGTTTTCATTTTTTTTTCTTTTAAACAGTCAAAAAAAAAGACACATTGCAAAGTGCAAACATGTGTAAAAGCCAAAAAAAGGCGGGGGGGGATTTTTTTTGCTTGTGGTGGCAAAAAAACCTAGAGCCAGCCCTGTGGGGAGGTTCTGGTGGGGAGGTTTTGGTAGGGGGGCTTCTCCCTGCCTGCCACTAGCCATTTGCCTCCTCACCCTGCCCACCTCACCTCCCCACCTTCCTCCTCACAATTTTACAGAAGCGCGGGGCCCCCCAAAGCACAGGGCCAGGGGTGGTCGCCCCTATTCGCCATTCCCAAGGGATGGCTCTGTACACAATAGAACATTTGGGGGAAAATACATAAATAAACTGAGCCAATCAAGGAAAATATTGGTAGATGGGCTTATTTTCCTGGAACAGATCCCATGAGCTTCTTATCTTCTTGAAATATTGTATTGCCAACTACAAGAAATACTCCAACAATGACTAAAGAATTAGTTTTGCCTGCAGCTATAGATGTGTGTGTGCTGAACTGTTTGGGGATTGGAATCCCTGAGGAAATTATTCATTTGCATGTGAGAGACTTAGTTCAGTGTCAGGAGACATGAAGCAGCAGATGATTGAACCTATGAAACAAGAGAAGTGTTCATTCCTCAGACATTCAGGAGTAGCTGGCACTTCTCCTAAGAAGGGCTGAGCACCTGCCTCTCCCAATGAACCCCGGTTGCAGGTAATGAACCCCAGTTCAATACCTCTTAGGGTCTGGCCTTTATGGCTTGTACCTGCTAGGTGTTGAGTGCGCATTCTCAATTTCCAAGAGAGTCATGATGTGCTCAACACTTCATAGCATTGAGTCCCTATTGAGATGTTAATGCATCCATTGCATTAACTGCCTGTCATTTATGCTTCTCCACCACAGAAATGAGAACCTTCAAACTCCCACCAATATCAGTGGGATGAGGGGACTCATAGCTTGGTACTCTAAAATAGTTTGACAGCATCACATTTTGGCTGGTCAAATTGCTCTTGTTGCACTAATGAGAGAGCCACATTCTAGAGTTGCATCCGATGAAGTGAGCCGTAGCTCACGAAAGCTTATGCTCAAATAAATTTGTTAGTCTCTAAGGTGCCACAAGTACTCCTTTTCTTTTTACTGTAACAAGAGTGATCAGGTAAGGTGAGCTATTACCAGCGGGAGAGGAAAAAAAACCTTTTGTAGTGATAATCAAGGTGGGCCATTTCCAGTAGTTGACAAGAATATGTGAGGAACGAGGGGTGGGGGGGCGGAATAAACATGGGGAAATAGTTTTACTTTGTGTAATGACCCATCCACTCCCAGTCTTAAAATGGAGAAGCTTTCTGGTTTTGGGATGCTGCTCCAGTGATTATCCTCATTAGAAGAGTATTTCAAAGGCATTAGGTAGAAGGTCCAACTGGGAGATGCATTTGGATCTCTCTTGCTGTGCAAAGCAAAAGGCACAAACACACACAAGAACTGATAATGAATGCAGACGTTAGGCTGCTGAATGACCAAACATGTCATGGGCGATGTTCAGTTAATGAATTCATGCCAAATGGACTTGCCGAATGGTATAGTTCTCATGATTGGGTAGAAAAGCACTCTTATGCAAGGAGGCACTGTGCCTGAATTATCATGCAACATCTCAGGTTGTGTTCTGCAATCAGTAATCTGGGAGATAACGTACAAGAGAATATGCAAGGTCCTGGATCCTCTCATCTCTCATATGCAAGGCCCCATCCTCTCATCTCAGCTACTACAACAGCCACTTGGTTGATCTGGATGCTGGGCTGCAGTGCACTAACCTTCTGGTCCTTGCCTCCTTCCCATTGAAATGGGCAGGATGTGGAGGAAGGGCCATAGGCAATAACATGTGGCACTGCAGCCAAATTTCTCCCATGCTTCGTTTTGTGATTTAGTCAATATTCTACACAAATTACAATACTGTACCTACTGAGCTATAGGCCGTGTGAAGGAGACATTTTAAGACACACTCACCATCCTTTTCCTTTGGAGAAATAAGAGAAGTATCTGTATCTAATGGGTTTGATTATCTTAACATATACCCGCTTTGGATCCAGTCCTCTTCCCATTGATTTCAATGGTGCCAAAGTGGACCCACTGTCCCCATTGACTTCAGCAGGAGTTGGGTGCATTGAGCATCTTGCAGAATCAGGCTTTTACATTATGTAATCCTACTTTGAAACCAACTAGAGGAACTGGTGACTTTCTCTAAACTTATGATTTGCTGAGGTGGTTTCAGCAAGTTGGCTTACATTGCATGAAAGCATTTACAACCAGTCTATAGCTGAAGATTATCGGCTAGATTTTCTCACAAGCTAATGAAGCCAACATTATATTGGTTCAGAGATTTTTATCAGTACAAACCCTCTCCTAAGGTCATTTGTCTGGATCAAACTGTGCTGTGTTGATTTGTAAACTTAATTAACTGTGGTTTCACTAAGAGCCAAGAATGGGAACATAATGATTAATTATATCTTTTTAAGTAATGCAATGGCTGAATTAGCTTAATAAAAATAGAGATGATATCTAAATGATCCCTTTCAGATGAATACAGGCAATTGTTACAAAAGCAAAGGTAAGGAAACATTATGCATTAATAGAATTGAAGTAACTACATACAGCAGTAATCACACAAAGTACCTCAAGGGAAGAATGGTTAGGGCACCAGCCTAGGACTTGAGATACACAGGTTCAATTCTCTGTTCAGCCGTAGACTTCCCTTTTGACCTTGGGCAAGTCACTTAGCTTCTCCATGCTGAAGTTCCTCTTCTGTAAAATGGGGATAATAGCACCTAGCAGGGGTGTTGATGATACATACTTGTCACAGATACTTTTTTTCAAAATGCCATTCCCATCCTCATGTGTTATCCTGCATTATATAAAAAAATAGTTTAGCACTCAAATATAAGAATGTTATAATTTAAGAACCATCTTAATCCATGGTTTAGGCATTATGGTCCAGTCCTAACAACCATTACTCATCATAATATCCATTTGAAATCAGCTTCTTCATGATCACTCCAGAAAGTAAGGACTTGCAGATTTGGCCATAAATGATGCACATACATAAGCAAATGTCCATACTTACACTTGTGTTATTATCCGTATTCATGAAAGTATTAAAGCTGCCTTTAACTTTTACAGCAATACAGATCATTTTCTTTTTAAATACGTACATCAGTGGAGACAACAATTCTAAACATTTAAATCTTTATGGCATTCTAGGAGTAATGCTGGAAGTGACATCTATGATAGCAAATCTGACAGATCCCTACTTGCAGAAGTTTAGAACTCTGTCAGTACATATTTCTCTGAACTGACACTTGGCAGGTGATAACCTTTCTGTGCTCTTGTAAATAAAGAGCCTTGCCCCAAACCAAATTCTACAAATTGTACCTTGATGAAAACCAACTGTGCTCATTTTTCAGGAGTTTTTTGTAAAATATTAGAAGGACTACTACATAAAGTAATTGTCAGAATGTCATTATTGTTTTAGGACCCTCTAGTTCACCAATATGAATAAGGAACTTCTAAAGCATGAGGTAATTAACAAAGCTATAACACAATGCATAGCTAATTTGGCGCCTAAATACTAGGACAGTAAAGGTGAATTACAATATTTAAGATGGAAAGCTATTGTGCTACACACACCCTAGATCTGTATGAGAGGCAGTGTGGTCTAGTGAATATGGCACTGTCAGGTCTTCACAGCAGGGTTTTCTCTCACTACGTGTTTGGACAGTGTAACACAAGGAGGCCCTGATACCACGTGGGGCCTCTAAGACCTACTGTAATACAAATAATTAACAATAATAGACTATTGCCCCCTCCACTCCTCTACAACACTGCTCCTCCTCTCCTCCCAGACTGCTTAGGCTTCATGGGATTCATATTATGTAGAGTCATATGTAAGGTGACTTATTTTGTTACTGTCCTGGACAGGTCTAAGCATAAGGAGTGAAATTAATCTCTGGTTTAATTGCAGTGGCAACAGTTGAGCTACACCAAGATGAATGGGATACTTACTGGAGGACTTTTTTCCTGCTACCCAGCACTGAATGTTCCCAGTGCTTTCATGTTGTTGATGTATTGTAATGAAACTGTGTGGCAAATAATGCATGACTGTATTTTACACACATTTACATCTGTAATGAGTTTGTAATAATTTTTAAATCTGTAACTTTTAAAGGACAACAGCTGATTGGTTCCTGAGAATTAGAAGTTGTAGGACCAAAATCACTGTGAAAGAAAAATCAAAGCAAACATACCTTCAAAGCTATCAAAACTGTGTGACTTAAAAAGCAAAAGTTAAAAGTAATGCATCTTTGTTTATTTTACATTCACTTCAAAAAGAACAATCCAACTGAAGTGTTGACAAACTATCTTTTGCAATGAGTCACAATTAAATGGAGATTGTCGGACTCAATTAACGTATCAGTTTAGTTCAGATGTTGTTCTGTCAAAATGAAGTGAGGATTGGTTTGTTTGTTTGTTTTGAAGTCTCGACAGCTTATTCTTTGTTGAGAAATCTAATACTCACCAAAAACAAAAATACTTTAAAGAACATTATTAACTCTTCTTGATGCTGTCTGATAGTATAGAAACACACACCTAAAGACTCCAGCATATAAGTACTCAACTATCTACAAGCAGATTTACTGACCAAATGTGCCATTAGAACGGTAAAGTCTTTGTCCATCTGAAATAAATGCCAAGTCTCAGTACAGTTTTAAGTGTTTTGTTATTGCTGTTGCTGGTTGGTTTCTAACTAATTAGCATCCTGGTTAGCAGAGACCAAGGACAAAATAAAAACAAGCAAAGTGAGATACCTTCATTCGTAAAGGTGACCCAGAGCATTCAAGGTTCTGGCTCATTCCTGGAAAAACGGCACTTTGCATTTCTTGGGTGGGAGGGTTGGTACTGCGGCATAGGTAGCTGAATTATATGTCATTTTTTCCAGTGCCACTTTGTTTTACCAAAAACCAATTTGAAAGATGCTTCAAACACTAATCTAAACCTTGATCCATTTTAAATATAGCTGCTGAGTCATTGTACTATATTCCTGGCTATTATCAATATCCATCAAGAGTTCCAATGGTGTATTCACCTACAATTAGATAATGATTAACAATCACCAGGACTCCTGCAGGTGATGAATGTAGCAATACATGCTGGGCACAAGAAAGACCCTTGGGGCTCTAATTTGCATTAGTGTGGGGGTAATAGGTGCACCACCAAGGGGAGGTGTCTGCGGGGCATTACAACTGAGATATTCAAAGTAGCATACAGGATTTAGATGCCTACTTCCTATCACTTTTAAGGGAATCGGGTGTTCAAATTGCCTCTATCTTGGCAAGGTAGGCATGTGTGTGCAAGCGTGTGCATGTGTGTGTATTGTGGGGCTGCTGGAAGCACACCTTGCTGCACCTGCTTCTTGGACTCTATTCAAAAAAATATTGACTGTTACAATATTGAACCTGACAATTTTTTAACAGAGACCTATGTTTGCGTCTCAAATCTAACTTTTAACATTTCATGCACAGTCTGCCTTACAGCCTGCTATCACGATCAGAAATTCAATTCAGCTGGAGCAATGTTCTAGCAAGCAAAGTTCTTTCTGTGTGAATGTTCGCTGAGTGCCAGGTGGAATTTTATCGAGGGAGCTGCATGCATCTGCACATTACAAAATGGACTTTGGGAAAACGGAAGAAGGGCTACAGGGTTTTCTAAACATTATTGTCCTGTGATTGGTCCTGTTCATTCCGCCATTCGTCAACAGTGTTTCTGAAGAGGTAATTCTTATTTGTGTCACCGTAACTTATAGGGAATTTTTTAAAGCATTTTTAGGTTTTGTAGGAACCTGATTTCTCACTGTGGGGCAAAGGGGTTTGGAATGCCCAACCACACACACATGCATCTTGTCTTACTCTAAGGGATTCAAAAGGGCTGTACGTTTCTGATTAAGTGACCAAAGTCCAAAGTCCATTGAAATCAATGGCAGTCTTTCTAGTGATTTTAGTGGGTGTTGGATATGGTCCATACTCTCTGTTGTAGCTGCAAGAATATTATGGACCTTAAAATCCACTTTGTATTACAGAGTAATAGAATATATTCGTTTAAATTTAGTGTCTTTCATTCTTAGGGCAAAACTAAGTGCACAATATATAGATTATATGAACTGATTTCAAGGGAGGCTCAGCTGAAATAAATGACTTCACCATCAAGAAAACCTCATGGGCAGCAAAACAAGTGTGATTATAAAATGACTTAATTCCTCCTCCAACTCCTCATCACAATTGTGTGGAACGCCAAAGGAAGAGAAAAAATAGATGCTTGTCCACAAATATTTCCCATTGTTAGATCTGGGACATTCTGGGGAGGATACCCCTCTCCACCCCTAGAGATCATCAAGTCCACCAACCTACTAACCACTATTCCTATGCTTCTGTATAAGGTTGTCACCATGGGCAATATAAATGGCTTTATAATTTCAGTGAACTTTTTAATAATTGCTGGGACATGAGCCACTGTAGGACATATGAATCTCAGAGGAAGACAACTGCTGTGAGTGAGTTTTTAAAGTAGCTTTGAGGAATGGTGACATTCTACTGTAAGTTACAAAACAATATTGTTTGACAAAACAAAAAGTAAGCCTGTCTGTTAGGAAAGAGCACTTTTTGCATTAGCTGTCTGCTAACATTGCAATGTAGAGCTCAGGAATGACTGGAGATACACACATGTGCATTTACACAGAGAGAAAAATACTTGCTTCCTGTTTTATTGTCTGCTTCTAATCCTACATCAGTGGGCAGAGAGGAAGCCTGCTCCTATATCATCACAATGATGAACATTTTCCTGTATCAACTGCCAAGCTCAGCCCTGGGGCTCTTGTTAACCTCAATCAGATGGTACATAGTTATGTCCGCATATAGTCCATGTCTACCTCTCTCAGCTCACAATGGAGACATATGCAGTTTTGATAGATAAACAAAATCTGGTTTTCAAAGACATTTTCTAGGTAATTATGTACTTTCCTACTGGTTTTGGAGACCAAAAAAATGCCTGCTGGGAAGTAGGCATGCAGTGGAAAATGCAGTAGGAAGATATAGATATATATACACACACACAGAGAGAACATGAAAAAATGGGTGTTGCCATACCCACTATAATGAGATTGAAGTAATCTCATCATAGTGGGTATGGCAGCACCCATTTTTTCATGTTCTCTGTGTGTATATATCTTCCTACTGTATTTTCCACTGCATGCATCCGATGAAGTGGGTTCTAGCCCACATAAATTTGTTAGTCTCTAAGGTGCCACAAGTACTCCTCATTCTTCTTTCAACTAATGCAATGTCTTTAAAAAGATGTTTAACTAATTCTATATTTTTTCAGGATCCCTGGTAATGAACTGTGTCTTTACTGCACAAAAACCTGAATAAAATAGATGTAAGGTTTATGAAAACCACTTTATTCTCTCAACTGTCTTTCAGAACTATTCTACATTCTAATATGCCCTGCTGGGTTTACTTAAATAAATACGCCATGAACAAACATAACTGGCAGGCAAACTTTATTTGAGTCTTATTTCTCTATTAAGTTTTCTTTCTATTCTTTATTTCTTCCCTTTTACTATAAATTGTTGCCACAAAAACTCACCCTGCAGACATACAGACCTAAAGCTTCCATGCATAGATGTCTGAGCTCAGAGAGATAGAATTTAGAAATATGTATTTTTTTTTGGTCTGAATGAAGTTCTCAAGTGCTTATTTCACATTTTATGTGTAATTATCTATACACATATATACCTATAGACACACACACACACATACGCTCACACACACAGAGCCAGGTCCTCATATATATGAGCCAGTTCCTCTGCTGGCAAAAGTAAATGAGATATGTTGATTTCCATCAGCACCTGGCTCTGTATACCTGTAGCTGATATAATGAATGATGCTCCAAACCTATAAGAAATAGCCATGCTTCAACTACCAGCTTGATTGTTTTTTGTTTTATTTTTGTTTTTGTGCCACAGCAACAAAGAGCAGATGCTGTGAATCCCACTGGGCAAATCATTTATACTAGTGTCATTTAATAGCCTTGGAAATAGAAAGGCATCTCACTGAGAAAGCAAAACTTCATCTTGGTTATGCTTCCCAGACGACTATTTGAAAAAAAGTCTGGTAAATAAAACAAACAAACAAAAAACTAAAAACTTGTTTCAAGCATTATGGTGTATCATTTGCTAAAGGTATTTTTGTTTTTTTGTTTTGTGCCCTTCATACTAAAAAAGAAGTGTAAAGTGAAAGTAACTCACATATCCAGGTCACCTCTTATTGCCTCTTTTCCAGCGTAGAACTTCATATGCCTATCCTGGGGCTACTGAAGTTCCCCCCCCCCCCCACAAAAAAGCCATTTATATATCAATAAGACCACATCTATTTTTTCTAATATTCGTAATGTAAAGGTTCTTGGTATAATTTCATATAGCCTGGACCCACCTCTACTTTTATGATTTTTAATAAATCATAATAAATTGATAGTCCGTATTTTTACTAAGAAACAGCCTCATGCTTGGCTGTGTAGTGTATGGCTCCTATTGGAACAGAAATTCAGCATCAGCACATGGCTCAACAGCAGGACAAAACCGAAAAGTGCTTGCAGTTGTCCAAAAGTCATCCTGATGTTCTTATGCCTCTGATTATTTATAGGGCTAAAATCAGATCTTTACAACTGAACATTCATAACAAGACTCTAGGAGTAGAACTATGAATGCAGATTGTATGGGAGATAGTATCTACACTGACTTTTCAAAAAAAATAATAAAACAGGTCTATACCCCACTTAAATATTTGATATACTTGACCAGATAATCGGTATTTCAAGTTCTATGTATCCTATCACTATCTCTTAACCCTAACTGGTGCTTCAGAAGAAGGTGAGAGAACTTTACTGGTGGAAGTGCTGTCTTCTGAGGGATACATTAAAAACAAGGTCCTGACCAGATGTGGTTACTGGAGATTCTATCACACTTTTTAACGATAGCAAGGGATGCAAATGTCCTGTCCAAATTGTAATTCAGGCTATTACATTCTGCCTACATAAAAATATGTGGGGATATGAGAGGCAGCATGGCCCACTCAGTAGGACACTGGACTCAGACTCAAGAAACTTGCATTCTATTTCACAATCATGTATAAAAGCTTCTTTGATTAAAAACATTCTTGGTTAAGAGAAGTGATAGTAGTAATTAAAATAAATATACATATATAACAAATGAAAAAAAGGGGAAGTTGATAGCAATGAGTACAAATTGGCAGCTAAGAAATGCAGAGAGTTGATAAGAGAATCTAAAGATATCAATGAAAAATCTCTGGCCAATAGGATTAAGGATAATAAAAAGGAATTCTTTAAATATACATGAAGTTCTAACACTAATATACATCCAATACTAAGTTAAAATTACCTATCTTGATTCTGAAAAGGCAAAAGTATTCAATAAATAGATATTTGGAAGAAAACAGATTGATATGTTCATAGTTTCTATTCCATCAGTAACTAAGGAGGATGTTAAACAGCAACTTTTTAAGTTAAACATTTTTAAAATCGGCAGGACCAGATAATTTGCATGCAGGAGTATTTAAAGAATTGGTCCAGGAGCTCTCTGAACCACTAATATTGATTTAAATTAAAAAAAAAAAAACCTTGGAATACTAGGGAAGTTTCAGAGGATTGGAGGAAAGCTAATGTGCCAATATTTAAAAAGAGTAAACAGGACGACACAGGCTGCTTAACCTGACTCTGATCTAGGGCGAAATCATTGAATGCTGATATGGGATAAAAATCAGTAAAAAATTAAAGATGGTAAAATAATTAACATCAGTCAACATGGTTTATGGAAAACAGCTCTTGTTGAACAAACATGGTCTCTTCAAAAAGATGTCAGAAGTCTGGCTGATAAAGGTAGCTTGTGTTGAGTCTATATACTTTTGACTTCTCCAAGGGATTTGACTTAATCCCATATGACATTCTGATTATTTTTTAAAATTATACTATATAAAATCAAGGTAGCCAATAACAAATTAATTTAAAACTGGTTAGCTATAGATCTCAAAAAGTAATCATAAATGGGGAATCGTTATCCCATGGGTGTGTTTCCAGTGGAGTCCCACAGGGATCTGTTCTTGGCCCGATACTACTATCTTTATCAGTGATGTGAAAGAAAATATAAAATAATTATTTGTAAAATTTGCAATGATAAAAATTAGTTTGGGGTAAATAATGCTTATTACAGGTCAGTTATATAGACTGATATGGATTGCTTGTTAAATGGGCTTATTTAAACTTGATTTTAATACAATCAAATGCAAGATTATACGTCTAGGAACAAAGAATGTATGTTACACTTACAAGATGGGAGACAGTATCCTGGAACAAAGTAACATTAAAAAGACTTAGGAGTAATGGCAGATGATCAACTGAACCTGAGCTCCCAGTGTGATGCGAATAGGGTGCACACAATGTGTGGATGCATAAACCGTGGAATGGTCAAGTAGGAGCAGAGAGGTGGTATGACCTCGGCATATGGCATTAGTGGGGCCATTACTGGAATACTGCTTCCATTTCTGGTGTCCACACTTCAAAAAGGATGTTTAAAAACCGTAACAGGTCCTGTAAAGGGCTACAAAAACTGATTTGAAGTCTGAAAAATATGTCTTGTAGTGAGAAGCTTAAGAATCTCAATGTATTTAGTTGATCCAAGAGAAAGTTCAGAGGTGACTCACTCATGGTATACAAGTACTTACACGGGAAGAGATTTATGCTAGTAGACAGCTCTCTAATCTAGCAGAAAAAAGGCATAATGTGATCCAATAGATGGGAGCTGAAGCTGGACAAATTCAAACTAGAAATAGAACACAAACTAGTAACAGTAAGGACAGACTTGTAACCATTGGAACAACTTAACTAGGGACACAGTGGATTCTCCATCGCCTAAAGTCTTTAAATCAGGACTGGATGTTTCTCTAAAATGTGTAATGCAGGCGGTCAGACTAGATGATCATAATGATCCCTTTTGGCCTTAAAATCTATGTCCAGCTCTAACACCAGCCTGGTGTCTGATCTTGGGTGAGTTAAGTCACCTGCCTGCACCTCTGTTATTTCATCTGTAAAAATGGGGTTAATGATACCATCCTCCTTTGTAAAGTACTTCAAGGTTTATGAATGGAAAGCACTGTATATGATCTAGGTGTCATTAAGTCACACCATTTTCAGTCCTAACCTGTGACATTATTTTGCCTTGTTCAGTAGTTGCTATGTTTTTACGTCACAGATGACTCCATTTCAGTGGTGGGTGAAAGCATTCCTAAAGATACAAGGGCTTGTAAAGCACTTTGGGAGATTTCTGGTTAAAAGGAGATTTCTGATTATCATTGTAACTGGTGATAAAGTTCCACTAGACTCCAAGCTGCCATTATTTCATTTAGTTTGGTCTCTTGTTTAAACACTAAAATTTATAATGGGGAATAAAAAGTCCTTTACAGGCAAACAATATTTCAGACAGCTTCTCATGAGGAGAGGCTTTCTAAAAAGACCATTCAGTTATGAAGAAAGCATAGCACTTAAACCTCTGATAGATTGGAAAACATTAAGTGGCAAATAAAAACAAATCATGAGATGATGGAGCGGGGAATGATATAATGAGATATACTGTAAAAAGCTACTGTAGCAAACAGCTTTTATAATGACAGGTTTCAGAGTAGCAGCCGTGTTAGTCTGTATTCGCAAAAAGAAAAGGAGTACTTGTGGCACCTTAGCGACTAACCAATTTATTTGAGCATGAGCTTTCATGAGCTACAGGATGAAGTGAGCTGTAGCTCACGAAAGCTCATGCTCAAATAAATTGGTTAGTCGCTAAGGTGCCACAAGTCCTCCTTTTCTTTTAGCTATTATAATGCGATCTCTTTCCAGTTGAATGAGGGTCAAGTGTTGCTCTATGACATGGCTGTTCTGTTTCCTCCTTTTAAAAAGAAGATTCTTGATTTTTAAACAAACTTTATTTACCCATCATGTTCTTTAATCCTCTCTCAAATGTGCACACACACACACACACACCCCTTCTGCTATTCTGGTAGCTTCCAGTTAGTCTTAAGTCTTATATCTTCCAACAACTAGTGGTTCTATGCCAGAGTGGATTTAACCATTTAACAGATTCCCTCCTCTTTGGGCTGGACTTCGTGTGCATGCTTTATTCAGAATTACCATGGCTGAACCCAAACCATGAGTATTCGCACTAGCAAAGCACAGGAGTTTTAAAGTTTGCAAAAAGTAAACACAAGAGGATCATGACCATGGTCACTTGTGATTGTTCATGAAAATTACTTCCCAATATCTCCTCACCTCTACACTTGACCATACCCCTTATAGGAGTATGGTCACGAACTGTGGGATTGCAGTGTCTTCACATACATTATTTTAAAGAAGCCTGAAAAACAGTAAATATTAAAAGCTAAAATCCATATGAAGTCATCCTGCATTCATCGTTTTGTCAAGCATTGAAAATCTTCAATCTTGATCATATTAGCCTTGGGGAAATAAACATATATTAATCCTCCTTATTTATCATTTAGTGCCAGACAAACAATCCAGAAAATACTGAAATTATGCCATTATATTTGGGAAAAAATTGTTATACTAATTATTTAAATTTTATGACCCTAGAGGCTGCATTGCCTTCCTTGCTGTAGTGAGCTAATGCAAAGAGGAAATGCATTCTTTCCTTCAGAGCTGAAACCTTAGACCTAATTTTAAGGCTTGAATGTCACACAGTCATGAAAGGATAATAATAAAAAAAACCTTGATAAACACCCTTAATATCATCATAGAAAAGTGCCCCGAAGCACAGATATTTATAAAACAGGATTAGATCATCTAAGGGAATTCATTCGTGTTTAAAACAAGATACAGAGAGGTATTGAATGTCTGTAGCTCCCACTGAATTCAATAGGAGTGGCAGGTCTTCATTGTAATGAAGACGTGACACACATAGAAGTACCGGTAAAAGACCAATTGTCATCTCCTGGACCCATCCACAATATGGGTCATATGCTGACCTTTGTCACTTGGCAGGGGATCAGTCTCCATTGAAATCAATCATACTCAGTTTCACTGAGGATTTGGCTCATACACAAAATTCACACTGCAAAAGCAATTTACACAGGACACAGGTGTGGTGTCTGGCCATTCTGCTGTTAATGCATATGCAGCCGTAATGCAAGAAATGTTAGTGCCAGGAAACCTATTCAGCTAAATTTAATTTGCCAGCAACAAGTGCTATTTATGTGAAATCTTCTCTTTCTAGACTATGGGTATCTCTACACTACGAAATTAGGTCGAATTTATAGAAGTCTTTTTTTAGAAATCATTTTTATATAGTCGATTGTGTGTCCCCCCACACAAAATGCTCTAAGTGCATTAAGTGCATTAACTCAACGGAGTGCTTCCACAGTACTGAGGCTAGCATCAACTTCCGGAGTGTTGCACTGTGGGTAGCTATCCCACAGTTCCCGCAGTCTCCACCACCCATTGGAATTCTGGGTTGAGATCCCAATGCTTGATAGGGCAAAAAACACTGTCGCGGGTGGCTCTGGGTACATGTTGTCAAGCCCTCTCTCCCTCCGTGAAAGCAAGGGCAGACAATCGTTTCACACCTTTTTTTCTAAGTGCAGACGCCATACCACGGCAAGCATGGAGCCTGCTCAGCTCACTGTCACTGTACGTCTCCTGGGTGCTGGCAGATGCGGTACTGCATTGCTACACAGCAGCAGCAACCCATTGCCTTGTGGCAGCAGTTGGTGCAATAGGCCTGATAACCATCGTCATTCTGTCCGAGGTGCTCCTAGCTACCTCAGTAAGGTCGGTCAGGAGTGCCTGGGCAGACATGGGCGCAGGAACTAAATTAGGAGTGACTTGATCAGGTCATTCTCTTTAGTCCTGCCGGCAGTCCTATTGTACCATCTTATGGCGAGCGGGCAGGAGATGAAGATGGCTAGTAGACCTACTGCACCATCTTCTGCCGAGCAGCCGGGAGATGTGGATGGCATGCAGTCCTTCTGCACCATCTGCTGCCAACCAAAGATGTAAAAGATAGATGGAGTGGATCAAAACAAGAAATAGACCAGATTTCTTTTGCATTCATTTGCTCCCCCTCCCTCCCTCCGTGAAATCAATGACCAACAATCGTTTTGGAGAGGTCCGTCAGGGACACCTTGAATAGTTTAATGGAGATTCAGTCCTGCCTGAAATACCGGGGAGAGGGATAGCTCAGTGGGTTGAGCATTGGCCTGCTAAACCCAGGCTTTTGAGTTCAATCCTTGAGGGGGCCATTCTGTGTGACAGTTGTTTTTGTCTCTCCTTGATGTAAAGCCACCCCCTTTGTTGATTTTAATTCCCTGTAAGCCAAACCTGTAAGCCATGTCGTCAGTTGATCCTCCCTCCATCGGAACAACAGCAGACAATCGTTCCGCGCCTTTTTTCTGTGCAGACGCCATACCACGGCAAGCATGGAGCCCGCTCAGATCACTTTGGCAATTAGGAGCACATTAAACACCACACGCATTATCCAGCAGTATATGCAGCACCAGAACCTGGCAAAGCGAAACCGGGCGAGTAGGCAATGTCAGCACGGTGATGAGAGTGATGAGGACATGGACACAGACTTCTCTGAAATCAGGGGCCCTGGCAATGTGGGCATCATGGTGCTAATGGGGCAGGTTCATGCAGTGGAACGCTGATTCTGGGCCTGGGAAACAAGCACAGACTGGTGGGGCCGTACAGTGTTGCAGGTCTGGGACGATTCCCAGTGGCTGCAAAACTTTCGCATGCGTAAGGGCACTCTCATGGAACTTTGTGACTTGCTTTCCTCTGCCCTGAGGCGCAAGAATACCAAGATGAGAGCAGCCCTCATAGTTGAAAAGCGAGAGGCAATAGCCCTGTGGAAGCTTGCAACTCCAGACAGCTACTGGTCAGTGGGGAATCAATTTGGAGTGGGCAAATCTACTGTGGGGGCTGCTGTGATGCAAGTAGCCCACACAATCAAAGATCTGCTGATATCAAGGGTAGTGACCCTGGGAAATGTGCAGGTCATAGTGGATGGCTTTGCTGCAATGGGATTCCCTAACTGTGGTGGGGCCATAGACGGAACCCATATCCCTATCTTGGCACCGGAGCACCAAGCCGGCAAGTACATAAACTGCAAGGGGTACTTTTCAATAGTGCTGCAAGCTCTGGTGGATCACAAGGGACGTTTCACCAACATCAGCGTGGGATGGCCGGGAAAGGTACATGACGCTCGCATGTAGAAGAAGAAGATCCTGTGATCCTTGAAACACATGCAGCTGGTGGAGAAAATAAAGGGACAGTGGTATTCAAAAAGACACATTTTATAGAACAATGAGTACACTCTTTCACGGTAAACCTTGCTGTTAACATTACATACATAGCACATTTGCTTTCATTACAAGGTCGAATTTTGCCTCCCCCACCACGTGGCTAGTCCCTCCTCCGTCCCCGTGGCTAACAGTGGGGAACATTTCTGTTCAGCCACAGGCAAACAGCCCAGCAGGAACGGGCACCTCTGAATGTCCCCTGAAGAAAAGCACCCTATTTCAACCAGGTGACCATGAATGATATCACTCTCCTGAGGATAACACAGAGAGATAAAGAATGGATGTTGTTTGAACACCAGCAAACATAAACTGCAATGCTTTATTCTACAATGATTCCCGACTACATGCTACTGGCCTGGAGTGGTAAAGTGTCCAACCATGGTGGACGGAATAAGGCTGCCCTCCCCAGAAACTTTTTGCAAAGGCTTTGGGAGTACATCCAGGAGAGCCACGAATAGCTCAGTGGTTTAAGCATTGGCCTGCTAAACCCAGGGTTGTGAGTTCAGTCCTTGAGGGTGGCCACTTAGGTATCTGGGACAAAAATTGGGGATTGATCCTGCTTTGACCAGGATGTTGGACTAGATGACCTCCTGAGGTCCCTTCCAATCCTGATATTCTATGACTGAAAGGGCAAATTAATCATGAAACAAGCTTTCTTTTAAACCATGTATACTATTCTAAAAGGTACACTCACCAGAGGTCCCTTCTCCACCTGGCGGGTCCAGGATGCAGCCATGGGGGGTACTGGTTCCAGGTCCAGGGTGAGAAACAGTTCCTGGCTTTTGGGAAAACCGGTTTCTCCGCTTGCTTGATGTGAGCTATCTACAACCTCATCATCATCTTCCCAAAACCTGCTTCCGTGTTGCCTCCATCTCCATTGAAGGAGTCAAACAACACGGCTGGGGTAGTGGTGGCTGAACCCCCTAAAATGGTATGCAGTTCATCATAGAAGCGGCATGTTTGGGGCTCTGACCCAGAGCAGCTGTTCACCTCTCTGGTTTCTGGTAGGCTTGCCTCAGCTCCTTAAGTTTCATGCAGCATTGCTTTGGGTCCCTGTTATGGCCTCTGTCCTTCATGCCCTGGGAGATTTGACAAATGTTTTGGCATTTCGAAAACTGGAACTGAGTTCTGATAGCACGGATTCCTCTCCCCATACAGTTATCAGATCCCGTACCTTCCGTTCGGTCCATGCTGCAGCTCTTTTGTGATTCTGGGACTCCATCATGATCACCTCTGCTGATGAGCTCTGCATGGTCACCTGCAGCTTGCCACGCTGGCCAAACAGGAAATGAAATTCAAAAGTTCGCGGGCCTTTTCCTGTCAACCTGGCCAGTGCATCTGAGTTGAGAGTGCTGTCCAGAGCGGTCACAATGGAGCACTCTGGGATAGCTCACGGAGGCCAATACCATCTAATTGTGTCCACAGTACCCCAAATTCAACCTGGCAAGGCCGATTTCAGCACTAATCCCTTTGTTGGGGGTGGAGTAAGGAAATCGATTTTAAGAGCCCTTTAAGTTGAAAAAAAGGGCTTCGTCGTGTGGACGGATGCAGGGTTAAATCTATTTAACGCTACTAAATTGACCTCAACTCCTAGTGTAGACCAGGGCTATAATATATTTATAACAGCAACGCAGGCTAAATCCTACAAGATCTCAGCATCCCCATCTCCCGTTGCAGCTCAATGTACCATTGAGGAATAGTTAGTATTTCCATTACAGATATCTTGCATGTCTTTATATACGACTTGGTAGTAAGTTTATTTCAGATAGTGAACAAACATGATATCAGTCTGGGAGCTTTTTCGAAGAAACATTAAAGATTGTACATTTGAGAAGCTTGTCAGTTCTGAGTGATTCCTTAAATATCTTGAACTCAAAATTAAGTTTATATTTCAAAATTAAATTTTGCATGAGAGTGGTGTGTCACGGAGACTTGAATGGCTCTGTAGTTTAAAAGGAATTGAATTGTCTTCCTTGCTGACTTTTTGACAATAGTCTCAGAATGTGCATATTGATAATCATCACTGACTCAGTATTGCAGGTTATTAATATAACTTTGGGGGTGTATAACAGAGTGCAGACTCACCACCGCGGTGCCTCGTTCCAGTCGCTCTGGGAATTAGTACTGTTCAGCTGTAGAGCGCCCTCTGCAGGTGATGTCTTGCCCATTGTCTGCTCTGCAGTGTTGTCTGGGACCCACGTTGCTCCCTGGCTTGCAGCATCCTCTTCTGGACACAGAAATCCAGCTGTGCCCCTGCTCTACTCTCCCCCCTTCCAGGGCTATCAACAGTCCTCAGTCTGCACCCGCCTTCATGGCCACCTGCCACCCCAAAGTCTAGTCCTTTTCCTCAGGGACAAGGCACAGTCCATCGGCCATGCTCCTCCCCAGCCAGGTGCAGGGGAAGGGAGGGACCCAGGCCCACCCACTACTCTGGGTTCTGGCCCCGGGACCCTTGGTGGCAGCCATGTTCTTCCCTCCTTCTCTCCCCTCTAATGCGCACACTCCCTGGACCACTTCCCCTTGGCCCTTGCACCTTCTCAACCTTTCTTTCAGGGTCCTGAGCCTGGCAGGTATCAGGCTGGAGCATTCCCTCTGCTCCCCTGAGCCTGCCCAGCGCTGCTCTATCTAAGGTGCTATCCTTGGCAGCCAGTCCTCCTCCCTTGCTTGTCAGGAAGAGACTGCAGCTGCCTCTGCTTTGAAGCCTTTATATAGGGCCCAGCCTGGCCCTCATTGGCTGCCTTTCTGCCCTTCTCTGATTGGCCAGGCTCTACACAGGCTCCATCCAGGCCCTGCTGTAACCCCTCTTCTGCCAAACTGGAGCAACTGCTCCACTACAGGGTTCCACGTTAAAACGTGAGTCATGGTTCAAAGTAGCTTTCATGATATAAAAATCCCAAAACAGTCTAAATGCAGATAGATCACTACTACATGTCAGCTCCATAATGGAAACAAATAAACAATTCCAGTTCATTGGATCAATGGTATTCATTAGTAAAATTTTCAAAATATATTTTTACATAACATGAACAGGAACATGCATGTGTATCACATGGAGCAAAAAGCCTTTTGCCTTTTCACTGATTTTTCCTGGCATTTGGCAAATATTGAAGTATGTGCCTTCAAACAAGGGCTTGCCCTTTCCTGATCTTCTTCCATTTCCACTTGAAATTCGCACTCACAGTCATTTATATTAGCATTAGGCTACAGTTAGAGACAGCGTTATAGCATGTTGTGCATGAAATGGTCACCAGAACATTTGAAATGAGCAGTATTTGACTATTTACACATTTCATTTTAAATTGGAATCAGTGCCATTTTCTCTACAGTCCCATGTTGGTTTTGTATTCAAAGTGGGAACATTTTAAAGAAAAATTGTTTTCAACAGTAAGAAACATGTTAAGACTGTGCATATTGCCCTGGTCAAATGACAATTTTCCAGAAATGTCATGAAAATGCAAAAATTTTGATGTGGGAAAAACATGGTGGCATGTATCTATGAAAGTATCACCCAGACCCAGCCCTAATTATATAATCATTGCAGGAACAGAGAAACCAAATTTGGGCTGGGTTGTGAAGGAGACAGCTCTTTTCAACAACTAATGTCTGAAATAGCAATACAGATGATACAAAAATATAACCTCCCAAGGCAAGTCCACACTGGCAGAGGAAGAATTAACTGGGACCAGAGAGCAATTATTGTGCCCAGTTGCACTGGGAGGGTGAGCCAGGCCCAATTTAGAATTAGGTCCAGAATTAAAGATGAGTCCGCACTGTGAGGAGTGGGGATGATCAGGGCAATAAAGGGAAGGCCCGGGGAGAGATTAGGCCTTGAGATCCTCTCCTGAGAAAGGACGCTCTGGCAAAGGTCCAGAAGATATACTGGGGAGTCACAAGGGTGGAGCAAGGGTGCATTGAACCTTGACAAAAGGGCAAGACTCCAGGGAGCAGCCCAGGGGTCAGGTTTCCAGAGAAAAAAGAAATGGATATACAGTGAGGCTTAGGAGTTTCAGATGTTAGCCATGCCTCCAGGGAGAAAGCCCGGGGAGGCAGTACTCAAGTACAAGAGTTGGAAAGAATTCTGCAGAGTTCAGGAAGGGGTGAAGGGAAATAAGAAAAGAAAGAGTAAAGACCAGCATTGTATAAGAATTAGGATAAATGGCAGGTTATACTGAAGACAAGCACAAGTACATGTAAAGTTACTATTTACCAACCACTTACCACCAGTTTTACACTACAGTATTGATACAACTAAGATTAATTTAGCTTGAGCAACCAGACTTCTTTTTTTCATAATTTTACTCTGCATTTCTGCGAAAATATGTTACCCTTTAGTCGGCTGCTTTTTGCACTGGCCAGGTACAGACCGTTGAGAAGTGCACGTCCCTTCAGTTTAGGGGGTGTGGATCAGGTTTTCCTTGTGACTGAAACACACACACACAGTTTTGTGTCTCTGCACTTTTTATTTTATTTGTTGGCCATGTTTTAAAACAGACCAACCAATTACGGTGGGCCAAATTGTCAGTGTGATTAGACTTGTATAAGTTATGCTTATTTATTTTTTTGTAGCCAATTGTCTTCAATTTGGTTCATGCGGGTTTGATAAGTTATGTCTAGGGGCATATGTCCACTTATCTATACTACAGAGGGGTCGGCACAAAGTATTATTTGGTTGCAGCGCATCCTGACCGTAAGTTTAAGTTTAATTTTGCAAGGCTTGCTTTTTGAAGCTTCCAGAAGTTTGAGGCCTAACATTGCTAATACCTTTGTTCATTGCAAGCTTGACAATACTTTTGCACACTTGTCACATACAGAAATTGTGCAGTATTTAACTGTTACCTTCAGGTGTGTTTCAGTTGGAAAATGCCGTATGAAATCCCAGAAAAAATATCACAGTTAATGCTTAACATTCTGTAACAAGCCTTCTCTGTAGGGAGCTAAGTGCTACAGAACGTTCAGGTTCTAGATCAGTCAGTAAACATGGGACCATGTCCATGAACAGACCAAGTCTGATGTTTTTTAAGAACATAAGTGATCTCTCTCTCTCCTGCCATCCATCTCCACCCTCGGACAAACAGAGGCTAGGGACACCATTCCTTACCCATCCTGCTAATAGCCATTAATGGACTTAACCTCCATAAATTTATCTAGTTCTCTTTTAAACCCTGTTATAGTCCTATAGTTCACAACCTCCTCAGGCAAGGAGTTCCACAGGTTGACTGTGCACTGAGTGAAGAAGAACTTCCTTTTATTTGTTTTAAACCTGCTGCCCTTTAATTTCATTTGGTGGCCCCTGCTTCTTATATCATGGGAACAAGTAAATAACTTTTCCCTATTCATTTTCTCCACACCACTCATGATTTTATATACCTCTATCATATCCCCCCTTAGTCTCCTCTTTTCTAAACTGAAAAGTCCTAGTCTCTTTAATCTCTCCTCATATGGGACCTGTTCCAAACCCCTAATCATTTTAGTTGCCCTTCTCTGAACCTTTTCTAATGCCAGTATATCTTTTTTGAGATGAGGAGACCACATCTGTACGCAGTATTCAAGATGTCGGTGTACCATGGATTTATATAAGAGCAATAAGATATTCTCCATCTTATTCTCTATCCCTTTTTTAATGATTTCTAACATTCTGTTCACTTTTTTGGCTGCCGCTGCACACTGCATGGACGTCTTCAGAGAACTATCCACGATGACTCCAAGATCTCTTTCCTGATTAGTTTTGCATCTCCCTAGAGCCCCAACCCCCATATTTTTCTACAGCCATCTGCCCCCAGTTCAGCAGCCATCACATTCCCCACTACCCTTCCTGGTTTCCTAGGGATCCCTTTCCCCCCAGCTGTAATACACCTTGCCCCAGGTCATGCAAGGGGCACCTACTGGCTACTCTCTTTCAGTAGCATTTTCAGAGGGCTTGTGCCTGGTCTGGATTTTTCAGGGATTGGGTAATGTCCTGCCCCCACACTGCACAGTAAAAGCTAAAACCCTGCATTAAGATTCCAGGTAATTATTTCCAAGCTTTTCTAGCAGATGAGTCAACTTAGGACCAACTGGGATATGAAGAGGGTAGGGATGTTCTTTGGGCATAAGGAAATTAGGACAGAATTGATACTGAAGAGAAAAGTAGCATCAAGCAAGCTCAGGGAGGATACTTAGGCCATGGTTATAATGCGTTCAATAAACTGAAACACCAGGGAGAGGTGGATTTGGATACCATTTGGCACTGGTGTGCTCTGCCAAATTGGGCGTTTGGGTCATATAGAACCCAAATGTACTGGGAAACTTGCTGGCTTTAGTGAACAAACCCTGCAGAGGTCTGAACCGTGGTTGCCAGCCTTCTGATTCACTGGGCACCTTTCACAGGTTCCTTAATAGTGAATGAATATAGTTTGAATTTACTGTTGCAATAAGGATATTTGGGGGTGGGCAGGACACATCAACTCCAATTTGCATAAAGACGGCAATTTTTTTTATAAGTGAGTTATCTGTAGTCAAATATCAAAAATTAAATTTAAAAGGGTGGGAAATGAGAACAGTGATTTAGCAGAGCAAGTCTGTCTGTGTTACTCTGAGGGGTTAGCAGGAAGTACTTGATTCTCTTTTTCCCTAATCTTCACTGATTCCCAAAGTCTTTCCTACATAGCCACATCAGAGGAAGAATCAGCACTGAGGGAGAGAATTCAAGTGTAACCATCGTACAAAGTATTTGCTCAAACACCTATATAACCTCTGTCCACTTCTCAGGGGGCAGGCACCCATATCACAAAATCCAACAGCATTAATTGGCAATTGCAGCCAATTTGCTCTGTTCATGAATGGCAAATAGAATAATAAATGAGTCCCTAGAGGTGATCCCTCTGGGTTAGGGAGGTGGCAGACTGGCAGGGAAGGAGGAGACAAAGGAATGACTTCAGCTGGAGTTGTGAGTGCCCAGAACCTCTGAAAATCAAGCCATACCATTTTATAAGCTATTAAGGAGAATCATTGCATGACAGCTTGCAAACTGAGCAATGTCCTGGTGCAGAACTAAAATGTGAGGAAAAGAACTAATATCTGCAGTGCAGTGGAAAGGGAGACAATTATGCCATCATGCAATATTCAGCTAATAAACTACAATCCTGCCATGTGTAATTTATCACCTGTTGAATCAGACAGGTTACATTATCTCACATAACTTAGCATAATTTGACATTTTGTGACTGAACATTGTGTCAGTGATAATATTTTCAAAATGACTCCCTTATTTTCCCCCTTAAAAGTTGTCACAACCTAGGAAAAGATTCGGATTAGTAACTGAATAACAATGGATAATTATTTTTGATCCAAATAAACAAAGGGGATGATGGGTCGTTTATATTGGGGAATAAATGTAATGGATACTTGAGACTATCAATTAAATATTATTCATGCATGTTTGAAACAATCTTTTTAATAAGAACGATGATTACAAGTCCTAAGGGCACTGAAATCAGTACAACATATATGTTTGAGGCACCTAGAAAAACGTGCAAGTCATACCAACTTTGATTCCCTGCTAAATTTATCATTGAATTTGGCCCACATCTCTGAACTTATCTACATGGGGAAATTTACCAGTAGAACTATATTGGTATAGTTATACCACCATAGTCATGTTGGCACAACTCAGAGTGGACGCTCCTATTCTGTCACGGGTGGGTTTTTTTTTCTGATTTAGCTTATTCCGCTTTCAAAATGAGACAATTATATGATATTGTTAGGCCAGTAAAATCTCCTGTGTAGACAAGCATTCTGATGCTGATGTTCTCATTTCAAAATAAATCTGGTTTAAGATACCCATTGTCTCCTACATGGGTAACTTTCCACCCTCTGTTACAGCAGGGCAACCCCAGTGAAGAAGTCAACCAAGGACAAATTTGGCCCATCATCTTTAATTGGTACTCCTTTCCAACACATGTATTGCTATACATTTAAGCAGGAGACTAAAACAGACAAAAGATCATTCAGAACTATAGATAGTGTTATAGAGCTGTTGTGCACCAAACCCAGCATTGAGCTTCTCATTTGCTGTCCCACAGAATGCTAGAAGTTGCTCAAGCAGCATTGCTCTAATGATGTAAAATCCATTATAAATTTCTAAAGCAGCATTCTATTTGCCAGGTAATTGAAGGTGAAGCACTGTTGTTGATCTACAGAGTGCAATACAATATTATAATATTGATTACTCTCATTGGCCAAGTTACGGCCATATCTGAAAATGTGTGCGAGAGGCGAAGAAAGCCCTGGGAGCTCCACCTTCTTCTTCACATATGACTGGAGAGGGACAGAATGGGGCTGTAAAGCATTAGGGAGTACGATGGGATAACCAGCTAGCATTATTGCAGCTATCCATGCATTAGAGAGGGTATGTCCTGGAATGGCCAATGCACAGAGGGAAGGTGATGAGGCCATGCCAAGAATCAGCAGAGTTGTGCTTTGCAAAGGCACAGCATGTCCCACTGCCATAGCACGCTACCCAGTAGGCATCAGTGGGTTACACTGGCATAAAACCTCCCTACATAGTGCTCCCCCATGCCAGAGATACAATGGAGAATTCTCCTCTATTTATTGGAAGAGATGTGCCCCTCTACACTCCCATCCTTACTTTAGCACCTGCATGAATATTAGCAGTAAAAACACTAAGGCCCCTACCTGGTTTCATCTCTGTGATAGCTCGGCAAAACTCTGATCAGAGGCAGTAGAGCTATTTATCTGTCAGGCAGATAATGTCTGATCAGAGGCAGACATTATATCAATTTATACTGTCTATGTTTGAAGGGCATCTTTGCTGCAGAGATGGAGACATGAGTGTCCCATGTCATGTTGTGCTCAGGGTCCCAGATTAGCTTAATCCAGCCCTGATGGTATAAATACATCAGTAGATTAAGGACAGGATAGACCCAACAGATACCCAAATTCAAATTTGGAGCAGGATTTTGATTCAGCATCTTCCTCCAGGCCTATTACAGAGATAGGTCAGAGCCTACATACTGAGCTGAACTTTCCCAAACTTTGTATGTCAAGGATAAAAGGTTCTGGGTAAGGCCCATCTTTAGTTAACACAGAGCTCTTACTGATGCCTTTGCCTTGATATGCTCTTCATAGTATTGACTGTTTGGGGTAGGAATCTTATTCTTGGACTCATGCAATTTTCTGCAGTTGTTTCACTTCTGTCCTCTGTCTTCTACCTTTCGTTTTGTGCTACCTCTGGGAGGACTTCATCTTGAGAAAAAGCTCAGTCAAGCTCTGGTATTTTAAGAGCCCAACATATTTCAAGTACTTATTGGACATTTGGTGTTTTATCTGGATTGTCAGAGAACATCCGCCACTCATTGGGTGGTATTTATATACATTTTGTATTTGGGGCAAAAACATTTTATAATTACAAAGTGGGAGGAAAAACAGTAGTGAAATTTTTCTGAATAATACTTACCTGCCCCTTCCATGGGCTATCCAGCCTTCTCACAGCAGACAATTGGCTTCCATTGTCACCACACCACAGAGTCTCACGGGGCTGGTCCCTTTGTCAAATTATATGATAAATGTGAGGATTCATTTAATCTCAAATACCAGAAAAATAGAAGACTATATTCTGACTGGTATGGAGAAAATACATTCTCCCCTATTAAGTTAACAAGTTTTTTATTTATTTATTTATTTATTTGATTAATTGGTTGGAAGGACTTGGGCACCTGATGTTTAGACACCACCAGCAAAGAAATTGGGGCGGAATATACCATGTGACTTGAGCCAGGGGTCAGACCCTAACAAAGGAATGGTTCTAAGAGAATATTTTAAAAGTGTACTGCAGATGATAAGCTCAAATTCAGAGAAAAACACTTAACTATCTTCTTAAGTCCCATTGACTTCAATGGGATTTAAGTACCCACTGAAGTACCATCCTTACGGGTACTTTCTCAGGATCATAGCACTTAACACCATGAACAGTCTAGTTAAAGACACAATGCCTGGTGTAGCAAGTGTTTGGAGGTTTGAGGCTGAGCCAGCTCAAGAGAGAATTTTTTTGAATTGGAATATTCACTGGTTCCTATTAGATTACAATTTAGAGTATAGGCTCTTCAGGGCAGTCAGTACAGCACCTCGCATACTATTGGGGATATCCACAAATGAGAAGAAATCATTCTGATAGCTCAGACGACATTCACTCACGACATTCATGAAACTTTCCCGGACACTCACACACTTTGCAGATGCACTTTCTCACATTGCAGAGGCTTCCTTAATGCATCCATCCCATGGACCATCAGTTCAGATAGCTCCCTTTTCATCTAATATGTCTGTTAAGATCTTTGCTTGTAACTAAGGTCCTGGTCCTGCAATTTCATGTTCATGGACAGACTGCTGGGCCCACTCAGAACCCCTTTAAAATCAGCTGGGCTCCACACAGGTGGAGCAGTCTGCCTACACGCAAGAAGTTGCAGGGAACAGTTGAAATGCTGAATTGCACTAACTTATGCAGGCACCCTCATCTCATGCTGATGTTACCCATAGCACTCACCTAAACCCTATGCCACCCTGTGGTTCCCAGAACCCATCACACGCAATCTAGGCTTGTTTCTCCTAACTCCTAGTCTGCTGGCTTCTCTTGGAGCCTCGCTATTCATCCCAAGAGCAACCATAATGCCTTCCCTATTCAGATTCTCAGAGCTTCATTTCTCTTCCTGACTGCTTTCTCTCTCTTGCTTTTTCACTAAACCTAAACTCTACCAGCTGCTCCCACTAATGCTTATCATTCTGTTGGCCAGCCAGCTTTGAAACAGCTGTATTCCAAGTCCTCAACTCTGGAGGATAGTAAAGGTAAATTCCAGCTGAATGGCTTTCCAGACCAGCCAGCTGGCCAGCTTTGCAAAAGACCCCTTCCCTGAGCCCCAGCAGACAAAATGAAAAGTACTTTGGTTAAGCAGGAGTTTCTGTTAACTTGCATTTAGTTAAATGGGTTTATGCTATACTTATCCAAAATAATGGAGCAGAAGATTTTCTACATATGAAAAGTCTATCAAATCTGTATTATGACATCCTTCAGAGAGCACAAATGAAAGAAAGAAAGAAAAAACATTATTTATGAAAGCACAGCAATGCCATAACTCCAAAGAACAATGGAGGGAAATGTGAGTGGCACAGAATTGTAATGGAAAATTGCCATGAACATTATTAAGAGCTGGGGCAAAACACAGGTGCTGCACAATTGATGTTATCAGTTCAATTTAGTTTCAGTCATTCAAGGTGCTGAATCATCAGAGTTTTATTATAACCAGTCAATGGTCTCAGTAGTTTTTCCTGGCTGTGAGTTTATCATCAAGTTGCAAGAATAGCAAGCAGTACATGTTACAATATAAGGCTTTAAGGGCATTTTTACTGTATTGTAAAAATTGCGTTTGCTGAGCCTCTGAGGCTGAACACACGGTATGAGAAGAAAGCTGGCTACTGTAAATCCCTTTGAGATTCTCCTGTATTCAGAAAATAAGAGTGTACAGAAAAATAGGAACTGTAAAATACCGACTATACATGATAGCTACTTGACAGCTCAGACAACCATGTTGGGGAAAACATGGTTTCAAAGTTGTTCAGTCTGGTACACAAACAACAGGAGTCAGCATCATCTCAACATCTCTGCATTTGAAATATGTATGCCTTGTTCAAATGAAAGTTCCTATTTTTGGCTCTGTTCACACTTAGCACTCTTACACACAATCTGCACATAAAAGTTAATAGTAGCTTGCACAAGCACAGCCTAGGGCATATCATGGCACTATGGCTACATAGAAGACTTTAGTCTCCAAAGCCATTAATCCTACATATGTCACAAGAATCAAATTAATTTAAAATATATACATATATCAATATATACAATATATAAATTTAATAATATTTTAAATTTATATATTATATATACACACACACACACCAGGTCAGGCTTTACCACACATTATTTAAAGCTTAACTATTGTACTTTCAATTGTTATGAAAACTCCTAACTATTAATACACATCTCAACACATAAACCTTCATATAGACTATTACATTTATAAACATGCAAGAAGATAATAGCATCCAGGATGGCAGGAAGAGCGGTAACTGGCTGAACAGCCACAGAGCTTCAGGTAACAAATATCTAATCCTCATTTGCCTCTCTCTTTACCAGTACCTAAGTGCAATTGTGATGGGTGCCATCTCAGCCAACACACGGGGAGTGAACTGGAAGTGTCCAGAACTTGTAAAAACATGAGCTGCTGCTGCTTGATCTAAAGAGTTAAATTTTGCTACTAGCAGCTGTAATAGACCCATATCCTCTTCAGATCAAGTACAGCAGGGGACCTGTAACATATAGTCACTGGTGAGTTACACCCCTACATTGTTGCATGAGACTAAATAAGAGCAGAATTTGGCCTCAGGACTTTAACATACAGAAAATACAAATTTGAAGGGAGGTGATAGCATCTTCTAACATTTTTTGAGGTGACATGCAATGTTTGAAAACAACAGTGTCAATATCAAGGATCATTGTATTGCTTAAAATGTACAGGCGATTGGTTGACTAAGCTCATTGTTCAATATTAAAAAACATTTGAGAGAACAAATGACCTAGCTTAGTCAAGTTTATTTACTAAAACAAAGCATTACAATACAGAAAAAAAAGAGTTAATAACATGCCAGTCCTTTGGGGACTCTTGTTTCCCACAGTGTGCAGTTATCCTTACACAGAAGGTGTGCTTGCAAAATACACCCCATGATCACTTGTTCTTACAGGACACTTTTTTTACAAGTGAGAAAGCACTGTATACGTCACCCAAGACTAAAATTCACCAATCAACTTTTTACCTTGTTTTTCCTTTTACTATGGTGTACCCTTTTCTTAGCTTTGTTTTGGATATTACATTCCCAACCAGTGGGCACAGAGGTACATCTTGACCTGTGCTCATTCAGATATCTTGTTTTTGAGATGTTCCTGTTTCTAATGCCAAAGCTGACTTCAGCTTTGTAACGTGTTGTGGGATACCTGAGCAGAACTGTGGGAAAAGCAAAATATATTCAGTTAATATAACTTCTCAACACCTATTTATAACACAGCTATCATGTGACAATACTGTGTATATATACACGCACACACACATAGAGAGAGAGATATTAGGGCTGTCAATTAATTGCAATTAATTCACGCAATTAACTAAAAAAAATCGTGATTAACTGCAGCCTTAATCACATTGTTAAACAATAGAATACCAATTGAAATTTATTAAATATTTTGGATGTTTTTCTACATTTTCATATATATTGTATTCAGTGTTGTAATTGAAATCAAAGTGTATATTATTTTTATTACAAATATTTTCACTGTAAAAATGATAAACAAAAGAAATAGTATTTTTCAATTAACCTCATACAAGTACTGCAATGCAATCTCTTTGTCATGAAAGTGCAACTTACAAAATGTAGATTTTTTTTATACATAACTGCACTCAAAAACAAAATAATGCAAAACTTCAGGTCTACAAGTCCACTCAGTCCTACTTTTTATTCAGCCAATTGCTAAGACAAACAAGTTTGTTTACATTTACAGGAGATAATGCGGCCCTCTTCTTATTTACAATGTCACCAGAAAGTGAGAACAGGCATTTTCATGGCACTTTTGTAGCCAGCATTGCAAGGTATTTATGTGCCAGATATACTAAACATTCATATGCCCTTTCATGCTTCAGCCACCATTCTTGAGAACATGCTTCCATGTTGATGACGCTTGATATAAAAATAATGCGCTAATTAAATTTGTGAATGAACTCCTTGGGGGAGAATTCGCAAAAAGAAAAGGAGGACTTGTCGCACCTTAGAGACCAACAAATTTATTTGAACATAAGCTTTCATGAGCTACAGCTCACTTCATCAGATGCATTCAGTGGAAAATACAGTGGGGAGATTTATATACATAGAGAACATGAAACAATGGGTGTTACCATACACGCTGTAACCAGAGTGATCACTTAAGGTGAGCTATTACCAGCAGGAGAGCGGGGGGGAGGGAATCTTTTGTAGTGATAATTAAGGTGGGCCACTTCAAGCAGTTGACAGCAGTTGTTTGCCGGGAACAGAAAAGGAATGGACTCTTAGAACTTAGTAAGTAATCTAGCTAGGTATGTGTTAGATTCTGTTTTGTTTAAATGGCTGAGAAAATAAGCTGTGCTGAATGGAATGTATATTCCTGTTTTTGTGTCTTTTTGTAACTTAAGGTTTTGCCTAGAGGGATTCTCTATGTTTTGAATCTGATTATCCTGTAAGGTATTTACCATCCTGATTTTACAAAGGTGATTCTTTTACTTTTTCTTCAATTAAAATTCTTCTTTTAAAAACCTGATTGCTTTTTCATTGTTCTTAAGATCCAGGGGTTTGGGTCTTTGTTCACCGATGCAAATTGGTAAGGATTTTTATCAAGCCTTCCCCAGGAAAGGGGGTGTAGAGTTTGGGAGGATTTTGGGGGGAAAGACGTTTCCAAGCGGGCTCTTTCCCTGTTATATATTTTTTAGACATTTGGTGGTGGCAGCAATAAAGTCCAAGCGCAAAAGGTAAAATAGTTTGTACCTTGGGGAAGTTTTAACCTAAGCTGGTAAAAATAAGCTTAGGGGCTTTTTCATGCAGGTCCCCACATCTGTTCCCTAGAGTTCATAGTGGGGAAGGAACCTTGACATATATATATATATTGCTCTACTGCTATCTTGTGACAATACTGCCTCAAGTCCTCAACCTATCATGGTACATCAGAGTTTGAAACCTCTGGACCAAAAATTGTATTATTCTTTTTCTTTTCTTTTTTTTTAATTCTAAAAGAATAAAAAAAAAATAAAAAGCTCCTATGAAAGCCGAATTTCACCCCGAGCAATTGTCAAAATCCAAATAAATACAGGAATTCAAATAATTCCTTAAAATATTTGTTGGATTTTTATTGTTATAGTGGGACGTATAATACTTATGCTGATACATTGAAGAATGACAAATTGGTTAAAAATGCTTCACTCAAAAGCAGTGGTTTTGATCCCTTTCAGGGAAAAATCTTAAAAACTTGCAGCTTTATTAAATTAGATGACGTTATCAAGATGCATCCAATTATACTGCATTATATGCCACAATGAACAGAAGCTGATGCAACACACACAGTTCTTATATAATATGCAGTATAGTATCCCACATTCAGAAAAAAATATCTTTATTCAAGATATCTTCATATTGAAGAAGTTACCCATGAAAAGAGGATTGTTCTCCTGTCAACCATATCGCTAAGATGAATTGGAAAACATATGGAGAAGGGAGACAAAAATTATTAGGGGTATGAAACAGCTTCCATAGGAGGAGAGATTTAAAAGGACTGGGACTTTTCAGCTTGGAAAAGAGATGACTATGAGGGGATGTGATAGAGGTCTATAAAATCATGACTGGTGTGGAGAAAGTGAATAAGGAAGTGTTATTTACTCCTTCACATAACACAAGAACCAGGAGTTACCCAATGGGCAATAATAATAATAATAATGTTAATAGGCAGCAGGTTTAAAACAAACAAAAGAAAGTACTTATTCATTCAACATCAACCTTTGGAAGTCATTGCCAGGGCATGTTGTGAAAGCCAAAACTATAACAGGGTTCTTTAAAAAAAAAAAAGTTCATGACAGATAGGTCCGTCAATGGCTATTAGTCAGCAAAGTCAGGGATGCAACTCCATTCTCTGAGTGTCCCTAGCCTCTGTTTGTCAGAAGTTGGGAATGGGCAAAGGGAGATGGATCACTTGATTGTCTGTTCTGTTCATTCCCTCTGAAGCATTTGGTACTGGCCACTGTCAGAAGACAGGATGCTGGGTTAGGTGGACCATTGGTCTGCCCAGTATGGACATAATTTCAATAGGAGTTTTGCCTGACTAAGCATTGCAAGTTGAAGCCCTGAACTGCATCTTTCCCATCTTTGTTCACTGTCATACTCCAGACTGTATTTCCAGTTCCTCCTCTTCCTGCCCCAGTGAAACAATATTGGGTAGAACATATTAACTATGAATCTTCTTTTTCTTTTACTGCTTTAGTATCTTTGAACTCAGCACTTCTGCACTGAGGTTTGTTTTTCTATTAAACACCAAAATAATGGACAGCTTCTGTTAGTGTTCCAGATTATCCAATGATACTCTTCTTCCTTCTCCATTGTACCTGCCAGACATGACATATCTGATTTCTATGGCACAGAGTCTGTACAACCTTAGGTAACTAAAATATGTTGATATTTTTAAAAGGACTGGCACTGTCTAACTTCTAGAAAGAGGTCTTCAGTGTATCAGGTTAACCATTACAAAATGAGTGCCTAATTAAGTTGTAATTCCTGCTGAAAGATCATTTTTGGTACATGGAACTATTCTGATTCAATCTTTGAAATCATTATTATGGTACTTTTTATAACCCATCTCATTAAAAAAATATTTGATCACTCTTGTTATACTTTACTCCTCTCTTTAAGGACTCTTATGATCATTCTTCTTATGCTGAAACCCTTAAGGGGAAACAAAGCTGTTCCCGCCATAGGTTTTTCCTGTGCCAATTGTAAAGAGGACAGTGTGATAGTATTCGGTACAGCTACACTGCCTTATTGCCACTCAACCAGCCTGCCAAACCAAGAAAAAATGAAGCCAGAAAAGAAACCCCTTTTTATATTCCCGGACTCCTGAGGACACTTCTGCAAGTCCATGAAGCTCTAATGCACATAAAAATCTGCATGCATGAGCCATTAAAAAAAAACTCAGGTGAAAAGTCTTTCAGGAAAAATGATTTAACAATGTAACTTATACAAGGTTAATAGAAAATGAAATTTCTTTGCAGGATACTGGCCAAACTCACAGTACATCGAAGGACAAACTGTTGGTGAGTTGCATACTTTGTTAGTAGTGTCCAGCCTATCTTTTAAGTGAAGGACAGCTTCCCACAGTATGCTCCCATGATGAATGGAACTTGTCAGGTACACAGAATAATATAACTCTGATCTTGTCAAGCCTTCAAAATTTGTCTTGTTGGTAGTTAGAGATCCAGACAGATTTGGAGGTTTAATTTTCATCGTCATATTTCATCTTGGATGGCGACGGAGGAACTTGTTCAGTTTAGTCAATTATGTTTTCATCTTCATAGCCCCAGTTTGAATCATGCAATAGTGAAAGTCGCTGACCACCTTGGGGACTTTGAAAAAGTGAATAATGCATCACCATTGTATTTTAGGATTATTATTTGTATTACTATAGTGCTTAGAGTCTTCAACCAGGATCAGGGCCCCATTGTGCTAGGCATTGTCCAAACACATAGCGAGAGACAGTCCCTGCCATAAAAAGCTCACATTCTAGCTAGAGAAGACAGACAGAGTTGGAAGCAAAACAGAGGTGAAGGGATATAATCGATTTGATATTTACACTATCTTATTAATCATAAAACTTCTAGCTAAACTGGGAATCTCTAAGCATTGTTCATTTGATATTCATAGGTTCTAAGCACCTGCAGCCCCCCACTGTCTTTCACAGGAGCTGGGTTTGCTCTGAAAAAAAAAATCAAGCCCACAAGAATTGCTACTGGAATCAGTAGAAGAGGGTTTGATGATTTGACACGATTGCATATGGTATTTCATAGAATCATAGAATATCAGGGTTAGAAGGGACCTCAGGAGGTCATCTAGTCCAACCCCCTGCTCAAAGCCGGACCAATCCCCAATTTTTAGGCCAGATCCCTAAATGGCCCCCTCAGGGATTGAGCTCACAACCCTAGGTTTAGCAGGCCAATGCTCAAACCACTGAGCTATCCTTTGTGGGAGGTTTGTAAGCACACTAAGGAGAGGATATACTGTACACCTATTGTTTTAAAAAACATACAGAAAGGTATTGAAATTAATGGGTCTAATTCAACTCTCAGTAATATAGTGAAATATTTCTAGTCTGACTCAAATTCTGTAATATGGGATGAAGAAATTAAGAATTTCAGACCAAGTTCTACCTCAGTTACATTCATGCAATGGAGCCAATGGGCAGAATTTGGCCATTAGGATAAACTAGGAACCCTGCGGCCAGAATCTGCTCTCATTTACATCCAGGCAACCCTCCCCTCCACCCCCCCACCCCCCCAAGCATTAATTTAAGACCAGAAGTGATTCTGGATTAACACTGGTATAGCAGAGCCAAATCAGCCCACAGTTAATTTCTAGTAAATTCAATGGAGTTTAACACAGGTAAATGAGACTAAAATTTGACCCATAAAATATGGGATTTTTTTACCTAATATTACAGTACATATGGTACAGAATTCTGGTAAATATGATTTCATACACACCCACGTGCTGATCTCAGCCCCTGAAATAAAATTGCAGAAATACCATGAGTGACTAGGGCCAGGTTTTTATTAGTATTGACTCAAGGTCGTCGCTAAAGGACTGATTTCTATAATCAAAAGTGGGGGGGGTGGTGACATACCTTTAAAGTAATCTCTGTGATCCACATATGAGATGTTTTTAGAATTAATGGACATGCACGCCATTCTCTCAAGATACTAATCTGTAATGCTTTTTTTGGCAACCTAGAGCATATCTATATGGAGAATTAACACGCAGCAAGCTGGCCACCTGTATCCTGCTAGCATGCACTAAAAATTCCATAGTGCATTTTGATCTACTACTGTTTCAAAGTGCACTACAAGACTTGAGTGTGCAATAGTAGGGTCCACACAAGCTGGTGCACTGTAGAGTCGTGTTCTCCCCCACACACAATTTGCCAATCCCCAACACCGCTGGGGTTTAATTCTCCAATGCAGACCTACAATGATTTTAATGGGTTTACTCCAGCATAAAACTCATGTACCATAATGAGAATCAGCCTCCTGTTGAAGGTGATTTGACATAGTCCAGCACGGGTCACAATACCAGTACTTGCACCTTTTTGTAAAATAATTATTGTGCAGAACAGACTTTCAGCTTATTTGTTGTGCCTCTGGTGTCCCAGCACAAACCTACTGCATGGCTGCTGCATGTAAATTCTGGTCGGAGAACACCTGAGAACCCTATTCTCTGGGTTTGATAGCTAAAAAAGATCTGCAGACCAACAGAATGGTTGGTTAAGTGACGAAGTATGAGTTTATCAAGTGTCCTTGAAAACATGGGAATCCTAGCCACAATCTGCAGATTACACAGAATTATTTAGGTATTTGAGGCTGAATGAAATTACAAAGAAATGGAGAATGACCCAACAAACGGAGACCACTGGGCAGCTCATTAGTAGATTACATTCAGAGAAATGTCAGGTAATGTACATTGGGAAGAATAACTTGAACTACTCAAACATTGCTGGGTTCTGAATTAACTGCAGCCTCTCAGGGAAAAGACCTGGGTGGCACCACGAGCAGCTTAATGGAATCATCCGCTCACTGCATAGTAAACAACATCTCAGCGTGTGTAAAGATAAAGCTAGAAAACAACACTGAGATTGTAATGCTATTTTAGAAATCATTTGGTATGCATTCACCTTGAAGTGCTGGTCTCCCATCTAGAAGAAGTTCTAACAGAAACAGAAGGAGTCCAACGATGGGCAACCAAAATGATTTAGAGGCATGGAGAGACTTCTGTATGAAGAGAGGGCTGTTTAGTTGAGATTGGAGCTGAGTATGAGGGGACATAACTGAGGCATACAATAATGACGGAGACACATGGCAAGGATATATCAGGAGCTGCCTCTTATCCTCTCCTCTCAGGATGCCAAAACAAAGAAGCATCCAATGCAATTGACATTGAGAAAACAGCACATAGTTAACATATAGCATTGCTGCTTGATCGTATAGCAGGATTAAAACAGCACTGGGCATTTATGTGAATAATATCAATATCCACAATTAAATAAGAAAAAAAATAAAATGATGCATCTCTCCACATACAACCATTAACTGCCTGAGGTTGGAAAGAATCTTTCTGAATTGACAGGTTATTTCATAATTGTCCATTTCAAGGATTCTTGCACCTTCCTCTGAAGCATCTGGTAATGGACATTGTCAAAGACAGCACACTAGGCTACCTGGACCACTCGTCTGACCTGCTATCACAATTCTCTATCTTAGGATCTAGTACGGCCATCCATCCGCATAGTATCAGAGCACCTTCTACATAAAATCAATAGCAATAGTGTAACTCTTAGTGCACTTCATGGAGCCTCTGGCACTTTTTGGTGGAGGTAAAATCTGCTTTGGGTAGAGGGGCTGCTTTTCATTTTTTAAATTGTAATAAATTTCTTGTTTTGGTTGGTTGAGTGGGTGAGGTTTATTGGGTAGAAGGGTGTCAGTGTTCTGAGTCATTCTTACGTCAGAAAGACCTTTTCGGAGAGGAAAGTTTTGCATTATTTTCTGAAAAAGGTCACTCTGTATTTTCTGATCTCCTCAGGAGGTTTGTTCCATGGACAGCTCCCATAGACCATCCCCATTCCTTTGTTCCTACACAGCCCTAAATAGATTGGAAGAGAAGATATTCTAGTTAAGGCACAGATGCGGTGGAGGCATGGGAGCAGCAAGCCCTGCACTTATTGCACTTATTTCATTGATATCTATTTATGTATTCCTTTTATACCACTGAGAGTTATTAGAAGATTGCCTACACAGAGTCAGCATGTTTGCTTAAACATTAGCATTATGGGCCAAGATGTTCAAAGGACAGGTGCTTAGCACTTTCTGAATATCAGGGCCCTAAATAAGAGGTCTCAGGCTGGGCACTCAAAAACACTAGTCATTTCTGAAAACCTTGGCCAAATGCAGTAGTTTGGGTCTTTGGGATGCTCGGTGAAATGACACATAAGGTGTCAATATTAAGGCTGTATTTCTGTCTCCCAGGCTGGAGTTTTATGAGCAAAAATGTTTGAAAAGCTATTTGAATATAAAGCAAACACATTGCCAAAAATATGACTGCAGAATGAACATGGAATGTAATTGGTGAAACACTCACAAAGCACAAATAAATATAGCAGCAGCTTTGCTCCCAAATGAGAAACAAAGTTAGTGTAAACATTCTAATTCCCACGTGTCTTTTTTTCCAAAGCACAGCCAAATATTGCTTCTTTACATGTGCAGGAGCAATAATAGCACTCAGAGGAAGTTCAGCTACCAGCAGAATTATACAAGGTGCAATTTTTCACTTGCTGGACTGAAGGGGAAGGTAAAGTCAGCATCGTGCTTATGTAACTGCAGAGTCTTTTCCTACATTTCTTTCAAACTGCCAGTGCTTCTTTTTTTTTTAATTGGAAGCAAATGTACAACTTTGAGCCTTCTTGTTTTTCCTTTGAGCACAGATAAACCCCACTGCAGTGAAACGTCGTCTGTTACCGTTCCTGTTAGACTTTGGGGATGGGGGGATTCATTCATAAAATGATCCGGTCCTGTGAGGTTCAAATCATCCTCAACTCTAGTGAAGCAGTGGGACTAGTCGCTTAAGGAAGGACAGGGCCTTTAGGCTCTCAAAGTATTTTTAAAGTGTATTTTTTCTGTCGATAGTCCTGGAATCAGATTCCCCGCTGCCTTGCAAAGTAGGTATAAACTGCTACCATTCTGACCCGCTGGTATGTTACACTCTCTTTGCACAGGTATAATTGATTCTCAGGATGCAAAGCAGTGGAGAATCAGTCCCTGGGCCATTCACATCCCACCTGACTAGCAGGGTGAATTCCACTGAGTTCTTGTAAAAAAGAGTTCTGAGTTCCACTGAGTTCTGCCTTTATTGCAGAGCAAATGGGATTTTAGTGCTTCTGCACTCTAGCTATGAAACTAGTAGCTGCAACTATACATAGATCATCAGAAAATGTCTTGCAATTTTGCAATTATCTGCCATAACCAATGTTAATATTGACTATCATCTATACATTGCCTTCCCTCATCTCCTATGGCAGCATCAGGAAACAGCACTGCATTGTAGTTGGATTATTTTTGGAAATAACACTTGGATGAGAAGCCAGGGATGGGGAAGAGACAAGGCTGGGACAAGTAGAAGGGGCCATGCCTGGGGGGAATGGACAGAAGAGCCTGTGCCGAGTAGGAGGCATACTTCCCTCCAGAACCTGGAATGGAACCCAAGATCCCGAATTCTCACAATTCCTATGCAACCTTCATTTGTCCCCTCCACCACCCGCCTTGTGTGTATGCATGATGATACAGTTTTTAAAAACATTATCACATCCTATTTTTCTCCACAGTATTCTTGCCTCATTCAGTGCACATGCTGGACCTACTCTGGGGATGAATTCAGGGCTGTGTAGTAAAGAAGACCTGTCTATAGGACCCTTGCTCCATGTATAGCAGACGTTGAAAGATGTTGAAAGCTTGTCTCTCTCACCAACAGAAGCTGGTCCAATAAAATATATTACCTCACTCACTTTGTCTGTGTAGTGAGTGAGGCAGGGGACTTCAAGAGAAGAAAGGATGTTCTCATGGTTAAGACAGTTGAATCCTGCCCTGGAGAACTGGATTCTATCCCTGCCTCTGCCATACAGCTCCTGTGTGAGACTCGTCACGCTAGTCACTTAAACTAAACTTTTCATACATGGTCACTAAATGTGTGTTCCCCATTTTCTGGGTGCCCAACTTGATACCCTGGGTTCTGATCTGTAGAAGTGTTGAGTGCTTACAGCTGCAACTGAAGTCAATGGGAGCTGTGCTTTGAACATATTATAATGCTAAGTACTCTGAAGAATCAGGTCCTAGGTGTTTCAAAGTGGGAATCCAAAATTACTGGACAGTTTTGACCTTAATCTTTGTGTGCCTCAGGTCCCCAGTTGCAAAATAGGGATAATACCACCCTTTCATCTCAGAGGGTGTTGTGAAAACAGATTCATCAATATTTGTGAAGCTCTCAGATACTATAGTGACAAGTGTCATAGAAAAGCTCATGAGAAAATCAATAATTCTGTCTTCAGAGCAGGGTTTGCATAGTATGTGGTGAATATGTGGAATTATGCAGAGAAAACAAAATATTGAATAATTGTTTACTAAGCGAGAGCCAGCCATTCAGTGCACTTAATGAGGCAAAATTCCTGTCGGGAAAAACAATGTGATTATATAATGAAAGACTGTCATAATACATACGCACAAGCAGACTGAATTAAGGTTGCAAGATCCTGAAAGGCCTTGAAGTTGCCAATCATGGAAGGCACTGATGGTGGAATGGCTTCATCTGGTTATGTAGATGAAATAGTCAGTGGAACAGGTTAATATTTATATTCCTTGGTGAGAACTTTCTTATCACTTTGAGGGTCATGACTTAATTCTTAAAAGGAGATCCTGTTGCGGTGGCTATAATGCCTTAGGAAGTCCTGCAGAAGGAAGCAACCTGGTCCTAGATCTGGGTCCTGAAGAATAAGGAACAGAGAAAGTGTTTTGAAGTTTATAATGCCACTGAGATGGACTCCAAGACACTTGTAATCTCTCTGAAGCATGCTTTCCTTGGTGAGGAGAGCTTCTATGCACACCTCTCTCAGGAATTAATTTTGGAGAATGAAAAGACACTGCCAGGGAGGGATGTTTACCACCCTCAGAAGAAGATGCTGCTGATGAATAGAACTGCCCCAAAGGAGGTGCAGATATCTGAGGAGTTGAGATAGATTTAGGGGACCCAGAGCCAACTCTCACTGATGGAGATTGGTATGCTGAGGAAGATGGATGTGCAATATCTTTATAATCAGTACCCTGGGTTCTGGTACCAGGAGAGATTTAGATACCACTGATAATGGAGAACTATCCAAGAGTGGAGACTCCAGTTCTGGAGTAATCACCAGGTCAACAGGTGATGTAAATGCAGACAGAGTAGAGGAACTTTGTACTGAAGAAGATGGTACCAGCAAGGACAGTACCAAGTGGAATGGTACCAAAGCAGATGCTTCATAGATTCAGGTATTCTGTCGGAATGTAGTACTGAAGATCCTGTAACTTGGTACCGTAGCTGGCTTGGACAAGTCAGAAGAGTGGCTCTTAGGCCTTTTCCCGGCCAGTACCTGGGATAGTTATTGGTGTCCAAAGATATCTGCTTCTTTCTACGTTAGGCACCACGCGTCACTGACTGATCTGAGGGGAACTGCTGTGACAGCTGTAACAGCACTTCACAGACACGAGATCTCTTGATGGCTTAAGAATTCTTAGGTCCTGGGGCAGTCTAGTAGTAAGTGCTGGCTTCAGGGGAGCAGCAGATAGTTTATGAGGAGGGACCTAAGTCAGACATGATCCTTATGGATTTCTTCATCAAAATAGTTTCAGATGAGCATCACTAGCTCTTTGTGTGTGTTTGGAGAAAGATTCACAAATAACATATTTGCCTGGGACAGGAGTTTCCCCTGGACAGAAGAGGCATTTAATATGCCCATCATGTAGCGGTATAGCTGTCTCGCAGACTGGGCAAGTGTGGAAACCTTGAGACCTAGACTCAACCAGTAACAAGGAATTTTTGGGTGGAGGGAAGGCAGGATGTTCCAACAGGCCAAATGAACCCTAATAAGACTACAATAAACTAAGTAACACTAAGAAACTGTCAGCTACACTAAAAGCTGCAGGAAAGCAGTGGGACAGTGCTGCTCCATCTCGCAGCCACAGGCTTCAAGAATAAACTAAGTGGTAGTTGGGGCTGTTTCACTGTTTATGTCTTTGGTGAGCAAGGGGAGGGGGTGCAGGGACCTGCAGGGGGCATGTGGAGTCCCAATGGACACTGTTGGTCAAAAGATCCCAAGCTTCCATGCACACACCTAGAGGGGGATCCATGTGGAACAATACTCAAAAAAGAACCAAAACGTTAAACTGTTTATAAACAGAAAATGAAACTTGCCAGTTTAGTTTCTCTGTCCATGTGAAGGGCAGAAAGCAAAAACCTGGACTAAATGGAACAAGGTAAATCAGATCTTTAAAACCTGTCAGCATTAATAATTTAAGGTCATATTATCAACACAAAGGTGCTTTTTTAATTATACAGTCCAGGATGAGATGTACTATATAGGATGAGATGCTCAGATACCATGGTGAAGAGACAGGGGAGAGAGAGATCTTAACTGTGTCCCCTCACTGGATTTCAATAAGTGTTTGATTTAAATAAAAAAATAATAAAATTGGTTTAAAATCTCACCTAAGTAGATTTTTGGAGTGAACTAGTGGCAAATGCCCTAAAACATATTTGGTGATATTGTCTAAATATGGATTTTCAAAAAGGCTCTTTCCACTTAACATTACTTCTCTATATGGTCTTGTCTACACTGGGAAAATATCAGAAAATATGTTAACACATTTTAACTAACACGACATCAAACATGATTTTGCCCTTGTTAACCACTAGAAAGCCAGTGAGTTTTTGAATGACTTGTTCCTGTTTACACTACATGTTTCACATTTGAGTTAACGTGTTTTCTAACATAATGCATCTTCCCAAGGCAGGCAAAGCCTATGGATGATCTGTTTGGATGCTCCTCTGTCAAACACAGTGCGGGGAATATTCATTATACTAACTAAAGCATCACAAGCAAAAATGTCAGAAAATTTAGAAAAAAAACGCTGGAAAAAGCTTACATAAGCGATAGACGTAATATGAAAGTAATCAAACAAGCTGTGACTGTCTCTTCCAAATCTTTCTAACCTTCATCTCTTTTAAGTTTGCAATGCTTTGGTTGGGGGATTTTGTTATTCCTGCAGTGGTTTGATGTGACATTGTTTGGTGTCTAGGAATGTGGATAGCTGCTTGCTTTTAACTTCCACTTCATTATCCGCTAAAAGTCCCTTCACTCACTCCCTGGATTCCCTCAATTTGCCATACTAAAGAACATCAAGGAATTGCAGCAGCCTGTTGGACATTTTGTTCTTCTTGGCAGGCAGATTACCTTCCAAACTTCCAAGGCCTAGAGGATCATACATCATCTGATGACTTTTTGTAGCAGTACTCCAGCAGCCTAAGCAGGGACTTGGCTTTCTTTTCTTGCTATGAAAGGATCCTTCAAACACCCTTTGGCCAACCAGTTTCCTTCAAGGTGCAGCTGAGCCATCAGAGGCTGTAAAGCAGCAGTTTTTTTTTCTTTGAGCAGCAACAGCAACTGCACAAAAAAGACATCATTAGAGAAAGCGAGAGTGCGCCAACAGGAGCTGCTCGGTCATATTTTGCTTAGTACAACTTAAAGGGTCCCAATGCTTTATTCTTTTATTTTTACGCATGCCTCACCTACCCAACTAAGGCAGTTAGTGACAGGGACATCACTCGTTAAGTTACAGCAGCCTCAGATCTCCTCTAAATTACTCCTAGCTAGTCAAGGCTCCAGAGAGTTATTCCATAAAATGGGGACTAATTTAGGTTTGCTTTAGCCACAATAATTCTCTCCAGGGGCTGCATGTTAAACCAGAGGCCAAGAGGATGACAGAGCTATGGGGGTTCTAAAGCACTCCATTTCTGGCCCCCTCCACTCCTCACATTACAGTTGGGCTTTGGATGATCTCATTCTGTCACAGCTTTAATTACCATTGCTTTACCCATTTGCTCTCTGACTCTTTTGCTGACATCTCTGTTCCTTTTCCCACAACACTATCATTTCTATCACCTGGGCATCCTCCTTTGAAACCCTCTCTTTTGCCCTGTTCATCCAAATGCTACCATTTCTTCCTCTAGAATGTTTCCAAGATCCACATATTGCTCTGTATCATGACAACAAAAACAGTCATTCAGGCCTTCATGTAGCATATGGACCACCACCACCACCTCCTCCTCTTCATCCTTTCTATCATCACATCTCTCCCACCCACTCCCTCCAAATCCATACAAAACACCACCACCACCAAGATCTTCCTGGCTCATCATTCCCCCGTCCCCCATCTTTCTTTCAGCTCTTCTACAATTGTAATGTTAAATTGATAAATTCCAGATTCTGCACCTCTTGTACAGGTTAGTAAGTACCAAGGTAAGATTCTAAGAGGTCACACGCAAATTGCTTCTTCTGCTGCAACTGTTCTCCTAGAACAGAGTTGTTCTGGTTTAAGTCCTCCATTAAAATTCAGCCCTTTGATCATTTCCATAGCCATCACCTCAGGATCAAAGTCCAGATAAGACAACAGACTACTGCCTAGCTGCCTTCTGCTGCCCTGCAAAGTCTGAAGCTGCAGCTACCCCATCCTAATTCGGGAGCTTTCCTATCCTCATCTCAGAGAAAATCCTTTGAAACTTTCCATTATCTGTTATTATGGGGAGGGAGCTCTCTGGCCATTTGCTTTTGTCCTTGACAGGACATAGCGGAGCCTCCTTCCCCAAGCCCCTTGTGTGTGCTCTGATTGGGGTGAGGGTATTAAGAACCATGATATCATGACCCCGTGATGGCTCAAAGGTGAGCTGTGCATGTGATCACTCTCCTAGTGTCTCCTGCTGGCATGCCTTCCAAGTGACAGGCCTCTACCTGACCTCCAGAGTGGAACTCCATGGTTCATGCCACTTTGGACTGGATCACCAGGCTACAACACACCCTCTTCCCACCATGCTGCTACGGTTCCAGGGCATGCAGTGCCTTGCACTGCCTGGCAGTCCCTCATGAGTGCACCCCCACAGGTGACAAATTTCATTACCTTCACCTTTCTCCAGGTGGAACCCCTTCCCTCTCTCAGTTCTACCATGTAGACTGGATCCCAGGGTGGCAGACTTCCTGTTTCCAACAGTGTTAACATGATCAGCCCAACTGCAATTGGTACTTGCAAGACAATCATCTCTGGGTACCTGGGACAAGAGACTGATTAAAGTGGCTTCAAAGAGCTCCTTCCAACCAAATGTATTGTGCATTTGCCTAGAGGTACACAGCAAGGAGGGAGAAAGGGTTAAACTCACAACAAGCCCAGAGGTCTGGGGCTTGCTTGCAGCTCATCGCCTCCTCTCTCAAAGCTTAGACCAGCTGTCTCAGGCGCATCCTGCAGAGCCCCTGCCTCCTGCATGTTCTGCATGTTCTGCCTATAGCAGGGTGTCACCCCAAGAAGCAGCTGCCCACTCCCCCACTGTGTTTTTTTTTTTTTTGTGGCTTAGTGTTCTTTTGATCTTAGTCTCTACCCCTGGGAAAACAGGCCCGTAACTCTTCTGGTGATGGACTGGTAGGGATTTCCAATGACTAGCTCACCCATTGTTTCTCTTAGGACCCTAGCTATTCTCCCTGGTGAGATCTTCTCTCTTGTTTTTGTTTCATTTTTTCTGTTCCCCACTGTTCCCTAACAGCCTTCTTTGATTTAACTATGTGTAGTCAGCCAGAATAATATTGAGGCACACATAATACAAAAAATAATCTCTCCCTCATTCTCCACAACTCCCTTTCTTCACCTCCCCAGCCACCATGGGTGACCTCAAACATTACTACCATCTAGGCAAAGCTCTATACCTTCCAGCCTTCCAAAATGCTTCTCAATAATATCATCCTGGCAAGTAAAGCTGGGTGAATAATTGATTTTTCAGTTCACTGACAGTTATGAAAAATTGGAGAAAAAAATCCCCAAACTTTGTTTATACCCAAAACAAATCCAAAAAATATCAGTGAACAAAAAAGTGCATTTCAAGGTGAAACAAACACATCCTTTGATGGAAATATTTTGTTTCCAGGCATTTTTAAAGGGCTTGATTCACAAAACGGGGCAGGGAGGAATGTTGTTACCCACCTTATAACTTTATAACTCTTAGCCCAGTGATTAAGGCACTGAGATGTGGAAGACATAGGTTCAAATCCCTACCCTACAACTGAAATTTGAATTGGGAGGTGTCGGGTGGATCTTTCTCCCCCAGCCTCCTGTTAAAGCTGTCCCACTCTGTGTAAAATACTTGAATAGTCACTAGGCCAGAGTCATTGAGATCAAACTACCAGGCAAAGTCAGTCACTCACTTTGGGGGAGGGAAACCCAAATTCAATTCCCTGATGCAATGAAAATGTAATTATACAAAGTGGGAAAGCTTCAACAGGAGAATGGGAGAGAGACCATCCCAGGACAGGCCTGGTGCTGAAAGAGAGAAACCTCAAAAATTCCTTGGGCTAAAAGTTATAAATTGGCTGCTGCTGCCGCCACCTCTTTGTCAATCTAGCCCCAATTTTTTTTGTGGACTTTTTTTTCTCTCTTGTCCCAAACTATTCAGCAAATTCATGTCAAATATGTGAATATTTTTGGTCAACCGAAATGGCATTTTTCAGTAAATAGACTATTAAAAAAATGTCACCCATCTTTACTGGCAAGATATCACTTCCTCCTTGGAACTGGAAGAGGACTTCACAACTGCCTGAAAGAGCTTCTGTGGACCAGCAACCAGGGAGGATGCCTCTTTGTCTGGATAGGAACCTTTGCTTTTTGTCTGTCATAGTTCAGAAGGCATGAAAGCCCAGCAACATGTTACAAACCCTACTTGATGTAGTTCCTAACTCTTCTATTGAGGAGCATCACAAAAGCCAGTCCTCCTCATGCAGAATGGATTTTTCATAGGCTAACTGGCTCTGTCCTTTCATGTCCCCTCCACAATAAAGTGGCAAAATGGAGTATATAATGTCTAGCTTCAGGTTTATTCACCTTTTGATAATTTGTAACAGCAAAAGGATGACTCGAACTATATGATTGTTACCACCTTTCAAATCAAATTAACTGAGTAAAAATACCCCAGGAAAGCTTAAATTGTAGGCAGTCCTAAACCTTGTATCATTTAATAAGCAACATAGACGAGAACAATGACTGTTTTTCATTTTCATATCAATTGGCAGAAATTATCTTTATTAGAAAAATGAAATTTTCATGTATTTACATTTTTTTACATCATGTTATACTTGGCACGTGTGTTTTCCTCAATAGTTATATACATTTCAGTTCACCCAGACATTCATGTCCCTCATTCACTTAACATTTTTCTGCATGTTTAACAAAAATGAAGAACACAATACAATTTATAAGACAACCATAGTAATTATATATTTTTTCTATCATAAAAAGTTTGAAGCAAACATTTTTTTAGATATGTCTGAAAATATTTATACAGTATTAGCACTTAGTCATGCACTGGGTTAAAATATGTTAAGGGGTAGATTGCTGGAGACAATACATAACAAAAGAAATAAAAATTACAGGGTTCACAACTCCTTTGGGTTGTATTGTGTGCTATTAGATAAAACCAAATTACCAACCAGGGTTTTAAAGACATGATTAGGTGGGTGAGGGGAGTGGACAGCTGTGTACAAAGGCGTGTGTGTGTGTAAGTAACTGTATTGTGGCTGGCGGGTGTGTGTCTGTATTAAAACCTTTGTTTGAGTTCATTAAATCAATCCTATCTGATAAAAATAGGCTTATAATTGGAATGTTAAAACTATTTTTTATTCATTCTATTTTTCCACTCCCTTCCTTTTGGACAATCCATCAGGCTATTAAACACCAAAATCTAATCTCGCTTACAAATGAATTATTTATCCTTTATCCCATTTGATGAATAAGCTTTTATTTCAAATCTAATATTTTGATTTACTTCCCCAGGCGTTAAGAGATTGTCAAGCCATTACCATTCTTTGCTAGCAGTTTTCAATTTATGATTTGGCTTTGGCTTTGGCTTGAAATATTACTATCTCAAAACTGCAGCAAATTGTACTAGTAAATATTAGAAATGATAGACTATTTAATTTCCTGAGTATGAAACAGAAGAGTTCCAAGATTTCTGGTAAGATGTTATTGATAGAATACATATTTCTACTACTGGGGGGAAGACAACCACTTTGTGTAATAACTCCAGATATTTTTTTCTATCTTACTGGGAATACTTTTCAGCAGGTACAAATAGCTATCAGATACTATTGCGATTTTGTATTTTGTGAGGACACTAACAAATGAAAATAATCTGAACTCAACATTTTGAGGCATAAGCCAATATTAATTTTCAACTATTGCTCAACCTTTAGAGTATTATAAATAACTTATGCCAAGACTAAAAATTCTAATCTGTGCTCTTGAGATCCGCTGTAAATTTTACAGTAGGATTCCAATCATAGTAATTTTTTTCTTCCAAAAATAAAAATTGTTTGTACATGAAGGTAATTGGGACTACATATTAAAATTAAATTCAAGTAATTAGAGAAAACATTTTTAAAATTTTAACTGAAGTTTTTATTTTAATCTTAAATAATTATATTTTCAAATGTTTTTGATCCTGGTGGCACACAGTCATTTAAATCAATCAAAATCATTAAACCGTAAAAGGTCAAATCAATGAAAAGAGGCATTAAAATATGATGGATTAAAATTAATGGAATTAACTCACAAATTATGGCTCTTGAAAGCAACACATGTAAAACTGTGCATACAAACAGGACGGATGCATCCAAATCAGGTCGACATGTTCCTAACCCACACAAATCCTGTTTGTACATGCTAGTAATAATAGGGCAGACAAAAGATAGCACATGTGTATGTGTACAAATTTACAGATCAGATTGTCTTTTCCAGTGCAAAATGCTGGTTGTGGAATGAATGAGATATTAGTTTAAGATCTTATCATAAATTCCATCCGAAAGTGCACACAGGCAAGCTAATGTGAACCACAAATTGTAAACGGCTCCTATTAAAAATTCTACAATTTCACATAATGCAACTTTCATTCTTTTACTGCACATCACTTGTTTTTTAAATCATATCTGTGAATAACTGAGAAAAATGGATCTGATCCAGCATTACTGTCCGAAACATTCCTATTTAAGTCCATCGGATATTGCCTGAGTAAGGAATCCAGGACTGGGCCAGAGAAAAGTAAATTAATCAAAGATGGTTTTATTGTAGACAAAGGACCTGAAGTCAAGTCCTTCAATGAAAGATGCATGCACTCAGCTGTAAGCAAAATTTGACACCAAGGATTTTTTCCCCATTAGAACTGAAGGGAGAAAGGTTAATAGAAACAATTAAAACTCTCATTTGGAGAAAAAAAAATGCCAGGAATGCCTTGAATGACCTTTCCAAAAGAGGAGTTGTGGGAGTTTAATGAAAAAACATGCAGAGAACTGGACATTTTCTGTAACAGTTTTTGGTTAAAATGGTATAACTTTAGAGCCAAATACTGCAGTCCTCTCTCAGTCCTTGCTCAGACAAGACATTCATTGTAGTCAGTGCAGGCTTTGACCACTTTAGGAGCTGGCCCATTCAGGGTATTACCTCCCCTACCTTTTCTCTCCCTTTCAGAAGGAACCAAATAACCACTGCCTAGACTATATAGATAGAGGTACTAGCAGGCAGCAGCAATGTTTATTAGTTGCCTATTTTTAATAACTTTGTTTAATAACTGCCTTCGTATATCAAACTCGAGGGGCTGGATCCTCAACTGGGCAAATCAGCCTAACTCCCTTGAAGTCAGCATAGCTACACTGACACACCAGCTGAGGAATTGGCTTTACAATATAATCAGCCTGAGCAAAATCTGCTTTTATTTTTGTCTCACTAGTTTTTACATTCGTTACTACAGAACAGCATGTAATTGGCTTGTCAGATCTTTGAGACAGGGACTGTCTCTTCCTATGTGTTTTTACAGAGCCTACAACAATGGGATCCTGATCCTTACTGGGGCCTCTAAGCACTACCATAATTTAAATAAAGCAATACAATAAATGCTTGTCAGTACTTGCGGCATTATTAAGAGTGGGAAGAATGCAGTCATTTAAAAAGAAAACATTTCTGGAAATGCTTCCAGTAGTACAATACTTGTTTTGGGAGAATGTTCACACACCATCATGTTGGCATGTGTATGCAAGCATGTGTGTATACACTTTATATATATTTAGGTTAGCATGTTTAATTTAAATAAAAAATCGTATGGTATCTGGTAATTAAAATATTGGGCTCATATAATTTAATAGTGCATCCAATAGTAGCCATATGCAGGAAAATTACACATTTTGTTCCTATTACCATTAATACACTTTTGCTTATCAAGATGATAGGACTTCCTTTTCCATAAAATCAGCCTCTATTTAATTTCATTCCTTGACTCCTTTTTGCCGTGTAACCCTCATCTTTTTTCTCCCATTTTCTTAGTGATGGGCTAGCATTATAAACTCAACCGCACTTGAATCTTCTAGATCAACAATTTCTATATGCTCCAAAAACTCTCTCTGATAACCAGTATCTTAACTGCAGGATACCTGCCAATACATGTCATTTTAAATCTTACCATTGTTTCCTTTTCCCAGTTCTGAACATAACGTTCACTTTGACTTCTGTATGACATATCCCTAACAAAATTTCTTAACACCCTCTTCTATTGATAATGTTTAGAGTAAATATGCTTCACAGATCCCATCCATTCAAGAAACATTTCATATAAAAGCCCAATAACACTGCTGTTGGTGTACACAGGCAAAAAACTTGCATGGAGTGTGGGTCTTTAGCTGCACAACTCCTACCGTAAGTTGCATAAGTAAAGATTCTGCACGAGTCTTGACAATGCAGCTCAGAAACAGAATCTCCTCCCCAAGAAATAGCGTAAGTTATTTTTCTGATTCATCATCAAAAGACCTGATCAGCAAATGATATATAATAGAAGAATCCAAAATTGATGGTTTAGTTCTTTTTTAACAAAAATCTGTAAAAAAGGACTTTTCCAAGCATATGATGTACAATATTTAGACTAAAAGTTATTTATTCTCATTATGCATTTGCTAGGGAAAACATAGTCCTACTCCTGATAGCAGCATAAATACAAAATAAGATCCTCTCCATGTTAATTTCATGTCAATGTAAATACAACCATTTTCCCCCATTAAAGCTTAGTGCCATTTATGAGAAATGAGGGAAACATTAGTTCCCTAACAAAGTATAATCTTACTTGTAATTTTACATTGCACTGTATTAGTATCACAATATTGTATTTATTTGTATTTATTTTCACAGATTTATAACGTGCATATAGAAATATACTTTTGAACTATATTAGTAAAAACAAATACTAATACAAAAGGGAAAGGACAGAAAATATCAGAGAGTATAACTAGTTATCAGCACTACTTTTTAAGTTGTGGAGAATCAGAAACATCTCTTTTTAAATATATATAATACATGTAATGGGTTAACCTATTAATGAAGGTCTCGCATGACAATGTTACAGCATGATTATATTCTATACCAATTTAGCCTTGCTTTTAATACAAATAAAGAATTAATCAAAAGGACTAAAAAGGAGAATTCAAATATTTCAAAACAAAATAAAAAAGATCGAAGAAGCAAAGAGGTAACTCGGTGATCACCTTAATATTATTTTTGGTTTTTAAATTATAGATATGATTATATAGTAAGATCATTATTGCATGATCTGCAGTGGAACCCTGACAGCTCTTTAGACTAACACTAATTTTAAAACCATTTAAACCACTGACTGTACAGTACATGGTATATGCTATATATGAGACGTAACAAAAAAAACAACTCATGAACATGCAAGAACAAGTAAGAGCATTTTCACTGCTTTGGAGGAGCCTGCACATTTATAATTCTAACTTTAAAAGATGCAGGGTTTTGGAAGAGAGCCAAGTTCTACAGAAGGTACTCAGTACATGGGTATGGGGAAATGCTGCAAAAAATGCAGAGTATCTGATTGCTGACATGTGAAATAATTGGGGGTCTTATTTACAAACACTGTGGCCTGTTCCCCAGCAGTGTTAGAAGTGAGTTCTACAACTCTCCCCACAGTTCAGTGTGGGAATAGACCTCAATGACTATAAATCACCATCTCTTAAGCTCACAGACATGGATCTGACTGCATTATAATGAAGAAGAATTGGTATTCTGTTAATACCACAGTGAAAGCTAACCATTAACAGTAACTTTACAGTATGTACAGTATGCTCATTTCAGATTGAACACTCCTGTAAATTATCACTGTTGGTCCTGGTGCTGCCCCTGTTGAAGCCAATGGGAGCTTTGTAATTGGCTTTGATGAAAGCAGGTGGACCTTTTTGTATTGCATCATATGTACATATGCAGTTGTGTTTATATTCATAAATATAAGTGAGCATTGATGATTAATTTTGTTTCCTATTAGTGACAATAAATACTAATATTTTGCTAATATAATTAAATACTAAGACAGTACAGTGTAGATTCACTAGGAAAATGGTTCATACTCTACAACGTTAAAGTGACTATTCTTTCAAGCACTGCTCAAATAGGGAAAGAGAAGTACAGTATCTGGAAGAGTCTCACACCAGAGAGGATGCATAGTCAAAGAAAGACAGTTATTTACATCCAATTGCAGGAAATACTTTCTACACCAAGGCTACTTTACCACTGTAATTCTATTGTCTTTAGTTTAAATTGTAATGGACATTACCCTGTTCTGGTGCGCAATCTGTCATAAGGATCCTAAGGACTAACACTGGATTTCTAAGGATGGAGAGAACCTCATGCACGTTTTTACTCAGATGGAATGGAACACATACTGATGACCAGTACTTGATATTGTCCATCAAGTACGTAGAGCAGTTATCACTCTATATTAAGCATTAGAGGAATGTTCTGTAATGATCAATGTATTTATTAGCTCTTATTTACCATACTTCTTAATGAAATAATTGTGAATCAAACAGCAAAAGATTTCATCTATTAATTCCTCCAGAGTCTGAGCTTGATTCTTAGTCCTTTGCTTCTGCTATGGTTCAAATCAGGAATTCCTGATCTATTGATTGATTTAGAGATAAAAGCACATTGAATAATTCCGTATCTTCCCCTTTCTTGTTCTTTAAAAAGCACATATAGTAGTATAGTAATGATGTAGATATTAAGTTATTCTACAATAGACAGATTCTGCTACTCTTACTTTACATTGAATTGTTCCTTTATGCCATGTGTGGTCACCAGGAAAACAGTGCGAACGCTAGGGAGTAAGGTATTAGAATCAGGCACTAATTTATACTGTCACATACTTTGGAAATGGTAGCTACCTACAATGATATTAGCAGAATCCAACTCTTTGCCACCTTCAAAACCATGTGGATAAAATTTACCAGGAAAAGACTCTCTTGCTTTCTTTAAACCTTGTTGTGTGTTCTCATGCAAGGGCAGCTGAAAGATTATGCTGACATGCAGAAAGGAAAGGGAGAACTATGAGATTATGCTGGAGCCCAGTTTGCTACGATGACTGGGTTCAATTCCTCCTCAGAGCACCTGCTCAGATCTGAGATTCTTCAATAAGGAGATAGTGAGGTCAGAGAGAGACTAGGCAAAATATCAAATAAAATTTGCCAGAAATAGGAAAAAACATCTGTTTTTTTCTTTTTCCGCCCTTGTGTTTAAATATCATGTTTTTCCCTTTTTGTTGTGGGAGTGGTAGTTAGTGGGTGGCTGCAGAATATAGCAAATGTGGAGACTGTGGTATAGGAAATGTAATTAGTGGGGAAAACAATTTTAAAAAAGAATAAAGGAAAAACATACTGGCATGAAATGGGAGGAGCAAAACCACGAAGACACTTCTACAATTTCTGTGAAATAGGAAAGGAACAAGATAAAAATATGTCAGGAGTAGCTGTTTTCACCTCTATGTACCTGAGCTATGTAATGCTACAGAAACAAACTAACAGTCTTAAACACCAGTGACAACAACGGTCATAGTGATTTAGAGTCTGATCCAGCTCCCACTGGAGCCAATGGGAGTCTTTCTATTAACGTCACTGGGGTCTGGATCAACTCTTTGGTGATAACACTGACCAACAAACTGCTGTGGCGGTAATTGAGAAAGTGTAACAAGTATCAGGCACTGCCCATGGAAGTACAGAGATGGGGGTCACATGCATGAGGTTTCCCTTTCCCTCTCCAAGAAAGAGGAAGGAGATAAAGAAATCCTTGATCTCTATTTGACTGTTAGTCCAATGGTATCAACAATGTGAGAGTACTACAAGCAGACAAAGTCCAGGCCTCCCCGGGGTTTTATGGCTCAGTATCACATGCTGTGGCTTTTGGCTCCATTGCCAAAAGTTTTTCTTCAGCTTTTTAAATTGTTTTTCTTTACACAGATCCATCAGTAACCACCCCACCTTTGTCCCTGAAGATGAGCCTTTACATTTCTTCTCTGTTTAGTTACGTTGTATGCCACAAGATCAAGATGGTAAATACATTGTGGGGATAAGAATCTGAGTGTATGTGGTTCCTCCCATTAAGGCATCAGTGTTCATTCCCAATGAACAATTGTGTTACTATATTACCCAGCCTTCCTGCTGCTTCTTAAATTTGGTTTCTTTGTGCTGCACATTTACATTGCATCTATGTGGTGACTAAGATGAATGCTGTCTGAACTGCAACAATCTCCAGCATTCCACCCACCTCAGAAAAAGAACACCCCACAATATATTTTTCAGCTAATCTACTTGTACATTTCACAGAAGTACAAGTCCACCTGGTTTCAGGATATTTACATTTGAATCTCTAGTTACCTAGAAAATTTTGCAAATGGGGAAAAAAAATCAACATTTCAAAGCGCAGTACCCATGTATATATGTACAACATGCAAAGCATGTGTGCCTATACACAGAAACAGATGACACAGCAACCTTAGAATTATCAGATTTTGAGAGACTTACTGCAAATCATAATGATTAAGATGGAGTCATTGCAAAGTTTCATGATTCATCTTGTGATAAAATTCCCAGTAAATTCAATGTCACAGGTAGGGAAGGCAAATTGGTTTGATTGAAATAAGAGTTACTCTGCTGGTTCAAAATAATCTAAGCCTTTAGCTCATGACTAGCATTGGACAAACAGTGGAAACAATTTGCCACAAATATATTTGCTAAACCAATTCGTGGTTCAATACGATAGCGTTCATACTCTTGGTTTGTTCACCTTCCCACAAATGTAGGGCCAGTCAGTTTTTGTCCACATGATTGTGTGGGAAGAACAGATTGTTCTGAAAGAAACACTCACCTAGTCACCTATGTGCTCTGAGTTTTGGTGTTTGGTACTGAGCGTATTTGGAGGCAACAAGAAAAACGAAAAAGAATGGCAGAGGTTTTAAAACACCCAACATGAAAGTTCACACTGAGCAGCAAGAAAAGAGTAGGCCGGATGATGCTGAAAGAGCAGAACGTGTCCTTGCCCAGGGATACATAACATGTTCCAGTCCTAGAATAGGAATCAAGGTGCCTGCAGTGTGTTGAGATACTAAGGTGGAAGGGTTTGGTTTCTGGGGACAACCACCCTGTGGAACTTCTCTCCTTGTGGTCCAAGCACATCCATGTACACACAAGAGGGTGATTAACCTTACCACCATCATCACGGAGAAATGGAGAACCAGGAAACAGATGAGCCAGTCAAGCTTCACAACAGTAAACTGGATAACAGCTAGAAGATGGTGCCCTAGAATTTACTAGCCCTGCTTAGCTCAGAGCTCCTCTCAGCATCTCTCAGAAATTCAACACCTCAGTGATCCTGGCTGGCATGTTAGGTCATCTAATCAGGAAATGGAAACCATACCATGTGACTCAGGGATTATCACAAAGACCAAATTTGAATACAGAATTATCAAGGGAGTACTCATTATGAACAGCTGGGAAAACCTCATAGATTTTATAAACATATTTGGGCCTAATAATCTCGATTGAGATTTTCTAAGAAGCTGAAGGGAGTTCCGCCCCCAATTCCCGTGAGCGTTGAGTGCTCAGTTCCCTTTGGAACCTTTGAAAATACCAACCACCATCAACAAATTTGTAAAAAACTCATTGTGGACAATTCATGAACTGAAATAAAGCTCAAATCTTCTTAATAAATTGTTTTCAAGAAATAATTCAAGCAGCTGTAATAATGACTAAATTTTGTCTCATCCCTACTTTTGGCCCTTTGTTCTGAATACACTTTATAAATGTGTAGAGCACAAGAATGTTGTCTATATTTTCTCTCTTGTGAAGCGTGCTATCCCAATTCATGACAACAATTGGTATATTGTACTTATTTCATATAGATACTATAGTTTTATCTGATATGAACATGATACTTCTCAGAGTCAGAGCTTAGGGGAGAGCAATGGACTCTTGGGTTGAAAAAGGCAAAGGTTATTTTTGCCCAGCAATGATTACATTTTCCAGTCCAATGGGATAGCACTTTCTCCACTTAATTCCATTGTTTTCCATTAGAATTTTCCAATTCAGCCACTTCTTCAATGAACCCTTTAATGAACTTTCATTCATATAAATTTGAACTATCTGCCCCCAGCACAGTAAATGGAACAGCTCTCAGCATAGTTCAGGGAATAGGTGAGCAGAGGTTGTTGAATGTTTTCCATTGTACACATTACTTTGGTATACATTTTCCCCCTTGGTAAAATGCGGTATATATTTCTGGAGTGCAGAATGTATAATGTATATATGTGAAATAATCTGGTGAGCGCAGAAACAAATGTTGTGTAAGAATGCATCTATACCTTGTGAATGGCTTTGAACCATCAGTGGGTTATTTAACATATGCCTCATGAGTGATGATAAAGATATTGTTCCTTAGTTTCACTACAACTACATTACTATGTGTGGATACATTAAATCTTAATGAAGGGTTAGAGAGGTTTAAAAAACTAGCCTGATGGTCAACAAATATACAAGATATTCTAGAAGGAAGAAGTCACTAAAAAGGTGTTAATCTTTCATAATACGGTATACGCAAAAATGGTATTGCATTCCTGACTGATTACATTAAACATATGTTGGTGTCTGATACAATATTAACAACTGTAATAATATTAACATACAATTAATTAGATGTCACCACTACTGCATTGTGAACAATGAGCTACAGGTGTTTTCATTATTATTTTGTTTTGTAATGAAGGGATAAAAGAGATACTATACAGCCCTGAGTAATGACCATTAAGGGGCAAATGCAAAAACTTACATACATATTAGGCTTCAAGATAAATAATGAGGTCCATAGCTTGACAGATTTAAGATCCATATATTGATATCTAAAAATATATATTCTAGGTTATGCAGCTTATTTTTGACCGCACAATGAAACCGCATAATTTTTTAGTAACTGAGTTTGTAACTGTAAGTGCTTATGAAATATAAAGAAAGCATTTGTACACCAGCATTAACCAATATCCATATGTCTTCCTTTTGATAGATAACAGTTTGGGCCTATATTTTCCACATTTATCTTTATGAGATTAGAATGAGCATAACATTTTTGTGCTAACACAGTTTTTTATTCCATTTTAGGGCCCTGAGTTTTTTTCTTTTTAATTATTCTGACGTTTGAAAACAAATATGAAACTAAAATATAGCTTTGAAAGTCTAACTCTCTATTCTTTTACAAGCCTGTATTTAGTTACAGTGCAAATGCGCTCTTCGCTTTTTTTTTTGTCTGTCAAACTACATGCATACCATATTGCTCATCCAGTATTAGAAAACCATTAAACATTCCTGATGACAGAAATACATTGAGTGATGCTCAACAACAGAATTTAGCATAACTAAACCAGTAAAATAATTAAAATACAAAAGAGCATAGTTGCCAACATATCTTGGCAAAGGTGCCAACTCAGTGGGCGCTCCGGGGCTCAAGCACCTACAGGAAAAAAATAGGGGGTGCTCAGCACCCACCACCCAGAGCTGTTGGGCAGGGCCACCAACAGGCGCTCGGTGGGAGGGGAGGTGGAGCACTCACTGGGAAAAATAAAAGTCAGCGCCGGTGTGTCTTGGGGCTCTTCAATTCAACCTCAAGTTATATAAATGGCTTCCCCCCAGTTTTCAACAAACCCTGGATACATCTAAAAAGATGTCATATCCTCTTACTTATTCAAGTCCTGAGGGTATTGCATATTATCATTTAGCATAGTACTGTCTAAGAATGCACTCTTTGCCTCTAAGATGGTGGCAACTATGTTTCCTTATAGATAAAGTGTAAATGGGAAACTTAAACGTCTGATTCAATACTAGGCATTTTCTTATACACACGTCTATTGCTGCAGGAATTTAAAACTCTTGGAGTTGAGTACACACTATTCTTATTTGCAACATAAGGCATAACATGCTCTGAAAGGTACATATCATTATGGACCCGGCCATCTCGGGAACTATATGATGCTGTGGACTTTATTGATGACCTTGAATAAGTATCATTTCTTGCTTTTGCTGCTAATGATTGTTTGTAAAGATCAGCAGGACTTCGGCCAAAAACTAAGTGCTGGTCATCACGATAGGAGTGCAGAAAAGGGTTATCTGCAGAGTGATCAGGATACAGGGATTTGCTCCGCTTACTGTCCTCCAGAGTTTGCGTTACGAGTGAGCTCTTGTTACTCAACAGTTTGCTTGGGGGGACATGAAATGTGTTTGCATATGAGCTGCAGTCTAGAAACCTCTCTTTCTCTTTCAAGCTTATGCTGCGAGCAGGCCTTCCAATATCTATGTCCCTGGACTTATCGGGGATGTTGTCAAAAGAGTGTTGCCTACTGATCCTCATCTTATCCTTTTTCTGATGCTGGATTGCATTATTCTGAACCCAGTCATGCTCATACATTTCTTCAGGATGCTCCGAGCTGGCTGCTTCCTGCAATATTTGATCTTCATCAATATCATATAGGTTCCCCATCCGCAAGCAAGCATCACATTTATAGGGAGACCTGCTTGAATAATGGCCTGTGTAACTGGGCAGATTTGAAAGACAGCTCCTGCAATGGGTGGAATTCTGTCTGTATCTATCATTCACCTCGCCTAGCGAAGCATTTTTATCTTTTAAGCTATAGTGCTTTGAATAAAGTTTGTACTGGTCATTATTTGGAAGACTGTCTTCATTATGCAAAGGAGTCCTGTTACCATGTTCTGCTTTCCTGTAGTTGTCATTGTGATCTTGGTAAACAGCAGGGAATTCAATAGTCTCTGGAAGGACAATATTTTCAACATACTGGGGTGGGTTCAGGTGGAGACCTGGCTGCTTGTCAGCATCGATTGTGTAAATTTTATCCCGAGGAGTGCTTTGTTTGGTTTTCAGGTATGTCAGCTCCACATCACTACAGTCCTTTGGGTATTTTGACACCACTGATCTCTTTTTAACATTGTCCTTGGTTTTGTGGTGTTTGTTATTGTTTTCGGGTTCCATATGGCAAGTGGCTCTGCTTGAGGTCTCCGATACATCCGAATGGACAATCTCCTCAGGAAGGTATCTCTGGCCCTTCACAGAATGCTGCCTATTTTCTTCTGAACCATTTTCTCTCTGTGAACCTTGGCTCTGAAGAATCGATTCTTGACGTAAAGATTCCACAGATTTCTTCCAAAGCTGCCTGGGTCTGGAGTTTACTTTTGCTTCTGCTGTAACAGCAACTTCCACTGTATTTGGATTTGATTCATTTAGTGTGAGAGGATGCTGACCTTGGAAAACATAGTTGTTAAGATTGTCTTTGTGTCGGTTGCTGACAAATGTTTGCAGTTCACTCATATTGTCACCAAAAAGGTTGTCCTTTGGCTGAAAAGACCTGTTTTCAGAGAATATCAAATTCCCCTTATCCATGACCATGTCCATAATTAGCGAACCCCTTTGAATAAAATCACCTGTTCTTTTGGGGGAATTAATTCTTGAAGGATTAATATTGGTCATATTTTTGGCTGTTCGCAGTAGTTTTAACATGTTGGTTTGGGAGCTGGTCAGAGTAAAGTCAGGTGATTTCTTTTTTTCCTCAATGTGCACTCCATGAATACAGCTATAAATACCCTGTAATAAGAGTAACATAAAACAAATTATATCACCAACTGGAAACTTTAAATACTGTAATTTTACATATTTCATTCTTAGCAATATGATTAAATTGGACATCACTTATTTAATGAGCACAAAGAGCAGAAAGGCATGCTGTCTTCCTGCAGCATATTTCTAGAATCATACATAAGACAGCGATGATAAATATTTCTTGATTTCATCTATGTAACAATAAAAGAAAAGCATTGCTAACATCAAACAAAACATTTTCCCCAAACTGTATCATTCTTTGGCACCATAGGCCTCAGGCATTAAAAAGGAGAAAGTTATACTATTATACTGACAGGTTTCAGAGTAGCAACCGTGTTAGTCTGTATCCACAAAAAGAACAGGAGTACTTGTGGCCCCTCAGAGACAAACAAATTTATTAGAGCATAAGCTTTTGTGGGCTATGGCCCACTTCATCGGATGCATAGAATGGACCATATAGTAAGAAGATAGATATATATACATACAGAGAAGGTGGAAGTTGCTATACAAACTGTAAGAGGCTACAGAGTAACAGCCGTGTTAGTCTGTATTCGCAAAAAGAAAAGGAGGACTTGTGGCACCTTAGAGACTAACCAATTTATTAGAGCATAAGCTTTCGTGAGCTACAGCTCACTTCCTCAGATGCATATCGTGGAAACTGCAGCAGGCTTTATATATACACAGAGAATATGAAACAATACCTATTCCCACCCCACTGTCCTGCTGGTAATAGCTTATCTAAAGTGATTTCCAGCACAAATCCAGGTTTTCTCACCCTCCACCCCCCCACACAAATTCACTCTCCTGCTGGTGCAGCAGCAGGAGAGTGAATTTGTGTGGGGGGGTGGAGGGTGAGAAAACCTGGATTTGTGCTGGAAATCACTTTAGATAAGCTATTACCAGCAGGACAGTGGGGTGGGAATAGGTATTGTTTCATATTCTCTGTGTATATATAAAGCCTGCTGCAGTTTCCACGATATGCATCTGAGGAAGTGAGCTGTAGCTCACGAAAGCTTATGCTCTAATAAATTGGTTAGTCTCTAAGGTGCCACAAGTCCTCCTTTTCTTTTTGTAAGAGGCTAATTAAGTAAGATGAGCATTATCAACAGGAGAAAAAAACTTTTGTAGTAATAATCAAGATGGCCCATTTAGACAGCTGACAAGAAGGTGTGAGGAGGATACTTAACATAAGGAAATAGAATCAATATGTGTAATGACCCAGCCACTCCCAGTCTCTATTCAAACCCAAGTTAATGGTATGTAGTTTGCATATTAATTCAGGCTGAGCAGTTTCTCGTTGGAGTCTGTTTTTGAAGCTTTTCTGTTGCAAAATTGCCACCCTTAAATCTTTTACTGAGTGGCCAGAGAGGATGAAGTGTTCTTCTACTGGTTTTTGAATGTTATGATTCCTGATGTCAGATTTGTGTCCATTTATTCTTTTGAGTAGAGACTGTCTGGTTTGGCCAATGTACATGGCAGAGGGGCATTGCTGGCACATGATGGCATATATCACATTGGAAGATGTGCAGGTGAACGAGCCTCTGATGGTGTGACTAATGTGATTGGATCCTATGATGGTGTCACTTGAATAAATATGTGGACAGAGTTGGCATCAGGCTTTGTTGCAACGATTGGTTCCTGGGTTAGTGTTTTTGTTGTGTGGTTGCTGGAGAGTATTTGCTTCAGGGTGAGCGGCTGTCTGTAAGCGAGGACTGGACTGTCTCCCAAGATCTGTGAGAGTGAGGGATCATTTTTCAGGATAGGTTTAAATCTTTGATGATATGCTGGGGAGGTTTTAGTTGGGGGCTGAAGGCGACAGCTAGTGGCGTTCTGTAATTTTCTTTGTTGGGCCTGTCCTGTAGTAGGTGACTTCTGGGTACTCTTCTGGGTCTGTCAATCTGTTTCTTCACTTCAGCAGATGGGAATTGTAGTTTTAAGAATGCTTGATAGAGATCTTGTAGGTTTTTATCACTACAAAAGTTTTTTTCTCCTGCTGATAATAGCACATCTTAATTAATTAGCCTCTTACAGTTTGTATGGCAACTTCCACCTTCTCTGTATGTGTGTGTGTGTATATATATATATCTATATATCTTCTTACTATATGTTCCATTCTATGCATCCGATGAAGTGGGCTGTAGCCCACAAAAGCTTATGCTCTAACAAATTTGTTAGTCTCTAAGGTGCCACAAGTACTCCTTTTCTTTATACAATTATACTGTTAGCACTGGATAAAAAAAAAAAAGTTTTCTGCCTCCAGCCATGTGTAAGCCACCAGCTGCTCCCAATCTGATGGGCATGTCAAGAAAGCTTTTTGGCGGGAAGATGAAGGCAGGACAAACAAGGACTTGAGCCCATCATAAATTCTGATCCCTCTCTTTTTCTAGCATCCTGCTCCTTGCCACAGCAACTCCTGTCCATTCGAGATCCTACGAAAATCATTACTCTTTAATGTGTCAACCTCTTTGACATGACTGCTACCCTCACAAACTCTGAACAGTACTTATCTCCATGAGTGATCAATCAATGGAAATCAATGGAAACTACTTACATAGTAGGAACTACTCAATTTAAGTATGTCAGGAAGAGGTCCTTCACAGTAGTCAGTTAACAAAGGGCTAATACATAGTGCAACATCGGCAGTGAGTGTGAATTCTGGTGGCCATGGCTTTCCTGGTGAAAACACTGAAGATTTCTTATAGTCTTCTTGAATACTATTCTTTACTTCCTGCTGGGTAATTGGTGTGACAGCTAGGTAAATAGGTGCCATACTCATGGGCAGAGGGGCACCACTTGGTGTTACAAGGGTTATGCCTACAAGATCTCGACAATTGTGACAATGAGAACAAAGAGAAATGTTCATTTCTATTGTCCACAGACAACTGAAACACTAAGTTTAATTCCTGTAAATTAAATTCAGTAAAGATCTGCAAACCCTAAGCAGCCAAAACGGAATGTAAACATAATATAAATGCATTTTATGTATGATACCTTTATACTGTTATTTTTTAATTTGCTGCTAATTATCAGCAAAGGGAGTAATTATGAATGTAGCATAATTACAATGCACATAATGCATATTATCTGTTTTTTTCCAGTTTTCTTGTTAGCATAAAAAATGTCTGCATTTTTGCTTACTCCTGTTTCAGCCTGTTAGCTGTGCAAAAGCAATGGAATGCCCTAGTTTATGAAGAAGCTCTCACAGACTGCTGACATCTGCTAAATTGAACTATAAAGTTGATGCTAAATAAATAGGCCAATAAAGTATTTCGGTATGACTTAGTTTAAATACAAAATCCAAGAGAAGTTCCAGAAGTTATGTAGCACGTTAAGATGTACGGATTGTATTGTTAGAAGGACTTTTGAAATCATAAACTCCTTAGTCATTGGTCAGACAGATGTCCCAACAAAGGCAATGGGCCAAATTCCCAGGTTAGTCAATAATTTTTTATTCACTCCTTACTGGGGAAAAACTCTCATGATTGCAGCAAGTATTTTGCCTGAGCAAAAAGTGAGCGACAGCAACAGAATTTAACCATAGTAACATGCACACAAAGCAAAAATTAAGGGCCTTGCTCTTTTGTAACTGACTTGTTTATAATATTTTTTGGTTTTATGGTTCTTTTCTTACTTGTTTAAAAGTCCCTACCCATCATTCCCTTCTCTTTGTCTTTTGAAAAGGTGTTAACTACAGAGAATACCTAGCCATCAATGGGGAAATCACAGAAGTTCAATGAGGACCCAGAAGCCTGGATGCTTATCTGAAATACCCACACCTGTTGGTCTAGAAAACAAGTCTAGAGCTGAGCAAGAACAGGGATTTGCCTGAAAATTATTCTATTTTCCCACTTCCAGTCAAACAGAAAAAGTCAGCCCACATGGTATTTCAGTTCTGTTGTTTCCTGTCCCATGCAGAATTAGTGTGGTGTATTGCAAACATGAAAAATAAAATGTTCTAAAACGTTAAATTAACTTTTTGAAATTGGATTTGCTTTGCATTTTGGAGTGAAGATTGAAGTCAGTTCATATTTTAATTTAAACCTGTTTACCCATCTGTAGCAGGATTCTACTAAATTTTACGCTTTCCTTTAGGATGAATTAGCTGTGAATTTGCTTGTGAAAGGAGTAGCTTTTTCAAAGTAATTGGGAGAATTTCAAATATAAATAAGGGAAAATAACAGGCAGATTTACAATATGCTGTAAAACAGAGCAGCTCTTTCGTTGCAAAAACTAAGACCTTTATTACAGGATTACACTAACATTTCAAGGGAATGTAGTAAGCCTGTTTTCTGAACGCTACAGAAAAATATTGAAATAAACAGGACAGATAGCAGGCTTCCTAGAAAGCTTTTGCATTAACCAGGATAAGAAAACCCTGAATGAACATCAGTAACTCCTTGTAGACACTACAGACTCATCAAAGGGAAGTATGACTGGCTTGGAGTCCCCTTGGATTCTAAAGATGTTTGCAAAATATTATTAATGCAATGGTTTCATGAAGCAGATGAAATCACTGGAGGCCCCCCCCCATTATTGGTTTGTCACAGCAAAAACCTCTCTCTCACTCGCAGATGACATGAATGGAACATTATAGCCATAACAAACCTATAACACCAAGGAAATACAACTGAAGATGAAATGTGCCAATTCCCCATTTAAAGTGCCTGGGTTTTGCAAAGTAAATGAGAACTTTCCTTTCTCGCTACTCTCACTCTTGTGAATCTCAGCCTTAAAGTTGGTGTCATTTTTGTAGGTGTGGATTTCATTGCTTTCAATGATGGTTATTATTTAAGGTCTTTCTAAGAACATTGGATGGACTCTCACAGAAGATAAATCTACGTTAGTCTACAGCATACCTAGATGCTTTAGCAATAAACCCATAGGACCAAGCTGATCCTTTGGAGCACAGTTTCTCAACCTTTTCACAGGGTGGATCACAAATTTAAAGACTGTGCAAAGGAAAGAGGAGATGGCCCATGAGACAATCATATGAGCCACCTCCTCACTCATTCACAACCACATAACATCCCCTAGGTAACAGCAACAATGGCTTATGCGGAAGAGTAAAATATTTTCAGCAGCCTTAATGCAAACCAAAGAAGGAGAGTCAGCACCATGTGATCATTTTAATCTCTCGTCAAACCATCAGTGGTCCATGCGACACAATTTGGGAAACACTGCTTTAGAGCACAGCAAACACTGGTCTTCCAAGACTTCATTTCCTCTCACCTGGATTATTGCACATTCTTCTCCATAGCCTCACACTACTCCAGATCTTTGTGCACCAACACGTGTAGGATGCTGCTGCCTGCTCCCTCCCATACACAAAGAAACACAACTACAGCATCCTCATCTTCTTCTAACTACTCCCACTGCCTCCTGTTTGTTTTGGAATCCATTAAAATCAAAGTCCTACTAACATACCAGGCATTGGTTTCTCTTTCACCTTCCCCTCCCACACTCCCTACCTTCCCCCCACAAAAACCCTCAACTACTGTTGAAGCAGGAGCCTTAATCTCTGCAGTTACTGTCATCTGAAACAACTTCTCTCTCTTTCTGCTCAACAACTCTGCAACTCATTACGAATGTAGCTGAAAACATCTCTCTTCTCTCTCTCGCCCCCCTCAGTTATTTAATTCTGTAATCATATTAGAATAACTCTAAAGTGTTTCAAGATAAATTTGCTAGAAAGATGCCAGAAGCATAACATTGCTTTGCAGTGTACATAACCTGCTTATGTCCCTTATCCTGGTTCCTTTACCAAACACCTGCTCTCCCACCATATCGCAAAAACGAATCACCTTTTCTAAAAGAACCAAAACCAAAACCAAAGGGCACTAAATTAACATTTTATGCAAACTGCAAAATTTACCAAATGGTGTTAAAATGGATTATATTTAATACAACTGAGCATGATTTTCCCCACAGAAAATAATCTCCATTTAATTCAGTTTGGAAACATCTTCAGACTACAGAGTACATCTCTGATTTGCCCAGCTGGGAGGCCAGGAGTGCAGTGGAGGTAAAGCGGGTGGGGGGTAAAGAGGTCTACAGTGTATCTCACTTGAAAAAGTAAAGAAGCCAATCTGAAAAAGGAGAAGTGATTGTGTATGGTGCATTTTTTAAAGGTGGGGTTGTTTAGGAAGCTCAAATTTATGCATAAATCAGCTTCGTAATTATCTGGTCCAGGACAGTATTCAGTGAAAATAACAGCTTTTACTTGCAGCTGTCTGTAAAACAGGTCTACAAAGAAGCACCAAAATTAAAAGTCCCATCTTGCAGTTTTGTAGTTCCATATAAACATTGCAAACAAAAAAGTATATAAAGGTGTTTTTTTTCCCAAAAGTTAGATGCAGTCATAACAAAACAACTTTAAATTCATAAGGGCCACATTCCTTGCCCACCCTAAACTCCCTCTGATGGCAACATAGATCTGAATGAGTCCAAGGATCAGTCTCAGAAGAAGTAAAACAAACATTTAAAATGCCCACACCACTGAGTTTGGTGCTAACACTCATGGGCCACAACTGTAAGCTTTCCACATAGGGTATCACAGGGCAAAATCCCTTACCAACAGAATAGGACATAACATTTACTCTACGCTACTCCTTTTAGCTGTAAGTCCAATAGAGTTTGGATTTACTCTGGGGAGTAGCCTCAACATGTTTTGGGGCAAACAGGCATATTGCTATGGTTCTATTCACTTTGGCTACATTAAAAAAATTTCAGAGTCCATCGGCTATTTAATGTTTGATGCATAAAAAACCCTCGTTTGTCAAAAAGAGTAAGACTACACATATTTTCTGCTTTTACTTCTACAATCATCTATTTGGACTTTTTAATAGGTAGAATTATCTTTAGAAATTGACCTAATCTCTAACCATATAAATAAACTGCATTTTTGTGTGTCTAATCTGAGTTTATTGAAGGAATCTAATTAATTAGGAAAATGTAGCTCAGAAATACCTTCTAAACTATTTAACACTCTTAGAACCCCACATGCTCTATGAAATGCACAGAACTGAGAGTTAATATTTATCATCTGATTAATGCAGGTTTCTAAAAATTGCTTCATTCCAATGATTAGCCCAGTTCCCACTAACGAGTAAATCTTCTATTTCTCCATTAAACCTTTCCCTAACGAAGAATCAATAGCCTGTGATTTCTGTATTTCCTTATTGACTATCCTGACATGTGCTAGTCCACCAGACAGCTTGCAGTCACAGCTATCAAATGAAAGAACAAAACAAAAAATCCCTAGGAGTGCATATGAAATGCAACTATAATACAAACCCAGTGGAACATCTTATCAAAGTTTTTAAAATGTTTCAGATATTCAGCAAAGGGATAAATTGAGAGAAAATATGCCTGCCTCACAGGGTGTGGATTAGTGGTTTTAAGAAACTAGTTGTTATATTAACTACTGGATAAAAGAGGTTTATGAAAGTTATACTAACCCTACTGATTGAGAACAATAATCCTGGCCTGTCTGTGCAGACCCCGGTGAAGCAGAATCTGAGTTTCCAATAAAACAGATGTTCCCAGACAAAGGTTATTAGGCTGAGTGCCATGGCTGCTGCGAGCATGTAAAATACGCCTGCCATGTTGTCAATATCCAGCTGGCTGCTCATGACTTCATTCTTCTCATTATGACAAATACCAGTCAACCACTGTGTTTCCAATTCTTCCATCTCTCCTGGAGAAAACAAGAAATCGTACAGTTAGGATTTGAAAATCATCATTCATAGTATATTGCAAAAATGAAAATCTAGGACATAGAGTAATTCCATCTTTAAAAATGCAGCACTCTAATATCTCATTATAAAGTGACTATTCTTATCTGCTAATTTAGGACTACATTACTTTAATAGATTTCAGGTCACAGTACCTCGGGTTGTGACTTCATCAGATTTCATATGTTAGCTAGACTTGATTAGCCATTCCCATCTCGGGTTTTCAGGAAGAGGAGAGAAACATCTGAATGTGGCACAGTCTTCAAAAACAGACCTTTTGTGTTTCATATATTATCCCTCTTACTGTGGAAACAGACTTACAACTATTTAGCTCTTGGACATCTGACAGGATCTCCCTATCCTGTTTTATTTCTTGGTATTTTTAACTTTCATTGTCATTTGTTCAAATAAGTACAGTTTTAAAAATAGATATCTATGGTGATATCTCTATTCATGTGTTTTGTCTCTTTGCCGTGTCTGTATCTAGTGGAGGATTGTACTCTATAGAACTAGTCAAAAGGAATGTAATCTAGTGGGCAGAAACAGGACTGGAATGCAGGCTTCCTGGCTTCTATTCCTGAGTCTGCCACAACCGTGCCAGGGGATGTCAAACAATTCACTTTACTCAGTCATACCCAGCAAAACAGATATACCATCTCCCATAGCTGGGTGGTTCTTAGGCTGAATATTTGTAGTTTACAGGTCTTTGAGTTCCTCATCATTACTGTCATCACAATATGCAGACAGCTAGTGCAGATCAGTCTGACTTTGTTAGGCAAGTTGTTATTTAAAATATACAAAACTAAGTACACTCATCCAAGCAAATAAAAGTATTATAGGGTCTAGAACTCTGAATGGAGCTCTTCCAGCAATATATAAAAAAATGATTTAAATTATGTTGTGCTTTGTGCATGGACAGAAGCTACCGCAGGTACTTATAGCATTCAATTCTCCCATCACCATCGCCTCAATTCTTCTCTCTCTCTTGAATATTACCTTATTTGGTGAGAAAAAAATCACTTAAAAAGCGTCTTTGGGGCAATCCATGCTCCCCACCTCACATATTTTTCTTCTCTGTGATGTAATCACCACATGGACCAAAGCAAAAGACTAGTGAGACTCAGTATGAGATCCAGATATATTTCAGGATTTCCCTTCTCTTACTTTTCAGCATGCCAGCGGCATGTCAGCAGCAGTGAGGTTTTCATAGAAAAGCTACTGACTAACTTATCACACTATTCCAGGCTTTTAAGAAGGGGCTAAGCTTGCACGACAAAGGGCAATGTCCTCATAGCATTGCTCAGAGTCTGAAACCCTGGCAACGTGTTCATTGCAACTGTTTCTCTCTAAACTCATTCTTTATGTTCCCTGAACTGCAGAAATAGTTTCTATCCCTTTTAACCCCACATTTGGTTTAGTTCTGTCTGCAAGCACACAGGAGAACTAATGAAATTGCTTCTGGAAAGGTTTTTATGTTGTACAACGTGACTACTCTTGAAACATCCTTAGTGTTCCTCTACTGGAGCATTACATGCAAAATGCATTTTGATTCTAATGCTAAACCTTTTCTTCTCAGAGATATGCAGTGGCATGATTCTAATTTCTTTTGTAATTACATGAGTTGTCTGCTTCTGGCAATAATGATCAAGAATGAAATGGGACCTACAGAGAAATATCATGTTAGCTAGCTTCATCTACTTCACAATTTAGTACACAATACATTTTTGTGCAGATTTCCTAATCTACCCCTTCCTTGACAATGAGCTCTGTAATATAGAAGGTGGGATCTTCCTGGTCTTCTGAGAAACACCAGAAGGCACTTCAAGCCTGTAATCAAGAAGAGGGTTGGTGTGAGCTGCAAAGAAGTTGTATTTACATCTTAGTTACCCACATATCAAACTGGAACGCTACTGAGCTGGCATGTAAGAATAGTTCACAGCATATAGAGTCCAAGGGCAAACAGGCAAGTTGATGGCCACAAATAATTGGGCTATGAGGACTAGAGTAGAGGTAAGTGGGAATTAAACACCAGGGCAGAAGAGAAAGGTTGCCTGCATACTTCAGTGATGAGCATTTTACAAGTTCCTAAGTCAGAGGAACCAGTTGTGGCTTCTTAGGGTATATCTACACTGCAATCACTGATCGTGATGACAGCTTGCACAGACCTATCCAAGCTATTGTTAATCTACCTAACTCAGATACCAGAGCAGTGAAGCTGCAGTGGTGGGTTTCAGCACAGGCTACCCGCTTGAGTAAGTGCCCTGGGTTCTGGGCAGGCTTCTACAGTACCTGAGCGAACTAGCCGTGATTGCAGTGTAAACATACCCATAGTTAAGACTGAATTGAGTTTTACAGTTAAAGCAGAGATTCAACCTCTATGTATGAAGAATAGTGTATCCTCACGAAAATGACAGTGCTTACTCTTCGAGACCTCATAACAACCCCACAATGACAAACAATTCTAAATTGTCTTTAAAAATCACTTTAATCTGGGACAATAAACACGAACATTCATTAATCATAACTATTGCCTGTGCTCAGGGTGCTTATATGCACTTTCTTACCTTAAAATGTTTGGATTCCTATTCTTTGGTTTGTATCCCAGTACCATTTAGAGCCTCAATGAGATGTGGTTTTGCCCCCCATTTATAGTCCTCCCTAAGATCTACCAATAAAACACAAAGACTCAAGAAAAGAAAAATGAAAGTCCAGAGAAAGTGTAAGAGTGCCTGCATGTGCGTTACCCTCAAAGGGTCTGCCAATCGGCCGGCACTGCTTTCCACAGTAAAATCCGCATTTCCCACGTCTGTCAGATGGCAGCTTGGTTTGGCTGCTGTGCTCTTTCACAATTCACAACAAATTTCATGGAGGGATTTAACTCTCTTTTTTATAACGGCGTATTTCGCATTTCCTCTCCTTCGGCATATACGCCTAAAATAACGAGTGATAAGCCACTAACCTTTTGAAAAAAGGACAGCTCAGAAACAACCCAGGCTTTTTAAAACTGAGATATGACAGTGCCCTAGCAAACTACAAGGAACCAAGGGTTGTGCAGTGGTTTATTACCTCTCCTTACACCTGGTCAAGAGCACAGTCACTTCCAGCAGACACCTAATATATACGCTCCGCAACAATTTACCTCATTTTGAAACTATGTAGGGTAAATATTTGGGAATTTTGTTAAACTCTAAGTTGACAAACAAATGAAAGGACATTGTTAGACTGAGTACAGACCAGACTGCTAACATACACAGAGATGGTCTAAGTCATAATTCTGGAATCCTGATTTCAAATACCCCAAATTTGGGATCTGGTGGGTTAGGTTAGGTCACTATAGAGAGAGGAGCTATTTGCAACAGTAGATGAGTTGAATTCAAAACACTGAAGTTTGGGGGTGCTCTTAATTTTGGTTCAGGATAAAGATACTGTCTTTTCAGATCCTTCAGTACCCTGAGCTGGAAGTGGCCAGGGAAAGATGACCCCCAAGGGTAATGAACAGTCTTGGCATATGCATGTAGCTACAGGTAAAGGACTAGCTGTCTGCATATGCTCTCCCTATGTGTGCATAGGTCTGGCTAGTGGGCTAAAGCTGATAGTGCAGAGGTCCCCAGACTGTGGGGTGTGCCACACAGCAGTCACAGAGGAATGTTTGGGGGGCCCAGATCAGCCCCACAGGATATGGGGAGGGAGTGCCAGCCAGCTCCACTCCTGGCCCCGGCCCCACGCCCCTGCCTGAGGCTCTGCTCCCTGCCCCAGCCCCACCCCCAGCTGTGGCCCCCTTACCCCTGGCCGTGTCCACCCCTTCCTGGAGCCGTGGCCCCACTCCGGGCCTTGGCTCTGGGATGGAGGTGGGCACAGACAAGGGTAAGGGGGGAGGGCATGAGGTAACAAGTTTGGGGATAACTGTGATAGTATAACATCAGGTTCTTGGAAACCTGTGAAAGTAAGCTCAATGTATATAAAAACCAGGCATCTGTGAAGTCTGCAGTTGGAGCCTGAACCACAGTCTGCTGATTGGTCTCAAGTTACTTATAATTTATAATTCAGTTTTTAAGGCTTTTTGTTTTAATATCAGCAACTTGCCAGCAGGAATGGCCATACTGTTATTGATTTATTCTTCATACACCATATGCAGATAGGATTAAAAGGCTTATGGACTAGTAAAAGTTTCAGTTTCAAAGGACATGATGAAAGAAACAGGACTAGAAAATGAAACCAATCTCAACAGATTTACAAAAGGGGTAACAGCAGTAATTTTTTTCAACTTTAACAGACTCAAAGCACGTCTATTTGGTAAAAATTACAAATAAATGGAAAGTGACTGCAGTAGGTGGTATGTTAATTTCTACACTTCTGTATTTATAGAAACCTGACTCACCCATAGCACAGAGAATAGTGCAAGTAGGTATTTGTAAGGGTCCAAACCTTACAGCTACTGAACATCTGCAGCTCCCAGTGAAGTCTGAATAAGGTCCAAAGAGCTAGATTGTGATCTCAGTTACCTCAGTGCACAAGGGGAATAACGTCAATGATTTCAGTGGAGTTATTCCTGGTTTGTACTGGTGTTACGGGGAGCAGAATCTATCACAAAGTAATGACCCATAAGAGCCATTTCAAGCAAAGCTGCCAAACTAACAGTCATAGGAGGCCATGGAGATCTCACCGTATCAGACAAAGGCATAAATACTAGCATGACATTTACTGCTTATGTTTCAGTGCCACGTGATGTGGCATGTGAGCTGCTTGATCCAGACTGAGCTCTCGAATAACAGCTTGAGTTCCCTTGTGATTCCGGATCTCTTTTATTCTGGCCCTGACTAGAGCACATCACAGGCTCCCCAATGTCTTTGTCTCTTACAAGTGAAATACCCTGACAGTGAACTAGAAATACAAGGGAATTCTTCTTAGTGCTTATGAGAGAGGGTTCTCTTCTGTGTTAGATTTATCAGCAAACGGCTCAGTACTTCTCATTTCAGTTTTTAAAAGTTCTCGTGACACTTGGTTCTCTGGACCATGAGACAGTTACTCTGTCATGAGTTGGGTGGCACTTCCAATCATTCGAATGATGCCAGCTTTGTATTAAATAGCGAAACTCTAGCTGTCTCATCAGCTCTTTGAAGCTATTTATAGTGTATCATGGGCACAGGCTGAACTGCACTTTGGACCCCTTTTAGTTCTTCTCAAGTGAACCCCTTTGGGAATAAGCCTTGTTACCGTCACACCTCTCAGGGCAGAACTATGTCATTCAACCACTCTGGGCCTGATCTCCTCTCACGTGTTAACAGTTTTTGGCACCTGTGAGCCCTTTCACTCTGGGGACCTGGGACAGTGGCTGACTCAAAAACAGTTTCTTCAGAACAAACCATTCATTCCCTTGAAGGCACAAAGCTTGCAGAGCAAAGGGTAAAATAATAAAGGTCTATATGCATATTTCCCCTTACCCAATCCTTAATCTTTCCCTACAAGCTTTGGTACATTTCACCTACCCCAGGTACCTCCATCTCTGGGTTGGGAGAAGCCATCTGCTCTGATGCAGCCTCTCTCTCTCTCTCTCTCTCTCTCTCCATGCATGTCTGTCAGTTCTCACTGACATGCCACGGGCAGCCCATGGCAACTCACTCAACTACTTCCCTTTTCTGGGATGCTCCTTTGGATCCTAGGCTCAACCCCGGGAAGAGTAAACCATTCTAGCCTGGAAGGAGCCAGGGAGATAGCCTCTTCCCAACTGATGGCCAAACATTGTTATCCCAGCCCCTCTTTTGCTATTTACCACAGGTGTCATTGTTTTATTTCCTCTTGATTCCCCCTTGACAGCATCCTTTGTTTTAACTCTGGGTATTCAGGTAGAATAATACCACACAGATAAATGCAGATGCATATGATATTTATCAAAAACTAATACACTACTCACTCATTTTCCTCACCATTTTATATAAAAATAATGCTAAAATCCTTGGCTTTTTTTCAACAAGAAAAGAAGTTACAACTTTTTAGTAAATGTATGGTGCTTTCCTCATCCTTAATTAAAACAGTTCCTCATTAACAGTCCAAACTGCTCCCTAGTTAAAAACAGGGTGGAAATAAGCAAGCCCAAGCTTTTGTAATTCCATCTGGGCAGAGACCAAAAAGAAAGCCATTAAAACTTCCATTGCTAATCATTTGTACAAAAACTAGTTTCCAAACTGGTCATACTATTCCATTCAGAGAAAGGAACACTCTGCTGATTTATTGATTTTTGAGTATTTCCTGGGCATCTTCTTCCTGGGAGGGGAATGGGATGAGAAAAAAGGTAGAATCCTTGGTGCTTTGTCTTGGCTTTCTTCTTCCACCCACCTCTGATATCTGTAGGGAGCCCTGCTCCTTTGTTTTTAAGCAGCTCAGTAGCTATTGATAACTGTCAGGAGAGGATATGTGGGACTCCTTCAGTTGTGTCTATGTGCTGATGTACAGCAGTCCAGAATGGTGGTTGGGATTTTAATGCCCCTTTTCCTCCAAACATGTAGCATGTGCCTGAGTAGTACAACCAAATCACTCACTACAGATAGTAGTAACAAACAAGGGTAGGAAAGCTGATACAGCTCAGAGTAGCGACGGAAAGTGAGGTAAAGGGCTCACAGACAATTATCAGAGGAAAAGAATAGCTGATGGAATTATTTCATCAGATGAGAAACCCATGTCAAGGAGCCATCAAAATACCCATCAGTAACAAATAAGGATGTGCAAAACACATAGTAAAGTAAGTGAGGCTGTGATCAACCAAGGATTAACTAAAAGGAAAAAGACACAATTATCATTGCGTAAAATGGCCTTTATGAAGTATTTAACTTTTATTGTTATTTCTATTGTGTTAGCGCTCCAAGGTTCAAATCAGGATCAATGGCCCACTGTGAAAGGTTCCATAGAAACAAATGCTGTAGGCAGACTCTGTTTCTGCCCTAAAGCCCTTGCAATTTAATTTCAGAAAAGACCCAATGAGAGTCTGAAAATGTACCAGAGTAAGACAATCAAGTAGTTTTCTTTTCCTCACAGCTAGACTTATGTTCATTTTAGTCATCTTTCATAACAGTCTTTTAATAAAGACTATTAAACTTCCATTAGTTAAACCAGCACAGTACTCAACTAAAACATTTTATAGTTGTCCCACTCATTTTGATTACAAAAAACTGAAAGGTAACAGCCGTGTTAGTCTGTATTCGAAAAAAGAAGAGGAGTACTTGTGGCACCTTAGAGACTAACCAATTTATTTGACCATAAGCTTTCGTGAGCTGCAGCTCACTTCATCGGTATGCATCCGATGTATGCATCCGATGAAGTGAGCTGTAGCTCACGAAAGCTTATGGTCAAATAAATTGGTTAGTCTCTAAGGTGCCACAAGGATTCCTTTTCTTTTTGAAAAAACTGAAAGCAGTTTTATTTTGAAGCACCACCAGGTATTACCCAGCACAGCTGAGTTGCTTAGCATGAGCAGTAGACAATTTCTAATCATTGGGATGTTTTCTGGAGAACAAGGGAGTGTATGCTGAATCACATAAGTGTATCCTAGGTTCAAAAAATGATTAGTAATGAAATCATATTAGAACTTTGGCCAAATATCTCTACAGTAGATCATTTAATCTTTGTAAAACCTTTTATTTACAATTTTTCATCTCAGATTATTAGCTATGAGCTGGAAACTAAATCTGACAACTGAATTCCCTCCACAAACTTCACTGAAGAGGCTGGATTCAAACTCCTGAAGTCAAACCCACTCCTAAGATTTTGGGTTTGTGTCAGACACAAACTGGTAGGGCTTACTTTCCAAAGTGAATTTGCATGCAGCCCAAGTCATCAGAAAGCTTTCAGAAAGCTCTCGAGAACAGATCTTGTAAAATTTCAACCATTTAGGAGCAAAATCTTATGAAAAGAAGACAAGATTTTTAGCACAAGACAAGATTTTATGTTCTTCTATGTGTCTGACAATTTTATTCTTTACTATTGTTTCAACTAATTTGTCTGGTACGGACGTTAGACTTACCGGTCTATAATTGCCAGGATCACCCCTAGAGCCCATATTAAATATTGGCATTACATTAGCTATCTTCCAGTCTTTGGGTACAGTAGCTGATTTAAAGGACTGGTTACAAACCATAGTTAATAGTTACGCAATTTCACATTTGAATTCTTTCAGAACTCTTGGGTGAATGCCATCTGGTCCCGGTGACTTGTTACTGTTAAGTTTCTCAATTAATTCCAAAACCTCCTCTTGTGACACTTCAATCTGTGACAATTCCTCAGATTTGTCACCTACAAAAGACGGCTCAGGTTTGGGAATCTCCCTAACATCCTCAGCCGTGAAGACTGAAGCAAAGAATTCATTTAGTTTCTCTGCGATTACTTTATCGTCTTTAAGTGCTCCTTTTGTATCTCGATCGTCCAGGGGCCCCACTGGTTATTTAGCAGGCTTCCTGCTTCTGATGTACTTAAAAACACATCTTGTTATTACCTTTTGAGTTTTTGGCTAGGTGTTCTTCAAACTCCTTTTTGGCTTTTCTCATTACATTTTTACATTTAATTTGGCAGTGTTTATGCTCCCTTTTATTTACCTCACTAGGATTTGACTTCCACTTTTAAAAAGAAGTCTTTTTATCTCTCATTGCTTCTTTTACATGGTTGTTAAGCCACAGTGGCTCTTTTTAGTTCTTTTACTGTGTTTTTTAATTTGGGGTATACATTTAAGTTGAGCCTCTATTATGGTGTCTTTGAAAATTGTCCATGCAGCTTGCAGGGATTTCATTCTAGTCACTGTACCTTTTAATTTCTGTTTAACTAACCTCCTCATTTTGCATAGTTCCCCTTTCTGAAATTAAATGCCACAGTGTTGGGCTGTTGAGGTGTTCTTCCCACCACAGGAATGTTAAATGTTATTATATTATGGTCACTATTTCCAAGTGGTCCTGTTATAGTTACTTCCTGGACCAGATCCTACGCTCCACTCAAGACTAGATCGAGAGTTGCCTCTCCCCTTGTGGGCTCCTGTACCAGCTTCTCCAAGAAGCAGTCATTTAAAGTATCGAGAAATTTTGTCTCTGCATTTCGTTCTGAGGTGACATGTACCCAGTCAATATGGGGATAACTGAAATCCCCCACTATTATTGAGATTTTTATTTTGATAGCCTCTCTAATCTCCCTTAGCATTTCATCGTCACTGTCACTATTCTGGTCAGGTGGTCGGTAATAGATCCCTACGGTTATATTCTTATTAGAGCATGGAATTACTATCCATAGAGATTCTATGGAACATGTGGATTCATTTAAGATTTTTATTTCATTTGATTCTACATTTTCTTTCACATATAGTGCCACTCCCCCACCCCCCAACGACCTGTTCTGTCCTTCCGATATATTTTGTACCCCGGAATGATTGTGTCCCATTGATTGTCCTCACTCCACCAGGTTTCTGTGATGCCTATTATATCAATATCCTCCTTTAACATGAGGCACTCTAGTTCACCCATATTATTTAGACTTCTAGCATTTGTGTACAAGCACTTTAAAAACTTGTCACTGTTTATTTGTCTGCCCTTTTCTGATGTGTCAGATTCTTTATGTGAATGTTTCTCATCTGATCTGGCCCATACTTCATCCTCTTCCATCCTCTCCTCCTGACTAAAACCTAGAGAATCTCTATCAATAGACTCTACGTGAAGAGAAGTCTCTGTCCAATCCATGTGCTCCTCTGCAGCAATCGGCTTCCCCCATCTCTTAGTTTAAAAACTGCTCTGCAACCTTTTTAATGTTAAGTGCCAGCAGTCTGGATCCACTTTGGTTTAGGCGGAGCCCATCCTTCCTGTATAGGCTCCCCCATCCCAAAAGTTCCCCCAGTTCCTAATACATCTAACTCCCTCCTCTCTACACCATCGTCTCATCCACGCATCCAGACTCTGAAGCTCTGCCTGCCTGCCTGGCCCTGCGTGTGGAACTGGGAGCATTTCTGAGAATGCCACCATAGAGGTCCTGGATTTCAGTCTCTTTCCTAGCCGCCAAAATTTGGCCTCCAGGACGTCTCTCCTACCCTCCCTACGTCATTGGTACCTACATGTACCACGACCACCAGCTCCTCCCCAGGACTACACATAAGTCTATCTAGATGCCTCGAGAGATCCGCAACCTTCACAGCAGGCAGACAAGTCACCATACGGTTCTCCTGGTCATCACAAACCCAGCTATCTATGTTTCTAATGATCGAATCTCCCATTACTAACATTCCTAATGACTGGAGTCTGCCCCCTTCTCCCCCCCCGGAGAGGTAACCTCAGTGCGAGAGGATACACCAACATCATCTGGAAGGAGGGTCCCAATTATGAGAAGGTTTCCCTCTGTTCCTGTTGACTGCTTTCCTTCCCTGGGCCTTTCATCCTCCTTAACAGCGCAGGGGCTGTCTGACTGGAGGTGGGACAAATTTAGAGTGTCCTGGAAAGCCTCATCAACATACCTCTCTGTCTCCCTTAGCTCCTCCAGTTCCACCACTCTGGCCTCCAAAGCCCGTACACGGTCTCTGAGGGCCAGGAGCTCCTTGCACCGAATGCACACATACGCCACCTGCCCACAGGGCAGGTAATCATACATGCTACAGCGAGTGCAATAAACAGGATAGCCCCCATTCTGCTGCTGGGCTTCTGCCTGCATTTTCTCCTACAGCTATCTAGGTTAAAGATAGGGTTTTTGTTTAAATCAAGAAGTTTTGATAAAAATTAAGTTTAAAGGTTTTAAAGAATGGCAAGTGTACCTCGCCCCTCTCCCAACTCCCTCTTGAAACTTCCTGTTAGAAGTCCCTGGTCACAAAGCTCCCTGGTCACTTGCTCACTGCTTTATAAAGCCCTGGCCTTCTTGATAGCCCCGCCCCTGACTAAGGCTCAGCCAACGAACAGAGGCTTCTAGATTTCAAACCTTGTTTAGAAGCTCACAGCTTCCAAATGCTGGCCACAGCACATGGTCCTTCAGCCAGACAGACAGACAGACATAAGCTCAGCACACAGCAAGTAACCCACAAACACACACTACAGACAGCCACTTACCCCAAGGGTCCCATATTTACTCCTCCTTCACCTGGAGAACTCCCTCTCGAAACTCCCTGTTAGCAGTCCCTGGTCGCTTTAGCTGAAATTAATGAAGCTATTTATGGAATAAGGGACTACTCACATTCTGAGCAAGGGGGTCAGAATCTGGCCCTGTATCAATGCTTGGTTCTTGGGACCCATAAGTATCAACTTAACCTAGTTACACAGCATGTACAATATGTTGTATGCAATACATTACACACACACACACACACACACACATACACACATACACACAGTCTGCAACTACTGAATTTAAGAATTCTGAGTTTCTTTCCCCAGCACCCCTAAAATCATATAACATATATGTCATTTCTAGATTAATGTTGACTTGTTAAAAATCTCAAAAGAACGAAAAGCCTGAGTACAAGCTATTAACTTATTGTGAGCTAATGACTAGAGTCTGCGTGGCCCTGTTATTCAAGGATGAATAAAACCAGAACAGCTAAGCACGATTTCCAGCATTACATTCTCACTCACTCCTGTTCAGCTACACACACGCCCCCACCTATCCACTCACACTCTCCAGTCACATTTGTTCCACCCACTGCTTAAGGAGGACACTAAATATATAAACAGAAAATCACAGGGAACACGGATGTGTTCTGCCTAAGCAGCACACACTGTAAATATGTACTTTTACTCATAGGACATTTTTTTTCTGGCCCTTTAAGGTACAGCACGAGTCACAATGTATTATAACTGAAATATCCATTTGGAAGACTTATGCAAATACACACCAGAAAAAGAAGCAGGGGTGAGGTTAGGGCTTTTCTTTGAGAGATTTAATGAGAAGTCTTTTTTCTACAATTGCATTTTCCTGGCTAGGGATGGGAAACACACACCTACTCGCTGAGATTCTCAGTCAATATATAAAACTGCTTTAAAGCCCATGGAAAATTAACCAACGTTTGGAAGATTTTATTAGCAGGGTAATGACTGTGTGGAAATCTGAGCAAAACAATGTTTCCTCCCACTACTTTGTTTCAAAGGCTACAGCTCTAAGGGTCAAAACCGTAACACTGCCACATCAGCCAATCTTTAAAGGACACTGCTCTCCAGGAGGCCTCTTCCCAGATCCTCACTCAAGTGACCTTTCTTAACACCAGCTAACATAGTAGCCTGCTCCCCTTCCTCAAATGCCTGGTCTACAGCTGAGCTTCTACCTAGGCAGCCCAGCTAATAGTTCTCCAATCCGTTTCTCACACACATCTTACGCCTAGCCACGCATCCTCTTCTCCAGCTCCTTCTCTACTGATGCCTTCTATCTTCTTCCATTGTCTGCCTGCCTCTCCTTAACTGCCTTCCTATTCCCCCACATCTTACCAATTTCTGCCCTTCTCTCTCTTCTCTCCTACTGCTCCTATCCCCACTTGTCCAATGGCTCCCTGCTTCTTCTCTTTACAACATCCTCATGTTACTCATCACTCTATCTGTCTTGACCCCCATGCCCCTCTACTCATTTGTCCCTCAGCCAAGGAAATGCCTCCTCACAAATTTGCCAGCCCCACCCCTAGAGCTATAAAAGGATTCAGAAATTATGCTGCAAACTTTGAACTATTTTGCTGCATATTTTCTAACATTACTGTTTTGTCACCAGTGGAAAAAAACACCATCAAAACTGGAGCAGAAGGTGGGTAGATTTGTCTTCAGATGCTTGAGTTTTCACAGGGCTTAGAGAGGAGGTTGAAAATATAGGAGGCCAGTGGTAGATAGGTGCTTACACAATTTTGCAATTCTGCAATTAAAGACTTACTGAGTTATGCCACCTATGCACATAAATACAGTTGCAGGCAGCTTAGCCTAACTGACTGGACCAAAAATCAATAGAAAAGAACAACCTGAGAGTACAGCTGGGCGATTTTCTCAGCAGACCTTTTCTCCACTGAAAAATGCAGATTAGATTGACCAAAATAAATTTGCGTCAATTTCTGCTAATTGTTTTGGTCTAAACAAAGAGAAAAAAATCAGAAAAGTTGAAACAGTCCATTTCAATTTTTCAGGCTAGATTTGCAAGGGGATTTAGGTGCCATGCACAAAACTGCAGAGGAGGAGATACCCCCCCAGGCTGGAGTAAAATTCACCACTCACCAACTCTTTATTAAGGCAGAACACTAGCAAGCATAGAATCATAGAATATCAGGGTTGGAAGGGACCTCAGAGGTCATCTCGTCCAACCCCCTGCTCAAAGCAGAACCAATCGCCAACTAAATCATCCCAACCAGGGCTTTGTCAAGCCTGACCTTAAAAACCTCGAAGGAAGGAGATTCCACTACCTCCCTAGGTAATGCATTCCAGTGTTTCACCACTCTCCTAGTGAAAAAGTTTTTCCTAATATCCAACCTAACCCCCCCCCCACTGCAACTTGAGACCATTACTCTTTGTTCTGTCATCTGCTACCACTGAGAACAGTCTAGATCCATCCTCTTTGGAACCCCCTTTCAGGTAGTTGAAAGCAGCTATCAAATCCCCCTCATTCTTCTCTTCCGCAGACTAAACAATCCCAGTTCCCTCAGCCTCTCCTCATAAGTCATGTGTTCCAGTCCGCTAATCATTTTTGTTGCCCTCCGCTGATCAGTTACTCACAAGTGGGAAGCTTACCAAGAGGGTCTCACTAGACAGTCACCTCCAGTACAAGAAAATTCACAGCTTCAGCCAGTGGCGGATTTAGAATTAGTGGGGCCCTGTGCTCAGCTTAACTTTTGGGGCCCCCACCTCGGGACCCAGTCTCTTATCTCCCCCTCCCTGTTTTTCATTCTTTTTTTCATCCTCCTCCTCCTATATTATACGTAATAGGAAGTAAATGAAAATAAAGTGAGGTATCTTGATTGTTTTTGTAGTCTAACTTTTTTTTCCACAGACCACTTGAAAATTGCTAAGGGTCTCAGTAGACCACTTAATGATCTTTCCAAAAACTGTTTGTACTGTTAGCTAACTATTGTAAAGTGCTTTGGACAAGAGCACTTTATAAGAAAAACATAAAAAAAATTAAGGTGTGGGGTCTGGCCAGGAGTCAGGATGGTGGGGGAGGGGTTCAGGGTTGGGGTGTGGGGTCTGGGAGGGAGTTAGGGTGTAGGAGCAGGCTGGGAGTTGGTGTGCGGGGTCTGGCCAGGAGTTAGGGTGTGGGAGGGGGCTCAGAGCTGGGGGAGAGGGTTTGGGTGTGGCGCGCTTACCTGGGGCAGCTTCTGTTTGATGTGAGGGGTGCAGTGGGGATGGGAGGGTGCAGGAGCTCCCGTTTAGTGCTCATGGTGGGGGTGGGGATGTGGGGGTGCAGGAGTGAGGGCAGGGGGCTGGGGGGGGCGTGTGCGTGTGTAGGGGGCAGAGCACAGGGGGGAGCTCAGGGCTGGGGCAGTCCCAGTCGCGGCCGCTGGGTCTCCTTACCTGGCTGGCCAGCGCATGTGTCCCTGCCCCACCGCTGCTCCTGTTCGCTGCCAAAGGGAGCTGTGGCAGCAGCAGCAGGTAAGAACTGAGACCCCCTGGCTTTTTTCCAGGGGCCACCAGCAGCAGTGTATATCAGGGACTGCACCTGCGCTGCCTGGTGTCGAGAGGAGCAGGGCAGCAGGACAGACGCTTGCAGACGCCCCACCAGGGGAGCGCACCCGCCTCCACTACAGCGCATCGCCAGCCAGCCCCTCACCTGCCTGCCTCACCTGGCTGCCTGCTGTGGTGCGCGGGGCCGCCAGTGGCAGCCTGCAGCAGGAGCCCAGCTTACCAGCTGGGAGAGCACACCGCGCCTCCCGTATGGCTCTTAAACGGCTCCCTCCCTGCTCCCCTGCACAGCTTCTGCCCCTGCAGGGGGTGCTGGAAGGTGTTGGGCTGCCTGGCCCTCTGGCCCCCTGTGGTTGGGGAGCCCCATGCCAGGGCACTGTATGTTTCATTGTAAAGTCACCTCTGGCTTCAGCTTCCCTTCATTAGGCTAACTGTTTATAACTTTGGCTATCGTTTCTCATATATATATATATATATATATTGGTTTCTCATTTTCATATCAATTCTCCATCCCTATCAGTACAAGTTTAGTGCTAACTCAAACTAGTCTTTTCTATCTTTATAGCTAAATTATCTTTTGTTATCCCCACAAACATCATTATTCTGAATTTTCTTACACCCTCTAAGCTGTGCAACTCTTAATCACAGCAGGCTTCTATCAGGCCTAAATGTGCTTTTGCTCTAAGCACAAACTCACAATAGCCCAGTGATTAGGACATTTACCTGGGAGATGAGAAACCCAGGGTCAAATCCCTGATCTGAGTCAGGGGCTTGAATACAAGTGACTGCCCTAACATCAGAGTCATTATCAGTCTCTTACTCAAGCATTTTATACAAAGAGGAACAGCTTAAATTGAAGAGACTGAGAGAGACCCACTTGAGCATATCCAATAGCCTGGTGGTGAGACTGCTCACAGAGAGGTGGAGCAAGACTTGGATACAAGTCACTGCTTCAGAGAGGGGATTCAATTTGGGTCTCCCGCATACCAGGGGAGTGTCCTAACCACTGGGTACAGGGAATCACTAAGCCCATATCCCCTTAATTTCATGAATCTAGCCCACCATTTCCTTTGTTTTTGTTAAACACGCTCAAAGTCAAAATAAAACTTTTCATCTGGGTCAATACAAAAAGTTTAGTTTGATCCCAAATGAATTTTTTTCTGACTTTTTTGATTCATCAAAAATCCTGGGAAACTGCAGGTTCAGTTCAACCCATACTGATTTGTTTTTTGTTTATTTCAAAACTGCCAGTGAACGGAAAAAACCCCAGCTATTCGTCCAGCTCTCCTTGACTGCTGCTAAGGTAGTGGGCTGGCTTATAGGTTGGCTAGACTGCCTTACTGAGCGCTGTAAAGTTAACTATTTTGTAAGGGAAATCAAAGTGGATGTTGTATAATCAGATCCCTGCTATTAGGGGAATAGAATCCTACCAGTGGCCAGAATGATGGAGCTGGTTGACAGCAAACAGAAGCGTAGAAAGGCATACCAATTCTTCCATTGGTTACAAACTTAGCACTACTAGAGTTAAGGGACATTTTATTTCTGGGTAGCAGATAAATGTAAGCATGCCCTCTAGTGAATAAAATGAGCCCCTTTTGTGCATCAAACTGCACTGCATTTTAGAGAAGTATCTTGAAATAGTCAATTATTTTAAATAAAACTGCAAATGTTAATTACCAGGCTGGAGTCTGTGCATAGATAATGAGGCTACTGAGACAAAAAATGGACATCTGCTATTGTTAAACATGCTTAATTCATTGTGTCTAACAAATGGGAAAACACAAATATCAACCTAAGTATATTAAGAAAAGGTCCAATGGTCCATAGCAATTGACGTGATTCCTAACAAATGAATATTCATCTTCTATGTCTAGAAACAGGGCTAGCCATAGACATATGGGCAACCTATGTGATGAAACATTTGGGACTCCACAACAAAGTAGGTATTCTCATCTCTTATCCTTTCTCTTGGCCTTGCCAACTCTGTCCAGTCACCCAGCTGCATTCACCAATTCCTTATTAGGACAGGGAATTGGTCCTCTAGTATCCTACTTCCTTCTTACCACCCATAATTCAGAGATGAGCTCCCAGAATACGTGATTCTTGGCAACATGACTTGTCTTTGCAGTGGAACCCTTCCTACACGCAGGATGCTGCCCATGTAGATTAATACAGCTTATCCAGTCCAGGCCTCAAGCCGTCCGTAAGCACAAGCTCACATCCTTCTTGTACCTGCCCTAGTAAGCAGGGGAGCATCAGCTCTTTTTCAATGTCATCAAAGCTGTTTCTATTAACAAAAGGGGGACTCAAAATAATTCAGATGGTCACAGAGAAAATCTGTACATGTTAAAAGGCATTGAAAGAAACTACAGTGTAAACCCCACATTCATGCTAGACTTTCATGTTCAGTGTTGACGAAGCAAGGTGAGGACAGTCCCTAAGCATAGTGCCACATTAGCTTGAATGCAATCAAAATTGGGGATCATGACAGAAAATTAAAGCCACCTTTGGGCTTTAAAAATTACACACACAAAATACACTGCAGGAATCCATCTAACTGTTAAGGCTAAATCAGAGAAGCACAAAAAATCATGTAGTATGCATGCTAGTTATGTTCATATATGCACATAAATGATACAGCAATTTGCTCCCATGAAAATGTCTGGCTAATACCATCCAAAAGATTTTCTTATTAACAAAGTATTCAGATCAAAAGGTTATGCATGTACAACTCATAAGAATTTTTTCTTATGCTTCTCACACTCATTAGATTTATAATTATTCACTGACGTTCCTCAATAACAACAGATAAACATTCTCTTGTTGATAATGAATAATTATCTGGCAGTACCTCTTTCATAAGCCCCATTTTAAAAAGCCAATCCTACACAAGCGAGTGAAGTATTTATGCAATCAATAGTTTGTGTATTTACCCTAAAAACCTCATTCTGAGCCTGATGAAGGTGTCCTGTGAAGATTATTTTAAAACCACCACAAACATTTACTTTTTGGTTTCACTTGACAACTTAGCAAAGATGTTCAGTGAAGTATCAGAATGATCTGCCTGTATGGACTCTGTGTCCATCCCTTCTGATTGCTCAAAACTGAGTTATAAGAAGTCTCACCTAAAGGGATTATCGATAGAACCACTGAAATTAGAGCGGGAATACACCTATCATGTCATTTAGCCCATCTCATTGCTAGCGCAATTGAGTTATTCCCTACATTACATTTTCTAGTGCTTTGTTCCATTTTATGTTCAATGTGCCACAATTCCATACCACAGATTTCACTCAGGGAGTTATTCTTAATATTAATTGTCAATTTTCCTTTTCTTAAGATTATATATTTTCTTATCTCCAAACTTGCAGGGTATAGCAGAAATGATCTTTGTTAGACTGGATAACTCAACTTCTTCTTCTAGAGCCCTTGGCAGGTAACATACGTTAGGATAGAGTGGTGTACATCGTGCAAATGATGTCCTCCTGTTGCAGGAAGTGTGTATTGCTGGACCTCCTTCCTTCTAACTCTGTGTTGCTAACCACCATACTTCTTAAGTTGTTACTGAACAAGTCTTTAAGAATTTTTACAAATTTAGCCGGGTTCTTTAGAACAGAAAATGCACATTTCAGAAACCCTGAGTGGCCCAGAAATCCTTTTAAACTACAAAACAATAAAGCAATATTGCAAATATGTTCATATTCTCCATGGTTTACCTACAAAACTCGTGCTTAGGTTTCTAAGCACTGTTTGGGCAAACAAAGTATACTACTAGAGACAACCAGTATTACATCATTGATGTGTGTTCAGCCAAGTACCATTTATACCATGATCTATTTTATGCTGAAATATAGTAAATTAATCATATTCAAGAAATTTCTAAAAAGTTTTAAAGCTTATTTTAACTGTTTCTTCTATTTTAAACCAATAAAAACCAAGGTTCTGGACATGAGTATTCACAATCTAAACCAATCCACAGGTTAAAAAAAAAAATTAGCTACAGGAAAATCCTACTTATTTTGCCCCATCCACATCAGTATATGTAGTGCTTGTCATGACACAATAAGCTGGCTAACTGTGGTAAATGATTAGACAAGCCAATCCCTTTAACTCTAGCTTCCCTGCCCCAACACACACACACACACACACACACACACAGTCTCTCATCACATTCCTATTTTTGATTTGAGAAAATACTCCTTTTATAATAATTGGAGACAAAGTGATAAATATAGATGCAATAGCATTTTCAGTGTTTGGACAAAGGAGTTTTGCCTAGATATTTTCAACATCTTTGTTAGCTTTTTCTCTACTTTTTCAAAAATGCACATAATCTCAGTTACTAATTTTCAATAGAGAAACTGAATTGTTAGCAAAACAAATTATTCTCTTACATAGGAGGATGACAAGTAAAAAAGGTAAAAGAACTTAGAGTTAAGAAAGTGTACATTATGAATTACAAAATGCACATAATTTAAATTTTAGGCTACAAAGAGGCATTATTAGAGAACGACTTTGCATTGGACCAGGGCCGTGTCCAATAGTATTAATCCCAGATTGTGAGACACAGGAACCCTGTATTCTTATCCTGATTCTGACAAGGCCTTTGTGGCCTTGAGCAAATAATTTAACCACTCTGTCTCATTTTCCCCAGCTATAAAATGGGAATACTATTACAACATCTAAGCAATCTTAGAACACTGCACGCTGAATAAAGACAAAAAAATGAAAGTAAACATATTGTAACCAGTTAAAATCTAGGTAATTCATAAAAATAGAGTAGGCCATTTTGTTTTATACTGGAGTTTTATGGCTTATTTGCTCACTGGCTGGAAGAAGTAACTAATGTTTCTATTGTAGGCCACCCTGAATCCAACAGATCAGTAATGATGCCATAAGCAACTGTCACTCTACTGCAGACAAAGTTAATGAAACAAGATGATTACATGTATTTCAGCCATTTTGTATAACAGAAATTTAATCAATGTACTGGAACATTTGCACTTTCAACGTCCCCTCTTTTGAAAATTCATGCCTTGATATTTATGAAGCAGGGCCACTGTCCTGTGACACTGTTCTATTCCAATTACATTGTCCTTTAGTTATATTGAAAAGTATTTGTTTTACCTACCAGAGACCCACAGATAGTGACCCATAAATCCAGAGGTGAAAGAATGCTGGTATGCCCCAGTACGGCATATCGGTAAGAGCCGGTGCGCCGTACCAGGACCGACTTTCCCAGACGGCAATTTAAAGCCCTGGGGTAGCAGCGGTGGGGCTGCAGCGGGGATTTAAAGGGCCAGATCTAAAGCTCCAGCCGCTGCTACCACCCCGGCCCTTTAAATCCCCATCTGAACACTGCTGCTGAAGCCCTAGGGAGTGGCGGTGGGGCTCCGGAGGGGATTTAAAGGGCCAGGGCGGTAGCGGCTGCTGGAGCCCCAAGTCCTTTAAAACCCCACCTGAGCCCTGCTACCGAAGCCCTAGGGTAGTGGCGCGGGGCTCCGGAGGGGATTTAAAGGGCCGTGGCAGTAGCGGCTGCTGAAGCCCCAAGCCCTTTAAATCCCTGCCTGAGCCTGAGCTCTGCTGCCCGAGCCCTGGGGTAGCAGCGGCCGGGCTCTGGCAGGGATTTAAAGGGCCCCGGAGCTCCAGCTGCTGCTACTGCCCCGGCCCTTTAAATCCCCACTGGAGCCTTGCTGCCCTGGGATAGCGCCAGCGGGGCTCCGGAGTGGATTTAAAGGGCCAGGGCAGTAGCGGCGGCTGGAGCCCCCGAGCCCTTTAAATCGCCGACAGAGCCCGGCTGCCGCTACCCCAGGGCTCGGGCAGCAGGGCTCAGGTGGGGATTTAAAGGGCTCGGGGCTCCGGCAGCCGCTACCACAGCAGAGCCCCAGGCCCTTTAAAGCTCTGCCAGAGCCCAGAGCCCTGGGGTAGCGGTGGCAGCTGGGAGCCCCCAGGGCTCCTCAGTGATTTAAAGGGCCTGGGGCTCCACTGCGGTAGCGGCAGCTGGAGCCCTGGGCCATTTAATTTGCTCCCGAGCCCTGGGGATTTAAGGCCTTGCCTTTTCTGGATAAGGCCACGCCTCTTCCGGTTGAGGCCACGCCCCCTGCTCAGGACTCCCACGTACCAGTAAGTCCTCTAACTTACTTTCACCCCTGCATAACTCTATATTTGTTTCTCAGTTATGCCATTCCCTCCACTGTTGATGGGGGCAGGAAATCTGTGACTGAATCAGAATAAGGGAATAAGTGATTGAACAGTTAATTCAACATAAGCACATAGCATTCCTGTACCCTGACTGGATGAATGACTGATAATGGCCCCTGGAGTGCAGGAACTTTCATAACACTTGTACATTTATTGAGATATTGTATAATGTGCACCCAGACAGTGGAAGCGTTAAACTTTTCACTCTGGTGAAGAGATTCTGATAGCCCCATAAGCTTCACAACCTGAAGAGGAGAGTGATCCACTCTTGTCCCTTAAGGAGCAGTCATTAAGAGCATGGATGGGGAGAGAGAAGTGTATTGGGAGGGAGGCATCTCATCGGGAGGGGCTACTCCTCTTCTGTTGTTGATCAGGAAGGAAATAGAACTGGCTGCCCTCTGAAGACAATCATCTTGGGATCTGATTCTCCAGTGCCTTGCACTATGTATAGTTATTTGACCCCAAATATATAGTGAGCTTAAATGAAACCCTTCTGGTTTACATCCACTTTGCATAGGTATAATTCATTCATAAGGTGCAAAGCAGGGGAGAATTAGGCTCTTGTGTGACTTGGGGGGGGGGGGAGCTTGGTTTGCTACCCTACAAGAAAGAAAGAGCCAGAACAGTATTTAGTTGACTATGTCAAAGGAGAAACTTTCTGTTAACTACAAGAAATAAACAGATTTGGCTTTTTTGGACCATGATAAAGGAGTGGCTTGTCTCCTAAGAGGGGACTCAAAGGCAAAAGGAAAATCTGTTTTTAAATGATTCTGAGGCCTTCTTAGAATCACTACAACTAATATCTAGAGGGAGAGAGATAAACATCTTCATTTAAATCTACAAAAAGAAAAGGAGGACTTGTGGCACCTTAGAGACTAACACATTTATTTGCGCATAAGCTTTAGTGAGCTACAGCTCACTTCATCAGTGAAGTGAGCTGTAGCTCATGAAAGCTTATGCTCAAATAAATGCGTTTGTCTCTAAGGTGCCACAAGTCCTCCTTTTCTTTTTGCGAACACAGACTAACACGGCTGCTACTCTGAAACCGTTCATTTAAATCTGTCACTGCTGAGCACACTTCAGGAAAACAAGCACTTTAAACTCAGTGTCAGCATTATTCAATAATGTTCTTTGTAAATGCACTTTACTCTTACTATAGTCATTCCAAATGTACAAAATTTGCCAGATTTAGCAAGATTCAGAAAAGCAATTTATCCCACTAATAGACATTATTGCTAATGGTCAATTATTAAGTCTTCATGACCACATGTTTTGCTTTGACTTCTCAAGTAATGTGATGGCTGTTTACATATAGAATATATTGAGAAAAGTGAAGAGCAGACTAGGAGAAGGTCAACTAACCAAAATTATTTTTTATCTGAACATAAAAAATGAAGAAGAAAATAAAGGGAAAAATAAAGCTTAAAATGATTTTTTTTTAAAGGTTAAGCACCCGGTATAGATAAAAATAATAGCTGTGTGCACAAGAAGAAAATATTTTCAAATACAGAACAGGCCTCATTTTGTGCCCAGGTCTTCCTTTTGTTCCCAGAGATCGCAGACAGAAGCTAAAAGGCATGTTTTTGAAAAAAAACCCTCAAGAAATATATTATTACATTTGAAAGGTAATAAATAAGCTTAGTGAAGTATCCACAATATGGGCCAATGTAAATTAATACCTCCTTTACAGAAGACAACCTTTTTATTTAGTTTATGAGGTACTTAATGTTATTTTTGAGTACCCCAAAAACAGGGTGGATTTGATTTAAATCCTGATTTAAATCACTCATCAGGAAGACTAGTCAGGAAGACTTGATTTAATCATGGATTTATTACATAAAAGTGCATTTTTGTTGGTTGTTATAACCTTAATACATATTCTTCACAACTCAGAGATAGATGTAGGTTTCATTTTTAGAAGGTACACTCTATACATTTTTAAGTGATTTATTTTGAAAACTTTTCAGATTAGTTTTACAGCTATATCAGAAAATGAACGATTGATTGGTTATTTCATTTACCAAAGGTAATTGAAACAGATATTTATGAAGTCATGAGGAGGTGAACTATCTCCAGTTCAATAGGTTAATCATTAATATTTGGAGGATTTTCTTGCCAGGCTGTATTAGGAGGAGAACATCACCAGGCAGACATTTAAATTGTTTTATTTAACTAAAACAACGTTATGTATTCTGGATTTTTTCTTCAATAGCAAACGTATAATATTTTAACAAAACAAGCATATGAATTTTTGAATTTAGTTAAAAATTTAAGTCTTTTAAAATCAGGTTTGTTTTTATTAAAATTGTTTTTAACTAAAATAGTTAAATGAAATATTAAAAAAAAAATTAAATCGACTATGTCAGCCAGGTCAACATGAGAAACTTAAAATATTGGCTTCTGCAGTTAACTCAGTCGTCTTCACCTTCATTTTCCTGTTTGTTCATAATCTGGAAAAGAAAAACAAGCTTTCCTGCTTTTTCAGGTCCCAAACAATTTCTCAGTTTGGAATGAATTAGTCCAAAGGAAGAAAATATTCTTTCTACACTGGCAGAAGAAGCCACTGCTGTTAAAAGTGAGATTATCACTTCAACAGTCTCTGAATCCAAGTGCTTAAGTGACTTCCATCAGGTCACTGATGTGACTTTCTTTAAAACATCATCAGCAAACACATATTTCTTGAATGGTTTATTATTCCCAAACTGGGTCTATTTTACAGCCTGCTGCCATTTTAGGTTTTCCCTTCTAGTGAGAGAATGGTACGGTAGAACTCAAATCAATGAAGGCTACACTCAGAAAGACCTCAAGACTTCTGGAATATGCTACTCAAGCAGTTGCACTTTTGTTTCTACTGCCTGTCCCTCCTTTCTCACATTTATCTCCAGACTTCTTCTCCTTGTCCAGATCTATTCTGGCCCCAACAATCTTCTCTTCATTGAACTTTTTGAAATTTTGCAGTTTTAGAAAGAGGTAAGGGGTTGACGCTGTGTACACAAATTTGCAGAGGGACAATAGGATTGAGGTCTGTTATTTCTCACCTCCATATATTATTTATTTATTTATTTAAAACATTTTTGCTGTTAACAAGCATGTTATCTCTGGAGACACAAATCCACAGTTTGAGAACTGCAAAACTAAGCATCTCTGATGGTATCTTCTAGACTGAGCACTGAGTCCCATTGGATAGATAGAAAGATTAATTTAAGTAATCCATACAGAAGACCCTGGAACACCATAAAATAGGGTCCCTAATCCATGAACTATTGGAACTCATTTACAAAACTTTTCTTAAACATGACACGAATATATTGTCTCAGACTATAGAATTAGAATTTATAATCCCTACTCCATGATGAGATATCTTTGAGCTATAATGTATCTTAATTAAAACTATCTTTCGATGAATTTTATGACAAAAAGCTTTTTGTCAAAAAAAATTAAATTTAAATTAAAAAAAATTAGATTTTTTTTTAAATCATTGATTTTTTCCACCCTGCCCAAAAATCCTTTCAGATTTTTTAGTAAGAGCTATGATACTGAAAAGTATTCTTGTCAAAACCCTGATATACTCATGAACATTTTATAACCTGGATGTCATTCAATGATTTAGCCATCCAGATATAGTCTCTAGCATCAAAATCAGTGGATTTGGTATATTTGTGTGGGATGTGATATGTGGAAGTAGCCTTTTCATGAAAATATGGCCTAGTGGTCTTGGAGATGAGGTGAGTGGAGTGAGTTGAAGGGAATCACTGGGTTAGGTTGCGGTGCAAACAACCCACCTCAAGAACACGTAGACAGAACTTTTTTAAAAATTCTTTCTTGAACAAAAAAACTTATAGCAAAGAAGTAAAATAATTATCTGTGCACACAAAATAGAGAGGAAGAAATGTTTGGCCCTACCATCACCAACAAACTGAAGGAGTGCGAGGTCAATCTGTCTCTTCCAAGGTGACCCTTTCTGGAGAGCTATTCCATAGCCTGTTGTGGCAAAGATGTATCCGCTGCCTATTGTTACAAGTTTGCAGCCCTCATCTCTTCCAGCCTTGTAATTCAGCACTGCTGCATCATAGATGAAAGCATCCAACTTCCTGAAATAAAAGACAACATTTTACAAACCAAATCATTAGGGACAACGATTGTCTGCCTTCTTTCACCCTGGACATCAGGACTCTGTTGAATATCATTAATGATACTAAAAAATCCATATGATAAGTTGCTGTGCTGTACAGTCAGACATTAACAAAAAAGCCATATATTTTTAGAGGGGGAAAAACAGGACACAGTTTTGCACTTCTATTTTAAGGGACACAGTTAAAAATATACAAAGAACATGACTACCAAACCAGTAAACAACTGTAATAATGTCAAAGGCCAACACATTTTACCTTTGGGATTCAAAATGAGTAATCCATAACTTGATATTCAAAATAATCTTAAAGGACAATGGAAATGCCAGTAAATAATGTAGAATAGAAGTAAAATGACCAACGAGCTTCATTTAAAACATTGAATTAGTCTGAAAATCTGACTAAGCCGCTTTTCTTGACACTTCCTTATCTTTCTCTTTCGTTCCAAAAATAAAATGCACCAAAGAATGAAGGTGGAAATTAAGCCCCGTGTGAGACAACAGAAGTAATACAGCCTAAAATATTTTATATATATATATATATATATATATATACACACACACACACACATACACACACCATCCTCATTACTTTTATGTCCGTAGCACTGTAAAAATAGAAGAGGCTTCAGAAAATTGTAAGCCTTTTGACTCATCTCCTTAAAAAAATAACAGAATGCACATGACTTAATCACATTGTCTTTGAGTTATGCAGCAAAGAAAACCTCATCAGAGACTAAGTACATAAAGGAATGTAAGTAGCATCATCAAGGGACTGCATATAAGGAGTGCAGTAAGGATAGACTTAGAGGTAGTGGGGCAAAAGGGATCGTTTCACAGATAGAGTCATAGAGTCATAGAATATCAGGGTTGGAAGGGACCTCAGGAGGTCATCTAGTCCAACCCCCTGCTCAAAGCAGGACCAATCCCCAACTAAATCATCCCAGCCAGGGCTTTCTCAAGCCTGACCTTAAAAACTTCTAAGGAAGGAGATTCCACCACCTCCCTAGGTAACCCATTCCAGTGCTTCAGCACCCTCCTAGTGAAAAAGATTTTCCTAATATCCAACCTAAACCTCCCACACTGCAACCTGAGACCATTACTCCTCATTCCGTCATCTGCTACCACTGAGAACAGTCTAGATCCATCCTCTTTGGAACCCCCTTTCAGGTAGTTGAAAGCAGCTATCAAATCCCCCCTCATTCTTCTCTTCCACAGACTAAACAATCCCAGTTCCCTCAGCCTCTCCTTATAAGTTATGTGTTCCAGTCCCCTAATCATTTTTGTTTCCCTCTGAGCAAGAGTGTACACACGCATGGAAGAAGAGGCCAGTCAAGAGGAACTGAAACTAAGAAAGAACATGAAAGTATATCTAATGGTCAGAGAACATTTGGGAGTCAGGACTTCTGGGTCCCAAACTCTAACTCTGCCACTGACTTACTGGGTGACCTTGGGAAAATCAAATTGTGTTTCACTTTCCCCATCTGTAAAATGGGTATTGTTACATTAAAAAAAAACATTAAAAGAAATTACTTAAGTTGCAAATACAAGCACAAAGTCAGGAAGTGCCAGATTTATGGTGACCTGTGCAATATTAATTCTGCCTCCTCCTGTCTCCAACCTGTGCACCGAATGAAGCAGGAGTCTTGTGGAAAAAGACAGTATGTGATCACACCCAGAACTGAAGAAGAGCTTTGTGTAGGTAGAAAACTTGTCTCTTTCACCAGCAGAAGTTGCTCCAATAAAAGATATTACCTCACCCACTTCTGTCTCTAGTATGTGATAATATAATAAAGACTGTATCATAACACATATACACAAAGGAGCAGAATTAAAGATGCACAGGCAACCACAAATGTGACATTTCCTCACTTTTGGCTGCTTGACTATGTAATCTAAAAGTTCTTTTACCTCCGGTTTTTGGTATGTAACTTTTCATAGATTTTTAAAAGGAAATGGGTGAAACCAAATTGTGTTCTGTAGAGTAGTGATTTTCAACCTTTCCTCATTTGCAGACCCCTTAACATTTTAGAATGGAGGTGTGGACACCTTTGGAAATCTTAGACATAGTCTATAGACCCCCAGGGATCCACGGACCTCAGGTTACAAACCACTGTTCTAGAGCTCTAACAGTGCCCCCCCAGCCCCGCTCTCCCCTATGCATCATCCAGATTTGAAGCCTGAATCTTCAGCACTGCAGCATAGCTGGCAACAAGAGGAAGGCTGTTGTCTCAGAGGGTTCATGGGCTACTGGCACCATGTTCTGGATCCTAGGGATGGCCAACAAATCCTGCCCCAGTCTGGTTCTGTCTCTTCTGTTGGAGGAGCTCCTGCCAGAATTGGAGGCTGAGACCATGTCCCAGTGCTCAGAGTGGGGTAGAAGAGACCAGCCTTGCCCTCCTCACTTCTATTCTAGCTTCTTGGGCAGCTCCTAGGTGTCCCCAGGGCTGTGTCTGCTGCTGCTGTTTTTGTGGCAGCATGGGACCCGGCTGTTTAGACTGTTCACCTTCAGTTATTTTGGCATGCTGCCAAAAGTGCCCTCAGGAACACAACCAACAAGAAATATGTTGATTTTTTAAACCTTTTATAATTTACCTGAATGGAATTTCATAGAATAAAGAAAAGACTTTGAGTCAAAGGGCTTTCTCCCTCACAAATTTCAAAGGCTTTCTGAAAGCAGCTGAGGTTTTACAGCTTTTAAAAAAGAGAATCTCTTCTAATGAAAAGTGTTAGCCAACTTAAATGTAGAGTCATTACCAGCTCCCCCTCTAATAATGCTCATCTGCCTCACATAGATGATTATGAGGGTTAGTGTCAATAAAGTGCTTTGCAATCTTCAGATGAAAGGTATTACAGAATTTCAAAGCATTTCCTTATATTAACTAACACTGAACACTCACATCCTCCTCTCCTACTCCAGAAGTAATGCTTATCAATATAAAAGAGGTATCAATACAGTGCTTTTTAAAATTAAATGTGTTGAGAAAAAGGACTAAATTGGTCACACTGACACTCAAAGGACAACACTGATGGGCCCCTACATAAGAACCTAGATACACAAAGCAGATAGATTCTTGCTTGTAAGTATTTTGGGTCTATATAGTACAGGATTTTTTGGATATGAAAACTGAAGAGCCTGAGAAGTACTGGCAAACAGCTGCTGTGTGTACAGCAGTTAGCTGTATAAACCCAGTGTTTTGCACTCATACTGTATAATTGTGGTGAATTGGACCCAACTATTATGCAACAAGTAGCTGTTTGTTGAACTCAAGTCTCTGAAGAAAAATTAAATGATTCCTTGGGGACAAAAGCTGCAAAATCATATCACCAACAGGCCCCAGGAGGCAATTTAGAGTAATACCATTGTGCCAAACATTTCAGTTCCAAACAATTATATTTAGTACATGAGTTGTAGACAGCTGTGTTCAAGCATGAGCGTTATGACAGCTCTCAACAGGCAACATTCATAGCCTTTCTATAGTGGCACTCTGTACAGAACGTGCCAGGATTTACAATAAAATTGCAGTATGCTTCAAGAAAACAAAACCAGGGAAGGCTAGATAAGACAGACAATTGTTGACTCTGGTAAGATTTCAATCATAATAAGCCATCTTTTACGACCCTCAATAATTTTGTCTACAAAAAAATCAGCAAGAAAATTGCCATATTTTCTCTGAAGGTTGAAAATGTTGAAGAAAATGGGTGAGACTTTTTGAGTAGATGTCAACACAGAAACACCATATGGATAAACTGAAGCACAGAAAAATTAAATGACTTGCCTAAAAACACTGGGAGTTAATGTAGGCCCCAGAAATCACAGGAGTCTTAATTCCCATACTCCTGCTATAGCCACTAGACATCACTGTCTCCCTACTTTCACAATCTAATATTAAGTACATTATACAAAGCTGTTATATTTCTTCACATTTTATTTATAGTGAGAGGAGAGAATTGGTCAATGTATTTAATGTTAAAATCTGTCAGAAATTACATGGAAAAAATGAAAGTTTGTGCAAAAAATTATGCATAAGTGAAATTTTCTGTAACATTTATCATTAATATTTTAATAGAAATTTTATCAAAATACTTTCAAAATCTTGGATATTCTGTTAGGGAACAAACTATCCTACAAAGATTGATAAAAAAATCAATAAAAATATTGCCCAAACCAGAAAGTTGGTCCATTTTGAAGCCTGTGAAATATAAAACATCTTCAGCAATGTTTGTGTACTTGTTTTCTAATTCAACTTTTGGGGGAAGAGGAGGAAAGAGAACATAAGAACACAAATCTGCCCAGTATAAACTGGCAGAACTTCACTGACTTCAATGAAGTTATACTGGTTTATGCAAGTAGTGAATTTGCTCTTTGATGAATTTCTTAATTCACATCTGGTTTAAATTAGTAACTCCACTTTTGTCAATGGAGTTGTGCCTGTTTATGCACATAAAACTGTGGGCAAAATCTAGCTTTGTGATCCACACTTCATCTCTCTATTTAATACACACACAAAACTCCTGATGCCAATGGACATGCTATACAGGGATTTGAATGCAGAATAAGAAGCAGAGGTCCACAATGAAGAAAAAAACACCCTGCAGTGCAGATTCCAGACCAACATTTTGCCTTAAGAAAAAAACTGCTCCATATAAACCAACACAACATAACCCTACACAGAGGTTTTTATCACTACTTTCATATATATAGCAATCTATCACCTTGCTGCCAAATAAGATCTCATTGACAGGCTTTATACTTTAATTTTTTTTTTATAAAAAATAGTTTAGAAACAAATACAAGCAACTTACTTAAGTGCATGATGGAATCCAATAATAAATATTTAGTACCTGATTTTCAGAGGTAAAATCTAAGGTAAGTTTTGGGTACCATTAAAAAAAGCGGGTGTTTAGGGGAGAGTCAGGCCAGCCATTTCCAGGGATACAAAGACTATTCAGTGTGTGACCCTGACATTGTCTAGAACTGCAGATGTAATTAGGACCTTGGGAAAGATGAATGCCAAAATTAGGCATTAGAGAAAAGCCACATGAAGTCAGTCAAACACCACAGAAGCACTGGAATAGATTGAAGTTATTGTCCTTAGTCTTTTGCTACTTTAAAAAGTGAAGCTGCTCCCCATGCTTCCTGCATTGCTTTAGATGCTCTTTAAGGACGGTCCTCAGCTCAACTGTTACAGGCTGTGGGCTGGTTTTCACTATGGAGAGATCCACGCTGTAGAGAAGCCCCGCTAAATCGACAGCAGAACACTCTCCGGTCAACCTTGGTACTCCAGCTCCCCGAGAAGAGTAGGGGGAGTCGACAGGAGAGCATCTCCCGTTGACGCAGCACAGTGAAGACAGCAGGGTAAGTCAACCTAAGCTATGTAGCTGGAGTAGCATAACTTAGGTTGACTTACCCCCATAGTGAAGACAAGCCCTGAGTCTGTGTACGGAGAACTTTTTGAAGTAGGAGAAGCCCAGTTTCAGAGCTTGAAAAACTAAAGGAGCTGCAGGCAATAATTAAAGGGATAAAGTTTGAGGCTTAGGTTAATAAGGCCAAAGATGGTTTTCTTTACCCACTCCTTCCTAAAACTTCATTGCTGAAATCCTCAACTCGTGTAAATTGGCATAGCTCCATTGAAGCTGAAGATCTGATCCTATTTGATTATACAATTTAATATCCATTGATGCTCCGCTGACAAGCCTACAATGTGAAAATTTCAGCTATCCAGAGAAGCAACACATCAAACAAATAGTGCTAATCATGTTTTAATTCATAGGTCCTGATGGGTACATATTGCAATGGTGCACATTCACACTACTGCCTGGAAACAACAGGTAATGGAACATACAGCAGAAGAACACATCTGGTAGTTCTCAGTTCAGGTCACCCAGTTTTTATCAAGTGACTTTCACACACCATCTCCTGAAGGAACTAGAGAAGCATCATGCACTTCGCTAATGACATCCATGGCTAGTGGAATCCAGATAAACTTAGACTATTATCTGGAGTTAGGAAAAATACTTCTTTGAGAAGCTAATACTGACCCAATTTAACAATAATTTTGGACTAAATTCTGGTCTTCAATATGGGCACACAACTGCCACTGAAATCAGAGGATGTGAAATGAATGTATTCAAGGGAGGGGAAAAATGGTCCTTTATTGGTCATGGCTTAAACCTCAAAAGACAGCAATACATTTCAGATTAAAATACTAATTGGCATAATTAACCATTTACATGTTTCTTGAGATACAGGTGCTGACTTTGTCATTGCCAGGGGTGATCGACCCCTGCTCCATCCCAGGTCCTGCCCTCGCTTCACCCTGCCTCTTCCCGCTCCTCTCCATCCCTGCCTCTTCTGGCCCCGTTGCACCCCCTCTCCCCAGTGCCTGCACACCACTGAACAGCTGATTGTGGCGGTCAGGAGATGCTGGGAGCTGATCGGCAGGGCCTGCCAACAGGCGAGATGCCCTAGGGGCAAGGGGGAGGAGCTGATTGGCGGGTCACCAGTGGATGCTGAGCATCCACTATTTTTTCCGTGTGGGTGCTCCAGCCCTGGAGTACCTATGGAGTTGCCGCCTATGTCTCCCGTCCTTACTATGCAAATAAGCTAAAAAGGCTATGTGGATTCTGCTCAGTGCTTCCGAGGACACGGAGCAGTAAACCAGCAAAGGAGAAATAGATTTCCTTCTATAACTGTTATGTCTAAATATGAAGTACATCATGACATTCAGAAAAGTTAGAAGACGCTTTGATGTGGCCATAGTTATTTGCATTACTCTTCCTTTCTGTCAAATGGAGTTTCTTGAACAAATAATATCCTGGTTCCTTTGCAGATCAAAGGGATTGGTGCATGACTGAAGTTATTTTCCCTTCTCGACTAGTGCCCTAGTTCCACACACACACGCACCAGGAATTCCTTATTAAATGGGTACCATTAAGTGAAGTGTTCATCTGTCATATACGAGACGTTAACTTCAGATCCAGAGCTCTTCATTCTTATTTCTACATGCTTTCTGTCCAGCACCCCTTAATATGTTCTATAAATAGCTATATAAAAGCTAGGTATTATTACTATGAATGCATATTATGGTTCTACAAGCACAAAGGCTGAGGACACCCTAATACTCAAAGTGTGCAACTATATCACAGTTTTAATGCATAGCATTATCTCTGTAAACAGCTATCTAGTCTATGAATACTTGCTTTCTCACTTAGATCAGCAGTTTCTTTTTTAGCTCTCATTATGTTCTTATGTGTCTCTCTTTCTTGGTTTTGTGTACTATGTTTAAAGGCAAATTATACAATTAAGGCTAATTAATGGAAGGCAGTTAATGGGCCACCTTTTCTTTCAATGACTTGTGCAGATTAATTAATGAAATCACAGATCCTTTTTAGTTAATTTGGAAGCTTACCTAGGTTATACCTGAAGTGACCAAATTTTACCTTAATTCCTCCAGATTTGCTGTAAGGGATTGACAGAATGACTCCACTACAAAGGAATTACAATGTGAATAGCCAACGGGATATGTATTTACCAAAGCTGTAGTCATGTGCATTAACATATACATCATGTGATGCAGAGGTGACTGTGGCATACTTTATTGGCTAGGGTTATTGACTCACCACAGAGATCAGAGCAACAGTTAGTGATTCTTCAAACCACTAGCACTTTTTACAAAGTTATTTACCAAGAATGTTCTTGCTCTTTTGACTTGGCATCGTTAGCATGATTCTGGGACTAACTCACTTTGGATGACTGCAGAATTTCTACATGAACTCTACAGATACCTTATATCTATTCTGTCCAAATTCTTTTGCCTTTTAAAATAAATTCAATAGTAGCCAGAACAGCTGTCACTTTTACAGCAACCCTTAAAGTGGGACTTTTTATTTTGTTCTATTTTAGAGAATCTATTGGAATCTGCTCAAGGCTGGGTGAAACATGAGAATATATTTGAGCTACCTCAAGATGCTCTTTCTGGAGTTTCTTTTTCACACATTGCGCGTGTAAATATGTTGCTCGTAAAGGATACTGGATTTACAGTCCTAGAGAAAGAATCTTTCATTTATCCATAAAATAGGCCTATCTACTGCAGTAGCAGAGCCATGCAATCTCATAAGAGTGCCTTTAAAACCTGCCCCAGAAGGCCTAATTTTAAGGCTGAGAAGATAACTCAGTCTCCAGCATCATTCAATGCTTAGCCCTGGTCTATACTTCAGAGTTAGTTTGACGCAAGGCAGCTTATATCAACCTAACTCTGTCAGTATCTACACTAAAATTTCGCTCCCATTGATGTAACTCACTCCCTACACCGACTTAATTCCACCTCCCCGAGTGGTGTAGAGTCAATATCAATATAGCTAGGTCGACGCAGGGTCATTGTAGACACTGTGTTGCTTTACCTCAACTGTTGATCGCTTTCAGAAGCCATCCCACAGTGCCCCACACACAGTTCAATTGGTGCAAGCCCTCCTGGTGAGGATGCACACCGCCGACATAAGGAGCAGAGAGTAGACATGCACAAGCGATGAAATGACTGTGGCAGCTGTATACCAATATAAATTAGGTTGACTTAATTTTGTACTGTAGACATGCCCGTAGTCCACTACAGCCTCTCTGCAGGTCCTCCCAGTTAGTGCCTGTCCACTGGGAAACAGACAAAACTCATCACAGGGCCATTGCAACTTTTGTCACTACCAGCTTGTGCTAGATTTGAGCAGGCAACCTAGAAGCAAAAGACATGATGCAGAATTAAAAAAATCCAAGAACAAGTGGGTCTGAAGGAATCCTAGAAAATAATCCAGGCTGTATTTTAAGCTTTTTTAGCTATACAGCAGTATTTTTGACTTCGACATATCCTTCTGTTGAAATACTGGGGGCAGAGATGGGATGAGCCTGCAACCGAAACAGAAAAGGGACCACACTGGATGTCCTGTTTCTTGTGTGACACTTCTGATGCTGTGGCTGGAAGAAGAAAGAAACCCAATTGTAAATCCCAGCTGCAAACTATGTCTCCCACCCAACTGCTCAACAAAAAATATCTGCTACACTATCTAATGTTTTTGTTTTCAGTAGCTCCAGCCTATAGTACCTGTCCAGATAGACCCTTTAAAAACGATAGATTTCTTCAGAATTTATATACACTGCATTTTCAGACACGTTGAAGCTGTCCGCTTGTTAAGGGGAACATTACCTACCCATTCCTTCTGACTATCTGGGTTAAAAGAGAATCTAACCTATTTTTCTGATTGATCAGTGAGTCTTCTCCTCTTTATCGGTCTCCTGTCTCAAAATGCCCTCACTCAAATTTATACATGGAAAATGCAGAGACCACACTAAAAGCAAATTTCTGTTAGAGCAGTGACACCATACTGCATTTTGACTGATTGTGGAGGCTTTACCTCATCTGCCAGGCCAACCTCAGGCTACCAGGAAAGCTCATATGAATCTTTCTGCATCATTTGTCTATTGTGACCTGAACTGACATATTCACATAACTCATTCTCAATCCAATTTCATTCACATCCTCCTCAGTCCCTCCAACTACCTTCCCAATACATATAAAATTTCTCTCAACAACAGAAATGACTGAAAGTAAAAGGTATAATTATTATTATTGTTTTATGTGATAGGATAAGTCCTATTTCCAGACTCAGAAGCCAGGTGATGAAGTACTGTACTTGTAAAGCTTCACTTTATTAAAACAAGAAACTCAAAACAAGTATCTAGTTGAGGGAATATGTTTTTAGATTTAAGATTTTGTCGCAGTTAAAGCAGCACAGTGAAGGATAAATACAGCATATTGCAGTAAGTGTCTGTCTTCATCACCAAATCAAACTGACAGTAACACGAATACAATATTTTTTCAAGAAAAACAAGAGACATTCCCCAGATGGAATGAAGTGGAACAAGGCTTTTAACTAATTCAATTGCCAGCCCTTTTACATTGCTACCAATTTGTTTTAAAAAAAGGCTAAATATAATTACATTTGTAAAGCGTGATCTGGACAGAAATGGAATAAAAAACCTAAAGGGTATATACATTAACACCTACATACCATCTAAAGGAATTTAAAAGCACAGAGAAATAAATGGCCATAAGTCAGTGTTTTCCGAAGAGCAGGGCAGGAACAATTAGCTGGGGAGCACAGACCTCACAATTATTCTCTGTTTTTCCTCTCTTCATTTTTTTTTAAAGTAAGTTTATCTGTTACAGCTGTGAAGAAAACCTTAAAAATGTGATCTGAATGTATCTGACACAATGCCATCTGAGGTTGTAGAGCACCTGAAATAATAATTATGAGGTGTGAACTCCCCCGTTCATTCCAATGGGTGCTATATCACAGTGGATCTCAATCAGGGGTATGTGTACCCCAAGGGGTATGCAGAGACCTTCCAGGGGGTACATCAACTCATCTAGATATTTGCCAAGTTTTACAGCAGGCTACATAAAAAGCACTTGCAAAGTCACTAAAATTTCATACAATGACTTGTTTATACAGTTCTAAATACTATACACTGAAATGTAAGTGCAATGTTTATAGTCCAATTGATTTATTTGATAATTATATGGTAAAAATGAGAAAGCAAGCAATTATTCAGTAATAGCGTGCTGTGACACTTTTTTGTATTTTTAGGTCTGATTTTGTAAGGAAATAGTTTTTAAGTGAGGTGAAACTTGGGGTATGCAAGAGAAATCAGACTTCTGAAAGGGATACAGTAGTCTGGACAGGTTGAGAGCCATTGCTGTGCCAGGTACCAATGATACTGTAAATTGCAGGCACCATTGTTAACTAGTTTGCTGCTCATTAAAGCATGTAAGAAAGGATAGGAAACATCACATGAAGTGCTACACAGTCTACTCTGAGTTATCACTCTTTTCACATAGCAGAAATGACGGGGAGTGTGATTAGTTTCATTTTCCTGAAAAGTAGATTAAGGGACCTGTAATGGGGTTGGCACCCACCTCTTGTGAGTGCCCCCATCTGGTTGGGCATGTCTGTGTTCTTTAGTTGTGGTGACCCCTTTCAGTGATTCTCATATGGGTTTTTCAGAGACAGTGCTCTGTCCGAATTACCCTGTCTGCATGTTAACCATCACAAACCCCTTCCAGGGTATACAGTCCACTGGGGACTATCTCAGTACCCCTCTGGTGGTGTCTCTCTTTAGCCCTCTCTGGGCTTTGGTCTTTAAGTAGGCTAGCCCTGGTATGGGGTTGTATCCCCAAGGCTTCCTCCCTGAAGACACTATCTTCCTGCAGCCCTCTCCAGGCTCAGTCCCTACTTGGTCCTAGCAGCCAGCCAGGAGCGTCTCACTTCCCTGGTCCCTGTCCACACTGAGCTGTCCATGGCCCTGCTGCTCTTCAAGGCAGCCAGGCCTACAGTCCTTTCTTCTCCTGATCCAAGCAGCAACTAACTACTTCTCTGTGGCTTCTTTTATATGGCCCTCCTGGGCCCTGATTGGCTGCTTCCCTTGCAGCCACTCTAGCCTGCTCTCCACTGCTCCTTTCCTGGGATGGGTTTGGCAAAAGTCTGAGGCCTCCAGTAGGGGGCCTTTGGGCCTAGTCCATCCAATCACAGGGCCTCAGCTTTCAAAAGTTTGGGGGAAACTGCCACAAAGTTGAGTACAATTTAATCCTTTACAATCTATGCACGCAGTGGCACATCCTATCTTCAGTCCAATGGCCAATTTTTGTTTACTTCAGACAATAATAATAGTGGTAATAGTAAAAAGGAAGAAAATTAGTCCCAATTGAGGTGCAAATCTTTAGGCCGATTAGATTTCAGAAACAGTATTTTAACAAACAGATCTCTGAATAAAGCTTGCTCCTGGAACAGCAAGATTAAGGATAATACCCTTCTAACCCCACACTCATTCAATAATAACTTTCCACCCAGTGCCCAATTTGTGTGACTCAAACTATTCATCAGCTGAGGATAACTCCATTCACTGTGCAGATACATGAATGTGAACTGAGGTTCAAATTCAAGTACAAGAATGCAAATTGAAATTGAAGAACCACAGCCATACAAACCAAACTAAATGAAGTTATTGACTGTGGGAGTTGACTGAACTCACCCGACCAGAAGAAAAAATATTGAGGGGGCTGACCTGCTCCATGGAGTATTGGCACAGAATGACACCTATAAAGTCATTGCTCACATATATGCCCCTTCAGATCTTTTAAAGAAAATGTATTTGGATTTTACATTTATTGTCAAACTAAATAGGCACTGCTCAGGTGTAAATGTGCTTCCTAAGAGGGCAAAGCATCTTTAAGGTGACTGGGTACTTTGCTTAGAGCATCTTGAGTTAGACGTTCCTAGGGCAATTCTAGAGAGATGTCCAAGAGAAGGAATTTCTCCACCAATACAATATCTTGTCAATCACAGGTGAACCTTAAAAGGTCTAGTGATGGGCAGGCAAGTACCCCAAAGTAGGTAGTCTTAGCTAGAATAGTCACAATTCTCAGATCTGCTTTCCTGGATTGACAATATTTGGAGAGCTCTACCTTTCTGGTTCTTCTAATCAGGAAGAACTACATTACTGCACTACAGGGACAGATATTTTCAGAATGTCTTCTTCCAGGTCAGCACAGAACCAGAAAATAAACAGGCATAGAAATGAAAATGAATATATTTGCTTAATGAAAAAAATTATCAGAATTTTTTTGAACTTCAGACAAACTCAGGTCCAGATTCCATTTGAGTTGTAAGCTAAAGTTCAAATAATATAATTTATCTGAATTAATTTGCTTCTCCCTGTCTCATATTTCTACTGAAATTTGGATTATTTTTTACAGATGTAAACGGCAGAAATAGATTCTTAGTCTCTGAAAGTCTCCAATTCATTGCCAGATAAATGGGTTGGCAGCTGATTTGTAAGGATTAAAGACATCCAGAGGCTAGTTAGGTAATGGGATACTCTATGTTTCTTGCACATTTTCCTATAAAACATTGACAGTCAATTATTTGAGGCATCAACTACTCATCCTTTTTGTGCATTCAAATGTTGGGTTTATCAGTATGTAACTTTAACAGCTCATAGAACGAAGATCACCAGGTGCAATAATGTTCTTCTTCACCACACATGGTGCACACCGCCCCCCCCGGGTATTTAGACTCACAAAAATCTCTATGTACTAATCTTCTAACGCCCTGAAGAAATAATGTGCAGTAATTTTCCTGCAAGTTCTTCCTTTACAGAATAGTGTCTTAGGGCATGCACTAAAAAGTCATATAAGGTAGAGTATAACCTGCAACTTAAAAGGTTCTCAAGTATTTTAAGGCATTTTATAGTTATTGCTATGAGCCTGTCACAGAGCACGCCCTTTAAGGGCATCAGCTATCCAGCCTACCTGTGATGGGCTCCACTGAAGGGAGTGAATCAACCCAGGTCCACCTGGGCATAGTTAGCTGTCTAACTAGCTGGAAGGCAGTTAATTAAGCAAGGAGCACCAGAGCCTAATAAAAGGCTTAGGAGAGCTCAGCTATAAAAAGCATCTGAGAAAGAAAGCTCCAGAGAAGGGGTCCTCCTTGGGAGCAGGAACTAGGCACCCCTTGCAGTAAGGCCTGAGGGAGACCCTGAACAAGCAGGAGAAAGACTGCAGGTATTTCCAGGCAGCAGAGAAGCCTGAGGCCTTACAGCAGAAGAAGCTGCTGAGGGAACCAAGAGACTTTTGTTTTGGGACTTAAGTGTTAGCTGGGCTCTGAGGTCAGAGCCTTTAAACCCTTGTACAAGTGCTCATTTCCAGAGGCTTTACCAAAAGGAGATATACTGCTGTAGAGTATTTGGCTTGTCCGTGGCCAGAGATGTTTGACCTCGTTAACAGAAACTGCGGCCAGCGTCACTAAAGCCATGCTCCCTCTCAAGGAGGTGCTCGGGAGGACGCTGTGCCCCTTCTACAGGGCCACACAATGTGCATTAGTATTGCCACTGGACATTGATTTCTGTGCTTTATAACACTAGCCCTGTGGCTGGTAATATCTGGCGCAAGATAAAAGACAACCAGTAATGGAATTTCTTTCAGACAGACCAAAAATCTGACAAGAGCTTCCCACAGTCTCAGCCAACTGCTTGTAAAGATAATGAACAAGAAAAGTGCAACACCTCTCTTTTGTCTCCTGACTCACCATTTTATCTGCAACCATTCCATCACTCTGGAAAATAGAAAAGTCAGAAGTTCCCGTGGATTTGTTTGCACTTCAAGTACAAAAGTTTAATTCCAAGCCTATACAATCTTGAAATCTCCGAACATACAATAACTCTGTGAAGCAACAATGCAGAAAAACAAACGCCTCCAAATTAATAGAATTATGGAAGTTAACTGATGGAAAAAGCCAATTCTGGCACCCCAACCATCTCCCTGTGGACACAGGACTGATCCCTATATTTTTCTACTGCTTGGACCGCTGTAAGGGTAGACATGTCGCAGTCTGCATATTTTTAAAGTTTAAGTGGAAATAGCAAACTAACTGTTTCACTCTTCCAAATGATGTGTGATGAACTGGAGTGTCAGGTACAAAAGTGGATTTGAAAATGGATGGAATATTGAGCATTCCAAGACATTCAGACATGACACTTTGAAAAAGAAAATCTTAGGTTCCAATGTGTTAAGAACTTCAAATACCTATTAACGTGCTATACTTTTAATGAAGTGTTAAGAATATGAATGGGACAAGGATTCAGCCATTTAAAAAAACATTTATTTTAGGTGGCTTCTTTTACTCTATTTCAATTCTATTTTGACACTTCACAAGACACAAAAAGGAGTAAGTTTGGTAGTGCTAGGGTAGAAAGAGGAAGTGAGAAGAACAGAGTCACAGGGCAAGTGTCTCTTGGGAAAATCAGTCACTCAAGGGAGAGATTTCTGTTTTTTTGGATGAGATTAGGACACTATTATTTGAAGGTATGCAGGAATGTAATAAATTAGACAAAATTCAAACAAATTTGGCTAAACAAAAGTTAGAGGGACTGGATGGCCCAGGGCAGTGTTTCTCAACCAATGGGCAGGCCATGAAAGGCAAACAGGAAAATTCTGAGGCATTAAATATGTCATTCTAATCTAAAGCAAAGCAAATCTCACATCCCTATACACCCTAGCCCTTTCAGGTCTCTTTCAACACTCTCTCTCTCAACTATGCTTTCCCTGCTAGAGGGTGTTACCCTCCAGGTAATGGTTAAAATGCTTTGGAGAGGGAGCTAGAACTGCTTCTGGCCATTTTGTATCTGTTAGTGGATAACTGGAGTCTGCAAAACTGTGAACGGGACATATTTCAAAAACATAATATAAAGCCAAAGATAGCGAACAAACAAGGACTTTCAGGGATTATTTGAGCATCTGCAGTTTTGCCCAGCCCTATTTATGTTAAACATTATTTGATTTTGGATCAATATTTTCACATTGTTGTTTTCACATGGGAAAACATCTCTTTCAAGTCATTCCCACTCAGCTTGTTCTCAGTTGTCTGTTTATGATGTAGTTTTCTATTTGGCATCATGACAAAATAATTTATCTGCCAGTAAAAAATTTTAAACAAACAAATATTCGAATGACACCGTTGAAGTACCCTACTAACTTGAAACATGTCTGAAAAGTGATAGCGTCTAACTTCAGAGATTTTTAATGCCTAATAATAAATTGTGGACTGTACCTTCCAAAGGTCTTGCATTACAAAGGAGCTAAAATTACATTTCAAAGCTGATCCTTAGTCTGTTAACAGCTACAGACTAGGCCATTAAACTGGATGTGTGCAAATTGACAAACATTGCATCCTTAAATAGAAGGCAGCTTCCCTCCTGTGCAAACCTCTGCATCAGCCTAGCTGCTTAACAGCTAGCACCTGGATATCTAGCCACATCAATTATTGCTACTAAGCACAGATGGATTTACATGTTGCTGTGGGGGTAGCAGATTGTCTATAAGGGGACTATTGGCTCATGGAGCACAAAGGACTCCTGTAACTGTAGCCTACATAAAATAAAATATATTGACAACTTAATCCAGTCAATGAATCTCTCAATTAAATGGGCCTGCCACAGTTCTGATCTATCAGCTGAAGAAGCCATCTCTTTCTGTAAGATAAGACAGACACTGTGACCACCCTTCTTCAAGCAACATCCATGTGCGATAGAAAAGTACATGAGAAAAGTGACAAAGAAAAACAAGGTGCTCAATTAGTAAGTGTGTGTTTGTGTGAGTGAGATGTATTCTAATTGATTTCTATGTCAAGAAGAGATTTCCCTAATTAAGGCTTCTGGTTTAAGCCATTAGCCGTAAAAAGCCCTATTGAAATTCAGGTGTAGACATGCTTGGACAAAGGCCTAAGCCAGGAAAATAAATACATCTATCCTGCTGCTCCCAATCTCCAAGTCTCCGCCCCTTCTGTCATTTTCATATCTCAGTGATGCACAGGAGAGCTGTGCATGGGGAAATGGTTATACGCAGATTCAAAAACTACTAACAGTAGTAACAAATACCAGAGAACCAAAAATAAAAAATTGCCCATCTCAAATTTGTTTTGTTTGCAGAGAGATACCTCCTCTTTACCTACCCCTTCCTAAAAAAAATAAAGCAAACAAAAATTGGAACACAGGTTGCAAACATAACACAAACGGCTGGTTATTTCTTGTTCAAGGAATTTTTCTGGTTTTGATCGACATGTACTCTAATGATACGAAGGGCCCTAAAAGTTTAAACTGGTTAACACAGCACTGGTCCCCTTGATCACTGCAACTCATGGAGCTCACTGTTTGATGCCTATAGATGCACACACTACGGCGATGGCAGGGCTCTGTTGCTATGCGGAAGCTATCAGGCCAGGCCTGCTGACTGACCCTTCATTTGCACTATCCTCTCTCAAGCTCTTCAAATACATGACAAACCTGAGCGGAGGTGGTGTGGAGTCAGCACAAGTGAAAGTCAATTTCAGCCTTTGAAATCGCAAAGGTGAGATGAAAATCAGAGGATTCCTGAAGGAAATTGGGAGCATAGAAGACTTCAGCCAGTATAGATGCCTCCTAATATGCAGAAGGATGGCTTAAAAAGGACTTGCAATGTTTTCGCCTTCCCTTGAACATACATGTGGAGGACGAGTTACAGAAGTGGCTGATCAGAAGAGAGTCTGGCTACGTCTACACATCTCATCGAGATAGCATGCGAAAGATAGTAGTATACTACTACTGCAACGGTAGCACGGGCAGTGGTGAGTGGTGGTACAGGCTAGCTGTCCTAAGTACGTACCCATGGGATCCAGGCAAGTTTGTACTTGGGGCTGCCAGCTCATGCAGTCACTCACTGCTGCCCATGTTACCATGGCTATGCCTTTTTTAGCATGCTAACTCAATGAGAGATACCACAAGTGTTTCTACACGAGCTGGGAATCACATCCCGTCCTCCAAGTGTAGATGCAGTCAGTGTTGAAAGATTGTTTTGGGAGCACCAGGTTCCACATCAAAAGTCATAGGACTAGGTTGTCGAGTATCAGGGGGTAGCCGTGTTAGTCTGTATCCACAAAAGCAACAAGGAGGCCGGTGGCACCTTAAAGACTAACAGATTTATTTGGGTATAAGCTTTCGTGGGTAAAAAACCCACTTCTTCATGCAGAAGATGCCTCTAAAGAAGTGGGTTTTTTACCCACAAATGCTTATGCCCAAATAAATCTGTTAGTCTTTAAGGTGCCAATGGACTCCTCATTGTTTTTATAGGACTAGGTTGAACTCCAGGCTCAGGAGTTTTCTGTTCACATTCTGCTCATAACTTACTTTGTACTTACTTTTTGTAAGCACTATCCTTTGAAGAAAAGCCCTTGCTGACTGAAACTGGGATTCTGCTGGGTCATTCTGCCAGCCTGCATATCTCGAATTGCTCTAAACCCTAAGAGGGGTCTTCTCTGCTTTAACTGAAACTTGCACATGTTTATTCCACTGGCTTGACTAGCTTTGTCACAGCTCTTGGTACAGTTTGCTATGTTGTTGTCAAGATTCCTTCCCCACTCTGAACTCTAGGGTACAGATGCGGGGACCTGCATGAAAGACCCCCTAAGCTTATTCTTACCAGCTTAGGTTAAAAACTTCCCCAAGGTACAAACTTTGCCTTGTCCGTGAACTGTATGCTGCCACCACCAAGCATGTTAAACAAACCAAGCATGTTAAACAAACCTTACACCCCCCTTTCCTGGGGAAGGCTTGATAATAATCCTCACCAATTTGTACAGGTGAACACATACCCAAACCCTTGGATCTTAAGAACAATGAAAAATCGATCAGGTTCTTAAAAGAAGAATTTTATTTAAAGAAAAGGTAAAAGAATCACCTCTGAAAAATGAGGATGGTAAATACCTTACAGGGTAATCAGATTCAAAACAGAGAGAATCCCTCTAGGCAAAACCTTAAGTTACAAAAAGACACAAAAACAGGAATATACATTCCATTCAGCACAGCTTATTTTACCAGCCATTAAACAAAAGGAAATCTAACGCATTTCTAGCTAGATTACTTACTAACTGTAAGCGGGGGAATAGTCCTGCTATTGTGGGGAACTTTCCTGGCTTCTGCACTACCCTGGTGAAGTGGGCTAGCGAAAGGATCTGAGTCCTTGCTCCCACTTCCTTTACCCAGTGGCCTCCCTGCCCTTGAGGACTCCCCTTCCACTCTCCTATCTGGCAGAGTCCTTGTAACCCCAACAAGGCTGGGCCCAGGATTCCTGGGGGGCTCGACCCCCAACCCTGCTGTGGTCACCTAGGACAGGGGCTAGGGTGTCCCCACTCCAGGATACTCTCTCTGCGCTGGGCACTTCCCTGACCCACTGACCATTACGTACAAGTTAAAGCAAATGCAAGTTATTTAATCAACAATTAATTTTAAAAAGAATAAGGAAAAATGGGAAAGGTTAAAGGAAACACATCAACCCGCTCTGTGGCAGGGAACATCACAAACAGTGTCTCTGGAAAGTCAGGGCACTTCGCAGTCTGTTCATTGTAAGTCCCAGGCCTTCTTCTCAGGCCCCGGCTGTGCTGCAGGGATGCTGTGGGTTGGACACTCACTCTGGTGGTGGCCACACGCTCTCAGGCTTTAAGTGGTAGGACCCTTCTTTCCAGGGTCGCCCCCGCCTTGTCGGGGTTATGATCCAAGCCTGGCCTGCAGAGCCTATTGGCGTCTCCCTGTGCTGGGCCCGCTGCCCAGGGGCCCCAGCTGCTCGCCGCACCCAGCTGCAGACTGCTCCAGTCCCAGCTGCACCACTCTGTCCCTGCACTGGTGCTGCTGCTCTGCCTCCAGCTCCCTGGGCTGCTTCTTCAGCCCCTCTGCCTCTGGTTGCTGCAGCTCTGCTCCCAGGACAGGTCTGCTCTGCAGGCTGCTTCTGTGACTCTGCTCCCAGCACTGACCTGCTTCCCGGGCTGCTTTTCTGGCCCCTCTGGCTCCAGTTGCTGCAGCTCTCCTCCCAGGGCAAGTCTGCTCTATCTGAGCTGTGCCTCTGGCTTTGGGCCTGCAGCTCTGCTCCCAGGACAGGGTCTGCTCTCTCTGGGCTGCTTTTCTGGTCCCTCTGGATCTGGCACAGCTCTGCTCCCCAGCTCAGCTTGGGCCCCTGCTTTCTCCTCAGCTCAACCCCACTCTGTCTGACGCAGGCAAATCCAGCTCACACGGAAGACGGGACCTCCCTGGCCTCCTGACTCCCTGATTAGCCTGCCCACGCTGTCATTCAGGCTGACCTGGAGCATTGGCCTCTCCCCATTGTTCCTGGGGACTGTCAGTCTCAGGGTCCTGATTCCCCATTGACCCTTCCCCTTTGAGTACTCGGAGCTAGCAACTAAAACACCCCCACTGAATGTTAGTAAGGGGGCAACAGTCCCCTTACATAACTAACAAAAGTTCTGAGACTGCATTCCTGATCTGTTCCTGGCAAAAGTATCACCCAGATAGATCCTTTGTTTCCCCACCCTCCCGATTTGAAAATACGTTGTCTCCTCATTGGTCATTTTGGTCAGGTGCCAGCGAGGTTATCTTAGCTTCTTAACCCTTTACAGGTGACAGGGTTTTGCCTCTGGCCAGGGGGAATTTTATAGCACTGTATACAGAAAGGTGGTTACCCTTCTCTTTATATTTATGACAGTTGTACTTCAGGGTAAGGAGGTTTCCAGAGAAATGGAGTTCAGGTGGGGGGAGATTAAGAAAACCATCATAATCAGTCATTCCATGGCAACCATCCTACACGTCCCCAGGTCATTTGTGGCAAAGGAAACAACTAGTGTTAAGTATATGAGATAGATAATGAAGAGAGATTTCTTTTGGATTCTAATATCTAACAAATAGCACAAAGCAAAGTGGATGAAAAGAAAAACTAATTTGGTGTTTGTACATTATTAACAAAGACTGTGGTGACACAAAGGGAAATTCCCAATTACAGTAACAATGTTCTCCTGAGTGAAGTACATAAGAGTCACAGTCTGGAAGTATACAACAGCAGAATTTTAAATAACTATTGTGAACCTTGCAGTATCAAAATATAGAAAAGGAATTACCAACTTAGGTCTCTTTAAACTCATCTGTCTGGGTCCTAGTCCTCCAGTCTCTTTAGCATTCCTTTCTCTCCAAATCTTTTTGAATAGGCACCTCACAGAGACTGCCCCAGAGTACTACTATTTTCCTGCAAACACCATTCCCAGTGTAGCTGGTTCCATTACTGCAGCCTTAGGCCTGAATCTGATTTTATACCAGTTTTCCACTGATGTGTCTCCACTGAACTAAATCAAGTTATTCATGATTTACACCCATGTAAACAAGGATAGACTTGTGCCCTGTATATCTACAGTGACAAATACATTGAATTTCTACTCATTTTTTCATTTTGTATTGAGTAAGTGGAATGACATCTGGGATGTAGTCTCTTCAGATCCAGCATTTAATTACTTGTTTATTGGAGGCTTGCAGTCATGCTACTTGTCCATGCTATGAAAATTACTCTAATCAAGTTCCAAGTAGTAATTACAGGAGGGCTGATAGAGATAATAAACATTTTTTCTGTGTAAATCGGATCTCACGTTGAACCTCAATCCTAAATCTGATCCTCCATCCAGTGAGTGAGCACTACAGTCAATTAACTATCCTGAGACCTGATTCTAAACCAATACCAGTCAGCTCAAGTACCACAATAGGTGTTTTTGCAATTACTTTTTAAAAGCTTTGTTTTCTGGCTCTTCCAGCCCTTGTCGCGTCCCTGATGGTGGAAAAAAGACTAGATTCAGTTGTAGCAAACACAAAGTGGATTTTTTAAAAATTCAGGATACTGTGTGCCCACATACATACACACGTACTACAACACTCCTGGCCTCTCTCATTTACAGATGGTGTGTGTACTGCAGTGTTGCCACACAAAGCCCTGGACAAGGTTAATGGAATGGGCTGCGGACTACAATATACACCTGAGTGTCATGGATGCCCAGACCAATAGTTTTCACTGTCCAAATTAGAGATCAGGACCAACACCCTGTGGAGTCTATTTTTCATAACTATTGTAGAGGACTGCAAAGTAGCAAACCTCTTTTGTTTTCTTATAATTCATTTTAAAATGAATGAAGGACTAGCATCTCCGTTTTGTAAAAATCTACTGAAGTTAATGGAGTGACAGTGGAGCAGAACTGGTGTACTAGAGAACCATCCCTTAGTATTTTGCAGGTCTTTTCTAGTCTATCATCCTTTATTGATTAATAAACAAAATTATTAATGCAGAAAAATAAATTTATAGTATTCTGTGTATCTGGAATTCTATGTCTGCTTCCTCCTTTGCATCAGTCTCTGACCTGCAGCAGTTTACTTTAATAACCTAATATATCAAACACCACTTACATGATTAGCCTCACGTCTTGCTATAATATCTGGTATTAAAGTAGGAGTTGAGCCAAATTGACTAGAAAATAAAAGTATCACAGAAATGCTGGCTGTTTGGGGGGAATTTTCCACAGACTTCTGTTGTCACCAAGAACATTTACTATTTTGTATGCTGCTTTAAGACAGAAAATTCCAGTGAGGCAGATTAGAGCAGTGACATGTTATCTTCCAGGATAAAGTGAGATTGTATTTCTCCTGCAATCACTCATGTTGTCACTTCCAATTGCCAATGCTTCTAAAGGAGAGATGGACTTTCAGCTACCATAATAATAAGAGAGAATAATGAGAAATAAGAGTAAGGAAAATCTCCTGGCATAGGTGCTGGAACTAGGGGTGCTGTCACAGCCCCTGGCTTGAAGTGGTTTTCATTATATACAGGATTTACAGTTTGGTTCAATGGCTCTTAACACCCCCACTATAAAAATTGTTCCAGCCCTCTTGGCTCATGTTGTGGGACACCTGCTGAGAAGATAAAGGGGCTGCACACTGTGTGGTAGGATTGGGTCCCAAAGGCTAGCATATGATTCATCATAGCATCCCACTCAGCATGCAGGTACAAGAGGCACCCAGAACAGCTAATGTCCCAATACATATTCTAGATCATGCCAGGATGATAATTCAAAGTCAGTCACAGTGCCTAGGTTAATAATTTCCTACTGAACTATCACATTATTCTTTATATCTGTAGAAGTGGTAGTGACATTTTGTATGCCCAAAGACTGAAAACTGAAACTGAAAAAAAAAAAACCCTCGCACCCTTGTTCAAATAGCTACATACCTATAGACAACACCCAACCAGCAAATAGCATAAGGTCTGCTGCCTGCTTGATACAAAAATACATGGTATTTAAATGTCTTATTTTGCATCAAGCACAAGGAAATGGGAACAACTTTCAGGCACAGAGAGGGAGGGACAGTTGTTGCATGAGGAAATTGGCTTGCTACCTGGCCAGAAATGTCAGTACCAAAACAACATGAACACTGTTTTATGGTATTTCTAATAGCAATGGTCAAAGTTCAAATGATTTGGAAGTTCTGGTCACAAAAGTATACAAAAAAGCTGATGCTGATTCAAAGCCAATGTGAACCTTCAGAGTCTGAAAAAAACAAACTGATATCTCACAAGAGGCCACTTTCTAGTCTGATTTCTATGTGGGCCAAAAATACCACACCATTGTTGTTAGATACGTATTGAGTACTAAGTATTCATTACTATATTAAGGGAGACCAGACTCCTGCCCCAAGGAGCTTTCCATACTAATTAGACACTGACAATACAATACAAATATAGGGACAAGAAAGAAAGAAAGAAACTGAGCATTAAACCTTCAAGCAGTTACTGCTTTTAGCTCTGGGGGCCCCTGGCTTCAGTCCCTGGTTTGCTGGCCAAGGGGAATGTCATCCCACAACACATAGTCCACATTGCCAGGGTAAAGAAGAAAAGCTGAAAGGAATGGAGTGTGATGAAGGTAAGAGATAGATTGGAGAGGAGGAGTATGAAGAAAAGAGCCCGTGAACTTGGCCAGGAGGTATTCACTGGTGACCTGAATGACAGTGGTTTCAGTGGAAAGGAGTAAAACTGGACTGCACAGGAATTAAAACAGTAATGAGGGCATGAAGGCCATGAAAATAGACAGCATGCTAAATAAAATGGCAGACAAAGGGGCAGAGAGAGATGGGGCAGTTGCAGAAAAGGCTTGAGCTAGCAATGGCTGAGAAAAAAACAGATGAGTTCAGCAAAAAAATCAATCAAATTGACCTTTTAGTTCTCAGGACGAATAGTCTAGGGTATGAAAAGTTTGGCTGTTTTCTTTTTGTATTTGTGTGCTGTAAACCTACTGTGACTGTAAACTGTAGGTTTTGTTTTGACATTGTATTTAATAAACATGAACATAAAGAGGAGTTCAGATGGGAAGCAACAGAAGCCAGTAAACAAGAGGGAATGGAGTCACAGGGGCAGGTCAGTTCACGGAGATTGAGCCATCTCTATACTGAGTATGTAACAGCAGAGATGTGGTAACAGAGGACCTCCTGACTACAGGTGACACAAGTGACATAAATATAACTCAAGAACATAACGGGAAGCAACTGATGTGCTGGCTGGGTGCAATACAGCGTGCTGTAGTAACAGAGTGAGTGTCCACAATCATAACACTGATTTGGACCCTCTGCAGCTTTTGTTCTGCAGAGTCTCAGGGGAAATAATATCCAACCCCTTCTGACTGTGGTGCTATAATCCTGCTGGTGTGATAGATACTAGGATATAATCAAAGAAAAAGTGACACTTTTGTAGTCTGAAACTTCAGCAGCTGATGGTGTATTTTCACTTGCCTTTTAATCCTTCCTTAGATGCCATGAGACAAAACACTAAAGAACTAAGCTGTATGTAACAGTTGTCTTATACTGATCTGGAAAATACTGTACATGGCAGGTTATTTGCACCATCTGCTGCAAAAGTGTCACTCAAGGGAAGCAGGGTAGACACCTAGGAATGTCCAGGTTGAGAAATCACTTAGAGGAGGAAAAGAAACTCCTGCGGGAAAAATCTATGAAAATGAATAGTTTATGCTGTCAAGAGGATTAAATCTTGCAGGGAGGAGGAACAGCTGGTGCAACAGGAATCAGTTTTGAGTTTTAGTGGGTATTCAGAATTCCCTTGCAACCAGCCAACTGCCTTCACACACCATCACCTGAATGGTGTTTTATTTGTGTTTCACAGCAACGTCTTAGAGTCTTTTATAGTGCAAGCAGCTGGAGCAAAAACGACACTGTGTAAAATGTGTACAACCTTCCCCCTCCCCCCCGCAAGTACACACAACAACCCAAATACACAATCTTTGGCCAAGAGAAAGACTTTTGCTGAGTGTAGCTACCTTCAGGAAGTTTCATACAGCAAGCAGTCAGTCTCAGCTGTCCAATCATGATTCACAACACACATATAAACTAGCAAACATATAACTTGCACTGGTTAGACATAAGCAGCAGTGCTGCCTTCAGTTTTGATATTTTAAAAAGACATTGACAAATTGGAAACAGTTCAGAAAAGAGCAATAAAAATTATAAAAGTTTATAGGACAGGACCTAGAGTACAAGTAAAGGCTAAGAGAGACTTGAGCATCTGGACATAAGAAGAGACATAACACAACTGTCTACCAGTACACAAAGAAGATGTATATTAAAATGATAGGCACCTGTTATTCTGATTGGACAACGAGGCCCAAACAAAAGTAACAGGTTAAAACAGTAGCAGGAAAATTAGCTTCCATACTAACTTTAAATACTTATAAGAAAAGATATGCATTAGAATAAGATGTGAGATTGCCACTGGTGGAAATATACTGCCACTTAATTCAATCTTTGGCTAACCTGAACCTCTCGTTTGATTAATACATTTGGAATCGAATCATTAATAAAAGCGAACAATCTCCATCTTCTACTATACTTAATTTTGATAGTTTTAATCAGGTTTTAGAAAGAAAATGTCAAATTCTGAAGATGACCCATACATTTATAAAAAATGATCACAACTAATGTTGTGTTGTTCAGAAGTTGCTACTGTAGCAATATGCACTGGTATGTGATATGCAAGCAGTGAGACACACCTGTAGGGGGCAAATGGATGGAGATCAACCTTTCTTTCAAAGAGGAAAAGACTTGTTCAAAGACAGGAAGGCAGTGTACAGTGTTTACATCTGTGATGGGGTGTGCATACCCTGCACTGGACAAGAGGGGGTTAACCCCACACTATGGGCGGTGGAAGTCTGGCCCCCCAGACGTGCTGGACACACCCCAACTACTGCCTCGGTATAAAAGGGAGCAACCCAGCTCATTCTAGGCTGCCTGCCGGAGGGGAAGGACCTTGGGTTGATGCGCCAGCCAAAGAGCCATCACAGCCTTTGCCTGCAGGAACTGGAGACCCTAAGAGCCAGACTGGAGGGCTGCGGCTGATGGAGCCGCAGGGAATCACCCATGTTGAGGAGCCCAGGAACCCCAATGCTCAATGGACTACAATGCCTGGAAACGTGGTAGGAAGTGACCCAGAGAGGATGTGCAAGAGGTACCTCCCACCTGAGTGAAGTAAGCATGTTTCAGTGGGAGTCCCCACTGACCCAATGGCAGAGGACTCTGCCACCGTCATGGCCCTGGGTCGAGGCTCGGTAGAGTTGGGTGGGCCTGGGCCTCTCTGCTTGGGCTGTCACCCTCCCCACCAGTGGCAGCCCCTTCCTCCTGCCTGGATACTGGCCATTGGGCCTCACTTCCCTGTACCTAGGGACTGCGAAATTGACTCCGACCATTGGATCGCACTGAAAAGCTGTTATATGGACCGAAAGCTGTTATATGGACCCTGGCTGCTAGGCCATATTGTCCTACACCTGAGGGCAGTCATATCAACTTTAGCCAGTAGACCACACTGCCCTGAACATAAGGACTGCTGGCAGTGACTCTGGCCACTTTCGGCCAAGAGGCTGTCAGGGAGACTGTAACGGCAGTGGTATCACAACCCTGCCCCGAAACGGGGACAGGGTGTGCATACCCCGCAACAACATCTAAGTTAAGGTATTTACGGAATAAGGACATTGATGCTGTTACAACGTTGGCAGAAGAATTAGGCAACATTTGCAGTCCATCCCATCCCAATAGATTTTACGAAGAACAAAATCAAACGGTTTGTGTCTGTGAGAATGCACAATGCTAGGTCATCAGCAATAAGAAAAGGAACATTTAAAAGGTATAGACTGGCTAGAAGAGGGGGCGGTTGCCATTTGCAAAATGGCCACTTTAAGGTTGTACCTTCTTGGCTTTGCCAAACTTCAAAAGCTAGTTCCAGAACGGTAGCAAGGGGAGAGGGGAGGGTTTCCTATAAGAGGGCAAACCCTGCCATGGGGGGGGAGGGAGAGAGTAGAGAACAGATTGTCACAAATCATGCTTCTTCGGTGTTGGGCATATTACCAATATATTATGGTTTGGGTTTTCATATTGATTTGTACTTTTTTTCTTCTCAATTTGAGATATTTTAATTCCACATTTTGAACCTACCACATGTTTGGTATCACAGCCTCCAACATGATTAAAATGGCACACATATTATGTGCAGACAGCTTTTGCTCCCCTGTGGTTACAAAGTCCATCGCTGAGAAGAAGAACCATTCAACCAGAACCAAGGCTTGGTATCTGACAGGCACTTATCATTATAAGTGTGGATCAATATTCCTCAGTTTCTGGAAAGCCTGCAGCTTTCATTAAAATAAATGAAAAATGCTTACCCAGTTTTCAAGCTGACCAATGCATCCTCAACGCCTTTCTGATTATACTTTGTCATATAGAGGTGCATATCTGGGTAGTTGTTTCTGATGTTTCTCTCTGTGCTCCCATTTGGAACGGTTCCAAATCGAAATGGGGGTGAATAGTCATATGGCCTCTGAAACTAGAGAGAAGGAAAGAAAAACGCAAAAGAGACATGTAAACGCATGGTCTAGGTGAAACAACTCTATCAGATTGATCTCCTGTTAAATAATTTGCATAGACGGCCTGAGTTTTGTCCAGCTAAAAGCTCCACATCACCTGCTTCAAGGACAACTTGTGTTTCCACCATGCTGGACTGACGGAAAAGCCCCTCTTGTCGCTTGTGGAGCTGTATGAAAATGTTCACACCCAAAGTGACATCAGTGCATTTCTGACATTCTATATTGCTCCCTCACAGCCTCCAGGGTGCCTTGTGATGGCAGCTGAGTTGACCACAGGAGGCTTGAGACACTGGAACCAGGAGGATGTCCGTCCCTTGAAAACCAGTCCCTCCCTCAAAAACCAAAAGCTAAAAAAAAGAGCAAGCACTGCAGTGGGGATGGACAGGTGATATGCCATTGCCAGCCACGCTAAAAATACAACCCTCAAATAAAGTCCTCACCATACTCATGCTCTTATTTTCTGTAAGTTTTCGGGGAGATTTTGCACAAGAGACAGCATAGGATGCAAGGAGCCTTCCCTATCATTGGCCTCTGGCACAAGGGACCACAAAGACTGTACCAGACTAGCACCTGCAGCCTGCTTGCCAATCCACAGGGAGAGGGCAAGGTCAAAGGGAGGGAAATTGGCTTGAAACAGTGCAGCTCCCTTCATGTGGATGGAAGTTCATTCTGCACCCTTTGAAAAGTGCAGCAGTAGCTGCCTTGTCTCCCTGAACAATGCCTTTGACAATCCCTGTTGGGATAGTGCATACCCAAACCCAGCCCGGACCTTTGACTTAAAGACAAAAGTAATTCATTTATGAGCCTGGGGTTGGTGGCTTACTGGCAGCGAGGAGTTTTTTCAAACAGACTCTGGATAGGGTTATATAATGGACAAGCTATGGAGCTAGGAAAGACAGAATGGACAGGCATCACACTGGGAATGTTTCAGTATTTCCATGGCATTAACAGTAGCTCTTTGGGCTTTTGGGTTGCAGACCGAGTAAACATTTGGATAACATTGTAAGGAAATGTTACCAGAAGTGAAGGTTAATCAAAATGTTTTGTTAAAATTGGCCCTAAACTCAAGTAACTTGACTAATGAGGAATTTTAATTTAATATGACTAAAAGCAATTAATTGTGGGAAAGACATTATCTAGGATCCTCACTCCACAGTTTCAATGGTAAAATGCTCTTTGTATTATTTCTGTAAAGTTAGAGTCCCAATCCACCCCCCATATAGTGCGAGAGTCAGCCAATATTCATTTATACAGCACTTGCTTCCTTTGGGCCACAGAGGTAGTGCTTTCTTTCATAAATTTTGCTCTTGGTACAGCAAGAATTCCCAGGGTCCAATGCCAACTGTGAGACAGACTGCAAATAGGCTTGCCTATAAACTATTTGGTATAGGAACATTTTCACTTCTGTCAAACCTTGGCTTTAGACTCAAAATAGTTTCTTTATTGCAGTATATTTTTCATGGGATGACATTGCAATTGAATACTTCATTTTAATTAAGGCTATGGCAAACTAGAATGAAAATAACTTTATTTCATTTAATTTTGTTGCAATATGCTTCTTCCTGTATATTTCTATTTGCACATTCACACTGCTTTCCTGTTTAAAGGATTATTTCCCTACCTTATCTGTGCCAGTTGATTCAGGCTTACCCTAAAATCAGACATTTACACTTTAGTTCATACTTTGTGTAACTGGTTTCTTGCTCTCTCCTTTCTGCATTTTGTAAGCAGAATTGAGCCAAATTCTGCTCCCGGATATATGCCCACAGCTTCCATACATGTCCGTGGGAGTCAAATTCTGAGGGGAGAATTAGGTCCAGGTATTTATTTGACTTATAATTAGTGTCTTAAAATTAGTATGACTAGTTCCTCAAGTACTAAGGCTGGTTTAATTTCCTGGTCAAAAATGTTCAGATTTGAAAATTTCAATGAAATTTTTTTGCTGTTATTGGAATAATTGAAATTTTTTGAAAATTCAAATTTGATGAGTTTTTGCAAGCTCTACTCATAGTACTAATGTATAAAAGCAGAGTTGGAAAAAAGTGAAAAAGTTGTTTGAATGCCTTGGTGACTTCTCAAGAAGTTTTGCTCTATTTTCACTTTTCATGAAGATCCATATGAGCAAAGCTGTCTTCATAGGATTGTTTGCAGGAAATGAATTTCAGACTGACAGACAAAATTCAATTCCAAAACATTTATTTAGGGCAGAAATGGCTTATAAAGTACAGGTAATTCAATCAAAGAACAGAATAAATAACATGTGACTTAGGAGACCAATCAGACAACTCAAATACTGAAATGCTAATATTAAAACTCAAACGAAGCAAATCGTTCAAGAAGAATCCATAGGCTGGACTTTATTGCCACAAAACATTCAACCAAGTATTGCTAGCCAAGAGCAAATTCTTAAAGGAGTTAAATTTTTTTAGAAATGATGGTCTGTTCATGCTCTGCAAACAGGAAAAGAGCTAAATGCAATGAATAAATGCACTGCAAATAGTTCCCCAGCTCTAAGGAGGAATTTGAAAATTTCAATGATACTTTTAATAATATCTATTGTATGAACTGACATAGGTTGGAGTGAGCATATAGGACCTGTGATTGCATCAAAGATCCACGAAGCATGGGTTTGAGAAGGCAGCAAAAAGCCTCACTTCTGGCAAGTCTTGCTTTTAGACTCAAGTTCTCATATATTTTCAATCATTCTGAAGCACCCTGATGGGAATTGGAATATATGGTAGCTATCAGGATGCAATTTTCAGTATTTTCAGCTCTTTTTTATTGTTAATAAAAATCTCTAAATTAAATGCAGAAAACTTCCATTTTGATTGTAAACGGACATTTGCTATTATTCAAAAGGCTATCAATCCATTCTTAACTCCCCATATTATGCCTGCTTCTAGCACTGCAGCATATACAGTAACCAAAACCTCTCATCCACTGATCTAGGACCCCCATGACACATGTATAATGGTCTGAGCTGAGAGAATAGTCTTATTCTCATTTTTATAGTTTGTTTTTATCTATATGCCTTTCTGCTCCAGATGATTTCATCCAAGTGACTGATATCAGGCCTGCATGATGATACCCACATTTGAACTCTCTTCCTTCTCAAACACCACAGTAGAGACGGATTCCAGATATGCTGCCATCAGTCTATTTCTTACCAGTGCAGCACAAAGTGGAATTACAAAAAGTATCGTTAAAGTCACGGCTATCAAAAATTCATACAGAAGCTTTCATCTGACAATTCTGATGACACTCTGTGGGAATGTCTCTGCTGCAGCTGGGAACATGCCTCCCAGCCCAGGTAGACAGACACTTGCTAGCTCTTGTCAAATTACCATACTAAAAATAGCAGCATGGTCACTGCAGCATGGGCTAGTTACCTGAGTATAGACTTGGGGCATCTGGTGGGCTTGTACCTGAGTGACTAGTCTGTGCCACTACTTATGCCGCAACGTTCACATCACTATTTTTAGCACACTAGCTCAGGCAGAGCTCGTGCATATTTCTCTACTCAGGCTGTCTATGTAGACGTATCTTGTGTTGTTTTAATAGCAAGTGGAAGGGGCAGGACAAGGAGAGAGGGCACCGGGCAAAACTTCATTGGTAAAATCCAGCCATTTCGATTTTTTTTAATTAGGGTGGTTACAAATGGACTGGTGAACGAACCTTAAAACCAGATAGGATCTGTGGTTTTAAGGATATTTACTTTGTATATTTTGACATGTGATTTTAACAATTTGTGTTTTAATGGTTTATACATCTTTAACATTTTGAATTTTAATATCTACCACAATTAAGTAATTATTGACTGACACCCCCCAATTTCCCACATCTGCGAACATTTAAATCAATAGCAAAGTTTAAAAATGATTACAAATAAGCACCAATATTATCCATTGAAATTATAAAAAGAAAATCTAATTCTGCCATGCCTACCTATAATAAGGGCAATCGAGCTATCATCATCTCTCTTCTCCATAGGTCTCTTATCATGTCTGGAGCATTTAATGGGTCTTAAAGTCTTGAAAATTTTGAAGTTATTTTTTGTATGTTTAATATGACAATGGGGCTCAGAGACCCTGAAGAGGATTGGGGCCCTGCTGTACTAAGGGCTCTGTACATACAGAGAAGTAGACATAAACCAGACATGACATTCTAGAAATTCATGAGCAACTACACAGTGCTGATCATCAGCTGGGCTTGTAAAAAGAAAACTTTTAAACAAACTGAACAATGTCAATTTCTGAAATATAGGTGCCAACTTCTAGACAAATAGTATAATGTCAGTCTCTAAAATACAATCTCCAAATTATGCTCAGACCTGTACACATGCACTGAAGGGCAGGGCTTCTCCATCACATCCACACAGAGCTAGCACTCAAAGGAAGTGGGCCTATGACTAACAGTACCTATTTGTGCTGACCCAACCCACCCAGTGGTGATTTTTCTGGCCAAGGCTACAGCACACTGGGATACTTACACTTGGGCATGGGAGGGAAGTCTTCACTACATCTTACAAAAGAGATTGCATGACCTGTAGAAATCTGGGCTCTCCTTCTCCCCATCTCGTGTCTGTTGTGCAAGGCCAGTTACATGCAGTCCCTGAGCACAAGCCCCATATGGAACTAGCAACCACAAAGGCAGTGTGGTCACAAACTAATGGAGCCACCAGCCGTGGAGGAGACCACATGCTAGAGCCCCTTAAGGTGCCCATCAGGAAAAATACCCATAATTTTCTACTGTTGTTCAATAATCTTCCCCATATTTTTTTAAAAAGGCATCCTGTGGTATAATAAGTAACAGCTGCTCAGAATGCCAACCTTTTGCACTTACTTTGTGTTTATACAAAAAGTACACCGAGGCTTTTAAAAATCCTTTTAAATAAAAAAGGATGTCAAAACATAATTTCCTCTTTTCTTCTAACCTCCTGGAGCATTGTGAAGAAATTTCTGAACACCCACTTCCAGTACATTTCTGTGCGGGTACTTCTGGTGCGACAAGAATCACATGGAATTCAGTGACTCATTTACAAGATTGCTAAAGAGAAGGGAGTCACAAAGGTCTCAAAGCCGAGGACAACGGTAAATTGCCTGTCACCATATATTTAGCAAAAGAAAGAGGAGGAGGAGGGAGAAATAAAACATTCCTTGGATGGGAAGTTATTGAATGTTGAGAGTCAGGGACAACTGCTCAAAAGAGGGATAGGTTTCTCCTGACTCTCCTCTATAAATACATCACCAAGGGAACTGACAGTAACAACCCCGTGCCTGGCTGGGATCACTTCATTGCAGTGACAATATTGACAAAGGAGCTTGACTTTTCAATTGTGACTAGAGAAAACAAAACAAAACAAAACAGTATTGATTCACCAGCCAAGAATTCATAGTGAAGTGGATTTATGAGTTTCTTTATGTCCATCTCTTAACAAATACAGAATTATAGAGCATCTCTTTAATGGGTCTTTAAAACTACTAGAGTTTTTCTTCAGCTCATTATGCAGTGTCCATTTGAACTGAGTTTCAGGGTTGGTTGGTTCCTCTCCCATGGGCCCCTCCTTCCCCCAATCTAATCTTGCTGAGGGTCTTAATTCTCTAAAGAAAACCACTAATGATAATTCCTGGACTATTATATGAAAAGCATTAGGGAATCTTATCAATGAGTGCCAAAGGGCCAGAGAGAAAAATATATTTATTTTAACATGATTAGGATTATTGCCCTCATAACCCATGATTACTTGTTTTAAACACTAATTATTTTAAATCTTTAAAGTCTGAGAACATTTCAGGAAGCAGGAGGTGGGAGGAAATGTATGTATCTAAAAGAACATCTTGAAGCAATCTTTTATTTTTCAGGATTTCTAGATACTTTTACAAATTCACTGAAAAGATGTGGCTCCTCTTTTACTTAATATTTATTGGTTAGGAAGAAGGGAATCTAAAGATTGTAAAATCAAAATCATGTCCATAGATTAAGTACATTTTTAGTAGCAATATGGAAAGGAATTACTGGCATTTTCTGGCTAAAGATTTATTTATTTTTTGGGGAGGAGTGGGGGAAGGGAAGGACAAAACCCATAGAGAAAATCACAGATCTACTGAAATCACTAGCTGATGGCCAAGACCAGTGACATGTATATTACCCATTGCCTATATATTGGCCAGAACTTTGAATCTAAGATCTTTTGACTCTTTCAGTTCCAGGTTGCACCAAAAGCGGGATAAGGAGTGGAGTGGGGAGAGCAGCTTTTTCCAGTTCCATTTTTTTTCCTCAAATGAAAAATGTCATTTATCTGTCTCACTGTTAATTATTTATACTATTTAAAATAAAAGTATCTTTAAGGAACTTCTTTACATTCTTCCAAAAAAATTTGAGACACTATGACTTTATGAGAACAAAATTAGTCCTGCTCATTCTGTTTCTTATCAGTCTTTCCTATGGCCATCTACATAGGCTGCATTTAACTCTTTCTAGCTCTGAAAATTCTGGGGATTGTTCAGGGCCTGGGTATGAAATGTTCAGGGCCTGGGTATGAAATGCAGCTATTTAAGCTGTTGCGTTCCCTTTACATGTTCATTTCTCATAATCCAAGTATTTGGGTACAAATCCTCTGTCCTGTCTCCGTAAGAGCAAAATGAGAAAGCACACCATACTGCTCAAAATTTAACATGAGATTTGATCAAAAGGTACTGTACTAGGAAAAGCTGCTTGCATGAACACCGTGGGACACAGTGTCACATTTATGAAGATTTACACATCAACAACAGAGCGCTATCACAAAAACACATCTGCTACATATCACCCTCTCACTCTTTCCATTTTAAGAAAGGGAAACATAAAAATGTCTGCATCAAATATTTCTTGTGTTGCAATTTAAAATAATTTCTCTTTTTCCCTGTTCCCATCAATGGGAACAGGGAAAAAGGTTATGGTTTTGTAAGTTAATTACATTGTTGGTACTATTCTTAGAAATAGTCTTCAAATGTTCTACCTTTAACAAAATACATATTGCATGTCTTCATGGTGCAATTTTTCATCCTTCTAAACCTGTACAGAAGTATCTGTTTTATCTAAAAGGGAAAAAACGGTTACTTACCAGTATTGTCACTGTTGTTCTTCGAGATGTGATGCAGATGTGTATTCCATGTAGGTGGGCGCGCACCCAGCACATGGAAGCCAGAAAATTATGGCTAGCAGTATCTGTAGGGATGGCACTTGTGCCCTGTGGCTATAGCCCCGTCCCCTGGGGATATAAGGGCAGCACCACCCTAGCCTCTCTCAGTTCCTTCACACTGATCATCAAGAGTGCAGGCTCCAATGCAGAGGGGATGGAGGCTGGATTGTGGAATACACGACCACATCACAATACAGGTAAGCAACCATTTTCTCTACTTCGAGTAGATGCAGCCATGTATTCCATGCAGGTGACTCACAAGCAGTACTCGCAGGAGCCTTTTTAAATAAAGACTGCAGAATTTGCATCAGATCTGGATGCAATAGTAATACCACAGTGGTTTGTAAACAGATATACAGAGGACCAAGTAGCAGCTCTGCAAATGTCCATCATAGGAACATCAATTAGAAACATCATCAGTGTTGCCTGGCCCCATGGAATGACCACACACCCTTTGAGGAGGTGCAGTCTGAGGTACTCATGCTGTCATGATACAGGAAGTTATCCACCTGGAGATCATCTGTGAAGAAACTGCTTGCCCCATCATTTGGTCTGCACATGACACAAACAGATGAGATGAAGAATGGAAAGGTTTAGTCCTATGCAGGTAAAAAGCTAAACATTGCCTGACATCCAGTGTGTGAAAATGCGGCTCATGTGGAGTGGAACTCAGCTTAGGGAAGACCACTGGTGAATATATCACTTGGTTCAAATGAAACTGAGAAACCACTTTAGATAAAAATGTAGAGTGTGGCCGCAGATTTACATTGTCTTTGGAAATTGCACATAAGGCAGCTCTGCTATCAAAGCATGCAACTCACATACTTGCCTTGGAGAGGTTATCACCACAAGGAAAGTGGTTTCCTGACACAAGAGAGAGAAAGAAGAAGTCTCAAGAGGCTTGAACAGAGGCCCCATAAGAGCCGCTGAGACAATATTAAAATCCCACAAAGCAACCAGTTATTTCACTGCCGGATGGAGATGAGTGACTCTTTTCAAGAACCTCACTGCCATGGAATTTGAAAACACTGTCTTCCGTCGGATGGGTGGATAAAATGCCAAAATTACTGCCAGGTACACTCTCAACAAACTAAGTAAAAGACCAGAAGACTGAAAGTGTAACAGGTATGCCAAGATGTCTTGGATATAAGCCATCTTCAGCTGAACTCCCTGAGCTAACAACCACATTGAGAACCTATTTGGTCAAATAGGCCACTCTGATGGAGGGCTTTCTGCTGTTAAGTAAGATTTGCCAGACGGCCTTCAAACATCGTTCCTCATCATCATCTAAACATGCAGCATGTTTAGATGATGAGAGGCAAGGAGCTGAGTGCTGGATGCAAAACCTGACCACGATCCTGAATCAGGAGGTTGGGATGAATATGAAGATATATGGGAGGGCCATCCAGTAATGTGAGGAGGTCTGATAACTAGCACTGTCTTGGCCACAGGATAGCAACGAGAATGAGCTTGGCACGATTCAGTTTCAGTTTGAGAATGACCTGCAGATGATCAGAATTGGAGAAAAATCATACAGGGGTGTATACCGGAGTGCTAATTTCCAGCTCAGAGCCCAGACTGAGACCCCTTCAGGAGCAAATCGTCTGGAATTTCTTGCTGTCTCTTGTGGTGAACAAGTTGATTGTTAGAATGCCCCAAACTGCAAAGATGGATGGCAGGATGTTGGGCTTCAGAAACCACTTGTGATTCAGGGAGAAATTTCTGCTGAGGTGATCTACCAGGTGTTTCTGGATCCCAGGTAAATGACTGGTCACAGGGCTAATGTTTTTGCTGATGAAAAACTGCTAGAGCCTAATTGCCTCTTGACACAGCATGCTGGAGTGTGATCCCCGTTCACATAATACATCACAGTGGTATTGTCAGTAGAGATGTGCACTGCTGAGTACCTGATGTGATCTTAAAAGGCCTGACAAGTATTGCAGATGACACAAAGCTTCAGGACATTGATATGCAGACATGCTTCCTGTTCTGACCACAGGCACTGAACTTTTAGTGACCCCAGATGTGCTCCCCACAGAGGCATCAGTGACAATAGTCCTGGTCACTGGGGACCAAGTGAAAGGAATGCTCTGGCACATATTGCCCTGAACCATCCACCACCACAAGGAGTCCAGAATCAGTGGAGGATTCCAGTCTGCCCAAGGGATGACTATTTTGATGATAGACTGACGTCAGCCATATTTGATGAAGGCGAAGTCTAGCTAAGTCTGTGTGCATGCAGCCATATGGCCTAGCAACCTCAGGCATACTTGGGCTGTGGTTGAGACTGAAATTCCAGACATAGATGTAAAACTGCATGGAATTAGTCAGCCAGCAGAACTGCTCTCAAACTTGTAGAGTCCAATGAACTTGATTATATGAGTTGGAACCAATGTTGACTTCGCACAGTATGGTACTGGTTAGCACTCCTCTTTGGAAGAGTCTCTCTGAGTCCTGGAGTGGTCTCAAGTATCTTATGGGACCTCTTCCTCGCTGCCCCAGAAAAGGGAGAATGATTCCTCTTCTTCTTGGGGGAAACAATAGGGTCTGAAAGTGAAGCAGCAGCACTTGCCAGTTTGGAAGGCAACTGCTGATCAGATGAGGGCTTGGTGCTGAAGTTGGCGTCCCGGCCTACTCCAGAAGGTGCTGCTTCAGCCATAAGTCTCTGCCACCTGAGTCCTCTTTTTGAATGATTTACAGCTGGAACACCATTCCTTAATGTGTCCCTTACGGAGACACAAGCACTTTGTGTGGTAATCACCATTGGGGATGGCCCCCACATGATGGATAATGCTTGAACCCTGGTGAGGGTATCACACAGGGCAGCCAACTACTCAGCCTAAGGTACTACTATCTAACTCTTACGTAGAGAAAACACTCACAGAAAACGGAGACCAAAATGTGAGGTGAAAACACCAGTCAGCTCCGATTCTAGCCACCGGCGGTGAGAAGGAACTAAGAAGGGGTTGGAGTGGTGCTGCCCTTATCCAGTAAAGGGAGAACCTAGCACCGGGGTGCGAGCGCTGCCTCTACATGTACTGCTAGGCAAAATTCTCCAGCTTCAGTGTGCTGGGCACATGCACACCTATATGGAATAATACACAGCTGCATCTACTCAAAGAACATGAGTTTAATGACTCACACAGCTTAGTTTCACATGACTTCATTTCACTGCATATTTTTCCTTCAGAAAAAAAATATAAAGCCTCTATAAAAAGAGATTTATATGTTTTTTTTATTATTATTTGGACCCTGGGCTTTTAAATAAAGAAATAAGTTTAATATGAAGTCACATAGTTTCATTGAAAGCAGCGGTTGCAAGTTTGTATCTTGATAGGGACTTTTAGCATCTAGCATATCCGATTAACTGAGTACAATGAATTGGAAAATGGAGATTGGGTCTCTTTTCAGAACTTGAACACCTACCTTTTTATCACTTAGCCCAGTCACCTGGTCAACAAATTCCTCTTGAATCATAAATGCAGCCAGGTTGGCAGTGTAGCTAGCCAGGAAAATGACAGCAAAAAAGGCCCAAACTGACACCATGATTTTACTGGTTGTCCCTTTCGGGTTTTGAACAGGCACAGAGTTGTTGAACACCAAGCCCCAGAGCAACCACACTGCTTTTCCAATGGTGAAGGATGGCCCATGGGGAGCTGTAATTGCAAAAGGCACAGTCGTTTTAGTTTTACTTGACTGCAGTTCAATTGGGTTAAAATACAATATATATTAACAAAATACTCTCAGATAGGTGGTTTAAATCCTTTCAGTATGAACCCATTATATTCCTGATGGAATAATTTCAGTTCTTTAACCACTGTACTGAATACTGTAATTGCAGTTCTTTCCATATTTGTTAACACATTATTCCAACATTTTTCAAGGTAGAGTTTACCCAAAATCAATTTTAAAATGAAAATTGAAAACATGCACTGTAAGTTTGAGTTTGGATGAGATGCAAAGGAAGGGGGGATATCTCTCTCACATAAACTTACGCCACAGTATTTACCATACTGCTAGTCTAATATGGCAATCAAAATTTAAAATGCAATACATTGGGATGAGTGTTTTATAAGTAAATACAAATATTTATGTTATATTATTCAAGACTTTGTCCTCTCTGCTCTATATTAATGACGCTTCTTGACATTATAATCTCTACTGATTAGTTTAATGCAAAGCCTTTCCCACTTAATTATTTACATTCAGAAAATTAAATTCTGAGCTGAATAGTTTAATCACAGTTAAGAAAGTTTCCATTCTGAATAATCATTAAGGCCCATAGTCAGCAAGGTTTTTCAGCATGTACTTAACTTAAAGCACGCGTAGTCCCATTGACTACTACAAGGAACTGCTGACATGCATCCTGTTAGGCACATGTTAAGTACCTTATTGAATCAGGGCTAACAGGATACATTCTCTCCTCAAAATGCACAGTTAGTTCCCACTTTGATTAGAGAATTAGATTACCGGGAAGAATCTGACCCAACCAGTCACGTTTTTAATCAGTTTTGATTTTTCACTTCAGATGAAAGATGTGGGAAAAAATGGCCAACATAGAACCCCTATACTCAAACAGAAAGAGAAGTGGGCCAGCAAGGATATTATCCATTTAAAAATCATTTACTTGTATAGCCCTGTGTCAATAGGCTACTAGAAAATTCGATTTAATTAGAGCTGAGTAGGAAACGTTTCCTGTCCTGCAAGAAGTTTTGAAATGTAGAAAAATTTTCACAAAAAGTCAAAATCTCAACTTTTGCAAACCTAAAATTAAAAAAAAAAATCAGATCAATCAAAATGTTTCATTTTGATTTCAACTTTTTATATTATAAATTAACTTACATTTGTCAACACAATGTTTTGAACCCTCCAAAAAAATCAAACATTGTTTCAAAAAATGGCAACATGGGACATCACTATAATTTCAAAAAAACTTTTCCTTCTATTTTTCTTTAAACTGGAAACTAGCTAACACTGACCTTTCCTGCAAACAGTTTCAGATTTAGAGAATCTGGGTTTCCTAATGCAAAAACAATTGAATCAAAAAATTCCTAATCAACACTAGAATTAATAGTACTTGCTTGACTTGCTTTTTTTGAAGTCTGATTTACAAGAATTAATTTCATTAATTTCTAATGCTATCAACCATTTTAAACTCTTAAACAATATACAGAAATATTGAAAGGAAAACAAATAGAATGTAAAAGAAACATTCTAAAGCAATAAACTCCCACTCACACAATGGGTATGCACTTAATTTATACTCTCATTTCAACAGAACTCTTCCTTTACTACAATGTTAATTTTTGATGTTACATTCAAACAGAATGACTTTTGAAAAGATTATCTGCTTCCCTGACTGCAGTGGCACTATAAGAATATTGTGCAATAAATATATGTAATGGAACTGACTTTTGGATTATGAAAGCACCTTTGAAGGCCATTAAAGGCTGAGCTGATAGCGTGGATAAAATGTACTTTATGAGCAGTGGAGACAAGAAAAGCATAATCCATTCAAGAAAAGTGAAGCTGGGTATAAAAGCTGAAGTTTAGGTTTTTTATCATTGTTCTTTTTGTCACTGGAAGCTGAACTACTATGGGGCCTGATCCTGCAACCCTTGCTTCTGTGAGTAGGACAATCCAACAAAAATATCCTCATGGTTCTAAGACTCGTGTAATTGGAATCAATGGAAGGACTGGCATAGCTTCAGTGAAGATGGAAGGATGTGGCTTATGACTCGTGCTACTTCTCTGTAGATGAATACTTAAAAAAATGCTACATTAAATCATTTGGCCTTCACAAGGTATGGTGTTTAATGTTCTCAGAAACCAGGAATGTATACTACCGAGAAGGCTCCAGGATTTTTAGATAATTATATAGTGACATCTGTTTAATTTTACATGGCCTGATTTTCAAAGGCATCAAATCAGGTTCAAATCACTGGGACCTCAGGACGTCACGCCCGCTTTATTTTAATGTTACATCAAGGGTGAAGATCCTTGCTCATCAGCAGATGTATGACTGTTATACAACATGGTTTTTCCTCTGCAAATAACATTCATAACACTTAATATATTGAGATAAATGATGACTATTAAATCTATTAGGGTTTGTTAATATTTTATAAAGATGGAACTATGAAAACTACATGACATCAAAGACTTAGGTAAATGTGGCTAGGTGGAAAGAGTGGAAATATTGCCCCAAACTGCTTCTTTTACCTGTGGTTTTCATAGGGAATCTCTTCAGAAAATACATTCTAAATTCTTTTGAGAAAAACCCAGAAGAAAAATGTCATATGTTCCTAAAAGTTTATTAACCATGCATATTTAGAATTCACCAAAGAAGTGGGTAATCTACCTACTTTCTCAACTGCTTATAAAAGTATCCATCGTCATAGTATCTGAGCATCCTGACAGACCTATGACACACACTAGAAGATACTGTCAGCATATAATAGTCCCCATGGTATTCCCCGAGTTGAAAGATGTTTAACTATAAAATAAAGTATGTGTGATGTAGTGAGTTAAAAAAATTAACCTATTAAACTGAAAGTAAAATAACAAAGTTAGATGCACAGCATAAATGCTTACAAGAAATATTGATTCTTGGGGCAAAAATGCAACTAAAATAGTTTAATTGAAAAAGGTACATTCCCTTTTCAAATATAATAATTTGATGTAGTGGTATATTTTGAAATAATCAAATATTTTTGGAAATAAGGGAGCAAGTTCAGCATACAGCTGTGCACACTACGTTGTAAGGAACGTGGCCCTTCCAAGCTTCCCCTTTCAGAGCTGAGCCTATTGCAAGGGAATCCTATCTTTTTCACAAGGACTGTATTAGATCCTGTTTAATCCCCATGTTTTTTAAAAATTACGTAGAAAACCGCACTAGTTTAGATCAGCGAGTTTGAATTCCCAGTCAATTCCCAGGAGTCAATGGGGGCTTGGAGTGCAAGGAAACTAGAATCAGACTCCTATGTGCTAAGATACAAATTAATTCCAAATATTTTCTATATCGATACTCTGGGCCTAGTTGGGTATCTTGACCACCACATTACTGCAGTGTGATTTTCCATAATATCACTCATTCACCAACTTCATTACACTATATTAATGTGAAACATGACAACACAAGCTCTCAACCAGATAAAACATTTTAGTTAAAAGTAAATGTTGTAGAGCTGTTCATATTGCTTCAATTTTATTGCTTGTTTTGAGAGGCGTGAGGGGAGAGAGGTGTGTAATTTTGCATAGTCCTTGATTTTGTAAAATGTAAAGCTTACCTTTCCCTTTTGCTAAGTTCCTGTTATATCCTACAGGACTAAAGTACTCAAATATAAAGACAGCCATGGCGGACACAATGAGAAGCATCACAAACATCATCACCCAGACAGAAGCACTAAAAGGCTCTGCAGCAAAACAGACAAGAGAAACAGAAACACAGTTCATTAAACCAGTCACAGCACAACAAGAATTCTAATGTCTAGCAACTGTTTGTAAATTAGTTTTTACCACCAAAACACTAGCTATGTAATGATATGTAACAAGAGGTCAGTTTGACTGGAAGACTGAAAGAAAGAGGGAAAACCTGCAACCTGTCCTTGATTACTGCTTCTAAATAGGCTAAATACAATTAAAATAATAATTCATCTTAAAGTAGAGTTGCAATTCAAGAATGAAGGCTGCATTTTTCTATTTCACTGGGCAAAACCTGCACTCACATTGATCAGCAAATTTTAGTTTGATTTATCATATATCCACTGCTTTTTTGGTATTATATAAACATTTTTGTTTGTTTATATATTCAGTTATATGTGCCTATATAAACATGACCACTAAGGTCCTGATTCAGCTAAATCAGGGCTGAAGTACATATCCAACTCTCTCTCCCACACTTATCTTATCTAAGCCAAAGTGGAAGGAAAAAGAGGTAAATCTCTGACTTTACAGACAACTTTGAAGTTTTAAGGAAAACTTTTACCATGCTCAGAAAAGGGAAGGATTTACTGCCTGGAGAAGCAGTTTATACCCATAACTGTTACAAATATGAAGATTATCTTCAACTCTATTGAGGGTAGTAGAGTTAATCTATAATAATTTCTGTGCCTGTGACACATTAGGAGATATAGGCAGCTTGCTGCAGGGATAAGACAGGACAGGCCATTCACTCAAATGCCTCATGTAAGGGCATGTGACCACTGAACATGGAAGAGAGCTTTTTATTTTACTTTTTCCTCATCTTCCATTGAGCAGGCATCTCTACATGTTTCCACCACATGCAAAGATGGCCTTTCGCAAGTTATATCTTTAATCTCTGGAACAGGTTTTTTAAGGTAAGTAGCAGTAGTTTTTGTCTAGCTTCTTAGCAAGTGTAGCAATAATTTTGCTAAATCTGAATTACATGTTTTGAAAGATTATTTAGAGAGGGAGTGATGGACTGAGATTTATTTATTTAAATAAGATGGATCATACCCATCTGTAATGAGAATATTTTTGCTGGAATAGTGTAGCAAGTAAGCAAAACAACAAGAGTTTCTTAAGGGGTGTTGGAGACTTCCAGGTCAGTTTGGAAGTAGATAGACATAAGGGGAGCCCTTTTAAGAAACCCAGATTGTGTTGATAATAAATATTGTGTTATTTATTCATATATTTATATTTGTTTATTTATTCACATATATTTATATTGTGTTATTTATTCATATATATTCAATATTCATATATTAATTGGCGTAAGAGCTATGTAAAAATTAAAGGGGATTAGGATGTGTTTTTAAAGGTGAAGGAGTACTAAGAACCCAGAGATCATTTTAGATGTTGCTTTAAAAAAAAAAAGACATAGGCTGAATAAGTTTTAATTTGGGAGAACCTAGTTAAGATACAATTTGAAATACAGATCAGAGGAGATGTGGTCCAATACCAGAGAAGTTCTCTTAGAGGTACTGAAATGTCTCCGAATGTTTCTGATCAGAAATAAATATTAGACAGAAAACGTCCAAGACTGTCAGCAATACTACACCTCAAATTAAACTAGGTAAAACAGAAATAAGGAAAAGGGCAGAACAGGACAATGCAGCTAAGCTGGGCTATAAACAATAGTTTAAGCAGAATGTACTTAAATAATATAAACAGTCTGGCAATGAGGTGTAGAATTAAAAAGTAAACAGAAGCAAACTAAAAAGAGCAAAAAGCAGCATCGAACAACAAATATAGAATAAATAACTAAGTGGATCTTCACATCACATATAGTTACATTATAATGGGCCCAACCCAGCCATGTGGTGTGCGAAGGATAGCAGGGGAGCCCCCAGGTGAGCAGCTAATAATAAAGCAGCCTCAGCAAAAGTTACAGGCTGGTGGGAAAATATTTTAGAAAAAAATTCGGTGTGTGTTAAATGATACCACCAAGTGCATAATTTGATTGGAAAGAAGAACATGGATTATTGAAAGGGAAGTAATGAACTTGAATTTAATCAAAGATAAAACCAGCAAAAGAAATGCTGTGGTGGATGTAACTTACCCACAGTAGTCGTGCTTACAAAGAGCTTTCCATTAGGAGGGATAGTGCTGATTCTCATGTTTAAATCTAAGGAATCTCTCCCAAAAAGATAGGAATGTTCTAAACAACAGGAACTTTTTAAGTGCAGTCAGTATTGATTTTCACAAAATACTTGTAAGATCTAGTTTGTATGACTATTGGTAAGATACATGTTTTGGGTGAGATCTGAGCTACCATTTGTAAAAGACCCTAAAACTTGGAAACATAACATAGCAAATAATGAGGAACAATGCAATCAGATTCTTGGTGATGTATAGCAAAAGCTCTCAAAGTCTATGGAAATGCAATTAAACTGATCTGGAAGGAGGAAAAAAAAAACATACCTAGAAATGCAGATGGAGAAACTGTGCCATTGCTCCTTGACACCATGACACTTATCCCAGTCTCAACAAATGGTACCGAAAAGTCAACCACTTCTGAACGCTCTTCATTAATTGTCAGAGAACCCACAGCCATAACTGCTCTCTGATAGACCACCTGATCCAGAAAGAGAAGAAACCACCGTTACCCACACATGGTATACCATATTTCTCCAAATGAATTCAAAAGACTTGTTTGCCGAGTTTTTACTTAAGAGTTCTTTTACCTAACAGAACTTACTTCACCAATCATTCCATTCCACACATTATTGACCTTTTTGCCATGCTTCCCATTGGTCACCAGATATAGGTCATATGTGAACTTCACAGTTCTAGATAACTTCTTCAGGATGTCAATGCAGAATCCCTTGCAACATTTCTTTATGTTAGTTCCTTCATTAGTTGAGTTGCTGTTAACATGAAAGAAAGAACCAACCAGTTCCGTTATGAAAAACAGAAGAGGCTACATACCAGCAAGTTTTACTGTATTTATCAGTAGACAAGTGGAATTCAAAAGTGAGACATACAGACAGTGTGGTAAAATTCTGCCATGCAATGTTTTGCTTCTTCATAAATTTGTTCAGCATTTACATAGGATGGTGATAGTACCTTATAAACACCATAGATAGATTTAATTAGCAATAGATTGGATTGTTTGGTATCACACTTCTGCCATGTATCTTATAAGACAGCTACAAATTCCTGTGACCAGTTTTACAAGAAGGGGATGGGTACCCACATAGCTGAAGGTAGCACTGGGTCCAATTTAAAACTACTGATGTACTTGAAATAGCACTCAGAAGAAAAGGGGACTTAACATACTGAGCTATAATATAAATATAATATAATATATAATAAATATATATTGGGGCTAAATTGGTCAGATAATGAACAAAAGAGGCTTAAATAAACTTTTTGCCATACTGAGAAGCAACTGATGAGGACCATTGTTGTCTTGGACCAATTTAGAAATAATAGTGCACACATGACATTTTATATGGTGTTAGCAGGTATTGCCAATAAAATCCTTATCTTTAAATGACTCAGCAGGATTAAACTGAGCCTTATAAATAAGCGTTACATAAATCAAAAGCATGTCTAGTACAAGGCTCATTTCAAACATATAATAATAAATAAAACCTAGTTCTTATAGAGAGCTTTTCATACATAAATTTCACACTACTTAAAGGGATGCAAGTGTCATTACCCCAGTCAGATGGGGAAACTGAAATATAGAACTGTAGTATCTTTTCCAAGATTATACAGAAGTTCAACGGTAGACCCTGCAATACAACAGAGGCCTCATAACTCCCATTCCATTAACCTTCCCACTGGAATATACTGTCCTCCTATGTAATGAGGTTTGTATGGACTTGACTAGAACCAGATGGGAAATTTTCAATTAATTCTTTCTCCTCAGAAAATGTCAATTACTCAAAACCAAATGTTTTCATGGAAATGCGTAAGTTTCAATGAAACTTTCATTGGAAAGATTTCTCATGTCCAGGGGAGGCTGGGAGTACGGGAGTGAGTGAGAGACAGAGACCAGCCAGAATAGCCAATAACCTGTTGGTGAGGGCACTCACTTGGGAGGTGTGAGACCCAAGTTCAGGTCATCACATGCCTTAACCAAGAGGCCACAGAGCCAGCCCCTCTCCCTGGTCCAATGAATATTTAATTATTTAGACAAAAGTGCAATAGCTTTTTGTAACAGGAGAGACACACACACACAAGTGGCTTCTTGTCATTTAGCACTTATGCCTTCCATTATGTAATTCTCCCACATGAAAGTTATATTAAATCATTACAATCCATTTTAATCTGAAAGTGAGGAGAAAAATCTCCTTGCAGTTCCAATAGGTGGCTCTGGGCCCCTGTATTTTGCCCTCTGGAAGTACACAGAATTCCCATCAGCATCAAGCAGAGTTCTGTGCATGCAGAGCAAGCAGAATAGCAAAACTCAGATCAGCCATGTGGATTCAAGAGGGGAAATTTCTCTTACATTTTACTTCAATGCACATTTCATGACCATAGCAATTTAGAAAAATGTGAGTGTTCTGACAGGCCATGTTGATGGGGTGTTCACCCACACTTGCCCTGAAAGGGTTAATGCAAGGTAAGAAGGAAGCCAGCTAACCAAACAGGCCACAGCTGAGGGCAATCAGGTGGTATAAGTAATCCCCTGGCTGAATAAGGGAGCCCAGCTGAGGAGGAAGGACCTGGGCTGAGTTTATCAAGCCAGGAAGCTGATAGCAGAGGGAGCTGCAGGGAAGCAGACTGCCCTCACTCCTTCAGAGAGGGGAGGTGTGTTTGCAGCTACAGTTACTCCCTGGGAAGAAGGAGCTGTGAAGCTGGCAAACCTGGGGAAGCAAAGAGGTAAGGAAAGGCCTGAGGGGAAAGGTGGTAAGGTGCAGGAGGGAACAGATCTTAGCTTCTTGATTAGAGGGTCCCTGAGCCAGAACTTGGGGTAGATGGTAGGCCCAGGTTCCCCTGCCAGCCACTGAGGAATTGGCACTGTGGGGTAATGAATGGGAAAACTGCCAGAGACTGCAAGCAAGGAAAGATTTTGATACCCTGGAAGGGGAAAATATATATAGCGACCTGGGTGGAAGGCCAAGTCACAAACAAGGAGAGAGAGAGTGTGAGCAGTAGGTTTGGTGTGCAAGGAGCAACAGAAGAGGCCCCGGACATGGAAAGAGCTAATCCCCACAGTAGCTTTGAGTGGATCCTGTGACGACATGGTAACCCTAAGGGTTTTGTAGGAATATATAAAAACAGCAACAACAAGTTTAGAGTCTGATCAAAGCCTACTAAAGTCAATCAAAAGACTTTAATTGATTTCAGGAGGCTCTGGATGAATCTGTATATAACACCATTCATCCCAGTATCTCAAGTAGTTCTACAAACATTGTTGAACCTCATAACATCCCAGTGAAGTAGGTAAATGCCATTATTATTACACTCATTTTGCACCTGCATAGACAGAGGCATGGCCTGGTTAAGGGCCTGATTCAACACCTATTGAAATCAATTAGATTTTTTTTCCCATTTAACTTCTATGGGCACTGGTTCAGCCTCGGTGACAAGCCCAATACTGCAGAGAAAGTCACAGGCAGAGGTGGGACTAGATCCTGGTAAATATGAGACACTGATAAGTACGACACACTGGCATTCTGTATCACAGAGCTTTCTTTATGGCATATTATACAAAAAAATGCATCTTTTCAATATCTGCCACTGTCAGAGGATTAATCGAATCAGTAACATTTCAACATGGCTGGACATTTTAAAATCAGTTTTAAAAGCTCATGTTAAATGATAACCTTTTCCCCAGTAGTGTAATCTATTTCCATATAACTCAATGACTAAGTCTTCATGATTTGAGAATTTGCTGTGAATTTATTATCAAGACACTGATTTAATGATTTACATAACATTAATCAGAAGCTAAAGTGTGTAACAGTCCAAATCATAACAAAGGAAAAACTTGTACAAAGACATGAATAGTGGGACAAAACAAAGAAATAGAGAAAACTGAAATATATTTAAAAAATGCAAAATAGGAGACATAAGGGAGAGAGTTGATGGGAAGAAAAAGAAGAAGCTAAAGAGCAGGTGTATATGAAAACAAAAGTACTTCCCAAGAAAAGTTTGTACTTACTTAATTTTGACAAATTTACGGCATGGCACAGTATTTTTTACACAAGTTTCTGTCAAAGGATCCATATCCTCAACGATGACAAAGGGGGCCTCCTCCAGGGTAACAATACTCAAGTGGTTGTCATCAGGGTCACTGTCTGCGAAAGAACTAAATCTTGGCCATACGGAATATGTCAGGCTCAGAGTCTTGTTCTCCCATTTTCCCACCTGAAACATGGAGACACACACACTGCTGACATCTGCTTGCTTGGGGCTGTCGCTGTTTGAGATGTAACTTTTAGGGGAGTGGTACATAGTTGTAACAAACTATACTGGAAAGAGTCTTAATTTTCCATCAGAATTGGTTTAGAAATATTCAGCTGACACACTAAGAGAGAAACCAGTAGGGTCAAGTCAACTAAGGATACATAATTTTAAGAGGAAAAATGTAGGTAAAGGTCTGCTAGTCTCAATGACAACATTGATTTGTTATTTAAACCTTGGCTATAAGATTGTCAACATTTTGAAAATAATATTTTATGTTTGCACTACAGTAGCAATAGGCACCCCCAACTGTGCTATCTAAAACACATGCAATTGTCCCTGCTCCAAAGAATTTCCTATCTAGGAACAAAATGTACGTCTGTCAATTTTATATGAGTGTTATTGGCATAACTCTCTGAAACAAAACAATACTTACCATCACCTCTCCCCTTTAGGCATTCTTCAGCAAAATACACACCTCAAAGCTTGGCATTTTTATTAAGAATGCCACCTTCTAGGTAACAAATTAACACTAATACAATAGAGAGTTGTATTAAAGGGACTTAGCAACCAGCAGACAGGCCTCAATCTGGAAATCTCTGCAGTAGCATTCTCTGGGTATTACAAGTGTTGACTGATTATCAATTCATCAGAATATTATCCTTGTATAATAGGTGAATATAACTGAGCCGCTCAGTAATAGCAACCATAATGTAATTAAATTTAAAACCCTTGTAGGGGTAAAAATGCCTAAGAAGCCACCACAGTAGCATTTAACTTCATGGTACGCCCACAACCCCAAAAAGGGAAACTACACAACAATGACGATAAAAGGAATAGTCACAAGGGTGAAATGCCTGCAAGCTGCATGCAGACTATTTAAAAACACCATAATAGAGGCTAAAACTAAATGTATTGTTTCCTCTTCCACCTTTCCCCCCACCCCCCACCAAAAAAAAAAAACTGTAAGAGGACAAATAAATGCCACCATGGTTAGAGTAAAGAGAAGGTTTGAAGCAAGAAGGCATCCTTGAAAAATTGGAAGTCAAATCCTAGTGAGGAAAATAGAAAGGAGCATAAATTCTGGCAAGTAAAGTATAAAGGTATAATAGTGAAGGTGGAAAAAAATAAAAATAAAAATAGAGCAGATAGCTAAGGACACAAAAACTAACAACATTTTTGTTTAAATACATCCGAAGCAGGAAGCCTGCCAAATAGGCAGTGGGGCCCCTGGACGACTGAGGTGCTAAAGGAGCATTCAAGGAAGATAAGGCTGTTGCAGAGAAGCTAAATGAATTATTCGCATTGGTCTTCATTGCAGACAACGTGAGGGAGATCCCCACACCTGAGCCATTCTTTTTAGGTGACAATCTGAGGAACTGTCCAAGATTAAGGTGTCCTAATTGATAAATCAAACAGTAATAAGTCACCAGGACCAGATGGCATTTACCCAAGAGTTCTGAAGGAACTCAAATGTGAAATTGCAGCACTAACAACCCTGGAATATAACCTCTCTCTTAAATTAGCTTCTGTACCAGATGACTGATAACATAATCCTTATTTTTAAAAAGGATATAGAGCTGATCCTGACAATTACAAACCAGTAAGTCTAACTTCAGAATCAGGCAAATTGGTTGAAACTGTAGTAAAGAACAGAATAATCAGAGACACACACATGAAAACAATATGTTGGGGAATAGTCAACATGGCTTTTGTAAAGGGAAATCATGCCTCTCCAATTCTTTAAGGAAGTCAACAAACATGGGGACAAGGGTAATTCAGTCGATATAGTGTACTTGGACTTTCAGAAAGCTTTTGATAAGGTCCAACAACAAAGGCTCGTAGGCAAAATAAGCAGTCATGGGATAAGAGCGATCAGTACCTGGTCAGTTTTCACAGTGGAGAGAAGTAAATAGCAGGGTCCCTCAATGATCTGTACTTGACCTGTGCTATTCAACATATTCATAAATGATCTGAAAAAGGGATAACAGTGTGGTGGCAAAATTTGCAGACAATACACTTAAGTCCAAAGTTGACTGCAAACAGTTACAAAGGGATGTCACTAAACTGGCCAACAGAATGACAGATTAAATTCAGTGTTGATAAGTGCAAAGTAATGCCCATTGGAAAACATCATCCCAACTATACATATGAAAGGATGGGGTCTAAATTAGCTGTTCCCACTCAAGAAAGATCTTGAAAGCATTGTGGAAAGTTCTCTGAAAACATCTACTCAGTGTGCAGCAGCAGTCATAAAAGCTAACAAAATGTTAGGAACCATTAGGAAAGAGAGATAATAAGACAGAAAATATAATGCCATTATATAAATCCATGGTATGCTCACAACTTGAATACTGCATACAGTTCTGGTCACCTCATCTCAAAAAAGATATACTACAATTGGAAAAGGTACAGAGAAGCACAACAAAAATTATTAGGGGTATGGAACAGCTTCCATATGAGGGAAGATTAAGAGGACATATTGTTCAGCTTAGAAAAGAGATGATGAAGGGGGAATAACAAAGGTCTATAAAATCATGACTGGAATGGAGAAAGCAAATAGGGAAGACTCATTTACCTCCTCACGTGACAAAAGATGGGGGGGGTCACCTGATGAAATTAATAGACAGAAGATTTAAAACAAACAAGACAATACTTTTCATACAACACACAGTCAACCTGTGAAACTCATTGCCAGGAAATGCTGCGAATGCCAAAAGTTTGACTGGGCTCAAAAAAGAATTAGATGAATTAATGGAGGATAGATCCATCAACGGCTATTAGACGCAACCCTATGCTCTGGCGTCTGATTGCCAGAAGATGGGACTGGATGACAGGGAACGGATCACTTGAAATTGTCCTGTTCTGTTCATTCCCTCTGAAGCATTGGCACTGGCCACTGTCAGAGACAGGATACTGGGCTAGATGGACCAATGGTCTGACCCAGCATAGCCCTTCTTATGTTCTCATATTTTTACTGTTGTCAAAAGTGCAGAGTCATTTATTAAATCATTGTTAGAGCTGACTGAGGTAAAGAACTAACCATCTCACTTTTTTTCTGTGACCTGTAAAAATGGCCAGCCCTAATGTCATATTTGGCAAGCACAAATTCCAGTTGTGCATGTTTTACTTCTCATTACAAATAATGTATTCTAACTTGTTTTACTTAGAAGTGCAATAGCCTTAAAAGCTTAAGCAAGCAAGCAAAGCCTCTAACTTTAGAATAAATGTAAACTATCATTTTCTGCCTATTTTGAAGACTCAAGACAAATTTTAAATTTAAATTGTTTTAAAAATTTGTCCTCATTTAATTTTTTTTAAATTACACACATTCCTAAGGTAATGGCCCCAATCCTGATCAATCTTACAAAAGTTTTACACCAGTGTCACTTACGTGAATTCAGTGGGGTTAAGTCCTGATTTAAAATTGAATAATAGAGATTCAAATCAGGCTCAATATCTGTGTCTCCTCAACTAATCTTGACTCTTTCTGCTATCCAAACATCAAGTATTACTTCAATACTTTGTGAACTCTTTTTATAGCATTCCCTCTTCAGACTGTTTATAACTGCTTTGTATCTTCAAATATAATTGCATGGTTTACCTGAGCCCTATGATGATAAAATATACACATAAGCTATCAAGCCACTTAGCATACATCCCAGGAATTTTTTCCAATCCCTAACTTAGCGAAAACCATTTAATAACAACCATGAATCTGACAAACATTTGTTTCTCTAAAAAACAGGCTGGAAGTAACAGTACAATCTGTCAGGCCAGACTCATGAAAGCAAAGTAGGGTTTGGTGATACTTCTACAATTTTAGAAATTAAAAGAATAAATACTATTATTGCTTTGTCATCTTTAAAAATTAAACTAATAGTTCAAAGAGCAAAGAGAATTGAATTTCAATTCGAATTGAAAACTGACAATTTGAGGGATAGAGATCACAATCTGATAGCTACTGAAGTTTCAGTTTTGTATGAATTACGCAAATTCAGTCTTGCATTCAATTTCCCCAGCTACAGACACGCAGACGTCCAACACAAAACCCACAACATTCAATCCCCCCAAAACTACTGGGATGCACCTTTTGGAGAACTGGCCTGTTGTCATTCTGGCTTTACACCATTTTCTCTGCAGTGACTTAAGTGAAGCTCTTCTTAATTGACTCGAGTGGAGAATCGGGCACCTGGCCTGAAAATCCTGCAGAAAGAGGATCTTCAGAAAATTCAAGGGACCCATTCCCAACATGAGCAAAATCATTGGCTCAGCTGTGTGGCCATGAGTCATTCTGTGACCTTACTGATGGGGATCAGAGTGTGCAGTAGAAGTTAATACTGCTCTTAGAAACATTTATTTCTCCTGTTTCAAGACATAAATTACTTATATTTAATTTTGTAGAGACCCATCCCACATACTATTAAATTGTATTGTAGTAGCGTCCAGTGGCTCCAGCAGGGATCCACTGTGCCAAATGCTGTACAAACAAAGGTATAAGAGACCATCACCCCCTCCAAAGAGTTCAAGGCAAAGCACACGCTTAAATCCATTCCCATTCAGAGCAGCACTTAAGCACATGTTCTCCCCGGCCTAATTTCTATTCAGTTTGTGCTTCCGCCTTCCTGGGATGCACAGGGACTCAGATCAATAATGCTGAATTTTAAAAGGAAGTGTGAGAATGGCTGCCTCTTATACACTAAGGCTAAAATTTTCAAAGGAGCCTAATAGGTGCCCAATTCGAAATCAAGGGGATTTTGGAGCCTGATTTCTGTATCCTACTTTGAAAGTTTCGGCCTAAAACTTGACAAAATACAACCTATCCCCATGTGATTCCGTCCATGAATTTAGGCCATTGGGAGAAAAACAACTTCACGTGCATGAAAATAATCCTGTATATCTGTATGACAGAGCTGCATTTCAAAAAGGGATTGTCTGCCGAGTGACAGCATGTAATCCCATTTGCAGCGGTGTCCATGCTTGGGTGTGTTAGCACACAGACATTCTGTACATTTTTGCCCATGGTAAAACCATTTTATGAACTCTGCCAGCTGGTACTGGGAGAGTTCCAAAAGGATTAAAACTTCAATCAAATGGAGGGCGAACATTGCAATAAAAATAATCAGAATTTCAAACTGCACAGAGTAGCAGCATCTACCCAGGGTTGCCGGGTGCCCTGTTTTTGTCTGGAATGCCCGGTCGAAAAGGGACCCTGGCGGCTCCAGACAGCACTGCCGGCCGGGCCGTTAAAAGTCCGGTCGGCAGCACAGCAGTGTTAAGGCAGGCTCCCGGTGGCTCCTGTAAGAAGCAGCATATCCCCCCTCCTGCTCATAGATGTAGGGGCAGCCAGGGGGCTCTGTGCTCTGCCTCCACCCCAAGCGCCAGCTCTGTAGCTCCCATTGGCTAAGAACCGGGGCCAATGGGAGCTGTGGGGCAGCGCCTGTGGATGCGGCAGCACATGGAGTTGCCTTGCTGTGCCTCCACATAGGAGCCGGAGTGGGGACATGCTGCTGCTGCTACTGGGAGCTGTCTGAGGAAAGTGCGGCCCAGAGCCTGCACCCCTGATCCCTCTCCTGCACTCTGAACCCCTCGGTCCCAACCTGGATCACCCTCCTGCACCCCAAACTCCTCATCCCCAGCTCCATCCCAGTGCCTGCACCCTCAGTTGGAGCCCTTAACCCCTCCCATGCCCCAACCTCCTGCCCCAGCCCTGATCCTCCTCCCACTCTCTGAACCAGTTGATCCCATCCTGAAGCACCTTCCTACACCCCAACCTCTCATCCCCAGCCCATGCCAGAGCCCGCACCCCCAGCCAGAGCCCTCATCACCTCCTACACCCCAACCCACTGAGCCAGCCCCGTGAAAATGAACGAGTAAGTGAGGGTGGGGAGACCAAGCGGCAGAGGGGGGGGATGGAGTGAGCCAAGGGCAGGACCTCGGAGAAGGGGCAGGGTCTCGGAGGAGAGGTGGGGCAGGATTGGGGCAAGGGTGTTTGGTTTTGTACAAGTAGAAAGTTGGCAACCCTACGTCTACCTCCCACCTGTCTATTCACACCAGTAAGAAAAATAGAAATAGGACATGGCCGGGATTCTGTGGATTTACCTGCTCATGAATATAGCAGTGCACTTGTAGACATAGCTACGTGAAGAGACAACATTCTGTATAATTTTAAAGGGTTTCTTGTTTGGCAAGCCACTGCTTCTTCCTATGATTCTGCTGAATCTCTGTCATACGTGGAAATGTAATTACAAAAGCTGCCAACTGGAATCTATTTGTTCATATAAAGATGAGGATTAAAGAAAATGTTTCATAGTTTAGAGTTCTATGTTTCAATTACAGTTATTGCCTGAGGAGGAGAGTTAAAAAAAAAAAAGGGGAGGGGTGGCTGATTTTTAAGAAGTGCTGATCACTTACAACTGAAGATCAAGTCAGTGCAAACTCTGGGGTGCTGAGCTCCCCTCAAAATTAGGCCCAGTATCTATCACAACTGCCACTTTGAGGTAGGGGATTTACTCTAACAGTGTCAGCCGAGTAACTTATTAACTAACTAACCTGAAAGTTAGCGATACCATTGTATGTCAGCATTGTTCATCAGTGGACTCGAGTAAGACACACTCCTAGGTCTCAGTCATACAGACCCATCCAGATGTACTGCTATACACACAGAAGGTCCCATTGACTTCAACTGGGCTCTGTGGTATCGGGGAATTAGTCAGTCTATTGGAAAGCTCTCCACTGACCAGCATGGCAAACAGCAACAAGCTGCTGTCAGTCTATACTGTATTGAAGCAGGAGGGGACAATGAGGAGAGGAAGTGATAGAAAAATGCTGAGGAAATCTTGCTGGTGACTTGAGAATGGCAGATCATGTGTAATGTTAATTAGAAAATGCCTGCAGGTTGCCCTTCTTAAGGAATGTTTGGGCTGGATATTGCTAGTTCTAATTAAGAACTGGTTAGCACAGTCACTGGATTTGCTCTGTCAAAGATACTAGACACATGAGTGAACAGCTCCCATCTTCACATGGTATTTAGACTTCTGAGCAGTATGATGGCTGAACAGTATAAGTTTTTAATGAAAACACACAATTTATGTAAATCAGCCACAGCTCTGAATTTCAAAATCACATTTTTTTCTAATTTATTTATTTTTCATTTGGCATGCATATTTAGTTTTTACAGAATTGAAGTATTTAGTTAAAATGTAGGAAGGATTTAATATTAAAATTAACTTTGGAAGTTTTCTGGTTTGCATTTTTGTATGTTAAGTTGAATTATAGTATTGCTAATAAGAATCTGAATGATAGTACTAATGAGAGTTTTAAATAATACTATTTTAAATCTTCAAACATTTATTCTTCACCACATCCTTGTGCAGTAGATAAATATTCTCATTTTACAGACTGAGGGACTGAGGCAGAAAAGTGAAGGCTCCTACATCAGCAAGGAACTTAAGCACATACTTAACTTTAAGCATGTAACTGCTTTCCCAGATCAGGGCCCAAGTGATTTACCAAAGTCAAAACTGGGATTAGTTAGCGTCCGAGATGTCTTATAATTGGGGAGTTCCAGGCTCCTATTATTATGCTTATACCATTAGACCACACATCCCTGTATGTTAAAATAATATCCAAATCTTTGTACTTTGTAGGTTACACCCACCTCTGTTTATAACCAAGACAGTCATTCTGTCATTAGCTTCTAGTTCAAATAATACAGAAGAGTATTAGCTAATCACTTAGTTATCTTATTGCATAAGAGAAATGTAAATAACTAAATATAGCCAGATATGAAAGACAAGCCTTTGGCGCTTGATGAATATGTTTTTAATATTATCCCTTCTCTAAAGATTATTGCAAAGATAGATTTGAGTTTGCACAAAGGAAGAACTCTCATTTGGTCTAAATAGCTGACAATACGTTTTATTTTCAATGCCTTGCTGTTTAATCCTTTAAGGCTGCAAGCAGTAATAGAACTGACCCTCTGATGATGCAGACTCTGGGTCTGTCCATTACAAGACTTTGAAAAAATAGATATCTCTTGAAACTAACAAGATGTTTGCTGTTGGGATACTGGCTCAGAATGTTCCAGTTTTTAGAAACAGAAATAAATGCCCAGAAATTAAATTACAGCACTGCTTCTACTATATTACCCAAAACTTGGCAGAGTTAATGGATTATCCTAATGAAAGCAATGAAGCCAATTTAATTTGGACTTTAGCATAAACATTGAATAATATTAACCTTATTGATAGCAAATATGGGGCTACATATAGCAAGCAGGACAAACTAGGCAAAATTTTCAAAAGGCTTAGGTCCCATGGGGACTTTCAATAAAACTCAGTCTCCAAAATCACTCTGCCTGTAAAATTTTACCCGCTACAATTATATTTGGAAAACTGCAGATACCATGGACCGTGAGTAGTCTTTCTGATTTGTAAGTTTGGCATTAAGGCTTTGTGTGTGTATTGGATCATACCCTCTGCAAAGTAGTGATCCCCAGCTTGGATGCATTCCACTTTAACTGAAATATGCAAAAGTTATTTTCAAGGTATGGTGCTAGGGACGTTAGGTTTTTCGAAAAACCTCTCTCAAAATATATGGCCATTTTTAAAAGTATCTTTACTCAGAGGCCACTGTTTGTTTTTACTATCTATGAATAATGTACTTTAATTTGGGTTTAAATATGATCTTGTAACTCTTTTGAGAATCAACTCAGTGAGGAAAAACTGTTCATATTTAAGCCATATTTTTGATTCATTTTAAACTTTTATTGGGGGAAACTGCCATTGTTGGCAAGTGTTGGACTGCCATTCTAATCAGATTTTTATTAATTATTATTATTAACAACACTTTGCACTTAAAAGGTTTCATGTGAGGGACTTAAGTACTTTACAAACATTGAACAAACATCTTGGGTAGTAGATAATTGAATAGTTGAACATTTACTATACAGGGAAATATTTTGCCAAAGCTGGGCAATTTGTATGCAATTACACAATGGTTTGCAATTCAATGCGATAATGCACAGACTTGATTTTTTGTTCAATTCTCAACACCTGATTATGCCTGATTTTTAACTATATGAAACCCACTGATTTAACAGGAGTTTGAAACTTCACCCTCCAATCAAGTCTGAAAATCTGCTGTTGAGCTGAATTGGGTTTGTCTTTTAAAAAGACACACACAAAAAATCAATTTGATTGATGTATATTGGTATCACTGACAAAGGTACACTACGCTGACCCTGTTTATTCTGATGCAACATTATTTTAATTTATATTCTCTAAGAGCTAAACTACATTTGATATGTAATACATTTGGATGTAGAACCTCAAAAGCAGGGGATGATCTCTCTCAGCTATGAATGAATTAACTTCAAAGCTTTTCAATAGTGTAGCAGTAGGAGTGCAGTGCTTGGGGGGAGATGAACGTACATTGGTAGTAGTCTTCCATCAAGGACCTCTGGAAATATATTGGGTCAAGAAACATGTTCTGCTGGTTTAAAATGTAGCTTAACTAGATCTATATCAATGCAATGGGAAAGCTAACATTTTATAGAGTGCCGTTTGTATGCGCAAACATAATATATTCTGATGAAAATAGGTATTTTAGCTATCAATCTAAAACATGGGGAAAGGCGCATGTATTACCAGTATATTTCTTACAAGTTTGTTGATCTTAATTAGCATATATTTGCCAAAGGGCCTTTTAAGAAGAAAATAAATCACTAAGGTGCTATAACAATTTTCTCTTTCCACAGACCAATTCCAGCACCATTAGAATTTAAATTGGAAAAAAAATATGCTCCGAGAATTATCTGAGTTAAACATCTAACCAGGAGAAAGGCTCTGCATAATAAACTGCACAGTGAAGGTAGCAAATCCATGGAGATACTATTCAATGCAAAATACTAACCTGTATTGGTGGATGAATAATGGTTTAGTATTGTAGGATAAAATATCAAGATGCAAAATTAAGTGTATTTTATAAGTAAGTATAAATATCAGAGTACTTAGGGCTCATTTCAGAGGATGGTATATGATTTTTAAACCAACATCTAAAGAAATCTCCAGAAAAAATCACCCTTTTTAATATAAGAAAGGGAGCAATTGCACAAAAGAAAATGATAGAATGTTTTCACACATATAATTCTAGTCAATGAGTGAATGAGATGCTGCATGCTCAGCAATATGAAAGGCAATGGAAGCGCTCTGCTGTAAGACCTGCTAAGAGGGGATTCTAATCAAGACACATGAACACAAATTTATAGCCTGCCACCGCAGCTACCAGGTCTTCCTCCACCAGATAGCCTAATCCTTAAATGCCTCTCCCTCATCCCTAGTGAAGGGTTGCAGGGTTCCTCTATTCCTCCCTCAACAAAAAAGGAGAGCAGAGCATGCGGGATGTTGCTAGTTTATCAAAGGGCACTTTCAGAGACTGTCTCCTCTCAAGACGACAAAGGGGAAAAGAAGAAGACCAGCAGGGACATTCTTCACTCCCCTTTCCACACTTGAGGCCAGGAGAGATTAGGGCCTGACAATAGTTTCAGCTTCATTTCTGCTGAATTGTGAAAGGATTTACTTCCTTGCCAGGAGAACACACTCCATGTGGCTAGAAGCACATGAAGGTGAGCCCAGAGCCAATCTATTGCAGAGGCATTTGTAGTATGACAAATTTGCCATTAGGATTGGTTTCAGAAGCACAAAGCATCGCAATAGAAATCTGGCCCTACAATAAGGAGCACTGCAACAAGGCTTTGCTTCAATTCCTTACAGGGAGAGGAGAAAGCTGTGCTGTTCAGTTCCAGGACTTTGGTTTAGTTCAATCTGGTCATCACTGTGATCAGTTATAGGAACAAGAGGAGATTGTTTCTACTAATCAGACTGTGCACTACAGGAAAGAGTCCAGCTGAGTTGTTCTTCACTTATCTCTGGTTCAAGACATAAGGGTTTAGTCATAGGACATTCTCTATTCTCCACTCTCAGCTGCTCTGTAGCTATTTCCTCTTTTCTCCATTCTCCATCCCAGCTATTTCAGCTTCCATTCACAGTTAACCACACTGGCCTACAAGCACAACAGACAACTCCTATGTGAGGACCCTGTGAGTCTGACAAGTACCGCTTCAGCTGTCAGTAAGCCTCTTACATCACTTAGTACAGCACTAATAAGGAGACCACGTAAATTCTTGGTTATCACCATCAAGAAGAACTGTTACCATTAATTCTTAATAGGAATATAAAAAGGTATTCCAACAGAAGATCCAACATTCTGAAGTCTTAACACAAATCTTTGTGTTCAGTGCCATTTGTTCTCTGCCAGTGTACATCCTGCTGGGCATGAATAAGCCATAACAACTGCCAAAATGTAGGCTATGCAAAATATTGTCAAATACATAAATGGAAGTACTAAACAGAACTAGTGAGCATTGCTACTTGTTGCCATAAGCTTTAAAAAGTTCTCAAGCAGCATTTTTCTTCCCTTGCCTAATGTACATTTTGATTATTATTGATGGAGATATTTTTGTCTGTGTGTCACGAAATTAACAGTTACTGATATTTATCAATAAAAATTAAATCCTTTTAAGCCTACCTATAATGTAGTTGGATGTAATTTGCACTTTTTTATACACTGCTGGTGATATATCCTTTCTGATTATGTCCAGGAAGTGCATGGGTTTAACTATTTTCCTTAGTTACAGGTATCCATTTTCTAGGCAGCCTGCTGAAGGCACCATATTTCATGTCTCATAACACAAGCACTTCTGGGCTAGTATTCAACATGGGAAGAATCAAGTAATTTTTCTCTACTATTCCTTTTAAAATCTCTTTTCCCATTGTGGTAATGTGATTTTTTTTTCCGAGTGACATCCATTTAATTGAGCAGTAAATGCACTATAGAAGGACCCTTTAGAACTCTGCATTATGTAACCTGGAAGATGGAGCTATTGAATAGTTCAGAGACAGGTCTGAAAAATTTGATTTATGCTCCATCCCTAAATCCAATTAGCTACATGTAGTTACAGTCTACAGCAAATACATCTATAGAAAAGAGAATAGTCTGCTTAGAGGGCAAAGGGCATAGAAATGTTTGTGTCTGGAAAGAGAGAGTCTGTTTAAAGATCCCTAAGAATCCAATTAAAGTCAACAGAGAAATTACAAGTGGGAGTAAGATTACTGTGAGCAGACATCACAGTGATGGGACCATATGTGTGTGTATAGAAACTTCATTGAGGTGGAGCCTGTAATTTAGGGTAATACACAGTACAGGGATACTGTAGTTTCCCAAAACAGAAACTGTGTGTGTGTGTGTGTGTTTCTCTCTCTCTCACACACACACACACACTTCCATATACAAAGGTTTTGAATCTCTGTTTTAAGTATAAAACTCAACACAGTTTTAACTATGAAACTGCGACCACTGCTTCCGTAATACACGTATACATTTGTAGGCACACACACAAATATACTTAAAAGTTCCTACATTCTTGCAGCCATGTCTTGCATCTTCACCTGGATTTGGGAAGTTTTCCCTTTGTTTTGGTTTAATCTCTCCATGACACAGGTGAAAATACACAACACAGCTGAGAATGCAGGAGCTTGTTTGATGTCAGATAGAAATATTAGTTATTAGAGCCTCTCCGCATTCAGTCTTTACCAAAGTAACCCAGTGAACTGGCTAGAAAAAACATTTTCTGATATCTTTTTACATGTACATTTTCTGCCAACTACAATTGGCAATAGTCAAAGAAGGTGATGATAAATTGTTAATCTTTATGTTAAACATATTTAGACAAAAACAACTAAACTCTCAAAACATAACATACAGAATAGCTCATTACTGTACATTATAGAAAATAGATACATCAAGTCACTGTAACTAGTAATATCCTGGCTGCAGACCAGAATAATTGCAGGGAAGTAAAGAAAAATATATGCCACATACACCAAACAATTTCTGAAAGGAATAATCAGATATAAAGGTGCAACCTGTAGAAAGTCAATATTATCATTGAAATGGATAGCTTGATGTTGTGGGGGGAATAAAGCATCTTAACAATAGGATTCCATTCAAAGGTTTTTGCAATCTATGTGAGGTACTATGAACTGTCCGATTATATTTATGGTTCTAAAACTTTTCAGGATATTCGAACATAAGTAATCAAAGGAACAGTATGTTAATAAATATTTGACAAAGATTATACATGAAAGAGTGGATGCTATACAACAAATAGCACTATGACAGGGCAGCTAACTAATGCAAAAGCATCATTGCAATACTTTGCATTAGTATAATTCAGAATATAATATGCTTGCTAAATTACAAGACTATTATTCATAATCCTTTTGTAACAAAGTGACAGAATGAGATGAATAGCTACATCTGCTCTCATTACTGTTCAAACAGGCACAGTCCCTTTCAGAACACATTTCAATTGCAATCTATAATAGAGCACATGCTTTCTTTTTCTCTGAAATACCAACAGGTGTGATGAAGATGTACAAACTTGGAGTATCTTACTCATATCAAGAAATTAATACCAAGCAAACATATGGCCTGACATACACTTTTTGTAGGAAAACTAGCTGTTTCCTTTGTTCTAGTGGACTTCTCCAACTATTCTTTGGGAATACTTCATCTTAGTTTTAGGTCAATATCTGGAAACTACAAGATTTGATCAATTAAGCGTGTCAGTTTAGTAACAACAGACAATGGCAGAAAACTACCACTAAAAACAAACCTTTCAAAATTCAGGGGTCCTGCACATGCGTATCACAACATGTGGTATACCTTATCCAGTGCATCAAAAGTGCCCAACAACTATGTGGGTGACTCCAGCCAATCACTAAGCTCACAAATGAACTCACAGAAAAATGACAAAGACCCCATATCACCTGTGGATGAACACTTTCCAAAAAGTGATCATTCCATATCTGATCTTACAATACTCATCCTCAAAGGAACCCTGCATGCACCTTCAGAAGGCAAGCCTGGGAACTTAAATTCATGATGTTAGACACCACATATTATAGACTCAACAGGGACACTGGTTTCATGGCTCATTACAACAATTTGTAACACACACCTGCCAGCTAACCCTTAATGGCCCACTTCAAACTCCTATTGCCTAACAATCTAACCCTTATTGCCCACTCCATTTCGATGGCCTCCTACAACATGCATTACCCCTCATGCTTAACAATCTGCCCCAACTTGTATTTAACTTATTCTGATTTCCTTCCCAAGACTGAAGAAGAGCTCTGTGTATAACTTACACCTTCCACCAACAGAAGTTGATCCAATAAAAGATACTGCCTCACCCATCTTGTCTCACTGCAGAGAAAAGCATGAGAGAAAACTCCTCTTCTTAGGAAAAAAAGCATTTGCCATACCCCTTCCATTGCAAAATATGATGCATGGCAGAATACAGAATACTGCAATCACTTTATATTTTTGAAGGTCCTCTTGCATGACACTTTTATCTAGATCCCAGTTTCCTCAATTACTTTAAGATACAGCATGCTACAATTAATACATATATGTGTTAATAACAGGAAACATTAATTCTAGATAGTCACCTGAAGGTCTTGAAGAAGTTCAAGAAACACTGGAACCTCTGACCTTCAAAACTGGGTTGAAAGCCTCACAAGGGAGACGATGCAGCTCTACCCCTTATTCCTCATCCCACTCCTCTGTGGACAAGAAAGCCCAGATACTATGGCCCTCAGGCACGAGAGTAATAAGTGAGGTGTGTGTATACATACACCTAGAGTATAGACAGACAGCAGCAGAGCAGTCACACAGGCTATTGCAGTCCTGAGTGGTTTTCCCACTGCTCCTTAGTTTGTGGAGAAAAGTCCCAGTGCACAGCATAATTCTTTCAGCTCCTGTACTGAGATCAGAATTCCATCCAGCTAGTCTAGTGCAGCATAGCTTTGTTTAGTGCAAGTTTTCAAATAAGCCTGAGAAGTACTGGGTTAAATATAAGCCTATGGTATGTACACTGGGAACTCTCTAACAATGCAGGTTTAGCATTTCACTATAATAGGAGAGTACTACTCAGGCCAATGACCCCCTCTCTTCACCTCCAGATTGATGGTTTGACAGCTGCCCTCTTGGCTGATGCGTAGGGGACTGAATCAGGGACCGAATCAGGGACCTTCCAAAACTAAAAGCATGAGCTGCTACAGCTTGAGCTAAAGTGCCAAGAGAATCTATACATTGCGGTTGTGACAATTAATATCCTCTGTGGATTGGCCCAGAAGGGGACCTGTAACACACGCACACCAGTGGGTTATAGTGACAACCTTGGCAGCTGAAGTAGCCTCTGGATGGCCATGCCTTCACTCCCAGTGGGAAACAGCTCCAGCACAAATGCCCCTGCTCCTGTATTCTTCCACTGGGACCAGCTGCTATAAAAATAGGAGTCCGGCATTCTTCACCACTCCTCCACAATAGTTACAACTCTTCCCCTATTTTTCAGCCAGGGAGGAGGAGAAGAATGGTGATTATTCTTTTGGAACACAGAATTTAACAACTGCTTGGTAATAACTGATGCATTCCAAGGAAATTAGCTAAGTACAACACCGATACAATGAAATGAAATTTCATTATAATAAAAACTATAAAAAAAAAAGCCAAGTTGTTCACTGAAAAGCAGAGATGCAATTCTGGACTTTAACTCTGTTCTGAATACAGTTTTATGTATGAACACATCTAGAAATATGTTGTGTTTGCATTTTAAATAACATGACTTTAAACAGGACTTTGCAACAAAGGTAGCCAAGAAAGTGTGTTGCTACATCTACTCTAGGTGTAAAGTCCTGTTTAACATCAAGTTAGAACATATTAGCCCCATGACAGAGTTGCCTATAAGAAGGTTTCATTGTATATTTCACGTGAGGAATATGTAAACAAATGGACATTTGGTTCCCAGTTATTTCAATTGTTCTAGTTAAAAGGTATATGGTCTTCCCATATTTTTTATTGAAAGTACCATGGTGTGATCTGAATTGCCAACAAAATCGCAGCTTCACTTTATCTACTTTGGATGCGATGATTTCCTGAGAAATTATACTCGGTACTATATTACCTCAGTGATTTTTCAACATCACGGTAATTTGACAGCAAAAAGCTTTCCAAAATCTGAACCAGTGTTCTGTTTTTCAGTTCTAAACATGGACAGTGTTACTTCACTTGTAATGCTGTACATGCTACACTTCTTCTATTGGCTATATGAAACAGGAGATTTTTTTTGCCAGACGGAACACTCCATGGAGAACTTAGTTTTCTTATCTAGGACAGGGGATTCGCCCACCACAAGCCCCCTATTTTTCTGATATGCACATCATGTCTTGCACATCAGGGCTGACTCCTCCTTCTGTAAGTTAATCAAAGTGCAAAATCAAGCCCTTGACCACATACAGTAAATGCAATATTAATGCACAGTTGGAATTTTAATAAGTTTGGACATGTGGAAGTGAAGGTTCCTATAGCAACATGAGATTTGGAACAGACTCAGCTGTGTTGTACCTACAATATAATATTTTCTACAAACATTTTTACAAGAAGCAGGAGTAAAGCAAAAAATGTTTTTTACATCTCACTAATTTATTATACATTTTTAAAAAGTCTTATTTCTCTTTTCCCACTTGCCCTAGAAATATGAGATATCAGATGCTCACTTCCCTTTCTGTGTAGGAGGACAGACATGCACAGTGATGTGATATACAAAGCTATAACCTGACCTCTACTACTTCCTCCCTCCAATCTAGGAGCAAGGGAATGGTAAGTCTCACTCTCAGTTTATAGCACCATTTGACATTACTCTACAGACTGGGGTTCTTCAGAAAGAAAAGGATTTGAGGATATTGTAGCTAATTTTATAAAGAAAAAATAGCAAGCAGGAAAAATGTTTCTAACAAATAAGGCTATGTGTTTATCTTTACACATCACAGAATAGTAATAAAGCACAAAAAATGTTTTTATCCTGTGCTCACCTTTATATATGTAATATACTCTTGTTTAAGTGTAATATGTTCCTGCTTTTGCTATTAAATGTTCACCATGAAGTAAGGTTTAGTATAGGATATGCAAAGTAGCTGAATTAATTTTTCTCTAGGAACTTAATTTTGCATTTGATATTTTTTATCTATTTTTACTATACTTTAATATCAGATTGATATAATATCAATATAAAATCACTTTAATATCAGATATGTTTTTTGCATTTAATTTCCTTGGCTTTAAAAAAAAAGAGGCTATGTGATTCATGCTTAAAATGTTTATATTTAAATAGCCCCAAAAACCTTTGAAGTCCACATCTCCATGAGGTCAACTGAACAGGAAAGGATGATACCTTATTGAGGTGAACAGATGCTACTGTTTGGCAGTGGAACGATTTCTGCAGGGCTAGTTTAACAGGGCAGCAGCACATCACACTGTATTAGAGCTAGGGGTGGTGTTGCTTACGCTTGCATTTTTATCCAGGTAGACCATTTCAATGAAGCACACACATTACACACTCCATGTAAACGGTCTTGCCTCAGAACAACAGTCCCTGTGCCCAGCAAGAATGGGAAGGAGAATACATACTTGTGGAGCCTCTTTAGGATCTATCATGACATCTTGGTGGATGCCTACTTAACATTCCTAGAAGTGATTTTCATAACTATTATTCGTTCAAGCAACGTTTTTCAAACTTGGCTGTGGACCACCCACTCCCTCCCCTCTCCCCCTAACACTATTTATACACTTTGTGTAAGTTTCAAAGTTTGCATGTCTGAGTCATTTATAGAGGGAAAGTGATTCTTTTATTATTTTTACAGTGAGAGCATGTACCTTTTTTCAGCCTGTAACAACTCAGCTATGGCTGAATGGATTTTCTGCACATTTAAACCTTGCAGCTAAATCCAGCATAGGTATTTTTAGTCCCGAAAGAGAAATGTTATGGAAGTTATAATCAAGTACAAAAAGATTATTATACTATGAGCAAAGGGAAACTGAATCAAGGGGTTTCATATTAAAACTTGTACCTGAAGGAGAAAATTAGATAAAAGCACTTCACATTAAACAGAAGCAATTACTCTTCGTTACTCACATTATAAAGGAACTATACTGTAATTTGTATGTACATTTGCTATACTACAAGGACTACTGGATTATTGTACTATCAGTATTTTGCGTGAATGACCCATATAATTAGATACTAGGATTTATAAAATCCCACTGAAACAGAACTGTGATACAACCTATTGAAACGCTGCCAGTTGAAGTAAAATTGTGTCCATCAGGAAACCAACAAAAAGAAGATGTTGGCTCTAAGTTTAATAATATATTTACACTGTTTGAAAGGTGTCAGACTTTCTGTCAGACTCCTACTAGAGCAAGAAGAGGGGAAACGTTAGATAAACCTGTGATAAAATTAGATAAAATGACACTGTACAGATCTAAGTGTCCACACTCAGTTTGTTCCTGAAACTCGTGAAGGAAACAACTGAGGTGTATGGTATGTGAAGGAAACTCTAGGAAGGCACATGGAGCATTGTCTATCCATACCAGAAGAAAGACTGGAGGTCATGTATGTGGTTTAATTAGGCCACAACTTCATTCACTTATAATATGTGGGAGTACCCAGCAACAAATTGTACAATGCAGGGAAGAGGGGGTAAGCTTCTCATTGGTCCAGACATAGGAGACCCAAACCCCCTTCCTCAGCTCCCTTAAGAAGACCAGGAAAAGAACAGGGGTCTGCTCCGCACTGACAAGATTTAGGAGTTCTTTCTTTCAAAATTCTTTTCCAGTCCAATTTACCCCATAGTCATATCCCTTCCATACAGAGGACATGCACTGGATGTTCTCCACAAGAAGGTGGCAGCAAAATACTTGGCTGCCTCCCGCATTCCCACTAGGTACCCAGATGTCCACAAATTCCCTCTTATTTTTAAACCAAGGTGAGCCTTATTTGCATGCAGTGTCTGCTCCCAGGCTGCCACAGAGTTGCAGTGGGTACAGCAGAGATGATAAAGATTTGCATAAACGGTTAGGTTAATACTTTCTCATGTCTCCAAGTTGAAATTCACGAATTCTCATACCTTGTCTGAAGCTGCACAATGGAACTATAATGCTTCAAAACATGTCTGGTTACATGTAGCAGAGCCTATACTCAAGTCCTCCCCACTTTCATATGGTGGTCACTTGTTGAAATAGACCCAAGTATTTCTTTGAAGTCTGGAGAGTGTTCATATCGAGGAGTTTGGACATGATCTGTCCCCTGGTAAGTTTCCCTAAGCAGTTACTAGTTCAGTTTTCAAAACTCTATCAAACCATTTGCTTTGGTGGTCCCTTAAGACAAATTTAACTATATAAAGTGTATGAAATTATGATACTATGAGGATCACTGGCTATGTCTTAAACCACTTTCCCCTTGAGCTGGCTCATACAAATACTGACCTCACAGTGTGTAGTTACCAAAGTGATTTTTCCACAGATAATATATAATAGCTAGACTAGTGCATATTTAAAAATAACATTTAAGTTTTTAGTGATGGTTAATGAGCAGAATATTCCTCAAAATATTCAGATTTACATGTTTAGTTCACACTGCAGGGTTAATAATTTAATTCATGTCAATGAATGTAAAGAAATACATCATGTGATATGGTAAACCCTCTCTGCATGGCTATCATGTTTACTGAGACTACAGTAACTCATTCTTGATCATACAAATTCAGCTCGGAAACTGATTTAGCAACATTTAGGCAAACTGGAGCCCCAATCCTACATTCTGTGTGTACCCCAGATGTGGATGTCACGTGACTTTATGGATTTCAATGGGAGCTTTGGTTTCCCAAGCAACGCATGGATCAAGCATTAAGAATTTAAAATACATCTGTCATACCTCTGCCTATTTTTCCCAGGTCCTGATACAGCAGGCATTTTCTCAGTTCCAGGTTATGGCATGTTACTCACAATTAACTTGATTAATAATCCCACTCTTTTCAAATGTGTGCATAAGATTGACAGAATCTGGCCCTCAATAAATGCACTTTCAATGGGAATACTATAAGAGTGAAGATTTGTAGGATCAGTCTCATAATATATTTATTTATGTTCTAGATCATCACAGTGTACAGCATTAGCATTTATCAAAGAAAACAGAATTACTTACTAGCTACAGTGGATTTTTTTCCATGGAGCACATTCCCTGGACATGGAGGTTTACATGCACCAATAACAGCTTAGCTCTCAGTATAATTAAATGCATTCTGCTGCAGTCACGATTCAGAATCTCCAGCCAAACTTTGAAAGAATTAAGATTAACACTCGAAAGGAATTTAACACAATGTTTTTAATAAAAAATATTTTGAAACAAATATTGACCATTTATAGCTTTACTGCCAGGCAGATTATTATATTATTATTATTATTATTAATTATTATTATTATTGCTGGTAGGGAGAGCAGGACATGACATTTTAATTAGCAGTCAAAAAACTTTAAAACATGAAATTATTCAAATTAATAAAAATGCGAAGGGGTTTTTAGATTGTGTTTGGATTTTCAAACCCATCCAAATTTAGGAAAGATTGTGGGGTTCACTCACTCCTCCAGTGTGAGCTCAGTTTAACTAGTGAACTCGCAAGAAATTGCAGAGCAGTCTCCAAAAAATTCTCTGATCCACATGGCATATCTTGACCAATATTCTGCTCTTCCAATGCATACAGAACTCCTAGTGACGACAAAATGACAGATTTGTGTCACCGATATTAATGGTAATACTGCCCATACGGAGAGAGCAGATTATCATAGTGGAGTATACTTCCTGCTGTAGGTCACAAAAGACAATTTTCTTATCTTAACTGAACGTATAAAATGTTAGTGCCCACTCTTAGATCACCACATTAGGTGATTTCAGATTTGTTAAGATTTCGAAAGCTGGAAGCCATGTATCATTGGGACTTATTTGATAGGATATAATTTAAAAAGTCAGTTAGGACATGAGAAAATAAAGAAGCCTGGACTGAAAAAGTGTTTGTGAAATAGTATATTAAAAGGGGAGGAAACTAAAACATTCAAGACTATTATACAATAAGAACCCAATTCTGATGTTAATGGCAGTAGATGGTGGTTATATGACAGAAAAAATTTAGTCCTAGATGCTAAATTGCCGTTTTAAACACTAAACTCCACTTTAAAAATATTTACACCCTATAAATTGCCATGTTTGCTATCTATATGATAAGATTCAAGGAGTGTCACTCTGTGTGTCATTCTGAAGCTTAAAATGGCTGTTGAGTCACTATGAAATGATAAGAACAGAATAGTTGACAGCTCTTTGTTTAGAATATCACCAAGTTGAATCATCACTGGGTTTTGCAGTCTGCTACTGTCCGATTCTTAAATTCTCAGCCACTTAGACATTGCAAATGACACCCAAGCAACAGCAAGGCACGTGTCTATGCCATTGCTGGGTAAGGAATCGTGTCCCTAGCCTCTGTTTGTCAGAGGGTGGAGATGGATGGCAGGAGAGAGATCACTTGATCATTACCTGTTAAGTTCACTCCCTCTGGGGCAATTGGTATTGGCCACTGTCGGTAGACAGGATTCTGGGCTGGATGGACCTTTGGTCTGACCCAGTATGGCCGTTCTTATGTTTTTATGCCAAGAGTCCAAGACCATTGTGATATCAGAAGTATATTCAGATCACTCCCCTTACTTTGCAGCTACTTTGCATGCAATAACTTTACTGGTTGTATGAGGGAGACTCTACAGATGGTGGATTATTTGGCATAACGGCCTCACCTGTGCAACCACATGGGCTGTCAGCAACTAGTTCTGCATTAACCGGCGTGCCTACAGGACGTAGTAGTACTAACACAATTATTAGAGCTGGTCATATTTTGTCTTAAATATGCTGTTTCATCAAAGCGGAAATATTTTGCAGAGATGTACTCATTTTGACAAGTTTTCGGACAGGAAGGTTTCTGTGGTCCTATGTGGCTTCTCTAGCCACTTTTGACAGACACCCGTGAATTGAAAACTTGACCTTTTTGATCCAAAAATAATCAGATGTTTTAAAACAATTCTATTTCGTAAAAATGTTTGAGAGCTTTTGTTGTCATTCCAATGCAAAACAAAAACAAATTTCAAAACCTCCGAAGTTATTGCAAAATGGAACGGCCACCCAACAGCCAGCTCTACTATCTATCAGGCAAATACTGTGCACTTACAGACAGCCTTACATCCAAGGACTTCAAATCACTAATGAACGAAGATTCAGCATTCCTATTAGAAATGTTATCTGTGTTTTACAGAAGGAAAAACTAATGCACAAGAGACCTACCTAAGCTCACTCAAGATTTCCAGAACAAAACCAGGAGTAGAACCCATAAGCCCAGATTCCCAGTTTTGCGTTTTAGCCACATGATCATCCTTCCCTTACCTTCAGGCAGTGGCATGCACATATGAAAGTATATGCTGCACGTATATGCAGCCTAATATAAACATTCTGCTGAAATTGAACACATACCATGTCACCAATCTATTTTGGGGATTTGCTTACATTTACAGTCAGAATAGCAGTGTATTGACATCAACAAACTAGGAATTCAGAAGTATTTCACGGGAGAGGGAGCGGCACTGAAATTCTCTCTCTGCGCCTTTCAGTACATTAATATGCAGACAAATGCTCACCTTCTCCCACTTCCGGTCCTTGTTCAGCACTATCACCACCAGCTTTGGGTGTGCCTGGTAGCCATCTTCTGTGAAGGACAAATCTTTACCTTCCCAAGTCACATTCATCATAAACCTAGGAGGAAAAAATAAAAGTTTAGTGAAAAATGAATGAGCTGGCCAACAGTTAACGAGCAAGCTAATTCATACATCAGAACAATACTGATGAAATACACACACATTAAATCCCATCACTGCTGTGAAAATCCTAGGTCTGCAGCTGGAGTCTCTGGGGCATTCCTTGAAGGGAAGAAAAAGCAAAGTACTATATACACATGACTTGCACTGCAGAGGTAGATGGTTATTTCCCACCTTGTTACTGGATTTGCTTTCATCAATTTATCATGATTTGGTTGAAGGTAGGTGAACAATAAAATACTCTGTGGTTATGATGTGTCCTCTTACTGCACAGGAGGAGTGTAGATGAAAACCGTCCAGTTGAACATAATTAAAATAAGCTCATACAGCTTTGTTATTAGACATTGTTTAGGCCAGGAAACAAACTGTTAGTTTGATTCTACATTTAACATTTGCTCATGCATCTATATTTTGTATCCTTAGCTGAAACTTCATTGTGATTTAATTAAACCTGTTACCAAGAGGAACTATATGCTCCATCTGTATTGATACTGATGTGATCATTAATCATATTTTATATTTGCTTATAAGGAAATATGCAAAAAATGTGACTCACCCATTTTATCTCCATTTACATCAATAAAAAAGAATACACTAGAGGAATGCTACCACCTTTCTGTTATACAGATCAATTTGAATGTCAGATCATGTTAACAAACATTTTATAGCAACTTAATATCATACCTTACTACGGCCTTCAAACCTGACCTGAACCTGATGGGTTGAGGTTGGATCAGGTCAAGCCTTGGACTGCAATAGGGTAGGCTCTCATCACCTCCTACAGTGGTTTTGTGCCCTGCTCCTGCTCACCCTGCTATCTTGTTGCACTGCGTGTGCTGCGTAGTGAGTGTCCTGATACGTCACAGTGAGGTGATGATGGCCGGCAGGAGTGGGTCATGAAGCCACTGTCACCCCTACCCCACAGGCAGGAGACAACCAGAGGCATGAGGAGCAGAAAGCCCCCACCAGGCCAAGTCCCAAGGATAAGGCGGAAGTGGCGCTGATACAGGTTCCAGAAGGAGCGTTGTGTCTGAAAAGGACTTGACACTCTCAGGTAGGGTTCAAAGTCAGCTGTTCCTGGGTCATTCTTGCGTCTGGATAGAGCTTTAAAATTAGGCCCAAACAGACCTCTATAGCTTACCCCATCTCCTATATTCTCTCTTTCCAATATCCTCTCCCTTATTCTCAACTTACTCCCTTTGCATTTATCTGTGTTTTGCATTTTGTTTGATTGGGCCAAGGTTCCCAAGCAATCCAGGTAACTCTGCATAACTGTCCTGTCATCATCATCACTTACCAATCTACCAATCTTTGCATCATCCATATATTTTATAAGCAGTGATTTTATATTTGCTTCCAGATCATTAGTGAATATGTTGAATACCATCAGGCCTAGTACCAATCTCTGTGGTGCACCCCATTCGGGGATTATTCCCCACTGAGAACTATTTTTTGACATCTGTCAGTAAGCCAATTCTTAACCCATTTAACATATGCTCTATTGATATCATAGTACTAATTTCTTTATCAGAGTGTTGTGCAGTTTTAACCAAAATGCATTACAAAAGTCTTAAGTATTTTAAATCTATGAAGTTATCTTTATCAATCAAACTTGCAGTCTCATCAAAGAGTGAGAGCGGGTTTATTTCGCAAGACCAATTTTCTGCAAATCCATGTTGACTGGCATAAATTATATCTATGTTTCTTAATTCTTAATCAATTGACTCCCACATCAGCTTTTCCACTATTTTGCCTGGATTGATGTCAGGCTAACCACCCTATAGTTACTTGTGTCATCTTGCTTGCCCTTTTTGAACACAGGCACTCTTCCAGTCTTTGAAAATGTTCCCCTTAATCCAAGATCTATTAAAGATGAACATCAGCAGGCCAGAGATCTCCTCAGCCAACTCTTTTTGGACTTTAAGGTACAAGTTATCTGGGCCTGTTGATTCAAAAGTGTTTATCACTAGTAGAGGTTCTCTAACATCTTCCTTAACTACTAATGGATTGGAAAATACTTCATCATTCTCAGATTACTCTTACCAAATACAGAACATAGTAATTTACTGACTGCTTCTGCCTTTTCTGCACCATCATTAACTATTTTACCATCTCCATCTAGTAATGAGCCTATAATCATTGCTAGCATTTCTTTTTTTCCTAATGTGCTTAAATGTCTCCTTATTGCCCTTAGCCTTCCAGACATGGATTTTTATCTCATGTCCGTAGCTTCCCATATCAGTTCTCTGCACTTTATAGCAGTCCGTATGAATCAGATGTTATCTATTTCCTCTTTCTCTGTTTGTTATATATTGCTTTTTATTTCTAATTGCTACCTTCATTTCACTACTGAACCAGGAAGGCCTTTTAAACAAAGTTGTCTCTCTTTCTTCATTGTGAAATCATAGCTTTCTAGCCATCTAATAAATTCTTCTTCAAGAGCTCTATATTTTATTTCACATCTTTTCTCTAAATGTTTCTGCCCAGTCAATTTTGCTCAGTTTTCCTCAGCTTTGGAAAATCAGCCCTTTTGAAGCACCAAGTACATACATTACAAACCTCTAGTGAAGAGATAATGTACAGCAATTAGAAAAGGCGTACTTGTGGCACCTTAGAGACTAACTCCTTTTCTTTTTGCGAATACAGACTAACACGGCTGTTACTCTGAAACCTGTACAGCAATTCTGACTGTTAAGCCCTCAACAACTTCAATACAAGTAAAATCTCTGTTTCCCCATTCTTATCTGTGCAGATCCCCAGCAACTGTAGAAATTGTATGTCTTTGCTGTGTAAAAACAGCGAGATTAAAACAGTGCATGCTTGAGGTGACCAGCACACTCTTCTCACCCACAGCACATCTCATGCAGAAGGGAAGACTGAATTGTGCCAGATGGTTTATATCTGGAAAGAGGCAGGGACAAGTCTACATAGAGAAGTTACTCAAATACAATTCATCTGGTACTTCTACCTACATGGGGCAAGGGCAAACATCAGAGGTTATCCTTCTCTTACCTTCCTCTTCTGTTATTCCTCAGACTCCTTCACTGGGTCTTGATTCATTCAATTAAAATTGTAAGATCTTTGGAGCATGTACCATACCTTCCTGATAGATATGCCAAACCCGTTGTCAAGGTTCCTCCCCTACTCTGAACTCTAGGGTACAGATGTGGGGACCTGCATGAGAACCTCCTAAGCTTACTTTTACCAGCTTAGGTTAAAACTTCCCCAAGGTACAAATTAATTTTATCTTTTGTCCTTGGAATAACCACTGCCACCACCAAACTCTGACTGGGTTTACTGGGAAACGTAGTTTGGACACATCTTTCCCCCCAAAATCCTCCCAACCCTTGCACCCCACTTCCTGGGAAAGGTTTGGTAAAAGTCCTCATCAATTTGCATAGGTGACCACAGACCCAAACCCTTGGATCTGAGAGCAATGAAAAAGCATTCAGTTTTCTTACAAGAAGACTTTTAATAGAAATAGAAGTAAATAGGAGTAAGGAATCACCCCTGTAAAATCAGGATGGTAGGTACCTTACAGGGTAATTAGATTCAAAACATAGAGAATCCCTCTAGGCAAAACCTTAAGTTACAAAAAAGACACACAGACAGAAATAGTCATTGTATTCAGCACAATTATTTTCTCAGCCATTTAAAGAAATCATAATCTAACGCATACCTAGCTAGATTACTTACTAAAAGTTCTAAGACTCCATTCCTGGTCTATCCCCGGCAAAGCAGCATACCAACAGACACAGACCCTTTGTTTCTCTCCCTCCTCCCAGCTTTTGAAAGTATCTTGTCTCCTCATTGGTCATTTTGGTCAGGTGCCAGCGAGGTTACCTTTAGCTTCTTAACCCTTTACAGGTGAGAGGATTTTTCCTCTGGCCAGGAGGGATTTTAAAAGGGTTTACCCTTCCCTTTACATTTATGACACCCGTAAAAAAAAAAACCAACAGAAATTGGGCTTGTTTTTGGCTTAATTGGCTTGTGAGTTGCTTTTTGGTTAGTTTTTGGCATGTAGCTTGTTTCTTGTTTGGCTTGTATCTTGTTGCTTCTTTTTTTATGATTGGCTCCCAGCAAGCGGGGGCGAGTCAGGGGTGCACAGCGGGCCCACCACAGTCCCAGACTGCACCCCAGGGGGATCTATTCACATAGAATGTTGAGGTTCTTTCAGATTGGCTTGTTTTGGCCTTGTTTTGAAATGGGATTAGCTTGATTTTTGGCTTATTTTGAAAGACGGAGTGCTTTTTTACCGCATGAAAGTTGGCAACTGTGCTTCGTGTTTGGAGAGGAGTTAATACAATGGGGCCTTAACCCTGCCTGAAGCCTTTGGGCAGTACCATAATGCAAACAAACAACAATCTGGCCCTGTGATTGGAGATGCACTCTATTACCACAGCACAACCTGTGGGGAGGACTGTCACACCACCTTAATCAGTATGAATCCTCCAAAACATAACATAGCAAAGCTGACATGTGCATTGGGGATGGTGGTCAGACATATCTGCCTTTGTAACAAAACTATGATAATATATTTTCATAACATACCATACAAGTTATGATCAGAGCTATACCTTAATCCATTCAAAGGATGTGCAACCATACATTGCCCCCCTTTTGATAAATTTCTAAATGCTGAATAATGGGACCAAGACTTACTATCATTATAAGACAACAACATACATCTGCTCAGTTTCACCCTATAGCATTGCCATTTGACACCCCTCTCCTGGACAGTAACCTATATGCTTGCAGTATTATTCATCTAGGTCTCAGCTATTAAAAATGTTTAAGGGACCTTTTCTCCAAATTCTCTATATAAAAATCAACTTCAAAACCAAACACAGAGGACAGGTATATTACTCTCCTATGCAATAATGGAAATAGTATATGTCATAACTTTTCCTATTCTGTAGGGGTTGGGTCAGATCCTTATTCCTGCTCCAGCCTGGGTAAGCCGAGTAAACTGGGCTGGAGCAGCACAAAGGAGAACTAAAAGCCCTGGTTCCAGATGAAGGAGGATTTCCCAACTCCTAACAGGCCTGACAAACTCACTACACATTGCTGTCACCGTATTTATCTATAAAGAATGTTGTCACACAGATCAAATGAAATCCAGTGACACACTGGTCATTAATATCATTGTGAGATGTATGTAGAGATGATACCTAAAAAGTTATGTGTATATACTGAAAATATATCCTGAGAGTCACAAAAGGGCATCCTTTAAAAATTGGAAGTCAAATCCTAGTGTGGAAAATAGAAAGGAGCATAAACTCTGGCAAGTCAAGTGTAAAAATATAAATATGCAGATGAAAAAGGATTTGAAGAGCAACTAGTGAAAGAAACGAAAAACTAACCTCACATTTTTATTTTAGTGCATCAGAAGTAGGAAACCTGCCAAATAATCAGTGGGGTCACTGAACAATCAAGGTGCTAAAGGATCACTCAAAGAAGACCAGGCTGTTGTGGAGAAGCTCAATATATTCTTTGCATCAGTCTTCACTGAAGAGGATGTGAGGGAGCTTCCCATACCTGAACCATTCTTTTTAGGTGACAAATCTGAGAAATTGTCCCAGATAGAGGTATCAATAGAGGTGGTTTTGGAACAAATTGACAAATTAAACAGTAATAAGCCACCAGGACCAGATTAAACTATTGCTGTAACCTATTGCTTAAATCAGCTTCTGTACCAGATGACTGGAGGATAGCTAATGTCATGACAATTTTTCAAAAAGCTCTAGGGTGATTCTGAAAATTACAGGCCTCTAAACCTAACTGTAGGTTGAAACTATAGTAAAGAACAGAATTATGAGACTTGTAGATGAACACAATATGTTGGGGAAGAATCAACATACCTTTTGTAAAGGGAAATCATGCCTCCCCAATCTATTAGAATTCTTCGAGGAAGTCAACAAACATGGGGACAAGGGTGATCCAGCTGATACAATGTACTTGGACTTTCAGAAAGCCTTTGACAAGGTACCCACTCCTGGAAGGGGGAAATAAAGATGGTGACCCGGCCGGAGGCCCAAGTCATGAAGAGGATGCTGTGGTACTTGGACTGAGGCGGGTCTGCAGTTGGAGAAGATGACGGGTGAGGCACCACCGGGAGAGGGGGCAGCAGCCAGCAGAGCTAATCCCTGTGGTGGCCAACAGGAGGTGCTGAGGCGAGCAGACCCCATCACCGCACCCCATCACCTGTTTGAACTCAATGCTAATAAAAAACAGGGACACGTGAAGGCAACAGGCACCAAAGAATAAACACTGTGAGGGTTACTGACCCTGGGGACAAAAACAGTGGCTTTGGGGGAATATAAAAGGGGAATACAAAAGGACACATCTTTATCCTTCACTGAGGAAGCAAAAAGAACAGCACTTTTTGCATTCATGAATGCTGCACCCTGGCCACGTGTGTTAGTTACACTGGGAGATTGCTTTAGATGAGAAATTGCTTTAGACAAGAATTTTAGCCTGTTAAAATTAAGTTTAGACTCTAAGAAGTGTGTTATACCTTTTGATTTACATGTAACCTATTCTTATTCTCCTTGCTCACTATCTCTTACATCTTAATCTTTTTTAATAAAGATATTTGTTTTCACTGTAAAAAGATTAAAGTGCTATGTTATAAAAGACCTGATCCTGAGTTGTTCCCGTTAATCTGTGCGTACACTGTCTCTTTGGTGTACTTGGTAATTACTGGGAGCGTTTACTGACAAGAGCTGGATACTGTGAGGAACTCGGGGGTTGGGGTGTACTTGCCACCAGCCTGCATGGAGACGGCGAAGTCTCCAGACAGCTGGAAGTCAGTGTTTGTGGGGAAGAGGCTGTTGGTTTCAGGGAGCTGAAGCACAGAAGACAGACAAGACTACTTCACGCTAAGGGTACGTAGTGGCAAGACACCTCACGACTTTGCGTACCCCTGGGAGTGTCACATGCTAACTCTTGTGAAAGCTACCACCAGCCTTGCCTTCACTAGGATTTGACCTTGTGGTAGCTAACACAAGGTAAGGACACTTACTTCCCTCCCTTCCCTCCCCCCCCGCACACACACACACAAAATAAAGACAAGACCTAAGGGGTACAGCACAAAAATCTCACCCAGGAAATTTAACAATTACTTTTCTTGACACACGTGCTGTCTTTCTAAAATTTTAGAATGAAGGTAACGTAGCCAATGCTCCCATGGGAAGCTCATTCTCTTATTTCTGAATCATCCTCCAGGATATATAATTTCTGATGGATCTTTCACTGATACCTTTAGGATAGGTCTGCATTGGATCTGGAGGTGTAATTTCCACCTCAGATATATATATACACACACACACACACACATCCTGGTTGAGCTAGTGAACTAAAAATAGCACTGTAGCCATGGCTGCATGGACAATGGTTAGCTGCCCTGAGTGTAATCCAGTCTGAAACCCTCGGTACATATGTAGCGTGCTTGCTGGTCTCACCCCTCATGCAGCCATGACTACTATTTTTAGCATGCTAGTTTGATCAGGGCTAGCAAAGGTATGTCTACTTGAGCTGGAAGTTATACCTTCAGCTCCGGTGTAGACATACCCTTAGGGTATGTCTACACTACGAAATTAGGTCGAATTTATAGAAGTCGGTTTTTTTGAAATCGGTTTTATATATTCGAGTGTGTGTGTCCCCACAGAAAATGCTCTAAGTGCATTAAGTGCATTAACTCGGCGGAGCGCTTCCACAGTACCGAGGCAAGCGTCGACTTCCGGAGCGTTGCACTGTGGGTAGTTATCCCACAGTTCCCGCAGTCTCTGCTGCCCATTGGAATTCTGGGTTGATATCCCAATGCCTGATGGGGCTAAAACATTGTCGCGGGTGGTTCTGGGTACATATCGTCAGGCCCCCGTTCCCACCCTCCCTCCCCCCGTGAAAGCAAGGGCAGACAATCATTTCGCGCCTTTTTTTCCTGAGTTACCTGTGCAGACGCCATACCACGGCAAGCATGGAGCCAGATCAGGTAACCGTCACCCTATGTCTCCTGGGTGCTGGCAGACGCGGTACGGCTTTGCTGCACAGTAGCAGCAACCCATTGCCTTCTGGCAGCAGACGGTGCAATACGATTGGTAGTCGTCCTCGTCGTGTCCGAGGTGCTCCTGGCCACGTTGGCTGGGAGCGCCTGGGCAGACATGGGCGCAGGGACTAAATTTGGAGTGACTTGACCAGGTCATTCTCTTTAGTCCTGCAGTCCTATTGAACAGTCTTATGGTGAGCGGGCAGGCGATACGGACTGCTAGCAGTCGTACTGTACCATCTTCTGCCAGGCAGGCAAGAGATGAGGATTGCTAGCAGTCGTATTGTACCATCTTCTGCCAGGCAGGCAAGAGATGAAGATGGCTAGCAGTCGTACTGTACCATCTTCTGCCAAGCAGCCATGAGATGTGGATGGCATGCAGTCCTTCTGCACCGTCTGCTGCCAGCCAAAGATGTAAAGGATAGATGGAGTGGGTCAGAACAAGAAATAGACCAGATTTGTTTTGTACTCATTTTCCTCCTCCCCTGTCTAGATCACACTGCAGTCAGTCACAGAGAAGGCGCAGCGAGGTTAATCTAGCCATGTATCAATCAGAGGCCAGGCTAACCTCCTTGTTCCAATAACAACGATAACTTTGGTGCACCATTTCTTATTGGAACCCTCCGTGCAGTCCTGCCTGAAATACTCCTTGATGTACAGGCACACCCTTTGTTGATTTTAGCTCCCTGAAGCCAACCCTGTAAGCCGTGTCGTCAGTCGCCCCTCCCTCCGTCAGAGCAACGGCAGACAATCGTTCCGCGCCTTTTTTCTGTGCGGACGCCATACCAAGGCAAGCATGGAGGCCGCTGAGCTCATTTTGGCAATTAGGAGCACATCAACCACCACACGCATTATCCAGCAGTATATGCAGCACCAGAACATGGCAACGCAATACCGGGCGAGGAGGCGACGTCAGCGCGGTCCCGTGAGTGATCAGGACATGGACACAGATTTCTCTGAAAGCATGGGCCCTGCCAATGCATGCATCATGGTGCTAATGGGGCAGGTTCATGCTGTGGAACGCCGATTCTGGGCTCGGGAAACAAGCACAGACTGGTGGGACCGCATAGTGTTGCAGGTCTGGGACAATTCCCAGTGGCTGCGAAACTTTCGCATGCGTAAGGGCACTTTCATGGAACTTTGTGACTTGCTTTCCCCTGCCCTGAAGCGCATGAATACCAGGATGAGAGCAGCCCTCACAGTTGAGAAGCGAGTGGCGATAGCCCTGTGGAAGTTTGCAACGCCAGACAGCTACCGGTCAGTTGGGAATCAATTTGGAGTGGGCAAATCTACTGTGGGGGCTGCTGTGATGCAAGTAGCTCACGCAATCAAAGATCTGCTGATATCAAGGGTAGTGACCCTGGGAAATGTGCAGGTCATAGTGGATGGCTTTGCTGCAATGGGATTCCCTAACTGTGGTGGGGCTATAGATGGAACCCATATCCCTATCTTGGCACCGGAGCACCAAGCCGCCGAGTACATAAACCGCAAGGGGTACTTTTCGATAGTGCTGCAAGCTCCGGTGGATCACAAGGGACGTTTCACCAACATCAACGTGGGATGGCCGGGAAAGGTGCATGACGCTCGCATCTTCAGGAACTCTGGTCTGTTTCAAAAGCTGCAGGAAGGGACTTTATTCCCAGACCAGAAAATAACTGTTGGGGATGTTGAAATGCCTATATGTATCCTTGGGGACCCAGCCTACCCCTTAATGCCATGGCTCATGAAGCCGTACACAGGCAGCCTGGACAGTGGTCAGGAGCTGTTCAACTACAGGCTGAGCAAGTGCAGAATGGTGGTAGAATGTGCATATGGACGTTTAAAGGCGCGCTGGCGCAGTTTACTGACTCGCTTAGACCTCAGCGAAACCAATATTCCCACTGTTATTACTGCTTGCTGTGTGCTCCACAATATCTGTGAGAGTAAGGGGGAGACGTTTATGGCGGGGTGGGAGGCTGAGGCAAATCGCCTAGCTGCTGGTTACGCGCAGCCAGACACCAGGGCGGTTAGAAGAGCACAGGAGGGCGCGGTACGCATCAGAGAAGCTTTGAAAACCAGTTTCATGACTGGCCAGGCTACGCTGTGAAAGTTCTGTTTGTTTCTCCTTGATGAAACCCCCCGCCCCTTGGTTCACTCTACTTCCCTGTAAGCTAACCACCCTCCCCTCCTCCCTTTAATCACCGCTTGCAGAGGCAATAAAGTCATTGCTGCTTCACAGTCATGCATTCGTTATTCATTCATCACACAAATAGGGAGATGACTACCAAGGTATCCCAGGAGGGGTGGTGGAGGAGGGAAGGAAAATGCCACACAGCACTTTAAAAGTTTACAACTTTAAAATTTATTGAATGCCAGCCTTCTTTTTTTTGGGCAATCCTCTGTGGTGGAGTGGCTGGTTGGCCGGAGGCCCCCCCACCGCGTTCTTGGGCGTCTGGGTGTGGAGGCTATGGAACTTGGGGAGGAGGGCGGTTGGTTACAGAGGGGCAGCAGTGGCAGTCTGTGCTCCAGCTGCCTTTGCTGCAGCTCAACCATACACTGGAGCATACTGGTTTGGTCCGCCAGCAGCCTCAGCATTGAATCCTGCCTCCTCTCATCACGCTGCCGCCACATTTGAGCTTCAGCCCTGTCTTCAGCCCGCCACTTACTCTCTTCAGCCCGCCACTTACTCTCTTCAGCCCGCCACCTCTCCTCCCGGTCATTTTGTGCTTTCCTGCACTCTGACATTATTTGCCTCCACGCATTCGTCTGTGCTCTGTCAGTGTGGGAGGACAGCATGAGCTCGGAGAACATTTCATCGCGAGTGCGTTTTTTTTTCTTTCTAAGCTTCACTAGCCTCTGGGAAGGAGAAGATCCTGTGATCATTGAAACACATGCAGCTGGTGGAGAAAAAAAAAGGGACAGCGGTATTTAAAAAGACACATTTTATAAAACAGTCGCTACACTCTTTCAGGGTAAACCTTGCTGTTAACATTACATACATAGCACATGTGCTTTCGTTACAAGGTCGCATTTTGCCTCCTCCCACCGCGTGACTACCCCCTCAACCTTCCCCCCTCCCTGTGGCTAACAGCGGCGAACATTTCTGTTCAGCCACAGGCAAACAGCCCAGCAGGAATGGGCTATACTGAGTGTCCCTGAAGAAAAGCACCCTATTTCAACCAGGTGACCATGAATTATATCTCACTCTCCTGAGGATAACACAGAGAGATAAAGAACGGATTTTGGTTGAATGCCAGCAAACATACACTGCAATGCTTTGTTCTACAGTGATTCCCGAGTATGTGTTACTGGCCTGGAGTGATAAAGTGTCCTACCATGAAGGACGAAATAAGGCTGCCCTCCCCAGAAACCTTTTGCAAAGGCTTTAGGACTACATCTAGGAGAACCGCAAATGCCAGGGCAAAGTAATCCTTTCACATGCTTGCTTTTAAACCATGTATAGCATTTTAAAAGGTACACTCACCAGAGGTCCCTTCTCCGCCTGCTGGGTCCAGGAGGCAGCCTTGGGTGGGTTCGGGGGGTACTGGCTCCAGGTCTAGGGTGAGAAACAGTTCCTGGCTGTCGGGAAAACCGGTTTCTCCGCTTGCTTGCTGTGAGCTATCTACAACCTCCTCCTCATCATCATCTTCTTCGTCCCCAAAACCTGCTTCTGTATTGCCTCCATCTCCATTGAAGAAGTCAAACAACACGGCTGGGGTAGTGGTGGCTGAACCCCCTAAAATGGCATGCAGCTCATCATAGAAGCGGCATGTTTGGGGCTCTGACCCAGAGCGGCTGTTCGCCTCTCTGGTTTTCTGGTAGGCTTGCCTCAGCTCCTTCAGTTTCACGCGGCACTGCTTCGGGTCCCTGTTATGGCCTCTGTCCGTCATGCCCTGGGAGATTTTCACAAAGGTTTTGGCATTTCGAAAACTGGAACGGAGTTCTGATAGCACGGATTCCTCTCCCCAAACAGCGATCAGATCCCGTACCTCCCATTCGGTCCATGCTGGAGCTCTTTTGCGATTCTGGGACTCCATCATGGTCACCTGTGCTGATGAGCTCTGCATGGTCACCTGCAGCTTGCCACGCTGGCCAAACAGGAAATGAGATTCAAAAGTTTGTGGTTCTTTTCCTGTCTACCTGGCCAGTGCATCTGAGTTGAGAGTGCTGTCCAGAGCGGTCAGAATGGAGCACTCTGGGATAGCTCCCGGAGGCCAATACCATCGAATTGTGTCCACAGTACCCCAAATTCGAACTGGGAACGTCAATTTAAGCGCTAATCCACTTGTCAGGGGTGGAGTAAGGAAATCGATTTTAAGAGCCCTTTAAGTCGAAATAAAGGGCTTCACTGTGTGGACGGGTGCAGGTTTAAATCGATTTAACGTTGCTAAATTCAACCTAAAGTCCTAGTGTAGACCAGGGCATAGTGTATCTGATTGTAGTCCCTTTAGCTCATCCTATCTGTCTGATGCTATATATTGTTTATGTTTCATTTTAAACATATACCAACTCATCTGGGCACTTGTATAAATTTGAGCAATATAAAATTTATATAATTAATGTTGAGTAAAAAAACCCATGCACTCCTCATATAACAGATGAGTATAAATACACCCTCTCCCCCCAGATGCTTCAAGCAAAAGCACGAGTAAACCGATGGGACAGCATCTTTGCACTAGGACTTCAAAGATCAATATCAGATTCTGGAATGAGGAAGCCAGCAAAGTAAGTAGAACATCAATGCAGTGTACTCCTTATAGCCTTGCTTCCTCAAGCAATCAGTTGCTGCTTTCTCCACCAGTGATCCAAAGGGTCACTAGGTACTATACATTACAATAAGCCATCCTGGAAATCACAATGCCTCAAGTTATTTTAGCAGGTTCCACGAGAGAGAGAGAGAGAGAGATGTTCTTAATTGCCACATCAATTACAGATTGATAAGCATCACCTGGGGCTTCAAACATATCTGTATATTGTGAAACTCCTTTAGGAAAGTTGGGTATACCTCCTTTATAACAGGGGCGGGCATCATTCCCATTCCATCAAACTTTATTGATGCTTCCTCCATCTACATAATCTCTAAGATTATTAGGACTGAAACCAGATACCCTGCTATTATCCAGGTTCTTATTTAGGCCAAATAATTGGAAATGAAAGCAGACATTCTGCAACATCAGTAGTCAACAAAAGACATTTAAGCTATATGTTATCAGCATCCTGATGAGACTACAACCTAAACCACCAGCTCCACATATCCTCCAGCAGCTTCACATATGTGTTGAGCAGGAGTGACAAAAGTATGACCCGATGCAACCACACAGAGAAAGTTCTCAGGGCAGATGAGCAGTCACCCAACTCCACTCTGGGGTCCCTCAAAGGAAAAAGGGTGACTCCATTTATCAATGCCAGAATCCACAGACAATTTATTAAACTTCAGGTTGATTCTTCTGTAACTGTTAACTTGGAACAGATCTTTGTCCATCTCAAGGAGGTCAGACAATAAGACCAGCACAATTTTTAAAGCATATGGAGACCTGAACCTAAGACTGATATGGAATGAGAGGATTTGATGATTCCAGATATTGCCAGACATTCATCACCACAGCCATCTCATCAACCTTGCCAAAGAAGTTCAGGGTAAAGACCTGGAAACAGTAAGCCGCTCTGTCAAAATCATGAGATTTTCTGAGTAAAGGCCAAGAATAGGATTTTCCAAAGTGTCTGAGTAACAACGGAGCACAGGTCTCATTGAAAATAAATAATCCTTGCGCTCCTACGTCACTCAGACACTTTGGAAAATCCCACCAAAAATGAACATTTAGACACTCACATCCTACTTTGCCGAAGGGAGGCACTAACAATGGATCAATACGTCTTGGCTAGATTTGACCATGTCTTATTACGTTTAAGTGAAATTAGCGATTGTGAAAGATACCAAATGTACACCCCTAGTGACTGAAGTCATGTATTTACCCACAGAGGACTCACAGTATGAGCAGTGAGGCTCACACTGCTTTGCTCCTAATGAAAGTGTCAGAACTAGCTTCTCAGGAAGGCTCTGAGTTGATTACTGCACAAGAGGTTGATCTGCTACACAACGTGGTGTTCTGTCAAGGTGGAACTCACCTCACTGTTAAAAGAGGTGGTTTCTGACACTTCAGTGTTTCAGTCTTTTTAATATTTCATCCCCAACTGGCCAAACGTTATACCCAAAGCACTGGGAGAAGCACTTCAAAAGGGAATAGAATAAAAATAAATCTGTTGGGTGCCACTTATGAGGAATGTTTGAAGAGCACCAGCCAAGAGACCCCAGGAAAGTGATCTATAAAAAAAATATTCTAGCTCTTTACAGACAGATGACAGGAAACAGGGCACTAGCCTAAATTCAAGGTAGTGCAGAAACAGACTCACTACAACCTACCTACATTACAGGTTGATAGTTTTGGCATCCCTCACTGGCTTCAGTGTCCCCCTTGCCAGGTTTCAGATCTCAGGCTCTAATCTGAGCAAGAGCATTTACACTGCAGAGTTTAGCCCCATAGCACAAGCCTGAGTCAGCTGACACAGGCTCTGAGACTTTCTTTTTTTTGTCGGAGAAGGGGGCAGCCACCATGCAGACATATTGAGAACAAATTGCTTCCCCTGTGCCAGGGTCAGTAAAGGAGGTGAGAGCCATTTTTACTGCTGCTGAGAGCACAAATGCTGGCAAGAGACTGAGCTATTACAATCTGCAGGCCAGGCTAACTTGGATTGTAATAATATCCAATTCCCAATGTTGTGCCAGCTCAGTGGTTGGATGGGAGACCACCAAAAGCAAAGTGTTGCAGGAAAGGTTGGTTCAATAGTCGATGCTCTTCTGTCAAGTCTCACAGAATCACATCCCCACATTGTTGTGAATGCCTGGGAGATTGCTATGGACCCTATGACACTTTTCACAAGAGGTGAACTATTACCCCCAGAGTCACAATTTGAGTAGTTTCATTCTGCTTTCCCAAGTTTACCCCAAATTTTCAGTTACGTAAGGTCATTCTTTATGAACTGAACTTTTGTGTAAACATGCACTAGGGAACTTTCAGTTTGTACCAGAAGGGTCTACACAGGCCAGTTAGTGCACAACACATTTGTGTGCTATAGAATTCACAACTCACTGGTCTGCATTACTGTACCATGAAGACAAGTCCTCAGTCTTTAACTTGGGCAACCATTTAAAGTATCTCTGAGCTGGATCCTGGTTCTACTGAAGTTAGTAGGAGTTTTGCCATTGATTTTTGATAGTAACAGGAATGGGTTCATTGTATGTAAATATATTGGGTCTTCCAATATTTGTGACTTCATATACATTTTTGTGTGAATGAATGGCCAGATGCCACTGGAAGGGACACCATATAATGTCTTTAATAAATAAATTCAGGAGGCTAAGGTGTGATTTTTGCTTTCGGGTTTGGAACAGCTGAGACAATAGCGTACTTCATTCCAGAAGAAGGTGAAAGCATCTCATATCTCTCAACAGTGAGCCTTGTGGAAATGGTGCCTGCTAGCCTCAAACTATGAATTTCAAAACTTCTGTCTTTAAGAGTCTTCTTATTGTAATTACAAGAGAAATTTGCTTTCATCTGTAGTTCAGAAAAGCAATACGGACATCTAGTGGCCAGTTGAGTTAATGACAGATAAGGCTTCTCATCCTCACCAAAAGAATACACAGGGCCATGAATACATGACAAGAACCATAATGTAATTTCAGTTCTGCCTTATAATGAAATGTGAGTATGAGCAATGAATGACAGGTCACAGTGAGGAAGATGGTTATAGTCTAATCCAACAATTTGCAGTTCTGTTTGGTCTCCAGTCGCCCTAAAACTGACATTTGGAAATTCCTATTGCCTTCTTGCCAACATTAATTTTAACAGCCTGAGCTGTTTTAAAGAGGTACCACTGATCCCACACAGCTCAAGAAGAAAACTTGAATCTCAGAGTAATGCTCAGAGCATAATATGAATAGGACTTCTGAAGCTCATGTAACATCTACCTCCACAATAAATCATTGTCCTGGGAAGAACTAGTTTAGCAGGCAAGGGGTGAAAGTTATTACTAAAACAAGATATATCATTGCTAAACTAAACGTGAGCACTAATAGAATTCAATGGTGATTAGGAAATAGAATACATGTTCAAAGAGATGACGAGTCCTTAGGATCCCTTACTATCTGAACTTCAGCCACTAATTTCCTGGCCTCATCTTTCTGCCAACAAACTGATAAACTCAATAAATGTCACAGGTGCCATCAACTTGGACCACCATTTTTCATCTGCGCTCTCCCTCACTACCTAGTATTGCAATTCCAAAACAACTGCAGGCAATGCACAGAAAATGAGAGAGGGTGGAGGCTCAAAGAAATATGGATTTAATCAAAGTTTTTTTTCTTGGAAAAGAAGGAATTTCTAGATTTCAAAGTTGATCACATCTTACAGGAAACATGATGTCTGCCAATATTTCAGTTTCCTCCAACTAATATGAATCAGCCACTTTAATAATCAAGAAAGACAGCCTGTTTTGGTTTGGCATTCACCCAGTACTGAAGCTTATAAAACTTGGACCCACTCCCACTTTTTAATCTTTGTTTCTTCATTTAACTGAATCCATGAATTACTGAGCTTCCTTAATATGGTTTTATGTGAGACTTTTGTAATTCTGGAAATACTTATCAACAGGTACACCAGAAATATACATTATCAGAGAGACTTCTTAAAGAAGCAATTAAAAAGTAAGCTAATGAAACTCAGGGAACTGTATATGGCATACTACATAGACTGCACTGGGTATCATGTAAAACTCCAATGATCTACTTGTTTACTTTTAATTACTCTTTCCCTGTGTATTTAGCTTGATTTGTTTTAAGATCTGATGCATTTTCGGAATGTATCTCTTAACTACACACAACTATACACTTGGGAAGTTTTTTTTTTTTAAAAGGTCTTACAATATGGACATTTGTCTTTTCTTTCTTATTTCAAACCCTTCCGTGTGGTAAATAGGAAGTGTTCCCCTATGTCCTGGGTACATCTCGTCTGTGATATCCTGGTTCTGAGGGAGCTGTAGAATCCCAGGCCTGAGGCCAGCACAGGATGAATCCATTTTGGAAACAATGTGCTCAGTGGCTGTGAAAAAGGAGTGGCATGCCAACTATCTACGCCTCCTGCCAGCTGCTCCTTAAAGTGTTAGTTACATCAGCTCTGGAGAAGTCATTTTGCCCAGGATTGTACAAAATCAGCAGCAAAGAGTAGGACAGGATAAAAAAAGCTGAGGAGAACTGGACAAAGCTTGTAAAGGATGGCTCAGCATTCTAGCCTGCAACATCGGTCATTACAGGTTAGCAATAGTGCAGCATAACTCAGACTTTAAGGTCAGAAGAGACCATAATAATAATCTAGTCTGACCTCCTCGCATTGCAGGACACAGAACCTCACCCATCCATTCCTGTAATAGACCCCAACCTCTGGCTGAGTTACTGAAGTCCTCAAATCATTGTTTAAAGACTTCAAGTTACAGAGAATCCACCATTTACACTACTTTAAACCTGCAAATGATTCGTACCCCATGCTGCTGAGGAAGGTGAAAAAAAACCCAGAGTCTCTGCCCATCTGACCCAGGGAAAACTTCTTCCCAACCCCAAATACGGCTATCAGTTAGACCCTGAGCATGCGGGCAAGACCCAGCAGCCAGACGACACCAGAGAAAGAATTCTCTGTAATAACTCAGAGCCCTCCCAATCTAGTGTGCCATCATTGGTCATTGGAAATATTTGCTTCTAGCAGTCACAAACTTTAGAAATACAATAGGTTGTAGTGAGCCAACATTATTATTCATAATTCATGCTTTGCAAAAAATAGTGAACATTTTTTACATTAACTTTTTGCCATTTGGGGTAACTTTCCATCTCCAAACATAGCTTTTCCATGAAATCTGATTAAATATCTTTTTTCATATACCAAAAAGCAAGAACGCGCCAATTTTAAATGTTGCATTTCAATGCCAGCTTCAGGTGCATTTGTGCCAAATTCTGGGGAAAAGAGGCACATATTTAAGTTGCAAAAAGTGGCAATTCGTCTGTAAAATGGGACTCCTTTTAAATTCCTAAAGAACCTTTTGTTGTGGCTCTTTCATACTCTCGGTCATCTACGCTGACCTAATTTGGCACAGAAATGTGTTGTTTACATTTTGAGTAATTATAAAAACACACTACCTCTACTAGCCAGCCAGCACCAATGATACGCCACTATCCAGTGGGGTCTTAGCTGGATGAGTGGTGTGACATGCAACTCCTGTTGGGCTGGTGGAATATGACAGAGTTCCATTAACACCACTCTTCAGAGAGCATTGGGGGCAACTAGATTGTGTGCATTAATCAAAGATGCTAATATAGCTTGCAGTGTTTAAAATAGGCTCTTCAGTAGCGATCTACACTTGCCACACAATGATACACCAATCAGATCGGTTAATTACTATGCCATGATTGCCAATCAGGAGCCATCATCCATGCAGAAACAAACTAGAGAAAGTTAAGAACTATTTGATCATCTAATCCATCCCCTGCCATCAGGGAATGGTTCACTGCAGTGTATTTCTCAGGCATTTATTTGGTTAAGATATAATTTTTTCACATCACCGAGTGTACCCTGGAAGTGGGTTGTTTAAAATTATGTTGGTAGGACTGGCAGCCTGGCACTCATTTGAGGGCCTTCATCTATGCAACTAGTACTCTCTGAAGATCTGCCAGAAGCCAGATTTGATTATCTTCAGTCACACCTTAAGGCTCACGTCCTCATAAATGCTTTTAATTAATGAACCATCACTGCAGAAGAATAGTGGTTTCACTTGCCATTTGGATTCCTTTTAAAAAAAATCCATTATAAGACACGATGATGAATGCTGCCTTATAAAACTAATGGGATAGTATAGCATAGGTGATAGGAGAGAATTTACATAAGCAACTGTCATTCAAAAGGGATAATTATAGCCATCAAAAATGGCAACTTGTTCAGGCACTGGACTACTTGCCAAAAAATAGGATACTAAGCAGAAGATGTCAAGTATGCTGTCCATCTCTATAACTGTAAATAGAGATTGGAATTACTGACTCTTAAGCTATAGCCCGGTACCAAACACAGAGGGTAAAATTAATCATTGGTATAATCAATGGAAGTGAAATGGGTCCAATTCAACTGTCAAGGGAACTTCAGAAATGAAGTACGATGCATTATCAAGAAATTCTAGGATTTATCAGAAGAAAAAGGAGTGATTTTTTTCTTGTATTGACTGAAAATAAATGTATACCCAAATATGCTTTTATCATTCCATATTGATTTAGGACTGCACAGCAAGTGTCCTACTAGTGACAAAAACATTTTGCTCCAGACATAATCCGTTAAGTAATGAAACATTCTCAATCATGTAGTAAACTATGTTATATTTATTTATCCCAATTTTTGACAGAACTTGATGAAATAAGCAAATCCTCAGTAAACTGGCTGTCAAGAGATCTGTTGCGGCATACATGCATTACACAGACTTGTTAGATTATTCATCAAACCATTGTGTTCATGTAAAATTAGGATTGACTCAAATTCGAAAAGAAAAAAAGGAACTAATCTGGCATTGCTGGAAGCTGGAATCAAAGTACTGAACCAAATGAATTAATATCAGGGCTTGTTATATAAAAAGCCTTTCCCATGTAAGGAATGCATTGCTTTCACAGACAGGATGCATGTTGGCAACATCGATATGTCAGAGACAAGAGTGAAATCAGGGAATGAATGTGGGTAGAGGATCATATTGAAGACTAAGTTCCACTTGATTTAAAATTTTCAAAGAAGTTGTTAGATTGGTTTGTTTTTGTAAGCCACACTGTACAAACTAAAAAGAAAAGGAGTACTTGTGGCACCTTAGAGACTAACAAATTTATTTAATTTGCAAACTGGATAAAATTAACTTAGGCTTGAATAGAGACTGGGAGTGGATGGGTCATTACACAAAGTAAAACTATTTCCTCTTGTTTATTTCCCACCCCCCCCCCACTGTTCCTCAGATGTTCTTGTCAACTGCTGGAAATGGCCCACCTTGATTATCACTACAAAAGGTTCCCACACCCCACTCCTGCTGGTAAAAGCTCACCTTAAGTGATCACTCTCATTACAGTGTGTATGGTAACACCCATTGTTTCATGTTCTCTATGTATATAAATCTCCCCACCGTATTTTCCACTGAATGCATCCGATGAGGTGAGCTGTAGCTCACGAAAGCTTATGCTCAAATAAATTTATTAGTCTCTAAGGTGCCACAAGTATTCCTTTTCTTTTTGCGAATACAGACTAACACGGCTGCTACTCTGAAACCTGTACAAACTAAGTTAATCAAAACAGAAATAGACAGATATTTGTCAGTGTTTTGTTGGTCTGTTTATTGAATAAAGCCTCAAAGTTCTTTCAAGATGGCTCCACTTCGCCATGTATGTGCCTAATCTTACTAGTGACTTCAACTGGACTACTTACAGGAATAAGAGCTGTGTGTATAACCAGGGTTTGTAGAACGGTTTGAGGAAGAGCTCTGTGTGGCTCGAAGGCTTGTCTCTCTCACCAACAGAAGTTGGCCCACTAAAAGATATTACCTCACGTACCTCGTCTCTCTGAGGCTATGGAGGATCAGGTACTGTATTCCTAAGCACTGCTTTTCTCCAGACCAATGCCCTCTGCACCGCCTGAGCTCTGCATTGAAGCTCGATGAAGTAGAGTACAAGAATGACCACTCGTACTAGGCTTTGCACCAGCCCCCACATAAGCTAGTGAGGGGCCTGTGTACAGGACAGGGACAGGGCATAGAATCTGCATTTATACTGTGCAAGGAGTAAGCAGTAGCTGGGCACACTGCTCCAGACTCACACTTTGGCCACAGATTGGGATCAGAGGGAGATTCACTACCTACCCAGCAAAGCCACATAATCACTGTAGCTGTAAGTAGGTTCATACATTTCGCCCACACTTAGTAGTGTATCTGTAGATGCACCTCCAAACCTCTTTGCTATTCAGGAGTGAGGGCAAAGAATAGCAATTATGCTATGCTCATCAAGGAATACATCTGAGCTGATTGAAAAATGGGTAATATTTTGCAAAAAAAATTGTCCCTGATTTTTGTTCCAAAACTTTATACATTTTTACCCTACTAGAAAAACTCCAATGGCATGTATAAAAAAACCAACCAAAAAAACAACAACACATACACCTTTTTTATTTCATGGGAGGGCAGAATTTCTCATGATGATAGCAGGGGTTTTTGGGAGAGGGAGTTTTTGTTCAGATATCGTGTTAATACACTGCTAGCTCTAATTGTATTGTTATGTGAGTGACCATATTGTGTGTAATGGTATATCTGCCTTGGGAGATTATGGGGATATTGCAAGTGAGGAGGGAGCATTCCAACAGATCAGCCATTCTGTTTTTCTCAACTGCAGATTGTTACCTATGCTCCTAAATCTAATGCTACTCAAGGTAAACCTCTAGACATTAACTTGAAAAATATGTATGTTTCAACTACTCACTCTGAATTTTCCTTTACATTTTTTCCACATGGTGAGACACTCTAGGGGAAAGCCGATTTCTTCCCACATATATTAGAAATGGACATTGATCAGCTTATCCCAATAAATTCAAGCAAACCAGCATTTTTCCTGTGTCTAAAAAAGCCAACAGCAGCATCTTAGAGTTGCAGTGAAGGGGGGAGACAGCCTGTGTGTGCTCAAGAGAGATAAAATGCCTTCAGCCAGTGCGTTGCTCACAGGAGTCAAGGGGTAAAACATTGAGAGTTTTTCCTTTGTAATAGATTTCACTTCAAAACAGATTTTCTTTTAAAAAATCCAGAGCTTAAAGTGATCATCTGGATGCAAAAAATAGTGTGTAAAATGTTACCTATCTTCATTTACAAACGAACTACGTATAGTGAAGTGGGTTTAGAATACAATGCTAGGTTTCAAGCTGAATTTGACAGTGATGATAAAAGTGAGGGTCTAAAAGCCTCTTTTTTTTCTGCTTCTTTCCTGAGCTTGTTTACATTTAGCATCAGGTATTACCTCCGGTAGGGTTTTTTTCAAGATACAGTACTCCCCACTGAGTTCTCAGCTTTGGCGTTTGCAAGCTGTATCACGTGTGGAATTCACTGTTATGGTGAGACATTCAATACAGATCAGTAAGGCATGACATAGTGGACCTTAAGCCCTTCAACTGTTTACAGTAATTTTAGCCTTTCCCCCGTTCATCAATACTCCTTGTTTAAATCTGTCCTTTAATACTGCTTTCATGTATTTTTTTTAGTTTAAAATAGAACAAGGCAGCATGAAAGCCCTGAGTGCTAATCCTAGCTCAGACACTGGCTTGCTGTGTAGCCTTGGGCAATGCACTTAAATAGGTAACCTCCATTTTTCTGATGGTAAAAGTGAAGCACATTCAACTTATCTGCTGCACCACGGTACTAAAAGGGTTAATGTTTCCAAAGCACTATGGAAGTGCTAAGCATTTGTATATATTGATTCTGGAATTATACAGTAACTATTAATTGAGTACTCCAGCATAATTATTTTTTAAAAATATAAAAATGACTAATTCCAGGAACTACGTCAAGCAATTTCTTATTATTGTGACATTTCCTCTATAAATCGTAAATAGCACCCTCCCCACTCCCGTTATATTGTGAAATTTGGGAGAGAATGAATTGTCTTCCATACAGGAAAACTTATGCTCATGTTATAGGTAGACATGACTGCTTCCAACAGGAAAGTGGCTTTATTCACAGTCGTATATTACAGCTCCATCCACCAGTAATTTGCAGGTGCATTATGCATTACATACTGTAGGATCTCATGTTACAGCCTAATTGCATTGCGGAGATGCATACATTCCCCTTGTAGTCATACAGATTTAATGGCAGCACATGATCACACAGAGGAGGAATGCTAAATAGCTAGTTTCGCTCCAAAGCAGCCAGTGACTGAACAGGGGAAAATGTTTCAAAACATATCCAAGCTTTAAAACGGACTTCCACCTTGTACAGTGTTTTTTTTTTAATACAAGAGCTTTTAAAAGTGAAAGGGTATAACTGTGAAAGGTATTCAAGGCTGCAACATTCATGGAATTTGGGGTGCAGAGTTAACGCTGAATTTATATTTTCAGTGTAAGCTCTAATATTAAACTGTGTGATTTAGTGAGCACAGTGTCAGTAGTTTTTTGGGGATTTTTTAAAAAATGTTGACATATACTTAATATAAGAAGAAATCAAGAGCAATAAAAACTTGGTATAGAGATTACAGTGAATCTGACATTGATTCAGATTTGTTCTGTCTTAGAATAAATGATTTTGGAAACATATTGCCAGTAGCTATGTTGTAACAGGTTGTCACTGCATAGTTTTTTGAGTGTTCCTCCCTTCCCTCCTCTCTCCCACCCCCCCATCCCCCACTCCATGGAGGGGGGAATTCACAGATTTTTCTGCAGCAATTCTGCTGATTTTCCACAGTTCTTTCAGAGGCTCAGGGTGGGATGGAGGGAGCCAGGAGGAGGAAGCCTACCGCTTAGTGCAGCTCCTCACCAGGGCCACACGAATTATGGAATGTGGATATGAAGCAAGAAAAGCTCTACATGATACAGTATTTGGCATTTAACAGAAACTGCCGGCAATGACGTCTACATAGACGGCAGCAGCACCAAAGTGGAGCCGTTTTGAAAGGAAAAGCAGCTATTCCTGGATGCCATAATTTTACATACCAATTCTTAATATAAATACGCATGCCTATTCTACACTATATGAAAGCACAACTCAATCTCCTTTTCTCAACCCCACTTCACAATCTCTCCCAAATTTAATTACATTCTCTATCTGAAGCAACACAGATTCTGCAAGCAAAGTTAAAACCAGTTGACCATTAAAATAGCGTTGGAAAGTCATGCTAATTCAGTGAGCCTCCTGCAACACGGTTTTATAAACTCATTGCTATAGATGTTTTAGAAGTGAATTCTAACATGTTTCTGTGGTGGCCATCCATTAGGGGCCTTAGAAGACCCTGAAAAGCACATTTCCCCACTTCTGATAAGTTCACTCATTGACAACGGTCAGCCCTTTCACCTTTAGGAGACTCGAGTTTTAAATACCTTTAAGGATTCTTCTGTTTTCCACCATAAAAGGACAAATAGACACATTTTTTTGTTTTAAGGAAGTAAGTGTTGCCATCAATCCCCTCTGTCTTGCTCTAAATTTAGGTAGTATAGTAACTATTCACCACACTGTTTAGAATTAACCTTCTATATCCAGCATGCAGGCACTATAAATCTACTGCTGTGGGTCAGGATACTCCAGACTTAGAAGAGTTAGGTTTCTGTTCTTTGCTGAACTGTTCACCCAGTGCTATACTAATTTGAAATGAGTGACTTTGCATTACTGGGCTGGCATATGTTTTCTGATCCACAGCCAAAAGAAGCCAAAGCTCTGGGCTACAGATGCTGTAGCAAGCGACCATAGTGAATGAAAGTGGACATAAAGAAAATCTGTTCTCCACATCTGGAGGTTTACACATGCACCCTGTGTGACGTTGCTCTCCATATGTTTTATGGAAATATGCTTAGAAGTGTGAATATGATGTAATTGGAATATGCTTTATGCAAAAGGTCTCTTGTAAGTTATCATAAAAAAGGTTATAACCTACTGAATATATTCCTCCTATTTGTATGCATGTATCATTCTTGTATCTGAAGCTAGAAATATGAAGTTTAACTCTGAGGTCCTATTGTAATTATGCAAAGTGTGGTTTAATGGTGGTTTAATGGTGGTTTAAAATCTTGATGGCTCCCATTGACTAGGACAAAAGAGGCAGCCAGTCATGAGAAAACCCCTGCTTACCACCTGAGATGTCTGCTGGATCTAACAAAGACTGTACCAGGGGAAAGAATTGGTTCCAGACTAGGAAGGGATCTAGTCTGTGAAAGAAGCTTATTGGAACATCTTTGAGGGTGAGATATTACCTGTAATCAATTTCTTAATGTATTAGGCTGTGACTTGCATGTTTTCTTTTATTTTGCTTTGTGACGTACTTTGTTCTGTCTGTTATTACTTGAAACCACTTAAATTCTACTTTTTATACTTAATAAAATCATTTTTTGCTTATTAATAAACCCAGAGTAAATGATTAATACCTGGCCACAGTGGATGCAAATATTCTAATGTGAATGTACTGTGATACTGAGCAGCAGCCAAATTATAGGTCATACGGGCAATGCCCCTTTTACTGATTGACATTCCATTAGGTATCACACACACACACACACGGTATGCATCCGATGAAGTGAGCTGTAGCTCACGAAAGCTCATGCTCAAATAAATTGGTTAGTCTCTAAGGTGCCACAAGTCCTCCTTTTCTTTTTACACACACACAGTATTTCTGGAGAGGATTTCTAGTTGTGTGTGTGTGTGTGTGTGTGTGTCCTTTCTAAAGTTACTGTGTGTCAGGAGTCATAACTCTGGAAAAGAAAACGCAATATGGTATACCAGCAGGAATAAAAAGGAGAGAGAGAAAGAGAATGAGAATGATTTGAGTAGTGGATAAATGTATTACTTAATTCTATTTAAAATATAAGAGTGTATTGATTTCTCTCTCAAAACTATGTATTTCTATATACTATACCTATAAGTCACATTCATTATCAGCAAAAGAAAATAGCCACAATTTTGCATGCGTTACTGTATTTAGGAATTCTATACACATATTTCTCCTCTTTCTTTTCACATTTTCAAAATACTGGAGAAATTAGGAGGACCAGAACCTGGCTCCTTTCTCTGTTTGTGAATTATTCAGACTTCCATTTTTTACTATGTTGCCTGGTTATTTAGAAATTATTCAATGAATAGTTTATACAAAAATATTTCAGCCTCTAGAGTGCTTAAATTCTTTCCCATAAGCACGGCTTTGAATATTTTTTATTTGTGTTGTGTGATTGCCACTTAAATCACACGACATTCTTGCCGTTCCTTGACTGGACACTTCCCAAGCATACTTGCTCAAATACATCTTGGTACTCATCACAGCATCATTCATTACACAACCATGTAAGTACAGGTATTGAAGAATACAATATCCAATTACATATGCAGGGGAGACTTCAGGGAGGCAGAATGCAGTTAAGTGTGGTTATTAAAGGTTCTCTCACAAGTGGTCAGGACGTTGATTTACATTTACTCGAACCTCCCAATGCCCCTAAGACAAGACTAGAGAAGAGTTTATTGAAACTAAACAAACAGTTCCCGTTTGAAAAGTGACACATTATTGCGAGAATACTTCCATGTCAACTTGGGTTAATGCTGATGACTTTTTACATAAGTTTCCAAGGTAAAATACTTACAAGCAGAGGTAGCAAAAAACTACAATAGTAACAGACTTCTGTTCCTGTCTGTTATTAGTTGCCCAGATTACCCTGGACTTGTATAATTTCCTGCATCACCATTTTAACATAGAGTAAAAAGATGAACAAAGTATTAACTAATTAGAGTCCTCTAGGAGTTAATGGGAGTAACGCAAACTCAGTCAAGGCCTGCATAGTATTTTGGCAATTTCACCTCCACATTACATTTTTGAGAAATGATTAAAGACACAACAGATAATTAATTAATTTATCCCACCAACCCACTATGCTGAAACCAAATTTATGAAGGTACCAGATCCAAAGAGATGGTAGCTCTCTACTGCAAGGAGCAAGGCATCAGTTCCATGCATAGAATAGTACAAGTAACAACATACCAGACCTTTTTGTAGAAATCCCCTGGAAATCTCTGAAACAATAAATACAGCATATCTTTTATAAAGAGGCTGAAGGGATTAATAAAAAGTATTATTTTACTACAAGGAAATATATTGGTACTAATCTGAAAAAAATAATCTTCAAAACCATGTACAGTATAGGAAAAAAGTAGAACATCTTACTTGTGTAGTGTGTGAGATGGTCTATCAGTCTTCTCTAGTTGTCCATAGCAGCTGGTTTTTGCTTCTGGAATGAAGGAGTACTTTTCCAACATGGCTGATGCAGCTGTGCTGATAATCCCAAGAGCATCCCGCACCCGAGCTTCTAAACTATAGTCCCATTCATCATAGGATGCTGAAATTAGCCCTGAAGGAAATTCCTTGGGAGTGATTTCTGTGTTGCCACTAACCAGGCTGGGGACTATCCAGAAGAAATCATAGCCTGTAAGGCCTAGGGAACGGGCTTCATCAAGAATGTAAACAGCTTCATCCTTGGAACAATAAAGCAGGATAACAGATGAATGAATTTTCTTCAACTGAATCTGGGTCTTGGCATCCCCAATGGCAGTATCAAGTATGATCACATTCTGCATGTCCCAGCCCACAAAACTGTTTTCCACTGTGGTCTTGATGAAACTTATGAAGTCCTGGTATCCAGGAAAGGTGCTGGTCACCAAGGAAAAGACATGCCAGTCATAATCTTGCATCACTTTCAGCATGACAATGGCTTCCTGCTGGATAGACGCCCCAAACTGGAAGAATGTGGACATCACATCCTAGAATATGCAAAAGACAATGAAAGGTTACTATAATTGGACTGATGTGCAAAGAAGAGAGGGTGTCTGTGTCTTCTGTCCTCTTAAGGCCCATAATGGTTACCGCTCTAACTTTCAGTGACTGTACGAAGTTCAAAGAATCTTTTTTATATTTTACATATAACACAGCCAGGCAGATGTTGCTGTTTTCTTGTAGTCAGTAACACCAACCACCAGTAATTGCAATGGCTGATTAAATCTTTAGGAAAAATGACATGAGCATCTAGTTATCTACTTGGGAAATTTCTCAAAGCACTTGAAGGTAAAGGAAGTAAGTCAAACTAGTAGTTATAGATGAACCATATAGATCTCTACACTATTTGAATGAATTAACTCCACCATACTGATGTAGATTTACCAACTTTTATTGTGAAACAGTGTAGTCCAGCTGGATTATTAAACAAAAGGGAAGCATCTTTACTGCATATGCAGTATATGTATGAAGCAACACTGTACACACAGGCCTGACTTACAGAGGTGCAGAGCTACCACAAATCTAATTTATTTCAATGGGAGCTGTCAGCAGCTCTACAAATCAGACCCATTCTACTCACATACTCTGTATTCACTACTCATCACATTACATTCAGGTCACTCTGCCCATCTCAAATTAGAATCATATTACATCCAGTAATAAAATAATGACTAATGATTTATAATAATGATAACCTAGGAGTGTCTAGCAACATGTTCCAGTCCTCGTGAGATTAGTTAATGGAAGTAAATTTGAAGAATGGTCTTGCATTCTATAACTTGCATCTATGTGTGTTGTCCTAGCGAGCACAAAGGCATCCTTAATTTGCCATCGGACACTTTCCTTGAGTTTGCCTTGCTTAGGTGTATATTCTCAGTCACAACATTTGACACGTTCCATTTTCCTTATGTCTCCCTATTGTGTTTATGTCATCTAACAAAAATCCACTTTTGTCATCTAACAAAAGACATCCACTTATACCATGATACTTGTGTGTACTTTATAATAAGCTCTTTACAGGCTTCTAATATTTCATACATGGACAGGTCATTTGCTAAATTTCTATTTGGATTTTACACAAATTAAAATTACTAGATTATCAAAGCATACACCACCAGTTATATAATTTTACTTTATCCCCAGTAGTAACATCAGGACATATTTATTTCATTTTCAGACACTGATATTGTTCATAGACCATCATGTTGAAATATGTATCTTATTTTTTGAAGAATTTCAAGCATCGGCTGTTCAAGGCTTCTAACACTATCTCTAGAAAAGTGTCAGCCATTCCTCTAATGACTTTATTATTAATACAAACATATATCACAGTTCATCTCAAAGTGCCTTATGAATTCAGCTAAGAACTATTATCTCTATTTTACATATGGGGAAACTGCAGGAGAAAAGGAAGCAGATACATCTATGATCAAAGTCACACAGCAAGTTGGTGTTAGAATTGAAACTCAGGTCTGTTAATGCCCAGTTGTGTATTCTGTCCATTGAACTATACCAGCTTCATGCAGAGAACTCTCTGCACAGGTGTTTGAGTCTTGTTTGTTTGTTAAGGAGGCAAGCAGTGTTATTACTTTTAGAGCCTTAAGTACCCAACAGGAGGATTTTCTAGGGCTTAACCCCAATGGAAATCCTACCATAGAGTCAAACTATGAAAAAAACCAACTAGGGCAACAATGTGCGCATCACTGGTGCTAATTAAATCTTCTGCCTTAGCAGGTGTTGTCATGTCAAAAAGGGTATTGTGACTGCCAGTGCTAGCCTTCCAATAGATTTGGGTAATGTCCAGTGTGATGAATTAAGGACACTATGAGGCATATTGGGGAGAGAATTAAACATGGGACATTTTACTGCTGAACATTTATAGGAGCAATTCCCCAGGGACTCCAATTATAAATCTAAAAAACGTCTTCCTTTCAGGGATACTCACAGCTACATACAAACTGAGCACATTGAAAATATACTCAGAGACAGCATTTCACATCACTACACCAAAAGGAATTAAACATCCAAAACAATTTCCATTAATCTAATTTTACATTATTTCTCCAATACAAAGTAAATAACCAAGTGATTGACTATTTGGAGAAATATTACCAAACCGATAATTAAATCTAATGCACTCTCTTTGCTTTCTTGCTTTTCAGATTTCTAAACTGTGACTGATATATTCTTTTATCTGTGGTGTGCTCAGATGCAATGGCAAAAGGACCTACTATGCACAAATAAAACAGATAAATATTAGCACTTAGGATATGTAAATAGACTTGATTATGAAATCCATCACATCCTTTCACTGCATCCCTATGTACCACTCATGACTATAAGCATAATGGAATTGCTCCTCCAAGTGAAGGATCTGTGCAAAGGCCATTGCCTGCATAGACTCCAGGGGCACATCGGGGAACTCCAAAGAGCAAGGAGACTTACATGAACAGACTATCAGCCACAATACAGCTCAGAGAAACACTTACAAACGTGTCCCTTTCTAATGTGCACATATAGACGCTCAGAGCCCAAGCTACTGTCACAATCCCCTCCAGGGTCATGCATGCTTTCAGAAACACTGGGTAGCGACGTAACTAAAGGAATCTGGCAAGATGAGCGAAATGATTGAAATGAAGCTCTCTCCTTGAAGGATGATGTCTCTGAAATCACTTATTTAGAAAAGATACATTAGCATTTAATGGAGCTCTGGCAACATATTAAACTTTCTAAAGTTTGCCTACATATTGCAATTGAAACAGCCTTTTAACAAATTTTGACAATGACTTGACTTATCCACATATTACAAGCAAGCAATTTGCGATTAATACCATCCAATGGTCCAGCTGATTAAAACAATGATTAAGTGGACAAGACAGAACTTTGCTGCAGAGCATTTAGTGTGTTAGCATTAATGTTATGGACCAGATCCTCAGATACTCCATAGTCTTCACTGGTGATATGTTGATTTATACCAGCTAAGGATCTGGCCACATGTGCTCTGAATGATTTTTTGCCACTACCTTAAAATGGGAGCAGGAGCATGACCTAATAGCACAGTTAAAGAACAACTGGAGACTTACAGCTAAGGTTAGCAGCAAGATGGAAAGTTGCAGGCAGACACCTTTAAAAATTCAGTGGTATCTACAAGAAATATTTATGTGCATATAAGGAAAATATTCAGACATTACATGCACAGGGTTTATTTGGCAAAAGTGATCATTTTGGTGAAGCTGGGAAATTGAAGGCCCAATCCAACAGTCTGTAAACATGCAAAACTCCCCAAAGGGGAGGATCAGGTTCAAAAACACTTAAAATATTAATTTATGTTTTCTTTAAAGTTTTAAAATCATCATCACTGGTAAAAATGGTCATCGCTCCATTGACTTCACTGTGTATTCTTACTTCTTCTGGGGAAGAGTGAAAACATTTAGTCAGGTAAATGATGCAAATATTTATTTGCAATCTGCAATGGGATACTTTTCCTCTTTGTACCAGAATCAGAAGACGACAGTGACTGACACAAGAACAAATTAATTTACACCTGGCTGGGCAAGTTAAGCTTGTTTTGATCTTGCTTGTTTAGAAAGTGAGACAACGGGTTAGAAACCAGATTGTTACTCAAGATACGTGATTTAAGCACCAATCAAGAACATTAATTCTATTTAATGATGAAGTATATTATGAGATTAGGGATATAACTAAGGTCCTACCAAATTCATGGCCATGAAAAACACGTCATGGATCGTGAAATCTAGTCTCCCCCTGTGAAATCTGGTCTCTTGTGTGCCTTTACCCTATACTACATAGATTTCATGCGGAGATCAGTGTTTCTCAAATTGGGCGCCCTGACCCAAAAGGGAGTTGCAGGGGGGTTGCAAGGTTATTTTAGGGGGGTCATGGTATTGCCACCCTTACTTCTGCACTGTCTTCAGAGCTGGGAGGCCAGAGAGTGACTGCCGTTGTCCAGGTGCCCAGCTCTGAAGGCAGTGCCCCGCCAGCAGCAGCACAGAAGTAAGGGTGGCCATACCGCAACTCCCCCAACAATAACTTTGTGACTCCCTCCACAACTCCTTTTTTGGTCAGGATCCCTACAATTACAACACCATGAAATTTCAGATTTAAATAGCTGAAATCATGAAATATATGATATTTAAATCCCATTACGTGAAACTGACCAAAATGGACCATGAATTTGGTAAGGCCCTAGCTATAACCAAGATATTTGCTAATTATTTCTCTCTCCCCTCCCTACCCTGTAGGGAAAATCTTACAAGAAACTGCATAATTTTCTCTTATTTTGTGATCAGCACCTTTTTGTAATCATTTTGAAGATTTTATACTAGGTGTAGTAGACTTTACTCCTACTTTACAGTAATTTATCTCTGGTGGTAAAGACTTTCAGTAGACTATTTTAACTTTTCATGGAGAATGAACAACTGAAATTCAGAGAAGGGTATTCCTGAGCGTAAGTTGATTAGTTGAATATCAAAAGAAGGAAAATAAAATAATACTAGAGAAGTGTCAAAGGTGAGCAGATACTGTAGCTTATAGAACAGGGGTGGGGAAACTTTTTGGCCCAAGGGCCACATCGGGGTTGCGAAATGGTATGGAGGGCCAGGTAGGGAAGGCTGTGCCTATGCAAACAGCCTGGCCCCCGCTCCCTATCCGCCTCCTCCCACTTCCCCCCCCCAACTGTCCCCCTCAGATCCCCCGACTCATCCAACCCCCCCAATCCTTGTCTCTTGACCGCCCCCTCCCGGGACCCCCCGCCCCTATCCACCCCCCAGGACCCACCCCCAATCCAACCCTCCCTGCTCCCTATCCCCTGACTGCCCCGACCCCTATCCACACCCTGTCCCCTGACAGGCCCCCTGGGACTCCCGACCCATCCAACCCCACCCCAACTCCTTGTCCCCTGACGCCCCCTCCCGGGACCCCCCTCCCTAACTGCTCCCTCAGGACCTCATCCCCAAGCCAATCCCCCCACTCTCTGTCTCCTGACCACCCCACCCCGAACCTCCACCCCATCCAACCGCCCCCTGTCCCCTGACTGCCCCCCCGGGACCTCCTGCCCCTTATCCAACCCTCTCCCCCACCCTGTTACCATGCCACTCAGAGCAGCAGGACAGGATTATTGGGAAGCCTGGGGGGGTGCGCGGGTGCAAGTTGTGCTACTCACGCAGCAGCATAACTACAGGCGAGGAGGAACAGCAAGGGAGGGGCTGCGGGCTAGCTTCCCCGGCCAGGAGCCCAGGGGCTGGGCAGGACGGTCCTGCGGGCTGTAGTTTGCCCACCTCTGTTATGGAATGAACTTGACCTTCGCCCATTTCTTTCAAATATAAGGGGAGTGTAACTTTAGTTAATGTCAGAACTATATCATGATTTACTTTTGCTGTTTTAAAACTTTGCTCTGGGGAAAGGCCAAGTGAAGTCTGAAGATGGTAAGGAGTAGAAGTGTTCCCCACCCATGCCTTACAAATATATGCCACATCTTCTTTTATTACTTCAAGGAGTAAAGACCAGAGAAGCAGAATTTTTAAAAGCATGCTATATATAACTTAATCAAGCACATTCTGCTCAAAAATATAAAATTGCTGAACATAGCTTGGGCATTTTTGTGGGAGTATCAGTAATAGCTCAGTCAGAAACACCTCTGGATAAAATTCTAGTCCCAACACAGGCAAAACGTCCAGTGGGAGTTTGCAGAATTTGTTATATTTATTGAGTCTATAAGGACTAGTGCTTTCATAACATGGGTTCTTTTCATGTACTTAGCTAATTAACAATAATTAAAGGGATTTTGTAAAGTTTCATTTTACAGCACTTATTCAGCTTGAGTCTCCCTTGCTGCTCTGATTCAAGTTTGAAGTGAGTACTAATTTTTGTCATTAGTTTTATATATAAGCAGAAAAGCAAGCAACTAAAAAAACATGGTATGAGCGAGTGGGAAGAGTCGCTGCTGCACAGTGTACAATTCACTTTTCTCTGCTCCTTTATGTTTTTCCAATAAAGGAATCTAATGTATAAAGTTTGTAAGACACATCACCACCTTGAAACAATGTAAAACAATGTGAAACACCTCTTGCAGAGATATTTGTTTTGGCCACTGAACATGATAATGTTATTTTAATTGGTGCACACCTTCTGCATTTTCACACTGAACAGTCAGTGATTGCTCAGACAGTGGAAATTGTGGAGTCCAAGTTAGAGTTTCTGTTCAACTGAAAAGGCTAAGTGAAAAATACTTTGTGAACAAACATGAAAGATGGCTAAAAGAGAACATCAGGGAGTACACAGCCTGTGACTGAACTTGGTGACAGACACAGCCAGACTCATGTCAGATACATGGTGACCCAGCAATGATGGGCTTGGGAACTTGATGAGAGAGCATCACAAGGCTGCATCCTTCTACAGGATAATTTTCTACTCCCACTGCTGTAAGGTTGATTCAAGAGGACCAGCCTGCCTTTGTGAAGATCCTTACCTGGGATTTAGGAGGAGGCTGGATCTGTGAACTGTCTCAATACCTTGAGGAGGAAGTAAAGACCCTGAAGATATAAGTTGAGTGAAAGGGACTAGCCAGCTGACCCTTGCAGGTCCAAGAAAAAAAACTTGGAGAACTGACTGAGCCCTAAATTTTAGGAGGGGTTAAAGTCTACCAGGGCACCTCATCACATTCCTGAATGAAGGCAATTCCAAGTAGTAAGAGGGAGCTGGGTCTGGAACTCTTCAATATTTTCATTAATGATTTGGACAATGGAGAGCATGTTTATAAAATTTGTGGAGGATACTAAACTGGGAGGGGTTAAAAGCTCTTCGGAGGAGAGAATTAGAGTTCAAAATTACCTTGACAAATTGTAGAATTGGTGATTTGGGAAAGACAAGTACAAAGTAAGTCACTTAGGAAGGAAAATAGACAACTACAAAATGGGGAATAACTGGCTAGGTGGTAGTACTGCTGAGAAGTATCTGATGGTTATAGTGGATCACAAATTGAATATGAGTCAACAATGTGATACAACTGCAAAAAAACCTAATATCATTCTGGGGTGTATTAACAAGAGCGTTGTGTATAAGACCCACTATATATTATCTCACTCTGCTCAGCACTGGTGAGACCTCAGCTGGAGTCCTGTGTCCAGTTTTGGGCACTACTCTTTAGGAAAGGTTTTTACAAACTGGAGAGCGTCCAGAGGAGAGCAACAAAAATGATAAAAAGGTTTAGAAAACCTGACCTCTGAGGAAAGGTTAAAAAACTGGGCATGTCTTAAGAAAAGACGACTGAGGGGAGACCTGATAGCAGTCTTCAAATATGTTAGGGGCTGTTGTAAAGAGGATCACGATAAATTGTTTGCCATGTCCCCCCGAGATAGGATGAGAAATAATGGTCTTAATCTGCAGCAAGAGAGATTTAGTTGGAAATTAGGAAAATCTTTTTAACTATAAGGGTAGGTAAACTCTGGAATAAGCTTCCAAGGGAGGTTCTGGAATCCCCATTATTTCAGGTTTTTAAGAACATGAGGTTAGACAAACACCTGTCAGGGATGGTCTAGGTTTACCCGGTCCTGCTTTAGCACAGACTGCTGCACTTGATGACTTCAACTGGTCCCTTCCAGCCCTACATTTCTATGACTCTATGAAAATGAGACAAATTAATCAGTCCCTTTACAGCAGCTTCTTCTCTACTTCAAGCAGTATAGCCAACACCTCAACAAACTTCAGAGTTCGAGGACACAATTAAAATTTTGCACATTATATCCTTTGACTGATAACTTTTCAAACAGTTATTACAAATGATTGGAGTAAAGTTAATCCCAGTTCAAAAATTGAGAGGGCTGCTGCTATGAAGCTGCTCCAGCAAAAGAAAATACACTGCCATTGCCAGCTGTCTGCAGGGAATTAAAATGAGAATCTATTAGAATCCACATTCACAGATGTTCAGGCCCAAGAGGACCATTAGGATCTTCTAGATGCTAACAGAGACTATAGAATTCTTTAATAGAGTCAACAATATACCGCGTGAGTGAGGAATGGTATATACTATTTATTTGGATTTTCAAAAAGCCTCTGAATAAAGTCCCTCAGAAAATGGACCATCAGGTGAGAGTGAACGCTGTGTTGTGAATTAGAAACTATTTAAAAGATAGAAAACAGAGCATAGGGAATATGTGGCCAATTTTCAACATGGAAGGAGGTTAACAGCAATATGACCCTAGAGTTATACTGGGACCTGTGCTATTTAATACATTTATTCATGAATTGGAAAAGGGATTAAAAACTGAGGGACCAAACCTGCAAATTACAAAAGTATTTAAATTAGTCAAATCTCAAAAGGATTTTAAGGCACTTCAGGAGTAACAAAGCTAGGCAGCTAAACATAATGGCATATGAAGTTAAAAGCAGAGGAGTGAGAGGTATATTGGAAGGAATAGTTTGAACTACTCAGAGGTGTTGATGGGTTCTAAGTTAACATACATCTCAGGAGGGAGAGCTAGATATCACTGAAGATCATCCACTGACAATATCTATTCATTATGGAGCAATCAAGAAAGCAAACAAACTGTTAAGGAATACCGAAAAGGGGTGACATTAAAAAGTTTTAAGCATTATTCTCCATTATAGAAAAAATAGAAAGAGATTAACATTTGTACCCTCTTACTCTTCCCATTAGGGAAGCTAGAGCCTTACCCATTCATAAGAAGGGAAACATAAAAACCAGGGTAAAATAAATACACCGTGGAGACCAATTCTGTGCACTTTTCACAACATCTTATGTCGTGGAACAGAAAAGTTGTAGGAGGGATCTGTGCAGGTGCAGCTGCTACAGTGCTGCAGACAGTCAACTGTAAATGGGCACTTTCCAACTGCGGGCTGAAAAGCAGAAGCAGATGCTGCTACCACTGCACTTCATTAAAAGCTTTCAGAGTAGCAGCCGTGTTAGTCTGTATTCACAAAAAGAACAGGAGGACTTGTGGCACCTTAGAGACTAACCAATTTATGTGAGCATAAGCTTTCGTGGGCTCACTTCATCGGATGCATTCAGGGAAAAAGTGGTCTTAATTAATGAGCTCATGTACAACTAAGGGGAGGTTCAGTGTCACACCTACTGTTTTGGCCTAGAGCAACTAAGATCAATTAAATAAGAAAAAAAATATGCATGTGTGTCAAGAAATCCAGCACTCCTCCTGCTAACAATCTTGGTTAAACAAGTGTCCTTCTGTAGTATGCAGTGTCAGAGTGCCAGGCCACATAACAGCTGTAAATGAACTTCAAACTCATAAAGGGGCCTTAAAAGTAGACTGTTATCAGTATCTCAATAGACGTCCATCAATAGCTATTAGCCAGGATGGGCAAGGATGGTGTCCCTAGCTTCAGTTTGCCAGAAGCTGGGAATGGGCGACAGGGGATGGATCACTTGATGATACCTATTCTGTTCATTCTCTCTGGGGCACCTGGCATTGGCCACTGTCAGAAGACAGGATACTGGGCTAGATGGACCTTTGGTCTGACCCAGTATGGCCGTTCGTATGTTCTTATGATTTCCCAGAAGTACCAAGTACATCAAATTTTGCACCTCAAACTAGCTCAAGGCAAGAGAGTCTTTGATAATGTTTCATCTAATAAAATCTGACAATATGAATGTAACCGGTATGCTGAAGAACAACAGTGAAGTTATAATTTTTATACCAGTACCCACTGTGGAGCCTTGATTCATCATAGCCCAAAATATGAACTTCCTGAAGAAAAGCTTTGTTTTACGTAGTTGGAAAGCGGAATGAAGTCTTTGTAAAATATACATTCCATTATCCTGAGCTAAAGCATCCTCATGAGATGCAGAACTCTCACTTGGGAAGCTGAGGAGATAAAATTCAGACATACAGATACATAGCGATGACTCCGAAGTGTTGTAAGTGCCAAGATGAGACCTAACTAAGCACATGAAAGTTTGATGCTACAGTATGTGATGGATGGTAGGGAAGATAATTATAATGTAGAGATATGCAGATAAAAATATGCACTACCTGCATCTACTGAATACACCCACTCAGTCCCACACCTTTTCCTTGACAAATCAATGTTTCAGTGTTGACATCTCGTTTCAGGATGCATAGACTTGCACGGGCAAGACTTCTGAAAACAGTGTTGTCATACTTCAAGAGACCTTTCAGGCACTATACCCTTTGGGCAAATAGTACTCTGGGCAGAAGCATCTCTGCCCTACGTATATTCATGTTATTTAGAGCTTTATGTGCATAACAAGGATTTTTCAGCTATGAACTGTATCTATCTTATCAAGTTATTATTCTTCAGTTGAGGAAAGGTAAAATATACACAGGTGCGGTTCTTACTTCTAGCAAAAAATAGAAAAGTTCACCTACAATATGCAGGATGGATACATGACAAAAACAATGAAAGGAAGCTAGAAATGAACTCAAGCTGCCAAGCCTAGCTCACAATATTTTTCCATCACATTCATTATTTCTTTACTTACAAGGTTTAACAAAAAGTTCTAGGGAGGATTACAGATGTGATACTGGGTTGGATTTACGGTCTAGTAAATCCAATACTTTGTTTCCAATGGTGGACAAACGCTAAAAAGAAGATAACTCTTCTTAATGAGCTTAGCCAAATATTTGACACTGCACCCCTTTCAGGAGTCTGATTTATCTTACATATCCCCAAGTATCACCTCACTTAAAAACTACTTGCTTACAAAATCAGACATAAAATATGGAAGTGTCAGAGCACACTACGACTGAAAAATTGCTCGCTTTCTCATTTCTACCACATAATTGTAAAATAAATCAATTACAATATAAATATTGTACTTACATTTCAATGTATTGTACATAGAGCACTATAAACAAGTCATTATCTCAATGAAATTTTAGTTTGTACTGACTTTGCTAGTGCTTTTTACATAGCCTGTTGTAAAACTAGGCAAATATCTAGATGAGTTGATGTACCCCCTGGAAGACCTCTGCGTACCCCCAGAGCTACACGTACCATTGGGTGAGAACAACTGGAGTAGGGCATTTAGCTTCTAGAAACTATGAAACTCCAGGCCCAGGCCCTACATGACCGCTATACAGCCCCCTCTTGATCCCTTGACAACAGAGCTCCCTAAGGAACCATCATTCTAGCCCTCAAAAAGGAGGGTTCCACATTGCTTAAGAGCTAATACTGACTGAAGCCAGCTTAAAGTTAAAGCCGTTGCTGAGATGATGATGAACATACTGCACCCATTCCCAGCTATGGGACAACCCCTCCACACAAAGATCCTTTCACCCTGTCCCCATGAGCAGGTCCATCCCTTCTGCACAGAAAGAGGAAGATCCAGTTTACTAAAATGTATTATTCAACTTCATTCAATTATTTGTTATTCATGTAACTGAGAACAGGCGAGCTTGGAAAGCAGTCAAAGCAGCATCACAGAGAGTCTCCATCAAATGGTACCGGCTGCTGCTCGGTTCCTCTTCCAGGCGACTGTTTTCCAATGCTGTATTCAGCATGAAGCAAATTAAATTAAATTTGAAAAGCAAAAAACATTTAATCTTTAAAAATCCTAATGCCTTCGCCACTCATGTTCTGTCTACACTTCTAATATTCTCTAATGTGAAACTGCAGCCATCGTTCTGGGAGCTTTAGGAGATGTTTAAATTCTTTTTTAAACTAAAAGTTAATGAAGCAAGATCAGTGGTTTTTCTCAGGGGACAAGCATCCATCACCACAACGTGAATATCAGCCTTGTTGGAAGTCTCAGTGAAATGACAAATATTTAAATGGACAGAGAAAAGCTGCTTCTGCTCATGTGTGTCCATCAGACCACAGATGGCCACTCTAAGTTAGGGTAGACTCATCCAAGCAGAGCCAAAAACTTCAAAAAACAATCAACGACAGTACTGGTGGACCTGCTGCAGGCAGTGGGACAGGCCACCCCAACACATGCTGCTCATTCCCCTCTGCTGCCCTAGGGCAGTCCTTGCCAGCTTGCCCCTGTGCTACCATCACTACACTGAGCAACTGGAAGGCACCTCAGACAGTAATATTACATTGGTGGGAGTGCGGAGAACAAGCGTCAACTGAAGTGTGGGAAGATTCATTAATATTTGTAATCTTCATGCCTGTCAAGAGGACAGATATTCTAAAGCAATGCTCACAATATGAATAATCCTAAATTGCAAGATCCCTGCCCCACAACTTGAGCTTCCTGCCCACAAAGACCATGCTTCCTGAGCAATTTCAGCCAAATGGCCGCCTCTGAAAGGGATTACTTCTGACGATGATCAGCTAGCTCTAACATGTCATACCAAGAAGTGCTGCCTTACAGAGTTAACCAACACACTGGAACATCAGAACTCAATAAACAGTCAAAACAACTTCACGAATATTTTCATGAACAAAAAGCAGAAATTTGGGCTCATTGTGATTAGTGGGTCATCCATTATTCACAATTATTTGCACAACCACTGGGTAACCATAAAAATAGAAGACATTAATTCTGACAGCTTGGCAAATTTTAGCATAAATGTTTATTTTTCTGAAAATTGGGACCATAAGTCCATTGTTGTTCATTTCTATTTTCCAGTTTAAAAATATTACAGGCATCCAATCTGACATAGGATACCAGTTGTACACCATATATATAGAATAATCAAACTAAACCATTTGGGAACACCCAATCTGAAGATTATTCATCCAAATTATTCAGCAAATAACAAATAATTTCAAAGAAAATCAGCATTCATCAGCAAATGTTTCACTAGCCAAATATGGGCTAAATTATTACTTTGCATAACATGGTCCAACCAGCTTTAATCATCAATGCCACTACAAATTGTATTTGAACAATGGGTATTTTGTTAACCTCATCTGTCCAATAAAACCCCAATAAGAGATAATTTTAAACAGCTTTTCAATTTCTCAAATATGAAACACTGGAGCTTTTTTTGTAAAAATAAGACACAGGCTCAGAACAAACAAGCAGAAAGTAGTATCTTTTAAAATATAAACTTCTTACTAATTGCCGGAATGATTTATCTTCAATTATAGACCATCCGTTTGGCACATTTCACTCTAACAGATTACCTGGCTTTAGTAGAAAATACCATTAAACCATTCCTACTGAAAGAGGCCCCAACTCAGTTTTTCAAATGACTAAAATCTGAATAGAGAGGCTGTTTCACTCCAATGTTTCACAATACTGTTACATTCAGACAGAACGGGTGTATAAGTGCTAAAATGTGATGTGGTTTTTAAATGAAAACATGTAGTCCAAGAAGGTGTAGAGGCTGATGACATTTAAAAAGGCACTCCATTATTGCACTGAGACCAAGCTCCATGCTTCTGTTCTGCTTTGTCCAAAAAAAAGTCTCCTATATCAGAAAAGTCATTCATTATATTATATTGTGTGATCAAACACTCAAACTGCATAGCACATAGTGTAGTTCTGTATACTAATTGCTTCACCACTGTGACGATAACAGGCTATGTCATTCCCTCTAATGGATGGGTAGCATTTTTTCCTTTAATTCATTCATGCCCTGGCTAATATGTCTTGTGAACATGTCAGATTTATTAATCCCCAGTCTCTCCACAAAAACAGAAGACTCTGAATGAAGAGTAATGACAGAAACATGAAATCAGGTGTCAAGTCTAAAATAGCTGGAATATACCATTTGTGGCTTTCCGTGAGGAATTGTTTTCCTTGTAGCATCATCTCAACCCCTCTGAGAAACATGGTGGATTTCATCAGCTGGTCATGACCAAACTTCATCATTGGGTATAGACTGAAGTATAAATAAAGACAGCAATATAAAAACACCACTTAAGTGTTTAGAATTGTGTGACAAATGAATGTAGAGGGGAAAATGAATATCAAGGACTCAAATTATTATTTGAAAATGAGACAACTAAATCAGCAAGAGGGCCCAACGGAGCGATTACGGAGGTTCCACACCTCTCTTTTTGGAATCTAAATGTATGCTGCTAGATGTTCCCATTAACAAACAAATGAGCAGAAGAGTCTGAACATGCCAAACATTAATAGGACTGCAGTTTACTCTGCAGACAGCAAGAGTAAGAGTTACACACAGGGCCTAATTATATAAATCTTGATGAGGATAGAGTCTGGAGCTTAGTGCATGAGCCTCTACCGTATGAGCCAAAAGCCAACTGGCTGTTAGCTAAGGCTGTAGAGCAGACTCATTTCTCTCTCTCTCCCTCCCCTCCACTAGATGGGACAGAACACCACACCCTGGAGGTGTGAGGGTTACACACACCAGTATGATTAAGGATTCCACAATGTAGTATATAATATGTTTATTCCTTTTGGAGTACAGAAGACAGTTATTCAGCAATTCAGATGTGCAACATAGTTTCACAACCCTCACCACACACATACACAAAAATCTAATTTCAAGCTGTTTCAGAAAACTTTGGATGAGAGTAGCTAAGAGGACCTGAAACTATTGTAAAAGCTAAAATTTATATTACTTACTATCAGTCCAATTTAGAGAGATCAGACAAATCGCATTTAGAATTCTTCAAAAGCTGCCTTTTAAAAAAAGGTTAAATGAGATGGCTTAAGACACTTTCAGGATATTAATTGTGTCCTCGCTGAAGGGTAGCTCTGCAGGTAGAGAATCAGTATACAAAGTTTTTATTCTCTTAATTGCCTCTGCCGTGTCTATTAACAGACTTTCATCCACATTTACATTTTTCGCCAAATTCTGGCAAGTGGTCAGTTTCCGTGCACAAGTTTGTCAAGCAGAAAATTTGGCATGAGGACATGGTCACTTCTCTGAGAGTACATGCAGCACAGAAAGAAGGGATGTGGGCTGGCCAAGGTTTGGTTAAAAGTGGTCTATGTACAAGGTAGCATGTCAATGAACCCTGAAGATTAAATGGCTGGTACATGTAGGATAAAGTATTCTCTCTCATGTTTCAGAGTAACAGCCGTGTTAGTCTGTATTCGCAAAAAGAAAAGGAGTACTTGTGGCACCTTAGAGACTAACCAATTTATCTGAGCATAAGCTTTCGTGAGCTACAGCTCACTTCAATGTTTTCAATGTCACCTCTCTGCACAAAGACAGAGATTTGGTCTGTCTGCTGGGATCTTGGCATAAATATTTTGCTATATAGAATACGCTTATCACCAAAATATGGTCCTTTGTTTTCTTTCATTCCAGCTGGCCTAGACTAGTAGAAAAAGAAGAATTAAAACAGCAATACAAATTACCCAGGGTATGTGCAGTACCATTTTGCAATTAGCATCTAAAAATGTGATTGGTAATATGAGAGACTTATCTATAATTAATTATGGAATGTCTCATTTAAATAGAAGTTTCTGTAAGTGATGTTCGTAATTATTGCACTTTTGCTTTAGTGTTTTTATATTAGCTATACCTTCTTGACAGAGGCAACTGGAAAGCACCCTTCGATAGCAAATTCACTAATGCTTAAATAGTCATGCTCTCCTAAATAAAATGGTTTTATTTTTAAATCTCATACAACCAAAGTTACAACTCTTAGGAGCAATCCTGCCTCCGCTCTGGGAAACTACTTTTCTGTAGCAAAACGTGTTCCTGCAGCATGTGGAGGGGGAGAATAGCCTAGGGAGCTTGCCCAGGAAATGCATAATCCTACACATGCTAGACAGCTTGGCTGCACAGAAGGTAGACTACTGCACATCAAAGATACAGAAGCAAGGCTGGCCAGCGCAGGGTGCAGTTGGTGGATTTATCTCTGTGTGGATGCAATGGTCGTTCTCTGCATACATTTAAAGAATGGCATGGGGAGAACAGGCAACATGGAGTCTATTTTAGCAGCTCCAGGGCACTCTGCAGTGTGGGGATGGAGGATTCCATCCTGTCAAGCCCCAGCTAAACTCCCGAGTGCCCAGTCTGACTGCCTTGGCTGTGCTGTGAGACAGAACTTGGGCCTCAGCCTCCACTGATAAGGTTATTAACCTCAGTGCAACCCCTATACTCTGCTACCGTCGGGTTCCTGCCTCAACACAGTGCTGCACAGGGTGAAACTGTCCACTAAGTTCTGTTTTAAAGAGCACACTACAGCAATGGCCAAGCTGGTAAGCACCAGAGTTGACATGTTTGGTGATTCAGTGGCTAACACGCAATTTTACCTTCCTAGGATCATGCAGACATTTTCAAACATCTTTGGAATGTGCTTCAGAATGGTACCAACCTGACAGATCCATTATCAAGTCTTCAGAATTTGTACTTCAAGTTTTATGTAGAACAAAATCAGTTTATTTGTATAAAATTTAACTTTTTTTTTTCAAATTATATAAAACCAACCAGCTAGTACTGAGAATTGTCGTAATACTTGAGGCCTAGCAGGCCTACTTTGTTAGCCTGATGGGTGAAAAGTTGGTCAAGTTTCATGAATTGTCACAATGATTGGTTATATAAAACTGCTTAAGAACAGATGTGAGGAGGTGACAGAAAAGATGGGATTAATTCTATTAGAAAGGGTCTACTGGTACCATTCAAAGGCTGTGTTAAGATTATGATGTAAACAAAAGGAGCAAAGGATTTGAAGTCAATGAACCAAAACTGATATGTCAGAAAGTAGGCTTAATTGTTGGACAAAATAATGAGAGTATAGAGTATAAAAAAGAAAAGCTTTGGTAGGGAGAGAATTTTTACCATTGCTATGGCTGTGGTGGAAGGATTATTGCTGTGACACCAGTCCTTGGATACCAGAGAGATGAGCCAGGGTCCAGAGCAACAGCTGTCATGACCGAGGTTCCCTGTAAACTGCACGGCAGGCTATCTAGGGCCACGCAGGTGCCCCAGCCCGGCTCAACTCCACCAGAACTGCCACGGCCAGAGAGAGAAGCCCCTCCCCAAGCCCAGACCAGCTGGAGCTGCTGCAGCTGGGAAGAGGAGCCCTTCTCCTGGCCTAGCCCAGCCCTGCCGCAGCAGGGAGAGGCGCCCCTCCCCGCAAGCCCAGGTGCTGCTGCGGGGAGAGAGAGCTGGGGGGAATCCTCTCCCCCTGCTGTAGCCCCGGGGCAGCCTGCACCCCAAATCCCTCATCTCCAGCCCCACCCCAGAGCCCGCACCCCCACCGCACACCAACCCTCTGCCCCAGCCCTGAGCCCCTCATTCCTGTCCCCACCCCAGAGCGTGCACTCTCAGCCAGAGCCCTCATCCCCCACACACCTACCCTCTGCCCCAGCCCTGAGCCCCCTCCCACACTCCGAACCCCATACTGGTGCACATAACAAAATGAATTCTGCATATGGGTGGGAAAAATTATATGCAACACTGATCATGACTGACCTACCAGCCCAAAGCATCCATCTGTGACCGACCATTGAGCCTGTATTCTGAAATAAACAAAAACCGTATTTCCCACATCTTTACTGTGCTATCTCTTCTGTCCATTCTGTCTCCAGCTGTTTTGTCTAAAGCACAAAAGTGACTATTTGACTGAAGAGGCTTTAACCAATATTCACTGTCTCCCAAAAGGGACTTTGTTTGGCATAAACAATCAATTGCTGTTTAAATGCTCTTTACCTTGTTTTGATTCTTTTCCTTTAGTATGTTGACATCAATACATTTCGCATGAATTTTGTAGTTTGTTTCCCATGGTACTAAGCAAGCTAAGGTTTCTGTATACCAAACCTCAGACTTTGCTTAACTCTGTTTAATGTTAAACACTGGCTAGGTTATGCTAACACATTTAGTCTATCTATGCCATCTAAATTAACATAACAGAACCCATGAAACGTTTGGTTCTAAAAAAGCTCTAAAAAACCCCAAGATCCTTTTAAAAAAAACAACAAACAAACACACACCTGACCCATAACTCATACCCCAAACCCCAGCAAGGATATTGACTTCCCCAACTGTCAGCAGTCTCAGATCTGACCCTCTTTGCAGAGATCTGATGGCCATTTTATTTAAATCATATATGATAAGGACATCTGTGCACATATTCCCATACTTCCTCTAGCAGATGGGAAACCTTCTAACTCATGAGACGTTACCTGACCTATTTAGATTTCACCAATAAAAGACAAACTTTTGATTCTCCAAATGGATCCAGAATGTTAAAAACAAGTGTAGGTTTTAGTTCAATTCAGGACTCATGTTGCAGTTCAAAATTGTTCACTTACCAACAAACATTGGCATGTGATTATAATCTCAGATATTTCTAACTGTATGCATTGATAAGCACAGAGCCGAAATTATACCAGCTTCCAGCTAAAACAGACCTTCTTATTCAGTATTTTAATTTCAAAGTGACATGCGCTCCGTTATGAATTTATAATAGCGGATTTATACTTTTCATTCTTGATGTTGAGCTGTGGGATTAAGGGATTATTCCTTGGAACTGTTTAAATGTATGTTACACACTGAGAACATAACTGAACTTTTCACTTCAGATTTGCATTTTTGTGTAATACATTTTTCACCAGTAACTTGTTACACACATTTTTTTGTGTTGTCACCTTTAATTGCCCTGAACTCTCATTGAATAACACTTTCATATCAGGTTTCAGAGTAGCAGCCGTGTTAGTCTGTATTCGCAAAAAGAAAAGGAGTACTTGTGGCACCTTAGAGACTAACCAATTTATTTGAGCATAAGCTTTCGTGAGCTACAGCTCACTTCATCGGATGCATGTAGCTCACGAAAGGTGCCACAAGTACTCCTTTTCTTTTCTTTCTACTTTCTACTTTCATATCAACGAGTATTAGCATCATTTTCTTTTCTTTTAATAAGCATCCTCATAGCATGTTTCAAAGAGGCCACACCAGCACATTGTATCATCAGTGAGAGGACACAGTTTTCTTTCACTGAGTTTTCTAAGTGAATTGAACCGTGGAGGCAGGGGAATTTTTGGCCAGCATAGATTTGCATACCCTGTGCCAGACAAATTTAATATTGATGCACATGTTAAGTCAAATGGCGGGGGAGGGGGAAGAGAACAGCATTTACCAAGCCAATAACAAAATGCCCGAACACTAGCATTGCTATTAAGACAGTCAGCTCACAAGATAGATACAATCTCCCAAAACACTGGTGATGAGTGCAGTATAATTAGTTAGGTCAATTTCATAAACACTATTTAGTTACTTTTGCATTGAATTCAAGAAGCAAGGTGGATATGTGCACAGTAAAATGTAGGAGTTGTAAGCAAGGAGAGTGGAGATTGTGCTGTTACCAAAATCCACAGAAATTGTTTGTTCCTTGATCAAATTCTTCACCCCTCTCCCAAATGTACATAATATAGTTCATCTCCACCCCATCTTGTCCCAATCTTCTCTTGTCCATATTTCTCTCTGTGCCTCTTGCTTCTTTAGCTACATCAGGAAACTAAAAGAATTCCAATAGTGACCATACAAGCATTTTCTTCTGTTCTTGAATGACAGTTTGAGTTCTTCTATACCTTCAGCAGCAGCAAAGGATTCATCATGCATTTGAATCAGCTTACGAAACAGCTGATGACTGATTGGAGGAACTGAGGGCCCAAGGCAAAGCCAATGGTCATTACTTCTTTAGTCATTAAAAACCTGGATATCAGACTGTACTGGTATTATACAGCTCCCTTTATTAAAATGTTACATGAAACTATTTCAGTTACAATTGGGGGTGGGAGGGAAGAGAGAAAGAGTTATTTCTAGTTCACATGATTCATTAGTCCTAAGGACTTACATCACCCATAGTTTACCACTGGACCCAATTAAAGTGCTGAAATTAGGACACTGAGCTAGACTGAATTCAGAAGACTTTTAATAAAGTTAACAATTAGCGTCAAAGCATTTCACATTTTCTTTTCAGTACTCAGATTACCTCTTGAGTTTGATATTTTCCCCTTTTTAATATGAACCAAAAGCCCACTTAGCTCCCAAATTCCTACCCAATTAACTCACTGCTTTCCAAGTTTCCGTGCCACTTGCACCTCAGACTTGCCAAGGCTATTTAAAGTTAATGAAGGTGGATGGGCTGAAAGTCTCTTCAGGCTACAGTTCTTCCTCATTGCTTTCATCCCTGTCTCTCGTGTCAGTAATATTCTATGTACTGATAGAATTTCAACCTAGATTTACTACACATGCACATAAGCAGATTAATGAAATACTACAGAAAGGAGTAGCAAATTACATAACACACAATGCAGCTCAAGCATACAAAACACGCATAAGAATCTAGAGGTGTTTTTTCCCCTGGTGGTGTTTAACGAACTAAAATCTTCATCAGTTTTTAGGGTTGTTTCTTTCCCTGTCTACAAAGCACCAAAAAAGGAGATTTCCTAACCAGACTTCTTGGATCCAAAGTCCCAAATTGAATTCAGTGAGAGTCATCATGGGCTTTGGACCATGTTTCTTTAAAATGCAGAGAGCTTTTACCTCTATGATCAGTGGATCACCATCACTGTATCATCATATGATCTCTTAGGTTCTCTGGCCAGGTCACTGTAGTGCTCCCCTTCCCATGTATCAAAGTCCTTTCTTTCAAAAAGTCTCAGGCAGTATTCTCATTCACTGCCCCAGTGGTGTCACTTCCCTAGTGGCGAGTAGGGGAACCCAGGCCTGCCCACTGCTCCGGATTCCAGCCCAGGGATTCTATACCTGGCAACTGTGCTTTTCCTGGACTCCTTCCTATCGCTTTTAGCTCCTCCATCTCTGCATGTACCAGCTCAAACTCCCTCCTCCCAAGGAGTAACTGCAGACTACTGAACTTCATAGCCTCAAACATCCCTCCCTACTCCCAAGGAATGACTGCAGACTACTTCTCTACAGTCCCTTTTTGTTGCCAGCTCCCTGGGTTTATACTACAGCCCACACTTGCTCATCTGACCTTCATCTCAGCCTAAGCCTCTCATGTGTGGTCTATCACACTATTTGGCCCTTTCTCAGTTCCTTAACCCTCTTGAGACTGGTGTGGAATGAACACCCTCTCACACTCTGGTAAACACGTACTGTTTCCTGTGGGATGCATTTGAGTCCCCAAGTAAAATGCAATTCTGACACCTTTATGGCCTCCCTGAGGACACCACACTTAGATCTCAGACCTCCAGCCATCACCTTTCTTGCTGCCATAGTTGTGGCATAAAAAACCCACGTCCACGAGGGGCGTAGCTACCAGCGCAGGTGCACTGTCTATACTGGCATGTTATGGCGCTGAAACTTGCAGCACTCAGGGCGGTGTTTTTTCACACCCCTGAGCAAGAAAGTTGCAGCGCTGTAAAGTGCCAGTGTAGACAAGCCCTAAGTGACTTGTGTATCACACAGGGAGTTTGTGCCTGAGCCAGAATTGAACCAAGCTTAATTCCTAGGGAAGTACTTTAGCCACAAGACCAGCTACTGCAACCTCCTCCTTTCTTGCCTCACTATGTCTTACCTCTCCACCTTTCACTCCATCCCAAACTATCAAAAGTCATCTTCCTCTCGGTGAGGCTGCAGTAACAAACAGAGGAGTACCTGTTGTTATTGCTCGGTGACCCATAATGGGAAAATTCTAACTTCCCCTGACCACGATTGAAACCCACCCCCCATCTCTGTTTCAAAACCATTTACTAGGGCTTCTCACAGGACCCAGGATGTGACCAATAGTGCATCATAAATCAATGCTTTCACTTGATCAGCAGCAAATATTGCACTCAAAAAGATGATTAATGTTAATTTAGTAATAGCAGAGTCAGGAATGGGTATCTGTTTCTTGTAAAATTAAGATAAATATCCAGACTGGAATGCCAAGTAGAAGCAAATTGTTTAGCAAGCAGAACTTTCCGACATCCTATTCTTCTTAACTGAAGAAAAGAGTGACACTGATTAGATTACATTGATCATGAGACTAGCTCATCCTAAAGGGTATTATTTGTTGCAATTAGATGTAAGGCTCTCTTGTCCCCAGAATTCTATTAGATTAGTCTGTCTAGACCAACATGTCCCAGTCTTGCCAAATTGTCATCATCTATCAAGTATAAAAGAAAGAAAACTTATGTTTTCGGTAATCCCATGTCATTCCTATCCCTGCACCTCTAAAAAAAATAGACTCCTGGCTAACCAGATATTTTAATTAAGGCTACATATGCATAGTAGTTGTCACACAGATGCACACCTCCTACTCCAAAAAGTAATCAAAGCCATATCATCTGAGCCAGCCTCAGGAGGACTGGTTACCGAGATGGTTCTCTAGGGAACACCACTAACTTAAATGATGCTTTACAAAATAAAAAGAGGTTGAGGGTTGAAGAGGGTATTTAGGTTCCCCCCAGCACACACACCCCCTCCTGCTGCAGCCGTGGAGCTCAGGTGCTTGTTCCTTTCAAGCCTTGAAATCAGATTTACAGTTTCCCTTTCCAAGAGAAAGAGCTAGAAACTTAAGAAAGAAGCTCCTTTTACATTGCTGGTTCTCTCACATTAGGGAAATGCAAGACTGCATACAGATGGCACCACGGAGTTCCCTTTCGAGATTCCTCCTGCAAGCTCTGACCAAAGGAGAAGAAAGAGATACCCTACTAGAAGGCAATGAAGGATAGAGACTGTATATTTTTTCAAATTGCTCTGAAAGCTTCATTTGTTTTTTCAAATTTAGTATTAATTAAATGTCCAAAATAGGGCTGTCAATCGCAGTTAACTCAAGCGATTAATGCAAAACAAATTAACTAGATTTTAAAAACTAATTGTGATTAATTGCAGTTTTAATCACAACTGTTAAACAACAACAGAATATCAATTTAAATGTATTATAAATATCTTGGATGTTTTTCTACATTTTCAAATGTATTGATTTCAACTACAACACAAAATACAACGTGTACAGTGCTCACTTTATATTATTATTTTATTACAAATATTTGCACTATAAAAATAAAATAAACAGTATTTTTCAATTCACCTCAGACAAGTACTGTAGTGCAATCTATCGTGAAAGCGCAATTTACAAATGTAGATATTTTTTCATAACTTTCTTCAAAAACAAAACAATGTAAAACTTTAAAGCCTACAAGTCCACTCAGTCCTACTTCTTCATCAATCACTATGACAAACAAGTTCATTTACATTTCCAGGAGATAATGCTGCCCTGAGATAAAGTTAATGGTAACGTATTACAACATCATGAACCTACTAGATTTTTTACACTGTCTCTCCATATATATATATATATATATATATATATATATATATACACACACACACACTCTGTATATCTATATCTAAAATTCTCTATTGCATTTGTACTGCAGAGTTGCTGTTTCTGTATCACTCAGACCTGCTTTACACTCACCAATTCATAGTTTTTTCCAAATATTTTAATACAACATGAGTTCAAAGCATTTTACAGTTGATACTGTGAAGGCACATTCCCCGAACATTCACATACGCAACAAGAATGGACTCTCTTGATAAGAAACCTCTCTGCAATTCTGCTTGCTTGCTTGCTTGCTTGCAATAGCATCCACCTGAAGGATCATTTCCTTTGATAGCCCCATGCTGTTTTGCATTATATGCAGTATAAGGAAATAAATCCTTTTTATTTTTCATGAAAGTTCCCCATTTACAAATGAACAAATTGCAGGAAGAAAATTTTAACAATTTGTCTTTTTAAAAACCATGAGTGATGAACAGCTTTTTCCATTCAACATCATGTAATTAAAATGAAAGTTCTTTATAATCAGCCTGACAAACTATATGCATACAAGAACTATTGTACTGTATCTCTCTTTTGTAGTGAAAACACTAATTGAGGCATTTTCAGTTAACACCACAGTAATTAATCTCCCCATGGTTATATAAAACTTATCTCAACAGTTCTTGGTGTGCCACATTTCCAGATTTGGATTGCTGCTACTCCAAACTGTTCTTTTATTGGCCCAAACTCTCAATGAAAAATGTAGCACTTATATCTTGCTATTTGGGTCCAGAGCTTGTAATCAGTAGCACTGGACTTTCCTGGCTATTACAGGCAGATTTCTGCCTAAAATAGTCCAGTTCCATACACACACATGCACACTACTTATGCACAGTACATACATACATACATGTATGTGTATACACATATACACACCTCTAATTAACTGAAAATATTGAACACTTAGGGGTAGATTTTTCAAAAGCACAAAGGGCAGCAAGCCACCACTCTGTGCTTTTGAAACCTCCACCATAGTCATTACCAAAAAATAATCACACAACCAGTCAATTCAATGACTGTAAATTAATTCAAAAAGACATTAAAAAAAAAGTTTGGAAATCAATGTAAAAATTCCAAGAGATAACTACAAATTTATCTATACTACTACAAAACACTACACTAATGCTCAATATTGCCAGAATTTAATGTGATGTTAGCCTAACCTAACTTTGCACAGATGAATAAATAAAAACAGAACAATTTACTCTCCCAAGAGTAAGTGCTGGATTTAGCATTTTTCAAGTATACAGCCATATGAAAACTCACATGAAAAGAAGATTAATTGTATTGGAGATCTATGGGGGCATTTTCTGAAGTGAGCTTCTAATACTAAACCTACAATTTTCATGCACAAGTATAGCTATTAAAGCTGTGCTGTTGTAATTTTATAGAGCAGTATTAGAATTGATTTGTTCTTTAGGGCCAATTTCACCAACAGCATCGTGAGTAGAGAACATTTTTTATTTCACAAATTGTCATTCTGAATGATTAACATTAAATATCATGTTTTGATATTTTTAATGCTTTTAATGTTTATAAAAATCTGGCACATTTATAGAAACAGTCCAGTCCAGGACTACTGATAATTAATGTCTCTATTTAAACAATATTATGACTATCTGCATTTGTAAAAAAAGTCTTGTACCATTTACAATTCCTTAAAAAACATATAAGCAAAACAAACTGCAACAAACAGCTAATGGTCAGATTAAAGTAACCATCAAATGATGGTTACTTGCCAAAAAACAATTGCCAACCAATCACTTAGGCACATTTTCTGTCATACATACCCTTAACTCTGGCAAGGTGCAAGTGAAACAAATGGGCCCAGAACCACACTCAAACTCAGCAAAATGAATGGTGGATGCACAAATTGAGCGTGTTTCAGGGTCAAGTACATGCCAATGAAAAAAGCCTAACTTTGCACTAACCTCCAAAGTCTTAAGTCTCATGAAAGCTTACTGGAATGTGTCCACTGATCTCCCTTGCTGAGATAAGCAAGGGGTTTGTGATGATTTGGGGAATCTGCCTGTACAACTTATGAATTCTGTTTGAGGTTATGAAGTGGTTTATCAAATTGTTGTGTCGGGGAATGCCTCTATTTGGATGTGGAATCCAGCAGCTGCTGATATGGGCTACGGAATGGATCCAGTCCAGGGACAATGTAGAGTTGATAACCTTAACAGCTTCTCTGGACCAAATAACGGATATGCGAAGGACAGTGGACTTCCTTAATCTTGACTACAGGGAAAAGGAAGTAAAGAGAGGAAAATTCCCTGACAGGACAAAGATGACAAAGTACAGGCTTGAAAAGGACTCACAGGAGGAGCAATGGGAAAGCTTTTTGGAGGAACAGGAAGGTTTGAGCAGGCGAAAGAACAGGCAGGAGGTCTGGTTTCACAGTAAGAGGGACCAATCAAGTTCAGAGAAAGCTAGTGGGCCTGGGAAGACTCCATGATCTGGAAGACAACTCATGAGCTGCAGAGTAAGGATTCTGGATTCCCCAGAAGACTTGTCTCAGAACCAAAAAACTCTTCTGAGTGGTGAGAAACTGGAAGCAGGGAAATGACTATGGGGGGGGGGGGAGGAATGCACGCACGCACTACAGATCAGTATTTCTTGTGCTAAGTAGCAAGAAATGGTGTTTTAGAATCCTATGCTAAGCCTGTCAGAGCGCCGATCTGCTTTCACTAGGAAGTATGTTTAAAGAGGTAAACTGTAAAGCTTTGCTGGGATTCTGGGAAACATGCAAGGGGAGGTTCGAGGGAGAGGGAGCACTAGCTTTAGGGCCTCAGCAGTTGCACCATGGAGTCCCCACAGTCAAGATGTGTGTGAAAAATGAGGTCTACACCTGGAGTGGGTGCCTACAAGCCCAAACCCAGGGGCAGTGCCTAAACTCTGCCCAGCCCCAGCAAGCTAAGAGCATGCGGGATTCAACAATTGGATCCCCCTCAGTAGGCTGGTCAGTGTCCAACAGGGTGAACTCAATGAGATCTGTGATAGGACAAAAGTTTATGTCCAAGATAATCAGGACCCAGAACACATAGCATTGTTGTCCTGCACGTCAAAGGCTAATGATTTGGGATACCGCCTATTCATTGAATTGGAAAAATGAAAAGAAAGATCATTTAACCAAGCAATCTTTTGTTCTTGAAATGTATTGCCCCTGCACATCACGCAGAGTGCCCTGCCACTGAAGATTGTGCCTTCCTACCAATTTGGTCCACTGACCTTTGCGAACATCACCAAAGATCCTGTGTGGGATGCTAGCTGGTAAAAGGAGATAGAAGGAATAAAGGCTGGGTGATGACAGACCAATGACAGCAATATCCAAATGGAGGCGGGCTGACCTAGAAAAATAAAACCCAACGTTGGAGAGCCATGATTAAAAATGATGCACAGAAAACTGCAGACCCAGTAGACCCACTGGAATCCAGTGGTTTACCCCTCTGGATCCTCTTTTGGATGCACATTTTTGTTGGGCTGAGGAGAGGCTTTGCTCTGAGGCTGCCCTCAGGAAAAGCAGGTCCCCTAAAAACCCCTAGCCCAAACCTGGGAAGGTCCTATTATCTTTGGACCCATAAAGATTTAGAGAGGCCATTTCAGTCAGGCATAACTGGAACCAACCAGGGCTTGGATTGGGCCGGTACATGGTGGTATGGCATAATGGCACCTCTTTCGTACTGTTTTATCGTTCTCCAGAATCAAACAAGTTTCTGCTGCTACAGGCAGGGCAAGCAATCTCATTGTGGGGCTTTGCAGAGATAACACTGTCAAGGAGAATACCTACCAATACGTTGGAGCTAGCCTTTACATTTCACCTTGCTAGGGCCTTAAAAATCCCTCCTTTCCTGTAGAAAGAAGAGTGTCTTAGAGGAATTAAATTTTATTCAGTGGAATCCACACTACAAGGCAATAAATCCCTTAAAGGTTAAGTGTCATTTTAGGATCCCAGGACTGCATATACAGCAATAGTAAAATATCAACCTTGTACTTGGTTTTTTCTCAAAACATGGTAGCATCTACCAGCCATGGATCACAAAGTGCTCTATGCACAGTAATTAAGCCTCAGTTCTCCTCGGGGCTAAATAGTTCCCTGATCTAGCAACATGTAAATTCATTATGTTTCAGTAGATCCAACAAAAATATGCTAAACGTATAAGTGTACGTTAACTATATCTCCCATGGAACACATCCTGCGTCTTGGGGAATGAAGCATGTAAATGCCATGGATTTAAGATGAGTCCCACAGCTAGCAGGGTTTTTTAAGTGTTTACGAAAGACGTCAGATGGCAACCTCAGAGCCTGAAGTTCTCTGTCTGCTCATAAAAAGGAGGTACAGTAAGGGCAGTGCCAATATCCCTACACCTTGCTCTGGAAAAAAAAAACCCTGGGGGTAACAGGATAGTTCAGCTTTACAGACCTTTTAGTCCCTCCCAACAGGGATGACAATACCCACTATTACCAATACCCAAGTGCAGAAGAATACCCATGTTCTGCAGAACAAGAGAGTTATTCCTGCCCCAAAGAGCTTTCAATTGTAGACGTGACAATGAGTGTAACAATATCGGGGTGGGGGGATAGGGTGTGAAAGCACAAGAGTTAGGATTATAAAATCACATGGTGACTCAGTGGATGGTGTGCAAATGCAATTTGTGATAGGGGCATGTGTCCAGAAGAAAATGAAATGGTATTAATTCACTTTGTATGCCCCTGAAGAACCATCAACAAAAGTTAGTGATCCATAAGAAGAAAAAGGAATTTGAATTTTAGCTGAAGTAGCATATTGTAAGGACTGAGGTTGCTCCTCTTCCCAAAGTTTGAAAATTTTGCCTTTTATTGTGAAGCAATTATTTAGTTTGTCTCAAAACCCCCTGCACTTTTAAACAAAGAAGATATCATGCACTTCCTGAACTCAACAGCAGAGACTGAGCATTTGAGCCATTCACGGGAGAAAAATGTTTCAGCAGAGGGTTGGAATGAAGACAAGACAGAGCACAGCCTCTTTGCAGCAAGCTACAAAGCTCCTTCAGAAACAAGGATGGAATCATGAGTCCCTTGACCATCTGCATCCACTGGCCAAGCCCATACCCTTCCTTCATGCTGCAGGGCTCCTATGCACTGGGATGGGGGTGAAAGGGTTGTAGGAAATATACTGATGTTCCTTACTCACCATCTTTATGCAGCAGAACACCACAAGTTCTGCAATCAGCATTAGAAGATTTTAGCTTTATTGTTTCATAATCCTTAAACAATAACAGTGTTTACAGGTCCATATGTATGGACAAGACCGACAAAGTCCCAGCCCTAAGAGCTTGCATTCCAAAATATATATGGAAGAGAAGGGTCATTAGTACAACCACAGGATGAGACAGCTCAGAACATTTTCTCCCTGAAGTTCAGTTAAATTACTACTGCCTTCCACCCAAAACAACAAAGTGGAGAAGGATTTTGACATGGACTAGGGTGAGTGGGGATTGTATAAGAAATAAACCTTGATGGGGAATTTGAATCAGAAGAGTGAGGGCCCGGCACACTGATATTAGGGCATCATTTCATCCTGCCCTGTTTTGTAGTGTCAGCCTACATTGGTGGGTTGGTTGGTTGTTTTTCTTGCAAATTATAAAAAGGGCACCTATCCTTAATTCTAGGCACCACAGTTGCTGAGTTGCAGTCCAGAACTGGCTGCATGTCAGCAATTGGACAAGCAATTAATTTAGACATACAATTATAAGACGCAGCATGTTAAGTGATGTGGGATGGAAGACACACTATAAATGTCAGTCATCATTATTAAGAGCACTGCAAAAGAAAAAAGGATATGCCCAAAGATAACAATGAAGATGCTTCAAATGACAATTGAATCCCTTAGAAATGATACTTATTAGGATTAAAAACTGAGTCACTCCAAGAAACTCCAGTAAACCGTTTTTCTCATTTTTTTTTAAATAAGAGACTGAGTTCCTTTTTCAAATAAAGAAAATGCATGAAATGTCAGTAATCATAAAATGGTAAATTTCAAAAAATAAAAGCTACTAGCATGCCATATTGCCAAGAAAATACTCAACTGTACAGCAAATTAAATAGCATGTTTAACTGAAATCATGTTTTTTCCAGAGAGATGCAGCTAATAAAATAATTTCCATATGTAACATTCTAGAATAATGACAGGTTTCAGAGTAGCAGCCGTGTTAGTCTGTATTTGCAAAAAGAAAAGGAGTACTTGTGGCACCTTAGAGACTAACATTTATTTAAGCATAAGCTTTCGTGAGCTACAGCTCAAGAATGTGACACTAGAGAACTAAAGATATTTGCTAGGTTACAGTCTCATTTCAATGTGCAGGAAGTTCTGCATGTTACATGAGAAGTAGGATGTGCCACTGGCAGACAGAACTGGTCATACACATTTCTGGGGATGTGCAAAGGATCGCTAGGGAAGAGGGAAATCCAGATTAGCGTCCAAGTGGCCAGTAAACAATTTATCCAGGAGGACAGTAGAGTAGCCCCCACAGAAAAATATCCTCTTGCAGTCAGATAGAGTGACAATGGCCCAAACCTCTCCCTATCTCTTCCCCATTCCCTGGAGGGGAACAGACCTGAGATCGTGTATACATATAATAAACTGTCTCTTGGATCTTCTGATCCTGCTAGCCAAGTACATTATCAGACAGAGAGTACAGGAGCCCGTAGAAGACTCACAGAAGCAAGCCAGCTTCTGTGTATTTCTTTACCCCACCCATCACCATAAATACAGGCACATCGGTGAGGAGAAAACCTGGTTTCTATAGTCTGCTGCCCGGACTCCCATCATGCCGCATGGTCTCCAGCATGAGCAGGGAATAACGTGGGGCTGGAAAGAAAGGTGCAAGAATGCGTAGGAGCAGCATTGCTGGCAGAACAATATCTAAATAACCACATTAGATGCAGAATCATCTGTTCCCAATTTATTTTACTTTGATTAATGCTGAATCTCAATATAGCTTCCAAGGATGTAGATTTACTACAGGCATGTAGAGTGTATTATTTTCACAATCAGACATTCCATACCCTAGCTCATTATGAGAAAGCAATTTTAAGGCACAGACTTCAGATACACATGGGAATCACTAAATGCATACTACTCACATTATAAACAAACAAGAAAATCTCACACTTCTCGACGCTGGGGATTGCAGCTGCTCCCAGGCTATAGCAGGCAATAGCCAAATTCTGCTCACTCAGCAGAAACCATAAAGTTTAACTCCCAGCAAATCAGCTACAGAACTGAGTCCTATTTCTTCTTCACTGGCAGGAAGAGAGGAATCAAGGCAGCATGTTTCTAGCTATCTAGGCGCAAAAGAATGCTTCTGCCAAAATCTCCTTGCTGTTTCTTCTGGCCTGCCAGTAAGGAGAAGCAGCACCATGCCTCTGATTTACTGTGACTTAGGTTCCAAAGTTTGCTGACTCTGCAGACTATATGTGTTGCTTTTTTCTTCATATACATTTCAAGTTGCTAGCTTGTGTAAGCGGGGGAATAGTCCCGCTATTGTGGAGAACTTTCCTGGCTTCTGCACTACCCCAGTGAAGTGGGCTAGCGAAAGGATCTGAGTCCTCGCTCCCACTTCCTTTACCCAGTGGCCTCCCTGCCCTTGAGGACTCCCCTTCCACTCTCCTGTCTGGCAGAGTCCTCGTAACCCCAACAAGGCTGGGCCCAGGACTCCTGGGGGGCTCGACCCTCAACCCTGCTGTGGTCACCTAGGACAGGGGCTAGGGTGTCCCCACTCTGGGGTACTCTCTCTGCACTGGGCACTTCTCTGACCCACTGACCATTACATACAAGTTAAAGCAAATGCAAGTTATTTAATCAACAATTAATTTTAAAAAGAATAAGGAATAATGGGAAAGGTGAAAGGAAACACATCAACCCGCTCTGTGGCAGGGAACATCACAAACAGTGTCTCTGGAATGTCAGGGCAGTTCAGAGTCTGTACCTTGTAAGTCCCAGGCCTTCTTCTCAGGCCCTGGCTGTGCTGTAGGGATGCTGTGGGTTGGACACTTGCTCTGATGGTGGCCTCACGCTCTCAGGCTCTAAGTGGTAGGACCCTTCTTCCCAGTGTCACCCCCGCCCTGTCGGGGTTACAATCCAAGCCTGGCCTGCAGAGCCTATTGGCTGAGGCATCTCCCTGTGCTGGGCCCGCTGCCCAGGTCCCCCTCGCTCTCCCCAGCGGCTCACCGCACCCAGCTCCGGACTGCTCCAGCCCCAGCTCCACCACTCGGTCTCTGCACTGGTGCTGCTGCTCTGCCTCCAGCTCCCTGGGCTGCTTTTCTGGCCCCTCTGGCTCTGGTTGCTGCCGCTCTCCTCCCAGGGCAAGTCTGCTCTCTCTGGGCTGTGCCTCTAGCTTTGGGGCTGCAGCTCTGTTCCCAGGACAGGGTCTGCTCTCTCTGGGCTGCTTTTCTGGTCCCTCCGGATCTGGCCCAGCTCTGCTCCGCAGCTCAGCTTGGGCCCCTGCTTTTTCCTTAGCTCGGCCCCACTCTGTCTGATCCAGGCAAATCCAGCTCACACAGAGGACGGGACCTCCCTGGCCTCCTGACTCTCTGATTAGCCTGCCCATGCTGTCATTCAGGCTGACCTGGAGCATTAGCCTCTCCCCATGGTTTCTGGGGGCTGTCAGTCTCAGGGTCCTGATTCCCCATCGACCCTTCCCCCTTTTTAGTACTGGGAGCTAGCCAACCAAAACACCCCCGCTGAATGTTAGTAAGGGGGCAACAGTCCCCTTACACTTGCACTAACCTCAACATGATAAGTTAGGCAATACAGCATTTGTGGGTCTAAACTATTCTTTAAAGAGGAGCTTTTACAGTGGAATAATTCTGGTAAAAAAGGCTTTTTGCAAAAAGCCTTTTATTTACAATGTCTATCTTTCTAACGCTTGAATATATGTTTAAAGCTATTACTCCCTCTCAATCTTTATCTTCTGATAAATCCTTGCCAAGAAAAAAGTTATCCCTGTTCAGCATTAGGACATCACTTTGGCAGGAGCAAGTGTGAAACAGGCATCACAATGATCATCTTCATGGGAAACACACCTTTGATAAGAAGCCAGGAGAACAAGAAAATTAAAGCAAATTTTGTAACAAATGAAGATAAAGCTTTTATACAATAGAGTATAGCAGAACTTGGGCATTAATGACTAGGGGACCTAGTGTGAATAATGAAATTTTGTGAATTAGTGAAGCTCAAATTCAGTCTCCCCCTCTCCCTAACTATTTAATTGAATCCAAACATGCTCCACAAGCATTGTTCCATGCCTTAGATTTGAATAGCTTTTAAAGCCTGTGCAGACTCCTTGGGTACAGGTGGAAACCTGACACAGCAAAAGAGCCTTTGTGGATCTGTGTTCCACAGTACATGCCCTTACACAGGCTCCTGCCTTCCTGGAATGGAGGGCTAGGCAACAACAGGTGTACCGGCAGTCTAATCACTGGATCACCAATTAAATCACCCAAGGGTAAATCTGAGGGCAAAGCTGTGCTTAATGGATAGATTGGGAAAGGGTGGGAGAGAACTACAAGGCTAGTTAACCCATTAGCCCAGAAAGTAGAAAAGGCACCGGAAGGAAGCAGAAGACAGACATAGGCATGTGCTCTTGTGTGAGAGATGGCTTTTAAGGGGGGGAAGAGAAGAAATCTCTTTTATTGCACCAACTTCTGTTGGTGAGAGAGTCAGAGCTAGAAGAGATCTCTCAGGGGGGTGAGACCTCCATTCTCTCTCCCATCCTTGGCTGAGTGCATTAAGGAGTGTATGCTATTGTAAATACAGAGCTGCATGAGTCTCTAAGGCTAGGGGGAGAACACTGTAAATTAACTATATAGGGTCTTTGACCAGAAGAAGATCTCTCAGCAGTCTGTGGCTGGAAAAGACAAGAGTGGGGCTGTGCCCTGTGACACTCCCCTTCAGTAATCAGGGGCAGATTAGCATTATCCAGTTTGACATCCATTGTACTTTTACACTTAAAGAGGGACCTGCCAATTGTGCAGCGTGCTTCCTCCACTGTATCACACCATGGGCATGAAGGTTCTATTTAAATGATACCTTTTTAGGAAATTATGTCTACAAATTATATATATAACAAAGAGTTTATCTTCATACACTTTTCTTTATTCATAAAAAGTCAGTCAGCAAGCCACTTGTACCCATAAAACAGCCACTGCTGAAAACATGGTCATGACTCCAAATAATTTTAAACGTTGCTTCACTATTTCAAACTTGTTTAAAATGAGGATGGTGCAAGTTAACATGAAAATCTACGGCATCAACCCATAATTCCCACCTGGATTTGCTTGTCAGTTCACAAATCAGTAGCTTAAAGCTAACTATAATAAGTGCTTAGGTTTGTAGGAATCCTTAGTGGCTGAGTGAATTAAAATTGAAGGTGAAAAAGCATCCAAGGTTTCTGAAGGGAACTCCTCACAATGCATCCATTCCTAGAGTTAAAACAGATCTGATTTAATTAATCCTGACAATTTCACTTCAGTACTGTTGCTCGCAGTTTCTGCAAAGGAAATGAACAGCTAATAATCTGAATGCCAAAATGAAACACAGTCTGCTGGGAAGACTTGGCCTCATGGATTTAAAATATTACTGAATAAATTTTAACCATTAGCTTTCCCTTGTGTGTCCAGAAACTTCTGTAGATACATCCTTGCATTACTTTCAAGTTCACCTCTTTACAGTAAGAGAGCCTCGTACACAGGGGAGCACAATATCTTCTTATACGATGAAGTTAAATCAGCATTATAACCATCAAGACACCAGTTGGAGAAAAGAGTCTTGAAGCGCTAACAGATAGTGACAAGGCCAAAGCAGTTAACACTGCATCTACAAGCACATTCGCCCTGGAACAAAAGCCATATTGCTAAGGCACTGTGTGAACAGGATGTAAAGCAGATGGATTTCTTTCAGTTTCAGTACATGTTACACACCACACACATTCAGTCTCCATGAATGTTGTGGAGCAAATTCAATCATCCTGCTATTTTATTTGATGGATAAGCACAGCAGGGTAGTACCAGTTACCTTTCTTCCAGCTGTCCCAGAATCACTGGATAATTTTGAAAGTACCTACAATATAGGTTAACTGGACATCTCAGGCTGGGCACCCAAAAACTGAGGCTTCCAAAATTGCTTGTCACTTTTGACAATCCTGGCCATAGTCCCTCTAGCTTCCAGCTAGCTCTGATATGTAATGGACAAATGGCTTTTATTCCAAAATATAGTAATCATTTTTTCTTCCACAGTCCACAACACAGCAAAGAATGAGGAAGACGTTTCACAATTGTTAGAGACATGGAGTGAGTGAACATTAAGCAAGATGGTATTGATAATGGTTCAATGCACAATGAAAATTTACTGGAGGAGAAGAACACAATGGATCTAATGAAGAGTGCATTGAGAAGGAAAATGGAACTGGAAACTCACTTGTGTCTCAGATGTCACTAGTACTGGAAAAATGTACAGCACACTATTCCCAATAGAGCTAAAATAAAGAGTGGGAAAGGCAAAAGGGCCAAACTAAGCAGACTCCATTTTAACTGTTATATCTTCACTGAAGCACAAAGAACTTAGTATAAAAGAATTGCAAAGTCCTCTATCAGACACATTTTTGTCAAAAGTAATGTGGAGGAAATGGAAAGGCTCAAACTATAGGGGACTGCCTTGAATAATATCTAGAATATGTACTGGCATATATGGTATGTGAGGAAAGCACAATGAGAAGAATACTTTGAGGACAGATCCTCAACTCAAACTTCTCCCTTTCCAGCCCCAACGACTAAATGGAGCTAGTCAAATGGGCCTTAATGCTAAGAAACAAGGAGTTGGGCAAAACTGAGTCCTGCTCCTTGCCACTGCTGCTAATTTTCCTAAAAAATTACTAACAAAACTTTGCAAAACAAAAGCCAAAAAAGACTGAGGTTGCCTCTGCACCTCAGCAAAGCACAAGAGCAGCTGGGGAGACCAAGAAGATGATTTTGCCTGCCTAACTAGATGGAACCGAAATTATCATCTTTAGTAAAAGAGGCAGCTATCCATTAGTATAGTCATCTGGCAATAAGGGCACAAGAACAATGGATAGCTCTGTTGTCATTGGGAGGAGTCAGCTGAAGGAAGAAGTGATGGGAAAAGACATTTCCAGGCCAAGTATAAAGTGGGGGGAGGGTGTGAAATCAGCTCTTTAGCAAAGTTGCCTCAGACACAAGAGCTGTCAATCAGTTGTTAACAAAAAAGTATACCATTCTGACAGTCTCCTAAGCATTTTTGCATGCTACCAGGCATATTAAAAAGAAAAGTCCCATCAGCAATGCAGTATTTCTAATTGACCCCAAAAGCCAGCTGTCAAGCTATTTACACTGTGCCGAATGAGTTTTTCAGGGTGTGTGAGGACACAAGGACTTTAATACATTATTTACAAGGGAAATACCCACTGTAGTGGAAAGCGGGGTGAAAACATAATCTAATACATGATAGCAGTAAGGGAAGACCCCCAACATGTTCTGCCAAATTAAGGGCTAGTCACTAGTGAGTTACATTTGGTTTCTGATCAATTCTCATGTTAGCTGTATAGAAAAAAAATATCTCTGGCCATGACAGTCCCCATATAAATTTACACAAACTGATAATCAACAAGAGTTACTTGCATGCCATGGTTTCAGCTAACAAAGCTAAGTCTAGTTGAGGAAATAAACTTTTTGTTCAAAAATCTGTTGTTAACAGGTTCTGAAAAGCCAAGCCTTAAAAAATTAAGGTGGTTCCTCTACAGATATGACTTAAGCACTAGCACTAACCTGAGTCAACACTTATTGCGGTAGCATTACAGGGAGTGTCTTTTTCACAAGACTGAACACTTTTTTCAATATGCTGGGGGCCATGTTATTATCTGAACCACAAGGGAACATACCTTTTCTACTGAAATAAAACACTTTTATTAAAGGCAACAGATGTGTTAGCTGCCATTTGATTCATCACCCAAAGTTGTGCAATGTTCCTAGTAGTTCAAGACAGAAGTTTGAAAAGCTGAATGAGTAAAAGAATGGCTGATGGTGCTGGAAAAACACTCTCTCTGCATTATGAAGCCAATTTATGCCATTTCATCAAGAACTAGTGGGAGCTATTTCTCGATTCAGTGTATTTTAAAGAACATTCATAATTTTACAAACAGGCCAAAGGTCATTTAGCCCTTGCATGTTGTTATAAGTAGTAAATCTATATGAAGACATCCATAAGTAGCTGATTTTGTTAGCCCATATAAGAGGAGTAATGGAACAGTTTAAACTAAATTCCACCCAGATCAAATACAGCAATATGTTCGACTGTGCTTCAATGGACAATGAACATTTCTATTTGTTAGATTTCAAGTATTTCAGAGTCTATTGATGGGATTTAGGTGCCTAAGTACCTAAAAAAATGTCACCATTAAACATTTCATGCCTTATTTCTAGTCTGAATTTGTCTAGCTTCAACAATTTTCATAGATAAGGCTAGAATTGACCACTGTGATCATCTAGTCTCACCTCCTGTATAACACAAGCCAGAGGACTTCCCTGAATTAATTCCTATTTGAACTAGAGCTTACCTTTTAGAAAAAAAATCCCATTTAGATTTTAAAATGTCCAGTGACAGAGTATCTTGCACAACCCTAGGTATGTTGTTCCAGTGGTAAATTACCCGCACTATTAAAAATGTGTGCCTTATTTTTAGTCAGAATTTGGAGAGCTTCAACTTCCCGCCATTAGATTGCCTTGTATCTCTGTCTGCTAGACTGAAAAGCACTCTATTATCAAATTTTTGCTCCCCCTGTAGATAGATCAAGTCACTCCTTAACCTTCTCTTTGTTAAGCTAAATAGATGGAGCTACTTGGGAATCTATCGCTATGGTGTGTTTTTCAATCCTTTAATCATTCTTGAGGCTCTTCTCTGAGCTCTCCAATTTATTAACATCCTTCTTGAATTGTGGACACCAGAAGTGGACACAGTATTCAAGTAGCAGTCACACTGTGGCAAGTCACTAAGGTAATATAACCTTCCTACTTGAGATTCCCTTATGTGTACATCCAAGGGTCACATTAGCCCTTTTGCCCACAGCGTTGCACTTATGCAGCTTATGTTCAGCTGATTGTCCACCGTGATTCTTAAGTCTTTTTCAGAGTCACTGCTTCCTGTCCCCCATCCTGGCCCCTTCCTGTCCCCCATGGCCTACATTCTTTGTTCTTAGATGTCTGACTTGACATTTGGTCATATTGAAAATACATGTTGTTTGCTTGCACCCAGTTTAACAGAGATATGTGCATTCTTTTGTATCAAGGACCTGTCCTTTTCATTATTTATCACTCCCTCAGACTTTGTGTCCTCTGCAAACAACCAGTAATGAGTTTGTTTTTTGCCAGGTCATTGATAAAAATATTAAATAGCTTTCCCATTTACAACTGCATGTTGAGCCAGCTTTTAATTCATTTAACATGTGCCATGTTAATTTTATATCATTCTAGTTTTTTAAATCAAAATGTCATGTGGAACAAAGTCAAATGCTTTATAGAAGACTAAGTGTCTTTTACATCAACACTATTACTTTTATCAACCAAATTTGTAATCTAATCAAAATAAGATATCAAGTTAGCTTGACATGATCTATTTTTTATAAATCCACATTGATTGGCACTAATTATAATAGTCTCCTTTATTTCTTTAATAATCAAGTCCTGTATTAGCCATTTCATTATTTTGCCCAGGATCGACGTCAGGCTGACAGTACTATAATTACCGAGGTCACCTCATTTACCCTTTTTAAATATTGGCAGTTTAGTTTTCTTTCCGTCCTCTGGAAGTTCTCCAGTGCTCTAAGACTTACTGAAAATCAACAGTCATCCAGAAAGCTGTTTTACTAGCTCTTTTAAAACTCTTGGATGCATGTTATACAGACCTGCTGATTTTAAAATGTTTACATTTAATAGCCGCTATTTAACATCTCCTGAGTTACTGTCAAAATGGAGAATATTCCATCATTACATGAATGCATCATCTGTCTTTTTCCCAAATGCAAAACAAATGTATTGGACTTCTGCCTTCCCAGGATGAGTCTGCATATTGCATGATTATTCTGAGATATGGGAACACCCTCAAATACTAGAATTCTTTTAATTTCCCGTGAACCTGTAGACTGAGTTGTACAGATGATTGTTTATCAGCCTTTTGTGCAATTACTACAAATGTTATACTGACCATAGCGAACTATAATCATTTCAAACATGACATTCGATTGATAAAAGTCTCCACCATCTTGCTGTACTTACAGGTTACAGCAACACCACAGGATATGATTTATCCATAAGTTCTTTGCTTCAGATTCTCACAAGTAGATTCCCAGCAAGTGGCACATAACTGAAATATAGTGTTAATCATACTCTGCTTAAAATTGCTTATCAGTGACTTCCAGAGAGCCAACTAAGAGAAAGAAAATATGCTTGGCAAAGGACATAAAACAAGGTTAGAACACTGGAAAATCTAAGTAAAAACAAACAACTTGCCATTACACCTAACATAGAAGGTTCCTATTTACCAGAGCTTCTATATGAGGGTTGAATTGTTTCTTAACCCCAAATATAAAGCTTTGCATGCTCAGTTCTATTTGTTTTGCGGTAGTGACTTGAGGCCCAAACCAGGATTGGGGTCTGTGACCAGGGTCCCAGTGGGGACCAGCTGTGATCACTCAACTAGGGTGAACTGCAAAGAATGGGGCAGAAATCCCCCAAAATCTGGTGGATATTTCAATACTTAGATTTACCAAGACAGCATAAAACAGCTTCTTTATTACCTTCCTGGTTACACAGGAGTCCAAACAACACAGTTACCTTGAAGTGATCCAGCCTCAGGCTTCCATCCAAATAAGTCAAATATGATGATTTCTGAAAATCTTATTTCATCATATAAAAGAAAAGGTTCTACCAATCCCAAAGGATCATCTACCATTCCCAGGTAAATGAATGTTTCACATCTTACCCAAATACACGCATACAGCCAATTCTTATCAACTAAACTAAAATTTATTAAAAAACAAGAGAGAGCAATTATTGTTAAAAGATCAATATACATACACACGAGTTCAATTCTTTGAGGTTCAGATTCATAGCAGAGATGGTGAGCTTTGTAGTTGCAGAGTTCTTTCACAAACAGTCCATACATTACAGTCCAATGTTTATATTTCGGGGCAATCCAGTTAGAACTGGGGTCTCAGTCCCTCTGGTTCAGGCTTCCCGTGCATGAAATCTTATGCAGATCTGAGAGGAACAGGATCAGAACCCAAGGATCTTTTATACAATTTCATGTCTTTTTTGACAAGTTGGAGTTCCTCAGGGAACAAAGGGTAATTAGGATGACTTTGAAGGAGATCCATTATCCGTATTTGGCTATACGAATAAGGCAATTGGCTTGTACCTCCACCATTCACAAATGATTTGCTATACATTTCAAAGAGAGATGAATACAGAGATATCCCATGTTTACAATTAATTTAAGTGCTAGGGTGTTCTTTTGATCTCTGAATTATCAGAATACAGTATAGACAGGGACTGTTGATTACATTGTTGACCATTACCCAGATACATGTAAATATGCAAAAACACAAATATTATCTCCCCACATGTCTTCAAGGGTTGAATTTGAGCCATTTATTCTTCAGGATGTTTCACCCTTTCTAGACATGTCTCACGGAGTCCCACTGTAATAGGGATAAACCCTCAGTAGGCAAGACATGTTCTACTGAGAAGCCTCTGCTATCCACAATCTGGTAGCCATTGCAGTCAAAACAGTTAAATGACCATAAGGAACAAAGTGATGTTTAGATGACAAGGGAAGAATTCTAGCCACATGCCATCCAAAAAAATTAAGTGATGTACTTTTACATGTGACATTGAAATTCTTATTAATGCTGCATTCCTTTTCCACACAGGCCACTCCCTTGTAGAGTGAGACACCTTATAGCTCTGTACCTAAGTAAATAATTTATCAAGCATAAAAGCCCATAAATAGTAAATTTGAATTAACAGCAGCACAGGAATTTCAAACCTTCATGTGACAATATGAACTTCTTTTAATGCTTTGGTTTGTTGTATCTTTGTGCGTGTCACAATATGAATGGTTATGGCTTTGGAATATACCTACAATAAATAGATGTTGCTGTTATCAAGCTTCATATTAACATTTAAGCAATATTAAAAGTACTCCTGTGACTCTTCCTGCCTCAAATATATATTTTATGAAGTGAGCTGTAGCTCACGAAAGTTTATGCTCAAATAAATTGCTTAGTCTCTAAGGTGCCACAAGTACTCCTTTTCATTTTATGTATAGTGACTTATGTGCTTCTATAATGTGAATGATGTCCTCACTGATTGACAGTTTGGTTCGTTATTTGACAGGCTTTTTTTATAATATCTACATGTGGTTATGGAAATAGGGGTAAGTTTGATCAGTAGCCACAAGAAGGAGGCATGCAGCAACTGCATCCACTCTTTTTATAAAAAAAAATATTGCCGGAAAGTGCGTCAGTTTGACTCTTGACAAACCACCCAGCAAATACTCTTTTTTTCCCTATTATTTTAATTGTTTTTATTGTACTCAGACTGATGCTGCTTACACATAAAGAAGTCCCTGTCTTTAAGAGTTTACAACCTGAATGGACAAACCAGACTGGGGGCAGGGCAGAGAGAGGGAAAGAGGGAATAGAAGGCACAGAAACATTAAGCGACTTGCCCCAGGTGTCACAGAACTGGAACTGAACTTCATCTCCTGAGCCCCTGCCCAATGTTTTACTCATGTTTTTTTAATGTTCTATGTAATCCACACACCTCCTGGGTGTAGTGTTCTGTCCCATCTAGTAGCACTGAGACCACTTAGAGAGAAACTTGGATTTAAACTTGGAGAGTGGTCAGTTTGGATGAGCTATTATCAGCAGGAGAGTGAGTTTGTGTGTGTATGGAGGTGGGGGGTGTGTGAGAAAACCTGGATTTGTGCTGGAAATGGCCCACCTTGATTATCATGCACATTGTAGGGAGAGTGGTCACTTTGGATGAGCTATTACCAGCGGGATGGTGAGTTTGTGTGTGTGGTTTTTGGGAGGGGGGTGAGGGGGTGAGAGAACCTGGATTTGTGCGGGAGATGGCCCAGCTTGATTGTCATGCACATTGTGTAAAGAGTTGTCACTTTGGATGGGCTATCACCAGCAGGAGAGTGAATTTGTGTGGGGGGGTGGAGGGTGAGAAAACCTGGATTTGTGCTGGAAATGGCCCAACCTGATGATCACTTTAGATAAGCTATTGCCAGCAGGACAGTGGGGTGGGAGGAGGTATTGTTTCATATTCTCTGTGTGTATATAGGGTCTGCTGCAGTTTCCACGGTGTGCATCCGATGGGGTGGGCTGTAGCTCACGAAAGCTCATGCTCAAATAAATTGGTTAGTCTCTAAGGTGCCACAAGTACTCCTTTTCTTTTTGAGAATACAGACTAACACGGCTGTTACTCTGAAACCTACCATTAATTAGTCTGCTCTACAGCATTAGCTAACAGCCATGTGGCTTTTAGCTCATGCAGTAGCAGCTCATGCACTAAGCTCCAGAGATCCCAGGTTCAATCCTGCCCACCAACAGACCAGGGTCTGTCAGCATTACATCTAAACTTGCATGTAACATTTACTGTATGAAAGGAAAAATGTATATTAAAAGGAGATCACTCTAACAGCACATAGAAGCCCTGTGAAGTTTGTGGCAAGGGAAACTTACAACAGTGAACAAAGATATAAAGCTACTTCTTATTCTGGGACCCCTTCATGCTACAACTCCAGCTATACTGCCAACAAGCTGGATTGCAAGCGAAAGTGTGCTTGTGAGGAACGGGACGAGTTTGTATTCTTACATTAATCCTTAGAGTTAACATGGGTTTGTCAGAGATTCCATATAGCATTAGGTATTCTCCACAAGCAGTTTAAGAGGTGAGTCGCTTTACATCTCCAAGATTGTAACCGGTGAAAAGGGAACTTGTATCAGGAACAGATAACAAGGGATCTTTAGTACAAATAGTAGTTAGATTCTTGAAGGCCTTTCTGAAGGTTACAAAGGCCCAGTCAAATGGCTTAACTCATTTTAATGTCAGCTTTTGCAAAAAGATATGGAAATTTCTCCTCTCTGAAATGAAACCAATCCCAGAATGGTTTCATCACTGTGATCATAAAAATACTAATACTTCTACAAGCACCTGCCATCTAAGGCTATCAAAGCACCTTTCACACACTAATGAATTAAGCCTCAAAACCCCTATGATTTAGGAAAGTATCATACCCATTTTGCAGATACGGAACCAGAGGTACAGACAGGTTAAAGGCCACACTAAAGGCCATTGTGCTGAATGCAGAGCCAGAAATGGAACCCAGATTTTCCCATGTCCAGACTCCAGGCACGTGCTTTAATTGCAAGAGCCAAAAGGCAATTGTGACAGTGGATTAGCCATTCTGCACTGAACATGAATAGTTTTAATTTTTATTTAATTTTTATTTTTTAGCACTTTCCTCTACCTGTCCCTAATTCAAGTGAAGAAGGTTCCATTCTTCTTCACTGGTTTTTCTGATAAAGAGCAGGAATACTTATTCGTAAGAATTTTCTGTAGTGTTGCAGATCAGCTTCACCCTGGAGACTAGCACACTCACTGTCTTTGGGAATCTAAAAATGGAGCAAGAATGTTTAGTAGGAAAGTGTTAAAGTATTTAACCTAAGCTACTCAAGATCTTACATCTAAACTTGGAAAAAATTTCCAGACTCATATTGTACTCTAGGGGCAAATTTGTCCTTAGCCATCAGCCCAAGCAGCAAATCCAATGGCTCTGTCCCCAAAAATGAGTACATGTGGCTTTATGGAGCTGAGCTCTGAACCACTTAGGGTACACAGTCATAGAGTTTAATCAATAATACAAGCCATTAGGGACCACCAGATCATCTAGTCTGACCCCCTGTATATCACAGGCCACCAGCTCCACCCAGCACCCGTACACTGAACCCAACAGTCAAAATTAGTGCATCCCTTGTGCAGGCTGTTGAATCCATGTTCCCTCACAACCCCTAAACAGTGGAATCAGAGGTTCTGCTGCAAAAGCAGAGTGCTGTGCACCCATGGAGAAGGGTACTGAATTTGGGACTATATGGATTGGCAAACTAGTCTAGGCAGACTAGCATCTTTTTGTTTATAAAAATCAGCTTACATAAGGAAGCAGATTAGAGGAAGAATGAACCAATCTCTAGCTGACGCTCAGTGTTTCTGGAAAGCTGGTAATTTCTGCAATGTTGAGTTACACTCTCTCATTTGTTCTTTTCTTTGTCAAACCCACTGCACTCACTGGGGAAGAAGAGGAAAGTGATTAGAGGGAAATTCTACCTGCACAAACACTATGCAGCTACAGATGGTGCCTGCGACTCTCTTCACCAGAGCAGCTCATGTTTTTGGCAGTGAAAACAGTAGATTCACCTTGAAAACACTTCCCATTTGTGCACCTCTCTGGACTTCCTCAATAGAGGATTCGCTGTTACTAACTCACAGAAGCAATAGCTGGTCCCTTGATGGATAAGACAGGTACCAAAGGATATCTTTACTCTTTTCTCTCATGCAAATATTGGGAGGTGGGGGACACGGCAAATTTATGATTTTTATTTGTCCCTCCTTTATAGGTTTCCTAATGGGCCCTTCATACATCCACAAAACTTTCTTCCCTGCCAGTCTCTCCTCCTTGCAGCAGCTTCCTCTCAAGCACCTAGATGCTGGCCACTGTTGGAGTCAGGATACTGGTCCAGATGGGCCTCTGTTCTGTTCCAGCCCAGCAACTCCTGTGTTCCTAGTGTTCTGCTAAACCCTCAAATAGCATTCAAATCAAGAGCATAGCTATGTTCAGTTGCATTTAGCTTTGATCTCACCCTCAACGGATTTGGCAGTTCATTTTAAATCCTGAAAATTCATCTGAACTTTGATCTTATCCATCACCAGTTCTCAACCTCCCCCCACTACCCTTTGGGATCTTTCTCCTTTAACATGACCCCCATACTTTCACACCACACAGGGAGTGCTTATCCAAATTTTTATATAAGCTAAAAAGTTGTATGTTTGATTCACACTTCGATTTGAGCTGAGGATTTGCACAGTTTTTACTTAGGGTGACCAGATGTCCCGATTTTATAGGGACAGACATGGTTTTTGGGTCTTTTTCTTATATAGGCTCCTATTACCCCCCACCCCTGTCCCGATTTTTCATACTTGCTGTCTGGTCACCCTATTTTTACTTGTTGTGTCATTCACTGGTAAGAAATATATACATTGCTGCTTTGAAAAGAAAAGCAATTTTTCAGCTTCACCGACCGCTTTTCTTTTATAGCAGTACTGACCCAAGAGGCAAACAGCATTTCTCCATCTGGTGAAGAAAATAGGCCAAAAGGCTAATTTCACCAAGTCACTTTGGTACAAAATATTGCACACAGCTCTTGTATCATAGCTCTGCAAGCCATGCTCTGCTGAATACAACATTTCATTTTCTCTAGGAAGATAGACGGCAATTTCTTAACAATAAAATTAGTTGTGTGTGTGCTAATAAAAGAAATCTGCAAGTACTGCTGCATTAAAAAAGCCTTGGGTGTGTTTAAAGGATTGTGTCATGGCAAGAATCCAGTCTGCAATTAAGCAGGCAGTGATTTCTAAACTATTTATTACAATATGAAAACAAACAGCAAACAAATAAGGAAAGAAGACTGAACAAGAATTCAAACGGAATAGGGCTCCACACTCCAGCACTGCTGATCACAGATGCCCATCCATCAAATCTGCTACAGGACAGATTACAATACAATTTCAGAAAGTATTTTAAAGGGGTGGGGGGGAGGGAAAGAGCCTTCAAAAAGGTTTGGAGGGGTAAGTCTTCTTGAAATATACACCCAGAAATGCTGACCTGAGCTAGCAATCTTGAAAATAGATTCTCAAGATAATTTTCTTCTCTCTCTCCTTTGGTGTCCTGCTGAAATGAGAATATGCAAACTAGTAAAAGCAACATAGTGTGGAGGAAATGCTATCCAAACTTACTCAAACCTCAAAACATGTACAGCCCATTTCTGATTCTCTCTTTTCCCAAATGATTTGTAAATCCCTATTGATACCTTTTAAAAAACAAAATCCACACCAATAACTCAAGTATGACTGGATTAGAAGTACAGCTGAACAGTAGACTTTATTTTTTTGGCATAATGACCTTGTCAGAGTGGATCATGATGCTACCTGGCAAAAGATCGATGAATTTACAGTACTACATTCATAAAGGTAAGGAGTACTTGTGGCACCTTAGAGACTAACAAATTGATTTGAGCATAAGCTTTCGTGAGCTACAGCTCACTGCTACTCTGAAGCCATTCATAAAGGTGTAGTCACAATGGGACACGTATAACCCGGCCGTCTCTGGGTTCTTGCTCATGTTTCATGTATAATAAGTAAGTAATCTTGAGAGTAAATCTGTGTAAAAATACTTGACTTCAGCACCTTCACCCAGCAAATATTACTCACCTCAGCAACATTAGTGCATTCCATTTAAAATTCTCTGGGCATTCACCCTACTAATCGATTTGCTGTCCCATTCTATTAGTCAACGCCAGCTATTACATTAAGAGCCTTAGCTTGGTTCCTGATGAGACGCGTTCAATATTTGCCATACGTTAATGTTTCCAACATCCTACGAGCAAGATTCTGATTCCCCCTCTACTATACAAGATCCCACTGTACGCTACACCTGTGTATCTGCCATCCTGGCTAGAGTATCATCTAACCAGCTGGGAAGATTGTTCACAACACACAGTTCTCCAAAGAACCACATGCTGTTGCCATTCCGTGCTCCACCCGGCAAGGGTGTTTCATTAAAGCAATCAGTACCAAATATGCCACTGGTACAAGTTAGCATCCGTTCTGTAACACAAATAGCTTCCCTGCTAGGCTGAAGTTTGGAGTCCTGAAGTTCATCTTGAACACAGGTCTAACAGGCCTGCAGCATCTTCAGCTGCTGCCGGAGCATGAGCTTTTACAGAACTTGCTTAAAATACCTATTTTACCTGCAGGCTTCCAAATGTTCAACAGCTTTAATGAAACAGGACTGATGCTGCTCAGACTAATTTGATGAAATAGCTTTGTATTAACATTTCCAACATTAAAAGGGAAAAAAGGAGCGGCAATGCAGTACACTTGTATAACTCCTTTCATGGGAGGATCTCAATGTGCAGAACAAACGTGAATTAATTAATGATGCCTCATAACACTCCTGTGGGATGGTAAGCAGTATAACCTGAGGCACAGAGAGGTAACGCTAAATGATTTGTCAAAGGTCTGATAGATTCAGTGTCAGAAATGTAAAAGGAACCTAGGAGTCTTCACTTCCTGCCCTAATTATTAGGCCACATATCCACTTGTCAATACACACACTATTTGTAACAATTTTGGACATTTTTTTGTTTTTTGGCCTAAACAGATTAAATTTCCTGTCTAACCCTGGTCCAGACTTCAGAGAAGAAATATTATTTAAGAAAAGCTTAGAATATGGTAACCACACACTGATAAAATAAGAATGCTGATGGCAAAATAGAGTTACACCTAATGGAAGAAAATCAGTCTAATAACTCTGTTGCTCTATTACGGGGCCTTGTCTTGATTTTTTTCCTGATCACACTTAACAGTTGTACTCCAATCCCCATTATGGAGGTTACTTCCAACCGACAAACTAATTTCATTCTTTCTTGCTAACTAATTACACCTGTATTACTAGATGATTTACTCTGCATCAAGAACAGCTTCGACAGTAGAAAAAAAATCATAGAACCACCAGACTAGCAGGGACTGCAAGAGATAAACATCAAAAAGCTAGATCAGTGTCCTGTTGTTTTGTTATCCAGAGCATACACAAGTTTTGTTTTGTTATCCATACAGATACACAAGTTGTTCTCCAGTATGAAAATATGAAACCGGGACAACAAATTGCACTCCAATAACAGAAAAACGCCAACAGATCAAAACACCAAATGCAGACCAAAAAGCCCAACACCAAATTTACAGAGAGAAAAATCACCACAGCTTCAAGGGACAATAATTCCAGCCACTTATTTTTTCAGGGCTTCTCCAGCTGCACATTTTAAAAAAAATATATTGAGGTCAGCACTTACCACCAGCATCTTACTCTTATACTTTTCATAAGTGGTGAGCTGTGCTCCATTTTATGTGTTCTTCCCCTTTCTCAAAGTAACCAGTGTTTGAGATCTTTATATTTTATATTGCATTTGAAATTACCAGAAGGGTCCTGTGAAATAGAAGCCCTAGTTTTCACTTAAACTCTATGGGAAGTGACTTTAATTTTTATTTAGTTCTGTTATAGCTGAGAAATTGAAAATCCAAAACACAAAATGAGATGACACACATCTATGCAAACAAAACCCAATAAAATCTAGAGACAAACGAGGTCTGTTAAGTTACTTTGTCAGTTCTGCTGCCAATACAAGATTGCTCCCAACTGAATATTGAATGCTTTAAAAAAAAAAAAAAAACGGATACCATAGGACTTATGAGTTTTCATTCTACGTTTATCAGCTTTCTAAATCCTCCAAAGTTTAATATAAAAACTTATTCTTTTATAGTTCCTTTATGGCAATAAAATTTTAAAGCTAATTAAATGGAAAACTGCATTCACTACAAATCAATGGCCCGCATTTGATAGCAATTGTATAGCCCTAACTATAAAACACCAAAAAACAGCCACTTCGGAGCAAACGTCCTCAAATTATATGGTAAGATATAAACCAAAACTAATTATTAAAGCATCAGACACCACACCCTCTTCATGCGCGTGTGTGTATATATATATATATATATATATATATACACACACACACACACACACACACACACCAAGTACTATAGTGAGTGCCTGGTAGTTCCTACTATGTTTAAAGTTGTAAATCAGTTTCCATTATAGCACCTTTTCTCTCATGCATACTTTTCTAAAAATAAAAATTCCCTTTTAGGGATTATATTTCCATCCTTTCACTCTACCCCATGGTTAAGTTTTTCCTGAGAATTTGAACGAACCCCTTGCCATTGTTTTGAGTTCTGCAATGGTGAGAGGGAAAAAAATTAAATAAAAGCAGCTTTTCCTCATTTATTAAAAATATTGCTACTCATTTTTCCATGGAAAATGTAAAATGGCTGAACTTTGAAGCCTCACATGTTAGTATTCCTCATTGAGGAGTGCAGCCTTACGTAGATAGAAAACACATGTTGGGTAATAGATACACCAATAAGTGGAAATTTTCTAGTAAGCATCAAGAGAATAAAAATAATTGATCATACTTCTAAAGAGATGCACTGTAGTTCTGTGCAGGGGTGTGGACTGTTTTTTTTAAGTGTGCACACGGTAGAATTTACAGCATTTCAATTCTTCAGTAAGTGTACATTTGTTACTTTATTTGCAATTTGGGGCAAGCCCAGGTTTGTTGGCTTAAAGGGCATGATGTGAAGCCCACCACTTCTCCCAGACCCGTTCCTTAGGTGGGTAATTATGGGTGGTATTCTGAAAGGTTACAAGAGTCTTCCAAAGTTGATTCTGGTCCACAAGTTAATTAAAACTGCATAGCATCTAGGGACTACAATGGGTACTTTTAAAGTGAATAAACTGGCAATATGCTCATTTATTCAGTTGTGAGTATTTAAGACATTTCAAAAGGTTATGTCAGCTGAAGAATTTGAGGTAGCTCTGACGCATATGCCTCTAAGGATTTTGTGTACCTTAAAACCCTGCATCACTATAAGGATTTCAGCTATACTAAAGCAACTTAAGTGTTCATGGTATCGAATATTTAAGGCACTTGCAGGTTACATTGTCTGCAGCACAGAGGCATTTTAAGTGCGCATGTCACATTCAAGATATTGTCTCTTAAATACTTAGCAAAATTGATGTAAAACACAGTATCACATTCAACTTGCATTGTTAAAAGCACAGGAAGTTTGGTAATGAAACCGTTAAAGTTCCCACACTTTGTTCACTATGTTGGACATAGTATTTTCAAGTCTTTTTTCCCCTCTGTTATAGTGTAGCATAATATATCACTTTTTGGAATAAAATTTATACAGAATTTTCAGTGACCAATTTAACATTGCTGTTGGAAGCATAGCTTTGGAATGTCTCGGCTTTTGCTGAAACTTAAATAATTATTTTGTAATTAATATGTAAATAAAAGCTAAATTGAAAAATTTGAGCTTAACAGATAGACTCTTTACATGTATGGTCTACCCTATGCTATTCCAAGTGAGTCAGTGACTACTCAGGACCATTTATGAATTAAAGAAATAATGATACAGCATCATGTTCCACTACAGTGGTATACATTTTGCTGCTAGCTACAAAAACAGAACAAAAAAACAGGAATTCTACTGATACCTAACTTAGTTTTGTCTTTGTATTTATGAACTACATTTCAGCTATATATTTCTATAGCCAAATGCTGTGCATTGATTATGTTATTACTAGGGCTGTCAAGCGATTAAAAAAATTATTCGTGATTAATCACACTGTTAAACGGTAGAATACAATTTACTTTAAACTTTTTGGATGTTTACTACATTTTCAAATATATTAATTTCAATTAGAACACAGAATACAAGGTATACAGTGCTCCCTTTATATTTATTTTTGATTACAAATATTTGCACTGTAAAAAACAAAAAAATTGTATTTTTCAATTTACCTTATACTGTAGTGCAATCTCTTTATCACGAAAGTTGAATTTACAAATGTAGAATTGTGTAAAAAAAAAACCTGCATTCAAAAATAAAACCAGGTAAAACTTTAGAGCCCACAAGTCCACTCAGTCCTACCTTTTCACCTCATGGCACTGTTGTAGTTGGCGTTGCAAGATATTTACGTGACAGATGTGCTAAAGATTCATATGTCCCTTCATGCTTCAATCACCATTCCAGACATGCTTCCATGCTGATGATGGGTTCTCCTTGATAACGATCCAAAGCAGTGCAGACCAACGCATGTTCATTTTCACCATCTGAGTCAGATGCCACCAGCGGAAAGTTGATTTTTTCTTTTTTGGTGGTTTGGTTTCTGTAGTTTCTGCATTAGAGAGTTGCTCTTTTAAGACTTCTGAAAGCACCTCATCCCTCTCAGATTTTAGGCAGCACTTCAGATTCTTAAACCTTGGGTCGAGCGCTGTAGCTATTTTTAGAAATCTCACATTGGTATCTTCTTTGCGTTTTGTGAAATCTGCTGTGAAAGTGTTCTTAAAATGAACATGTGCTGGGTCATCATCCGAGATTGCTATAACATTAAATATATGCAGAATGTGGGTAAAACAAAGCAGAAGACATACAATTCTCCCCACAAGGAATACAGTCACAAATTTAATTGACGCATTATTTTTTTAAAGAGCATACTCAGCATGGAAGCATGTCCTCTAGAATGGTGGCCGAAGCATGAAGGGGCATATGAATGTTTAGCATATCTGGCATGTAAATACCTAGCAACCCCAACTACAAAAGTGCCATGCAAACACCTGTTCTCACTTTCAGGCGACACTGTAAATAAGAAGCAGGCAGCAGTAATTCCCATCAATGTAAACAAACTTGTTTGTCTTAGTGATTGGCAGAATAAGAAGTAGGACTGAATGGACTTGTAGGCTCTAAAGTTACATTATTTTGAGTGCAGTTATGTAAGAAAAAAATCTACATTTATAAGTTTCAGGATAAGGAGATTGCACTACAGTACTTGTATGAGATAAATTGAAAATACTATTTCTTTTGTTTATCATTTTTACAGTGCAACTATTTGTAATCAAAAATAATTATTTAAAGTGAGCACTGTGCACTTTGTATTGTGTGTTGTAACTGAAATCAATATAGCTGAAAATGTAGAAAAACATCAAAAATATTTAAATTTCAATTAGTATTCTATTGTTAAAAGTGCGATTAATCTCGATGAATATTTTTCATCATGATTAATTTTTTGAGTTAATCGCGTGAGTTAACTGTGATTAATTGACAGCCCTAGTTATTACAGATAGTTTATTTCCAGGGGAAATTCAGGTGCTCTGATCTCTACTACGAGTTTTAGTATGTGTCCATGAAACCGAACACACTGAGAGAAGATTACTCACTAATAATCTTCTACTCATCTGGCCCAGCAGGAAGGAACGATATAGGATGGGGGGAAAGAACCACTTTATGCCCACCTCAGCCACTACAGATGCATTTCAGTTTCTGAATGACTCTGGTCAGAAACAGAACTCTGAAGAGGCAACACTTTACTTTAAAGGAAAGTTTATAGTACACAAGGATGGTGCACAGAGGCAACCTTAACATGATTTGCAGGCCCTGATGCTTTGGGCTGAGCAGAATACTTTGTGGATGCAGAAGCAGTGCTGTGGGGCCCACTCTTTTTCAGCACCCATCCTGAGTCACAGCAGTCACTCATGTGGAGTCTTGATGCACAGAGTGGGAATTCAACTCTGGTTTATTTTTTTGAAGGCAAAAGCTTCAAGACATATTTTGCTGACCACATGTCAGACTAATTGGTACACTCTGCGGACACCAGAAAAACTTAAGTCATTCTCTGAGAACGCTCATTAATTGGAGTGACATTCTGTGAACAGATGAAGCACCTCCTCCATACATGGTCCTTCCAGGACAGATTATATCACAGCCACGTACTCCCTAAGGAACACCAAATAGACTTTTAAACACTCTTGCCAATTCTTGAAGCCTCTACGTCCTCTTCCTTCCTCCATACTGGTAATGGCAAACAAGAGAAAGGAAACCACCAATGTGGCATCCCAGTTGTGACTATGCAGACAGGCCAAAGGCTTTGGAAGGAATTAGAGCCAGATGACACTGACAGTGCAATACACTGAAGCAACAAAGGAAATTGGTACCAAAAGCCAGCCTGAGCTCTTCCCTAACACCAAAAGCACTGAACCTGAAACTTGAGGAGAGAGCACTGGGTGAGTCAATAATCCAGATAGTACCAAGAAAACAAGCCAGAGGCTGCTAAGTACCTGGCATGATGACTCATTGATATCAACAATGCAGGCAGCCTCCAAATGAAGAGCCTTTGATGAATCACTACTAAGATGTAAAATTTTGCTTTCAATTTCTCACCACAAAAAAGAATGTAGCACTGAGAGGTGGACAATCGGCTGTCCAGAAGCATGCAGGCGTGATACATAAAGACTCTAAGGGAGAGTCTGTGCTGACTGAAGTCAGAGGGAATGATGGTAAAATGCAGAAGCACTTGACAGCTGAAGTGCGTGCAGCCACGTATGAGATGAGTTCACTTGGTTTTATGCAGAAAACCATGGACCAGACATGCAACAGAATCTGTTCTAAAATCTACAGAGGGTGGAATTGCTTTGCCTGTTATGTGGGGTGTATAGACAAAATTTAAATTACAGGGAAGCAAAAGGGAGTTTAAGATACTGTCAGAAATCACGCTTGCTCTGAAATCGTCAGCCACAGGCCACATTTTTTTTTTTTTTTGTAAAGCTTCGCAGTTTAGAGATGGTAGAGTGACCAGATATCCCAATTTTATAGGGACAGTCCCGATATTCAGGGCTTTGTCTTATATAGGTGCCTATTACTACGCACCCACTGTCCCAATTTTTCACACTTGCTGTCTGGTCACCCTAAGAGAGGGTGACCCATCCAACTTGAACTCAGACTTCATTTCCTTCTTACTGAAGGGTTGCTAACTTCATTCTTGTTTTAAATAATTCTGTGCGCAGATTAAGTGTCACTTCCCTATGACGTGGTTCACAGGGACCTTCTGCCAGAGATGTAGACATGTTGTTGAGAAATTTTTGTAAGCTGCAATACAGATTTCCCAATATTTGCTGATGTCATTTTTACCAGGTTTTACATGGAGTTTCCTTCTTTTCCACGTTGTTTAGAACTGTAACATCAGATTACAATCAGCAGAGCCGACTGCCTACAGCACACAGATCTACCCAGGCCAGGGGTTCAAGAAGCACAAACTGGGCCAGCATGAAGCCAGTCTTTACCCATCACACCACATCTCTGGGCAGGTTTATTATTTACTGCAACTCACTTGTTCACTCAAAAGAAGAATTCACAATTCCCTACCACTTTTTGTCTCTCACCTATAATATATAATAATAAGTTCAAACAGCTTACCAAGCAGCATCAGGCTAATTAACATAAAATCAGCTATAAGTGGAAGTGATTCAGCAGTCTTAGCTTGTAGAAGAACTCCTTTCAGGACACACTCATGTGGAAGGCTAATGCTGACGTTCAGAAGTGTGCAGTTATCAAGCTCTCAATACCAGAAAGAGAGTTGTGCAGTAATTGGAGAGGGATCAGAAGCCACTTGGGACAAGACCATGCACTGTATTGATAGTTCATTCACACTATTGGATCAGTATGCACATAAAACCACCAATGCCTGCAACAATATGTTCTTTATTATTAAAAGGGAGGCCAGGCCATTGTTTTGGTCTGGATCCAAAGCTTAACTTCCCCACCATTCAGAGGTCCAGTAATCTGACCTGTCTGTGCTTTTGGCCCAGAACCATCTCTAATCTAAACAGATTCAAAATTGAGAGCATACAATCTGAGACATCTCTGTGACAGCCCAATTAATTCCCCAGTCTTTCTGGAGTGTTATCGCTCATCTTATTAAGGGACTGAATGAATACAGATATATTCAGTCAAAACATCCTATACGGATATGCTTAAGATACAGTCATATTCCCTGACTTCAGGTTACCATTTAATAAGCTCCATGCCATACTCCATTACTCTGCACTATTATGTACAATGAAAACTAGATCAAAGCAATAAGCCGATCAAAGCTGTATGTTTTGGTTAGTCATAATCTTTTATTTTAATATGGACACAAAGGTTGCAGGAAAAGATGCACTCCCCCCTCCCATGTGGAAAGATGAGCTGCTGTTAAATACTGATAGATTCTGGAAGCATCCAGAAACTCTGAAGTTGTACCGCTACCCAGCCAAAGGGTAAGGAGGGGTGAGAAACTAGCAGAGTACTAAAACTACCGTGATTAACGCACTGACACCAAAGCACCTTTTCCTTGCTATTTGCTATTACTCCCATAGTTACTAGATGACTTGCACCAAAGGAAACATGAAGGACTGAGATTATTTCTTCTATTATCCTATATATCAGAGGTGGGCAAACTATGGCCTGCAGGCCACATCTGGCCCACGGAGACCCTCCTGCCTGGCCACTGAGCTCCTGGCCCGGGAGGCTAGCCCCCAGCCCCTCCCCTGCTGTTCCCCATCCCCCGCAGCCTCAGCGCACCACTCTGGGCGGCCGGGCAGCGCAGTTGCAGAGCCGCGGCCTGACCCGGTGCTCCAGGCAGCGCGGTAAGGGGGCAGGGAGGGTTGGATAGAGGGCAGGGGAGTTAAGGGTGGTAGTCAGGGGTTGGGGGTGTGGATAGGGGTCGCGGGGGTCAGAGGGTGGGGAACAGGGGGGTTGGATGGGGCAGGGGTCCTGGGGGGGCAGTCAGGAAGGAGGGGGGGTTGGATGGGGCGGCGGGGGGCAGTCAGGGGCAGGTGTTCCGGGCGCGGTCAGGGGACAGGGAGAAGGGGTGGTTGGATGGGGTAGGGGTCCTGGGGGGGGGGGCAAGTCAGGAATGAGGGGGGGGGGTTGGATGGGGCAGCAGGGGCAGTCAGGGATGGAGGGTCCGGGGGTGGTCAGGGGACAGGGTGGTGGATGGGGTAGGAGTCCCAGGGGAGCTGTCAGGGGGCGAGAAGCAGGGGGATCGGATAGGAAGCAGGAGCCGGGCCATGCCTGGCTGTTTGCGGGGAGACAGTCTCCCCTAACCACCCCTCCATACAATTTTGGAAACCCGATGATGTGGCCCTCAGGCCAAAAAGTTTGCCCCGCCCCTGCGCTATATGAGCTGTATAGAGAAAGCTGTTAGGGAGGCGGAGCTACGATATCCATACACAGAAGCAGCTCCATGTGTCTGGCTATCAATGCCATTATTCCTCTGGAAGTCTAGCATGCTGGCAAGGGTTGTCAGGAAATACTTTCCATGATTTTGTTAACAGCATCAGCTGAAGTGCCGAACAGGCTACCCGATGTCATTGGATATTAAGGAGCTATCACTTGTGCTTCTCCACCTCACAAAAGCCAGGGAACAGGCAAAGAGTTCAAGCAGAATCATTACGTGCAAGTGCACTTGAATACTAGCCAAGGGACCAGTCCATGGGTTATACATCTTTGGCTGGTTGCTTACTTCTCACAGCTGTGATGTCTGCTTCATCACCTTCTTTCTGCAAGTTCCTTCATGCCCATGTCTGCTAGCTGCTTTCTTTCTGAAAGACTGCCTTGGGACAACATTCTTCTGTAAACATTGTAGGTTCCACTATCACAGTTTGGTCTTCTCCTAAAAGACTCCCCAGGTATCTACTGGGTTGTTTTGGTTTTTTTTGTGGGGGGGAGGGGAGGAGAGCGTTAAATAGCCATCATGTCTGAAGGATACATCTTCCTTTTCTCTGCTGTTCCGGCTTTCTGTTTTCATAAAATTAGCCACTTCAGCTCTATAAATATTAAGAACAGTTATGGTGATGCATTTTTGTGACAGGGCCCGCTCGCCTCTCGTGAACGCCTCTACCAGCCAGGCGTATCTCCACCTGCATGCTCTCTGCATTGCTTGCGGTGATCTGGTGGGTTTTCAGTGACTCAGCCCTCCAGCTTAGTCACACCCAGTCTGTATGTGAAATGCGCATACAAAACACACCCCGTCCAGGGTAAACAGTCCAAAAGGGCCTATCACAGTACCCTCTTTTGGTGTCAGCCTGCAGCCCTGTCCCTGGGCTTAATCCTCAGTCTGTCCTACAGGGCCTATCACAGTACCCTGCTTATTGCCGCTCCTGGGCTAGCTTTCAAAGTGTCTCTTAGTCCATCCTGGGCTCACTCAAGTATTGTTCCTTGCTCTGGAATGGAGCAGTGCCCCCAGGGCTTTCTCCCTGGGGACTCTCCACCTGGTGCCCTAGCCAAGTCACTGTTTATAGTTCATCCCCTTTCCTGAGTAGGGGCGGGGTAAAAGTTCACAAATTACTGACCGTCCTCTGGGTCTTCAACCCCCTTTTCTGGGCTAATCCCTTGCTCAGGGTGTGATCAGGTACAGAAAATACACTGTTGCATTAGTTTCACTGAGAAAGGGCTTCCCAAAGAAAGAAATGCAATATGCAGCTTTCCCACACACTTTTCTGAGTTTCACTAGGGCTCAACTTGCAATCCTTTAAAATCTTCCTTGTCCCATTTTATCCTTTTCAGGAGATGTGGTAGGGGGAGGATTGGTGTTGGAGTTTCAGTTCTTAAGTGATCTATTAAGACAAATGAACCTTTTAATGAGGGTCATAAATACTACTACAGGCCACCGTGCAGAACATGCTCACTGCTGATGAATAGGGCCTTGTACTGAAGAAGCCATGATCGCTTGCAGACAAGAGTAAATTGCTTGTGAGAGGGACATGTAAGAATATAGAGCTCAGCCTCCTTCAGGCTGATGGAGGAAAGGAAATCCCCTTGAAAGACAGAAAATAGAATGGATTTTAAAAATGTCTGTCTTGAATTTGCTGGTTCCCTGGAGAATTTCAGATTTTTCCATCTCACTCTTGAGTTTGACCATGTTTTCTGTCGGTATAAGGAAGAGAACGCCTCCTGCAACTAACTAAAGAAATGCCAGCTTTTATCTAGCTCCTCCTAGACTGCTTGAAGGTCAATAGCGACTTATTTTCTTTCTGAAGGCTAAGCTGCTACTTCATCTAACCATCTGTCTCCTGCGTAAGGACTGGATATAGGTCTTCTGGGACTTGGGCCACACAAGCCTCTGAGTACCAGCCTGACAGGAGAAATAAACGTCATCCATGGACGTAATCAAAACCGAGGAGGCTGCTTGTTTGAAGTAATTGCTCCTAGTCCCCTCCCCCACGGATATTGTAGATAACAAAATGTCCCTCCTCCCTTGGATGAGCTAGCAAAACAGGTGGAGGCAACGGAGGCTTTTAAAGAGAGAGAGATCTCATTTTCCAGTTAGGTAAGCCCCAGGAGAAAACTAACTGAAATCTAATATCCATAAAGTTTTCCCTGCTGACGCTGCTTTGAGAGAAAGGACATTAAAGAGAAGTAAAGGTGCACAATTAAACCTGCTTGCCTTTTCTTAACAAGCAAAGAGTTACCTGGGGAGGGGCGGGGGAAGTTGGCCTTGTGGTTTGTTTGTGTTTATTACTCTTTTCAGTGGTGGAGTTACAGGAGGGGAAAGAGTGAGATTTTGTTCTTCATATGAACCTAGGTGCAGTTATCTAGCCCACAAATATATGTCCCATGAGGAACTGGGTATAATACTGAAGGAGCTATCAGGCAGTGAGATCAAGAGCCTGGGCAAACCATTAATGGCAATAGGATGAGGTTTGATAAGCTCTGTAACACTCCAATCCCTTTCTGAGGCCAGGTCCACCCTAGGTGTGCTTTACATGTATATCTATACCAGTACCTTATACCTAGTGGGAAGCAGCTTTGAACAGCTTTTGCTGGTATAACATATTCCAGCCTCCTCACCCAGCAAAACAATCTATACTGGCAAAAGCATGTTTTTTTTCCAGAATAACTGCATCTATCCTATGGGCTTTTGCTGGAACAGCTATGTTGGTCAGGGATCACACCTTGTCACGCCCTTGACTACAGTGGCAAAAGTCTGCAGTGCCGACTATCTAGGTTTTTATACCAGGCCTATTGCCATTGTATCTGTTCCTGAGGATTAGAGGTTGGTCCACTCATTCCCAGTAGCAGGTATCTGAGGAAGGGATGGAGCAGAGTCCCAGACCCAAGTCCCAAGCTGTAACATGCTGCAGCTGTATCACTGGTACAATCAGTATTTGCGTAATTTTGATAGCCCTGTACATGCCTTCCCTTACAGTGGAGAAGAGACAGGACTTGGGTGTACCCAAATAGGAGACACTTTATTCAGGACATTGCACACACAGTAGCTGTCTGGATCCAAACCTGTGACAATGTAACCATGCCGTCCTGCCTTGAATTAAGCAAGCATGGAACACACTGACTACACTACACTACTCCGCCATATAATGTTCTCTTAAAAAGTTTTGAAATTATTTTTCAGCACTGAAACATTAGACACCTCACAGGTTCCTGGGAAGCCCTTTTCCACAATACAGCTCTGCAGAGTGGGAAAAGTACTTCCCACTGTAAAACTTGCCATTTTGCCCACTAGATGATTCAATTTAATTTCCTAAAACTGGCTTCCAAGCAACACAATACTTGAATATTTCACTCTCTACTATTTTTCAACAGGAGGCATGGCACCGTCTGGTTTGTTCGTCAGCAAGGAGGGACATTTGCAAAATCAGTCAATTCACCACCATAACATTCATTTCTTACTTTGCCGTCCAAACTTCATACATCGTCCAGGAAGAAAATTTAAGTGAAAGCTATGCAGACAGCAATATGGGAGGGCTTTGTGATTTATTTACAGTAAAACCAGCTGCCAAACTCTCTACATACTAAGTAGGCTCCCTTGTCTGAAACCAATAGCTCTTTTAACACGACACAGTGTTAAACATTCAAGGGTGGGCAAGTGCAATTCTAAATAGTAAGAACTAGACGTGTCTTTTCGTAATATATTAAGGTCCTTGTTCTAGCATTTAGCTTTGCTGTCACTGAATTAGGTCAGCACCAGACATGCTGAACATGCTGTTGTCTCAGTGGCTGCCAAGAGTGCCAGGCTTTCCTGAAGTTGCTTTTATTATTTTCTCCTCATCAGTTATTCCGAGAAGGGGTAAGAGGCACCTATGCCAAACTATTGTTTCTGCTCTACTGTTTACCTGTGCCATGTCAGATTGCTTCTCTTTTCACGTTCCAGAGTTCTCTCAGTCACTTTTACTCAGTGGAGAGGAGAAGATGTCAAGCTGAGTGACAGATGCGGTGGAGGAATGTGAAAACCTGAGAGAATATATTGTGTTCATTAAAAAGGCCTTTCCTCCACCTGTTTCTCCTTCTCATCATAGTTTCCACTTTCTCCCTTTCATTTCACTTCTCGCACTCCACAGGAGGCTTGCTCTCCAAACAGCACCCTGGCCACAAAGTCTCCCATCATACTGCTTATGCCCCAGTTCAGGGATAGCTAAGCTGCACCTCACATCCCTTTCTGCAGCCTCTCCCCAAATGCACCCTCCCAGATTTTATAGACCTTGAGCCTTTACCTCCCTGGGGTAGAATCTCACAATTCTTCCACTCTCAGATCCGATCGTGGGCTGCAGTGTCCTGTGTACCAACTGTGATCGCTCAGCAGATCTGGCTGGGCTCTGTGCCTGCACTTCTTCCCTCTGGGAGTTTGTGACCAGTGATGAATACTGTGACTCAAAGCAAAGTATTGTTTAATCTCAGCAATAGGAATAAAAGCATGATAGGAAAGGGGTTTGAACATAATAAATAGCCTCCATGCATCTGTCTCACCTAAAGAGTAGCAAGATCTAGCTTACCCCAGATACTCCAACCTCATGGAAGTGGGAGTGCTGAACTCCAGCAGTCCCTGTCTTTCCCTCTGTTTTTCAGGGGCTGCCTTTTTGATCAGTCCTAAAGTTTGTTTTTTTTTTCTAGCTTTCTATTTCAGGGCCCCTTGAAGTTACAAGCTAGGATCTTCCCGAGGAGGGACCAGCCAGCTAGCTGATCCCAGAATGGAGGTGATAAAACTTCAAAGAAACTGACACCTGCATTTTCCTTTTAATTACCGAAGAGGGTTATCAGAAATGTTTGGCCACTTTCCTGTCTGCATGTAAACTAAACCATGCCTGAGTTGACCCCTGGAAGTCATATAACAAATAAAACAACAAACATCAGGACATATATGAATAGAATATTAGGCATTTTCCACATTTCCACATTTCATATTCCATTGACAGCCAGTACAAGCAATATAAACAGCAGAGTGACAATCACTACAAATACTAATCCATTTAATTGTCTTGGTTTCTACTTGATAGTTATTGCAGATACTTACAGTGGAGCAGTAAATTAGTGAATTAGGCCTTTGTTTGTAAGTTGAAGACCTACACTCAAATTCTGATTTACCTGACAACTGAAGTGATTTTTCTTCATTTTCAAGATTGAAGTGCATTGTCAAAGCAGTGTGGGGAAGTTTCAGGCTAGTACTGGGAATCTGTTACTTGTTATAAATATTAAGTGCAACCACAAAAATATCTGCAAAGACTGATATTCCTAAGACAGTCTTGCCATACACCTTCTTCCATTATTTTCCAGGAGTGTTTCCAACCTTCCTGACAACATTCTTCCTTTTTCTAATTAAGACAATTTTAAGGATCTTACTGCATCCCCTCAATAATGTGGCTGTTTTCAGAATCTGAGCTACCCTACGCCCATAGGTAAAAAAGTTGTTTAACATTTCCTTACCCACAGGTGTGGCAAAATGTCCCTCATTGTGATGATTTCTATTTTCACAAGTGCCAATTCCTCAGTGGTAGTGACTGAAAATGTAGGCTCAGGAACAGAGGGTAGGAGTTTAAAGGGACTTAGGAGCACAAGTCCACTTAAAGTCAGTTAGTCCTTTCAAAAATCCCACTCTGAATGATTTTGTAGGTTTATAGCTCTACTAATATTTCTCTAAAAAGAATGAGGAGTACTTGTGGCACCTTAGGGACTAACAAATTTATTTGGGCACAAGCTTTCATGGGCTAAAGCCCACTTCATCAGATGCATGCACTGGAAAATACAGTAGGAAGATATAGATATACAGAGAACATGAAAAAAATGGGTGTTGCCATACCAATTCTAACAAGACTAATCAATTAAGGCTGTTATCAGCAGGAGAAAAAAAACTTTTGTAGTGATAATCAGGATGGCTAATAAACTTCTGCAGGGACAGTATCAGACCCTTTAAAGTGGATAAGTCATTGACTTCCTGGACCATTTCTATCTCTTGATCCTACAACATTCTCCTCCTTCCCTTGCACCCATAGATACTTCACAAAAGTGAATATTCATTCCCCTTTACTGATGGGGAAACTATAGCACAGAGTGGCTATTGGCTCGATAAATGTGTTGCAAATACTATTTTTAAAATTAATTGCTTCATTAGATTTCTGGTGATTTCTTCTAATGTTCCTCCTGATAAACACCTTCACCTATAATACTGAAGTTATGGGGCATAAAAAACCATGACCCCTAAAGAGCAAACTGGTACATGCAGCTAGCTTGACCAGATGTCCCGATTTTATAGGGGCAGTCCCAATTTTTGGGTCTTTTTCTTATATTGGCTTCTATTACCCCCTACCTCCGACCCAATTTTTCACACTTGCTGTCTGGTCACCCTACATGCAGCAAATTAAAGGGCAAGGAAAAAGTTTTGGAATCATCTTGATACTATCAAAATTTAACACTGATACGGACAGAATTGGTGGTCTCAGTCCACCCCAAGAGTCAGATATGCAATTTACAAAATCTGCCTGCTGAATTCACATACTGGTCTTCTAGCAGTTTCAGCCAGGAGGCCAAAGACCCAGTGGGCCTGTGTATTTCCCTTTGATCGTTAGAAGAGGTCTTTCCAGGTCAGACTCGAGGAGCATTTAAAGGTCAGGGTGGGAAAGTTTGTCCTGTCTCTGCCTATGTTGTATCTGTTCTGTAAATTAACAGAGGACTTCAGCCTGCAGAGCATGTGACAGAAGATCATTTTTAAGCTGACAAATCCAGTACCTAAGAAGCATTAAAACTCATTTAGAGAGAAACACTTGCTGCTAGAAAAAGGTCATGGGCACAAATGCTCTGCTCCAAATAACTTGCAACCAACAGCAAAATATATACTCTACCCAACAAGGAAGCATAATGTAAATTAAGATGAATAACCTCCCAAAAAAAGGAAAGCTAATAATGAATAAAACATTTTAGAACTCAAATACCAATATAAACAGTTAACTTCACAACAAGCAGCAACTACAGTACATTTATTTTTGGATTGTGCATTTGTGTCACCTCATTTGTACTTGAGGGTTCTTCCCTTATTCATGTGGCTTTTTAGTAGTTTGCATAATGCAGATACTAAAAGCAGAAACTAAGTAGAGTCTATAATATGAATTTATTGCAGATGATAGAAATGGAGCAGTGAATAAAGTAGCCACCCAAACCTTGAACTGGAAGATGTTTGTGCTCAATGACTCAAACTTATCTTAATGTTTAGTGATTTTTGCCAAATTACATGAAGTGTTAAATGTTTTTTTCAAAATTGTCAGTAAGTCCATCTAGCCATAAGAACAATGTTGGGATAAAAGCACCTCCTGGTCCCTGCTTCATTATTAAAATGGTTTTCATTAATATCAGCCATCTACAATAGGAATTTTTTTCATACACTAACAGATGTTTTATTTTTAATCTCTGTACAACATTGTTATTCACTCAGTTTTATGGTGTTGTGACAGCAGCTGCTACTATATTGATTTTGCTTTCATATCCATATTTTCCTCTCATCAATTGAATGAGCATTTGCCAAAACACGTTATGTCTATTCTAAATTAATACCACAAAGGCTTCACTTGCAAATGAAGGTATGGACAGACAGTTTTACATTTTAATAAGCCGGTAAACCAAGGAAGCCCCTACTTCATACTCAGGTAGTCTCGTCTGTGCTTATCTTCTAAGCATTTTCATTGGCAGTAAAAGTATTAGATTTAATTTAATGGCAATTAATACCTTGCACTCCTGTGGCACATTTTGTCTCAGAATTTCAAACCAGTTTGTGAATGTTAATTAATCCACACCCCCGTGAGGTACGATGGTTTTTGGTTTGGTTTGGTTTTTAAACACAATTGAGGCAGTGTAGGGCCATATTCAAAAGTGGTCTCTAATTCTGAATGCATTTCCTGAGACACCTTAAGGTGAATGTTCAGAGATGCTGACTACCCAATACTTCCAGTTGAACTCATTGGGAATTGCAGGCACTCAGCACTTCTGGATATCAGGCTTTGGGTTTCTCAAGCCAGACACTCAAAACCAGAGGCACTCAGAATCCGAAGCCATGCTTGAAACCATGGACTTAAATAACTTATCCAAAGCAATACAGGACTTCATGGCAGAGCCAGAATCAGAACCAATATTACCTAAGTCCAAGAGTTGTGTTTTAACCATTAGAGTATGGACTACTTTCCCACCTTCACCTAAGTCTTATATTAAATGTTACAGTATGTCATTTCATTCACCTCCTGGATTGTAATGGACAAACTCCAAGTGCTGTTCAGATTGAATCATAAGTCACTCCTTTACAAGTGAAATGCTGTCCATCTTTTCTGTAATGGTCCAAACCATTATAAGATTGGTAGGTTTACTTAGACATTTTTAGTGTGCTATTACAACGTGCAAAAGTGTTTGTTTAGCTAGTGGTATATTCAGTATGGAGTTGCACTAGCATTCCCAGACAGCCCCCCAATCTGAAGCAAATACTCACCAGCAACCACACAACAAAAACACTAACCTAGGAACCTATCCTTGCAACAAAGCCTGTTGCCAACTCTGTCCACATATCTATTCAGGGGACACCATCATAGGGCCTAATCACATCAACCACACTATCAGAGGCTCGTTCACCTGCACATCTACCAATGTGATATATGCTATCATGTGCCAGCAATGCCCCTCTGCCATGTACATTGGCCAAACCGGACAGTCTCTACGTAAAAGAATAAATGGACACAAATCAGACATCAGGAATGGTAACATACAAAAGCCAGTCGGAGAACACTTCAGTCTCTCTGGTCACTCGATTAGAGACCTAAAAGTTGCAATATTACAACAAAAAAACTTCAAAAACAGACTCCAACGAGAGACTGCTGAATTGGAATTAATTTGCAGACTGGACACCATTACATTAGGCTTGAATAAAGACTGGGAGTGGATGGGTCATTACACAAAGTAAAACTATTTCCCCATGTTTATTTTCCCCCCTACTGTTCCTCACACGTTCTTGTCAACTGCTGGAAATGGCCCATCTTGATTATCACTACAAAAGTTTTTTTGCTGTCCTGCTGGTAATAGCTCACCTTAACTGATCACTCTCGTTATAGCATGCATGGTAACACCCATTGTTTCATGTTCTTTATGTATATAAATCTCTGTATTTTCCACTGCATGCATCCAATGAAGTGGGCTGTAGCCCACGAAAGCTTATGCTCAAATAAATTTGTTAGTCTCTAAAGTGCCACAAGCACTCCTGTTCTTTTTTCAATGAACTTTGTTTAAACAAGTGGTTTGTTTATTCTATACCAGTAAATAATAATCCATTACTGTGTATAAGCTGCCAAGGCGGAGCTTGGTCCTGCTTGCAAAAATTTTGAAAAGTTTGTCTCCACTGCACTAAAGAAGGCTTCAGTTTATTCCAATTTAAGCTGTGCTGCATTCATTCATGGGTTGTTTGCATTAGGCAAACAGTTTTCAACAGACCTGGCATCAGAGAACCGAGCACTCGCCAACATGATTCGAAACAATATCATACTCGGTGTTTGACAACTTATGTGCACTTCATCCACCAGTGCAAACATCTCACTCAACTTTACGTGTCACATAGCCCATCAGACAAGTAACAAACTCTGAAGCCAATCTAGTCCCCAATTTACTTCTAAGGCACATCAAAACCCTATATAATAAGAGAGCGACTCTTCTTTGCTGGATTGGCATAAGGAACTTTCTCGAGATATATATGTAATCTCCAAATTAAATTATTTTTTTCCTTTCAGGAATTAAGGCTCACACACCCCTCTCTCTCCTCTCCACCCTTCTTGAAGTTTTTGCAAATAGGCAGCTTTTACCAGAGTGGATTAAAACAGGATTGTATCGCCAGGCAAAGTAATAAAGAAGATTGGCAAAATACCTCCATGAGGATGTTAACAGCTGCACGTACACAGATAAATGTCTTAATGGAATTGTGGGAAAATGGGGGAAAGAGTGGAAAGAAGGAAAATCATTCTAAATTTCAGACCAAAATCAGTGTTTTTAATTGTTATTCTGTAGCACAACTGTGTTCCCTGTGTTCTGAAAGATAACATTGTCCCATACTCATGCCTGTGTGTTGCCTGATTGCTATGAAAGGCCAGGGACTTGATTATTCAGCTCCATAGTTAATAGACTGGACATAGGACCTGAGATTATAAAAATCATTTGAAGAAGATAATGGTGAAAGGTCCTGAAACTGAACTGAGTACTCACAATTGAGTTTCCAGTGAACTGCAATCCATATTTATCAAAGCTGGCAAGAGGGTCCCACATTAGATACCGGTTGCCAGTCAATACTGGGGAAAAAAGAGATCTAGCTTCCTTTGACATTTTTGCCAGTTGAATGGCATGCCCTAAATTTATATATTTCACCTTCTTGCCTTAGAAATTTTAAAATGAAAACTGGTATTAAAAGATTAAGTATCACCACTGTCATAAATATAAAGGGAAGGGTAAACCCCTTTGAAATCCCTCCTGGCCAGGGGAAAGCTCCTCTCACCTGTAAAGGGTTAAGAAGCTAAAGGTAACCTCGCTGGCACCTGACCAAATGACCAATGAGGAGACAAGATACTTTCAAAAGCTGGGAGGAGGGAGAGAAACAAAGGGTCTGTCTGTAGTCGTCTTGGCCGGGGACAGAACAGGAATGGAGTCTTAGAACTTTTAGTAAGTAATCTAGCTAGGTATGTGTTAGATTATGATTTCTTTAAATGGCTGAGAAAAGAATTGTGCTGAATAGAATAACTATTTCTGTCTGTGTATCTTTTTTGTAACTTAAGGTTTTGCCTAGAGGGGTTCTCTATGTTTTTGAATCTAATTACCCTGTAAGATATATACCATCCTGATTTTACAGGGGGGATTTCTTTATTTCTATTTACTTCTATTTTTTATTAAAAGTCTTCTTGTAAAACACTGAATGCTTTTTCATTGTTCTCAGATCCAAGGGTTTGGGTCTGTGGTCACCTATGCAAATTGGTGAGGCTTTTTACCAAACCCTGTCCAGGAAGTGGGGTGCAAGGTTTTGGGAAGTATTTTGGGGGGAAGGACGCGTCCAAACAGCTCTTCCCCAGTAACCAGTATTAGTTTGGTGGTGGTAGCGGCCATTCCAAGGATAACGGGTGTAATATTTTGTACCTTGGGGAAGTTTTGACCTAAGCTGGTAAAGATAAGCTTAGGAGGTTTTTCATGCAGGTCCCCACATCTGTACCCTAGAGTTCAGAGTCGGGGAGGAACCTTGACATGGTGGCACAGTGGTGGGATTAACCTGAAATCATTTTGAGATCCAGTTGAGATTTTTTGAACTAGAAATACAGATTTTAAAAAGGAATTTTTAGGAAGTCCAGAAGGCAGCTTTGAAACTGAAAGCAGCTTGGTTTCTCTCTGCTTTGTGGCCAAAGCAGAGACAAAAGGGGATTATCTTGTGAATTGCAGGTTTTCTTTGCCTGGAGGCAGGGTACTTAACTCCTGCAGGGAAATTCACAGTCTTCCAACCCAGAGGTTTTTTTTTTTTTCTTTTCTTCCTAAAAGTAAATACGGGGTGTGTGCTCTACCCATTTGCCTGGAGACAAAAGTGGCAGGGTTATTTTTAGGATTTTGATTTTTTTTTTTGTTTTACAAGGAGCACAGGTTTGAAAAGAAATTTTTTTCTTCTTTGGGCTGGGTAAGCAGGTTTCCAAGTAGTTGGAGGGTTTTTGCTTTAATTTGGGCCCAGAGCAGAGACAAGGGAATTGTCTTTTTCTGTAGGCTGACAATCACTATCAGAGAATAGGTATTCTATTCCAGCACAGCAAAATTTTACAGCCAAGTTTTGTTTGTTTATTTCTAAACCTCGGGTGTAAAGTTAGTTAAAAACAGAGAGGTTAGAATGGCCAAATCCTCAGCTCGACTACAGCTGGAATTAGCCAAATTTCAGGCTGAGGAAAAACAAAGGGAACATGAAAGACAGATAGAACTCATGCGGCTGAAGGAGGAGGAGAAGGAAAAAGAGAGGAAGCATGTGGAGGAGATGGAGAGGATAAAGGCCCAGCAGAATATACCAACAAACCCTAGCAATCCTTCTCCAGGTACCACTTCCCATCCCAGAAAGTTCCCCACCTACAAGGCAGGTGATGATACTGAGGCCTTCTTAGAAAACTTCGAAAGGGCCTGCCTTGGGTACAACATCTCTACTGACCAATACATGGTAGAGCTGAGGCCGCAGCTCAGTGGACCCTTAGCTGAGGTGGCAGCTGAAATGCCTAAAGAACACATGAACAAGTATGAACTGTTTAAATCCAAGGCGAGAGTCAGAATGGGGATAACACCCGAGCAGTCTCGTCGGAGGTTCAGAGCCCTAAGGTGGAAACCAGACATGTCATTTATCCGACATGCCTACCACATTGTAAAACATTGGGATGCCTGGATATCAGGAGCAAGTGTTGAATCTCCAGTAAATTTGCCCTTCCTAATGCAAATGGAACAATTCTTAGAGGGTGTTCCTGAGGAAATAGAAAGATACATCCTAGATGGGAAACCCAAAACTGTAATTGAGGCAGGAGAGATTGGAGCCAGATGGGTGGAGGTGGCAGAGAAGAAGAAAACTGGTCGCAGTTGGAGCGGAGACCAGAAGGGACCACCCCAGACCACACCCTATTACCGGGGGCCGCCCAAAGCCCCACCTACCTCCCAAAGAACCCTCCAGACCCCTTATCGTCCCACCACCCCGTTCTCCAGCAACCCTCCTCGCCCCGGTGACCCGTCAGCTGGACGATGTTTTAAATGTAACGAGCTGGGGCATGTAAAGGCCAACTGCCCCAAGAACCCCAACAGATTACAGTTCATTGCACCGGAATCACACCAGAGGTCCACAGGCCCAGATACCTCCCAGATACCCTTGGAGCGGAGGGAAACTGTGAGTGTGGGTGGGAAGAAGGTCACCGCGTGGAGGGACACCGGAGCACAAGTGTCAGCTATCCATGCTTCCTTAGTGGACCCCAATTTAATCAACCCAGAGATCCAAGTGACGATTCAACCCTTCAAGTCCAACTCTTTCAATTTGCCTACAGCCAAGTTGCCTGTCCAGTACAAGGGCTGGTCAGGAATGTGGACTTTTGCAGTCTATGATGATTATCCCATCTCCATGCTGTTGGGGGAAGACTTGGCCAATCATGTGAAGCAGGCCAAGAGGGTGGGAATGGTCACCCGCAACCAGGCTAAACAAGCCGTGAGGCCTAGCTCTGTTCCGGAAACTTCTATCAGGACCCAGTCAGAGGTGATGGACCTGGACCCCAGGCCAATGTCTGCAACAGCAGTAGTGGATCCAGTCCCAGAGACCCAGACGGAACCAGTCCCAGAACCGGAACCAGCCGAACAACCAACACCAGACCCCGTGTCAGCACTGAATCCAGTACTTGCAACCTCAACACCAGAGGGCCCCACCGAACCTGAACTGGCAGCAGCCGATAACCCTACACAAGAGGCTCAGCCGGAGCCTGAATCCCAACATAGTGCACCAGCGGAGAGCGGTTCACAGTCAACAGAAACAGCTCCATCCCCTATATCGCTTCCAGAGGGACCAAGCCTAGGTCCACAATCCCATGAGGAACTGATGTCTCCAGCATCAAGGGAACAGTTCCAGACCGAACAGGAAGCAGATGAAAGCCTCCAGAGAGCTTGGACGGCGGCACGGAGCAACCCACCGCCTCTCAGCTCTTCTAATCGATCCAGGTTTGTTGTAGAAAGAGGACTTTTATACAAGGAAACTCTTTCTGGGGGACACCAGGAAGACTGGCATCCTCAGAGACAGTTGGTAGTTCCAACTAAATACCGGGCCAAGCTCTTGAGCTTAGCCCATGATCACCCTAGTGGCCATGCTGGGGTGAACAGGACCAAAGACCGTTTGGGGGGGTCATTCCACTGGGAGGGAATGGGCAAGGATGTTTCTACCTATGTCCAGTCTTGTGAGGTGTGCCAAAGAGTGGGAAAACCCCAAGACCAGGTCAAAGCTCCTCTCCAGCCACTCCCCATCATTGAAGTTCCATTTCAGCGAGTAGCTGTGGATATTCTGGGTCCTTTTCCGAAAAAGACACCCAGAGGAAAGCAGTACATACTGACTTTCATGGATTTTGCCACCCGATGGCCGGAAGCAGTAGCTCTAAGCAACACCAGGGCTAAAAGTGTGTGCCAGGCACTAGCAGACATTTTTGCCAGGGTAGGTTGGCCCTCCGACATCCTCACAGATGCAGGGACTAATTTCCTGGCAGGAACTATGAAAAACCTTTGGGAAGCTCATGGGGTAAATCACTTGGTTGCCACTCCTTACCATCATCAAACAAATGGCATGGTGGAGAAGTTTAATGGAACTTTGGGGGCCATGATACGTAAATTCGTAAATGAGCACTCCAATGATTGGGACCTAGTATTGCAGCAGTTGCTCTTTGCCTACAGAGCTGTACCACATCCCAGTTTAGGGTTTTCCCCATTTGAACTTGTATATGGCCGTGAGGTTAAGGGGCCATTGCAGTTGGTGAAGCAGCAATGGGAGGGATTTACACCTTCTCCAGGAACTAACATTCTGGACTTTGTAACCAACCTACAAAACACCCTCCGAACCTCTTTAGCCCTTGCTAGAGAAAACTTACAGGATGCTCAAAAAGAGCAAAAAGCCTGGTATGATAAACATGCCAGAGAGCGTTCCTTCAAAGTAGGAGACCAGGTCATGGTCTTAAAGGCGCTCCAGGCCCATAAAATGGAAGCATCGTGGGAAGGGCCATTCGTGGTCCAGGAGCGCCTGGGAGCTGTTAATTATCTCATAGCATTCCCCACCTCCAACCGAAAGCCTAAGGTGTATCATATTAATTCTCTAAAGCCCTTTTATTCCAGAGAATTAAAGGTTTGTCAGTTTACAGCCCAGGGAGGAGACGACGCTGAGTGGCCTGAAGGTGTCTACTACGAAGGGAAATGTGCTGGTGGTGTGGAAGAGGTGAACCTCTCCATGACCCTTGGGCGTATGCAGCGACAGCAGATCCAGGAGCTGTGCACTAGCTACGCGCCAACGTTCTCAGCCACCCCAGGACTGACTGAACGGGCATACCACTCCATTGACACAGGTAATGCTCACCCAATTAGGGTCCAACCTTACCGGGTGTCTCCTCAAGCTAAAACTGCTATAGAACGGGAGATCCAGGATATGTTACAGATGGGTGTAATCCGCCCCTCTGAAAGTGCATGGGCATCTCCAGTGGTTCTAGTTCCCAAACCAGATGGGGAAATACGTTTTTGCGTGGACTACCGTAAGCTAAATGCTGTAACTCGCCCAGACAACTATCCCATGCCACGCACAGATGAACTATTAGAGAAACTGGGAAGGGCCCAGTTCATCTCTACCTTGGACTTAACCAAGGGGTACTGGCAGGTACCGCTAGATGAATCTGCCAAGGAAAGGTCAGCCTTCATCACACATCTCGGGCTGTATGAATTTAATGTACTCCCTTTCGGGCTGCGAAATGCACCCGCCACTTTCCAAAGACTTGTAGATGGTCTCCTAGCGGGATTAGGAGAATATGCAGTCGCCTACCTTGACGATGTGGCCATATTTTCGGATTCCTGGGCAGACCACCTGGAACATCTACAAAAAGTCCTTGAGCGCATAAGGGAGGCAGGACTAACTGTTAAGGCTAAGAAGTGTCAAATAGGCCTAAACAGAGTGACTTACCTTGGACACCAGGTGGGTCAAGGAACTATCAGCCCCCTACAGGCCAAAGTGGATGCTATCCAAAAGTGGCCTGTCCCAAAGTCAAAGAAACAGGTTCAATCCTTCTTAGGCTTGGCCGGTTATTACAGACGATTTGTACCGCACTACAGCCAAATCGCTGCCCCACTGACAGACCTAACCAAAAAGAAACAGCCAAATGCTGTTCAGTGGACCGGAAAGTGTCAGAAGGCCTTTAACAAGCTTAAAGCGACACTCATGTCTGACCCTGTACTAAGGGCCCCAGACTTTGACAAACCGTTCCTAGTAACCACAGATGCATCCGAGCGTGGTGTGGGAGCAGTTTTAATGCAGAAAGGACCTGATCAAGAATTCCACCCTGTAGTGTTTCTCAGCAAAAAACTGTCTGAGAGGGAAAGCAACTGGTCAGTCACTGAAAAAGAATGTTATGCCATTGTCTACGCTCTGGAAAAGCTACGCCCATATGTTTGGGGACGGCGTTTCCACCTGCAAACCGACCATGCTGCACTAAAGTGGCTTCACACCGTCAAAGAAACTAACAAAAAACTTCTTCGGTGGAGTTTAGCTCTCCAAGATTTTGATTTCGACATCCAACACATCTCAGGAGCTTCTAACAAAGTGGCTGATGCACTCTCCCGTGAAAGTTTCCCAGAATCAACTGGTTAAAATCGTCCTTGAGATGTGGAAAATATTGTTAGTCTTTATGTACTTGGTAGTATATTTAGAGATGCATGTGTCTTATTAACTCTGTTTTCCTAGAGCTCCAGGAAGAAATCCCAGCCAGTGTTTCACCCTAGCTGAGATTTGGGGGGCGTGTCATAAATATAAAGGGAAGGGTAAACCCCTTTGAAATCCCTCCTGGCCAGGGGAAAGCTCCTCTCACCTGTAAAGGGTTAAGAAGCTAAAGGTAACCTCGCTGGCACCTGACCAAATGACCAATGAGGAGACAAGATACTTTCAAAAGCTGGGAGGAGGGAGAGAAACAAAGGGTCTGTCTGTAGTCGTCTTGGCCGGGGACAGAACAGGAATGGAGTCTTAGAACTTTTAGTAAGTAATCTAGCTAGGTATGTGTTAGATTATGATTTCTTTAAATGGCTGAGAAAAGAATTGTGCTGAATAGAATAACTATTTCTGTCTGTGTATCTTTTTTGTAACTTAAGGTTTTGCCTAGAGGGGTTCTCTATGTTTTTGAATCTAATTACCCTGTAAGATATATACCATCCTGATTTTACAGGGGGGATTTCTTTATTTCTATTTACTTCTATTTTTTATTAAAAGTCTTCTTGTAAAACACTGAATGCTTTTTCATTGTTCTCAGATCCAAGGGTTTGGGTCTGTGGTCACCTATGCAAATTGGTGAGGCTTTTTACCAAACCTTGTCCAGGAAGTGGGGTGCAAGGTTTTGGGAAGTATTTTGGGGGGAAGGACGCGTCCAAACAGCTCTTCCCCAGTAACCAGTATTAGTTTGGTGGTGGTAGCGGCCATTCCAAGGATAACGGGGGTAATATTTTGTACCTTGGGGAAGTTTTGACCTAAGCTGGTAAAGATAAGCTTAGGAGGTTTTTCATGCAGGTCCCCACATCTGTACCCTAGAGTTCAGAGTGGGGGAGGAACCTTGACAACCACATATTCCTAAAAGTATTTTTGAAACAATGTAATTAAACAAATTCTGCTCTGTAATAAACTCGATTCTAATACATCCAATTATAAAGAAGAAGTATCTGAAAATTTGAAGTACATCCAGAGAATAATTGTCATTTTGAGAATCTTATTATACAGATCAAGGCAGAGCTCATTCTCCATTTGAAGTGGCTAGAAAGTAGGGACCTTCCACATTTTTTGTAAAGCAAGTTTCTTATGATGTCAGATCCTGATATCCTTATTCATCCCTTACACTGAGGTCAATCAAGTGCACCAAGTAAAAACCAAACAGACACTGAAGTAAGGACTTCAATATTTTGCCCATTATTTAGACAGATTTCAGTGTCTTAACTGCTGTGAAGTTAAATAAAGTAATCTAAACAATTTTCTTACAACAGCATTGGAAGTCTCTGTTGCTTTCCTTTTAAGGAGCTAGATTTTGTCATTCTCCCTCCCTCTCAGAATATCAGGGCCATGCGAATGTTTCATTACATGATTCAAAACCAGATCAAACTTCCCTCATTTCACATTGTATTTCAAATTAGAATCTTGCATCAGGTTTATTTTAAGAGACTGGGTCAACTAATGGGTTTAGGTCGAAACCATGTAACCTATTTTGTGCCCTTGAGTACGTGTGTGTGCAATACCTGAAATTTCAATCTGAAACTGAGAAAAAACAAAAGCTAAAACAAAACAAAAAAAAAAAACGAACAGCATCAACTTAGCAACTTTGTACAAGTTCCACTCTGAGTGTTTGCATTTGTTCCAAGTTGAAACTCAGAGTGAAAGTTGGCAGGGTTTTCAATATCTATATCTGGAAAGTTTGCTCAGAAATAGTATTAAATGTGCACCCAGAAGTACCAGTCATCACCAAGATGCTTTACAAACATCTAAGATGTTGTCCCTGCCCTAAATAACTTGCAGTCTAAGAAAATAAGTGATTTCATGTGGCAGGAGAGAAGGATACAATCAAATATAATATATAATCAAATAACGAAGGTAGCGAGAAAGAGCAATTTATTAAAATGACACTTAGTATGCACAGATTTTAGTAAATATGCATGAATGTATTCTAAGCAAGCACTGCTGGTTTTTTTCCCATCTTAACTTTCCTAGCTTCCTCATGAAACAGTATGGCTAATTTAGGACAGGGTTGCACAGCCAGAAGTTGAAGTTCAGGAAAATCCACACTAACCTCATAATGTCTAAGCATATAGAATGATTTCAGCATCCTCCATCTCTTCATCTGAAGCTGAAACTTTACTGATGAAAGAGAATTCCGCTTTAGTAAGCAAAAAAATTAATGAAGCCTGCCATTATGCAGTATGTTGACCTAGATGAAAACTTTAAATTGTAAAACTTTTTGCACTATAGCTAACCACATGCAATGATCAATGTGATGCTTCCTGGAATCCCTGTGCCTGCTATGGATCAGTTCCCCAGCACCATCAGATGCTGGCAAAACAAACACTGCCTTCCAGATCTTTATAGCCCTGCTCTCTCTTTACAGGTTATGGACAGGCACACTCCAACCCTCAAGTATCTCTCTGAAGTGCCCAGACCTGAATCACCGGACTCTCAGCGTTCCCAGGTCCTGTTCCCAAAGAAACAGTACACCACAGCTTCCCAGTTTCACCATAGATAGAACACCGCTCCACTCAACGAACAGCAATTAGATTTATTTATAGAGAAGGCAAGTTTAAGTTTACTTAAAGAACAGAGATTTAAATGAAAGCAAGAAGGAATACTGGAAACAATGGATTACATAGCAAACAAAATCATGACATGCATTCTAGAACCTTCACTCAACTAACAGGACAGTCATGACATATAGAGCACAACCTCATCCAAACTTCTTCCCGCGTATTACAGCCAGGCGTGGCTGTGATTTTCTGTTCATGAGGCAAGTCACATTGTCCTCTTGCCTCCTGAGTGAAAAGATCCAGCATTTGTCTCTGTTCCTATAGTTATAGTCCAAAAAAATGCCATGGTCTTTTCCTGCCCACAGGGTAACCGCAACTGCTTGTGGCTGTTTAGTCCCCGCCTGGAGACTTTGCAATCATTTGATTAGAATTTTGCTTAGACTGTAAATAGGTGTTCCCTATGAAGTATGCAATATTCACTTTACATATAGACAGATTGATAAATAAAAATCTTCTACCTGAAAGAACCTTGTTTATCTATTTATGTTGACAAGCATTATCTCACAGACCTTAAAAACATAATTTTCAGTGTGTACATACACACACACACACACCCTCTTTACATAATATCCATACATACATTTCACAATGATTATGAGGACCGGTGTAACACAGGCTTTCAGCAGAGAACTTATAGGATTCTTTGGGAGTGGCAGCATTTGACCCCTGAAGGCCTTCTGCAAAGCTCAGTTCCCAGGCCCCTACCTGTGCAGAGGATGCCATTTGGCTGTACAAAATGCAGTCTTCCACACAGTCTAACCTAACATGAACCACGCGTGTGAGGTCATACTACACGGAGGATGCCATTTGGTAGAGCAAAATGACATCCTCAGACACGTAGAGAGAGTTCTGAGTCCACTACTGAATCCAAGTAATTGAGTCACCATATGAGGGGGCCTCTCCTGCCACAGGGCCCCCTGCGATTTTATGGGTTGCAAGTGCCTAACCCTGTCACTGCTCCTTGGTGAACTAGTATGTAGATACCAGACCCCAAGGATCCTTGTAACCCTTATGCAGCCCTGTGCCTCTGCCAGTTGCCACCAAGGTGCCCCTAGGTCACAATCAATAACACATCTTGTTAATTATTTTATTTCCAAATAGTTTCTCAAATAAAACCCTACTGAACATTTGCAAAGACATTAACAGACTTTTTTCCTCTTGCTAAAAAGTGGAAGCTGTAAATTGCCAAAAAAATAAGCCCTAAATCACTGGATTATGAAGCAATTTAAGTGTTGTTATGTAGGCAAAATGGTAACGGCCACTTTCTAAAGTTGTATAAAAATCCAGAAAGTAAAGGTTTCAGCAAAATTCTTTTCTGCTTATCACTTGAGATGGCTAAATAGAATGAAGCTTCATCAATGCTGCCATCTACAGAGCACTGCACCATAACAGGACAAATGAACAGGATTGAAACTTTACGGTCATTTGTAGCCTGACAAACATCCTTGGGAACTGAATGCATGACTCCCCAGTTTCCCATAGCAGCAGTGCCTGTAATCACACACTATATGGTGTTTTTCCTCTACAATAATAGGAAAAAATCAATTGTGGCATAATAAGTAAGAGTTCCAATGACTTCAGTGTTACTGATGTCGACTTACAGAATGGACAGAAATTGGCCCCAGTGTATGAATTTCATGAATTGCTGGACAAATTATAAAAAGAACTTGAATTTGTTGAAGCTTTTGAGATCTCTAATATACATTTCCTGGTACAGCATTGTCTTTCCACTGAGACATTCCAGTTGTATGTACTCTGCTGCTGCTCACATTGACTGGGAATAAAAATAAAGGAAGACAGTTTCAGATGAGCTCAACTGAACCAATAAAACCTTATGCATTCCCAGGGAAATTTTAGCCTTTCCTTCATATTTCTCCATTAAAATATCATCTCTCAGATAAATACCTTACAACTCACAATAATTTTATCTCCTCTAGAATATTTATATGTTTCAATGTCATATTACAACTTTTAAAGAATGATATCAAACAAACAATATTTACCAAAAAGGAAAATAAGTGAAAAGAGTGATCAAAATGAAAATGTATATAGGAATGAAAACAAAAAGAACAGGAGTTTGAAAATAATATACAGGCACATTTTACAATAACCAATAGTGTAAATAATGTATTTAATTTTAGAGAATTTTTAAAATGCATATACTACAAAGTTAGCTTCCTTCCTTTAATACAGATCAACCTCACCATAGAAGATCTGGTTGCAGTGACACCTCTGCTTTGTTTTGCACTTCAGGCAGTTCTGAACACTATGTTTCACTCAATGAGAACATGTTTTAGCCGAAATAAACCCCGTTTAGCATTAAATAGCATGTTCTCCTCTCAGTGCACAAAAGTAACTCCAATTAGCATTAATGGAAGAAAGAGCTATATTTGTTCACATAATTTAAGTGCTAAATCTCAACTAAACACACGACCATTCAGCTCCACAGATCCTGAATTATTGTGTGCTCTGGTTGAGAGATCTGGCATTGGGCTAGACTCATACAAGTCCTTTATGTATAAGGTAACACAATCAAACCTACAAAGAAAAGTTTTCTTCCAAATATGGGGTTAAGACAACACTGTAAAGTGCAAGTGGCTATTGAAGCTAAACAAAACTATTACTGGGGCAGTTAGAAGAACAGACATAGGAATAAAAACATTTGTCAATCATTTATATACAGCTTTAATTCCATCGTTAAAAGCAGCAAGTACTATGAAATCCCATAATGCTGTCAGCTAAGAGCTCTGTACTGATTTCAACAGCCAGAAGAGCACTGGCAGGAAGAGAGGGTGCTGCAGAAGTATGGCAGCCTAGAGCGGTGGCTGGGGCATTCTGCCTGTGCAATGCACAGGCAGGCACAAGAGTTCTAGGGGTGCTGGAGGCAATGCACTCAGAACAAGCACTTGAACCCCCTCTTAAAGGTGTAGCCAGCATGCCCCCCCACACACCCCTTGTATCCAAGTGCAAGCTAGTGAGCAGTTTGCAAGATCCTATGGGGGGGGGGGTGTTGTCAGGATTTTTTGCTGAATTCTATGTACCAAATAAGTGCACAGACATTCTTCACCCAGCACTTGCAGAGCAACCATTGCTGTACATGTAGTCCTCGACTTTATGACGAAAGGCACTTATGTTTCTGACTTGATATTATTCAGAGTAACAGTCGTGTTAGTCTGTATTCGCAAAAAGAAAAGGAGTACTAAGGTGCCACAAGTACTCCTTTTCTTTTTGACTTGATATCCTGATTCGACTTACGACTTACAACGCTCGGTCCCACAATAGAGAGTGTTGCAATTCTGAGTTACGATGTTTTGACTTATGACACAATTTTCAGGAACCAATTGTATCGTAAGTCCGAGGACTACCTGTATTTTATAAGTTCCAATGTGTTCAACACAGTTCAGCTGATGGCAGGATCAAGGATGCCTCAAAAATACATTTAATCAGATTAAAAGGACTTACAGATTGTTACCATGTAGCAGCTTTGCAGAATTCCGCAATATGAATATCTTTCAATGGGCAGCAAATGTGGACTGAGATCTGGTAGAATGGCTTATGTCCCTAGGAGGGCACCGCACGTTAGCAGGTGCATAGCAGGAGAGGATGCAGCAAGACACTCACTTAGAACGTCTCTGGGTGGGACACTGGCATCCCTTTAATTCTGTCATAGACACAAATAGCCTTAGAGGAAACTCAAAACTGTGTAGTACTATAGAAATAATGTGCTAGCATTCTCCTAATATCTAAGGTGGGAAGGGCAGCATCCTCCCTAGTCTGATGAGGTTTAGGGTAGAAAACTGGCTTCTGAATTGCATGATTGACATGAAAGTCCAAGAGAACTCTGGGTAAAAATGGTGGGTGTAATCAGAGGGATACCTTAACCTTGAAGAAGACAGTGTAAAAGTGGGTAAGCGGTAAGTCATTAAAAACCCTAATTCACCAACTCTTCAAGCAGAAGTAATTGCCACTCAAAGGTGGCTTTCATTGAAAGGTTTAAAAGGGTACAGGTAGCTAGAGGCTCAAAGGAAAGTCTCATGGAAGAATAAAGAACAGAAGTGCAAGTTCCAAGTTGAGGTGAATTCTCTGAAATTTGGGAGGCAGTTGATTAACCCTTTGATGAATCTGGAAGTTGCAGGGTGAGCAAATACCAAGAATTCTTTCACAGGAGAATGAAACCCTGTGATAGCCACTAGATGAACTTTCACGGAGCTCAAAGAAACACCTCCTTGCTTCAGCATGAAAAGATATTGTAGTACCTCCAAGATAGGGGACAGTAAGTGCACCAGTGGTAAAATCTCTTCTATTCCTGAAGGTAAATTTTCCTGATGGATTCCTTTCTACTGCTCAACAGGACTTGTAGAACCTCTCTGGAACAGGAGAATTCTAACCAAGAGCCATCCAAGTAATAAGTCTTGAGTCAGAGTGCACATGTAGGGATGACAAATGTTCCCCAAATCCTGAGTGAGAAGCCTGGGAAATCAGTGGGAGATTAATGGCCAGCTGGGTGGAGAGGTTAAGTAAATAAGGAAACCACATTTGTCTTGGCCCAGTTGGTACAACTGAGATTACTGTGGCTTTGTCCTGTCTAATAATGTTTAGAATCCTGAGAATTAGTGGCATTGGAGGGAAGGCGCACAGGAGACTTCTCAAACTAGATAGGAGAAAGGCATCCCCTAGAGAACGGCAACTGAGATATCCCCCGAGCAGAATTTTGTACATTTCTGGTAGTGGTAAAAAGGACTATGTTCAGAAAACTCCAGATAAGGAATATCTGCCTGAATATGGATCTGTTGAGTGCCAACTCATGATCTTGTGTGAAATGTCTGCTGGGGTTATCAGCTATGGTGTTTTGGAGGCCTGGCAAATAAACTGCTATGGTAAGGATTTGGTGGGTTAGGCACCAATTCCATAACCTAATTGCCTCTAAGCAGAGGGAAAGGGATCTCACTGCCCCTTGTCAATTTATGTAGTACATAGTGGCCCTGTTGTGTGTTGTTATGCAGATGGATTGACCTTCTATCATGGGGAGGAAGTGGTGGCAAACATACTTCATGGCCCTGGGTTCCAGAATGTTGATTGGTAGAGCAGAATATCTGCTCTGGATAATGTGGTCCTACAGATGAGCTCGTCATCCCAGGGGGATGCACGAAACTACTGTGACACACATCTTGTCTGGATTCTTTCATCAGTTGAAGAAGACTAGCCCATGGGTGGGAATAGAGAGTCATTAGTTTAGACTGTCCCTGTTGGGGGTATAAACTGTCCTGAGTCACGTCTGGAAGAATCATAGATGTAAGTGGCTGTGTAACATGACGAAGACACATGCTGACATGTGTCTGAGTTGCTGCAGGCACGATCTGCCAGTGACCTGTGTGGACTCAACTGGACTCATGATTAAGTGTATCAGAGTGAGAATTTTGTCCTCCGGTAGATAAGCTCTGGATATCATGGCATTGAGACTCGCCCTTATAAAGTCTATCTGCTGTAGAGGTCAGAGGGAGGCCTTTGCAGTGTTGAACTGAAGGCCAAGCATGAAGAAGAGAGACATAACCTTCTTTACCACCATTTGAACTTTTAGAAACCAGTTGTCAATATAGGGGAAGATGATTACTCCCCATTGGTGAAGCTGTGCAGCAACTACTGCCATAACTTTTATAAACGCTCTGGGCAGTAGAGACTCCAGAAGGGAGAATTCAATGAGAGTGGTCCTCACCTACGACAACGTGTAGGAGTTTCTTGTGAGAGGGATGTATCATGATATGAAGGTACAAACCTTGAAGGTGGAGGGTCACAAATATTTTCCAGGATCCAGGAATGGAATAATAGCTTAGTGTAGTGATTCTCAACCTCTTTACCATTGTGAGCTGCATATTCAGCTCTCTGTGTGTTATATGGGCCGCACCCATACAATATACACACTACCTGTGTGGCCCTGAGGATGTCACATGGGCCACAGCCGTGTTCTGACTGGGTCACAAGTGGCCTATGGGCTGCAGATTGAGAACCACATCCGACAAAGTGAGCTGTAGCTCACGAAAGCTTATGCTCAAATAAATTTGTTAGTCTCTAAGGTGCCACAAGTACTCCTTTTCTTTTTGCGAATACAGACTAACACGGCTGCTACTCTGAAAACTGACTTAGTGTTACCCTCTTGAATTTCTGTATGTTGACCAAAGTATTCAGTATCCTGAGAGCTAGAATCAGCTTCCACACACACCTTCTTTTTTGGGAACAAAAAGTACTAGGAGTAAAATCTGCTTCCTCTGTGCTGAGTAGGAACAGGTTACATGGCTACTAAGCAGGATAGGGAGAGAATTTCTTGTCTCAGGAGAGGCTGAAAAGAGATGGGGAAGAAGGGTGGGAGGGAGGCAAGGAGTAACCCAACTCCTTGTAATCCAAAGACCATCCAAGTAATCCAAGAACCATCTGTTGGTGGTAAGCTGCTCCCATGAGATGCATAAATGGCGAGAGGATGGAGGAGGCAGGGTTGTATAGCAACAGATCTGGATCTTGAGGGTGTTTGTGGCCCTCGTCTGAGGCACTGAAATGAATGCTTTGTAGATAATAGCTGCTGCATCCAATTTCTATTCTGCATTCTGGGTTTCTTTATTGGTGGCTCCAGCACGCAATGGTAGGTGGGAAACTGGGCTGGGTAAGATCCCTGAGCTGTCTCAGACTGACTAAATCGCCTCTTATTTGCAGGTATATATATGCCCAGACAATAAAGGGTCAGCCTACAGTCCTTTGGTGAACGCATGGAGTCATCACTGAATTAATTGAATAATTTAAGACCATCAAAGGGGACGTCCTGTACAGTGTTCTGAACTTCATGAAGAATCCTTAGGACTGCAGCCATAAAGTTCAAAGCATGACAACAGCTGTGGAGACAGAGCAGGCTGATGTATAAGTGGCAGAAAGAAGCTTGCAAAATTGTCCTTGGAAGAAGCTATCCTTCTGCGATAAGGCCACAAAATTGTTCCCTCTGCTCTTGTGGGAGGTGTTCAATAAAGGAATTACATATTGAATAGTTAATCTTGTTATATTTTGCCAGAATCGCCTGGTAATTATCATTTCGGAATTGCAGGGTGGCAGACAAGTAATTTTTGCATCCAAAAAGATCTGAGCTCTTTTGGCTTTTATCATTTGGGGTAGCCTTGGAATGAGGTTTTCTTCTGCATTTGTTTACTTCTTCCACAACTAGGGAGTTAAATTCTGAACTCCTAGCTGGAACACACTACTTTTTGTCTGCCCTCTTAGATTTTTGGAGGTAGTGGCAGAGGTCTGCCAAATGGTCTTGGCAGCATCTACTAACCCTTTGTTTACAGGAAGGGCTACCTGTGCTGAAGATGATGCATGAAAAATGTCCAGCAACTTGAGCTGAGTCTCTTGAACTTCTCCTAATGGGATCTGAAGAGTGTCTACCACTCTTTTAATCAAATCCACATTGTTTAAAGTAATCTACTATAGATGGAAATCAGCAAATTATGAGTTTTCAAATGATACCTTACAACAGATACTTTGTACAAAGATTATTACAATAGTGTGTAAGATATGAATAGAAGGGTGAATTCTGTTACAGAGGTGTCATAAAATATCCCCTGGGCGTGATGATAAATATTCAACTGTTGGTAGCCTTTTCATCAGCTCTCCTTATTTCCTCCTCAAATGTCTCTTCCTGGAGCTGGAGATTGCTGCGGGAGAATGTAGGGAATTGGAGAGTGCTGATCCTGGTGTTCCCTACAGGTGCTGGGTACCTTGGAGAATTGGTGGTGGTAAACAGCCCAAGAGTTCCAATATGGCCATTACGAGGGGATCAGAAGGTAATGGGGGAGGCATCCAGGACTGATGATACCAAAGAGTGCTGCACAGGTCATGGTCACCCAAGCCTTGGAATATCCCTCGATGGAGCAGGTTAAGGACAGGGTGGTCTAGGTATATAATCATAAGAACCCTGGACAGAAATCAAGAGTCTGAAAAGCAGTCATCTGCTTTGTCTAATGGTGGAACAAACAAAGGATGAGTCATGGTTTGTGTCTCCATATGCATTGTACCAGGGAAGCAGATGGTATCAGTGATAGACGAGGTGCCAGAGATAACAGAGGTTGCAGTATCAGGAACTCAAAGGAGAATCACGTTAATCAGAGACCACCAACTTTCTGGAAAACATGGACGCCTGTGGTACTGGGTGCAGTTGTACAAGAATCTGGGGGGCTGCGGACATGGAGGCCTGCGGTGCTGAGGAAGATGTGGGAGGTGCAGACATCTACTGGACTGCTGGTCAAGATATGAAGTTGATGTTGCAGGAGGTACTGACTGCTTTAGACTCCCTGGAGACTCTACCAGCTCGGTCATGTTACGATGGGACCAATCGGTGGGTACTGCAGTATTGAGATTAGCTTGAAGATTTTGATTTACAACTCTTAGTACTAAGACTACTTGAAGTCTCCACAGAAAACTTTGAGGCACACAGGGTCTCCAGCAGATTTCTTTGAGGTATGCTCTTTCTGAGAATATGTATTACTTCTCTTGGTGGAAGACTTTTCTGCATCATTTGTGATGCTCCAGGAGGCTGGTAGCTTGGGGACCACTGTACAATGAGGGTGTCTCCATGCCTGAACATTGGAGGGCCACAGCAGGGCCTGGGGGGGGAGGGAGGGAGAACCACCCACCACACTCTGCCCCCAGCCCCACTCCAGTCCTGCTCCCAACCCCAGCTGCCTTCACTCCCAGCCAAGGATGGGGCATGGACCCATTCCATTACAGATGGGGTGGGGACACCAGAGGAAACATTTGGGCACCCCTCACCAATAGAGACACTACTCTAAGAAGAGCATCTGTTCATTTCAACTGGAGCGCCTACAAGATTCATTAGATTCTACTCCCACTTGGCCAGTCTTCTTCATATTTTCCTGGTCAGCAATGTAGCATAATTTTTGCTGAGCTTTCAAAAAAATAAATATAAAAACTGTGCTGTCTCTGCAATGAGTGAAAAGAGGATCTAGGTACTTTATTCATAACACAAATTACTGTAGTATCTAGGCACAACATATACTGTCAGGTTTCAGAGTAACAGCCGTGTTAGTCTGTATTCGCAAAAAGAAAAGGAGTACTTGTGGCACCTTAGAGACTAACCAATTTATTAGAGCATAAGCTTTCGTGAGCTACAGCTCACTTCCTCAGATGCATATCGTGGAAACTGCAGCAGGCTTTATATATGCACAGAGAATATGAAACAATACCTACTCCCACCCCACTGTCCTGCTGGTAATAGCTTATCTAAAGTGATCATCAGGTGGGCCATTTCCAGCACAAATCCAGGTTTTCTCACCCTCCACCCCCCCACACAAATTCACTCTCCTGCTGGTGATAGCCCATCCAAAGTGACAACTCTTTACACAATGTGCATGACAATCAAGTTGGGCTATTTCCTGCACAAATCCAGGTTTTCTCACATCCCCCCCACCCCCATACACACACAAACTCACTCTCCTGCTGGTAATAGCTCATCCAAACTGACCACTCTTCAAGTTTAAATCCAAGTTAAACCAGAACATCTGGGGGGGGGGGAGGTAGGAAAAAACAAGAGGAAACAGGCTACCTTGCATAATGACTTAGCCACTCCCAGTCTCTATTTAAGCCTAAATTAATAGTATCCAATTTGCAAATGAATTCCAATTCAGCAGTTTCTCGCTGGAGTCTGGATTTGAAGTTTTTTTGTTTTAAGATAGCGACCTTCATGTCTGTGATTGCGTCACCAGAGAGATTGAAGTGTTCTCCGACTGGTTTATGAATGTTATAATTCTTGACATCTGATTTGTGTCCATTTATCCACCAATGTGATATATGCCATCATGTGCCAGCAATGCTCCTCTGCCATATACATTGGTCAAACTGGACAGTCTCTACGTAAAAGAATAAATGGACACAAATCAGATGTCAAGAATTTAATTAAATTGATTTAATTAAATTTAATTAAAATGAACTTAGCATTTAATTGCTACAGAAACTTTTTCAACTCCGAAGGTAATTACAGCATTAAGTGGTTCGCCACATCGCAGTCCATTGGTCAATATGTGGATTCAACTCTAGAAAATAATATTTAAATACTTGTTTTTATGGGAAACGAAGTACCAACAAGTAACAAGTGAATTCTATGACACTGCTGGCTTCCCATCTGCCTGGAGAGATAAAGTCTACATACAAATGGCTAATAAAGCATCAGTGCATAATGAGGCGAGCATCAGGAATTGTGATGTGTTCTATTCCCTCAGTATATATGGGATGCCAGGTGCAGAAGAACTACTGTAGTTCCCTGGATAGTACTATAGCTATTTAACTTAGGAAGATATTTGAATGCAGATGGAAGCGGGTTTCAATATGGCATCCACTTCTATAAATGCTTAGTCATGAATAAATAAATGCCCTAATGACCTCATTTTATTCAGTGACTTATTATAGGCAGCTTTTTATTTGTATGCACAAAAATACTGCACAATTTATTCGCATGCATAGGCAGAGCAAAGAGCAAAGGCTTGAGCCCAACAACGGCCTCATCATGAAAAAAAAAATAGCTACAACAGCCACAACATTCCAGCTTATTCCAGAATGCCCACTCCGCTGGTTTGGGAACTTAATTCCATATTTAGGTCTCTAAGAGTTGTGGGTGCTCAGTACCTGTGACAATGAGACCACTTATTTAGGTTCACTAAACTTGGACTTAGGTCTCTGACATTAAACACCCACATTTGGCCATTCTGGCCAAGCCCTTCAGAGTGATGACCCTAATTTGAGTGCTGATTTGTACATTATTCGTGTAACTATTTACCACACCAAGTTTAAAAGGACAAACTGTCAGATAACTACAGTACTGCCCTCCAAATAGAAAAACTTATTTTTAGTCTTAACCATGTTGATTTGTAATCTTTAGGATTACTAGTTACTGGATTTCAACTTTTCTGAAAAAGCAAACAGGTAATACTATTTCTATTTAGAGCACTAAGTATAACTTACAATTACTTACAGGCTTTTTAATGAGTTAGTTTAGCTGATACACTCACTCAACAGTAGCTTCTTCTGTGGAGTGTTCAAAGATCTCACACCCTTTGTATCTGGTATATATAAAAAATGACTAATCTTGTACCATTGTTGCCGGCACCCAGTGCCGAGAGGCTGAACAACAGTGGTCTTCCATCCCCTCGAGTTACCTAGTGGCCATGCCCCAGTGTTCCCAACACCATGAATAAACTAAATAATGCAGAGTTCAACACTGCAGTAAGTGACCCCTTTAATTTGAAGATTTCTTTTCCCATCTTACAAACATATCTAAGACAGATTTGTGGGCAAATAAGAGGAAACTAGGCATTCTGTCAGGAGAAAGGAGAGACAAGCATGACTGCTGAATGTGAAAATGAAGTGACACATAAGTGTGCAAAGTGTAATCATGATGAAGTGAAGAGGCTATCTACCATACAGGTCACAAATTCAACACTGAAGGAAAAAGAACTCAGAAAGAATTGTGGAGTGTAGGGATGCTGCTTTGTTCATTGGGTTTGCATATGCACAATGCAGACATGAGTATGAACTGCAAACATTTAGAAGCAACTACCTGAGAAGAACATTGGAAGCAATAGATTAAAAACTGGATTCTAAAACATTATAATAATGGGAGAATTACTAAGATGAGATATCTGTACTAATATGTGTTTGTAAGAGGCACTTGCTACAAGCATGAAATGGAAAGGAAGCACAGTATACTACATGGGGCCTCACCTGCTCTTACACATACTCATTTTGCTTGTGGAATTTTACACAAATTGCAGTTTCATCAAGGTGTCAGATGAGACATTATTCCTACACACCAGATGCTACATTTAAAGAGCAGCCTTTTCTTATTCCCCCCGCCCCCCGCCCCGTTTTCCAGTATCCAGTGAAGCTTCTTTTTGTAGTCAGCAGCATCTTTGTTTCTCATCTGACTGGTAGAGAGGAGTGAATAAATGTATAACAAAATCCTGTCGTTGATAAAGTTTTACTCAGGGATGTCTGAAATCAGTCTGATCAGATGTATACTTGATGAAATTTTTGTTTGCTGTCCAACTTTGTTTGAAATTTGAACTGAGCTGCTTAGTTGCTATTGATCACAAATCACATGGTATCATTTTTGTTCTTTGCGTGAATGAGCACAACCATTTAATCAAGTGACTGGTGCAAATGCTCATCAAAAACTAGCAGCAAAAAATAGCTTTTGGTGAAAATTAGTACATGCAAACAAATAATTTGCTTTCCATTAGCATTTGTGCTAGTAAAAAGTGATTGCCCAGAACAAATCTATCAAACACGGCACAAAGAACATTCAAAAATTGAATTCAGTCACTTCAGTTTGCTTTCCATATGCACCCAGCCCTACTTACGAGCTGTATCTGCTGAACTGCTTGGCTGGTAAGTGCTTTTGAGCAGCATTTGTTGTGTACGCATACAACGCTTAACAAACCAGGCTGCCAATCATGATTGTGATCTCTAGGAACTATCACAATAGCTACAATTCATAACCTAGTGTATTGTTCTTGGTCTTTTGCATATATTTTTAACTTACTTGAGTCTCTCATTTTTCCTATTTTCTTTACATTCTCCTCATTGTAACTAGATTCCAACGTCTTCTACTCTACAAAACTTCTACTGTTCCACTACCAGTGACTATCTACCTTCAAACATCCCATTTGCGAAGAAGTAAGTGGGCGTGAACTCTTGCATATAAACTTATAAGAATATTCAGTATGCCTATGGGCTCATTATCTTCACAATGACTCCTTGGTACCTTCTGAATTTGACTGATTCCCTCTTAAGTCACCAGTTTTCATCTGACTTCTATATACTGGACTCCATGTCCTGAACAAATAAAGGTTTGCTTTTTCTTCTCATCTTTTTCAAGTGGTAAGCCACTACAGCTATAGTCCTTGTAAGAATTGAAACTAATGATGCCAGCAGAGATCTCAACTAGAATCTTCGAAATGTAGGATCTTATCAATGCTGACCAGGTATACAGTAGTATCCACTGCAGTAGTGCCTACTTTGAGAAGGTTTTTCTCCTATGAGCATGCAATGAATACAATTTAGTCCCCTGGTGAACCTTGTCAGGGCAGGTAGCATGGTCTAAGCATTAGAGTAGGAGAGTGCATCAGAATTTATTTCTGTTTCTACCACTTACTTGCTGTAATACCTGAGGCAAGCCAATGAACCTCTTTCCCGCCGTGGAGGTAATACCTAATCGCCTTTGTAAAGCACTCTAACAGCTCCACATGAAAGGCACTTTAAATGCCAACTACTGTTATTATCATAGCCCATTATGAATTTAGCAAAGCTACTTATTTTATAGAAGCTAATAAACAGCCATCCCATTCTAATGACTTTTGTTAAAATAAACCTGTGCTAGACAATCTACTGTGCAAGTGAAAGACTCCACCTGCAGTCATTGGCTGCATCCAGACATTCAGTGACTGTCACATTCATTTCCTCTGAAGAATAAAACACATCTTTACCAGTGGCAGGTCATGCGTATGTCTATATTTCAACAAACCTTTTGCTCTAGGTTAGGTATGAATGGGTTTTTCCCAGCTGAAAAGCTGAGAAGTTAACACAGTCCTTGTTTTGTGGCACTGACAGATTTCTCTAGTCAAGAAAGCACCTTTTAGTTAGTTAGTTAGTTTGGAAAAGTGATGCTTTTAAATAAGACAAATTTTGGATCACTCAGCCTTGACATAATTTTCTTTAATGTCAGGAAGAATTCTATATTGTGCTACATTAAATGGCCACATCACCTTATGTAGGATTTACCGCAGGGAAGTGACCTTTACAGCTTTTTCATTCTTTTGCCCTATAAAAAAGAGCCATGTGTATGTAAGGATTTATGTAAGCTCAAACTGTCAAACCGATAACCGACCCTTGCATGCTTTCATAACCTGGACTTATCCAATTCCATTATATTGCAGTAGAGTATTTATCAGGCGTTGGTGTGTTTAGAAATAATTGTACATCACGTCTCCTGTAATATTTAATTCTTTTAGTGTGAAATTGCACCTACAGAAAAAAACTTGAGACTGAAGTTTGGAATACTTCTTTCCTTTGCCTCTCGGGTGTCTTTATTTCCGCAAGGCTGCACTTCATCACAGGGCTGACTGAGCAAAGGCTTGTGAAGTTGTCCCTTGGGTGCTTCCTGATCTCTCATCATGCCTGTCTAATCATTTATTTTTTCTGAGAGATAACTATATTCTCTATCTTTCTGTCATAAGAAAAAAAACTTTCAAGGTTATTAGGTGCATTTTTCATTAAAAGCCATGGATTTTTTCCCCTTTTGCTTGCTTAATAAAAATTCACCCCCAATTTTTTATTTGATTTTTTAAGAGACCTATGAAGTTCCACCCTCACATGAATTTGTTGAGAATCAAAAACCTGACAGCATCTTTCTTTATATAAGTAAAGATTTAAATGGTCACAGCATGTTCCTCTTCTACCGTAACTCTGCTGCATTTTTGTCTGCACGGGTTTTCAGTTAGTCACAACTTGACTATATTTCAGCAAATGCAATCCTTGATTGGGAATAGACTGCAAGTTTAACTCCAGTACAATGCTTGCTTCAAAATGAGGGTGCTCCTCCATACACAGTTTATCCAGACAGGTGTAAGTATTTGTCCAATATTTATGCATCTCTTTAAGGGTCCCTGTTAAAGCTCAGATTTGTCTTAAACTGAGCACTGGAGCTGTTTCTATCACTAGATATACATAGTAAAAAAAACAAACATGCCTTTGATTTCTTTTAGAAGCTCTCGTTTTAAAATTTGTGTCTACTTTAATACTTAGAAAAATTATATTGGGGCATTGCAATTTTTGGCCAAGTTCTTGACATAAGAATTGCATTTCTGATTTCTAAATCTCTTGAGTGAATTCTGAAAGGGCACTCAACCTTAGTAAAGTTGGCAAGTCAGCAAAGCATGATTAATTCACAAGCCTAAGTTTAGAATTTGGCACTTTTTAAGCAATGATGACCAATGAGGAGGGCATTTCTTGGCAATTAATGAGAAGCTGGAGCTGCTGAGAATGCCTTGGGCTCTTAACCTCAGTAATGACCAACTGGGTAAACTGTTGTGGCTTCCCCCCACCATAATTATAGAGCAGACACTTTCAGTCAGAATAGTTGTGATCTTACATTCAAATACCACCCCAACAAAAAATGAACACATTTTACAGCTCACTGAGGAAGCCCCCATGCCTCTCCTCTGTCATGTTGCCCAGAACTGAATACCAAATGGCTTCCTGTCTTTGCAGACAGCAGAGTCCAAAAGATTTCAGAGTGCAGGACAGAAAACAAACCACAATTATACAGCTTAATGCAGCACAACACATGTTGTGAAATTAAGAAAGTATACAAAAATTGCTGTTTCATAGCGTGTCAACTTGCATATGGTGCATTTTTGTCAGCACTGACTTCTAACAAAGATCAGGGCAGTAAATAATGGGAAAGCAGAATTTTAATCACAGTTATATTGACAATATAGAATATCAGCACCATCAAAATGATAAAACGGTTATTGCAGTAGGTGCCAGGCAACCTGCATTTCATTACAGTAAACTTACCGGAATAGGGAAGCCTCTGTTTTAAGTGATGAGCTATTTAAAGAATCCCCAGCTTTTTAATATTACTTTGTACAGACTTAAATTATTCTGCTACAAATAGGTCTCGACATAACCAGTAGTGGCAGTGGGTGTGGGACAAAACCCAAGGTAAAAAAAGCTACCTGCTTTGCAATAGGTCCTGCGTAACCAAGCCCTGAGGCACTGCAAGCTGGATTGTGACATTTAATATCCTTAAAAAGAACAGGAGTACTTGTGGCACCTTAGAGACTAACACATTTATTTGAGCATAAACTTTCGTGAGCTACAGCTCGCTTATATACACAGAGAACATGAAACAATGGGTCTGTACATAAAATCTCCCCACTGTATTTTGCACTGCATGCATCCGATGAAGTGAGCTGTAGCTCATGAAAGCTTCTGCTCAAATAAATTGGTTAGTCTCTAAGGTGCCACAAGTTCTCCTGTTCTTTCTGCGGATACAGACTAACACGGCTGCTACTCTGAAACCTGTCATTAATATCCTTAAGAAACCTACTCCCTGAATTTCTCACACAAGACTACTTAGTTAGTTGAAGGGCTTGCTGTTTGTTTACAGGATTTCTATATATTAGTCTTCACGTTCTATTTATGCCCACTGTCTTCCCTCTTCCGCCCTTTCTCCATCCCTTATTTCCTTCTGTAATGAGCAGGGACAGAGATGGCTACAGAGATTTCTTTTTGACAGTGACAACACTAAAATGCTCCTCATGGACATTCCAAAGTAAAATCTGCTTCTCATGCTATGCCCATTCATTGATTTCTATCTGGAAATGTTTTACAAGCAGAGACTCTTGGGCAAATCCTTCCTCTTGGAGAGTCCCTTGTGCTACTCAAGAGGAGAGTTATTTTTCAACTGTTCTTTTCACTAAAACCTGGCAGGTATTGGGATCAAATTGCATAGGTTATATTTGACTTACAGCAAGTACATATAATATCAGATAGGTTTTACAGCTGAATCCTCCTGCTTTCCTCTGTATTTAAGATGGGAAAGAAAACATTACACACCACCTCTATCCTTAGTTAGTTTATAATGCTATTTGTATGCAGCAAGCTCTTCACAGATATTGTTTAATTTGGACCTACTGTTATTTTGATATAGCTAATGTTACCATAAAATAAACTAAAAAACTACCCCGAACAGATTGCAAAAAGAGCAGAGACCTGGTGAGGTCAAGACTGTTTGCACTGAAGAAACATCCACCTGCAGTTAAATCCCCTGATGAAGAGATTGTGTCCACCTCCTCAAAGCTACTCATAGCAGAACCACAGTTCCCATTCAAGGTCAAGAAACACAAAAAACCACCACACATGAAGGAGGTTGCAACAAACATGGGGCAGACACCTAAGAGTAATGAAACAAACAAGCCATTTCTCAATAGAAGAGTCAGAAACATATTAGCCACTTGGTTCAATGAAAGCTGTAAAGAACTGACCTGAATTCTGCACTGACTTGCGGAAGGTGCTCATTTGGGTTTTTGTGTTGATTGCTAACAAAGCAGCAACTGGAAAGCTAATTCCTGGACTTTTATGTTTGTGCCATTTGTTGCTTTATATTGGCATATGTGAACCATTCTTAAATTTCGAAAAAGTAAAGCATGCCATGGCGCAATGAGCATTTTACCCAGACTCATTCTTCCCATCCCCACTAGGAACATCAAATCGTTTCACAAAAGCTACCAAACAAACAGTCGTCAGAGTTTGGATCAGGATTGCTCTGGTCAGGATGATCCAGAAGTCAACAGCTCCACAAATGCCAAGTGGTTGAGTCCTTTAATGGAAAACCCCCCACATATGTCAAAGACAAGTATTGTTTGCAATTGATAATCATCTGCCTGTGGTTAAATGCACTGACAAACTAGTTTCATGGAGCTCCTCTCTCATTCATGACTAGGGCCCTAGCAAATTCACGGTCCAGTTTGGACAATTTCACTGTCATAGGATTTAAAAAACTGTAAATTTTATGATTTCAGATTTTTAAATCTGAAATTTCATGGTGCTGTAATCATATGGCTCCTGACCCAAAAAGGAGTTGTGGGAGGTGGCAAGGTTATTGTGGGAGGTGAGGGGTTGCGGTATTGCTACCCTTACTTCTCCGCTGCTGCTGGCAGCGACTCTGTCTTCAGAGCTGGGCAGCCAGAAAGCGGCAGCTGCTGGCAGAAAGCCCAGCTCTGAAGGCAGAGCCGTCACCAGTAGCAGCACCGAAGTAAGGATGGCATGGTGTGGTATTGCCATCCTTAATTCTATGTTGCTGCCTGCAGAGGTGGGCCCTCAGTCAGCAACCACCACTCTCCAGCCGCCCAGCTCTGAAGGCCATGCAGAAGTAAGGGTGGCAATACAGAGATCCCCACTAAAATAACTTTGTCACCCTCCTGCAACTCCCTCTTGGGTCAGGTCCCCCAGTTTGAGAAACGCTGTTCTTCCCCACGAAATCGGTATAGTATAGGGTAAAAGCACACAAAAGACCAGATTTCACATGGGGAGATCAGATTTCACAATCCATGGCGCGTTTTTCATGCTGTGAATTTGGTAGGGCCCTATTCATGACAACAGACACAGTTAATATTTTGCAGGAAGATGAAGCAGATCAAGCTGAGTGGGAAGATCTTTTCCTGAGTACAGTTCTACAGTTAAAATTTTCAAGACCACCTAATTCATTTAGAAACCTAAGTCCCCCTGACGGACAATGAGACAGGTGTTTCTGAAAATGTTACCATATATGCATATCACATCTTTAATGCACTATCCCCTGCACGTAGAAATGTCTTCAGTTTCACATGCTTGAGGAAATGGCAGAGGTTGTCCATAGAAACACTGCAAACAAATAAGCTTTAATGTTAGTACTCCCAATTCCGGTAGGGCTGTGGAGAAGAGCCAGAAGGGTGCAGCCTTGAAATCCCCCCACACAGGGCCATCCCTAGCTACTGGCCCCAGGTCTCCGTGGGGGATGAAGGCTGGCCAGCCCTCGCCCCCCACAGAGGCCTAAGGCCAGCCCCCCCTTTCCATAGAGGCCTGGGGCCCCACACAGCCCCACTGCGAGGGCAGAGCAGGGGCGGGGACCTGGGGAAGAGCCGGAGCAGGGGCTGGAGCAGCTCGCAGAGCAGGCCCCATGCAGTTGCGTGTTTTGCGTATGGGTAAGGATGGCCCTGCCCATACATTATAGATTAAGAAAATGTAGACTAGTCTCAGCTCAGGTTACCCCTTTGTTCATCTTCTGCTTTGGCCTCTCAAAGCAGACATGAGTTTTGTACAGCATGAGTCACAATATTTTACTGGGTTCGATTTTATCAAGGTAGTTCACCTGCATGGTTTGTGGGGAGCTGGGATAACAAATGAGCGAGGTTTACTGCATGCATGGGGAAACCATTCATAATCTATGAAGAAATGAAAATTACAATGGACAATAAAATATTAAAACTGAAGGAATACCATTACTTTATTTCTGTTCTTCATCAGCATATGAGAGTTGGGGATGAGAACATTTGAGAGGGAAGTTGAACTGCCTAATACTGAAATCCACATTATTTGGAATTTAGAGACAGCAAAGTCCGTTAAAGGTATTTCATTTGTCCTCTGCTATCATTCGTTCATAGGAAAGTGTTAGTCCCGGCAATACTACCGATCAAACGTGCTCTGGTTATTTCTTGGTACTTGAGGAAAATTTTATACATGGCGCAGAGATTTTTTTCTACAGCATGGGATAATTTCAGCATTATTCGAACTTGTGTGCTACTTGGATACCTTAGTGATAAGCACTATAGAAAAATCCTAAACTGATTACAGTTTGGAGGACATTCTGCTCAGGCAATCAAACAGCATAATCCCATGGTGCCACTAATAACTACATGAAGTGCCAATGCAGCCAGCATAGCAGCAGCATTTGACATACAGTACTTCACAAGGGATGTTAGAAGTTTTGACAGATGTTGCAATTTCCTGTACACATTTTTGAATTAAGTTTAAGTTGCTTAGGAGTTCATTGTATTAAAATGCAAACATTTACATATTATTGCAGGACTGTATGTATTGCCTCTAGGGAGGAGGCCTAACTAATATAAGCCTGGGAAGTGTTCTCCAAACAACTTTGTGAAACAAATGTGAACTTTTAAAGTTAAGTGGGTTTCCCAGAAAACCTTTAGGGGAAGATGTATGCAAATGTAACTCCTTCAGTTATGCAAAAACCCAGCCTTTTAAAACTATGCCCTGAGGAGAAACCCATTGTCTACGAGTTACCTATTCTGAGAGCAAAGACCCAGATTGTGTAAAGGAATGACTCTCAGATTCACAAGCGTGTTTGTTCTGAGCCAAGGCAGTTCTGAACTTGTAACCACAGAAAAACTCCTGGATGGGGTTTGAAGGACTCCTCACCTACCTGGGGTCTCTTTGGAGTTAGAGTGAACTCTGGTAAGCTTATTAGCATATGTGTACATCCTTTTATTGTTTTTAATATGTTTTCTCTAATGCTTTTATTTTAGGAATAAATATGCTTGCTTAGATATAGCTATGCAGTAACTTAACTGTGGGCAATTACACTGTTTATAGCCTATGAAGAAGGAAGGCAAAGCAGGCCTGTGACTTTGTGGGGAATTCACAGAGTAGGCAGACAACAGTGCAACCTGAAAATACCCCAGTCAGGAGGAAAAGAGATATGGGTCTCTGCCCAACAGAGGTGACAGCTGGGGAGGGAAAATACAGGTGCAGCTGCCCTGAACAGACAGAAGTATCCTTTGATATTAAGGAGGTTAAGTAGAACACTCGTTTTGTTTATTCATTTATTGATTTGATTGTCAGGTCATTTGTATATCAGTCCACCCTTCCTCTCTCTCAATTAGTTTAAGATAAGAACATTTGCCAGCCTTGTAATTTTAAGGGTTCATTAATATCCTAAAACCAGGACATGTGAGGAATTAAGAATATTTATAATTTTATTAATATGGCACTGTCCATCCATGCCATCCTACTTGCTACCCTGAGCAAGACCTGCCGGGTGCAACAGAAACAGTTGAAAGAACCATAGCGTTGACTAATTTTAATTACAACAGAACAATGAAGTAGTCAGTTTAAAAGCTATTAATAGGTATTTTTTAAATGGGGAATGATTGTGGGGAATAATCATCTAGGTTAATTTAGTTGGACTTCTAGCTGCGCTTTAAGTACAGTACAAAAAATTGATGTTTGGGTAATTCAAATGTTATTTAATATAAGGCTTAGGCTTTTATTAAATAGGTTAATTATTCATTCATTATTATTATTTTGTTCTTACGTGTTCTGGGACTAAAATCCCAAAATAGCACAAGGGAGCTGTACCTAATATTTCTGGCCAATTACAGATACAAGTAAAGATATTCAATCACCTTTAGCACATAATTGCATTAATCAGTGCACAGACCCTCTATGAAACTATCCTGAGATTTGGTTGGGTAAGTATACCGAAATATGGAGAATCTGAGAAGTTGAGCTGCAAGGTCATACAAAAATAAACTCATGAGATTTCTGACTTCCTCCTGTTGTTTGGTTGGAGCCAATATGAGGGGCCAAAAACACCCTTGAGTTGTGTTAAATTTCACTTCCAGTCCTATTCACAAGCAGGAATGGAATGAGAATATGTTAATTTAAGATATTAATATTTATTTTTCTCCCCCCACAAAATTTAAACCGTTGGTTTCGGTCTGGTTTGTGTTTTGGTCTTTTTCTATTGCTCTTGAGTATCTTTATGATGGTATCTGTGTCTGTGGAGAATCTCCCACCACAAGTCAAGATGCAGTCACTTAAACCAATTTTTAAAAGACAAGGAGAGCAGTTTATTATTTCTCATATTTGATAAAGATTTTGGAGTTGTGACGATGTCTGTGCATGTGTTTGTACAGTACCTCACCTATTAAGACCCGGATTCTGGACAGACACTGGCAATATTATTGAGAATATACAAGTGTATATTTTTGCAATGGCATTGCACAACTTTTCACTCATTCATTGTTGAGCAGCAGAGGTGTGTCAGTGTCCAGTACAGCTACAGAGGCCAACCTCACATCCTGATGTCTCAGCCAGATTTCTCTGGATCCCAGCAGCACAGTAACTCTCCAACACCACATTCTACAGGCCACTATCCTCTGATCCCACTGAGAAACGACACCATCAGCTCAAGAAACTCCCTGCTATAGCACAGGAACAAATCTACACAGACACACCCCTAGAGCCCCAACCAGGAGTATTCTATCTGCTACCCAAGATCCATAAACCTGGAAATCCTGGGCGCCCCATCATCTCAGGCATTGGCACCCTGACAGCAGGATTGTCTGGCTATGTAGACTCCCTCCTCAGACCCTACGCTACCAGCACTCCTAGCTATCTTTGAGACACTACTGACTTCCTGAGGAAACTACAATGCAATGACTTGTAGCTTCAAGTCAGCAGCACTGCTTTGGGTACCCGCATGGCCCCACAGTATGCCAACATTTTTATGGCTGACTTAAAACAATGCTTCCTCAGCTCTCGTACCCTAGTGCCCCTCCTCTACTTGAGCTACATTGATGACATCTTCATTGTATGGACCCACAGGAAGGAGGCCCTTGAAGAATTCCACCTGGATTTCAAAAATTTCCACTCCACCATTAACCTCAGGCTGGACCAGTCCACACAAGAGGTCCCCTTCCTGGACACTACAGTGCTAATAAGTGATGGTCACAAACACCAGCCTATACCAGAAACCTACTGACTGCTATACTTACCTTCATGCCTCCAGCTTCCTTCCAGGACACATCACACGATCCATTGTCTACAGCCAAGCCCTAAGATACCACCAAATTTGCTCCAATCCCTCAGACAGAGACAAACACCTCCAAGATCTTTATCAAGCATTCTTAAAACTACAATACCCACCTGGAGAAGTGCGGAAATAGATTGACAGAGCAAGACGGATACCCAGAAGTCACCAACTACAGGACAGGCCTGACAAGGAAAATAACAGAACACCACTGGCCATCACATACAGCCCCCAACTAAAACCTCTCCAGCACATCATCAGCGATCCACAACCTATCCTAGAAAACGATCCCTCACTCTCACAGACCTTGGGAGGCAGGCCAGTCCTCACTTACAGACAGCCCCCCAACTTGAAGCAAATACTTACCAGCAACTACATACCACACCACAGAAACACTAATCCCTGTAACAAGGATCCAATCCCTATAACATCCCCATTGCCTACTCTGTCCCCATATCTACTCTAGCGACACCATCAGAGGACCCAACCACGCCATCAGAGGTTCATTCACCGGCATATCTACTAATGTGATATGTGCCATCATGTGCCAGCAATGCCCCTCTGCCATGTACATTGGCCAAACCAGACAGTCTCTACGTAAAAGAATAAATGGACACAAATCAGACATCAGGAATGGTAACATACAAAAGCCAGTAGGAGAACACTTCAATCTCCCTGGACATCCTATAACAGATTTAAAAGTAGCTATACTTCAACAAAAAAACTTCAAAAACAGACTTCAAAGAGAAACTGCAGAACTATAATTCATTTGCAAATTTAACACCATTAATTTGGGCTTGAATAGGGACTGGGAGTGGCTGGCTCACTACAAAAAGCTATTTTCCCTCTCTTGGTATGGACATCCTCATCAATTATTGGGAGTGGACCACATCCACCGTGATTGAATTGGCCCTGTCAACACTGATTCTCAACTTGTAAGATAACTCCCTTCTCTTCATGTGTCACTATATTTATGCCAGCATCTGCAATTTTCACTCCATGCATCTGAAGAAATGGGTTTTTTACCCACGAGACCTTATGCCCAAGTAAATGTTAGTCTTTAAGGTGCCACCGGACTCCTCATAGTATTCCATGTTTAACTTTACACAAGGCACTTATTGTTTCTACGACTAGTTTCACTATCCTTAGAGATACCCTTTAGTTCACCGTAAACCCCTGCTTTCAGCCTGAGTTTTAGAAAAGATTCAGGACATCTAGAGAAGTGCACAGCAAGTGTAATGCCACGTTAGAGATATATAACCATTCACATATCCTGTGCTGCACTATTTTGTAATTTAGAAACATCTGGCCTACAAATTATGTGCACCAAAATTTCAACTCACGTATATAGTGCAGTTACCTGTCTTGATAAAACATAGCTCCACATTTTAAACAAAATCTGGGCATTTGCTTCTTTTTGTGCTCAACTTTATTCCTCCATTGATTGACAGTACAGCTACATAAATAAGTTCACATGAAAGTGATGTGCTCATTCCCACACTTACCAGTAACTTGCATACATTGGGAAGAAATGTGCATGCACCCCTTGACATTTTAAAATATGATAAATAAGCAGCTGTACATTAGGATTTCTTACATCCATTGTTTTAAGCTAATACTATTACAACAACCACAGGAGAGGATAATAATCAACTCCAAAGTGAATAATTAACACTGTCTCTGCTCACGGACAATGCTGCTAAAAGAAGAATCACATTTTAATTGGTTCTGATTAAATTACATAATACAATACAAAATGTTCCACAACCATGCTTAAGACCCCTAAGACACTCATCTTTGTCAGTCATTGCTTTTTGAGATCATCTCAGTCTATAAAAAGAGAAAACATACAGGCAGTAACAAATCTAATATCTTAGGAACTGTTCTTGACAAGATAATTGCCTACTTGCTACTATCTCATGAGAAAAACAATTGGGAGGATAAAAGTTCAGCAGGAATTGAGTTTCAGTCTACATTTTTTGCTTGATTCCACTCAAAAGGAGACAGATTGGGGCGGGGGGTCAGCTGAGAGAACAGAGGAACAAACCTGCATGGAAGCAAGAGGTCATGCACCCAGACCCTCTGTGCAAAACCATTCTTTCCATCCAGCTTATCACACACTCTCCCCTGGCAGTATACCCCCCCCCACCCGAGGAGGGCATTCTGCTACTGGCTATCCCTCTGAGCCAGTATCCAAATTCCTTCTAGTCCTTGCAAAATTAACTGCTGAGCAGCTTGCCACTTCAAAATCAGCCAGTTAGGCAAGGAAGAATGCTCTAAAACAAGCAGCTACTCCCCAGATCCACCTCTGTGTGACAGATCCCACACTGTAGTTAACAGCTTCTCTGACAGAGTTAAGGACAGAACTGTTAAGCAGAGCTTTCATCAAGGCAATGTTGAAAATATCATGAATGCCTTGATCCAAAGTAATTTATATGCCTGCATTTTGGTATTTTCCTAATTTCCTCTTTAGTGCTACATCTCTTCCTGGGGCGAAGAATGACCTTTCCTCCTCAGTGAGTGTACTTCATCTAGTTAGATCTGAGTAGAACTGAACTCACACATGACTACATAGATTTATAACTGAGTAAACAGTAAGGAGGAGCACTGTACTGCATGCAACTCCCAGTGATAAACAAGCTACTTTAGAATTAAATCCTTTGCTTGTATTTTATAAACCTGACCCACAATGTCTGGTAACTTTGATCTTGGTAATCCTGTAGATAGTATGCACCTGACCAGTTTAAGATCAAATGCTCTCCCAGGGAAAGCATGTCCCTCACATAGTAAGTACGGAGGACTGTGGGAAAAGCAACAGAGGCTTCCTTTCCCCCAGAACAGAGAGTAGCAGCAGATCCACTCCCAAAGGCTCAGGGCTGTAGTAGCCACTGTACTCCCATCTATAGGTGAGAATGGCCAGTTAACCCCCGTAGCTGTTTATCCGCCATCCCTTTGTCCATTACCTTGCATGAAGTGGTGCAAGAAACTCCTGCAGATCAGAATGCTCTGATGTGCTCTGATGTGGAGGTTGTGTGGATCCATACCTACTTTGCTACATCTAGGGACTCCTGCATCTAGAAATGGTTTTCTCTTTTTTTTTTCATCCCCAAAGGAAGGGGGAGGACGACAAGAAATGTTTCCATGCTTAGCAAATCTGTGATATTTCCTAAAAACATTGTTTGCATTAAAAAAAGCTTCCTAGTTACCTATGACTGAAAACAATCAGCTAGCCCCCAGATGCTGTAGACCTGTAGAACTGTGCTGAGGAGAGACACCCCCATTCTGGAGGTGTCTCTCCCATCAGCTCTCCTCCCGCGCCCCTGTGTGGTGTTGGGGAAAAACTACAGGGAGGAACCAGACAGACTCCAGCCAGTCAAAGTAGCTGCAGGGACTGCTGCACTGAGGGGAAAGGGGAAAGTGGGGCCCCGCTGGGACCATCCCTCCTCCCAGAAACCTCTTGACCCATAACTGTGCAAAAGAGCCCCCCATACTTGACGCAGTATGATCCAAGTGGTCCCTCCCCTCCACATATGGCCTTGGAAAAGTGCAGGGAGAAACAAGCCAGAGACTCCAGCTGGTAGGAGCAGCTGTAGAAGCAGCCAAAGTTAGGACCTCTGGACATTCAGACAACTTTCTACAGTTTTGCCTGGACATTCTCTGTCCTGCACTGATTGGCTGTTTGCTCCAGCCTTCTCCCCCCAAACCCACAGTCTCTTCACCTCAGCTTCAATCCACACCTGCCTTTCTTACCCACTTCTCCCCTTTTCCTTCAACAGCCCCTCTCTTTGCACTTTTCTTTCCATTTATCTTCTTATCCCCTAACTAAATCCACCCAAATATCATGGAACTAACATAACATTAGCTACCATTACATTGTTCACTCAGCTTGTGCGTTACACCCTCACCTTGTCTATCTTGTCAATTTAGATTGTTAGCTCTTCATGGCAGGGACTGTCTGCTACTCTGTGTTTGTACAATGTCTAGCACGGTGGGGCCCATACCGAGTTGGCCCTTAAGCACTGTTGTAATAAATATCTTTCCCCACCTTACATGAGAAACGTACCATATTATTCCAAGCTCTATCCGTGCTTTATAAAAACTTGAATAATTCAAATCAATGAACTTCAGGTAGATCTTGGTGTAGGGGTGTTAAATGACGATTTATTTTTTTTTATTTATTTATTTTCAAACTACCTAATAAGTGTTTTCCAAGATATCAATTCAGCTATTTACAAATTGGGATTACTGTGGATTACTACATCTGAGTCTGAATTAGGAGCTTAGTATGATCAAGACAGGTCATCGTTTAAAATTTATTTTATGATTCACTTCAATAATGGGTGACGGGAGAAATCCCTTATCTGGAGATGGTTGTTAAAGATGGGCTGTTAAATAGTCATTTTGAGCAGACATATATCAAGCAAGATTACAAATGGTCTAACTGGGTGTTTTGTCTTTGTCAATATTATAAAACTGGGCCCAACAGAACCATCCAGCCAAGAGGATAAAGGTTTGAATTTTCCTTTTAGCTTTCCACAAACAACAACAAGGGTCATCTTAGACTGAAAAAGAGAGACACCTGTTTGGAGATTATTTTAAATTAAATTAACATTAAATTAAATGTTTTAAGATATTTTCTGCAACATCTAGAACATTGTTGGATATTCTTAGCAAGTTCATTTACTAGTCAAATGAGTGAGCATGCTGGTAAGACATAGTTGTAATGGAAGATTTTAAAACTCTGTGGGAAAGTCCATTTACTCAAATCACCATCTCTCTAAAAGATTGAAATGATATCTAAATAGCACTGTTGCTAAACAAGCAGTAGAACTATTCTACAGAGTGAGGAAAAACAGACCACTTTGAATGACTGTAAATCAATGTAACTCCACCAAATTAATATGCAGATATTAGAATTAGTAGTCTTCGGTCCAAAACTTGGTTTAGCCATTTTAAGGGATTTTTAAGGTTATTTTACTATTCCTGCCTTTTGATTTGGCTCTGTGGGATTTCTCCCTGATTTGTCTGATAACGGCTGTTGTTGGGGAGGACGTGAAGATACAGGTGGCTTCACTAATAATGGCTGCAATTACATGCTTGGGGTAATTTAGCTGCAAATGAGCAGCAGTTTGTTCTCACATGGCGATAGTATTGCTATATCCCATCAGTAGGTGAGAAACGGTAAGTCATGGGGAACCTGTAACTTAGATCGAAGCTAAAAAAAATATGGCTGCAGATCTACCTGTCACAATCTGTATGCCAACACTACTGGTAGCTAAGAAGCTAACCCAGACAAGCAGAACATTGACATATGCTACTCAAGGAACAACAAACCACATTGGAGAGCAAGTTTTATTGCTATATACCCTGTTCTCTGAGAAGTATCATCAGAATGTTTTAATCTTCTATAAATTGAAAGCGTTCACTATGTATCTATGTAGAATGGCACACAGAATCACAAGTGGTGACTAGTGACAAGAGTTTAGCTCCTGAAGACGTGCAGAGTACGCAACCCCCCACTGCCCAGACAAAAGGCAGGCTAAGAAGGATGTTCTGAAACCTTAGATATTCTTACTATTTGATTTTAAAATTATTAAATTAAGTATCTTCAGATGCCAACTTGAAGTTCTGCATCACCTTATATTCAAGAGATACGTTCCTGTCATTTGATTGGTGATTTGTCAGAAATTAAGCAACTTCTGTATACAGTGGTAGTGCATAAGTCTGTGAGAAACCTGTGTTTTGGATAAATGCCTTTTGAAGTCTTATGCCATGTCTAAGCAGGAAACAGAAAAAATGTCCTACCTCCACCATAGTGACCGCAAAGTCTCAGTTATGGAATTTGTTCCAAGGAATGGTGTGCTTAATCTGAATAGGTTTCAGAGTAACAGCCGTGTTAGTCTGTATTCGCAAAAAGAAAAGGAGTACTTGTGGCACCTTAGAGACTAACCAATTTATTTGAGCATAAGCTTTCGTGAGCTACAGCTCACTTCATCGGATGCTTATGCTCAAATAAATTGGTTAGTCTCTAAGGTGTCACAAGTACTCCTTTTCTTTAATCTGAACAGTCTCCACCCAGTTGCTGATGCAAGTCTACTCCATGGTGATGAAATTCCAACTTACCTGAAGATACAAAATAGAATATATGCACCAGATTGTCTGCGGCTATGGAGGTGGGGCAATAACTGGAGGGATCAAATGCTAGGACTTCTGTACTTGGTTTCCAGATCCAGTAGAAGAGCCTCATACCACAACTCATACTTTGGAACCTTGTCCTTTCTGGCTGGTGAAGGCCAGCCTGGAACCACTGGTATTTTTGCTGATATCAGTGCCTCCTTAAAAGAGATCAGGGTGCCGATTGTTTTTGAAGAAAGCTTGTGTTTGGCCTCTGTTCAAAAAGTCAGCCTTCCATGTCAACAATTCTTCCAACTGTTGACTGGAATCTAACTTTATACATAGTTAAGATTCTGGAAGAGAACTCAGTGCTTTGATGCCTCTGACTTTCTTGATCTTTGTCAACCAGGAATCCAACCTGGATATGGCAGAGTGCACTGCTGGTGTTGGTTGATGATCTAGCAGTGGATCAAGATCAGGTGTACATGCTGATATTCTTACATCAGCTGCTTTTACCAACACAGATTATGATATGCTGATGAGTCTGTAGTACCTGGCAGAAGCAGACAGGGGCAGCTTCGAGTGGGTATGTTCCTGTCTCTCAGATTCCAAAGGATAATGTTGGGTAAGTGCTTTTCTACCCCAATGGCTTTCATGTGGAGTTCCACAGTTATATACTGTCAGCCCTCATGCAATTGATATGTGAGCTCATTAGGAGAGTTATCAATTCGCTGGGAAAGAGTCTCGAACAGAGACTAACAATTATGTCTATCAGAGCACAGTGCAGTGTGTTTTTAGCCTGGGCTATTGCTATATACCCTTATTTCCTATATGTTGTGAACAGAGTATTGGCTTGAAATCTCCAAGTCAAATATGAGTTGGGATTTATTCCATCTCTAATATTTTGTATTTTCTTTAGCCACATCTCAACTGAAAGGCTCTTTCAGGTGCCATAGTATGAGGAAGCACTTTCTTGCAGCTGTTAGTATTTTGAACCAGGATCCCCCCTTAGTTATGAAGTTTGGGGGAGTATCCCTTAGATCATCATAATCTGGGTTTTATCTACAGATACATTGACACTTTTTTGTAAACTTGTTGTGTGTGACCAGAATGTTTGGATCTGTAGAAGGTTCAGATGTGCGTGTGGCAGGCAGCATGTCTGCGGCCTCTCCAGCAGCAACTGGTGATGCTAGAGTTTTTTGTTAGCTATTGACTACTTTCTACTGGAATTTTATCCATCATAAGCTACTTGTATGGATATTTTCATTTTCCACTGTATGGAAATAAGTTGAGCAACAATAGCAATGGGCACCATACAAGAACTTAAATATTGATAAATATGCTCTGAAAAGGAAAATATTTCCAACCAGAGAAAAATAAATATATGGCTCTTTGGAAGACAGACAAAACTCTTCGGATTAGTGAGAAGAAAGGAAAGAATACAAGGTGGTCAGAAAAGAACCTAAGAAAAGTATGTTCAGAAAAATAAATATTTTCCATATGACCAATCATATCCCTTTCAGACTGCCTGTTCAAAGAACGTTACTAAACATAATGAACAACATTTGTGGAACAATTACATAAATCTATGATAAGATCACTCCACATGAAAACAGCTTTAAAGGTTGTGTTTTATTTCCAGTAGAAGGTCTATAGATTAAGCAAAATTGCTAGGTAACGTGTTTTGGGTAATGAAATGCACCATATCCTATCCTGGTAATCAGACATATGCCCAAAGAAAAGTGAGAGTGACTCTCACCTCACCTATTTTATATATTTTTGGAGCTCACTGTTACCTAATAGTGCAGAAAGATGTGTGTCTTTGGCAGGTTGTGAAAGCACCAGTTAAAGATTAGAAGATGAAGAACATGGGGAGAATTATAGCCAATGTAGCAGAGTGAATTCCAGAGTTTAGAGACTGTGAAGACTATAAAGCAGACTTTATAAATCCTGGAGGCCAACTTCTCTCATACTGGCCAATACTTTTCTGTTGGTGACAAAAGTAGGTGCTGTATCATACCTGATATAATTAAAATTCCTCTTCTCTATGCTAGAGTTCAAGGGCAATATGTTACATGGAGAATAAATCATTTATTTTATATTGGTGATCTTTTCAGCGTGCAAGGGGCAATACAGAAGTAACTTTCCAGCTCCATTTATTCCATGAACTGTATGGAGCACTAAAGATTCTTCCCACATTTTGATGACTTTGATCCAATTTTCTTTATTGCTGGCTTCCTATAAGTGTACTCCATTACTGAAAATATATATAAATATAATAAATATATATTACCATCCCTATATTATTGCCACCACACTTTATATGATTGTACTATATTGGTTTTGACCTAGCACACTCTTGTTTGTGGGAAATCCTCAAGAGGCAACCAAGGGAGAGGAAAACAGCTCGAAGTTAAGAATCCGTGCCTCCAACCCCCACCCACGACTGGGGGAACAGGTGAAGTAAGGTTTGCTACCCACGCAGAAACATCCTCTTTAGCCCAGGGAATACAGGGATTTCTCAAAGATTAGGTCCATCTACATGAGAGAAGGCTTGTGCCTCTACTCTGCTCTACTGGTGGATAGATGGTGCCATGGACTCTACCACCCCAAAATGGGGAGTTCCACAGTGTGAGGAGCATGCTGTACACAGAAATTGAGGGTCTCATTTTGCCTGTTGTATTTCTGGGGGACTACTGGAAGATGCTCAGTAATTAAAGATAAAGGAGAAGTTATACAAACTTTTTACAATATTAAAAGTCACTTTGGAGCTTTGTTTCTGTCAGATCTATATTCATCCCAAACTGGTTCACCTATACCTGTTTTAAAACATTTTGTATGCTGTCGTTAGTGACTGTACGTATTTAGTGACCTGCCTTTTTGATATACAGTACTGCATTTTAAGAGAAAAGCTTCCTTTTGCTGAAAATAGACTTTTTTCCCCTTTCCTAACTTTAATCCAAAAATACATTTTCTTTGAAGTGGGCTCCTTCTGTTAACTTTTGTAGCCTCCTTAGTTTCTTTAAATATAGTATACCTGCAGCTAACAGACTTGCATAAGGTTACTGTTGACCAACTTGAAATGCTTTTCCTTTTTCACACACTTTGCATTAAGTGCATTTGAAGCAAGTCTGATTTATTTTAAGAAATAGTATCTGACAAAGAAAATATTAAATCCACAAAAGAGACAGCAGTAGCACTAGTGAAGTCCAGTTCTTAACTTTTGATAATTTATCTGCCTGAATTGTCTCCTTTATTACATCGTATATGGAGACATGGTTTAACATAGGTTTAGTTAAAAGTTTAGGACAGATTATAGGCAGAGCTGGCAATGATGCCTATACTTAAAGTCAGACTAACACTTTCTATTATAAACCAGTTTTCAGGTTCATATACCTTTTGTAATTAATAAACTTGTTTTATGTTTTATCTTAACCAGTGGTTTTTTTGAGTGAAGTGTTTGGGAAAATCTCAGCTCAGTTAACAAAGGTGTTGTGCATATTCCTCTCCACATCAAGGGAGGGGTGAACTGGTAATAAATTCATGCTGGTCGGGTTTTTGACTAGGGCAGGATGGTACAGCTCTGGGGTCCTAGCCTGGGGAGCTGGGGGTATTCTGGCAGTAGCCTCACTATTGTTGGTTCATGCAATGGCTGGCTAGAGCCGGCATGTAACCGCAGCTGGGTGTGTCCCTGCCTGCAAGGAGTGTAGGATCAGGAGTGTTCTGCAGCTTGTCACAGCAGCACAGTGTGAGAGGGAACCCAGGATGGTGAGTCAGAAGGCTCAGTGGTACCACAGTTCCAGGTTGCACCCGGGGGGGACGCTCATCACAGGGTGTCTTGGGGTGTTTGTTCCTCCTTTTTCTAGTTTCAGTCCCCCATTTGAAAAACATTTCCAGCTGGGTACCAGGAGACAAAAAATAAAAAAAAATTATCGGGCAGGATGTTCCCTGATGCTTTTTTCTCACCTGTTTGAGCTTCCTTTGTTTCCCTTCCCGCTTACTGCTTACATGCAAATTAAGCAGAGCACTCATTCTTCTGTTTGAGACCGGCCTCTTTGCCAATTACCAGTTTGGAGTATGTGTTAAGAACACCAGACGGTGGAATCTTCTAACTTTACATACAATGTTGCCATACATATTTTATGAGGGCAAATTATGAGTTTTCAAATGTTATCTTACAATAAATACTTTGTACAAAGATTATTAAAATAGTGTGTAGGGTCTGGACATGGGGGTATGTTCTGTCACAATGTTCAATTTGGAAGAATATGAATTTTATCACATAACATTTTATTAGTACTTGTAATACCACTGGTTAAGATGTACTCAGATACATTATTAATACATCTTGATCTCTTGCAGATACCTTTACACTAATGTTTTTTACTTAATTTCTGTGTCACTGCTACAAACTGGAATAAAGACTTTGATGTTATTTGTTTGATTACTGGTGGTTCTGTGATCCTCCAAGAGACTGTATGGGTATGTTGTTTTCAGACGTTTAGCACTGTTTTTAAAAGCCTAATCATTTCTGTAGAGTACCACAGATTTACGTAACTGCATTGAGCTCTCAAGCCACACTCCTGTAGATTGTAATAGCCCTGTAACAGTTTGTAGCTTGTCTGGTAGGATGTCAGGCCTAACAATTCTGCATTAAGTGTTCAACCTCAGTAAACTTCCACATGGCATAATGGCTAAAAATTGAAAATAAGTCTGTGTAAAAAAGCATACATGTCTCAAAGTCTGGGTGCAGTCTACTGTATTAATGTTCTTGCTGCATCTAAAACTGTGTTCAAAGAAAACCTTCCACTTGAGAAAGACAAGGAAAGGAAAAACTCCTGGTTCAAGGCAGAACAGCGAGAGACTGCAGATGCATCACCTTACCTTACATTGCCTGACACAGGGGATTAATTTCTTAGCTAATGTTGTATTCCGTTGCATGATTTTCTTTTATGGCAATAGATATGCAGCAATCAGAGCCTTTCAGTTTTGTTTTGCTGTCTTTCACAGATATCACTTCACCCTTGAAAATACTCAATAACTAACTCAAATGCGAAAACAAGAAAAACAAGAACCCCTACAGCAGTTTGTTATCCCTATTGCATCAAAAGTGAATATAAACTGTATTTTGAAGTGACAAAAAATACATGGTCTTTCCTTACATTCAAATCTAAGGAAGGCATTTGCTTCCTCTGATGAATGTATCACTTTTTCCACAAGTACCAACAAGCATAAACTGATTAGACCTCAAACTAAATAAACCTTTTTATATCACCTCTCCTCTATTGAAAACTGCCCAGCATCAATGCTGAATTAGCTGCAGGTGGAGTCATAGCAAGATCTTACTCTTGAAACAAAACTGGCAAAACACAGGAAGTATTTCACTGATCCAACAAATCCTTCGAATAAATGCACACGTCTCTCTGAGTGATCTGTGGCTAATGGTGCAGCAGCATTGAAATAATGAAACTGTCTCTAATGAAAGCAACATAGGAGAAAGGCAAATGCTATGAACGTATGGTTCCTGAATCTCAAGCCAAAGGAGATTTAGGATTAGGGCAAATTAGGCTAGCAGCTAATCTGCAGGATTTGCTCATTTATACAGAGCTGCAGGTCTGTCAATAATATGATAAATACATTTGTTCTGTCGTTTAGATGTCAGAGGCAATTGCTTCAGAATACCTAATGAATAAAGTGTAGGATGATGCTGTCGTTTCAACTTAGATCAAAACCTACATTTTCTATATAATCAGGAGGCTTTTTTATAAAAAATTAAATATTAGTATGATTTGGTGGTACAGTATGCAACTACCTGAAATCATTTGATTAATCAATACAAAAGCCTAAACGTAAGGCTTAGAAATCAAAAGCTAGCAATATTCATGGGGGTAGAAAATCATTTACACTCTAAAAATCAAGCTACTGCAATGTGTGAAACAAACTGCAAATGTGGGCACTGTAATCTCAATTTCATATGTGAAGTTCAAGACAAACCCAAATGAATCAGAACAAACACACAGTTTGTAATGTATGCACACCTAACCACAGAATAAATGTAACCTTTGAAAGGTTGATTCTGTAAATAAGCTGCAGCAAAGAGGGAAGACTCATACAATTTACACACCTGAATTATGGGGAAATGTTCTACATTTCCCCTTGGGGGGGGGGCGAAGAGGTGAAACTTGCTCCACTGAGCTGGAAACTCACTGCTTTTGCATGATTCTGCCTCAGGTTGACCTGTATGTTTCCCCTGTAACAGGCAGGAATGTAGCCAGGAGTTCCAATTTTGAACACAGTTAACTCTCGAGGCCATGTCCTCAACCTCCTTATATTATATATTATATATGTGTGTGTGTGTGTGTGTGTGTGTGTGTGTGTGTAAAATATTACATATGAGGAAACGCACAATCCAGCAACACTTTACCTCTGCCAATATCCTAGTCTCTTCACAAACAAGTTTCACATGAGGATATGACACACAGAACCCATCTGGCACTCAGTGGATGATCTGTTTATGGCCTTAAACCTCCATAATTGTTTCCGTTACTGCTGGATCTCCGCAGCTTTTGACACCTGTGAAAAAGTGCGGACTCAAATATTTGATCTAGCAGATGTGGTCAAAGCAGTATATGGATATAATGTGCACCTGCTCTTATTCCCCTGAAAACCCTTAGATGGAGTGTTCAAGGTTAGTACTCTCACCACTCCTTCTCACGAAGACCCTGGGAAGCCATGGATGTCATTTGAATGCTGACATGTTCTTATCAACTGATATACCTCCACTGTCACTAAGATGTCCTATTTCCTGGAAAAATCAAACAGAACAATGAACAGCAGCTGAGTCAAGTTTAAACCAAGGAAGCCACTTCACTTCAAGGAGCTTGCCAATACAGTAACAGTCATTGATTGTCACCATACAACTCACCAAGTCGGAGCATAGTTTCAGTATCATACAAGACTCTTCACTACTCCTGACCACAGGTCACTACAGGTAAACGAGGAATACCTTCTTCCTCCAGGAGACTGGACACTTCCCTATCAGATGACTATTTTTCCTGTGATCCAGGCTTCTCTCACTTCTGGGTTAGACAACTGCACTTCCTTTACCAGGTAAGGAGAGTTGCAACAGTCTAATCTAGACGACTAGCTACATAACAGAGAAGCCCACCTGTTAAGCTAAAATGATGACTCATCCTTCCACTGGCTCCCAGTTCATTTGCACACTGATTTTAAAACCCTAGTTCTAATCTAGACTGTCTAACGCTAAAACCTGGCTATCCTAAAGGCTGCCTTTCGAGACAAACTCATTAGGAAAACTGCAGCCTAACTAAAAGTTCTGCTACTCTGAACACAATAGATGTCAACCAAGTAAACTCCTGAAAGTATTAAATCCTATCTTTTGGTACCTTCATGTGAAAGAGGACAAACTGGCTTAAACAATGTGTGAAATAGTTTGCTGCTTATAATTATGCAAAACATGGCACCACTGAAACATGAAAACATATTTATTTTGAAAGGATATTTTATACCTATGTCAAGATTCATTGTTGCAGATAGAGGTTCTTAAGAATCGGGTTTAGTCTTAAAATATGGAAAAAGCAAAGAAAGTAATTTACACAGTTCTGCTACATACCCGAACACTGAACATTTTTCATTTTCATTACAAATCTTGAACCAAGCTGATCCATTAACGCAATTTTTAATCCTTTTAGGAAGTAGATGATATCCTGTTTTACAGATGGGGAAATTGAGACAAACACAGTGATTTGCTAATGGCCATATATAAATACATGCTAAAGCCAGTATTAGAACTAAGGAACTCCTATAACCTAGTCTTGTGCAATTGTAACAAACCTCTCATTTTCTCTAGATTCATGACTTTTTATTCCAGTACCAAAAATCACTTGTTCACCCCTACACAGAAAAGAAAATCAGTCTTGCATCTGAAAAGCCATTGCATGGTTTTTAACACTCACAAGCAAGGTCTTGCTGCACCATGCAAAATCATTTCTTATTCTAGACATTCTAGCTTCATTTCCAAGATATCAGTTACACTCAGCATGGTTTGACAAATTGAATGGCAGCTACAATTTTAGTAATTATACAAACAGTAGAATACATACCCTAGGGAGTTTGGCACTTGCAAAATTGATCCAGGACAGGCCCACTACTGCTGTAAGCGTCATCACTATTGGCAGCAGCATTACTATTAAAGTTTTATGTCAAACAAAATGGAAATAAAACGTCTTCAAATCAGCTGTTCAGAAGAGCTAATGGGCAAAGGGGCAGCAAAGAGTGCTCGATTCAGTGCTGTAACAACTACATTTTGAGCAGAATTGAGGAAATGCATGTTCGGCTTGCTTTTGTTGTAATTCCCTTAACATCTCTGTTGTAGATATTTAGAAATGAAGTAAATGGGTTGGTATGATGGCTGTATTTGTAATCCTGCACATACACATTTTGCTTTACTGCACCGTTGCTTAATACTTGTTATTTAAAGACTTAGTCTGAAGATTGATAGACCCAAAATTGGAATTAAATTTGTTTCCAATATGTGTACACAGCCAGCACCGTCTTTATACTTCTTTCCAGAAGAAATGCTTCACTTTTTTCTCCTGATAAGGTCTGTATTACCTGTAAGCTGTGTGGTCGGGTGGCCGCCCAGGAGCGATTCAAGTGTCGCGCACTTAATTAGCAGAACCGCACACATCCAGCCACGTGTGTTCAGGTGCCCCTCCCCCTGCTGCTTTGCAGCCATGTTGCTCCTGGGACCCTCCTGCTGGCTCTGTAGAGCGGGGCAGGAGGGGTGCTTATGTCAGGTTGTCCCCTTCCCCCTGCAGAGGGGACAGGGTTCAGGATTCAGAGGAGGAGAGAGCTGCTGAGGTCTGAACAAGCCACCAGACAGTGAGTGAGTGTCTTAAAGAGACAGCGCACAGTCTCTCAGACACTTCCCCAGCAGCCAGCGGTCGCGCTCTCTCTCTCTCTCTCTCACACACACACACACACACACACACACACACACACAGAGTCTTTCACACTCACCTCCTAATACATACTTGTATTATTGTTGTTACTTCTTGATACTTCCTGCAATGGACATATATTCTCTGTAATTTTATTTTTTCAAAGTGTGTTATTTTAGTTTCTGGACTGGTATATGCATTTCATAATTTTATTTCTCTCTTACACTTAAATTTAATTCTTTGAGTAGTGAGTTCTAAAATGCCTAACCTGTCCTGGCTGGAGTAATTATCCCTATGGTAACTTTTTTAAATTATATATTATATCTAGGTTTTTTGTTTCTACTGGTGGCGCACATCCACACATACCTCAGTGCATGTAACAAAATTTATTCTGCACATGGATGGAAAAATTAGAGGGAACACTGGATACAATATAGATTTATTTTAATTATATGCTATGTATAAAGAGCCTATCCAAGGCTCAAGGCAAACTTGTCAGTATTTAATACTTTATTCTTTATCATCTACAACTCCATCAATTTCACATATCCTCATTCCCCCACTCTCAACAAGATAAGCCAACCTCACACTCCATCATGAGAGAATTACAGGTGCAACCAATGGAAGGTTGCACCTGTGAACATCTTGATTCAGGTTTAAAAACTTTACACAAACTTGTCTCCTCTCACCCACTACACAGGAATACAAGGACCCTGTATCTTTCTCTCCCTACATATACCTAACAAGAGATATCAATGCCAGTAACTTAACACTCCCAACCCCATGTATTCCTAGGATAAAAATAGTAAACAAATTCCAGTTTTGAGCTTCTCAGAAGTTAAAAGATGCTGAAAGTTACAATTTTACTTACTACTAGGACTTTTCTAGTATTTTTTTAAAGAGTTATTTACGCAGCTGTTCCACTAAGCACAAATGAAATTTAAGTATTTTATCAGGAGATTCAGGCCACTTTCATAGCCCAATAGTAGACTCTTGTGATCTTTGCCACTAGTTAACATATAAGCATTTTCAATATACATACATCAAAATGACTAATCATTTCAGTCGTTGAAATTGAGTATTTTGCCTTGTGATTTTAATTTGCTTGCTTATGCTGATTTTTACTGGGTGATTCTCTCATCTCCTCCAGCAACCAAGATAAATGACCTTATAAGACTTGTCCATAAACCTAGGCCTTTCACTTTGGAGCAGAGAACCAACCAATTGAGCTGCCCAGCCCATGACACAGAAGTCTTTCAAGAACAGTGAGCTTCTGGTGCCATACCTAGTATTGTATTGCCCAGCTCTGGAGTCTTTAAGCATATGTGAAAGATGGTATTTAGCCATACGTATTTTTTCTACTACTCAAACATGAGTTTGCTGCAATAAAGCCATTTTAAAATAAATTCAGACTCAGGCAGGGCCAGGGAAGCATGCTGGGCCCCTAGTGATGGCAGGAGTTCATTGTGATGCTAAACTACTATAGAGAACCAAAGGACCCTGAAGGAATCATATCTAGTCCTTACCCTAACTAGTAATAACCTATTGATGAGACTACCAGAATGACATGTTACATGGAGAAAAACAGTTGTTCGGTGGTTCAGCAGGAATGTGTATGGGGAACATTAAATCAGGGTTGTTTTGTTTTAGAAGATAATTTGGATCCACATAATGGGAATGAAACTTCATGCCTCACACTGGATAGCAATGGTTCCTGCACTACATATGGAAGAACGAACACTACCCACCCTTGTTTTTAACAAACACTGACACTTGGAAAGAATGCTAGCTTCATTCAATTTGTCTATATTTTCTACAAAGTATCGTTGGGAGGATTATTCCTGAACAGTATAGTTAATAACACTTCCTTCTCATTCTGTCATTGGTTCAGGGAGCTTCCAATATCTACAAGACCAAATCCCTGTTCAAAAACTGAGTTGGGTATACAGAATTTTTGACCATAATTTGAAGGGTCATGAAGATAAGTGTAGCAGCTCTAATCTTGAGGGAGAACCCTAGATAAGATTAAGAGACACCAAACTTTGTGCAACTGAACGCTTCATTGTTGACTTACTAGAAGTTTGAGGCCACATGTACTTGGCTTGTAATGGAACTTTAACTTTAATACATAAGTGCAACCTATCACAAATTCTAGCATGCAATGTGCCATCTAGATCCAGCTGGATTTTTGTATTAAAATGGACTACTGCAAGCTGGCAGTTATAGTCTCGGTGCTGCACTACCATTTATGGGAAAGGTATATGCCCCAAATTAGAACCAGATTTTATCCTTGATCTTTTTCAAAAAGAATCCCTTGGCATCAATGTTTTTCTATCACAGAATTGTTGCCTGATCTATTGATTGTGTATTAATAGTACTGATCACTTAAATTCCCAATTAACACTCTAAGGTGTGGTGGGTTCTTGCTCCAAGATCAGGCTTAGTATTATTAGAATTACTGTTCAGTTGGGAACTCTGATGTGCATGGTTGCAACACTTGTAGCTAGGAAAAGCTTCTGAATTTGCAATAGTTTAACTAGTAAAGTCACAAACATGCCAAACCCAGCAAGGTAGATGAAGATAATACAGAATGTGTGCCTGGGCATCCATATACTTACACCATACCTTGCAAAAGAACCTGAAGTATCAGTCATCATCCTGCCGGCATCTCCTAAGGCACATAGGCCAGCATATAACTTTTACAATGTATTACACTAATGCCACTATGCCTAATGCATACTCAGTAGGGATTTCTTCCCTTTTCCTTCTGTCTTTCCTCACCTTACTAATATTGGGGTGCCCTTCTCTCATAAATTACTAGTCCTTTTACCTCAAGCTTATTAGCATATGCATCAATTAGTTACCATGACACTCTTGTGGTGAGACATTTACTGACGTTCCTAACTTAAAATATCCTAAGCTGGTGTAAACTACCATCTTGTGTCAGCAAGTTTAGCCATTACAGCATTCTATCTTCTGATCTAGGATTACTCTTGCTTAGCCATTTATGCTAAAGCTTTTAGGCCTTTATGCCTTGTTTAGCTAAGCGATTGTCTTACAGGCCTTGTAGGTTTATTTATACCTTAACTTATAGCTATGCCTTACCTACCAAATACCAATAGGCTACAGAACGAATATAGAAACATAGAAATGTTGGGCTGGAAGGGACCTTGAGAGGTCTTTTAGTCCATCCCCTTCCCCTTCCCCTTCCCTCCCACCCCACACACACACTGAGGCCAGACCAAGTACACCTAGACCACCCCTGACAGGTACTTCTCTAACCTATTCTTAAAAACCTCCAATGATGGGGATTCCACAACTTCCCTTGTTTACCTATTCTAGTACTTAACTATCCTTATGGCTAGGAAGTTTTTCCTAATATCTAACCTAAATCTCCCTTGCTGCAAATTAAGCTCAATTACTTCTTGTCCCACTTTCAGTGGAAATGAAGACCAATAGATCACCACCCTCTTTATCATGGTTCTTAACATATTTAAAGACTGTTATCAGGTCCCCCACTCTGGCTTCTTTTCTCAAGATTAAATATGCCCAGTATATTTAACCTTTCCTCATAGGTCAGGTTTTCTAACCTTTTCTTTTTAAAAAAATCATTGTTATTATTCTCCTCTAGACTCTCTCCAATTTGTCCATATCTTTCCTAAAAGGTGGTGCTCAAAACTGGACAGAGTACACCAGCTCAGGCCTCACCAATGCCAAGTAGAACAGAACAATTATCCCCTCCTCCCCCATGTCTTACATACAACTCTCCTGTTAATACACCCAAGAATGTTAGGCATTTTGCAACATTGTTGGCTCATAATACAATACTACTGCCTAGCCAGTAATTCTCCATTTTGTATTTGTGCATTTTATTTTTTCTTCCCAAGTGTAGTAATTTGCCCTTGTCTTTACTGAATTTCATCTTGTTGATTTCAGACCAATTCTCCAATTTGTCAAGGTCATTTTGAATTCTAATCCTGTGCTTGAAAGTGCCTGCAACCCCTCCCAGCTTGGTGCCATCTGCAAGTGTTATGAGTATAATCCCCACTCTATTATCCAAGTCTTTATCAGAAATATTGAACAATATCAGACCCAGTACAGATCCCGCAGGACACTATTAGATATGTCCTCCCAGTTTGACAGTGAACCATTACTAACTACTCTGAGTATGGTCTTTCAACCAGTTGTGCACCCACTTTACAATTTCTTCCAGACCACATTTCCCAGATTTAATAAGAAGAATATCTGTGAGACTGTGTCAAAAGCCTTAATAAAATCAAAACTTAAAACATAATGGGCCAAATTCATTCATGTGATACCTTCCCTTTATCCACTAGGTCAGTAACCCTATCAAAGAAGGAAAATAGGTTGGTTTGGCATGATGATTTGTCTTGACAAATCCATGTTAGCTATTCCGTATCATCCTATTAACTCCTAGGTGCTCACAAATTGGTTGTTTAATAATTTGTTCCAGTACCTTTCCAGGTACCAAAGTTAGGCCAACAGGTCTATGATTCCCCAAGGTCCTCTTTGTTTCCCCTTGAGAGAGAGGTACTATGTTTGTCCTTCTCCAGTCCTCTGGATCCTCACCAGTCCTCCATGAAGTTTTCAAAGATGATCACTAATGGTTCCAAGAGTGTTTCAGATAGTTTCTTTAGCACCTTAGGATGAATTTCATCAGGACCTGCTGACTTGAATACATCTACCTTATCTGAATATTCTTTAACCTGTTTGTTTTCAGACCAAAATTGGATGCACACATTTACTAACACTCATTTAACCTCTAAATTAATCCATCTTAAATTTAGAACTTCTAGTAGAGCAAGGACAAAAATGAATCAGAAGACCAAGTTAGAGTCAGACATGCTAAAAACAACCACAACAAAAAATCCTGGCACATTAGCTTAAAACAGAAGCAAAATGCAAAGTGCTTTTAACCATTCAAAGCTTCACCAGTATTTCACTTGAGAAAGTGAGACCATTGTCTGAAAAGTGGGACAAACATTTTCTTGTCAAGAACTAATGTGACGTCTTCGCTGGTCAGGAACAAGTGATGAAAAAGTCTTGTTCCCACCCTCCTCAAGGAGGAGGGGGCAGATAGTTTGCAGACAGTGCTGCACAGAAATGGGAGGAAGTCCAAAAAACTGGAGTTTTTGCTCATGCCTTATGTCTACTGTCCCCATCAGCATACAAACAAACAAACGGCATTTTCAACTTTTTTCCAAATAAACTCGCACTTAAATAAAATCATCCATAGATATTTGCAAGTTGAAAGAGTAACAGCCTCCTTTTGTCTGTGCTGTGTTCTGTCTGAAATCAGGACTCAGTAATTCAATCTCAGAAGTTCCCATTTTACAAGTAGCCACAAACTGAGGCAGCCAGGAAATCCATTGGTTTCATAGCTGATCTTAGTGGACTCAAACGTTTTTCACAACAACCTTTAAAAAAAAACTGAGTAATAGTCATTAGATTTTTTTTTTTTTGAGAGAGAGATATGTTGGGATGTCAATCACACTGAAAAGAAACTTAAGCTACAGGGGCTATCAATAAAAACTGACTTAGTTTTCCCACAGTATTTCACTATACTTAAAATAGAAATAACTGCAGAATGTCAACCACTTGCACATGAATAATGTCAGCCACTGTAATCCTTACATTTTAATAAAGTATTTGGTTTTGCAATGGGAATCATGGAACACTAATAATTTTTGAAATTAATCAAGTTATTGCACTTTGTCCTAATGCAGTTATGCCACAAATGATACAAATGCCATTGGTATCCTATGCAGAACATAAATGCATTTATTATCTGCATACATTCAGACTGTGCTAAGAAACTAGGGTGGGATATATTTTACCATGGTACTTGAATTGGAAAACATGATTTAATACCTCAACCTTGAGCTCAGCTTTGAAAGGAAACAGCACATACTGAAGTGAAGCTGGAATATAGAATATTGTATCACCCTTAGCAAGTGTAAAATATATAAATGGATCTTTTCCAGGAAAATGGGTCATGTCCTTTAAACAGAGTACAGAGTCACTGCTTATTTCCAGAAACTACCTCCTAAACCACATACCCATGTGCAGAGAAGAGTAGCAAGGCCAGGCTGGGAACCAAAGGCTCAATGAGATTACCAGAAACTCTATAAAGAAAAAAGCTACAGGAAAATTAGAAGGCAGTGAGAGGCTTCTAATAAGGCCAGGGCTGTAACTCAGACTGGGATTTTCTTGATTACAGAAAGCCGTTTTCTTTTTCCCCTTGTTGCCACTGCATTATAAAAAAAACACAAAGAATAATATGCTGAAGATGAAAATTCATACCCCAACCTCTGGGTTGGTCCAGGCTTATCTTTCCTTTTCTAACCGCAATAACCAAGTTTCTCCACTAGGAAGCTCTTCTGAGAAGTAGGGCTGCCTAACTGCCTCACTATCCACAGGAGCCAGGCACAACCTTCCTCCTTGGTCTCATCTTTTTGCCTGCCTTTCCAGTTAGGCAGAGAGCTGGAAAGTAGAAAGAGTCTCATCCCCTGTCTCCTAGATGTAGTTATTTAACTCGGGTTGGCCACCCACAGCTCAGTAAGTATTAGGTATATTAAACTGGTGGGTGTAACAAAGATATTCTGAGCAGGCGTGTGCTTAAGTGCTTAACCAAATCATAGCTTTAATGTATGTAAGTTATAACTAAAAAAAAGTCAGCCTGCTTTGGGAAGCTATAAATAGGCTTTCAGTGTAAGATTTCCAGTACAGAGCAAATAAATCTGAAAATGGTAGCCAAATTCCTCATCTATCAAGCAGTAAGGGGCAAGTAACAGCTTATTGTGTATCTGTCTGATTTGAAAGATTTCCAGCGGTGAAAATGGTAATACACCAGGGGGAGGGGGATGACAACACAGAAATCAGTCATTTTTCATACCCGTGTTTGATCAGCACTATGGCTAGTATTTTAATCTCAAAATGAAATATTGGGCCAAATTTGTTTCTGGTAATGCAAGGGAGCTCACTGCAGTTACACTAGGAATAAATTCGGCCCATTATCTTCTACCCACATTCCAGGCAAATACCTTTGTTATGTTTGTACAGATTTTGATGTAAATAATGTTCCTGAGTGATGCCTCCTTTTTCAGTTTGCTGAAGACGTACAGATACAGACTTACACAGAGATGCAGCAGACATCTCACTGGCAGTTGAATCGCCAACCAGTGCTATTCTTTAAGGTTAATGTATATATGGAAGTGGGGGTTGCTTGTATGGGGGAGGGAGGATCCATGCAGATTTCCAGCACAGTCCAGGTCTCTTTACCCTCAAAACTCTGAAGCAGAAGCCCTGTCTAAAAGAAAAGATTAGAGAGTGACTCACCCCCACTGTTAACTGAAGGCAAGAAATGTATTGACCTCCTCGTAGCCAGACACTCACAGGCTTTTTTGGTTCAGAGACGCAAGTCCTTCTCTCTGCAGCAGCCTCCTTCCCCTAACCTTCTCCTTACCTTCTAAAGCAAAACTTTTCATAGCAGTTGCTGAAAATAAGCCCAGTCGATTTGCCTTTCATTGCTTCCCTTCCTTGTCGCTTTTCTGTCACAAATGCACGGTACCAGTATATCCCATCAGAAAGGCTCAGACTAAAGCCCTGCAACTGAACACCCCAAAATTCAATGAGTTCAGTTCCAGATCTGAATTCTGTGGCTCGAGTTCAGATCCACTTTTAGGAAACTCAGTACAGAACATATGAAAACATACCCCCAAGAAAAGGCCACCATAAAGATAATGGTGGGCAATACTTAGAGCTATGTTCTATCTACATCTGTCATAAACATACAGCTAAGGGTAGCCTAGAATTCCTCCTTACCTGTAAGGGGTTAAGAAGCTCAAATAGCCTGGTTGGCACCTGACCAACAGGACCAATGGGGAAAGAAGATACTTTCAAATCTTGGGGGGGGGAGGTTTTGTTTAAACCCTCTGTGCTTCTGGTTCAAAAGTACCCCTTTATGTTTATGACAACATCTCTAACTGCCTGTCAAATTAAATGCTTCCAGGTGAATGTTGTGAATACGCCACTATCCCTCCCTGAAAATTTCTGCTTTGAGGAGTTTAAACTCATTGTAAAAATCCATTTTTTAAAAACTGGAAAATAATTAGTAATGGCTTCGATGTTCACTGCTAACCATCAAAGGCATACTGCAAGGCTCATCTTTCCTTCCATTGGCATAAGGAGCTGTATAGGGACTGGGTGGCAGTGATACGGGACTCTGGTGGGGCACTTAAGTTACATTTTGCTATATCTATGTCATTTCCAGTGTATCTTGGGGTACGTGACAGGTGTGTATATTTTAGTTTATTTTTTTAAATATCATCAAGGGTGCCCAGATCTTTGGGTGACTGGTCTTATTGCAGAGGTGTGTGAATGTAAATAAATAAATAAATGTGACTTGGGATGAGGAGAGGAGATAGGAAGAAGTAGCAGGAGCCAAAGAACTTCCAACAACTGTGGCCTGAATCTCTAGGACCAGTCTCCACAGTAGGCTGCTTCATGCTAGTGTATGAGGTAAAATGCACACTAGTGAGAAATTATGCGGATTCAGTACGGCAGAGAACACTGCAGAAGAATGAAAAGAAACTTCAGAGAAAGTCAGCATTGTCCAGTTTCAGTGGAAACATTAAATTGAATTTCAGTACATTTAATCTACAGCATTTATCAAGTCCCATATAAGTCTCTGTCTATTTACTGATATCATGCACAGGGGATTCTCTTTGCTCCTGCTTTACTCCTTCTGTAAATGTTAGCACTCAGGCTTTAAAGGTAACAGTCTTAAACTGAAAGGTTAAGATTTATAAAGCTCAGATACAGTAGCTTGTGCCAATTAATGATTTTTTATTAAACACCATTTAAAAACTATGACTCAAGCTAATGGAAACATAAGATATTTCACTACAATGAAATTTCTGTGTTTGCCTAAACATATGTCAGTAATCTCATTCAAATTAGAGCAACCTTTCTTGGACCAGCTGAGATTTAATTTTCAGGCTCACATTTTTTTCCTTGTTACTCCCTTATGAAAAGTAATGGAAAACTAATGGACAGTGAATTTGTTTTCTCATGCAAAAGGGGCAGTTATTTTTCAATTCCAATAAGTTTTCAGATTTAGCTAATTTCCAGAATACTATTTACTAAAACTAAAAAGCATCAACCCAGATGAATGCACTTGCCCACAGCATACCATCGCTGGCCAGATTTTTCAGGTTAATTGACATCAATCTTGCTCAGTACCTTGATAATTCCACCAAGAAAGGTACCAGGGACTGTAGGAAGTGATGTTAGCAATTTCGGTGGGTATCAATCACGACAGTATCAATGCCCCAGCATGGCAGTGTTGGGGGATCATCTTTCAGACAAGATATAAAACCCCGAACAACCTGTGGGCATTTTTCATGACATTTCTCTCAAGCGTGCGGTTGTTAGACTGAGCATCCTAGATAAATACCAGTTAGGGTAGTTATATTTGACTGCAATACAAAAATACATTTCCAAACAAAAAACTTTGCTAAAGAGACACCCTATAAGCATGAAAGGGGGTCACTTTATGAATTTGCAAAGGTGCCAGTTAGATTTCAGATTTTAAAATCTAACAACCTAGGTTTGCTAATATAATGAATCTAATAGGATACCTGATTTTTAGCAAGTCCAGGGCGTGTAACCTTACTAGTTTTAACAGTGGATTCTTTTCAGGTCAGCTTTTAACTTGAACAGAATTTCTCACATCAGGACACTTGCTTATTCTTAACCGATTAGTCCAGAACCACATTCACCTGTATAATCAACAGGTAGACACAACCAATTGTGTTTACTGTACACACAATTCAATTATCAGACTAAAGTTGAGACTCAGCAGTTTTATCAAGGAGCAATGCAAGCTACCAAAATGTCTTATATTACATCTATTTATGACCATCAGTTCTCAATTCTTTAGTACCGAACACATTTATCACACTTCCACAGATATACATATCTTTAATGCACTTCGAACAGTGTGCTTACTTGTCTGTGACTAGACAGGTTCAAAAGAGACAAGTTTAGAAAATTAAAAACAACTGCTTAAAGTTGCTATCACACTGTACAAAAAAGAGTTACCTAATGTTGTTACAGGTGACCTGTAAGATTACTGCTTCTGAAAGATGAGAGAAAATATACGCCTCATTCTGTTTACTTAATACATTTGACACTGTTTAAGTTGCCCTGTGTCCCCATATCAATATTTCCCTGTCTGTGAGAGTCTTTCCAACAGCACCAGGGAGACAGTTTTTAAAAAGGAATATGGTTACAAAGCCACATGCAGCTTGGCAGGGGGATTCGGGGTGAAACCTGACTATAGCCTTCCAGGTAATCGTATCCCTTTAACCTGCAGTGAAGTTACCAACACTAATATTTAAGGGAATATTGGGGGACTCTGATCTTTGAGAAGACGTGGGAAAGGCTTTAGGAATGCGGTGACTGAAGGGAACCAGGAGAAGCTGGGATGGTTTCATGAATACCACATAAGGCCCTCCTGGCTCCTGTTCTTGCTGTTAAACTCAAACCTTTAAGTCTTCATAGGCCAGAGTGCCCACAGAGTAGCAAAGCCAGGGCGTGAAGAGTGGGGACCTAGGGCTGTAGAAACAGCAACTCTGTATGTACCATGTAGAACGTTTAAGGCCTGAAGGTGCCTCTGAACTTAGATCCCACAAGAACATGTAGATTTTCTAGAGGCAGCCTCTTCCCTACATCCAATGGTTCTCTCTATCTTGAAAACGACATCAATTTCAGAAGGAAAACCACTGGAGCTGGAAAAACGGTCTGCAGTCATCTTAGCAGCCTCGCAGATTTCTTTAGAACCAGAGTCCTAGGCGAGCATGAAGTGTTTGCTGGACTTTGTAGTTCCATTCTGAAAGTCCTAATTTAGCACCGAATAATGCCTCGTTATATCCTGTGCACCATATCTCAAAAGTCTTTAAAAGCAAACTCCTTTAAAGTTTCTCAGATACGGCACATAGTTGCTAGAACAGGGGTGGGCAAAACTACAACCCGGGGGACACATCTGGCCCTTCAGACGTTTTAATCCAGCCCTCAAGTTCCAGCCGGGGAGTGGGGTCGGGAGCTTGACCTGCTCCGTGTGTGCTGGGGCTCCCGGAAGCCCTGGCATGTCCGTCCCGTCCCCCCCGGCTCTTATGTGTAGGGTCAGCTAGGGGGTTCTCCACACTGACCCCACCTATGCGCCCCACCCAAGCGCCATCCCCGCAGCTCTTATTGGCTGGGAACCACACCCAATGGGAGTTGCAGGGGCGACACCTGCAGACAGGGCAGTGCACAGAGCCACCTGGCCAGAGCCTGCACCTCTGACCCCCTCCCATGCCCCAACCCCCTGCCCCAGCCCTGATCCCCCTCTCGCCCTCCAAACCCCTTGGTCTCAGCCCAAAGCACTCTCCTATGCCCCCAACTTCTCATCCCCAGCCCCATCCCAGAGCCCGCATCCCCAGACAGAGCCCTCACCCACCCACCCCCGCACCCCAACCCCTTGCCCCAGCTCGGAGCCTCCTCCCACACCCTGAACTCCTCATTTCTGGCCTCACCCCAGAGCCCGCACCCCAAGTCGGAGCCTTCATCCCCTCCCCACACCCCAAGCCCCAATTTTGTAAGCATTCATGGCCCACCATACAATTTCCATACCTAGATGTGGCCCTTGGGCCAAAAAATTTTCCCACCCCATGCTAGAATGTAGCAAAAAAAAAAAAATTAGAACAATATAAGCTCTGATTTAAACATCTTTTGTGTCCTGTATCTAAAACTGCTTGACTGAATACTTCAAATTTGGTGAAGTGTCTCTTGGCATAAATGTGAAGCTAAAAGCTTTTACAGAGCGATTTTAGAGGGGGCCAAAGTTAGGTTTATAATTTAAAGCAAGGTGCAGTCTTAGCTTTGGAAGAGCTACCACTGCTCCAGACTACCCCACTGTCAGGAAAGTAGAGTGTTGCTTTGGGTCCTTTAAAGAGCTGCTGCAAACCAGTGAGAAGGCTGCATCTCAATAACGGATGAAGTGGTTCATAGTCAGTATATAGGGTTTAAAGCATATTAGGACCTTTGGAGATGGAAGTCACTGTATCTAGTAAACATAAGCTACTGACTGAGTAGTTGCAAAAAGTTCACTACCGCAAGGATCTATTCTTTGGCTTTTGCAATATATTGCAAATGTAAGCAAATCCAAAATCTTACTGAGGATTTACTTTGCCTTTCCTTGAAATATTAAGGATGTTTCCAATAGGCAAATCTTGCTGCTCCTTATTAGATTTACACTAGTTAATCACGGGAGTTTCTCTTCAAGGTAAACATTTACCTTTTGACAGACTTTGTCATTATTTTAAGTTCCACATTAATGCAGAGGGGGATCCCTTGAGATACATAAATAATTATCAAACAGGCTCCGCAGGTAATTTGAACCCCAAATTAAAGACTATTTAAATATTTTAATAGATGCTCTAATGTGACAGACAGTAGTTTCTGTGGAAGTATGCCCATGATATTGGATTTCACGTGAGCAGTGTCTGAAAACAAAAGTATGGCCTTAGGTTGAATTGTCCCAACAGGATTGATTTTCAGACTAGAGTGAGGTTAGAACCTCTTTTATAGTAGCGCTCACTCCTCCCGCAACAGCAGCAAGCTGTTCCATCTGGTAGGAAGAGGGGAGCAGAGGAAAGGTGCTACTGCTGCAATTGGGAAGAGAAGCCTGGAGGCAAGGAGCCTCTGAGGTGCTAGATGAAAGGATGGATAGACTGGAGGGGGAAGGATGAATGTATTTGTGGCATACAGGGTGATTGGAGGCTTGAGGAATGGTGTAGCATGGCTCCCCACTTGGTGTGATATAAAAGGTTTATTAAAATTTTAATGAAGTGGCATGTGTGTCTCAGGATTTGCTGGGCCTACGGAGACAGCTCTGCTCAGATCATGGTTCTGATAAATTACATCCTTGGATGTGCACAGCTGACCTTATTTTGTTTTAGACCCATGACCCAAGCTGGCACGCATCCCAGAAACTAGTGCACTGCAAATGCATAACCAGATAATTAACTCCTTCTAGGTGGCAACCCCTGTTTGTTGTACCTTTAGGCAGCATTCATTAACGAGATTCCACTACAGTGTGTTCTATAAATGAGAGCCACTTGTGCAGTGTGTTCACAGTGCAGAGAAACGTGCTGCAGGGACTGCATTCATCCACACAGTCAGGAGAGAAGAATATTCATTGAGAAGAGCTTATGAGTAACAAGAGTTTGATTAAATTACTACCCTCTCCTCATCCTTTGAGGGGTTGCCCTCTAGTTCAAAGGAATGAGGCCCAGGGCAGCACTTATACGACTTCAGCCTCCAGGGCTGCCAGTTTGGCACCTTTCACAAGCACTAAGCATAGCCAATTTAAACAAAGAAAACCAACACTAATGATCATGCAGAGTAACAGCCAGGAGAGCTGAAATCTAATGTGCTTCAGCATTGACTTGGAAGGATCCACGTTACAGATGTGGGTAATGCAGTCTCCGTGGTCCATTCGGTCCTTGTCCTCCACTGAGACTGCCAACATGAAGCAGTTCTGATGCTCATGTCTGCCCACTTGACTGAGAGCCATCTGATTTTTAATACTGTAGAACACTGAACTGCAGGCTATGGGTGGTAACAAATATGGGATGGATATGAAAAGTGGCTGAGGATCAAAATGTTCAGTATCTCATGACGACCCCAGATGTTACTGTGTAACTGATATGTGGTGGGCACATCATGTTTGTTAAAGTTTGAAGTGAAAACAAGTGATCACAGTCTCCGCCATAATCATTACTCCCTTTCTACTGCAGTCCCACACACGTATGGTGGTCAGCAATGAGAACTTTGCTGTGCATGCTATGGTTGGCCACCCATACTCTCTCACCCAGGAAATCTCTCCTCCAGCTGTAGGAGCATGAGGAAGTGCTAATACAGAATAGGGGCACTGAATATCTACACTGGGGTTCTTCACCCTGACAGCTACAACTGTTTAAGGGTGTGTGCATCAACATGAGCCCAGCAAATCAGACCAATTGTGCTAGAAGCAGCTGTCCAGCTTTCACAGCTTCCCACTGTGTTCCTATTGACTGCTATGACTGTAACAGGAAGAGCTTCTACCACCAGAGAAGTTATAAAAATAGATTAAATCCATCAAATGTCCTTAATAGATGCAGTCTGCATTTTTCTAAGGGAGAAGTAATTCTGGAAGGACCAGTGGTGACAGAGGTACAGTAGAACCTCAAGAGTTACAAACACCTAGGGAATGGAAGTTGTTTGTAACTCTGAAATATTTGTAACTCCGAACAAAATATTATGGTTGTAAACGTTTGAAACATTGACTTAAGACAGCTTTGAAACTTTACTATACAGAAGAAAAATGCCGCTTTTAACCATCTTCATTTTAATGAAAAAAGCACAGAAACAGTTTCCTTATCTTGTCAAAATTTTTTTTTAAACCTTTCCCTTTTTTAGTACTTTATGTTTAACACAGTACTGTACTTGCTTTTGTGGGGAGGGAGGTGTCTCTGCTGCCTCATTGCATATTTCTGGTTCCAAATGAGATGTGTGGTGGACTGGTTAGTTCTTAACTCCGGTATTCATAATTCTAGTGTATCACCATGGAGCCAATTAAAGGCAAGTTATACATCCCTAAGAATACCAAGACCCTAACTACCACATATGCAGTTAGGATACTGGACTCATGATCACACAAGTGATTAGGATAATAAGCCTGGGAGAAGATTTAATTGTTGCTGTAACATATTACAGTTGATTTGTTACATGAATTTTCAGTGAGCACAAAGATGTTTCAGGGTCCTGCTCCAGAACCCAAGTTGTCATTTAAAAAAGAAAAACAAAAGTTCTAAAGGGAGGTCTAAATATACAGCCTATGAAAAGATGGGAGTTGCCTTACCGAGTGGGGGGTCAGTGCTAACGAGACAATTCAACTAAGGTGGAAGTGGGCTATTCTCAACAGTTGACAAGACTTCCACATTAAATTAGCTCATTAGCACTGACCCCCTACTTGGTAAGGCAACTCTCATCTTTTCATATGTTGTATATTTAGACTTCCCTATTGTATGTACCACTCTATGCATCTGATGAAGTGGGTTTTAGCCCACAAAAGCTTATGCCCAAATACATTTGTTAGTCTCTAAGGTGCCACAAGGACTCCAACATTTAGTTAAGCTCTCAGTGAAAGATTTAAAATCACAGCTATAGGATGACTTGACAGACGCTCTCCCGCCAACAAAGCTACCGCCCCTCATTGGGGGTGGTTTTATTTTGTTGGCAGGCACAGGAGAGAGCTTTCCTGTCAACAAAGAGTGACTACATTGCACACCTTACAGTGGCACTGCTGGAGCGGCACAGCAGTGTCACTGTCAGGTATACAGTGTAGAATAGCCTTAGCTGGAAAGGACTTCAGTCTTTGAATCTTTTCGCATCATAGAAACAGAGTTTAAAGCTTCCTGCATTCTGCTTCAGAAAACAGATTCCAGGTAATCTTCTCTGTGACTGATGTGAAGGTCTGTTCCTAACACTTGATTGTGGGATCCTTTTCTGGCCCTGGCTTCCAGAAGTTGCAGACACTACTTTATTTTTTTCCATGCTGCATCCTACTACACATGCTTCTACGTAAGCTGCCAGAAACACAAAAGGAACATTTAAAGGCAAGATAATTTAAACACAAAAGAAGTGAAGGAGCAACACATTCATGCCACATCTTAGGGGAATGTCCCCATTCCATATAGTTCCTCTGATCTCTGTGTGTGCAAGAGGGGTCTGACAAAATAACTTTTACTAGGTACAATATGAAATTAATCGGGGGTGGGGGGAGGAAATCAGAGGATTAATTAAGGTAATAAAAGTTACCAGATTTAACTTCAAAGGCAAGTTCTAACCAGGCACATTCTGTTGATGCTCTCTTTACTAAAATAAAGCAATTATGCTGAAGGCATAGTCACCATAGTTATAATATGCATTTTTGCATGTCATTGATTTGAATCACTGGAAAGAAATGCTAACAAGGAAAACAGATAGTGCTGCTATGTTCTAAGAGCAGAAATGCAAAATCCTTCAACCAAGAAATAACCACAAGACATAAGATATACTGTACAGTTTGTGTCTAATCACTAGTGCACTAATCAGGGGAGCAGCAAAACTTATTAATAATTTACCATCCTCCAATACTTCTCATAACCTAGTGAGCTACTGTGAACATGCACATTGGTAAATCCCAAATCTTTCTACTTCTTCAATCTGAGGTTTCTGTATCTGAAAGTTCACTATTACCATGTTCCAGGTCTAGTGCAAACAAAACCAAAAAGGAAAAAAGTCTCTTTTCCAGATCTCTCCTTTAAACTTATTTTTAACATGCAGCATTCCTACAATGGAGCCTTCATCTCCACATCTAAACTGCTTCCCTGTGACATGATGTAAGCACCCTGTATCCATGTGGGCAGTGAAAGGGATAAATCACTGCACTGGAGCCATCAGGTTTGCAAGAAAGGGTCTTCAGCTGCGACTCAGTAAGACACAAGCTATAAAGCATGGGGTGGGCAGGAACTATTGAGCTAAATGTTTTTGAAGAACACATGGATGTGCTAACATGTCCACCATGCTGGCCAATGAGTACTGGGAACTTACTGCACTGGAGCTAAGAGGCAGCACTGGTTGAAGGCTTTGCTACCTTACTTAAATTTTGTTTGATACTGTCATGCTAACAGGGAATCCTTCTGATTGCCACAAGGGAGAACCAAAATTTGGTTTGCTGGAATCCTGCCTCTTATTCCTTTTCTGTCAGAGGAAGAATTACATCTGTATTTGAACCTGGCTGAGAAGAGCGCAGGAGCAAGCACCAAGATGAGGATCCTGAAATTATTCCCAATCTGGAGGAGGAAAGCATGCAGCTCTCTTGAAAAGGAATTTGATAAGTTGTTAATCCCTTATTCTGGAGGAAAAGTAGCAATCCTTTCATGCACCTGAAGAGGTAGTTGCAAACTAAACCGGATAGGGATTTTGTCTTTTGAAAACCATGTATTCTTACAACCATACATAAATAGGAAAAAGTACTTAAAGATGCTGCATTAGAGTATTGTCTCTGCACAGGTAAAATGCTATATATGGTGGGATAGTTGGCACTGTCATCCTTCTCTAATGTTTTTAATGGTGTTTTATATGAATGTGATCCATTCTCATGTTCTCCATTCCATTTAAAATCTGACAGAGGAAAAACACACTTAACGTGGAAAGTACAATTTATATATGTATTCTAATCTATTTGTGAACATGCTTTATAGAAGAACTCTTTTAAACAATGCATATTTCATAATATTAAATTATCAAAAAAAAACCAAGTTGCGGGGTTTGTGGCTACACAACCCTAACTATTCGCTCCATGCTACAGAAGTGTATGGAAGATGTAATTATGTATTTAAGAAAGCGTCTAGTGCCATTTTTCTTGACGGACTCTTGCACGTGATACATATTGATTTGTCTCATAACTGAGCATCTCCCCACAGGTTTATCCAGCACAACCATCTAGGCTTTTATTTGAGGGGCCAAACTATCAGGACACTTAAGGCTGTCTAGCAAATGTAACAGAATGGCTTCTGTACCAAGCCTTAGTAATGCGACAGGCAGGCCCTCTAATAGGGGTCATATTTTTGAATGAAAAAGCATTTTGTTTCAATAGCACACTAGTTTTACAGCTCACTTTGCACAATGACCGATTTCTTACAGGATTCTCCCTGTTGAGCTCACTTTGCTACGTTGGGATTTTATTTCACCAAGAGAGGTGCACAGTTTGTGAAAAGGAGTAAAAATCTGTACAGAATTGTGTTTGTTGTATCACTTGTAATTTTGAACACATTTACTATTGCTTCCGCCCACTTGGTTTGCTTTTACTAAGAGCCTTCTTCGGAGAAGAGTTAACTGTTTCAGAATGCAAAGCACGCTGCTCTTCCTCCCTCTGATTCTGATTCTTTAGCCCGGGGCTTCTCCTGTATCCTACTCTTCCCCCCTCATAAAGGTATTAGAATATAAAGATGCAATGGCCTCTCTTGTAATGCCAAGTTTGGTCAGTGCATTAGTACTAATGGGTGGGAGTGTTCAGTGCACTGTACTGGTTGATCAGTTAATTGCTTGCTAATGGCACAGATGGTATAAGCAGCCTCTCTCCAAACCACAAGTTCACTTCGTTGTATCATGTAGGGTAGCAAAGCACTAAATATGGGTGAAATTACATTCACTCATGACCTTTCATAGAATATCAGGGTTGGAAGGGACCTCAGGAGGTCATCTAGTCCAACCCCCCGCTCAAAGCAGGACCAATCCCCAACTAAATCATCCCCGCCAGCACTTTGTCAAGCCTGACCTTAAAAACCTCTAAGGAAGGAGATTCTACCACCTCCCTAGGTAACGCATTCCAGTGCTTCACCACCCTCCTAGTGAAAAAGCTTTTCCTAATATCCAACCTAAACCTCCCACACTGCAACTTGAGACCATTACTCCTTGTTCTGTCATCAGCTACCACTGAGAACAGTCTAGATCCATCCTCTTTGGAACCCCCTTTCAGGTAGTTGAAAGCAGCTATCAAATCCCCCCTCATTCTTCTCTTCTGCAGACTAAATAATCCCAGACCTTCAGCCTCTCCTCATAGTTATGTGCTCCAGCCCCCTAATCATTTTTGTTGCCCTCCACTGGACGCTTTCCAATTTTTCCACATTTTTCACAAGTTATTGTCACTGAGATAAACATACCAACTGTTAGGGAGTAACCAGCACCCTCCATGTGAGCATCATTCAGGGCTGCAAGTTCTGTATGACTTCTCTCATATACAGCAGGCACAGGTTGGTAATTTAAAAAGCACGGTTTCATTTTTAAAAAATGCAATAGTATTTTCAAAGTAGAGGCTAGTAACACTACAGCTCCCAATATTACTGCTGCCTGCAGGACAGCTACTTCTAGACAGGTTGGTTTGTTCCGCTAGCTTGTGTCAATGGTCTTTCACAAATTTCATTTTCCATAACTGCATATGTACTGAGAAAGAGATACAACAAGAAGTCAAGGTAAAGAGGAATGAACATTATAATTTAACTAATCCCAGAAGACTTCTGTGTCTTTCATAACACTGGGCCATAAAGTATGAAAAGGAAGCATTTTCTTGCCCATGAATTATTTTGGTTGGTATTTTTGGTGCGTTAGTGGAAAAGAGGCTTGTCTGTATACTACCCATAACTGAAAGGATACTGAGAACTACACTCAATGTGTCACAGGGAAAAATAATCTCCAGTTACTGTAAAACCTGTTTACTGCTTTGTCTTCCAAATCTGTGTGCTTGCTGGAGCCTCTCTCTTTAGCACAAAACATTAGAGAGCAAGAAACTCCTTTAGTAGCTAAGAATACATGGGTTTTGATAACACTGCAATGTGACAGAATTCCCCTCTGGAGCAGGGAGTGAGTGGTTTTTCCCCATATAAAAGTTTATTAAACACAATTATGGGAGCATGCTGCAACAAGTTCTACACAAATCATGCCGCCGCCACCACCACCATCTCCACCAACATAATTTGCAAAGATATACATTTTCCTGCCCATGCTTATTTTTCCTTTTGTTCAATGAATTTCATTGTGGCCAACAGGTGCCAGATTGATACCCTCTGGAAAGCAAAGACTCCCTGAACAGAATGCACACACTATTGTTAATGGTAATGCAAACTTTCCACAATGTCCTACAAGTGAGCTTCAGTTCTGTTCTGGAGTGACCACATCAAGGAGTCAGAGGGTAATTCTATCTACATAGCAAAGAAACGAAAAGGTGGAAAGGTCAATACTAGCAAGAAATGACATTGCTTCTGATGTATACATGGGATTACAAGGTTCCCGACAAAGATGGGACTGGGGTGAAAAATTCAGGCCTATATCTGGATCTTTACACTCCCCTGAATTTTGAGGATGTTGTGATCTCGTCTGCAGTTCAGAGACCCTTTATCAAGACAATCATAACATTTTTGGCCCAACAACCTTGAATGATACAAGGGATATCAGTTTGTCATGGTGAAGATGAAGTTTAATGCACATATTGGAGAACTTGTTCTAAATACAATAATTTACTATCTGTTACACTGCAGAGCAACACCTCTAGCTGCTTCTCAGCAAGCTGCTTTACATTTGCCTTTTGTGTGAATTTTCCCAAAAAGTTTCCTTTACAGGCAGAAGTTGATAACCTTGGAAATCAGCCTCATTTTTCTGCTTCCTTGGGAAAAGGACATTATCTCTGTAACTGACCTACCTGATAGATAGTGGGTGCAGAACTCATAAGCAAAAAATTTAGGCTAGAACTTTCAGAAGAGCTTAAAGAAATTACCGGTAGGTTCCAAAATCCTATTGAATTTCAGTGGGAGTTAGACGCTTCATCAAAATTGATCCAGAAATGAAAGCGGTCCATTACACCTACCCACACTAATGTATTGAACCCACTTTTTATGAGCAACATTTTATAGGATGCACTATACAACAGAGCAAAAAAGTCAGTATGTCTATAAATGGCTGATGTCTTTGTAAAGAAAGATAAAGCACCCTAAGCAGATTTGAGATGTGTCCAAACTAGAACCTAACACCTTCAAGTTTAAGAGCGTGTTACTGATTAACCTCAATTATCAGACTCCAGCTTTGCGTTTTATTTCTGGGTCAGATCTAGTTCTAGTTTGTGTGTCCAAAATGTGACAAAAACCAGATGTTTATCACAAGACTCCAACCCATTTGGGGCAAAAATTTTGGAAGAACAGGTCTTAAGATTTTGGCACCTTCAGTTCCAAATCTTCGTCCAGAGAAATAAGGGCCGTCTTCTGAGCCAGATACAAAAGTGGGTGTGAACGCAATATTGAGTATGTTTAAAAATTTATACTCCAAGTCAGATGCAGAGAAAGCTTTTGTAGCTAGAGAGTTGCTGAATGTTTCCTAAACTATAAGCATTAGCTAAGAAGATCTGAAAATATCCCTGGCTCTTGTCAGAAGAGCATATTACAAAATTAAACACCACAGTTCTGGAGGACCACGATCAACTTATGACAGAACACTCTGAAAACTCGTCAACACATGAATGTACAAAAAAAATAAATTTAAAAATATAAGAAAAATATCCAGTATTCCAAGACCAAAACCACAGTTGAGATACGTAGTAATGTATTTATTGTGCCCTAGTTGCTGCTGAGCTGAACTTAAGAAGCCTGTGTGGATCTGTAACCAAGGATGACCCAAAGTGCACTCTACTGGGAATCATGGATGTAACTTTGTAATATCATACTATATTACATAAATACCTCATTACAGCATCAAGCTCATTTACCCCTCAAGCTCATTTACCAGAACTAGCTAATTATGACTTAGATACAAGAAAAATTACTTAAGGGGAAAATAGGTCTTTTCAAAGAAAGAACCAGGCTAGTTAGCATCTTGAATTCTTCATTGCCCACCATTCTGAAGGTCACAGCCTTCCTAGTGGATTTCAGTCAGTCATGTTTTTTCTAACCACCTTCCTGATTTTTTTTGGTTTGTTCTTTCTTGACCTTATCCTCACACTGTTCCTTTCACACTTCACCATGCTTTCTATTTGCCTTTTCATTGCCTCTTCTTGCCCCCTGTAACAGGGTTCATGACCCACGCCTCTTCCTAGGGCCCACCTGCTCTCCCCAATAAGGCTGAGAGAGACTTCAGGGTTGTGCAACACCCATGTCTTCATTTACTCAAGGTTGTCCCCCCCACCAGTGCCCGTCTATATACAAGCTTTACAGGTTTGTTTGCCTCCCTTACAGGCAGAGTCAGCCTTCAGCTAGGAGGCCTCCAGCCGCCCCCATGACTGACTGACTTCTCCCTTGCTGCCGCTCCGCTTTATGGCTTCCTCCCAGCCTTTATAGCCCTTGGCTTGTCAGGTCAGCAGGTGTTGCCAATCCTCAGGCCAGCATCAGGCCTTTTCCATCAGCCCCAATCTGCTTCCCTTGATTGGAGCTGACCAGGCAGGGGCTAATTAGGGGCTTTTGCACCAGCACCCTGCTACAACCCCCTTCCGAAGAGAGGGATTCCTGCTGCTATATTTTCTTCCCTCTCCAACTGTCAAAGAACGTGCCAAAACCTTCTGATTCTAGCATTCCATCCTTTGCCAGAGTAAAGGGGAGCCAACCAATACATTCAGCTCTGTGCTAATAGCAGTATGAGGAGGAAAGGTATCACCCATATTCAGATTTTGAGACCTATAGTGTGTAACTGAGTGCCCAAATTTAAGTACACTATAATTTAAGTCCTTAGAGAGAGTATTTAAGTTCTCCTCTGGGTGTTGATGAGCACTTAGATGCCCAAAAGCAATATTTAGGCATCCAACTTTCAACCATCAGGTTTGCTAATTGGGCTTGACTTGGCCAGCATGCTCAACCTTCAGCTAAAAATTAAAACTGCCTGTCCACCTCAAAGGATATATGATTTGCTTGCACGGCTTGCTGCTACACTAAATACTTCTGGCGCTCCATCTGGTCACACTTCAGACTGCACTTTGGAAAGCACAGGGTGAATTCTGTACAAGTTCTCCCCAAGACACACAGTATGGGGCATAGCTGCCATTCAGAGGCATGTACAAGTGAACTGAAGAGGGGGGCTACATCTTGTTTTCAGCCTCAGGCTGGACATGGCTAGTCAGTTGATGCAGCCAGGATTTTTATGTGCCAGTCAGATTAGATCAGCGGCTTGTCCTTGAGGAAAGGGATGTACAAGACAACTTAATTTTTAAAAAAATTATCAGGCTCTGCCTGGGTCTAATGCTGGGGCGGTTTCAGAACAGAGCAGAACAGCTGCAGCATGAAAGGAGGCAGTATTGTTGGGAAAACAAAGCTGAAAGGATTGATGAGTACCTCAAAGTAAGAAATGCAGCTTGTTAGATGAACTGGAGAAAAACAAGCAACTCTAAAGGGTTTTTCTATCAGAGGATACTAGGGTCTTATAGCATTACAGGACAGACAGACAATTACCATCCAGGACTAACATTTTACTTATGGGAAAAATCAGGGACAGACTGTAGACATGGTACAGAAAACATGAAGCAGAAAGACCCCCGACACTTCAGTTTCACGGATGACGGAATGAGGCTAATACAACAAACAGTCTTTCACCCTTCCTCACCAGCACTTGAGCACTACGATGGGATTGAGGGCTGGGGGCAGAGCTGGCAAGCAGCATCTTTTTGGATCCCATTTCCATCAAAGCAAAGTGGAAAATCTTTCAGAAGTTAATGACTCCACATCTTCTATCCTGTCCCCCAGCTTTGATGCAAGGTGGGGGAAGTGCAAGTGCAGCAGAGACAGCCAGTGGACATATGTGGTGTTAATTCAACACAGGTTATGACTTCATCCTTAAAAAGAATGCTCCACAGTTAGTTTGTACCTGGAGAGACAAGTCAGAACTAGTCTAACATCTTCAGACCCTGCATTCTGCCTTGTACACAAATACACTGAGCATGTACGTAGGACGTGTAGTATAACACTGTATCTGGATTGAGTCCATTGTTCAAAATGAGCCACTTTTCCTATTACCCAAATTCCATCCATCCTCCTTATTCTCCTCCTATTGCAAGGATAATAGGGCCACTACCCAAACAGGCACACACCCTGGAGGAGCTGCTCTATATTGGAGTATCTCCCTAGCTTCTAAACATTACATGACCAAATGCTGTGAATCTAATTCACAAAAAAAATTTAACAGTAAAAATACAACCTAAGATCTGGGGGGGGTGGGGAGGTCTTCAAAAGTTTTTTCCCCATGGTCCTCCACATCTACATGGAAGGGGAGCTGCATATAGCTTTGTATCTTCATTAATAAGAATATTAAGACAAAATAATTGGCTTCTGTGGGTCCCTGAAAAAGAAAACAGCTGGCAAAGCCAAATAGATTGTGCTAATACCGATATTAATGAAGTTCTGGAAGAGCCTGAATCGCTCCAGGGAAGAAATAGCGAAACGAGGCATGGTCACTTCGAAATAGCATTTCATCCAATTCACTGTTCAGCCATTTCTAAAGCACAAAGTTATTTATAGGTAATGCTATCCATGTGTTGCAGACTGTACGTAGCATTTGTTAGCACATCAATGCAGCTTTACTCTCAAGCACAATAAATTAGCAATAAAGATTTAGGTCATTCTTTTAAAGTGTATTTTTGGAAGAGATGCCATTTCTGTAAGAACAGCATTTTAGTCCTTTTATCACTGCTGAGTAGAACTGCAAACAAATAATGCACCATAATGAAATTTTTTATATTCCTCCCTGCCAACATCCTGCTGTAATTACTCACATGTTCTGAATATGGAGTAGTGCTTTTCAGGTACTTGCAACATATGCCTACACAGCTTGAATCTGTACAGGATTTCTTAGGGATTCTGAGATGGATTCCCTCACCTGTATTTGTTACTGAGCATTGTTCACCATAAGAAATAGAAACAAATTCCCCATGTTTACCTCAAAGATAAAAACCTTCATCTGTTTCTGCCCAGCAAGACCTGGAGTAAGGTGTGGTGGTGCAATTCACAGACTTGCAGTAGAGCCTTTCTTGTGTAAATGAGAGAAAGAGTGGGGAGAATACAGAGTTAATGTTTTGGGGGACTCTGTGCCTACAGACTTGCCAGAGCCAAGTGAGGTCACTCTGCTGGATGGGCTGAAATCATCCAGAGATAAGGTGGGTATTAGGTGTGCTCATTAACCCGTTGAAGTTACTTGGGTGATTTCCACGATGGGCAAGCAGCCTGGCAGGATGCACCTAGAGCCACTCTAAGAATGGAAACTCCGGTAACTCAGTGGGAAGGGCGAAGTTTATAAATGGGATGGGGGGGGCGGGGGGACTGAAGAACTCTGCACTGATCCACTGCAAGAAGCAGAAGGGCCAGCTGTAAGGACTGCATTCTAGGGACATGGCTAGCTTTGTTGGATTAGACTGCAGACTCCCTCACCCCACTGGAAAAAAGACGATTACTAGAAATTTGGCCTCCTTGTAATTGCTTATCAAAGTTACTACCTGTGAAAGGAATGGTATAAATGACTTGTCCAGCAACACACAGAAATTCAGTAGCAGAGGTAGGGATTGAGTCCAAGTCTCTGGGGGGGGGGGCATTCAACTGCTTTAACCACAAGACAAATCCTTTTCTTCCTGCAATCCCCTGCCTCAGTCACTACAAACCTACCTTCAGCAAACAAGGCATGGTTCCTACAGATAAGAGACTTCCTAGATAATGCCAATTCATCTCTAGTATGCAATGTTGTAGCCATGTCAGTCCCAGGATATCAGAGACCAAGGCGGGTGAGGTGATCTCTTTTATTGGACCAACTTCTGTTGATGAGCGAGACAAACATTCAAGCTACACGGAGCTTTTCCTCAGGTAGACCTGAGGGCAAATATAGATCTGAAGAGGACCTCTCTGTACCTCAAAAGCATGTCTCTCTCACTACAGAAGTTGGTCCAATAAAAGATATTACTTCACCCACTTTGTCAATTCATCCCTAAAGCAGATCTGTCTTGTGCACTGAATAAGGCAGTGGTCCTATGTAAAAAGCAACCTGGGATCATGAAATTAAAGGCTGTATCATAATGCATATGTGCAAGGGGACACATTAAGGTTTCACAGGAAACATTCATTCTGGCATTTCCTAACTTGAATGCTTGACTTTGCAACCTTTCAATCCTTGACTTTTTATTTCCTAATTTTTTATAGTCTAGTTTATTGATGAGAGCAACCATAACAAACATTGAATGAAGCTTTTTGTCAGTTTCCTTCATTAACAGAAAGAAAATCTTTATGTATTATGCTATTTAAATAATAATAAAGCACTTGCATTTTAGTTGTCTTCTATGTAGCTATTATTGCTTCATATTTCACCACTCAGTGCCATGTTGACCAATATAAGGAAAGTAATTAAACTATATTCAAAACAAAACCTTTTAATACAAGGTCAGTTCTACTGCAATTTCTAAATGTTGCTTTTAAAAAAAATTAACTGAAACCTGAGTTGAGACTCCACTACAATTTCTTGTTTTAAAAAAAGCAGAAAGCCATAGCGCCCCATCTGTAAGCAGCAAATGAACAATATACATGGAAGCAAGCTGGAATTTTGTATCCTGTTTGCACTTAACTCTTTGAGGAAAGTAACAAACGTTTACCCTTTGAAAAAAAAAAACACAGGGTAACTTACCCCAGTTACAAACCCAAAGGAGCACAGCAGGCACTTATCCAAACCTAGCCTGCTTTTGTCACAGCTCCACTGAGGACCCTTTATTGCTGTCCAAGGTAAATTAATAATCACACGCAGTCATTGACAGGACAACTAAGGCAATAATGACTCTCCCCAAGGATGCCAACAAACTGGAGGGAGGGAGTGATGAGTGGCTGATTATCTCTTTGTCACATTACTATTGCTCAGGCAGCTGCAGAGGGAGGAAAATAAATCAGGCTTTTCTAGTGTTCCTTTTGTCCAACATTTCCTATAAAAGGAACACGGATACAAGGAACAAGGATACACATTAGAGCTGATTCCACATACACGTTAGTTTGGTTCAGATTCCCCATGGATTTCTTTTTTTAAACACAAAAAAGGGCTCTGGAAAAAAAAAGAGAGATGCTAAGAACTTACAGAACAGAAAAGTCTGACGGTCTCACTAAAGCTAGAGCATAATACAGCAAAATCCTGAAAAGGCTAAACTCCAGTCTGTGCCACAGCAGAGAGGAAAGCTGAGGTACCGGGAAGGGGAAAGAATATTAGTATAGTGCTTTCTGCATTACAGTGACTCTTATTGATTATATTTGGAGCAAGCGCCCTCAGTCTGCTCAGTGTCCACCCACCACATACCCGAGGCCACCTAACCCTGGGGAAAAGCTGTAAAAATAGCAACTGTGGGTCTACTGCTAAAGTTAAAAAGGGAGTTTCAAAGGTAAAAAGGACTCAAGTGCCCAACAAATTGTAAGTCAGTGGGAGTTGGGAACCTGCCTCTCATATAAGCCTTCGAAAACCTCCCCCAGAGTTCAAATCAGCCAGAGATTAGTACTATGATTAGTACTAGTCACAATTACCTCTGCAGGTCTGACTTAGGCTCAGCCCTGATACACTGTTCCTTTCAGGACAAATGATAGTGCTAATCAGAGACCAAAGAGCCCCTTTATAGTAAAGTATTTATTTAGAACATCCATCTAAGAGAAACACAAACAATAAAAATAGGCTTTATGGAAATCTAGTTATTTCCTAAAATTTACCAATCCCCGGATCTGGGAGGGCCCAATTCCTTTAGATTCTCTCTGCACCGTGTCTGAGTCAGCCTGGCCTCCGAGACAGCTTCTGGCACTTGAAAACCCTTCACCCCCTTTCCTACCCTCTGAATTTTGTAAATCAAGTGTTCTTTTGATCTCCAAGCACCCAGTCTGGCAAAGTAATTAATTATGACACTTTGGCCTGGAGCATGGAAGTGAACCATTGTGCTATAATTGCTGCCCTTTCCCCTTCCTTCCCACCTCCCCCAGCTGTTTGTTAGGATGTTTTTAGCTACCAAATCATTGTGTTACCTTCCTGTACAATGCTCATTAAATTCGATCATTGCAAGCATGTAACAAACATTCTACCACCCTCACTATAAGTTAGATCCATAGAGTCTCAGAAATTTTCAGAATCAGTTACACAGTAACTTACCTAATTTACAAGGTCACAATCTTCATACCATTATTACACATTGGTATTCATATATTAATACATATTAGATCCACCTATGCTGCAGTATGCACTTGAAACCACCACACCAGAATTGGGAACATCTTAATGGGCTTGGAAGGAAAGCTTCTATGCCAGGCTATTTTAAGTTTGTTTTCCCCCTGTAAGCAAGAATTGCAAAATTCTGCTTTTTCACAAAAAGAAAAGGAGTACTTGTGGTACCTTAGAGACTAACAAATTTATTTGAGCATAAGCTTTCGTGAGCTACAGCTCACTTCATCGGATGTATTCAGTGGAAAATACAGTGGGGAGATTTATATACATAGAGAACATGAAACAATGGGTGTTACCATACACACTGTAACGAGAGTGATCACTTAAGGTGAGCTATTACTAGCAGAAGAGCGGGGGGGGGGGACTTTTTGTTGTGATAATCAAGGGGGGCCATTTCCAGCAGTTGACAAGAACATCTGAGGAACAGTGGGGAGTGGGGTTGGGGGAAATAAACAGGGGAAATAGTTTTACTTTGTGTAATGACCCATCCACTCCCAGTCTCTATTCAAGCCTAAGTTAATTGTATCCAGTTTGCAAATTAATTCCAATTCAGCAGTCTCTCATTGGAGTCTGTTTTTGAAGTTTTTTTGTTGAAGAATTGCAACCTTTAGGTCTGTAATACAGTGACCAAAGAGATTGAAGTGTTCTTCAACTGGTTTTTGAATGTTATAATTCTTGACATCTGATTTGTGTCCATTTATTCTTTTACGTGGAGACTGTCCAGCCTTTTACGTAGAGACTTCAGCCCCCCAACTAAAACCTCTCCAATGCATCATCAAGGATCTACAACCTATCCTGAAGGACGACCCATCACTCTCACAGATCTCGGGAGACAGGCCAGTCCTTGCTTACAGACAGCCCCCCAACCTGAAGCAATACTCACCAGCAACCTCACACCACACAACAGAACCACTAACCCAGGAATCTATCCTTGCAACAAAGCCCGTTGCCAACTGTGCCCACATATCTATTCGGGGACACCATCATAGGGCCTAATCACATCAGCCACACTATCAGAGGCTCGTTCACCTGCGCATCTACCAATGTGATATATGCCATCATGTGCCAGCAATGCGCCTCTGCCATGTACATTGGTCAAACTGGACAGTCTCTACATAAAAGAATAAATGGACACAAATCAGACGTCAAGAATTATAACATTCAAAAACCAGTCAGAGAACACTTCAATCTCTTTGGTCACTGTATTACAGACCTAAAGGTTGCAATTCTTCAACAAAAAAACTTCAAAAACAGACTCCAACGAGAGACTGCTGAATTGGAATTAATTTACAAACTGGATACAATTAAATTAGGCTTGAATAGAGACTGGCAGTGGATGGGTCATTACACAAAGTAAAACTATTTCCCCTATTTATTCCCCCGACCTCACTCCCCACTGTTCCTCAGATGTTCTTGTCAACTGCTGGAAATGGCCCACCTTGATCATCACTACAAAAAGATTTTTCCCCCCGCTCTCCTGCTGGTAATAGCTCACCTTACCTGATCAGTCTCGTTACAGTGTGTATGGTAACACCCATTGTTTCATGTTCTCTGTGTATATAAATCTCCCCACTGTATTTTCCACTGAATGCATCTGATGAAGTGAGCTGTAGCTCAAGAAAGCTTATGCTCAAATAAATTGGTTAGTCTCTAAGGTGCCACAAGTACTCATTTTCTTTTTGCAAATACAGACTAACATGGCTGCTATCTGAAACCTGCTTTTTCACAGTCATCCAACAAGTCATCATTTTTGACAATGGAATTTTGGGTTTTCAGTGTTGCAAAGGGAAAAAGCAGGCGTGTATTAATGTTTGCAAAGTGTCTGGAAATTCTGGGATAGCATTTCCTTGGAAGGGCAATGGAATAATTATGTGAAACAGGCAGCAACGGGGTAGCAGCCAGGAACTGGAAAGGAGTCACCATTTAGTATGTTACTGAGATGCAGCTGGCTTCCATTTGCCCGACTGCTACAAAGAAAAAAATCCTGTAGCGGGTACTCATAACTGGATGTGATGGGTCTTGCCTTTCAAAAGCCCAAAGAAAGCAGCACTCAATCTGCCCAACTACAGGAGAAGTGATGGATATCTAGGTGGGTTGATCCTAACCTAGAAGGTATATCTAAACACACAATATAATATATGTGCATTGCCAGCACCATTATATCAGGCGTACTTTACAATAGCTAAAAATACAAACATTAAATATCCATCTCCAAGCCTATTCTATCTCTGCTTTCTCCACCCAGACTGGAAACAAGACCATTATACCAGTTATGATGTTCTAGGTAATGTAAAGTCCTGCCCACCTGCAATCTAGAAGACCACAAAATCATGTCATGCAGGCCATCAAATAGCCATTGGATACGAATTATTTGAACCAGCAACTACAGAGGCAGGAGAACATATATTCCAGGCCAAACCTCAGTGGCTCATATCTTAGGAGTTAGATAGTACTGCCCATCACCTCAGTATCTGAGCACCTTCCACATGAAGTCAATAGCAATAAGCAAAATCCCTAATAGACTTTATGTAGCCTCTGGCTCTTTCTTCATTTTAAAAGTAAAATCTCTGCTTGGGGTAGGGGTTTTGTTTTTGAGATTGTTTCATTTAAGAATATATTGTCATAAGCCTCAACTTGTAGAAAAGAGAGGTTTGAAATCTTAACACATAGATGCCGTGTCCCACTAACATCAAAGCTGCATGTACAGATCAAGGGGAGATTAGAACTCAAAGTTTCTCTCAATGTCCTGAATATTGCAATTGCTATTTTCAACTGTACAGTGCAAACATTGTTTGAACAGGTTCACTTTTTTCTTAATATAATGAAATGACATACTGCAAAGAGCTTTTTAAGCAGTGGATGTAAGCCTTCAGAGTCGCTCTCCTGAGGATTCAGCTGTCTGCCTGAGGAGAGAATTAAAACTCCAAAAAGGGTCAGAGTACCCAAAACACAAGCTCTTATAAATGCTCTCATTTTAAAACGTAAAATGAACACTTCTCTAGGATGCAGTAATCTCATACGTTTTACAGGCTTAGCAGTAGAATGGGTTTTCTGCAGCTCTTGAGACGCAGTCTCCTGTACTCCCATAAGAACCCCAGAGTATGTTACCATTCCCAAAGCTGATCAAACCAAACATTTGGATTCTCTCCAGCATGCTCACCCTCAAGATTTGCCAAGGCCTAAGTTACATTTCATTCCATTTGCCAAACTTGGTCATTAGTGATCTGCTAGTGATTAGCAGTTCGACAGACACACAACCACCTTGGCCAAAAGGATGGCTAGATTTGGGGACGCTGCCAGACCAGTAAAATAAGAATATTTTTTTAAAAAATTTGTTTTTATTCATAAGTACTCATCTCAAACTAGAGATATTAAATCCACTAGGGAAAAACTATGCTCCATCGCTGTCCACTTGCTTTTTCACAAACCCCTCATAATCTTCGACCCACAGTTAGTAGACAATGTGCATTCTTAAAAACTAAAATAAGCAGCTACAACAGGCAGCATACAGATTGTAATCCTATCTACCCAGTTAAGTATAGAACTGCTAAAATCTGTGCTAATCCTTTCAATCCTTGGTCAAAACCAGAAGCTTGTACAATTTAAACAACATGCCAAAGTTACATTTGCTTATGGTAATGATTTGATTAAGACAAAAGTTAAGGTCTTTGATAAGGGCACAAGTAAAAAGTGTTTCTTTTAAAATGAAAGTAGTCCATGTCTGTTGACAGATATTTTAACCCATATGTGTAATTCAATAGTTGAAGAAACTGAGGCTAAATTAGCAGGCCACCTCAGACTGAACATGAGTTCATGACAAAGCTGAGAAGAGAATCCCAGACATTTTGACATATTCTTTAGTCACAACATCATTCCTTTGAAAGGATAAATTATTTATCTTCTATTAAGATGACTTCAGAATGACATTAAGTATATTGCTTTTTTTAAAAAGCAAACCTGAAGATGTACATATAATTTTCACCTTGTTGTTATGTTTGTTCTTTGTACTCAAATATTTTATATATATTTCTATTAAAATAAATCAAACATGCAAAAACTGAAGACTCAAGCATTTTAAAAGGCTAATGTGGAAATTTTTAATTGTAAAATTCCTTTTTCCCCTTTTGAAAGGGGAACAGGAAAATGTCACTGAATCTTCCAAAAGCAGTTTTGTGTTTGAACTTCCTTCATATACCTGCAGTTCATGTCTGCTTTTCTTGATGAAATATCATACATGGTCACCTCAAGACCTAGAACAACAGGGTTTCCCTTGAGCATATAAATGCCACATCTGTGTGCTTCCATAGCACATGATGCTGTACGCTATTACCTCAGGAGATAGAATAGAAATGGGAGAAAACGTTTCAAGACGCAAGTCTGTAAGCTTCATAGTATGAGAATGGCAGAGCCAGATCTATCTTTAACCTCCACACCAGGATAGCCAAAGGTTTCAAACATTACTGCATAAGCATGTTTCTGCAGTTTGTTAGGCCGAATCTTGAAGACCTTACTCAGGCAAGTCTTTCATTGAAATTGTTTTGGGATCTGGCTTTGTCGGTGAAAAAGGATTGGTCAAACTTGTCTGCTGGATATAGAAAATCACCAATTTACTGTACTCATTCCACATACAGAACAATCAGTGATAGAAATCTAAGTAGTCACTGGTTTCAGAGTAACAGCCGTGTTAGTCTGTATTCGCAAAAAGAAAAGGAGTACTTGTGGCACCTTAGAGACTAACCAATTTATTAGAGCATAAGCTTTCGTGAGCTACTGCTCACTTCATCAGATGCATATCGTGGAAACTGCAGCAGACTTTATATATACACAGAGAATATGAACCAATACCTCCTCCCACCCCACTGTCCTGCTGGTAATAGCTTATCTAAAGCGATCATCAGGTGGGCCATTTCCAGCACAAATCCAGGTTTTCTCACCCTCCACCCCCCCACACAAATTCACTCTCCTGGATGGGCTATCACCAGCAGGAGAGTGAATTTGTGTGGGGGGGTGGAGGGTGAGAAAACCTGGATTTGTGCTGGAAATGGCCCACCTGATGATCACTTTAGATAAGCTATTACCAGCAGGACAGTGGGGTGGGAGGTGGTATTGGTTCATATTCTCCGTGTATATATAAAGTCTGCTGCAGTTTCCACGATATGCATCTGATGAAGTGAGCTGTAGCTCACGAAAGCTTATGCTCTAATAAATTGGTTAGTCTCTAAGGTGCCACAAGTACTCCTTTTCTTTTTAAGTAGTCACTGATTATTTCAATGCATTTTTGCATCTTTCTGGAAAAGGTTTTGCAGGTACAGGGGAACACTTTAGGTGCCACTAAAATGCAGCTACCTCTGGGATGGAACAGAAGAGCTATTTAACAGTAGCATTTTATGGAAGGATTACGAAGACCAATATCCAACGGAAACTTCAGGATGGTAGACCACAAAATCTAATTACAAAATGAACCTGAAGTTTGGCCAGGACGTCACAGTTCTCACAAGCAATTTATAAAAAGTGCCAGATCTTTAATGACATAAAACCAGTGCTCTGTGCAGTCATTTGAAAAACAGTAGCCCCAGTAGCATAGTAGCTCCTAATCTGGTGGAGCATTTTTTTAACGACTGCCCTTCTAGGTAGTGAGGTCTTATTCTAATAACTAGCACTCACACAACACATTCTAATCCCAGGATTTTACAGCTGCCATGTTCTCTAATGCAGTCTCTAGAGCATTGATAAAGTTCTGTTTACAAAGAGCACAAACTCAGTGCGGTATCAGACAGATTGGCAAAAAGTTATTCTGCTGCCTCTTTATACTTATGTATACAGGAACATTTTTAGTCTTTAAAAGATTATATTGCAAATCAGAGAACATTTGCTTGCTCAGAGCCCACTTCTGCTCCCTTTATTCACACTGAAACCCACAGGACTAACTCTTGTGAGCGAGGTGAGAGGGATTTTACCCTTTACTTGGTACTTAATGAGCTAATATCTCATCACTATTTGGAGTCCTCTCCTTCTTTGATGGCAGTTGTGAATATTAAGCAGAGGGGAACACACTTCATATGTTGATAACTGCAGCAAGAGGCAGTAAAAGGCAAGAGGATTGTTAGTTTCCCTTCTGGGACGTCACAAAGTGTTTCACACCCACACTTTCTTACTGTGCAAGGTAATGAGAGAAACAAAGATTCTCTCTCCCCACTCCCTGTTCCCCCACACAATTCTGCAATCTTCTGAAGCACGGCATCCACTGAAGCCAATTGAAATCAATAGGACTTTTGCTTGAATACAGATTGCAATATTGGGCCTTAATATTGTATTATTGGCAGATATACCTCCTGTTAAGACCGGATGCTATGATCACTGACACTGATGTAAATCAGGATTAACTCCACCCAAGTCAGAGTCACAATGATGTAAAGAAGAAGAGAATCAGGCCTAGATGTGATGAATACACCTGTGTGTACAAACAGTATCAGCATAAGCAAGCACACAGTAAAAGAAATTTGTAAAAATTGCCCTTGCCGCCAAAAGATGCCCATTCCTCAACTGGCAGCACTTTCCAGTATAAATAGTCCATTTGTCACTTCCCCAAAATTCTAAATTTTGCAACAATTCACATATCTTTTTAAGGTGTTTGGTTTTTTGAGGAGCGGAGAGTCTGAAAACCTAATTTCACATCTTGAGAAAGACTACCAACCTCCCCTACTTTTCTACTTCTAAACTACTGTGCAGTACTCTTCAAACCTCGTTTATTTTATTTTATTTTATTTTTACTTGTCCTAATTCATTAGTGCTATTCCGTGTCATTTTGCTTACTCTCAGATCACTAGAAACGTTGTGGGAATTCCCATGCTTTCAAAATGGTATTAGATAATTACAGAGAAGCAGAGCAATCAGATTTTTAGCTTATTGGGTTACCCAGTCTTGAGATACAGGCATGCAAGGGAGGAGTTTGTGCGCTATTTTTAGGCTCTGTAAATTGTTAGGACAGAAAAAGAGAGCATATACACTACCAGATGAGCATAGCTAGCAGACTTTGCAAACTGACTTGCTGACTTTACTCAATGTGAGAAATTAAATTCACACAAATCTGTACTTGTCACCTGAAACAAAATGTACTGAACCTACAACAAGAAATAAAAAGTCTTCCCACACTCCATGCTCTGAAGACCTGCATATATCATTGTGCTGTGTTGTAGAAAAACATAAGGTCATACTGACAATATTAACATGTATTTAGTTCATGATTCATACTTCGTCCATAAACTCTGGTAAGATTATGACTATTTACCTTAAAAGGATTTTATATCATAAACGCTGGTAAGCGCTTGGCTTGGGATAACATCTGCATCACTGAAATGGCAGATATTCAGCCTGGATTCTCATGCATGACGTAAGAGATTGTAGTGGGAATTGTGACAGCCTGTCTGATATCCAGAATAGCAACTTTTCTTCTTTAATTTAACGTTCTTCTTCTGCCCTCAAATCCTCTGAAGCCCTAACAGCAGGTTGAAAGCTAAACCAACATAACAAACAAAATTCCTACCATATGTACTGAGAATTTAGTTGTAAGGGGGAAAAAGTCATCTTAAAAATACATTCAAATAACAGCTCCTAGATGCCACAGTAATAGCCCGCCCCCACTTAAATAGGCTGATTAGTGGAAACGTTTTAAAATGAACATACACAGCACTCTGTAACAGAGAAAGAGAAGTATGGTTGCAAGAAAGCTTATTATGTCCTGTAAATTGGAGAAGTGGTTAGAAAACCTTTCGACCTTCTATAAAAAGGAGAGTAAGACTATATTAGTGCTGGACAAGTAAGCCACAAGTCAGTCAATACTTCCTCCCAAAGATAATGAAGGTAAGCCTCAAATGATACAGAAGAGCCCTGGGACTATGACAAAAAATACCAGGGAGAAGTGAAATGGGAGCTTGCAATAGCAGCTTCAGTAATCAGATGCCACTGGCCCAGTTACAGCTCCTTATCTCACACAGGTTTAAAGGAGAAGTTACAAGATAATGTTTCTGGGAAATGTGCCTTTAAGAAGATGAAACTACAAACTGTTCAGAGGTAACTGGAGGAGGCAGAAGGTATCACTTAGGGAAGGAAGCAAGAAAGTGTTCCCAAAAGCGTAAGAGCCAGGAATATGGATAGAAGGTACTCTAAAGTTGTCATAACCATAGGGATAGCCTAAATTCCTCCTTACCTATAAGGGGTTAAGAAGCTCAAGTAACCTGGCTGGCACCTGACCAAAGGAACCAATGGGGACAAAAGATACTTTCAAACCTGGGGAGGGGGGAGAGAGGTTTTGTTTTGGGTTCTTTGTTTCTGTGGCCGTTTCGCTCTTGGGACTAAGAGGGACTGGACATCAATCCATGTTCTCCAAATCTTTCTAAACAAGTCTCTCATATTTAAACTTGTAAGTAACAGCCAGGCAAGGCATATTTGTTTATCTTTGTTTTCTCAACTTGTGAATTTCCCCTTTGCTAGAGGAGGGTTTATCCCTGTTTTGTTGTAACTTTGAAACTAAGGCTAGGGAGGTTCCTCTGTGCTCTTTGAATTTGCTGCTACTCTGTAAGGTTAACTACCAGCCTAAGTTTACAGGGGTGATTCTTTTACCTTTTTCTCTTTACATAAAATCCTTCTTTAAGAACCTGACTGATTTTTCCATTGTTCTGAGACCCAAGAGTTGGGGTCTGTAGTCCCTTTGTAACCAGTTGGTGAGGATATATGCTCAAGCCTTCCCCAGAAAAGGGGGTGTAGGCTTGGGGGAATAGGACTCCAAGTGGTCCTTTCCCTGATTGTTTGTTAATTCACTTGGTGGTGGCAGCGATCCCAAGGCAAGAAAGGAATCTGTGCCTTGAGGAAATTGAGGAAACCTAAGCTGGTAAGAATAAGCTCAAGGGATCTTTCATGTGGGTCCCCACATCTGTACCCTAGAGTTCAGAGTGGGGAGGGAACCCCTAAGGTTCAGCACTGAAGGCTTTATTTTGGGATAGATTTGTGGTTTTTGGTTTTCTTAGGTTTATTTCTACAATAAAACTTCCACATGATTTCTTGATCTAAGTTATCCTGTTTAGGGTTTACCACCATCTAAATTCTCTGCTGAGTTTATCTTAAGCCTTTATTTGTTTTAATTCCCCACCTTCTATCCCTAAATATAAATATCTTTTGACTCAAATGTGTGCAACTCCATCTGGTCTTGCCCTCCCAGAGAATCCTTCTCATTTGCTCCAATGAATCCAGTCTTCTCATTTTAGTGCCACTGCTGCCTTTGTCCTATGCTCAGGTAGCCAAGAGACGCCCAGCACTCCCCCACTATCAGGTATATTCCTATAAGGCCATGCATTGGAAATTGCTTACCACCCTTCCAGGATGCTGAAAGAAATGCTAATGGAATCAGTAGGCAGAAGGAGAGCTGGCTAGGCCTGGGGTCAGACTTAAGAGGCTGGAGAGAATAGGACTAAGCCAGCTTAGTGAAATGAAAGAAACAGGACCAGGCTAAGGGATGGCCAAGTATAGAGTGGAAAGGGTGGGATGAAAAGAAAAAAGGACAGGTCTTGGAAACAGCTGTTTGGGGGGGAAAGAGGATCTGGAGCTGGGTGGATAAGAAGGGCAGTGTAAGAGTTGTACTCACTGCTGCAGTGCCCACCACCATCAGAGCATGGTGTTCCTGGGGTCTTCATCTCCAGCACCTGCTGCTGACTGCTTCATTGGTCCTGCAATGGCCTGTCTCTGGCTACATCTTCCGTGGCCCAGCCCTCCAGCCAGGACAGGTCATTCCAGTTCAGATCCCTGGGTAATGAAAGTCCAACTAAAATGTCCACACCAACATCCAAACAGAAAATCCTCCTGCCCATTGCAGGTTACGTTGATGTCCCTCTGCTCATTGCCCCTGGTCCTGGGGACTGCAGAGCTCTTCTTTGTTCCTTCAGCTAAGCATCGCTTCCAAGGGCTTTTCCCTTGGAGGCTGTTCTTCCTAGTAGGTCTTCCTCTTGCCTTTAGGGTAGCCAACGGTCTAATCACACAAACCCAAACACCCTTGCCCGGCCCCCCCCTCCGAGGCCCTGCCCCACCCCGCTCACTCCATCCCCCCATCGCTCACTCTCCCCCACCCTCACTCACTTTCACTGGGCTGGGGCAAGGGGGTTGGGTGCGGGAGGAGGTGAAAGCTCTGGGCTGGGGCCAAGGAGTTCGGAGTGTAGGAGGGAGCTCTAAGCTGGGGCTAGGGTGCAGGAGGGAGTCCAGGGTGCAAACTCTAGGAGGGAGTTTGGGTGCAGAAAGGGGCTCAGAACTGGAGCAGGGGATGGGGGTGAGGGGTACAGACTCTGGCTGAGGTGGTGCTTAGCCTCCCTGCACTGCCACCCAAGGCAAAGCAGGCTCCCTACCTGCCCTGGCCCCATGCTGCTCCCAGAAGTGACCGGCATATCCCTGTGGCTCCTGGAGTGGGGGCAGGTCTCTGTGCACTGCCCCTGCAACTCCAGTGGCCACAGTTCCCAGCCAATGGAAGCTGCAGAGTTGGCGCTCAGGGCGGGGGCAGCGTGCAGAGACCCCCTGCCCCCCCCCCCCCCAGGGGCTGCAGGGACGTGCCAGCCACTTCTGGGAGTGGCACAGAGCCAGGGAGCCTGCCTCAGCACTGTTGCACTGCCAGACATTTAGCAGCTTAAAATCTCCCAGTTTGGCTTCAGTAGCCTCTGGGAGATAGATCCTGATTCCAGGACACTTCTTGCGAAACCGGGAGGATTGGCAACCCTACCTGCCTTGCCTCCTCTCCCCTGGGATGCTGGCAGCTTCCCTCTTTTTATAGCACCTGTCTCAGGGCTCCCGCGGGAACAACTCCCTGTGGTTCTTTCAAGCCTGCTTTCACCAGGCCCTGCCCAGAGAAAAAGAGCTCTCCTTTCTCCAGCTACATAGTCCTTCCTGACCCTTTTACAGCTGAGGTAACTAATGGTAATTAAGTCAACACATCACAATCAGCTGGGGGTTGTCTGCTACATAATCACAGGCAATACTGAGCTGACTCCCCTTGAAAGGGCAGCCAGCCTGTGACGGGCCCTTTCACTGTGGCACAGCTCAGTTTAGTTAAAGGTTCCTTTTTGGTAGTTTCCATACTAATTTGCTACCACCCAAGGGGCAGCTTTAATTTCCTGAGCCAGCAATTGCCAAATGTGTTCTGAACCAAAACTCTTCACTTTTCTTGTAGAAACCTTTTTATTCCATTGTCAACACACACTCTGATACCAGTTCAATGTCTTATTATATAATCTGAAACCTGTTACAGTTCGTGTACCATATACTGGGCATTATTCAATCATCCATTACAATGTCAGCTGCTAACAAGCCTAGAGTCAGCTCTGGTAAGTTTTCAGCCATTTTGCAGATATATTTTTACTAGTCAGAACAGTTAAGTGGAGAAAGTAAGGGACAAGGACATAAGAGGCAACAGAAAAATAGCAAGCTAGTTTGTTTCCTCTAAAGATGAAGATAGCCATCCAACAAATTGACAGTCATCATCAGGTAGCGTAAGACCCAGTGGCTTAATATACCTTAAGGAAACTGCATCATTTCTGATATTGTTCATCTGTTTTCACATGATGAATGTACAGGGTCCCTTCTCTTCCCAATGAGGTGCTTATAAACACGTGTCCTTATCTCTAGGGCACCCTCTCACAGCCAGATGCAGCGTTGTTTCTCACACTTCCTCTGGCAGCCACTTCCTCAGTCACAACAGTCCATCCCAGTCAAACCCTTCTTTGTATTGCCCTCCTGGGTATTCTGTGGCTCAGATCTCCGGCCAAGTCACAAAACAGTTTGAGTGCCTTCCAGGGATCAACAACAACAAAAAAAGTCCTTCTCCCCTCCTGGGCTTCTTCCTCTTTCCCTGGTCCTCTCATAGTCTATCTTCATGCACCTTTCCACTCAAGGGCCCCACCACAAGAGCTAACCCTACTCCTTCAGCTCTGATTCCTAGTCACAGCCAGCCCCGCTCTAACAGGCCTCCCTAGGGAGAAGGAACTCTCTATACCATCTCTGTCTCCTGGATTTCCACTTTGATCTGAGCTCCTTAAACAACCTCACTCCACCTCCTCTGGCCAGGAGGCAATTAATCAACCATTTCCCAGGTGCAGGGCATAATTAGTACGTATTTACCCTTACCTTGCAGGTGATGGGGCTAAGCTCCATCACAGTTCATCATGCAATTTAGACATTTCTGCCAACACAGTTTACCCAGAACACATAATTAGTGTCATACAAAAAACAACATGTAATTTATTTGGTAATTATATGTTCCTGCAACTGCTAAAAGCAACTCATTATAGGAATGTTGTGCACTTAAAATAGACTACCTTAATTCTATTTTCTCTTTAATCCAATTATAACAGTCTGTCCTAATTGTATTGTAAGTTGTGTTGAGCTGGAAGGTGACTATAAAATCCTTGCTCTTTTGGGTTTCATAGTGGTTTTACACATGCATAGGCTTCCCACTAGACAAAAATCAATGCAGTGAAAATTAAGTATTCTTACTGTTAATTCTAGTCATGTGACAACACAAACTGGTAATGCAACTGGTCAAAACTTTATACTAACAAATCAAAGTAAAATGTACTGTCTTGAAGCAGAAGTTAGAGAAAACACTCTAGAAGACGCAATATAAATGGGACCCTATTAGAAATGACAATAAAGTTAGAGTAAAAGAAAAGAAACTTTCTACCCAACATGCCCTCTTATGTAATATAGACACACATCCTCTCTGCTCTACATTTACAAGGATATCTAAGCATTATGAATGTTGTATGTAGTGTAGCTATACCTGTGTCAGTTCCAGGATATTAGAGAGACAAGATGGGCAAGGTAATAACTTATATTGGACCAACATCTGTTGATGAGAGAGTGAGAGCGGTCACTTTGGATAAGCTATTACCAGCAGGAGAGTGAGTTTGTGTGTGTGTGTGTGTTTTGGAGGGGGGTAAGAGGGTGAGAGAACCTGGATTTGTGCTGGAAATGGCCCACCTTGATTATCATGCACATTGTGTAGAGAGTTGTCACTTTGGATGGGCTATTACCAGCAGGAGAGTGAGTTTGTGTGCGGGGGGGTGGAGGGTGAGAAAACCTGGATTTGTGCTGGAAATGGCCCAACTTGATGATCACTTTAGATAAGCTATTACCAGCAGGACAGTGGGGTGGGAGGAGGTATTGTTTTATGATCTCTGTGTGTATATAAAGCCTGCTGAAGTTTCCACGGCATGCATCCGATGAAGTGAGCTGTAGCTCACGAAAGCTCATGCTCAAATAAATTGGTTAGTCTCTAAGGTGCCACAAGTACTCCTTTTCTTTTTGCGGATACAGACTAACACGGCTGTTACTCTGAAACCTGTAATAAGACATTAATCCAGTGTCTCTCTGCAGTCCATAATTTTTGGTGTCTAGAAAAGTAATGAATTTAAGCTCCCAGACATATCTTTTGAAAGTGCTGTTGAAAGGTTTCCTTTGAGGATGAGGACCGATAGGTCTGTAGTCCACAGGGCTAGCTTGCCTTTATTATATTCACTCTATTGTCTTTATTAGACTCTGCTTTCATATATTCAACTGTAACACAAAGAATCTACAGACTTGTATCCTGGAAGACCATTTGGCTTAAGTAAGTAAATTGGCATAAGTATAGTGAAGTCTAATAGGCCTGTAACCTTTGGCATAGATAAATGGCGTGACAGTTATCCCACAGATTTTTGCAGGAAGTAAGGCGCTTGCTCAATGGCAGGAGTTGGAACTTAACAGTAAGTGGCTGCCACAAGGTATATGAAAGCAAACCCCGCAAGATCCATTTGGGCAAGGGGTGAGGAGTATGATAATAAGCTAAGATGACATTTACACATATCAATATGTTAACCTATAGGGTAACTACACCTCAACATTATGTGGGTGAAAGCTAGATTTGCGCACGGTGGGTTGGGCAGTGGCATGGGACCTATAATAAGACAATCATGTGGAGGGAGTTCTCCATCTTTTGTTGCGCGCTTTCTACCACCTGACCCTGCAATTCAGTGAGGAACCTGGACCATCAGAATCACTTACCACCAGGTCCTCAAGGAAGGGTGTGAGTATGCAGATCTAAGAGTTTATGCAAAGAATGAAACCACAGCTAGCCCCAATACTGTATCTTTTGATGTAGCTTGGAGCTTTTCTGGCTTTGTTCATTATTCTAATAAAGATATTGAAGGCTTTACTTTGCCCTCAGTGTGAGTGTCCTTGCCCTCCACCATGAGGCTCCCCACAAGATATTGAACTTCATGGTTTTAGTTCTGCATAGCCTGACTCTGGGGTAAGAACCTTATCGCAGTCAAATCAATTGGCCACCAATCCAAACATTAACCTTAAAAGGAATCAGGCAACATATAGAGATCGCTTTGTGAAAGAGTATTTTTGTCTTTTATCATTCTCTTGTTTGATTTCATTCAAAAGCACAGTGATTGTCTGGTTTCACCCACATGAATCTAATTGGGGCATTTATTTAGGTGTCCGCCTGGTCAAAAAGGGACCCTAGCAGCTTCAGTCAGCACCACCAACAGGGCCCTTAGAAGTCCAGTCGGCAGTGCTGCAGGCCTACAGCAGGCTAGTGGTACTGCGCTGCACCCCGGAAGTGGGCGGCAGGGGCACAGGGCTCCGCACGCTGCCTCCACCCTGAATACCGGGTCTGCACTCCCACTGGCCGGGAACCACAGGTGAGAGCAGTGCACAGAGCCTCCTGGCCCCCATGCCTAGGAGTTGGACCTGCTGGCCACTTCCAGGGTACCAGGACAGGTACCAGGACAGGTAGGGAGCCTGCCTTAGCCCTGCTGCACCACTGACTGGGAGCCGCCCAAGATAAGCCAATGTCCCAACCCCAAGTCCCAGCCCCCTGCCTCAGCCCTGAGCCCTCCTCCGGACCTGGAGCCCCCTCCTGAACCCCAAATTCCTCATCCCCTGCCCCACCGCAGAGCTCATACCCCCTCCTGCACCCCAATCCCCTGCCTCAACCCACAGCCCCCTCCTGCATTCCAAACCCCTCATCTCCAACCCCACCCCAGAACCAGCAGCCCCATCTGGAGCCCTCTCCTGCTCCCACATCCCAATTCCCTGCCCCAGCCCAGAGCCCCCTCCTGCACCCTCATTTCTGGCCGCACCCCAGAGCCAGTTAGAGCCCTCACCCCCTCCAACATCCCAACCCCCTGCCCCAGCCCAGTGAAAGTGAGTGAGGGTGGGGGAGAGCAAGCCACTGAGGGAAGGGAAATGTAGAAAGCTGGGGGAGGGGCCTCATGGAAGGGGAGGGGAAGAGAGCGGAGCTTCGGGGAAGGGGCAGGGCTAGGGTGGTCAGTTTTGTTCAATTAGAAAGTTGGCAACCCTATATTTAGTGCACAGGATGAGGTACACCTCATGTTATGATAGGCATGTGTAGGATCTATGGATCTTGAAAGGTGTGTTGTGGTGGGTGTTGATCATCACAAAACCTGCAGACATATCCACTGCATCTGCTGTTCTGGCGCAGTCTGGTCCTGCTTTGAGTTGATGTGTCCTCAGCTGGGGGGTAGCTTTCTTCTGATGAGCTTGGAGAGGCTGGGGGAGTTGTATGAAGGCCAGAAGTGGGGATTCAGGAAAGACTTCCTTCAGGATGGAAAATGATAAAAGACAAAAACACCCTATCACCTGTGGGCGAACAAGTTACACAAAGTGATCACTCTATATTTGTCCTATCAGTCCTCATTCTCAAAGGAAATCTGCACAACACTTCCAAAAGATCAGCCTGGGAGCTTAGGTTAGGGCTGTTAGCTCCCATATAATTTCAGTAGGAGTAGAGCAAACCACTTCCTTAGGCTCCTTTGAAAAAAGAAAAAAAATCCATTTTCTGCCTTCATTTTCCCTTCTCTTTTTCAGTGGTGAAAAGAAAAGGAAAAGGAAAAGACAGATTGACAAGTAGAGATATGACAAAACCAACTAATTTCTGTAACAACAAATGAAATAAATTTGTGAAAAATTTAAAATAACAAAAATCTTTCAAAACATGCACATTAACATCTTTTAGCTAGCTCTCTCCATGACCCTCCAATACATTTTTGCTCCCCCACTGCCTCCCAGCAACCATGGAGTGACAGCAAGAAAGACTCTCCCTAGAACTATACCTTTCTGTACACTATAGCTCAGTGGGTTTTCTTTTTAATTTGTCATTTTCCAGATGTGAGTTTTGTTAAAAGCTGTACTCTCCCTGAATTTGTCACCAAATGTAATAATGTTTAATTGCCAAGTACTCATGAACAGAAAGGAGATTTAGGACCAGTTTATGATCTGGGATATGCTGAATACCACCAGAATATTGTTTTGGTTTTAGTAGTTAATTATATTTTTATGAATAGCTGCTTCAATCTGTGGGAAGTTGGAAGATTCACTCACTATTCAGACAAATATGACAGTCAGGGCCTCGGAAGGAGACATTTTGCTTTTATTACTTGTTTCAAATACGTGGTTAGGCTGGTCAAGTACGCGGTTTTACGCAGAGTCCATCTCATCCCACCTAGCTAGTCCTCCCATCCTTAGTTGTCCATCCAGTGACTTATGCAGGGATAGATTCTCCTCCAAGTCTGTCTTTTCTGCTCTGCCACAGAACTCCTATTCTCAATGGGTACCCAAGCTTCTTCTGTTTACCCACTTTGACCCTTGTCACGTACATGTGAGAGAGAGAGAGGAAAGTTGCGGCCAGGGTTAAGGAACCAGGGCCAGGGTTAAGGCTAAAAGCCCCAGACAAATTAGCTACATAATGTCCAGCAGCAATAATGTGTATCTGGAGAAGAGTAGCTTTGCTCTTATTTATTCTTATTTTACCCTATATTTTCTCTACCCCTTTTACCTCACTTCCCACTCCATTCCCTTGAATCTTTCCCTCTCTACCCTGCCCACGACCCCACGTCCCACATATTGCTAGACAGGAGAAGCCGCATGCTAGCACAGGTGTAAATGTACACAAGGGAGAAGAACAAAGCATCTGTCTCACTGAAATTGGTGGGAAGCCCCAATGATACGATAAGAAATATCACATATCTGAGGACATTAGATTTAGAATGGCTCTCACTCCCATTTGAAAAATGGTATGAGGTTTGTGTAATTTGAGCTCTGCAACAGAATAACCAGAATCCAAGTGTTAGGATATAGATATTCAGGCCTGTCGGTAAAGGCCTGTACTCTAAGAATTTAGGTGTATTCTTATCCCCCCCCCCCCCCCCCAGATGTTCTGGTTTAACTTGGATTTTAACTTGAAGAGTGGTCAGTTTGGATGAGCTATTACCAGCAGGAGAGTGAGTTTGTGTGTGTATGGGGGTGGGGGGGATGTGAGAACCTGGATTTATGCAGGAAATAGCCCAGCTTGATTGTCATGCACATTGTGTAAAGAGTTGTCACTTTGGATGGGCTATCACCAGCAGGAGAGTGAATTTGTGTGGGGGGGTGGAGGGTGAGAAAACCTGGATTTGTGCTGGAAATCACTTTAGATAAGCTATTACCAGCAGGACAGTGGGGTGGGAATAGGTATTGTTTCATATTCTCTGTGTATATATAAAGCCTGCTGCAGTTTCCACGATATGCATCTGAGGAAGTGAGCTGTAGCTCACGAAAGCTTATGCTCTAATAAATTGGTTAGTCTCTAAGGTGCCACAAGTCCTCCTTTTCTTATCACTTGGCTAGTTATAGAGGTATAAAAGAAAGAATCAAAATCACTGTCTGCCAGTGTAAGGGCCTTCTCTTACTGTGACAGTCTGAGGCCCTGTTCTTAGGCTAAGGCCTTTGGCTAAGCAACAGAGGCAGCCATAAGCTGGGAAGTGAACGGTCACATCCTCACATTCCAAACTAGTCACATTGAAATAAGGTGCTATTGGGCTGTTAGGAATACAATCCTGTCCTGATAGTGCCTATCACCTCCAGAGAAAGGGAAGTGCCTAGAAAATGTAAAAGGAAATTTAGTTTGATAACATCCTGTCTGGCAAGAACTCACTTATCAATAGCTGGGATGTGAAATCCTCACTTCTGTATTGTTTTGTCATTATAGTTCCCACTTTGCTATTGTTTGTCTGTATAATCTCTGTCTGGTTCTGTGATTGTTTCTCTCTGCTGTATAATTAATTTTGCTGGGTGTAAACTAATTAAGGTGGTGGTATATAATTGGTTACATAATCATGTTACAATATGTTAGGATTGGTTAGTTAAATTTCAGGAAAATGATTGGTTAAGGTATAGCTAAGCAGAACTCAAGTTTTACTATATAGTCTGCAGACAATCAGGAAGTGAGGGGGTGAGTGTGTGGGTGGGGGAGATGGGAACAGGGGTAAGGAAATTGGAATCATGTTTTGCTAAAGGGGGAAATGGGAACGGGAGTAAGGAAATTGGAATCATGTTTGGCAAAGGGCAGGAATGGGAACAGGGACACAGGTGTAAGGCTCTGTGGTGTCAGAGCTGGGAAGGGGGACACTAAGGAAGGAAACTGGAATCATGCTTGCTGGAAGTTCACCCCAATAAACATCGAATTGTTTGCACCTTTGGACTTTGGGTATTGTTGCTTTTTGTTCATGCGAGAAGGACCAGGGAAGTAAGTGGGTGAAGGAATAAGCCCCCTAACACCAAGTATTTTAATTTTTACAAACTGACTGTAAATTTCTGCACCTCAAAATCTTAAGCACAGATTTTCCTCCTCTACCAACATTACATCTAATTGAAAAAGACAGTGATGATGTTCCTCTTAAAAAAAAAAAAAAAAGTAGTAAGTATCAAGAAAACATCCCAAGGATTTATAAAAACAATAGTGTGACAGATGGTTTGGAAACAACCCAAATTGAGTAGGCTGGGCTCCTTCAGATAAAATCCACATTCCTTGGTAGCTTCAGGAAAAGGCAGCACAAAGCTGGGCCCAGATGGTCACAGATTTTAACTCCTAGAGTTGCAACATAGGAATAGGAATAGATGTGGCCCTCAAAGGTTCCCATTTTCTTCAAGATAGCCTACTGGGCACCTCTACCAAAACAGCCATTCCCAGGTCTCCCCTCAAGCCAGTCCAAAGCCATCACCTGTATTACAATTGTATCAGAAAACAAAACCAGGAAATTCATAAAATGAGGCTGCTTGTTCATTAAGTTTGGTCAGCTGGGTAGCAAAAATAAAAAACTTTTAAACTGTCCGTTCAAATTAAAGTAAACGTTCTCAAGTGCAGTTAATGAATTAGAAATAGTGCAAACCGAAAACATGTTTGACAAATACAATATGGATCTCCCTTCTGTTCAGCGCACTGTGCAAGTTTCTAAGAGTGAGCGTTCTGCCTATATGAAGTAATTGCTAAAAGTACTCTATAGAAGTCCTATTACTATTTTGTAGGTTATTAAATATAAAAGCAACATGGTTTCCTTCAAGAAGTATTTAAAAAGAGAGCTCTCAGAAGTTACTGGGAATGTTTGCAGGCAGGAGATTAAATGCCAAGCCAAAGGGTTGGTGTTCTAATTTTGCAGTCTGGATTCCATCAAGTTAAAATTTAAAATGACTTGGATTGCTTGTGTGTGAATGTTGTGTCTTTTGTACTTCTGGATCATATGCAGCCGTGACTACAAAATAGTTTATTAGTAGTTTAAATGTTTGGCTGAACACATCACCAGATGCACTTACCAATTTCTATTTTAACACACAGTAAGAAAGGGCAGGTTGAAGTAAATGTAAATGGCATTATAAGAGAGAAATTACATTGTTCTTACACTGAAAGATAGGCATAATTCCCCATTCACATAAATGAGTACAGCTTGCAGGATCATGATCCTTAGGCTCTAATGTAGTAGCCTCAAACATAGACCAGGTAAATCTAAGACCATATGAATATAGTCCTAACCACATCGACACCAAAATCAAGCAAACGTTCAAAAGTGATACTGAATGTAAATAATCCTTACTGAGGAGCATGAGATCACATAGACTGCAATTCCCAAACTTCTGGAAGCTGATCCTCCCCTCCATTCAAGAAAATGAAGCCAATTTTGTCCTCCTTCAACTCCCGCATGTTAGCCAGGCAGCATGTGTCAGCTTGCACTGCTGCTCTTTTGCTTGCCAATCCTTCGCACCCCCTACATTGGGAAAAGTTAACATTCCCTTCCTCCACCCCAACCCAGCTTGATTGCTAGTCAGCTCCTGCTGAGAAAAATCTTCATGAGGAAAATTTTACCTTCCTTGGAAATAAGCAGCCAAATCCTAGAAAAAACCCAACTTAACATTAGACAGGAGATATGTATGCAGTGTTATTGTAGCCGTGTTGGCGCCAAAATATTACAGAGACAAGGTGGGTGAGGTAATAGCTTTTACTGGACCAATTTCTATTATGAGAGAGGCAAGCTTTTGAGCTTACACAGACCTGAAGAATTCAGAGTAACAGCCGTGTTAGTCTGTATTCGCAAAAAGAAAAGGAGTACTTGTGGCACCTTAGAGACTAACCAATTTATTAGAGCATAAGCTTTCGTGAGCTACAGCTCACTTCATCAGATGCATATCGTGGAAACTGCAGCAGACTGCAGCAGAGCTGAAGAAGAGTTCCATGTAGCTTAAAAGCTTGTCTCTTTCACCAAACAGAAATTTGTTCAGTAAAAGATATTAGCTCACCCACCTTGTCTCTCTAATTAGACATAAGAGTAAGATGCACATCCCATGAATCGTCCTCATTCTGCTAACTCATACAGTGTCCCACAGATACTAAGCTTTGGCTTTTTAAAAGTCTAATTTTTTATTGCAAAGATATAGCAAGAATAATATAAACTATATGCTGTGTCCTAGTTAACTCAATCTTACAGAGCGCTGTCTCCACCCAAACAGCAGCAGAAATTTTGTGATCTCACTACTCACTTCAATCAGATGTGGAGTTTACAGCATAATTAGAACAATGTAATGCTAATATGCTGCATAGGGAAATAAAGAAAATACTTCAGACTATGAGCCCAAACACGCAAATAGTCCTTAGCACATGGTTATTCCCATTGATTTTTAATGGACTTTTAATTTTTAATTCAAACATGAAAGTATCTTTCTGCCTGTGATTCCATGTTTTGTATAATGCTGCACAAAATATTGGCTTTTATCTCACTGAGAAAAAGAACACAGACAATATATACATCATAAAATAATGGTGATGGACAATAGAAGTGTTAAAATAATATAGTTTGCAAATACAAGGACAAATAATCCATTGGAACACCTAAAGAAAACCTCAACAAAGTAATGGAAAATATTTATAAATTCACTTTATATTAATACTTACAACTCCTCACATAGTAATACACTGGGAATGTTCATTTAAAAAGGAATATCAAGCTGGTTTTAGGTGTTCTAATGCACAACAGACTTCACAGAACTAGAGAAAAATAAGTTTATTTTATATTAATGTAATTTATCAGTGTAAAGTGCTTTCAAAAAGTCTACCAATAATTACACATTAATGCTTAATTTTCTTTTTTTGGGGGTGGGGGGGTAATCTCCTTAGATCAACACTCCCAGAGTTGTTTCAAAAAGTACCACTTCCTAATGATAGTCCCTCTGGAATGTGCCACATATCTTTAGGACTGTCAGTAATTCCAATTCAGGAAATGCCTCTTAGAAAATTTGTATGTCTATTATTAAAAGTTTCTAATGGGCAGCAGGACTAGAAAAGTCTGTGTTGAGTTTAAAGGTATAACAATACAAAACAAACAGTTTACTGGGAACACCTGCTAATTAATGCTCTTATAATTTACAGGGTTTTTTTTAAAAACTGTCCAAGAAACTAGTACAGAAAGCTTATTCTTTTGCAAAACTAAACTCAATATGGCCATGCGATTGTAAATATGGTACATATAATAGACACTGCTACTGTGACAACCAAACAAGACTTACTACAGCAAAAAAAAATCACAGATCAGCCTGTAATGTTACACAGGCCAGCTGAGACAAAACCTAGTGGGAAAGTTAAAGGAGTGAGTCTGAGCTTCATATATATTTGAATGAACATATTTAGGAGGTATTGCCAATATAAAGTATGACACAATCCTGCAATCCTTACTCATGCAAGTAAGCCTTACTTATGCAAGCCGTCCCATTGAAGTCTTAGGGGTTGCAGAATTGTTACCAAAACAACAAAAGGTTATGCTTTTCAGAGGTCTAATGTCCAATTTATTATTTACAAGATGCTTAAGTGCATCAACATACTTAATATAGAAATCACTGAGTTAATGGGCTCCTTTTGTGCCTTTATAGTTTACTGAATCACTTGGCTGAAATACGTGAGAATTAAGAATATATGCACATCTGCAAGTGAAAGTCACCAACAGCATTAGAAGACTAGTGTAAGGTCTCTGCAGCACTGAAGTCTTGCATTAGGGTCACACAGACAGGGTCCAGGAACTGAACAGCCACATTGCGATACCCAGTGCACTATAGAAAGGGTTTCTACGCTGACTCACCCTAGGCTAGTGCAGAGAGCAGTAGTGGGGTAGGAGATGGGACACGGAAACTGTCATTTATGCATACTCAGTGACCTCCAATATCACAGGACAAAAGGGCCCAGACTCTGGATGCTAATTCAGCTCCATAAACTAGAATAGTCATCATTACGTAGTTTGGGTTTCAGCCCCAAATCCTGGCACTGGTTTGGAAAGTGGGTTTCACATTTCCAGCCCTTCCATTCTTCTTCAACAATGTTGTGAATTTCACCTGTGCTACACAGGAATTTATGTCCCAGAAAGAGTTTAAAAACCACATAAATATTATTATTGTTAATGTCCAAAGCCCAGCTTTAAAACATATTACACTAAGTACATGCCAAAAGCCAATCTAAGATTAAGGCAATTTATAGGTATATGTATCCAAAGGCTCTGTTCAGCTGGTTAACTACTTTAAGATGGTTCCATCGATTTGTTTAAAAAACTGCACAGAACTATTTTGCTCCCAAGCGGAGATCTTGAAAATTAAGTTTCACCTGAAAGCAAGTATTTTTAAATGTCAAGTAGAAATAACCACTAAAACACAGATGTCAAAACAGAAATACAAATAGTTAACTACAGGATTAATATACTACTGAAATACTTCCGTTTTAGTGATCTAAATTAATGTGTATCTATTTTACATTCTAGTTGACTCTATATTACCATATAGGTGTATGTATGTAAGTTAGTGACTCTGAATCAGTCACTGGAGGCATGGATAAGATTAACTTCTCATCCCCATCTCTAGTTTTTTATAATTTGTGGCAGGTGGGATTCTCAGCTACAAGTTTTTTGACTAATATAACAACTTCAGCTGATATATTTATATATTATATGTATTAGTTTCATAAAGATTTTATAACCTTAAGGATAGTTCAATAGCTCCCAATGTAATAGTCCCCATGACCTAGTCAGTATATTTCCCTTTAGTATTCAAAGTAGTAACATCAATCATAATGAACTCTGTGGTTATTCATGTGGACATAAGGCCCTCCTATAGAATTTCCACTACAATTCAAACATTTATTAACTGAACCATTATATGACAGTGTCAGTTGTAATGATAAAGGTCACTCAGAATACTGAGATTGAAAGAACATCTTTAGTCCCACCAGTTAATAAAAAAGGAGTGAAATGCCACTGTTTCTAAGTCAGGAATGATTCCTGATTCCTTCTTCAAAGACAATAAATAATCCCATCTCTTCTGTTCTTCACTTTTAAAAATATATCTGGGCCACTTTAAATAATTATTGTCAATATTTCTCTGAATCTGTGTGAATTACTACCCAATATGTGACAGTCCCCCCGCCTCCCTGGTTTTATTGCTACAGAAAAGCTGAATTGTAATCATGCCTCATTTCTTTGTAATATTTTGCCCTTGATAATGGTTTTAGAATATGATGTGCTGAAAAAATTTCCTGAAAAGCTAATAAATGACTTTCTACTCCGCAAATGTTATGTTGAATAATCCTCATCTCTTTACTTAAGTGACAGCCAAGCTGGGATAAGGGCGCTTCACCATCAGCCAGTTGTTTCTTACCCCATCATTCAGCCAACAAATGCTAACAGTGAAACTGGTCCTGGTAGAGGGCTTGATCCTTCAAGATACTGAGAACACTCAACTCTCAGGAGTTTGAGCACTGAACACCAGGCAAGATTGTGTCCTGTTGAGTAGGAGTTTGCTATGCTTCTGCCACCTTGAGTAAGGAGTGTGCGCTCGATGTATTAGTCACTGTTCTATTATTTCATAATCTTAGGATGGGTTATATGGAAAAAATATTTTCCTAAAAAAAAAAATCTGTTTGCATTATCTTAAGAGTTCACAGACAAAGCCACCTGCACACCATAACCTCATGTTTACCACATGGGAGTCTAATTAACTGTAACACAGGTTCTCACTGAATTGCTGTAACTAAGTAAAAATCAAAGGGTGGTTCTTTATATCAGACCGATGTCACCCACATTAAGCTATTAATGGGGGGAACATCAAATCTAACCTGAATAGCTGTACACTTATCAAAATCCTCTAAGTCCTCTACTAGCACTAGCCTCATCAAATCCATTCAAGTGCATTACATGTGATCTTTCCCAGTGTGGCACTTGTTTCTAGTGTCTGCCGATAACATTATACCTTTCCTTCAAGATGTAAAACAGGACAAAATATTTTATTGTCATAATTCGGTTAAATAAACCATCTATCTTCGGGGTCATCAACTGTAAGTAACATTCCTAGGTTAATCAGTTTAGTTCCCACCAAGCTGAATTCTGTCAGTAAGAACATCTTTATGTAAACAAAGAAATTCCAGACCTGACCCCCCAAAAATCTGTCAGGACATTGGGTGGTAATTCAGTAGGAAACTGCATGATAATTTTGCTTTTAAAGATCAGAATATAGGCTGTTAGAGGCATCCTCCTTTGAGCTGCGTGCAGTGCACGTGTACTGAAGTTAGTATGCACGATGAAGTTACACTGGTGCAACAAAAGCTTTAAGTAATTTAAAAAAAAATTCCTACCTTATCTGCCATGATCATGGAGGAGCCGCCATGAATTCCCAGAATTGGAATAAAAGTCTGAGATGAAATAAAATCCAAAATCTGAGCTATCGCCTCCTGATCAGTATCGTCTCCAAAAATTACCCCATGGATCTTGGTGCCTGACATCAAGTCACAAACATGCGTTATAATGCTTTTAGGGTCAGTCTGGTTCACCAAAAGGGTCACTACATTGACATCAATGGCCAGGTCTGCTGACATTTCCCTGCTCCAGAGAGCTCGGATGTCTCGCTCTGTGATATACTTGGTCCTCCCCAGAATCACTGCAATGTTGAGTATGGGATAACTTCTCTCTGCTCCATGAACAAGATCCAATTGTGCCAGAAGAGCTTGGAGTACCAGGAGAGCACAGCCAATTTTCCCCATCTTTGCCAGCTTTATCCCCTGTAGAAGTGATCACATTGCATGAGAAAAAAGAGCAAAATATGCTATGTAGTCCCCCACCAGGCTTTTGATGCAAAATATCTGCATAGAATGCATCCTTATTAGCTTCCTCCAATGGCTCTTCACCTTAGCCTTATTCTGACATCATTTTAACTATCCCATGAAATTAGCTCCCCAGTGACAGTGTTATGAATTGTCTACAGCAAACTAGAAAAAATGCCATGCAAGTTCTGGGGAAAGGCACCATTTAACGTTTCTGATCTAGTTAAAATTAAATGACTGAACCAATTAGCATGGGGGAATATATATATATATATATATATATATATATATATATATTTAAACCAGGCACTTGTATTTTGAAATCTGGTGACAGCCTAAAAGGGAGATGCACTTTCCCCATACAATTAGCCCAGGAAGGCACTAGAACCCCCCACCCCTGCACCCCACCCATCTTGCAGGACTCCAGAAATGTAATTTTATTTTTCAATCTCTCAGATGGCTGCTGCTCATGTATAACTACAGCATGTCTGGAACAGATTCAGACACACATTATTCTAACCTATTTCTCTCTCTCTCTCCTTCCCTTATTCTACATTAACTTTTGCATCTCTGAACTGGGGATCTCAGAGACAAAGTTGTCACTGGTGTTGGGGGACAGCATGTTCAATAAATGAGAATCAGTGCATTGGTTTGCTCTGGCCTCCCAGTGGTTCTTTAGGGGACTGAACAGGGAGAGGGAGATGAGCCATGGACAGAGAGGGTGATTTGAGACAGCCAAGCGCAATGTCTCCTTTTGCCCCCATATCCCAAGGGATTTCCAGCCCCCTTTTCTGGCCTTGGGAGGGGAGTCCCTCTGCTATACACAAAGCCAGGCCTGCTGGGAAGCGTCATGCAGAACATATTAGCCAGGCTGTCCAATCAGAGGGCTGCCTTTTCCTGATCTCCCTTTTCACCCCTGGTTTCAGAGTAACAGCCGTGTGAGTCTGTATTTGCAAAAAGAAAAGGAGTACTTGTGGCACCTTAGAGACTAACCAATTTATGTGAGCATAAGCTTTGGTGAGCCGATGAAGTGAGCTGTAGCTCATGAAAGCTTATGCTCACATAAATTGGTTAGTCTCTAAAGTGCCACAAGTACTCCTTTTCTTTTCATCCCACTAACCATAATGTCCCCATCGTCCATCAGTATCCATCAGCATCAGCTGCTGCTGAACAAGACCAGGAGTCCCTCTGTAGTTTTCCCTCCGCGTAGGGGTGGGAATTTCTGATACCACTGAACTGGAGCTCAGCTGCACTGTGTTTCCCAAGCTATTATATTGCATGCCAGGTTCTGATCACTGCAGCAGCAGAGACAGCGAAGAAAGGTTTAGAAATAAATTAACCCAAACCCCTGCAGCTGTGAAGCTGCTGCATCTTTCTCGCAGACTCGGGGCAGAAGCTGCTCTCCCCTATCCTTGGAATCATGGTTTCCTTAATAAACGAGACTGCACTGGAAAGCATTAATTGCACCAATTACAGCTGTAGGCACACGCCCTCCCGCCCCCCGGCGCCCCCCGTGGGATGTGAAATCCTGCAAAGTACATCCTCGTGCGTACGACCGCCGCGCTAGAATCCCCCCTTTCCATTCCAAGCCCAGGGCAGTAGCGCCGCTTGCTGGCCGCACGGCGCACTGCCGGGACACAAACTTTGCAACCTACCGAGGATGCCAGAAAACGTAGTCGCTGCTATTTGGCACGCGGCGAAGTTTGGCATTTCCTTGTAACCCTCAACGCCAAGAGGCCGGGGTTGCTTCCATCCCTCGGACCAAACACAGGAGGCTCGCTGCAGCTTGCTTTCCGCATCGCACCCAAGGGAGGCAGCTACCCAAGCAGGAAGAGATGCGAAAGCGGGCTGAAGGGGAAGAGTTAAGGGCGAGGGGGTGGGGGAGAAGAGACAGATGCAGAACATTAGTCAGACCGCAAGTGCGATGGAAACGTCTTCCCGACTCTGATGAGCACATGAAACAAGCACAGTGAACAAAGTGACAGGCTGAGAAAGTTGTTGTCTGCGCTCCCCCCCCCCCGCCGCCCTTTATGTAAAAATAGATGCGAGAACACCCCCCCCCCCCCCAGAGAAGTGACAGGGCAGCCAGTCTTCCCTGGAAGTCCTCCCACCCATACAGGTTGGGAAAATATTTTGTGCTAGTAACCGTCTATTGCCTCCACCGGCTTTGAGCTGCAAGGGGGCGAGCCACCCAACCTGGAAGGAATAGCTGGATGCTAAACTAATTCACAAGATCAAGGACGGGAGTTTTCTTGACAGGTTCAAAACAAGCATAATAGGGGCGGAGGGAACAGCTGAATCAATACGGGAAACAGTTCTTTTTTTATCTTGCTAAGGAGCAGGCTGCTTCTCAAATCACCATCACCCACCAACGAGATACAGAATAGCAAATTCCCCCAGGAAAAGCTCCGTTGGCTCTGATTTGGTATTCAACATTTCTGGGGAAAACAATAAAGATACTTCTTACAGTATCCGTAGCTAAATTTAGGCCGGTGGCATGTTTGGCAAATAAAAAAGCAGCACCGACGATAAGCTTCATAAGTGTAGACTACCCAGTAAAACCGAGGCTTTAAAGACGGAGAGAGACCGCAACATTTTACATGTGTGTCATTCCCTAGCCAGGATCCCATTCGCAACTACTAACAAGCCAGAAAGGGGACTACTTACTGCATTCTCCCGCCACATAGTTCCAAGCGGAAGATCCTCCAAGTCATTTCAGTCGATTCCTTTGCAAACAACGAAGTGGAAAATGAGCCTTTTAATCCCTGGATTTCATCCTACAACTTGTTCCCACTGCAGTAAATAGAAACCCAGCAGCTCTTTGACGCTTAAAACCCCCCCGTGATCAAGTTTTAGCAAAGCCACTTGCAACTGAGATTTGCTTTTTACCCTTGGCAAAAAACGTTCAGCATAATCTCTTTAAAAAAAAAAAAAGAAAGAAAGGAAAAGGGCAATTGTATGTGTTGCTGCAGCAATTCTACTGGACGCCAGCCTCAGAATTCCTCCCAGCTTCTTGAAAACTGAGCAGATTGTCAGCATTGCATCCTTACAGTGTGGTAGAGAATTACAGTGCATTCTACAAAGCAGGTTCTCTCTCTCTCCCCCTCTCCTCCTTCCGGGAGAGCGTGTTGCACTGTCCTGCACATGAGGGAAGGCAGGGAGCTGCAGTCAGGTTCAGAGCTGCATGCACTGATTCTGTGGTAACACAGGCTGCAAGCAGCAAAGCTTTCCAGCAATCCCAGACAGGGGCCTTTCTCTGCAACCCCCCTCCATTCAAAAACTCTAGGGGATGGGGAGGGTGTTTGGAAGAAGAAATTACACCCACCAGTACCTGAATTTGGTAAATAAAATGCAGACAAATATTTACCATTTACAAATTTATCTAAGTGGTTTCTTTCACTTGAAAAGGTACTCTCTACCTCCCTTCACACTCTCCCCACCCTCTACCCCCAACCACCGGACCTGGACCAAATCAGGGCAGCCCTCCCGCCAGGGAAGTAAAAACAGCAATGCCATGAGCAACAGCAGCCCTGAGAACTCCCACAACACCACAGCACGAGTGGCAGGGGATAGCAGCCCAGTTCGGAATCTCTGCCCTGCTCTATCATCCCTCCAGTCCTGACCCACACTGGGGGGGTCATTCAGAGACACTGGAGCACAAGGGAATTAGAAGGAGCAGCTCGCAGGATTAAGCCAGCGCTGAAAGCTTGAGACACTCCTCCCAGAGAAGATGGAGCAGTAGCACCCTGGGGAAGGGCAATTTTGTGGGCCCCCTTCCCCTCCTGTCCTCCAAACCAGTAGAGGGGCACCCAACTCCAGGCACCATGTCCCTGTGCTGCCCTACCCCACGCATCTTCATCCCTCTGAACACTCTTGATGTCAGACTAACTTTTAGCTTAGACTCTAGATATTTTCCCTCTGTTGATTGGCTGTGTCTGTCCTCATTCCTGCCCCTATGACCCCAGTCCAGCCCTGAATTCCAGGCACCCCCACCATCCTTCCCTCCCCTTAGCTCCCACTTTTAGTGTGTGCCCTTCCCCAGTCCCTTGCTCCTATTCTCTTCACCACCCCACCTCACCTTCTCCCTCATCTCACTCCATCTGCCATGATGCAGTTTTAAGAAGTGGGACTAAAATACCATTTACCCATATCACCCAGCTCTTATGTTGCATGCCTTTATCCCATCCTTAGTCTTGTCCATATAGACCTGTGGTTATCAACCTATTTATCACTGTAGGCCACATATGCAGCTCTTTATGCATTATGTGGGCCACATCAATACAATATATACACTGCCTGTATTGTCCTGAGGACGTCACATGGGCTGCAGCTGTGGGTTGCTTGGGCCACAGGTTGAGAACCACTTATGCAGACTGTTAACCCTTCAGAGTAGGGGCAGTCTATGCATTTGTACACCACCTTGCACAGTGCGGCACAGATTTCAGCTGGGGTGTCTGGGCTCTACTGCAGTACAAAGCAACCAATCATGGACTTGCCTGCCGTTACCTTAGTCCAAAATTACCCTAGACTCATTACTGTTTTATTGCCCTTGACAACTTCATGATAAAATCCTCCAGTAGCCATATACTTTTTCTTGTGGTCTTTGGGCCTTAAAATACTGAGAAGACTTCAAAATACACATTGCTTTAGTCCAGGGGTCGGCAACCTTTGGCATGCAGCCCATCAGGGTAATCCACGGGAATAGCGAACCAGCTGCGGGGGGCCGTATGTGTGGACAGTCAACATAAACAAAATGTCTCATGGCCCGCCCGCAGATTACCTGATGGGCCTCGTGCTGAAGGTTGCTGACTCCTGCTTTAATCCCTCTAGAAAAGCAATTGAATATAACCCTGTAATTTGTTAACAAATATTTGAAGATTTAAGCATTAGTACATTTCTTGACACAGTTCTCTTCTATAAAGATTATATGGATGCCTGGTAATGTTACTATAGTTAAGACTGTGTCATGGCAGTTATAAATCCTTTTCCAAGGGGTTATCACTGAGCCAAGCAAGTCACCTGTGAGTGAAACGAGGACTACAAGATCTTAAGCCACAGGTGAAATCCACAAGAAAAAAAGCTGGGTCTAACAAGGGCATATAATAAGTTTACTGTTTAAATATCAAAACCAGCTTAGATATATTTGGCAAACACTTAGTGCATAATGTGCTCTAATTGCTTTTGGTAGCAAAAAAGCTGAATTGTGAAATAGCTGAGATCTTTAACTTTGAAATATAGATATCGTATCTATATTTTGATAGGTTTACAGCTAAACATCTTGTCTGCATTAATATTTTAATGAAATAAGTTTGAAAAAAATATCCAAACATATAGAGCCTAATTCTGAAAGCGCTTACATAGACCTTACTCACAGGAGTAGCCACATTCTTTTCAATTCGACTCCATGTGAGCAATGTCTACTCAATGGAGTAAAAGCTACAGAATCATATTTCTATGCATTTTCATGGGGTTTTTTCTTTTTAAATTAAGAAAATTAGGTTCAAATATATCAGCAGGCCAGTTTTACCTAGCAGAAGCAGGAAAAGCACAACTAACACTAAAACATCTTTAACTTACCATAGGGTGCCTAGGTGTTGCAACATATGCATGAAATATGAACTGCTATTCCAGTAATCCCTATAATGAACACTGAATTCCATTGATTTAGTAGACTAAGGTAGAAATTTATCGACATTTTGATCTGTTCTGTATTTAAATAGAGTTATTTTTTGAGGGACGGAGGATACATTGAAAAATAAGCTTGTTAAAGGGATCTCTGCATACATAGCAGGTAGCTGGTCTAAAAAGATTGCTAAACAACTTCAAGAAGTGTAAAATTACACTTCTGAGAAGCACATGAGAATTAAAGGGATTTTTCCCAGAAGCCCACAATTATAGACTTCTAAACAGATTTAGATTTTCCACCGCTATGGGAAGTTTTATATTAATGTTTAGTTTTTCAAAGCCAACATGAAAATATCACTCAGTTTTTCCTCTAGAACATTATCTGACTTGGGGGAGCATTTGTTAACAGGAGCAAATGACACCAACATTCAAGTTCAAGAAATTGAGTTCAAGAAATATTGAGAAAACTAGCCTGAGGGGAGTGTGGTCTAATGGTTAACAGCAGAGAGACAAGCAGTCTATTTCTAACTGTTACTGACTTGCAGAATGACCTTAGACAGTTTACTTTCTCTCAGTTTGCTTCACTTTATTCCTCTGTAAACATATACCTACCTCACAGATGATGTACTGTTTAATTATGAAGGGTCAGATTCTGTTTTCACACCAAGGCAGAAAACTCTCACAGACATCCCAGGAAAGAACAATATTAGCATTGAGTATAATTATGACCTTTTTAAAGAAAAGAGTTCTTGCACAATGATACCCAAGTTGCCTGAAATCTTTCCCCTTAGACATTATGTATAAAAATATTGCCATGCTATATTCGGAGGAGTCAGCCACTACTGTAACAATTTAACCATAATTCAAGAAATCTCTCAACTGAATTGCAAAAGACACATAACTCAATTCTCACTACACTCAGAAGCAGCAGCATTATGTTAAGACTTTGTCAGCTTTGTGGAATTGAAATCAGTAAAGAGATATTGCAAACAACTGGCTAGATTAAGGATCAGTTAGAGCTCTTTCCGTGTTTTAAAGTTTGATTGGTTCCTGCAGTATAAAAAGGAAGAACGCTGCTGAGACCAGTAACACCTCTAAAAAGCAGAACTAACCTTTTAAGTGCACCCATTGTATAAGACTATTTTGTTTAGCTGATACACCAGCCCTGTTAAATGTTAAGCATCCTCCCCTCTCACTGAAGTCAATGGGAACTGGTAGTCCTCAGCACCACAAAATCAGTCTTTACATGAAACACATATCTCCGGCCAATCATGCATGAGCCTATTGGTTTGAAACAATGCTTCAGGTAAACACAGACCCTAAACTTGGGTGGTTTATTCCTTGTGAGGCAGAAGATGACACACACATGCGCTGAGTGAACTGTAAGAAATAAAGAGAAGGGGGAAAACTAGTTTTCAAACTTATTAAAACATTTGGTCACAGATGGTCCCCTTATTGAAAATTGGCTCAGCTATTCATTTGGCAATGTCCTTTCTTGCACAATTTACCAAGCCATGCATGAAATGATGGCCTTGAGCGACTCCCAGCTCTACAAAGGACGTGAGCTGGCTGCTGCCTGACACAGGAAGCGACAACCCTGAGCCCAGCGGCTGCTGCAGGGCCCCCTCCCCCACCCTAACCAGGGAACCCCAGGGACTGTGTAGAACCAGGCTTCTCTGAGCTTCCCTCTCCCCCGTTATTGGGTGGGGGGTCATTTGAGGTTTACAGTGGCTGTCTCTCCCGCACTTTGTTATCATTTCCCCCACCAAATTAATCTCTAGCTTTATTCCAGGGCTGTTTTATTTAACACCCAAGGGAAAAATCTGTTTCCCTGGGAAATCACTAAATTAGTCATATCTGGCCCTAGGTCAAGCCAGAATTTCATTATGAACTTTTTACTTTTTAATTAAAGCTATTCAATTTACAAAGGAGTATGAAGTGCAACAGTGTGATAAAGTTTGTGTCCGCAGCCATCCTATTGCACACCCTCTTATATTCACAAGGGTCTCTTTCCTCAGAGTCCCATCCTCAGCTGAAATCAGCATCCATATTTGGGAAAAGAGAGCTCTTTTGTTCTGGAACTGTGAAAGATAAATGTGTTTAGATATTTCACAGTTATAGGAAGAGTGGCGCAAAGTTCCCCAATCTCACAGCTTTGGCCTCAACACAGATTTTTCTTCAATATACAGAATCCAGATGGGGGTAGTATTAACTGATTTTACTTACTAATTTAAGACCTAATGCACTCTCCATTACACTGAATTTAGGTTTGGGGTTGGCAATCATAGAATCAGAGAAGATTAGGTTGGAAGAGACCTCAGGAGGTCATCTAGTCCAACTTGCTGCTCAAAGCAGGACCAACGCCAACTAAATCATCCCAGCCAGGGCTTTGTCAAGCCTGACCTTAAAAACGTCTATGGATGGAGATTCCATCACCTCCCTAGGTAACCCATTCCAGTTCTTCACCACCCTCCTAGTGAAATAGTGTTTCCTAATATCCACCTAGACCTCCCCCACTGCAACCTGAGACCATTGCTCCTGGTCCTGTCATCTCACACCACTAGAACAGCCAAGCTCCATCCTCTTTGGAACCCCCCTTCAGGTAGTTAAAGGCTGCTATCAAATCCCCCCTCACTCTTCTCTTCTGCAAACTAAACAAGCCCAGTTCCCTCAGCCTCTCCTCGAAAGTCATATGCCCCAGCCCCCTGATCATTTTTGTTGCCCTCCGCTGGACTCCCTCCAATTTGCCTACATCCTTTCTGTGGTGGGGGGCCCAAAACTGGACACTATACTCCAGATGTGGCCTCACCAGTGCCGAATAGAGGGGAATAATCGCTTCCCTCGGTATGCTGGCAGTGCTCCTACTAATGCAGCCCAATATGCCGTTTGCCTTTTTGGCAACAAGGGCACACTGCTGACTCATATCCAGCTTCTCATCTGCTGTAATCCCCAGGTCCTTTTCTGCAGAACTGCTGCTTAGCCAGTCGGTCCCCAGCCTATAGCAGTGCCTGGGATTCTTCCGTCCTAAGTGCAGGACTCTACCCTTGTCCTTGTTGAACCTTGTCAGATTTCTTTTGGCCCAATCCTCCAATTTGTCTAGATCACTCTGGACCTTATCGCTACCCTCCAGCATATCTACCTCTCCCCCCAGCTTAGTGTCATCTGCAAACTTGCTGAGGGCGCAATCTATCCCATCGTCCAGATCATTAATAAAGATGTTGAACAAAACCAGCCCCAGAACTGACCATTGGGACACTCTGCTTGATACCGGCTGCCAAGTAGACATTGAGCCATTGATCACTACCCATTGAGCCCAACAATCTAGCCAGCTTTCTATCCACCTTATAGTCCATTCATCCAATCGATACTTTTTTAACTTGCTGTCAAGAATACTGTGGCAGACTGTATCAAAAGCTTTGCTAAAGTCAAGATATATCACGTCCACCGCTTTCCCCATCCACAGAGCCAGTTATTTCATCATAGAAGGCAATCAGGTTGGTCAGGCATGACTTGCCCTTGTTGAATCCATGCTGACTGTTCCTGATCACCTTCCTCTAATCCAAGTGCTTCAAAATGGTTTCCTTGAGGACCTGCTCCATGATTTCCAGGGACTGAGGTCAGGCTGACTGGTCTGTAGTTCCCTGGGTTCTCCTTCTTCCCTTTTTAAAAAATGGGCACTATATTTGCCTTTTTCCAATCATCTGAGACCTCCCCCAACTACCACAAGTTTTCAAAGATAATGGCCAATGGCTCTGCAATCACAGCAGCCAATTTCCTCAGCACCTTCGGATGCATTAGATCTGGACCCTGGACTTGTGCATGTCCAGCTTTTCTAAATAGTCCTTAACCTGTTCTTTCACCACTGAGGACTACTTACCTCCTGCTGCCCAGGACAGCAGTGTGGGAGCTGACCTTGTCTGTGAAGACTGAGGCAAAAAAAGCATTGAGTACTTCAACTTTTTCCATATCATCTGTCACTAGGTTGCTTCCCCCATTCATTAAGGGTCCCACACTTCATCTGACCTTTTTCTTGGTGCTAACATACCTGTAGAAACCCTTTTTGTTACCCTTCACATCCCTTGCCAGCTGCAATTCCAGTTGTGTTTTGGCCTTCCTGATTACATCTCTGCATGTTTGAGCAATATTTTTATACTCCTCCCTAGTCATCTGAACAAGTTTCCACTTCTTGTAAGCTTCCTTTTTGTGCTTAAGCTCACCAAAGATTTCACTGTTAAGCCAAGCTGGTCGCCTGCCATATTTGCTATTGTTTCTACACATCGGGACGGTTCGTTCCTGCACCCTCAATAAGGCTTCTTTAAAATACAGCCAGCTTTCCTGGACTCCTTTCCCCCTCATATTAGCCTCCCAGGGCATCCTGCCCAGCAGTTCCTAAGGGAGTCAAAGTCTGCTTTTCTGAAGTCCAGGGTCTGTATTTCACTACTCTCCTTTCTTCCTTTTGTGAGGATCCTGAACTCAACCATCTCATGGTCACTGCTGCCCAGGTGGCCACCCACTTCTACTTCCCCTGCCAATTCTTCCCTCTTTGTGAGCAGCAGGTCAAGAGGAGAACAGCCCCTGGTTGGTTCCTTCAGTAGCTGCACCAGGAAGTTGTCCCCAACACTCACCAAAAACTTCCTGGATTGTCTGTGCACGGCTGTATCGCTCTCCCAGCAGATGTCAGGGTGATTGAAGTCCCCTATTAGGACCAGGGCCTGTGTTCTGGAAACTTCAGTTAATTGTCCGAAGAAATCCTTGTCTACCTCATCCTCCTGGTCTGGTGGTCTATAGGACATGCCCACCACAACATCACCCTTGTTGCTCTCACTTCTAAACTTAACCCAAAGACTCTTAATAGGCTTTCTCCAGTTTCAGACTGGAGCTCTGAGCAATCATACTGCTACCTTACATACAGAGCAACTCCTCCGCCTTTTCTCCCTCACCTGTCCTTCCTAAACTGTTTATACCCATCCATGACAGTGCTCCAGTCATGTGAGCTAACCCACCAAGTCTCTGTTATTCCAATCACATCAGAGTTCTTTGACTGTGCCAGAACTTCCAATTCTTCCTGCTTGTTTCCCAGGCTTCTTGTGTTTGGGTACATGCATGTAAGATAACTAGCTTATTGCCCTGCTTTCTCAGTATGAATCAGGAGGCTCGCCCCATTGCACCCTCCTCCTTGTGTTTCCTCCCAATACTGTTGACCTGAATGGTTAACTAAACTTCACAGTCCTGCAGGTTTTTCTGTTAGGAGGAGAAATCTATGAGTGAGTCAGATGAGTGTTTGATACAATCCTGGCTTGTTTTTTGTTTTAAACAAAAGAATGTGCAAAGCCTTGTTTCCCAGAACACAGCAGGAATCAAACAGCAGGAGGCAATTTCTTTGCTCAAGGCTCCGAGCCCCTTTCAATCAGCATTCAGACCACAAGTTCTCTTAACTTTTTCTCAGGGCCATGCTACCAGTGGTGCTGCAGCTGCAGGCAGCTGGAGCTGCCTTCTCTCTCAGTTCCTCTGGTCTTTCACAGATCTCTCACAGACACAAACCTTCACAAAACAATACCCAGCAAACCCCCTCCACCGCACCTGCCTTTCATGTGCCTTTGTTTTGGGCAGTGAGCTGTGCTTGTGTTTGAGATGGAGAATGTTATTGTTACAGCTAGCTGGAGTTTAACTACAAATATAAATACCTTAAATCAGTGGTTTTCAAACTGCGGGTCACGACCCAGTAGTGGATTGTGGAATGTAAGGCACTGGGTCGCAGCGGCTCTGGTCAGCACTGCCAATGGGGCCAATAAAAGTCCCGTCGGCGGCACTGCCTGGCTAAGGCAGGCTAGTTCCTATGTGTTCTAACACTGCGCTGCACCCCGGAAGTGGCCAGCAGCAGGTCTGGCCCCTAGGCAGGGGGGCCACGGGCTCCGCACTCTGCCCCCATCCTGAGCACCGGCTCCACACTTGATGGCGGGGGGGCAATGCCTACAGGCGAGAACCTTACGCCTCCGCCTAGGAGCTGGACCTGCTGCTGGCTGCTTCCGGGGCACAGCACGGTCTGCGGTGCCATGACGGGCAGGAAATCGCCTTTGCACCCCCGCTTCACCCCAGATCGGGAGCCGCCAGAGGTAAGCCCGTGCCCCAACCCCACGCCCCAAACCCCTGCCCCGGCCCTGAGCCCCCCCCCAAACCCAGAGCCCCTTCCTGCACCCCAAATCCCTCATCCCTGGCCCCACCCCAGAGTCCTGACCCCCTCCCGCACCCCAATCCCCTGCCCCAGCTCAAAGCCCCCTCCCACACCCTGAGCCCCTCTGACATCCCAAACCCCTCATTCCCAGCTCAGTTGGGTCACGGGCATCAACAACTGAGTAGCCAGAAAAAGAATTTGAAAACCACTCCCTTAAATGAAGAGCAGCCGCTAAATCCCCATAACAGTATTTACTATGGAATTGTCTATACTTAAAACTTAGGCCTTGTCTACACTGGCAAGTTTCTGCTCAGTAAAGCAGCTTTCCGCACTGTAACTCCTGAGGTGTACACACTGCCAAGCCAGTTAGTGCCCTGAGCAGTTGCAGTGCTGTAAAAAATCCACCCCAGTGAGAGGCGTAGAGCTTTCTGCTCCGGGGCTACAGCGCCGCGGTGCCAGTGTAGACACCCTGGTCGATTCCAGCGCTGTGCTTGGCCTCCAGGAGGTGTCCCACAATGCCTGTTCTCACCTCTCTGGTCATCAGTTTGAACTCTACTGCCCTGCTCTCAGGTGACCAATCGTCAGCCCCACCCTTTAAATTCCTTAGGAATTTTGAAAGTCCCCTTTCTGTTTGCTCGGTGACACATGCAGTGGTCTCAGGGCATCTTTCCAGGTGGCCATGCCTGCTCCATGCACTAAGAAATCCTCCACTTGGAGCAGGGCCAAGCTGCTGAACCTCATCAGCATTTGGGGAGAGGAGGCTGTGTAGCCCCAGCTGTGCTCCAGCCGTAGGAATTATGATACCTATGGACAGATTTCATGATGAATGACAGAAAGGGGCCATGACTGGCACACATTGCAGTGCAGGGTCAAAGTGAAGGAGCTGCGGAACGCTTTCCACAAGGCACAGGAAGCAAACCTCTGCTCCAGTGCTGCCCCACGAGCTGCTGGTTCTATAAACAGCTTACCGTGATACTTGGTGGCGACCCCCCCTCCACTGAAAAGGCCACCGTGGATATTTCGGTGGCTCTCATTCCAGTCGAGAGTGGACTGAGCCAGGAGGAGGAAATCTTGGATGAGGATGTGGAGAAGGAGGGGGACTCAGAGGCAGAGGATGACTTGGAGGTCAGAGATGCATGCAGCCAGGAGCTCTTCTCTACCCCAGAGGAGGCTAGCCAGTCACAGCTGTCGGAGTTTGGTGAAGCGGAAACAGGAGAGAAGGCCTCTGGTAAGTGGCTTTGATTTTGGGAATTGCTGAACCAAGTTGTTGAGGGCAGGAGGGTTGCAGAAAGCAGGCTTGTGTCTGTAGGATGCACGTACCACCACATGCTTATCTGAGCATAGGAACACTGTGTTGATTGACTCACTCATGTCACGGGAATCTGCCTCAAAGGTCTCCAGGAAACTCTCTTGGAGATACTGGGCAATACACTGCTGCAGGTTCCTCGGCAAAGCTGCTTTGTTTCTTGCCCCATTAAGAGTAACTTGCCCACACCACTCTGCCGTCACCGGGGGAGGGGAGAAGGAGGACCACTGCTGCACACAGGCGAGCTGCTTAAGGGTCAGGGCAGAGCCACAGTCTTGGAGAAGACCCTCCCTTGATTCCCTGCTCACCCTCAGCAGTGAGATATCTTCCATAATGAACACAGCCTATGGCAAACGTGGGAACAGGAATGATTACCAAGTCCCCCCTACAGTGCTGGCTGTCCCCAAGAGCCACATGCCCAATGTACAGTAGGGTCCAGGAACACTGATTTACCCTGCCCCTGCAGCTATTCACCATTTTGGGAGTCTTGGGGCTCATGTGTGCTTGCCTGGGGTCAGCCAGTTAGTGACAGGTGTGTGAATACTGGCTGTGTTTTAAATCACTGAATCGGTGGTCTCTGTGTTGTAAAATGGTGCGTTTTGGCTTCACAGATATGACCTTGAGAGCCCAGCCTCCCTCTTTGTTATCACCGGCTGAACGGCTGCGCAGAATTAGAAAGCGGCCACAGAGAACTAAAGAGGACTTTCTGCATTGTGTCATGATGCACTCCACAACCGAAAAACAAGAATTGAAGGAGTGGCGGGACAGCGAGAAGAGGGACCAAAAGGAGAATGGGGCGTGCCAGAATGAAGCCACAGAGCAGCTCTTAAACGTTATGGAGCACCAAGCGGACATGCTCCAGGCACTACTAGCATTGCAAACCAAGCAGCTTCGTGCCTGCCCTCCCCTGCAGCTTTCCCATGCGCCCCCCCCCGACACCGTCAACACACTCTTGTCAACCCCCTGGCTCCAGTCTGTCCCCGCTGCATTCCGCTCCTCCCCCATCACAGTCCAGCAGTGTGGACTCCCAGTACCCACTGCACTCAACACCCATCCCTCTGCAGTGTTGCCCTGCTGAAGTACAGTACCTGCTGCACTGGACTCCAAAGAGAAGGTTGGATATGAACCCTGGACATACACAAATCTTTAACCCTGCCGGGACCCCACCTCCTCCTGGGACCCTCCCTTCCCCCATCCCCTATCCCCCTTAGTGCTAATGTGTTTTTTTGTTTGTCTCTCTCCTCCGGTTGTTGTTTTTTAATGAAAGAATTGTTCTGGTCTGAAGCAATCTTTATTCTAGTAATTGAAAGAAAACAGAGCCCTGCAAAGCAACAGGCAATTTTCTTAAATCTTCATAGTACATCATTTGCACCAAGCACAATCACCTCCTCGCATTACAAGCACTGCACTCCTGAGCATAGCAACAAATATTAGTGGCTTTCAGCTTCAGATTGCTCCCTCAAGGCATCTGCAGTGGGGCAGTTGCCCCACTTTGGCAGACAAAGGGTTAATAACAACCTTAGAGTGGCTGCGCAGAACCCAGCCAATCAGAGAAGGCTTAGAAGCAGCCAGTCAGGGCCAGGCTGGGCCCTATATAAAGGCTGCAAAGCAGAGGAGACAGTAGTCTCTCCCTGACAAGCAAGGGAAGAGGACTGGCTCCTGGGGATAGCACCTTAAATAGAGCAGTGCTGGGCAGGCTCAGGGGAGCAGAGGGACAGCTCCAGCCTGATACCTGCCAGGCTGAGGCCCCTGAAAGAAAGGGCCAAGAAGGTACAAGGACCAAAGGGGAATGGTCCAGGGAGTATGAGCAGTAGAGGGGAGAGAAGGACATGGCTGCCACCAAAGGGTCCCTGAGATGGGACCCAGAGTAGTGAGTGGGCCTGGGTCCTTTCTCCTCATGCTGTACCTGGCCTTGGAGGAGCATGGCCTGATACAGACATGGCTTGCCCTCAGGCAAGGGGCTAGACCTTGGGGCTGCAGTTGGGCATGAGGGCAGGTGCAGAATGAGGATACCCCTGGAAGGGGAGAGAACTGAGTGGGGCACAGCTGGAGGGTTGTGTCCAGAAGAGGACACCGCAAGCCAGGGAGCAACACGGGTCCAAGACAGCACAGCAGAGCAGGCAATGGGCGGGACACCACCCTCAGAGGGAGCTTCATGGCTAAGATGGAGCTAATTCCTGGAGCAACCAGCAGGAGGTGCTGCAGTGGTGAGTCTTCATCCCGTTACAGCATCCCTGATCCTTATGACCCCACGCTGCTCCCCTCTAATAGCCTGGTCTCTGGCTGTTCAAATTCAGCCTCCAGGCGCTAAGCCTCAGCGGTCCAGCCCTGCATAAAGCTTTCACCCTTCCCTTCACAAATATTATGGAGCATACAGACACTGCTATAAGCATAGGAATATTGTCATCGGCCAGGTCCACCCTCCCGTATAGGCAGCACCAGCAGGCCTTTAAATGGCCAAAAGCACGCTCAACAATCATTCTGCACTTGCTCAGCCTGCTGTTGAACTGCTCCTTGCTGCTGTCAAGGTGCCTCGTGTATGGCTTCATAAGCCATGGCATTAAGGGGTAGGTGGGGTCTCCCAGCATCACAACGGGCATTTCAGCTTCCCCTACAGTGATCTTCTGGTCTGGGAAGAAAGTCCCTGCTTGCAGCTTCCTGAACAGGCCAATGTTCTGAAAGATGTGTGCGTCATACACCTTTCTAGACCAGCCTGCCTTAATGTCCATGAAACACCCACAGTGATCCACAAGCGCCTGGAGAACCATTGAGAAATACCCCTTCCAATTCTAGTACTCTGTGACTAGATGGTCTGGTGCCAGAATTGGAATATGCATACCATCTATCACCCCTCCGCAGTTAGGGAAGCCCATTTGTGCAATGCCATCCACAATGTCACGCACATTGCCCAGAGTCATCGTCTTTTGGAGCAGGATGTGATTAATGGCCCTACGCACTTTCGTCAACATGAGTCCATCCATCAACTTTCCCACTCCGAACTGGTTAGCAACTGATTGGTAGTAGTCTGGAGTAGCTAGCTTCCACAGTGCAATCACCACACACTTCTCCAGCGGCAGGGCAGCTCTCATTCTCATGTCCTCGCACCACAGGGCTGGGGTGAGTTCATCACACAGTCCCATGAATGAGCAAGCAGTATATTGGTCAACAGTGCGGGATCCATTCCTGCAGACCAAAGAGGCAGAGCACGCAGTACACAAACCATTGAAAGATGGAGCCAAGTGCGGACGGAAGCACAGGGATTACTGGGATGTGAAGCAATGCATCACGGGTCATTGGGATAGGACCCAGGATGCCCCGTGACCCCCTCTGCCTTCCCGCTACTCTTAGCAGCAGAAGAGGAAGAGATGCTCTGTGGGATAGCTGCCCAGTGTGCATGGTTCCAAATACCGCTGCAAGTGTGAACACACTATTGTGCAGGCAGCTGACAGTGTGAACACACAACAGCGTTTTCCCTTCAGTGCTCTCTGAGCGGCGCTGTAACTGCCAGTGCTGTAATTCTGCCAGTGTAGACATACCCTTGGGTTGACCTAGCTACCTCACTCAGGGCTTTGAAAAATTTCACACCCAGAGCAACGTACTTAGGTCAACCTAAACCCCATTGTAGGTCAATGGAAAAAAATGTTACGTGGTTACCACCTCTTGGAGAGGTGGATTACCTACAGTGACAGCAAAAATCCTTTCTGTTGATGTTTGAAGCATCTACGTTACAGCACTATAGCAGCACAGCTGTACCACTGTAGTGTAGACATACCTTTACCCAGGAAAAACACTTGTTTGTGTGGAGCTGATGCATGTAATATTTTTTTCAAAGATATGTTCTTGAACAGACCAGAAGTCATGGTCATTCTGATCGTGAGTAAATAAAAAGGTCTAAAATGTATAACTGTAGTTATCCATGAAACTGAAGAGACTGACTGTAGTGTCAATATTACAGCCCTGTTCACCCACTATAACATTGTCCATAAGAAATGTGCCAACTGGATGGAGCTCAGATGGATTTGAGATTGCTAAAATTCTTAAGTCCATTAAGAAAGGGGTTTGAAGAGAGTCACAAATACCTTAGGAATCTTAAATCCCTCTGAAGTCTTGGAGATTGAAATAATTAGGACGTTTCTTGAGAGCCATGTTAATTTTCTTTGGATGCATTGACCCAAGTGTTTGGGTTACACAATTTTAGAATCTTCCATAGAAGTTTTGTTTTTAGGAGCTAGGTCTTTTGTTTCAGTCATAACTTAATGACCTTTCACAGATTCTTCATTGGTGGTGCATGCTAGCAAAGGCTGAGCGTTGTACTGAGTAGGAAGCACCAAAATGCCTACCCTGCATCTGTTTTTGAGTTCCTCATTAAGTAAGTTTCTGCTGGGTGAGAATCAGACCTTTTTAAATCCTGAAAGTAAAGTTTAGTAAGGTGGATGAGAACTTCTCATCAACAGAGAGTGTCACTTCATCTCATGGTCATGTAGTGACCATATCTACGGAACTAGGTGCTAAAGTTTGTAAGAGACATGATCCACTAGGGAGAGATCAAGATATAAAATTCCCACTTGGACTTGAACAACAGTTCTGCTTTGAGTCTGAGCCTTCTGTTGTCTATTCCTGCACCCATGTTTGAGAATAAGCCATACATTTATTACATTTCTGTATCTTTTACTCATACCCATAAACCCCATTTAACCATTTGAGAATGAATCAGCCACTCTTCTTAAGGAGATACCTATCACAGTTCAGGGGCAACCAATGTCTTTGACCCTGCTCCAGTCTGAGTGCACTCTCCAGGTGACAGGCCTCTTGCCTTCACTATCCTGCCTGGGGTGGAATCCCATGATCTACTGGAAACCCAGACTACAGCACTCCGTATACCAAGAGTTTTAGGACTGCACAGCTCAGTTGTGGCTCCTTTTGGAGCCCTAATGGAATTTTAAATAAATAGCATGTTTTCTTCATATTTACACCTAATATACTACTATCATGGTATTTATCCATAAGGGTAGCATTTGAGCTTGTAACTTATCAATATTCATTATAAATGTGAGCTGTGTATATGGGTAATATTTAAGGAATAATGTAACTATACTGAAAATTATGCCCTTATGGCAGGGGTGGGCAAACTTTTTGGCCCAAGGGCCACATTGGGGTGCAAAACTGTATGTAGAGCTGGGTAGGGAAGGCTGTGCTCCCCAAACAGCCTGGCCCCTGCCCCCACCCCCACCTGACCCCTCCCACTTCCTGCCCCATGACTGCCCCCCTCAGAACCTCTGACCCATCCAACCCCCCTCCCCCAGCTCCTTGTCCCCTGACTGCCACCTCCCAGAACCCTACCCCCTATCCAAATCCCCTCTGCTTCCTGTCCCCTGACTGCCCCCCCCAACCTCCAGCCCATCCTACTTCCCCCTGCTCCCTGTCTGACTGCCCCCGGGACCTCCAGGCCCTGGCCCCCTTACCATGCTGCTCAGAGCATCATGTCTGGCAGCTGTGCTGCCCGGAGCCAGACATGCTGCCACACTGCCCTGCATGAATGCGCAGACCCGCCGCCCAGAGAGCTGCCTGCATGGTGGCATGGCAGGGGGGACAGCAGGGGAGGGGATTGGGCAAGCATCCCCAGCCAGGAGCTCAGGGGCTGGGCAGGATGGTCCCGTGGGATGGATGTAGCCTGCAGGTTGTAGTTTGCCCACCTCTGCCTTATGGTCTAGAGTGAGCGTTGGTGCTATGGGACTATTTTATTGCAGAGTAGACTTCCAGGCTCAGCTGGAGCCCAAGCTCTGGGACCCTCCCACCTCACAGGGTCCTAGAGCCTGGACTGCAGCCTGAGCCTAGAAGTCTACACAGCAATGAAACAGACACATAGCCTGAGCCCCCCGAGCCCAAATTGGCTGGCACAGGCCAGCCGCAGATGTCTAGTTGCTATGTAGCCATATGCATTGCTCCCTGGTGACTCGGTCTGTGTTGGCCTATTTAAGCTAGCGAGAGTTGTCACCCCTCCCTGCCAAGCCAATTATATAATGTATTGAGCACCTTTGCAGCAGTCTGGAAAAGCCAATATCGAAACCACTTGGAAGTGAAAAGAAACAATGTGACAGCAGGGAGATGGCCCTGTTTGTGAATAAAGACAAGAGACTGATTCAGTCTAGCACAGGTGAAGAAATTAACTCGATCCAGTCACTGAGAAGGTACGTTGATGAACAGAGGTGTTCCAGAAAGACTAGGTACCAGGTATCGGGGCAAGCAAGCACTGCAAGAGACTGAACATTGGGGTGAGAATCCTCTTTATTAGTGATAGATACCTTTCCTGTCTAAGAAAAGGTCCTTGTTCATGTTTTATTATTTTGTTTTGTACGTAACCATTTGTTTCCATAACTTACTTTTCCTTTTGTTTTACTACAATTGAACCTAATTGGTGTGTGGGATAGTGGAGCAATGGGTTAATGTAAAACTGGGGTACACTCCTCCTTAGAGTAAAGGATCTGGGATTTCTGTGGGTATCCATTGATATGGGACTGAACACAATAGGGGGACATTTTGAAGGGATTTGGGGTGGGGTGTATCTATTGTCAGCCTGCAGGATAAAGACAGGGCTTGTACAGCCCCGAGGAGAGTGCTTGAGTGGCTGACACCCAGCCACCATGGACATGACTCCCTCACACTGGAGGCAGCTGGCAACAAGGTAACTCACAGCCCAGGGTACCCCACAGAGCATCACACCTGGTCTATAGTGAAGAGTTCAGTCAGCCTACCCACAGCAGTCAGGGGTCTGAAAACACTATATGCTTGACTGACAGTTATGTGGACATAACCCGCAGTGTAGATGCAGCTGTATTGATGGAAGAAGTCTTCCTTAACATATCTACCCTTTGGTCAGGGAGGTGATCTTACACTGACAGGAAAACCCATTCTATCCATGTAGTTGTCTACTCTGGGGCTATGCCAACATAACTGACAATGGTATGCTGGTAGTCTCTATAGCGTAGACATACCCTAGACTTTCCATTTTGCTGTCACTTTTTCCCCACCTTCCAACCATCAGCCCAACCAATGATGCAGACGAGTTGGCTTTTGGTTCAGTTTGAGACCTTCAGTTTTCCTCGCTTCAGTTCCTTTGCCATTGTACAGAGGAAGACAATTTTCTTAATACTACCTGTTAACATGGCTTCAGCTGCCTGATGTCAGCAATTTTAAGAGTTTGAGTGAAGAGTGGCAGCCAATGTCAGTCAGATCTACACTAAGAAGAGTAAGAGAACAGGATACTTATAATGGAAGTAACAACAACAAAAAAAAGGCTTTGGACTAGGACTCCTAATGTTGTGAGCATTGAATATCACTAAGCTAGTGTTGGCAATGGAGAAATGTTTTAGTAATGTTTCTAATGTAAACCAGAGCCTGTAGTTTTTCCTTTCAGTTGGTTTGACCCTCACCCCTTTGTTTTCCTTTATGTCACAAAGTTTGTCTCTCAAACAGTTTCAGAATTGACGTTTCAGTCAAGGTCAGTTATTTTAGATTACTGAATTTTGTTTGATGTAAACCCTATAGGTAAGGTAAGTCTCTATCATCTTACATCTTGAATCCTCACAACCTTGTCACTTAACAGACCTCTCTAAAGGTGCAGTACACAACATCATCCATACTTCAAAGTTTAAGACTTCTATATGGCTTCATATACTGTAAGCAGATCTTCAAAGGGATGTAGTTTCCATTTGATCTACAAGAAAGTGCCTATGTAAACTGTCTATTTGTAACTATGACTGGACTCCTCCTGAAGGTCAAAACAGCAGACTGGACTTCTACATAGAGTACTTCAGCCGATGTGCACGGGCTGAAATTGTGGAAAAGCAGCATCACTTGCCCCATAACCTCAGCTGTGCAGAACACAATGCCATCCACAGCCTCAGAAACCACTCTGACATCATAATCAAAAAGGCTGACAAAGGAGATGCTGTTGTCATCATGAATAGGTCAGAATATGAACAAGAGGCTGCTCGGCAGCTCTTCAACACCACTTTCTACAAGCCATTACCCTATGATCCCACTGAGTTACCAAAAGCAACTACAGCATTTGCTCAAGAAACTTCCTGAAAAAGCACAAGATCAAATCCACACAGACACACCCCTGGAACCCCAACCTGGGATATTCTATCTACTACCCAAGATCCATAAACCGGGAAATCCTGAGCACCCCATCATCTCAGGCATTGGCACCCTGACAGCAGGATTGTCTGGCTATGTAGACTCCCTCCTCAGGCCCTACGCTACCAGCACTCCCAGCTACCTTCGAGACACCACTGACTTCCTGAGGAAACTACAATCCATCGGTGATCTTCCTGATAACACCATCCTGGCCACTATGGATGTAGAAGCCCTCTACACCAACATTCCACACAAAGATGGACTACAAGCCATCAAGAACACTATCCCCAATAATGTCACAGCTAACCTGGTGGCTGAACTTTGACTTTGTCCTTACCCATAACTATTTTACATTTGGGGACAATGTATACCTTCAGATCAGAGGCACTGCTATGGGTACCCGCATGGCCCCACAGTATGCCAACATTTTTATGGCTGATTTAGAACGCTTCCTCAGCTCTCGTCCCCTAATGCCCCTACTCTACTTGCGCTACACTGATATCTTCATCATCTGGACCCATGGAAAAGAAGCCCTTGAGGAATTCCACCATGAATTCAACAATTTCCATCCCACCATCAACCTCAGCCTGGTCCAGTCCACACAAGAGATCCACTTCCTGGACACTACAGTGCTAATAAACAATGGTTACATAAACACCACCCTATACCGGAAACCTACCGACTGCTATTCCTACCTACATGTCTCCAACTTTCACTCTGACCACACCACACGATCCATCGTCTACAGCCAAGCTCTGCGATACAACCGCATTTGCTCCAACCCCTCAGAGACAAACACCTACAAGATCTCTATCAAGCATTCTTACAACTACAATACCCACCTGCGGAAGTGAAGAAACAGATTGATAGGCCTGTCCTGTAGTAGGTGACTTCTGGGAACTCTTCTGGCTCTAACAAAGAAAATAACAGAACGCCACTAGCCGTCACCTTCAGCCCCCAACTAAAACCCCTCCAACGCATTATTAAGGATCTACAACCTATCCTGAAGGATGACCCAACACTCTCACAAATCTTGGGAGACAGGCCAGTCCTTGCCTACAGACAGCCCCCCAACCTGAAGCAAATACTTGCCAACAATGACATACCACACAACAGAACCACTAACCCAGGAACCTATCCTTGCAACAAAGCCCGTTGCCAACTGTGCCCACATCTATTCAGGGGACACCATCACAGGGCCTAATATCAGCCACACTATCAGAGAAGACCTGGATTTGTGCTGGAAATGGCCCACCTTGATTTTCATACACATTGTAAGGAGAGTGATCACTTTAGATAAACTATCCCCAGCAGGAGAGTGGGGTGGGAGGAGGTATTGTTTCATGGTCTGTGTATATAATGTCTTCTGCAGTTTCCACAGTATGCAACCGATGAAGTGAGCTGTAGCTCAGGAAAGCTTATGCTCAAATAAATTTGTTAGTCTCTAAGGTGCCACAAGTACTCCTTTTCTTTTTGCGAATACAGACTAACACGGCTGTTACTCTGAAATCTGTCTTTATCCAAGATACTGAACTTTAACATCTTAAGATGAAATCACTATGCCTTCTTCCACAGACTTCTCATTAACTGGTTGCCCCATGAATTTATTAGTTTGGGCAAGCAGTGGAAAAGTTTTCTAAGATCCACTGATGCCACTACCCATACACAACAAGAGGGCTCCTGCCAGAAGCAAGAAAAGAAATATCTGTTCAGTATCACATCTCCAGTGTAGTGATTTCCATTCCAAGTCCATTGCTGAGAAGTGGACAGTGATTTTCAGCCATTTAAAGCTCAAATGTTTTATGGGTTAGAGCCCTTAGGAAGCCACCTGATGTGCTGAGATACCATTGAGTCCACCTGTTCTGCCAGCATGAGCCCCCTTGCTGAGCCAGGCTCTTAAAACCTCCTCTAACACACACACAGAGGCAGGGACACACCCAGCTGCAGATCAGCTCTGGGAAGACTCAGCTTAAGGGACTTGCTCCAGCACTCAGATGTCCACCTCCCTGGGAGTGCAGACCCAAAGATATATTAAATTTGTCCCCTTCCTTCAATGTGGAGAGATGTGCACACTTCTTGCCCCCTCAGTTAGAAATTACAGAAACTAGATTTAATAAATTTTAATTATAAAAAGGCAGATTTTAAGAGGTAAAAGGGGTAAAACATAGAACAAAGCAGATTAATAAGCAAATGAAATCAAACATGCAACCTAAGCTAGTTTCACCAAAGAAATTGGTTACGAATAGTATCACTCACCCTAGATACTGTTGCAGGCAAGTTGCAAAGCTTCTGTGGTTCAGATTTCCAGTTATATTGCTTTTCAGACTAGACCCTGTCTCAGTCTGGACTCCGCCCTTGCCAACCCTGTCTCAGTCTTTCCTCTTGGGCAGACAGGCCATGGAGAGGAAGAGTCCTGTTTGCCTTCCTCCTTAAACAGGATTTACATAAGACAGGAATCCTGTTTCCCAAACTTGACCTTTCCCTTCCAGTGGAAAGTTACAAGAAATCCCCAGTAATGTTTAGTATCAGGTGACAAGACTACCTGACTCTGTAGTATCATAGCTGCCATGAGGCCAAGGCAGTATGGAGTGTCCACAGGAAGGACAAGCCTTTTCACAGTCCATGTCCAAGCTATCAGCCCTGTCTGGCTTTTCCATTGTTGTACCTGAAGTGTTAGCAGTGGGTGTCACCCAAACTAGCATAGTTGAAATACAGACACATAGTTAATCTTCCTAACTTCAGATACAGAAATGATACAGGCATACAAATTGGATAATCACATTCAGTAAATCAGAACATTTCCAATGATATCTTACAAGACCCATCTTGCATAAAGTACATCTTAGTTATGTCATTCATATCATATGCATATTTTTATAAAGAATATGGAATGACATGTTACAATGTTATCCACAAAAGAAAAGAATTTTGCCTTTCAGAAACCAGCCAGTTTTATGTTCACAATGTGTAGGTGATACATATTTAGAAGGTATGAGTAAAAATCTGAAATTAAGTGTAAAAATAGCTGTGGACTACGTGGGATTTTGTGTGTAATTCTGAATGAGTCAAATGAGGAAACAACAGACTGTTCTCTATGAAATATAATTGGTCATTAAATTCATGAATTTTTGTGAAATTGCTGCTTTGATGCTTAAAAATAATAATGGAATATCTTATCTCCTGAAATTTCTCAATGACCTTTGCTCAGTTTGGGCCATGTCAAATACAAAGAGGCTTATATGACAATGCAGTACACACAGACAATTAGTACACAGCTGAATATGAAAGCACTCCAACAAAAAATTTTTCTCTGGATACTGCTGTACAATTTTGAACAGAGACTAAAGTTCTCTGAGGATCTCATCACAGTACAGATGCTCAAGACAAGCCATTCATGTTGTACTCCTTTTCTGGTGATGGGAATTTTATGGCTTTGACCAAAACAGGATCAGAAGAGTTCTGTGCAATTGGTCAGTCAGCAGGGAATCCAGATACTACCCAAATTTGCCTTAGCCATTCACAACCCCTATACTAATGATTTAGCTTACAAAAATGGCTCTTTATAAGCAAAATAGGCTGACATACATACATCCTATCACGCCAGTCAAGGTTACTGAATGCCTTGATATTTTTCTGTCTCTGAAGTAATGACACTGCCATGGAACTGGCATGGTCATTTCTATGTATTATAAAAACCTTTAGATTCTTTATTACCTTGTTTGCTTTAAATTGATCTTTATAGATACCATGTTTGTACTATCCTTTGGTGAGACCACTGCATCGCCATCTTTGAAAGTAAAAAAAAAAAAAAATGAATCAGCTATGGCTCTCCTAAAGGAAATAATAGGTCATAAAACCAGACCCCTAGAAATGATCCTAGTGCAGCCTTGCAAGAAGGCTGGTATCAGTCAAGATGCTAACCAGTTACAGCCAAATCCTGTGCCATTTAGCTCACAGTGGGAGCTATGCTGGGCTGAATATCTTCATAGGTACAATGCTACATTTGTAATCATAGAAACAATGTGCTTGGATCCTTGAAGTTCACTTCAGAGTCTTTGGAAAGTTGGACCTTTATCTTTGTATATGGCTCTTAAAGAATTTAGTATATGACAAATAAGGGAACATTAATTCATAGCCCTAATGGAACTAAAAACAGTACAGTATGAAGAGCTTAAACCCCCTATTATTAAGTCTGGGGGTAATTTATTTTATATATCCCGTGTGTGTGTGTGTGTGTATATATATACACACACACACACATACACACACACACACACACACACACACGCCCACCCACCCACCTACCTACCTTCCTTTCTGGGAAGAATGTCAAGTGACAAATCCGAAAAATAAAAAAACAGGAAACATTTTACTGAAGAAAGTGCCCTGAGAGACAGCGGAGATAGGAATGACATTTGCCTTGAATGTAGAATAAAGCGTGAACACATTAGATAAAATTTTCCAACCTTCTATAAATAAAGACTGTAGTCCACAGCAATCAAAAGTTAACATTTAAAAAAAAAAGCAATAAGTAAGCTGGACCTACAAGCTACTCACTTATCCTAAGATCAAGATTCCTCAAGATCTATATCACAAATAGAACACAGCCTGGTTTGTCCAAGTGAACTTGTACTACCATGTGGCACACAAGGCTGTATGCCAGTGACCAGAGAGAACTGTAAAAGAAGTCCTTGGCATCTCATGTAAAGGAAGCACATGTAGATTAAACATGTAGTATGTGTTTTGCCTTTGTAGATTATAATAATCATAGAAAATCAGGGTTGGAAGGGACCTCAGGAGGTCATCTAGTCCAACCCTCTGCTCAAAGCAGGACCAATTCCCAGTTAAATCATCCCAGCCAGGGCTTTGTCAAGCCTGACCTTAAAAACCTCTAAGGAAGGAGATTCCACCACCTCCCTAGGTAACGCATTCCAGTGTTTCACCACCCTCCTAGTGAAAAAGTTTTTCAGTCTACCTATGTGAAATCAAATATTTTAATATTAACCGTATAAAAATGCTTCTGTTGAAATGTCATATGCCTTGAACAGTCTTCAACAGTCACAAGATTTCTGAATAAAGTTCTGGCGAAATCCCAAGTTTCCATTAGGATTGCTCTAATCAAGCTGATCAGCATCCTGGTGTTTGACCTCCCTCTGAGGAAAGAGGAAATGATCCACTTCCTAACAATGGGCAAAACATTGGTCTAAAATGTCAAAGAACATCAGATGATCCATGGGGACTAAAAAACCATTTCAAACTTTGTATTACATGACAATTGTTTATCAGGAAGTTAGTGCTGTAAGTCAGAGTATGGCACCTTTGTGTGTTATGTAAGCACTAAATGATTCTTGGTTTTGCATGAAGTGTAAACACAAAAGATGAAAACAGAAGCTATGCTGCATGCATGTTTACCACTGGAAGTAGGATTAACCTGAATTTCAGGATTGTATACAAAATGGGCTACACAGAGAGGGCAGGGTCATTTTTTAGTCATTTCCATTTCTGAGGGCACAGCTGTATTCCTGTATGGGTATAATACTGTAGAAGTACAATTCATTTGCTGGGAGGAAGAACACAGGGTTTTTAAATAGTGCCAATTGTGCTCAACTTGTCTTCAGAAAATATTCTGCAGAAATGCATGCTGGGTTTAACTCAGGCCCATCTTATATATTACAGCACCACAGATTTATCGGTTTTTAGGAAAGTGCAATCTAGAGAGATTTAGGTCTGTCAGAAACTGTTTCCTGAGGAGACAGTTCCTCACAGCCCTTATTGTGTCAGAGGGAAACTCCCCTACAGCTCTCCCATAAAATACCAAAAAGGGCCTTAACTCATGTCCTAGCTATAGCAGCATTGAGGTTGTGTGTGCTCCCATACCACAAGTCCAGTCACCATATGGGAGATTCCAGTACTTGATCAAATCTAGTCTACTCTTTGCAAATACAGTGTCAGCTGGACAGAGAAGCAAACAGGACAGATGATTTTAAGCAACTCTATTGTTTTGAAATACAATACCTATCCTGCATGACACCACTATCCTGAGTTCGCATAAGTGAATTATTTTGGTGTGCATGGAGAGCACATTAAAACTGGGTTGAGGATATACAGTATAGAGCGACATTTAAATTGTTTCCACAGAAACGGGTTGAGAAGATATTCAAATACCGTCCATGTCAAATTACGGTGGTGCTGTGGCATGATTTCTACTCTATGAAGTTAGTATGCATCTCTGATTCGTTAGAATACATCTAACCCAATGAAAGGATTGAAAGGATTAGGAGTATTTACTGGTATAATCTGGTATAAAATGACATTGCATTGCAGTTCAAGCTCTGCAGTGCATCAGAGGTAGGAATAAAACAGGCAAACAGTGCTAAGAATAGCACATTTAACTCTTTGCAGGCAATCAAAACACATGACAAAAAGAAACTTAAGTAAGCCAGGGCATAGCTAGGATGGGATTGATCCCTGTCTGCAGGCCTGTACCCAGACTCTGAATGCTTGGGGCAGGGAAAGCATTCACAGACTGCCTCAAACATGCAGTCACAGCATGTGTGTGATTTCAGAGTAACAGCCGTGTTAGTCTGTATTCGCAAAAAGAAAAGGAGTACTTGTGGCACCTTAGAGACTAACCAATTTATCTGAGCATAAGCTTTCATGTAGCTCACGAAAGCTTATGCTCAGATAAATTGGTTAGTCTCTAAGGTGCCACAAGTACTCCTTTTCTTTTAGCATGTGTGTGAAGTATCCACAAGCAAAGTACATTACATGGCTTCCCATTAAGTCAAAGTGTTGATGCGGACTGTCAGAACCCTTTATAAATACACACCTTCTGTTTTCTATCATTGAAGTGCCTGGTGATTTTATGTTTCCTTGTGTGTCAACTGCAAACCTGGGATTTTCTAATGCTACTCTTCCCCTCAATCCATAGAAGATTTTGGCACACACTATAACAGAAAAGGAGTACTTGTGGCACCTTAGAGACTAACAAATTTGAGTGGAAAATACAGTGGGGAGATTTTATATACACCGAGAACATGAAACAATGGGTGTTACCATACACACTGTAACAAGAGTGATCAGGTAAGGTGAGCTATTTCCAGCAGGAGAGAAAAAAACTCTTTTGTAGTAATAATCAAGGTGGGACATTTCCAGCAGTTAACAAGAATGTGTGAGGAACAGTAGGGAGGGAGAAAAACATGGGGAAATAGAATACCCCTGCTTGGTGTTCTAGGGGTGTGTCATTACACAAAGTAAAACTGCTACCCAAGATTCATAAATCTGGAAATCCTGGACGCCCCATCATCTCAGGCATTGGCACCCTGACAGCAGGATTGTCTGGCTATGTAGACTCCCTTCTCAGGCCCTACGCTACCAGCACTCCCAGCTATCTTTGAGACACCACTGACTTCCTGAAGAAACTACAATCCATTGGTGATCTTCCTGAAAACACCATCCTAGCCACTATGGATGTAGAAGCCCTCTACACCAACATTCCACACAAAGATGGACTACAAGCCATCAGGAACAGTATCCCTGTCATAAATATAAAGGGAAGGGTAAACCCCTTTGAAATCCCTCCTGGCCAGGGGAAAGCTCCTCTCACCTGTAAAGGGTTAAGAAGCTAAAGGTAACCTCGCTGGCACCTGACCAAAATGACCAATGAGGAGACAAGATACTTTCAAAAGCTGGGAGGAGGGAGAGAAACAAAGGGTCTGTGTCTGTCTGTAGTCTGTCTGTATGCTGCGCTTGCCAGGGACAGAACAGGAATGGAGTCTTAGAACTTTTAGTAAGTAATCTAGCTAGGTATGTGTTAGATTATGATTTCTTTAAATGGCTGAGAAAAGAATTGTGCTGAATAGAATAACTATTTCTGTCTGTGTATCTTTTTTGTAACTTAAGGTTTTGCCTAGAGGGGTTCTCTATGTTTTTGAATCTAATTACCCTGTAAGATATATACCATCCTGATTTTACAGGGGGGATTTCTTTATTTCTATTTACTTCTATTTTTTATTAAAAGTCTTCTTGTAAAACACTGAATGCTTTTTCATTGTTCTCAGATCCAAGGGTTTGGGTTTGTGGTCACCTATGCAAATTGGTGAGGCTTTTTATCCAACATTTCCCAGGAAAGGGGGGGTGCAAGTGTTGGGAGGATTGTTCATTGTTCTTAAGATCCAAGGGTCTGGGTCTGTAGTCACCTAGGCAAATTGGTGAGGCTTTTTACCAAACCTTGTCCAGGAAGTGGGGTGCAAGGTTTTGGGAAGTATTTTGGGGGGAAGGACGCGTCCAAACAGCTCTTCCCCAGTAACCAGTATTAGTTTGGTGGTGGTAGCGGCCAGTCTAAGGATAACGGGGGTAATATTTTGTACCTTGGGGAAGTTTTGACCTAAGCTGGTAAAGATAAGCTTAGGAGGTTTTTCATGCAGGTCCCCACATCTGTACCCTAGAGTTCAGAGTGGGGGAGGAACCTTGACATGGTGGCACAGTGGTGGGATTAACCTGAAATCATTTTGAGATCCAGTTGAGATTTTTTGAACTAGAAATACAGATTTTAAAAAGGAATTTTTAGGAAGTCCAGAAGGCAGCTTTGAAACTGAAAGCAGCTTGGTTTCTCTCTGCTTTGTGGCCAAGCAGAGACAAAAGGGGATTATCTTGTGAATTGCAGGTTTTCTTTGCCTGGAGGCAGGGTACTTAACTCCTGCAGGGAAATTCACAGTCTTCCAACCCAGAGGTTTTTTTTTTTTCTTTTCTTCCTAAAAGTAAATAGGGGGTGTGTGCTCTACCCATTTGCCTGGAGACAAAAGTGGCAGGGTTTTTTTTAGGATTTTGATTTTTTTTTTGTTTTACAAGGAGCACAGGTTTGAAAAGAAATTTTTTTTCTTCTTTGGGCTGGGTAAGCAGGTTTCCAAGTAGTTGGAGGTTTTTTGCTTTAATTTGGGCCCAGAGCAGAGACAAAGGAATTGTCTTTTTCTGTAGGCTGACAATCACTATCAGAGAATAGGTATTCTATTCCAGCACAGCAAAATTTTACAGCCAAGTTTTGTTTGTTTATTTCTAAACCTCGGGTGTAAAGTTAGTTAAAAACAGAGAGGTTAGAATGGCCAAATCCTCAGCTCGACTACAGCTGGAATTAGCCAAATTTCAGGCTGAGGAAAAACAAAGGGAACATGAAAGACAGATAGAACTCATGCGGCTGAAGAAGGAGGAGAAGGAAAAAGAGAGGAAGCATGTGGAGGAGGAGAAGGAAAAAGAGAGGAAGCATGTGGAGGAGATGGAGAGGATAAAGGCCCAGCAGAATATACCAACAAACCCTAGCAATCCTTCTCCAGGTACCCCTTCCCATCCCAGAAAGTTCCCCACCTACAAGGCAGGTGATGATACTGAGGCCTTCTTAGAAAACTTCGAAAGGGCCTGCCTTGGGTACAACATCTCTACTGACCAATACATGGTAGAGCTGAGGCCGCAGCTCAGTGGACCCTTAGCTGAGGTGGCAGCTGAAATGCCTAAAGAACACATGAACAAGTATGAACTGTTTAAATCCAAGGCGAGAGTCAGAATGGGGATAACACCCGAGCAGTCTCGTCGGAGGTTCAGAGCCCTAAGGTGGAAACCAGACATGTCATTTACCCGACATGCCTACCACATTGTAAAACATTGGGATGCCTGGATATCAGGAGCAAGTGTTGAATCTCCAGTAAATTTGCCCTTCCTAATGCAAATGGAACAATTCTTAGAGGGTGTTCCTGAGGAAATAGAAAGATACATCCTAGATGGGAAACCCAAAACTGTAATTGAGGCAGGAGAGATTGGAGCCAGATGGGTGGAGGTGGCAGAGAAGAAGAAAACTGGTCGCAGTTGGAGCGGAGACCAGAAGGGACCACCCCAGACCACACCCTATTACCGGGGGCCGCCCAAAGCCCCACCTACCTCCCAAAGAACCCTCCAGACCCCTTATCGTCCCACCACCCCGTTCTCCAGCAACCCTCCTCGCCCCGGTGACCCGTCAGCTGGACGATGTTTTAAATGTAACGAGCTGGGGCATGTAAAGGCCAACTGCCCCAAGAACCCCAACAGATTACAGTTCATTGCACCGGAATCACACCAGAGGTCCACAGGCCCAGATACCTCCCAGATACCCTTGGAGCGGAGGGAAACTGTGAGTGTGGGTGGGAAGAAGGTCACCGCGTGGAGGGACACCGGAGCACAAGTGTCAGCTATCCATGCTTCCTTAGTGGACCCCAATTTAATCAACCCAGAGATCCAAGTGACGATTCAACCCTTCAAGTCCAACTCTTTCAATTTGCCTACAGCCAAGTTGCCTGTCCAGTACAAGGGCTGGTCAGGAATGTGGACTTTTGCAGTCTATGATGATTATCCCATCCCCATGCTGTTGGGGGAAGACTTGGCCAATCATGTGAAGCAGGCCAAGAGGGTGGGAATGGTCACCCGCAACCAGGCTAAACAAGCCGTGAGGCCTAGCTCTGTTCCGGAAACTTCTATCAGGACCCAGTCAGAGGTGATGGACCTGGACCCCAGGCCAATGTCTGCAACAGCAGTAGTGGATCCAGTCCCAGAGACCCAGACGGAACCAGTCCCAGAACCGGAACCAGCCGAACAACCAACACCAGACCCCGTGTCAGCACTGAATCCAGTACTTGCAACCTCAACACCAGAGGGCCCCACCGAACCTGAACTGGCAGCAGCCGATAACCCTACACAAGAGGCTCAGCCGGAGCCTGAATCCCAACATAGTGCACCAGCGGAGAGCGGTTCACAGTCAACAGAAATAGCTCCATCCCCTATATCGCTTCCAGAGGGACCAAGCCTAGGTCCACAATCCCATGAGGAACTGATGTCTCCAGCATCAAGGGAACAGTTCCAGACCGAACAGGAAGCAGATGAAAGCCTCCAGAGAGCGTGGACGGCGGCACGGAGCAACCCACCGCCTCTCAGCTCTTCTAATCGATCCAGGTTTGTTGTAGAAAGAGGACTTTTATACAAGGAAACTCTTTCTGGGGGACACCAGGAAGACTGGCATCCTCAGAGACAGTTGGTAGTTCCAACTAAATACCGGGCCAAGCTCTTGAGCTTAGCCCATGATCACCCTAGTGGCCATGCTGGGGTGAACAGGACCAAAGACCGTTTGGGGGGGTCATTCCACTGGGAGGGAATGGGCAAGGATGTTTCTACCTATGTCCAGTCTTGTGAGGTGTGCCAAAGAGTGGGAAAACCCCAAGACCAGGTCAAAGCTCCTCTCCAGCCACTCCCCATCATTGAAGTTCCATTTCAGCGAGTAGCTGTGGATATTCTGGGTCCTTTTCCGAAAAAGACACCCAGAGGAAAGCAGTACATACTGACTTTCATGGATTTTGCCACCCGATGGCCGGAAGCAGTAGCTCTAAGCAACACCAGGGCTAAAAGTGTGTGCCAGGCACTAGCAGACATTTTTGCCAGGGTAGGTTGGCCCTCCGACATCCTCACAGATGCAGGGACTAATTTCCTGGCAGGAACTATGAAAAACCTTTGGGAAGCTCATGGGGTAAATCACTTGGTTGCCACTCCTTACCATCATCAAACAAATGGCATGGTGGAGAAGTTTAATGGAACTTTGGGGGCCATGATACGTAAATTCGTAAATGAGCACTCCAATGATTGGGACCTAGTATTGCAGCAGTTGCTCTTTGCCTACAGAGCTGTACCACATCCCAGTTTAGGGTTTTCCCCATTTGAACTTGTATATGGCCGTGAGGTTAAGGGGCCATTGCAGTTGGTGAAGCAGCAATGGGAGGGATTTACACCTTCTCCAGGAACTAACATTCTGGACTTTGTAACCAACCTACAAAACACCCTCCGAACCTCTTTAGCCCTTGCTAGAGAAAACTTACAGGATGCTCAAAAAGAGCAAAAAGCCTGGTATGATAAACATGCCAGAGAGCGTTCCTTCAAAGTAGGAGACCAGGTCATGGTCTTAAAGGCGCTCCAGGCCCATAAAATGGAAGCATCGTGGGAAGGGCCATTCGTGGTCCAGGAGCGCCTGGGAGCTGTTAATTATCTCATAGCATTCCCCACCTCCAACCGAAAGCCTAAGGTGTACCATATTAATTCTCTAAAGCCCTTTTATTCCAGAGAATTAAAGGTTTGTCAGTTTACAGCCCAGGGAGGAGACGACACTGAGTGGCCTGAAGGTGTTTACTACGAAGGGAAATGTGCTGGTGGTGTGGAAGAGGTGAACCTCTCCATGACCCTTGGGCGTATGCAGCGACAGCAGATCCAGGAGCTGTGCACTAGCTACGCGCCAACGTTCTCAGCCACCCCAGGACTGACTGAACGGGCATACCACTCCATTGACACAGGTAATGCTCACCCAATTAGGGTTCAACCTTACCAGGTGTCTCCTCAAGCTAAAACTGCTATAGAACGGGAGATTCAGGATATGTTACAGATGGGTGTAATCCGCCCCTCTGAAAGTGCATGGGCATCTCCAGTGGTTCTAGTTCCCAAACCAGATGGGGAAATACGTTTTTGCGTGGACTACCGTAAGCTAAATGCTGTAACTCGCCCAGACAACTATCCAATGCCACGCACTGATGAACTATTAGAGAAACTGGGACGGGCCCAGTTCATCTCTACCTTGGACTTAACCAAGGGGTACTGGCAGGTACCGCTAGATGAATCTGCCAAGGAAAGGTCAGCCTTCATCACACATCTCGGGCTGTATGAATTTAATGTACTCCCTTTCGGGCTGCGAAATGCACCCGCCACTTTCCAAAGACTTGTAGATGGTCTCCTAGCGGGATTAGGAGAATATGCAGTCGCCTACCTTGACGATGTGGCCATATTTTCGGATTCCTGGGCAGACCACCTGGAACATCTACAAAAAGTCCTTGAGCGCATAAGGGAGGCAGGACTAACTGTTAAGGCTAAGAAGTGTCAAATAGGCCTAAACAGAGTGACTTACCTTGGACACCAGGTGGGTCAAGGAACTATCAGCCCCCTACAGGCCAAAGTGGATGCTATCCAAAAGTGGCCTGTCCCAAAGTCAAAGAAACAGGTTCAATCCTTCTTAGGCTTGGCCGGTTATTACAGATGATTTGTACCGCACTACAGCCAAATCGCTGCCCCACTGACAGACCTAACCAAAAAGAAACAGCCAAATGCTGTTCAGTGGACCGGAAAGTGTCAGAAGGCCTTTAACAAGCTTAAAGCGACACTCATGTCTGACCCTGTACTAAGGGCCCCAGACTTTGACAAACCGTTCCTAGTAACCACAGATGCATCCGAGCGTGGTGTGGGAGCAGTTTTAATGCAGAAAGGACCTGATCAAGAATTCCACCCTGTAGTGTTTCTCAGCAAAAAACTGTCTGAGAGGGAAAGCAACTGGTCAGTCACTGAAAAAGAATGTTATGCCATTATCTACGCTCTGGAAAAGCTACGCCCATATGTTTGGGGATAGCGTTTCCACCTGCAAACCGACCATGCTGCACTAAAGTGGCTTCACACTGTCAAAGAAACTAACAAAAAACTTCTTCGGTGGAGTTTAGCTCTCCAAGATTTTGATTTCGACATCCAACACATCTCAGGAGCTTCTAACAAAGTGGCTGATGCACTCTCCCGTGAAAGTTTCCCAGAATCAACTGGTTAAAATCGTCCTTGAGATGTGGAAAATATTGTTAGTCTTTATGTACTTGGTAGTATATTTAGAGATGCATGTGTCTTATTAACTCTGTTTTCCTAGAGCTCCAGGAAGAAATCCCAGCCAGTGTTTCACCCTAGCTGAGATTTGGGGGGCGTGTCAAATATAAAGGGAAGGGTAAACCCCTTTGAAATCCCTCCTGGCCAGGGGAAAGCTCCTCTCACCTGTAAAGGGTTAAGAAGCTAAAGGTAACCTCGCTGGCACCTGACCAAAATGACCAATGAGGAGACAAGATACTTTCAAAAGCTGGGAGGAGGGAGAGAAACAAAGGGTCTGTGTCTGTCTGTAGTCGTCTTGGCCGGGGACAGAACAGGAATGGAGTCTTAGAACTTTTAGTAAGTAATCTAGCTAGGTATGTGTTAGATTATGATTTCTTTAAATGGCTGAGAAAAGAATTGTGCTGAATAGAATAACTATTTCTGTCTGTGTATCTTTTTTGTAACTTAAGGTTTTGCCTAGAGGGGTTCTCTATGTTTTTGAATCTAATTACCCTGTAAGATATATACCATCCTGATTTTACAGGGAGGATTTCTTTATTTCTATTTACTTCTATTTTTTATTAAAAGTCTTCTTGTAAAACACTGAATGCTTTTTCATTGTTCTCAGATCCAAGGGTTTGGGTTTGTGGTCACCTATGCAAATTGGTGAGGCTTTTTATCCAACATTTCCCAGGAAAGGGGGGGTGCAAGTGTTGGGAGGATTGTTCATTGTTCTTAAGATCCAAGGGTCTGGGTCTGTAGTCACCTAGGCAAATTGGTGAGGCTTTTTACCAAACCTTGTCCAGGAAGTGGGGTGCAAGGTTTTGGGAAGTATTTTGGGGGGAAGGACGCGTCCAAACAGCTCTTCCCCAGTAACCAGTATTAGTTTGGTGGTGGTAGCGGCCAGTCTAAGGATAACGGGGGTAATATTTTGTACCTTGGGGAAGTTTTGACCTAAGCTGGTAAAGATAAGCTTAGGAGGTTTTTCATGCAGGTCCCCACATCTGTACCCTAGAGTTCAGAGTGGGGGAGGAACCTTGACAAAGATGGACTACAAGCCATCAGGAACAGTATCCCCAATAATGTCACGGCAAACCTGGTGGCTGAACTTTGTCCTCACCCATAACTATTTCACGTTTGGGGACAATGTATACCTTCAAATCAGCGGCACTGCTATGGGTACCCGCATGGCCCCACAGTATGCCAACATTTTTATGGCTGATTTAGAACAATGCTTCTTCAGCTCTCGTCCCCTGATGCCCCTACTCTACTTGCACTACATTGATGACATCTTCATCATCTGGACCCATGGAAAAGAAGCCCTTGAGGAATTCCACCATGATTTCAACAATTTCCATCCCACCATCAACCTCAGCCTGGACCAGTCCACACAAGAGATCCACTTCCTGGATACTACACTGCTAATAAGTGATGGTCACATAAACACCACCCTATACCGGAAACCTACTGTGATACAGCATGGCCAGAGGGCAGCAGGAGAGTGTTAGAAGGGAGTCTTATTCCCTGTAGAGGGAAGAAAGTTTGCTATAGATTCATTAAAGCATCTGAAGCCAGTCACCGGATAAAAATCCCCCTGCTTCAATCAGACAAGGGAAGGAGTAGAAGCAGAGTGGATTGGTGTTGGAGCAGAGAGCAGTTTGGAGGGAAGCAGAGGAGAGTTTAGAGATGTGCTGCAGTGAGCTAAGAAGACCAAGACTCCAGGTAAAGGGACACCTGGTTTGTGCAGAGGGAGGGCAGGAAGCCCCACAAGCTGAAGGGCAGGAGAGGGAAGTAGCCCAGGGGAAGGAACCGCTAGTTCAAGCAGTTTACCGCTATCCCTAGGGCCCGTGGGCTGGGACCCGGAGTAGAGGGTGGGTCTGGGTCCCTCCCTCCCCACTTCCCTCCTCTAGGGCACTAGTGGGGCAGTTAATACCCCAATTCAGGGGCGAGAAATGGTGCCCTGAACCCTCCCCAAGAAAAGAAAGCGCGAGACCCATCAAAGTAGTGCCGGAAATTTGCCACACTACTGACCGCTATACTTACCTACATGTCTCCAGCTTTCATCCAGACCACACCACACGATCCATTGTAGAGCTTGGCTGTAGATGATACAACCGCATTTTCTCCCACCCCTCAGACAGAGAAACACCTACAAGATCTCTATCAAGTGTTCTTACAACTACAATATCCACCTACTGAAGTGAAGAAACAGATTGACAGAGCCAGAAGAGTACCCAGATGTTACCTATTACAGGACAGGCCCAACAAAGAAAATAACAGAATGCCACTAGCCATCACCTTCAGCCCCCAACTAAAGCCTCTCCAGCACATCATCAAGGATCTACAACCTATCCTGAAGGATGACCCATCACTCTCACAGAACTTGGGAGACAGGCCAGTCCTTGCTTACAGACAGCCCCCCAACCTGAAGCAAATACTTACCAGCAACCGCACACCACACAACAGAACCGCTAACCCAAGAACCTATCCTTGCAACAAAGCCCGTTGCCAACTGTGCCCGCATATCTATTCGGGGACACCATCACAGGGCCTAATCACATCAGCCACACTATCAGAGGCTCGTTCACCTGCACATCTACCAATGTGATATGCCATCATGTGCCAGCAATTCCCCTCTGCCATGTACATTGGTCAAACTGGACAGTCTCTATGTAAAAGAATAAATGGACACAAATCAGACGTCAAGAATTATAACATTCAAAAACCAGTTGGAGAACAGTTCAATCTCTTTGGTCACTCGATTACAGACCTAAAAGTGGCACTTCAACAAAAAAAACTTCAAAAACAGACTCCAGCGAGAGACTGCTGAATTGGAATTAATTTGCAAACTGAACACCATTACATTAGGCTTGAATAAAGACTGGGAGTGGATGGGTCCTTACACAGAGTAAAACTATTTCCCCATGTTTATTTCTCCCCCCCCCCCACACACACACACTGTTCCTCACACGTTCTTGTCAATTGCTGGAAATGGCCCACCTTGATTATCACTACAAAAGGTTTTTTTTCTCTCCTGCTGGTAATAGCTCACCTTACCTGATCACTCTTGTTACAGTGTGTATGGTAACACCCATTGTTTCATGTTCTCTGTGTATATAAATCTCCCCACTGTATTTTCCACTTTGCACGCATCTGATGAAGTGAGCTGTAGCTCATGAAAACTTATGCTCAAATAAAATTGTTAGTTTCTAAGATGCCACAAGTACTCCTTTTCTTTTTGTGGATACAGACTAACATGGCTGCTATTCTGAAAACTATAACTAACAGTTTGCTCCTAAATGTTTAGCAAGTTGAGACGTATATTCCTTTCTTTTTAAAGGCTACAGCTATACCCCATCTCTCCAACCTGTCTAGTAATGTTTGAAAAATAAATGTAGCTGTCAACTGAATGCTTTAATGCTCCATCATTTGACTGTCTGGCCCAAAGGAAGGGAGGAAAGCAGTGAGGAGGACACATGGATTTTATCTGGAATATTTTCTCTGCACCTGACAGAGCTTATGATAGAAGGGTCAGGGGAAGGGAAGGACACAGACATGGCAGACAAACTATACTGGCATGTAACATGCCTTTTCATTCAAATAATTGGAATTCATTAATCCCCTCACTTACAGTGCGAATTCTTTGGGAAAGGGAACCTGTTTTTTCATATGCTCTGAGAGATACCTAGCACACCTGGGGGCGGGGGGGACATGTGTGAAAAAATAAAAATACTAGAACTCCTGGCTTAGTTTCTCCCATGAAAACTTATTCCTAAAGCCCTGTTCTGCCAATCCCACCCCTAAGCACTTGATGTGCTGCATCCACATGATGTACTTCAAAAGGACGTATACTAAGAAAAACCCTAATTTACAGTTGGTTTAAATAAGTTTGAGGAGGGTCCAACCCACAAGTACTGGAGGGAAGGAAGGTTATTACACTCATAGGGCAATCTTGTTGGAAGGATCTTTTAGGGGAGAAGTGTTTGATGCCTTAGAGAAGTTAGAGGGATGGGCAAGAGAGAGATTTTAATATGGTGCATGCTCCATACCTTAGGACCCATGATGGCAGAGACACAGACACCATTAAAAATCAGATGTTTCCAACAAGTACCACAGTGGTATGAAAACCCATGAAAGTGGTATTTCCTCATATCTACAATTTAAAAAAAAAGGTATCTTAAATAGTGACTTTGCAATACTGAAAACTGCAAGTTATGACAACCCCTGTAAAGCTCATGGAGAAAGGGAACAGAAACCAGCATTGTGCCATGTTATTGGAGAAACTATGCATGAACGAGTCTTTTATACGGATTTTAAATGCAGAAATTGTGGGAAATTTGACTCTAATGATAAGCAGACTTTCACTATTTATACCATACTTCACTGTGCATTAAAGGAGCAGACAGCTTCTCTTTACTAAATTCATTTCTGCTCTTTAGAAGCCGCAGTAATATTTCTAGATTTCACTGTTCTGTACAAATTGAAAGTGAAAGACTAAGCAATAAAAGACCCAACAATGGTTACCAAAGAAAGTTGTTTGAAAGGTCAGCACAGCTCCACTCTGCGGAGTAGTAGCAATTCATTATCTTGACTCAAGGTATGCTGGTTATTTTGTTTGTAGTGGATTTTTTTTCATATACATGGAAAGCTGCATTTGTTTTGCCCTAGTTTCATTATTATAAATTATTACGTTTGAATCAGTTTCTGACCTAGTTCTTAAGGAACTGGAGGTTTCCAAGCTGGAATTCAGAGATGCTAACTTCTTCTCAGTGACAGCAACTATTCTGAGACACACGTTCAGATTAATGTGATTGGAGAAGAGTCTTAGCAGGCATGCAGCTACAACCCTGATGCTTACTCACTGACATCAGTGGCAAACTCCAATAGGGCAGAATTGTCCCTTCACAAAGGGTCCAATTTCCTAGCAATGTTTGCCAATCACTTAATTGCAGTGATATAGACTGTAGTATTTCAGACCAGGTAGGAACAATACAGGCTAGGCTTCTTGCTGGAACAAGGATCAGAACAGTTCCTATGATAAAACAGTCTATTTTATTGTTTGCTTTTTCTGTTTTCAGAGCCATAATTATTGAGGTATAACCAATTTTGGGGGTAAATGAACTGCAGAAAAAAATCAACAGACTGGCTTGTTCAGAACCCCAATTCCTGGCATCCAACAAGGTCAGTTTCCACATAATCAGTTATGATACCCCGTAGATAGGGCAGATGGGTAACTGGCCATTGTGACAGGGTCAGGCCAGATGGCTACAGGAGAGTGATAGAAGACAGATATATAAGCCCCAGGTTAAGCAGGTCCCTTTTCCTTGGGTTAGGTAACAGGGGCAGTTCCAGAACAATCAGAAACTTGCTGAAACCAATTAAGGCAGACAGGCTAATTAGGACGCCAGGAGCCAGTTAAGAAGCTGCTAGAATCAATTAAGACAGCCAGGCTAATCAGGGCACCTGGTTTAAAAAGGACCTCATTTTAGTCAGTGGGGGATGCGCAAGGAGCTGAGAGTGAGAGGATGTGCTACTGGAGGACTGAGGAGTACAAACGCTATCTGGCATCAGGAGGAAGGTCCTGTGTTGAGGATTCAGAAGGTGTTGGGAGGAGGCGATGGGGAAGTTGTCCAGGGAGTTGTAGCTATCACACAGGTATTACACAAAACACTGTGGACAGCTGTGATCCACAGGGCCCTGGGCTGGAACCCGGAGTAGAGGGCGGGCCCAGATTCCTCCCATTCCCCTTCCCCCATTGGATATAATAGGAGCTGACCTGGACTGTGGGTCCCACCAGAGGGGAAGGTCTCTGGCCTGTTCCCTGACCCACTAGGTGGACCAGCAGAGACTGCGGGGATTGTTCTCCTTCCTTTTCCCCATGCTGGCCAGTGATGAGGTTAGCTGAGTGAACGGCAGGTTTGAGCCACTAGCAAAAGTGGCCAAACTGAGGGCTGCCGTGAATCTCTGAGGCAAGCAAATCTGCCAATAAGAGCAGGACCCACCAAGGCAGAGGAGGAACTTTTTCACACCATTTAGAGTCCATTTCCATTATATGAATTTTCCTGCTCTATAAATAACTGAGTAGGGACACCTGCTTCTTGGTAACACTATAGAAAGTTCTATTTTATTTTCATCCCATTTACAATGGATGAGAATGAAACAGAATAAAACAACAGCACTTTCCTCTTGCCAAGATGATGTGTATTCTTCTATTGCAGTCTTAGTGTGATTAGCCAACACCTGACATACTTGAATGAAAAACCTACTCTCCTCCTGAATTAAACACTCTCTAGAGGAATTCATCTTTCATTGCCTTTAGCATGGTGGTGCTGTTTGATGTATACAGCAGATTCTCTTTCTGGGACTACCAATAAAAAAAAATCACTACTAAGTTGTTACTTAAAGTGCGAAGTATGCATGAGTTTTCTCAATAAGGTCCTTGACTGTGTTTTAAATCTTTTTTTTTTAAAGCAGATTGATGCCGCTAAAGGGCCCAGTGCTGAACATCTTGGATACCGAAGTAGTTTACCTACAAAAGTGTTAAAGCAGAGTAGCTGTGGTGGATTCTTCCTTACCTTCTCAATAGTAACTTAGAGGAACAAACTTCATGGATGAGAGGATAAGGCTCCATGCTCAGGTATTTCTGATGGGCCTGCCAACAAGAGACCATTGCAACAGTAACAATGAGGAGTCTGGTGGCACCTTAAAGACAAAGACTTATTTCGGCATAAGCTTTTGTGGGCATCTAAAAAGTAGGTTTTTTACCCATGAAAGCTTATGCCCAAATAAATCTGTTAGTCTTTAAGGTGCCACCAGACTCCTCTTTGCTCTTGTGGATACAGACTAACACTACTACCTCTCAGACACATTGCAAAAGTGACTTGTGAGGTGGACAGAAGGCAATCCAGTAGTGACTGTCTCTGTACAGTCTTATCTCCCAATCAGTTGTATTAGACTTCAGCCTTTCATCGCTATGCTTTTCTGTTTTGCCTTGGTATTCACTCTCATTTACTGTAAAATATATGAATTTAAAAGAAAAAAAGCAGAGGCCTTTGAACAGCGACCCCCAAAAAGACATTTTTGCTACTCTAAGTGCCAAGAAGATGAAAGAAGAAACTTTCAGCTACTTAGTTCCACAGAGCTGTATTATCCAGAAACAGAACCCAAGAGGAAGGTAAGCAAAACATAGAAGTGGGGGACTACATAAGGTAGTACCATCTATTGCTCAATGGGAAAAAAGTGACACCACCTGGTAGGAGCCCTTCCCATCATTCTCTTCTCTTCCTCTCCCCTGCTACCCTCTCTTTCTTTCACATCTGTCTGGTTCTGAAATAGCCTTCCTTGCTTCCAGCTCAGCAGCCAGCCCTCCTCGAATGGATCCCCTACTGACTCCTGACTTCATTCCTTCTAGTATTTCCTCCATGAAGCTCACCTGAATGCTGAAGTAACTCCTCTTCTAAAAATAGTCCTCCCTCAATTTCTTTCCTCTTCAAGTTTGACCTGTATCCCATATGGCCCCAAACACCACAAGTACCTAGAATCCTCATGCTGTCTTCACTCCTGCAGCTTTAGTTCCATCATACATCACTTAAGTCTTACTTTCCACTCCTTCCCTCCATTTAATTTCTCACTAAGGTCACTAACATTACTATTGACTAATCAAATGGGTCTTCACCATTCCATTCTGCACCACCAATTGCTCCCACCCCCATCCTCCCTAATCTTGTCACACTCTACTTTTCTGGTTCTCCACATTTGATAACTCACAGCTAGAGTTCTGTCAGTATCTCATGCTTTCTCCACTTCTATTCCCCACATACTGGTTCTACTGGAATAAGAGTTACAGGAAAGCCAACAGCATAACACAAAATAATCATCCCCCAAGTTTCCTGCATTCACAGCAGCCAAATCACATTCAATTCTAAGTGCTTTTTCCTCTCTACATTTGTTTTATCATGCCATTAATTCCCCCTATTATCCCACCCATGCTTGGTGTTCTCTACTTCTGCTACTTATGCACATATCAACTCCTCCTGGGTAGGAGCCCACTCTTATTTTCTATCTATGAAGGTTATATATAGAATTAATTGACCCAAGCAGAAACTTTTAGACTTCACAAGTTTGCTTTTCCACTCAATCATGTATCATAGGAAGCTGCCTTCAAACAATTCTGCAAAATGAGGTCACCTCTGACGTTGGCTGGGCCTTCAATTCAAATTACATGCAAAATTAAACATGCAACTAACCACCCCCACCCCCCAACCCAAGTTTAAAACTAATTAGAATACATTCAGTCAACACATTCCACTTTTGCACTGGACATTCTGATACTTGGCCTGATTTCCTGCTTAATTTCACGTGAGGAAAAAAAGCTAATTGCCTCCAAACCAACTTGTTGCATCTTCACCCATTACATGAAGAGTCACAAACTGGCATCTCCATCTCCACTGTAAATCAAATAGTTTTACTCGTTCCCCTCATTCATTAATTACAATGTAGTAAATGTCAAAGCTGTAATCTTCAAAATGTAGTGGTACAAAGGTCTTGGTTACGGCACTTCTGTGATACAACACTGTTTCAGGTGTCCACGATCTAGACTGAAACTACTGAATTAGTAATTAGACACACTGAGTAATAAGAGGAAAGCAGCTGTGTATCAAATATAAAAATGAGCTGTTTTAATTAGCACTTATTTTGTCATTACCAGTTATACAAAGAATTTTCAAATAATGATTTTGAACTGTGCCTGGATAATGGATACATTTATTTTTAATGGTTTCTTTAGCATTTTTAAATCCATTTGATGCATGTTTTCCAGCATGCAAACACTTTCTTCTTGGGTTCAGAGTTGAGTAAGCAATGTTTTAAGATAAAAGGGAAAGATTCTGACCTCCTTTGCATGTTGGCATTCACAGTAGCTTTGGTGCATGACTCACATCATGGATCAGACACTTGTTTAATTTACTCTGCTTTCTCAAGATACTAAAGGTCAAATAATCCTGTTGATCCATGCCGTGAATTCCCATTAATGATGTCCTGCAATATACACAGAGTGAAGTAGAGGAAAATGCACAGGCAATAGAGTAAAGACAATCACCAGCTATTGTCCAGCAAGGGAGCTACGATTCAGTGACTCACCTGCAGAAGGCCACACCAGGGGAATTGCTCAGCCTTGCCTGGGGACTTGGCAATGTCCACCAGACATGCCTGGACTTGTGTTCTCCAAGCACATAGACTAAGGGTATAAAACAGAACACAGCGGCCCCATGGCCTTTCTCCTGCCCCCACCTATGCTGCAAGCAACAAAGACACTCAGAAGACTGAAGACACAACAGAGGAGACTGGCCCAGGTTTAAGGGAAAAACCTGTTCATTAAGGACTGCAATATCCAGTGGGGTGAGAAAAACTGCTTACTCTAGATGTTGCCCAATCTAATAGGGTTGAGAGTTTAGACTGTGTGCTTATTTTCTTTTGGTAACTGACTGATTTTTTGCCCCTTTTGTATTCAAATTTCTTTTGCTGCTTATCTTTACCCGTGAGTTTGCCTGAAGTGTATAGTAAATCTGCTCGGGTTTGCAAAGGCTGGTGTAGATACTTTCCATTGATGAAGTGGTAATAAACCAGTGTCATGATTTGGGTGGAAAGGAAAAAACACTACAGTACAAGTACAGTAGCGCTCAAAGGTTGAAGTGGTCCAGACAGATAGTGCATTTGTTGCAGCACTATTGCTATCAAAAGCTGCAAGGGTCATTTTATCTGAAGTTGCACTCACCTCATGTATTAAAATTGAATAGAGTATCTGGAGCTATCAGGGCAGGTGGCAGTGCCTGCAAGCTCCTAATAAGGTAAGAAATAGTCTATGACAGACACATGGAAAAAAAATGGTCCAAAGCTGAACCTTCAGCATGGTATGTTCACCTGCATGTAAGTATTTGATCATGTAATATGAACACAGAGTCTGAAGCATGCCAGCTGCCCACTCCTATCTCTGCCCAGAAAGGGAAACGGGCAAGAATTGAAGGGAGGACTTTAATCATAGAATCACCTCCTCCCTTTCTGAGTCTCACAGCCACATTGTAGAGACTATTTCTGTTTGTAATTCACTGGAGTACAGATGACGGCTCTTTATTCTTTCTTACGGGACATGATATGGAAATACCTGCTGATGTACATATCAAGACTGATTTTCTCACTTGTTCTATGAACAAGTCTATTTAAACTCCACCCGTCCTGTCATCCTTCGCCTCAATCTTTGTGCACAAAATTAAAGAAGATTGGTAAAGGAACTGCTTCATGTTAATTTTGAGAGAACAAGATGTGCCAAAGAATTTGGCAGACATTCAGTTTCTCATTGGCCTGCGAGCACCACAGGAATTTTAAAACTCATACCACTAATTTGGCTGACCCAATCCTCAACAGTAGCCTTCTATATAAGAATTGTTCAAACAGTAATTAATTTGACCTTTTATTAGAATAACCTATCACAAAGCAGTAGTATTTAATAGCTTTAGAAGACTACCTTGCTCCAAATTTCAGCTGGCATCTGCATTTCCCCCACCACTAAACTATTGCTAGAGGTCCTGCAGTATGTTAAATACCAGATAATTGTTCATCACCTTCAGAAATGGCCAAGAGTTTCAGAAGTGAGTAGTGATTTTGGGTGCTCTACCTGAGATGCATTAAAGAGGACTGATTTTTGAAAAAAATTGAGTGATCGGTACTTTCTGAAAACCAGATCCCTTTGTGATATCTCAGGATTGGCACCTAAAAATTGAAGCACCCAAAAATCACAAGTCATTTTGAAGATTTTGGCATGTTTCTTGCTTCTCATGAATGGGAACGAGAGGTAAGAAATGTAGATCTCAAGACAGAACTAGAGCCATTAGTAAGAGATGTGAAAGTACTTATGGACTCTCTTGCCTCCTGCAGAATGGGGGAGGGGGGAAAAAAGAGTGCTCTAGAAACATCAGAGATTGAAGGCACATGGAAAAGCTAGAGATAAAAAATTTAACTATCTGTGACTTGAGAACATGCCAAAAAAAGTCAAGGTCTACTCCTGTAGATCTTGGGCCTCTGTGCAGACATGTAGTCTCCCCCACCCCTCCACCATGTACTACTTAGAGCTCTTCCTCCCTGAGAGCTCACTCACAAGTCATGCTGTCACTGATTAATCTACCACAGCTGCCTAATAACCCCCCCCATTAAGGATGCTTCAGAACCAGCAGAATTTACTCCTCTGAAGTTTTCACTTCCTCCGCACTTGATGGATTTCCAGGCCATGTAGCTTGGCTGCTGACTGCCCCTCTAGCCCCTGCACATCACACATACCATCTGCAGTGTTCGCATGGGGGACATCTGCAAGTTGGAGAGGAAAGGAAGCATTCCACTTTGGTTCTGAGGCTCCTTTTCCCAACATTTAGGGCTCTTTGCCTTTTTCCTGAACCTCTTTCAACTGAATATAGGGTCCTATACAATTCGGAGGAGAATTAACTCTAGTTGTGTGACAGGAGCATGAGACTGCTAGTAATAAAGCTAGCATGAAAGGTTGCTAACTGGTAGTGCTCAGGATCAAGGCAGGTGTTTTATGACTGGAAGTGGTGTTGGTGGTCTAACCCTGCAGCTGAATACCTTTGTCTGAGTAACAAAATGTAGTTTCATTACCTTCATTCTCCATCTATCTATCCTCTTCCAGAACAGAAAATGTACGATATCAGGGAGGCTCAGTATCGGAGGTCTATTTCTGGCAGAGTTAGTGGCATTAGACAGAACAGCCTGTTCCATCTTCTAGTATTGCTACAGAAGGCACACGTCAGGAGTATCAGATTATGGTAATTTACAATACAGGAAAAAAATTACTTTGTTGTTGCTGAGCTGTAGGCTCACCTGGATTTTCACACAGGCCCCAACCACTTTAATCCTTTTCCAGAAAATCCAAGTTTACACTGACCTGCGCAAACATACATTACAATTCAGATGTCTGTATTCTGATTTTTTAGACCAACATTCTAGGAGATGTGGGGGTTATGTGGATCTGGGAATTATTGATGGGATAGAAAACCTTTCACTTCAGGACGGACAGCCTTAATCCAGCCTAGTTCAATAGTTAGAGTAGAATTATTTTTATTTGTAGCCTTCGAAGTGACCAATGTGAATGATTTGGTGGGTCTTCGATCTAGACCTCTGTGTATAGATGTCCACACTGCAAAAATCATCATCACAATTGGTGCCAAATGCTTCCTTGTTGGCACACTCAGTACAAAGATCTAGGATATGGAGACTAATCTGTTTCCTCACACTTCATGCCTAGAGGTGGTCTTTCCAAGTAAGGATAGAAACATGTTGAGCAGGCCAGTATAGGGGACTTTCCAGTTCTCTTGCTTGTGTTCTACTACAATATAAGTGGAAAGAGTGGGACAATATACACACATAGTAGCTTCTTATCCAATTCACCCCCTTCCTAAAGTTTGCCTTAATTCAGCTGTCTTAGACTTAAACAACAAATCCTTGACGCAATACTACATTTAGCAGTTTAACAAATGCCTTAGGGCTGAGCTAGTTATCCCAGAGCTTCTTCCTGCACAACTTCTGTTCCTTTCTCTTCCCCTAGGGGGAGACACTCACCTTTAATTTAACTGTAGCTCAAAGAAACCCAGACAGCCAAAGCAGGTTGGTTAAGTAAGCAGGGTAGCTATGAACCTCTCTATACATAGCACTCGGGTGGGATTTTCAAGAGCAACATTCAGTGAGACTCATGGTCCTAAGTCAATTAGCCTATCAGCTTATCCCCTGTGATAAGCCCTGTGATCAGTCTCCAGAGCTGAAATTCCAGCACTTCCCAGAGAACTAGGCTCATGGAGAAAATACCTAGGATTAAAAAAATTAGCAAACTTTATAATTTAATGTCAATAAATAAGTACTGAAAGAAAAATATTGCTTGGAGAGCAGTCAGTAATTATCCCTACCACAGGGGTGCTAAACTCATGTACAGAGCCTGCCGTGGCTCAGCTACAATTGATAATGATTTCAGTTCACTCAAGTTCCCAGAAAGGTTATCTGCAACCTTCCAATTAAATTGGAGAAGGTTATGTCTACAAAAAGAAATATGGCTCCGATATCCTGAGCTACATCAATAATAATTTTTAGACCTCTTCACTACCTGACAGTTACCCCACTGAGCTGAAGCCTCTCTGTACATCTTAGAGATTGACAAGAGGTATTGCAGCCTGCAATGAAAGCATAATGTGGCCTTTTCAAACTCCTCAGCAGGACATGTTTGACATTCTCACTACAGAAAGCAAGTAGTAAAATATTGCAAAGGAAAAATATTAGTAAATAAAAATAAAGGAACTGAACTAAAATGGTAACTGTTTGTACCAGATTCAAGAAAGACACAATTCAGGTCACAGAAAGGCACAATTAAATGTCATATACCTCACAAGGGGAGCTCAATACTCCAAAGCGTCATGAAAGAGATTTAAAAAACTGGAGTAATTTGGTCTAGATGTCCACAGTATTTCTCTAAATCATATTCAACAAAAAGTTTAAAGCAAATTGTTTTAACTATACAAAACATCAAAAATCTTCCTTGTGTTTGCCCCTTACCACTAGATGCAGTGAAAAGTTTACACTTGATGCCAATGAACTTGCTAATTATCACGGTTTTTAATCTCCCTTTGCTGTGCAGGGACACTAAAGAGATTATGGCAACTGAACTACCGCACTAACTGTCCTCTGCCAGCATCCTTCAAAATTTGGCTGCAGAACAGGATACCATACGTAGGGGCTACTGGCAAACCCCTCTCTCAGCTGTCAACAGAAAACAAGACACAGTTCCATACCTGTACTGCCACCAGTATGCAATTATTCAGCTTTATGTCTCCTTCATACCAGTGCCCAGAGGAAATAAAAATGGATGAAGAGCTGCTGGCTCATACTTAAATCCAAGGGAAACAAAAGTAGAGTGTGTCTGAAAAAGACCTAGGACACACTCGGGCACTTGCCATTATTCCAATATCACCAGTTAAGGAGATATGACCTCTAATGGTCAAGGTAGCATGAAACCCCAGACGTCCTGCTGCTTCATCCCTACTCCTGGACACAGATTCCAACAGTCACAAAGACGGTCTTCTACAGCCTCCAGATGGCCAGGAGGCCTCACCACTTGCCATTGTGATCTAGACCTTATTAGTCACTGTCAGGTTGGTCTAGTGCAGCTTGCTATTAAGGAATGAATAAAGCACCACACAAGCTGCAACTTGTACAGCACCCAAGGAGGCCATCTCAAGCAACAAAGCCCAATGAGAAGACACCAATCTTGGTCCCCACTGACTCCCTTGTTTACTTCCAGGTGGAATTTTATATCCTGCCTGTAATTTACATGTTCCTAAATAGGTTAGATCCCAGATACCTCTGACACCATCTATAACCCAACAAGAGAGTTGCACTCCATAGGGATGGAAAAGCCCAGGCTTAGAATGTCAGAGATCCTTTCAGCAGGATGATCCCAGCTGTGGAATTCCTTATTAGAGACCACAATCAGCTCTATTTTCAGACCAAAATGCAAGATATGTGATGCAACTTGCTCACCACAGGTGATGCCTCCTTGTGGCTGCTCTAGGGATCAGCTCTCAGCTGTCTGATGTCCTCTTTCATCTGTTACTCAAGCTTTAATCCCTCTCTCTTGTCACAACTCCAAGTGCTCCCTCTTCATGACTCAGCCCTCTGGCCAGGTCCTTATGTAGTCCCCCACTTCCAGGTTAAGGAAGTCTCTGCAGACCAGCCATCTTGTTGGCATCTCCAACACTCCTGTGCTGCTTCCCTGTGGCTGGTAGGGGAGCCCAGACCTGGTCTCTACACTAGGTTCTAGCACAAGGACCCTATAACAAATAGCCAAGGTCTGCACAGTCCTACCCCTTGATGCAGTTTCCGTAGGCTTCTTCCTACTTAGCCCTCTCAGGCTTCCTTTCTGCATAACTCCTCTGGGATTGGCCCTTATTCCAGGGCTAGTTCTCCCTCTTGGGCTTTCTGCTCTCCCTCTCACCAACCCACTCACTCAGCCTACCCCCTTCTTCCAGAAACTTCTTGACTTTATAAATTCAGCCTACTTAGGCCCACCTGGGCTTCTTGTTCAATTAGTCCTGGCTCTTCCTCCAGTTGCAGCCAGGCACCCTACTTGACCCCTCAAGCCCACATTAATCCCTTCAGGGCCTATGTAGGGTACACACCTCATCACAGTTCCCTCCCCAATCACTAACACTTCCTCTGGAAGTAACATCTTTCCCTGATTGGTTTCTGACAGGAATAGTTGTCAAGAGTAAGAAAGAAAGACAGGAATTAAAATAAAGGAAATGTGAAAAAAGATCAAATGTGGCTAACTTGAATGCTAAATTGTGCATGGTACTTAAATGCTGCAGTTACAGAAGCCTTAGAAATAGCAGAGATCAGACAGATGAATGAGTGAAACCCTTGCTTATACCCCTGATGAAACATGGTAGTTTGTTTCCAGCTACTGAGTTCCTCCTACATAGCTCCTCATCCTTAATCCTTGGGGTTCAAGTAAGCCTGAAGCTTGACTGAGAAAGCTTTGAATGGGTCTGTTCTTCCTGCCTGCCAGCTGCAGGCTATTGTTTCCTTAACTAACAGCACTGCCTGCTCCCAATCCACAAGGCAGAGCTACATAATTCCCCTAGAAGCATAGTATGCTACCTTCAGACTGTTTTTACTTGTTCTGCATTGAGGTCATTGGGCCATACCCTCTCATACTCATACTCATTTCACAGAGCTTGTACTAGGTACATGAATAAATGTACTGGGACCCTACAATAGATTTTGTTCTAACATTTCAATGTGAAAAAAACCTGGAAATTTGTTAACAATATTTTTGTAGGATCATCCTTACGTATTCCCCTCCCTCCATAGGAGGTGGTGCCCCCTTTAACAAACTTGCACCTGTTACTGTCTCAAGTGCTCAGGGTTTATTATACCCTCAAATCAAATTATATTAAGTGGTAGTATCTCCTGATTCATTTGAACAAACTGACTCATTAGTTTCTGCTTGGCAATAGAGCTGACCAAACTAACCCAGTCTTGTTAAATAGCCTACTCAGAAAGGCCAGTTTTAATTTATTTGTTTTTAATAAAAAGCTCTAGATGTGGCTTACAATCAGATTACTCAACTCATATGAATTATTCAGACCTAACAGGATTATCTTTCAACAATAGATCAGTTTAATAGCTTCTGAAATATATCAGCCATGCTGGAGCAAACTGACTGTAATATGCAACTAGATGACAACTTCACCAGAATAGTGAAATCCAGGACAGGTTGTCAGATGAGTAAGGCAATCCAAAAGTTCACTCAATTTTGGGCTAAGACTTGGGTAACTAATCCTACAAGAGCCAACAGATCCTTCAAGTGCTAATCACATTTAGCTGTGAATGCATTTGGCATTTTTAAGTGCTCACTGAAAACTTTTATAAATGTACCTACTATGGATTGTTCAAAAACTGTTCATTGACTATCCTGGAAACCATTACACCATGATGCTATTTCTGCTCCTTGACTGGAAGAATGAAACTTAGCAGGATGATGTACTCTTAGCTTGGTAGACTATCAGGATTCATAGACATTTGTAAACAGTAAGCAAACATCCTAATGACTAGGTGTACAACTCTACCAATAGCAACAAGTCAAATCAAAGCTCAAATAGATCAGAAGTGTTTCTGCTTTATTCAACTAGTTCTGAAGTCCAGTTTTGCCATGCAATTCATGTACTGCAGCTACATGTGATAATATTTAACATTTTTATATTGCTTCAGACAATAATCCTCACTACACCTTTACGGTACCAAGTTTAGCTATCCCCTTTTACAGACAGGGTATACTGAAGCAGAGAAGTTATGACCTGCCCATGACCACTGTAAATCAGCATCAGAGGCAAAACTAAAAATCTAAGTGTTCCTGGCTCCCTATTATGTCCTTAGACCAGACCTCTCCTGGACACTTCAGATTACAAAAAAAGAAGTATGAGTCTATTTTTTTAATCCAAAATTGTGTTATGTAAGTGATATGTTTGAAATGTGCAACTTACTGTGGTTGAAAAATTCCTGCCTCCAGTTCATGCAAAAGTCATTTGACAACAGGATATAATTCTGTTTTCTCTGGGTTACATTAAATCCCCAACTAGCTCACCGAGAGATATGTAATTGTTTAATCAGAATCTGTGACATTACCTATTCCTCTGTGAGATCTAAAGGAAGAAAGCAGATAGTATTTGCTTCTTGCTTTCTCCACATTTTTCAAAGTCTGCTTACTACATGTTTTTTGTTTCTTACACTACATGCCACAAAATAGGTGCAGGTATGAAATTTGAACACAATATTCCTTTAAAAGACTGATTCAGTTTGCTACACTCCAAGAATGTTTGTACTGGATTTGTGTGATAGACTGTACTCTTATGTTCACCATTTTTAGAAGACTATGATAAATGTTGTACAAAGTATGCCTCGTGAGGTATCTTTTGAAAAGTCATAAGCTACTGAACATTATTGTCCTGGTAAATTGTGTGTAGCAACAGTGTACATCAAGTTATAAGTTTTTACTGTCTGACATGGTTGAGACATGCTCCAAGTTTAGAAAAGCAGCCCACATCAGTTCCCCCAAAGACAAAAGGTTAGCCAGGTGTCAACATAATCAAGTGGACTACTACCAGGGTGAGCAGACATTCTTTGTCAGGAAGAAGGGTGTGAGTGAGAAATTTACATCTTGGCAGACAGACTTGCTGCCTGAACCCCAGCTGGAGATGATTCTCAAAGCAGAGAAATGCTATAAGAAGGAAGAACAGAGAACACAAATCACTTCCGTCCCCTCACGGCATCAACAATGTTTGAAAGACAAAGAAAGTATCATTGAACTGGAGGATGGGTTCTGGCTGGAAAGCTTTCAGCCAATAAGACTGCTGTAAACATATGGCAAAATAAATCTTTGCTTTGAATTCACTTAGCTTGATAAGTTAGGTATTAGTTTGTGTTTTACTTTTTATTTCTTTGTAGCCAATTCTGACCTTTATGCCTCATTACTTGTAATCACTTAAAATTGATCTTTCTGTAGTTAATAAACTTGTTTTATCTAAACCAGTGTGTTTGGACTGAAGTTTTTGAAACTTCCATTCAAGATAACAAGGTTTGTGCATATCATTTTCTATTAATGAAATGATGGACTTTCTATGAGCTTGTACTGCACAGAAGGAAATAGCTGGGCAGTATAATATGCACATTTCTGGGGGACAAATCTTGGACTGGGAAGTTGTTTCTGTCACTCTGAAATATTATTCAGAAGTGGCTGACTAGAAACACTCACATAATTCAGCTGCAAGTGATTTTGCATGCTGAAGGCTGTGTGTAAACAGACCAGGAGTGGTTGTTTTCACAGCAAAGCAGTGTAAAAGACACCCCAATTGAAGAGTTGACGGGACACAGCTATTCGTCAGTCCAGACTGTGCCCTGGGGAATGCCACAATTTGCATTGCAGTTTATATAACTATGGACACCATTTTCCCCAGAGAATCTGAACTATATGCTTCCCTATTTTCTTTGGGTCCATACAACCACATTTCTGCATGCAAATAAACAGCATAAAACATCTTTTCACATAAGCACCATGCAATCCATTAGAATATGTCTTCCATAGACATTAATTGGCCAACTCAGAATGTTCTGAATTTCAACTTTAGGATGCTTGTGTTCATCACCCCAGACAAATTGTACCTATCTGTTGAAGATTACAGACACATCTGTCCATGGATTAAACTTTATTAATGGGGTGGGAGAAAAACTAGAAAATATTAGAGATGCAAATCAACAATATGTCAATAGACAATATAAGATGTAGGTATGATAAATGCTACTGTATAACAAACAGATTATGATGTTAGAAATAACTAGTGGCAAACTATTATACCTATGTATCATGTAACAGCTTTTAGCATCAATCAGATGCAGCAACTAGAGGACAGTAAGATAAGAGATCATTATTGTCATTTGAGCACATCTGACTTTACATTCAGTGAAAAGCGGGGCATGCACCCATTTGAGACAAGAGGTACACACATTAGCAGAATTAAAATAGATTTTTATAATAAGGAGTCTGAAGTGTTAGGTTTCAGGGCATAAACTATCCATCAACTGCCTGGGATTAAGAAGGAGCTTCCGTTATTAGCATGTTATTTTCTAGCTGTTCACTACAGGGTTCCTTGCTCTTATCCCTGAAGCAGCTGGTACACAATACTGTTAGAGACAGTATATTGGGCTAGAGAGATCCAATATGGCAACTCTTAAGTTCCTAATGAAAGCAGTCTAGAATAACTATTAGGAATCCTTCAGCTCCCTGGAATACTTTGTATAAGCCTGGTTTTATTTTCATTCATTCCATCAAACTGCTTAGAAGGTTCCTTCTGGCACATGCAAAATAATTTGCTAAAAGTAATTTTCTTTCACAAGGCTGCCTGGTGGTCTAGAAACAACACAGTGCACTGTTGCCTCTGAAATCTATATTTGGCCTTGACTGAGGCCAGCTCTACACTACAAACTTACATCAGTATAACTACATCACTCAGGGGTCTGAAAAATCCACATCCCTGAGCGACACAGTTATACAGAGCTAATGCCTGATGTAACAGCACTAGGTCGACATAGCTACTACCTCTCGCAGAAGTGGATTAACTATGGGGATAGGAGAAGCCCTCCTCTTGGCATAGTAGTGTCTTCTCCGAAGCTCTGCAGCGGCATCGGTGCAGCTATTTGACTGTGTTTGACCCAAAGAAAGGGAGCCAAGAAGTGGGGAGGAGACATAGATTTGTTGGGAAACAGCCTCTGCACACGTGCAGCGTGCAGGCAGGGCTGGCTCTAGGCACCAGCAAAACAAGCAGGTGCTTGGGGCAGCACATTTCTAGGGCCGGCATCCCGGCGCCAGCCATGCGGCCCCGGGCTAGAAATATGCCCCCGCCGCCCCAGGTCACTTGCACTCTGCCTCCGCCTGCTCCCCTGAGCGCGCCACTGACAATCTGCTTCTCCCCGCTCCCTCCCAGGTACTGAGATGTTGCCATTGACCTAAAGTGCTGAAGAGTGCAGGGGACATATTACGGTCACACTATAAAGACTGAGAAATCATCTTGAAAGATCAGAGTGTGCGTGTGCTAAAGTACAAAAGTACAAATATTAGGTTGAAATTCTATATTTAAATATATGTAATAGCAACAAAGTGCGGAAGTCTGTATAAGGAACACCAGCAGATTTATTATAATAGCATTTGTTTAAAAGTAATTCATAGTATTCCACACAATGTTTTGTGCTATTTGTGATGCTCTCTGTGTGCACTGTATGCTTCTTTTTCTAAGAAACTGTGTGGTACTCTCTGAAGTTGATAAGGAACTATTAACAACTACTTATCGGGGTTTGATATGCTGTAGCCCTGAGGTTTAACTGTGTAATACTCTCTGAAATGTCTTGAAAAGACAGAACTCTGGTCTGTACTTCAGCAAGAGTCAAGCTGAGGTGCAGTTCGAAGGGGGGGCAGTAGAGGTATATATAATATTGTGGCCACATCCCCCGAAAACACGTTTACACAAGCCTTATCCCTAAGGAGTGTGCATAGGCCTCTGTCATATTTTTGTGCTACTGCAATTCTAATATCAATACATATCGGAAATATATTTAAATAAGTGGTCTGAGCCCTAACATTGTTATAAACCTTCATTAGGCAAGGTGACAGCACCACTGAAATCAGTTTAAGCCCTGGCAACACAGTGACTAATGCATACATAGCTTAGGTTTCTAAATTTCGTTTCACTGGGAGATGGTGCTTTGGCCAGGCCAATGGGCACACTCCCTACTCTATTCACGTGAGTGTCCACACTATCAGAGGAAGAAGGGAGTTTAGTTTAATCTGTCCCTCGGATGAGATTAAGTCAAAATTTCTCCAACAGAAAATGAGACATCACAGATTGCATTACTATAAGGAAAATGGAAAGTGATACCTAGTTCATGTATGTGGATACCACACGTTGCCTAATAGAATCAAGGAAATGTTTTTTAAAGTCTTTGCTTGAGACATAAACAACTAGGTTTACATTTACATAAACAACTAGGTTACTCTGTGCTGAGTCGTATTCATGAAACAGGGTTGAGACAAATTCATATTAATTGACAACCCCTTTTATTTTAGCTGTCACTGCAGAGGAAGCATACCTGCATGAAATCATCAAACCGTCCTTAATGTCTGAAGATGTGCTACTTCTGTTAACCCACATAAGATGTTATGGAGAGCCAGCTAGACCTCACTGTGATATGCAATGTAGACAAAGTGACTATTGAGCCTCACCCCAAATCTGTCTGAGCCACTGATTATTCTCTGAAAGCTACAGCCATTCAGCAGGATATGTAAACTTTATGAGGACATGGCACAACACATTGTTCACGGTGCCCTGCCTGCGGCCAACCCTGGGAATGATAATAAAGTATATTTAAAAACAAACAAACGGGAAGTCATGGAAGGCACAGTAGTGATGGGAGATGAATGCGTGGTGGGATGGGAGGACTGATAAACCTGACACCTTCTAAGTAGGAAGTTGCATAATACCAGCCATAGGCACTGCCTTTTATTTTTCCCCAAGGGTTCTCCACCGCTACTCGGCCCAAGGTCTCACCCCCACTCCATCCCTTCCCCCGAGGGTCCACCCTCTCTCCGCCTCTTCTCACCCCTGCTCTTCCCCCTCCCCGAGGCACCCGCCTGCCCGCCACTTGCTGCTTTCCACCCTCCCTGAAGCCCCTCCCTCACCCACCAAATAGCTGTGGCTGGTGGGTGCTGAGCATCCATTATTTTTTTCAAGGGGGTCCTCCAGCCCTGTGGCACTCACGGAGTCAGCACCTATGATACCAGCACTGAATAAAGCCTGTGGCCATAGGAGTCCTACAGGATAGCAAATGGAAGCAGCAGCGTTTACATTCCTTTGGTGCAGTGACTCCCTGAAAGGCCCTGTGGTGCTGCTGGCTCAGAGAAGAGGATGCTGCTCTATGAAAATGAAAGAACCATACACTCAGCTCTGTGAAACTGGTCATGGTAATGAAGTGGCATGATTGGAAGCAGGAGGGAGATTAGCGGGTCATTCATAACCAACGAGAAAAGAATAGTTTCAAAGACATCACTGTCAGATTCACTGTTGACTTTTTACCACGTGTCTTTAATAATTCATGAGCAATTGTAAGTATTTTGGAGAGTCCACAAAGCCACTATCAGACAACGCTTCAGCATCAGTAAGCGGAATACTGTCGAAGCATAGTGTTTTTAATGATTTATAATAATGGCCACATCCTCAGCTGGTGAAAGTCAGCATAGTTCTATTGACTTGAACAAAGCTACAACAATTTAGGCCAGTGCAAATCTGGCCCTATATGTTTTGTAGGGGCTGGAGGAAGGTAAAAAACTGACATGGCTGAGCAGTGTACATCTCACAGAGTTAGAGTTTAAGGCCGGAAGAGACCACCAGATCATCTAGTCTGACCTCCTGTATATCGCAGGCCACCAACAACACTGAGCACCTGCACAATAACCATAGCAACTGAAATAAGACCAAAGTATTACAGCCCACTGGAGACTAAACTACTAGGTGCCAGAGAGAATAGGAGGGACCAAAGTACACCAGTGTCCAAGGCAGGGAATTGATTAAGTGAGATATACCCAGATAATCCTGGTAAGTGACCCACACCCACACACTGCAAAGGAAGACAAAAAACCACAAGGTTGCTGTCAATCTGACCGGGGGAAGGGGGATTCCTTCCCCATTTATGGTGATCAATTAGACCCTGAGCATATGAGCAAGAACCAGCCAGCCACACACCTGAGAGAGAGAATGCCCAATGCCCAGTGCCATCTCCAAACACCAGCCTACCCGTCCAGTGTCCCATCTCCAGCTGTGGCCATCTCTGATGCTACAGAAGAAGGATATTAAAAAAAAAGACATCAGGGGTGTGGGTAGGCACGAATGCCTTCCTGACCCCTGCAGGTCATGGGATGAAGCCCTGAGGCAAGAGATTTTAGAAAGTATATGAAATAAACTGGAAGAAAACTTTAAGGCAGGCCAAGCCCTGCCCCTCACCATCACAAGCAACCCCATCATACAGTCCCACATCTAAATTTGTCCAGCTCTCAAAACCAATTAAGTTCTTTGCCTTCACAACTCCTGTTGGGAGGGTGTTCCAGAACCTTACTTCTTGGATGGTTAGAAACCTGCCTGAATTTGTTCATGGCCAGTTTATATCCATTTGTTCTTGTGCCAAGATTGTCCTTTATCTTAAATAGCTCTTCCCCCTCCCTGGTGTGTCTCCTTTTCCCCCAGCCCATCCCCAATGTAGTTACAGAGATCCAGCATATCATACATACATTTTGATCTTTTTAATACCACTAAAAGTTTGTCCTCAAAAACTTCTTAATGCATCAAGTTCCACAGATTAGAGTATGTTTTGTATAAAAAGTATTTTGTTTGATCAGTTTTAAATTACTGTAGTTGCCTTTCAATTTCATTGGCTGTCTCTTTGTTCTAGTATTAAGGGAGCTCCTGATTTACCTTCTCTTAACTATTCACTGTTTAAGTTCCTATAGCAAATCAATTCTTCTCTTCTTCCTCAACTATGTATTTTTAATCTCTCCTTCCAAAGAAGACTTTCCATACCTCTAATTGTGTTCATTGGCCTTTTCTAGACTCTGTTTCTGCCATATCCTTGTTGTAATAAGGTTGTCAATAATAAAAATAGTATTAAAGATCAGAGAGTACCATTGGTTTATATAATGGTATCATATCAGTATTAGTCTTCTGTTTCTTAATACAGCCTTAAATATGTGCTTTCTTTATCATTACTATGCATTGACCTTTTAAGCATTAAAGTTAAATCAATGTTTGTAAAGTCCTTGAGATCATGGGATGGAAAAAGCATTAAATAAGTACAGGTTACTACAATATTTTAAGTGCTCATTTGTGAATGATAATACTCTTTTTCCAGGCTCACACATGGATGTATTTTTAAATGATGGAACATGATGTAATGGTTCTTTCTGTGCTGCTAATTAAAATTGTTTTTCTTTAAAAAAGCAGAACAGGAGAATCCAAAAGGATTGGAAAATAGCAGCCATCTTAACAAATGAACTAACTTGTGTCATGAAATGAATGGATATTTACTGCTCTCAAGTCAGACCTTCAAGGAGAGGAAATGAAGATTGCAGTGGTTGTCAGAAAGTTAGGGTCCCAAACCTGATTAAGTGTTTAATATCTAATCTCAACCCCAAATTATTCAGAAATGCTAATGAATGGATAGAATCCAAGAGTGATAGCAGAACAGATGGAAAAGGAAGAAAAATAGAATTTTCTTTAAACTTGCTGTGTCCAGGACATAATACCTCTTACAATCGCTATCTTTTTTTTTAGAGACAGTGTCATTTCAAATTTAGTTACAAATGAGGAACAGATCATACTACTGAAATGCACATTAAAAATGAATTATAGTCTTAAAATAGGTAACGTGCAGCTTGTAATTGGTCATTTATAAATGCAAAAGTGTATGAAAATAATTGAACAAGGTGAGTGAACTAATGAGTGAGTCAAATATGAGAATAATTAAATAAGTGTAAATGGAAAACATTAAAATGAATTCCAATCACTGCATCATTAGTTATAATGAATCACCAAGTTTTGGAATACAATATGTCTTTTCTGTAGTAAATATAGACCTCAATAACTGGTGAGCCAGATAAAAGGAAATGCTATGGCTTAGCAAGATGTACCTAGTCTTTTAAAAAACAAAATTTACAAAGGAGATTGCTCAGATATATTAATACCAAAAGCATTTAATGATTAAAAGCCTTTCTTCTCCATAAAAGGGCTCAACCATGCTCAGCTGCCAAGAAAAGTCCATTTCAAATCAGTACCATAGCCCACACCGATAGAGCACCATATAAGTATGTACAACATAAGTAGGTGCTTTTGTCTATTATTTAAGCCACTTTCTGATCATTAGTTCATACTAATTTAAAGAAGTAAATTAAATAATTTCTATCCTCTACTGATATTGTACCCCTACAATTCCTCAGATTCTTAGGTCTCATCTTACCTTAAACTACACTGCAAAAACTACCAGTCAAGGCCCCAGGATTTATTATTATTTGCCACTCACCCTTCAATGTCATATTTAATAGGATTTTGCAAGTTTCCAGACTGGTGTCCTAAGTAACTGCATAAGATGCCCAAGGTCCAAAAATAAAAGACAATATGATCAAATCTTTTCTATACCATGGAGAATTGTATGCTTAACACCCTGTTTAACAGGACCTGAAAGTATTAAGAGCTTACTCCAATATAGTCTGGAGAAGAAGTTTAAAAGGCTCTCTTTGTAACAGAACAACTGAATGGAAGATCAAAGACTTCGTGTAATGGGGTTACTCGGTGGGCCGAGGAGCCTAGTGATTAGTATCCACTCAATCATGGGGCAGTGGTAGGGGAGCCTGGGCCCGCCCATTCCACCGAGCTCTGACCCAGGGTCCTACTAAGGTCAATAGCATTTGATCTCAGAGAGGGGCCCTCTGAGCTACCTTCCCTGGGTCGCTTCCTATCACTGCTTTGTTCCCTCAGCTTCTGGTCCCAGATAAGGAGAAAAGAAAAAGGGAAACAAACTGCCAACCCTAGCTGGGCTCCGCATACAGCCCTGTTCTTTCAGGGAGGTTTCTCCAGCTCATTCTGGCAGAAGCCTTCAGGGTCAGTCTGCACTCCTCCCCAGTCTTCCACTTCTGAGCTGGTTTGCTCCCTTTTCAACCCTGTCTCCAGTTGGAGAATGCACTGCATAGTTGGAGGGGCGGGGCTATCTGTGGGGTTTGTAAAGCCCATCACACCTGGCTAAAAATCTATTTGAACTAAGGAATTAAAGACAAACAAGAAGACATAGGGGGGGCATTAAACAGTTTTCAAATACATAACAGTTTGTTACAAGGAAGAGGGTGAAATATTGTTTTCGTTAACCTCTGAGGACAGGGCAAGAAGAAATAGGTTTAAATTGCAGCAAGGGAAGTTTCAGTTGGACATTAGGACAAACTTCCTAACTGTCAGAATAGTTAAGCACTGGAACAAATGGCCGAGATGGTAGATGGTACCGTTTGGGTAGATGTGTTTGTGAATGTAACTTATAATTATAACTTATAATACAAACAAGACTGTTTACTTATAAATGTGTTTGTGGTCACTGTATTCATTCTTCATGTGCTCCTAAGAGCCTCTCAATCTAAAAGAATCTTAAAGAGTAACTTTCACCCTGTTGATTTGGAAACTGTAGCAACAGGAGCTGAACCTATTGTAGGTTTACACAGAATCATTAATTCAATTCAACTGAAAATAAAGGTTACATTAGCTTTAGATGTTCTCCATAGTACCTACTGGGTATAATAAAGTAAATGAAGTCTAGAAAAAAGTTCTGAAGTATTAATATCTGAAATGTTGCCAATTTGGCAATTAATGCTTGCATTAGAATGCAATATTTTAACTTATTTGCAATGTATACAAATATCTAAAATAAGCACCTATGAATTTGTTGAATTAGACAGTTCTGTCATTCCCCCCGTCCTCCCCACCCCTGTCTCATTAACTGTGGACTTTTCAGGAAAAGCATGAGTAGCACACAAAAAAAATGGTTATAGCTGATGCTTTTGTTATTACTCTGACATTCCTCTTACATTTCTTAGCTTTAGTACAGATTAGTAAATTGGACAGTTTGTATGATACATTATTAGGATAATAAGTTGAGCAGAAAAAAACTGTTCTGGAAATGGCAATCTATGTTTGGAAAATTGCATAAATTAGGAGCAATAAAGAGAAGGCACTTCTTCAACTGAGTGATATATGCTCAGTGTCTAATTCAAGCATAACACTTGTGACATTTCTCTTTAATGACAGGACGTACTGTAAATGCAGAAAGAAAGTGGATTTAATGCTAAGTCTGGTCATTCTATCAAGATGCAAATAAAAATGAACATTTAAGCTTTTATGAAATGCTAGTGAGTATTTGGCAAAGTATTTGACTCTTACCACAAGGTCATCTATTAGCAGATACAGGACTAAAAAAATGAGCCATAAAAGTGACTCACTGTCACCACAGGAGTTCTTTACAACTGTTCAATGATCAATGAACTGTGTCCCATGCATAGTTACTCCAAATCCTAAAATGAGTTGTGCTTTAATAAAAAGGTAATAAAATATACTCTTCTTGAAAAATTGTGAAGCTGAACATTTGTTACAGAGCTCCACCTAATGTATGTATGGACTAAGGGGTTCAGGCCACTTGTAGCTTGCTGGTATATTGATTTAGAAGGGTCTTAAATATTAGTGAAACGTACTTAGAGCTAGCAATGCTACTGCTTCTTTCCCTGCCCTGAAACACATTCCTTAGACCCCCAAAAAAAGTGCTGGAAGAAGTTTTGAAAGGATTTCACACCCTTCTAACCAAACTCAGGATATCGTTTCATGTTTGATGGGGCAAACATCTTTTTAAAAAATCCTCATTTAGCATGCAGTTCCTTTAATCACTTCCTCCTTTCCCATCCCTGAGACTATAGATTTCACAGGTATAACTTCTTGACCATGTATGATTTCAGAACCACAGCACACAGAGGAATGGCTGAAGCCACTGCTTGCCAGCTAGTAACTGTAGTTGAGCAAATACTGTAGAGTCAATGAGTCAATACAGAAAAGATCTCCCATGTGTATTTATCAGCATTTTTAAATGAATTTGCTTTAACTGTATTTACTCACCTTTGTCTTTACAAATATTCAGTTGCATGAGTTTAGTCACAAGAATATTCACCAAACAAATACTGCAGAACATCAACAGAAAGAAAATGATCTTGAGTATATAATGAAAAACCCGATACTACTGTCATGCACTCAGGACAGAAACGTACCATGTGATGTGTTCAATCAAAACAACTAAGCTAGAAAATATGGGCTACAGACCAAGGATAATTCACAGAAGTGTGGCTAATCATTTTGAATAATGAATACATTTGAAAAATCCCTGTCTACAGACAATTCTTATGAGGAAAACTTTGTAGAATTTTATTCAGTGACTGATTCTTAGATCTAAATCTCTTAAACTTGCTGAACAATCTAGTAGAAAAGGACAAAAAGAAAAGGAGGACTTGTGGCACCTTAGAGACTAACCAATTTATTAGAGCATAAGCTTTCGTGAGCTACAGCTCACTTCCTCAGATGCATATCGTGGAAACTGCAGCAGGCTTTATATATACACAGAGAATATGAAACAATACCTATTCCCACCCCACTGTCCTGCTGGTAATAGCTTATCTAAAGTGATTTCCAGCACAAATCCAGGTTTTCTCACCCTCCACCCCCCCACACAAATTCACTCTCCTGCTGGTGATAGCCCATCCAAAGTGACAACTCTTTACACAATGTGCATGACAATCAAGCTGGGCTATTTCCTGCATAAATCCAGGTTCTCACATCCCCCCACCCCCATACACACAGAAACTCACTCTCCTGCTGGTAATAGCTCATCCAAACTGACCACTCTTCAAGTTAAAATCCAAGTTAAACCAGAACATCTGGGGGGGGGGTAGGAAAAAACAAGAGGAAACAGGCTACCTTGCATAATGACTTAGCCACTCCAAGTCTCTATTTAAGCCTAAATTAATAGTATCCAATTTGCAAATGAATTCCAATTCAGCAGTTTCTCGCTGGAGTCTGGATTTGAAGTTTTTTTGTTTTAAGATAGCGACCTTCATGTCTGTGATCGCGTGACCAGAGAGATTGAAGTGTTCTCCGACTGGTTTATGAATGTTACAATTCTTGACATCTGATTTGTGTCCATTTATTCTTTTACGTAGAGACTGTCCAGTTTGACCAATGTACATGGCAGAGGGGCATTGCTGGCACATGATGGCATATATCACATTGGTGGATGTGCAGGTGAACGAGCCTCTGATAGTGTGGCTGATGTTATTAGGCCCTGTTATTAGGGCCTAATAACATCAGCCACACTATCAGAGGCTCGTTCACCTGCACATCCACCAATGTGATATATGCCATCATGTGCCAGCAATGCCCCTCTGCCATGTACATTGGTCAAACTGGACAGTCTCTACGTAAAAGAATAAATGGACACAAATCAGATGTCAAGAATTGTAACATTCATAAACCAGTCGGAGAACACTTCAATCTCTCTGGTCACGCGATCACAGACATGAAAGTCGCTATCTTAAAACAAAAAAACTTCAAATCCAGACTCCAGCGAGAAACTGCTGAATTGGAATTCATTTGCAAATTGGATACTATTAATTTAGGCTTAAATAGAGACTTGGAGTGGCTAAGTCATTATGCAAGGTAGCCTGTTTCCTCTTGTTTTTTCCTACCCCCCCCCCCAGATGTTCTGGTTTAACTTGGATTTTAACTTGAAGAGTGGTCAGTTTGGATGAGCTATTACCAGCAGGAGAGTGAGTTTCTGTGTGTATGGGGGTGGGGGGATGTGAGAACCTGGATTTATGCAGGAAATAGCCCAGCTTGATTGTCATGCACATTGTGTAAAGAGTTGTCACTTTGGATGGGCTATCACCAGCAGGAGAGTGAATTTGTGTGGGGGGGTGGAGGGTGAGAAAACCTGGATTTGTGCTGGAAATCACTTTAGATAAGCTATTACCAGCAGGACAGTGGGGTGGGAATAGGTATTGTTTCATATTCTCTGTGTATATATAAAGCCTGCTGCAGTTTCCACGATATGCATCTGAGGAAGTGAGCTGTAGCTCACGAAAGCTTATGCTCTAATAAATTGGTTAGTCTCTAAGGTGCCACAAGTCCTCCTTTTCTTTTTGCAAATACAGACTAACACGGCTGCTACTCTGAAACCTATAAAAGGACAGACTTTCCTATTAGGGCTTTGAAAGTTAAATCAAGTCAGAATCAGTAACTTTGCTTGGGCCCATCATATTCCACCCAATACAACTGCAACCACAACGGTGATCCCAGGAAACTGCCATCAGCATTTCTCTAATGGGTAGACAGACAATACAAAAGAAGGTACACAGTCACACTGTCTGCACCACCATTTTGCCTTTGATATTCCAGCTGTCCTCTGCACTGTTGCCTTACCCAGCTCAGATTGACTCATCCACTTGTTAGCTGGTTCTCAGCGATTACTGTTTACCTGTTCCATTTTGCCCTGTCTTGACCGCAATTTTCCTGTTCCACCACCTATCAGAATTTGATTTGTCTTAATCTATTCTGTTACTTCATTTAAATTTAGACTATTTACTTGCTCCATCACCTGACTTACATCCTAGTTCTAATGCTTGTCTATTCTTTTCACTGTGTAATTTTACTCAACAGCCTTTTGCCCCTCATTATTTCCAAATAGACCATTCTCACCACTTCCTCTTTCATAAATACTTCTCTTATGTATAGGACTATGAACTTTGTAATGCTCACAAGTTACATAGACTTTGGTTTTGCACCTCATCTTAAATACTGCACTCTCTAGAAACACTTATGTTAATGCCCCTAATACCAAGCTGGGGAACTGGTTCAATACCAACTCAGAGAACAATGCCACATACTTCATCATTAGTGTCTAAGTAGTTAAAATACTAAAAGAAAAAAAAAACAGATGCTGAGACAATCGGCAGTTTCTCCCTCTGTTTCTCCCCATCAATAAAGTGTCTTAACCATTTATAAGTCTGACCTAGATAGTATATTAGAGACTAGCTTGTGTTAGTAAAATAAAATCTCAAAGCAATAACTCAATGATATTTTTAAAATAGAATTTCTTGGCTTTTTATCGATTATTCACATCATTTTAAAATTGCCACTATCTCAATAGCCTTCTTAATTCAACGGTCATAACACTGTGACAATTCTGTATCATGGGACAACAGTATCATGGGATATTGAAAGAAGTTGAAATGGATATGTAGGTCCAATTCCAGAATTGTCAAATCCTGTAAGTTAAGTGTTTTTGCACAGTTCATATCTTAACTGGTATACATATGTGAATACTTACATGTGTTAACCTTTGTTCTATATCGAATGTGGTTGAATCTTTAGTCATCTTTAAAAGGCTGAGTTCTAATCAGTAAAAGCAGAAAGCCTTGCAATATTGAATGGATTTCTCACATGATGGCTGCTATGCAGTGGTGACTTGCTTAAGGGATTAGAATTCAAAACTTCTTGATTTCTGGTCTCGTGGACGGTGTTCAACCCTTAGCCAATGCACCTCCAAGATTTATTCTACGCTGGTATCTCATGGTAAAGAAAGAAATGTTAATGTTCAATTTAAATTATTTTAATTGATTATAATAAGTTTGGGCCTTAACACAGGTTGCCGATTTCAAATTGATTTTAAAAGCCACCCTTTGTTCAATTAATTTAAATCCACTTTTAATTTTTTTAAACGATCTATTTTTATTCACCCTGTATGACGCCATTTTGAAAACCATTTTTAAAATAATTTTATAATTGTACTATATGTTTACTGCTCAGTATACTTTGGAGTGGGTGGAACATGACGTGCTTTACAGATGTTTCTATTAGGTTGCACTTAAACGTCTCATTCATGATCACAGCCCCATTGTGCTAGGTACTGTACAAAGAAATAGGAAAACATGCTTCCTATCCCAAAGAGCTTGCTCCTACAATGACACTTTTTCTGCATTGTTTCATTCTCGGATTCAAAGAGAAGCATTCTGAATATTGCAACACTAATTTTATACACACCGTTGAGAGTTAGCTAAGAGGGGATATAAAGTTGCCACCCCTGCTTATGGATTTTCCAACACTATATGTAACTAATGCCTTGTTTCCTATGTAAAGATAACAATATTTTCAATTTGATATTTCCTATTAAGTCAGTCAGAAAGCAGAATACACTAGTAATATTGAATACTTTCTCAAATTATTTTATTGCATAGAATATACTATAAATTACCACGCTGATGCTTGGTTGTATTTTCCTCTAGATTTATCTCTGGGATCTTTAAGTAGTAGACAAATTTGGTCTATATTCCTGATACGCTGTTGAAAGCATTTCTTATGCTACAAAGGTTGGTTTCATTTTCATATTAAATTCTTCAATTTATCAACTTCTAAATATAATAGGATGCCCTCTCCTCAGGCAAGATATACATTTTTAATAAAATACAATTAAAAACTGAACCCTATTCCAGCAGACATCAAAAGTGTGCCATATATCTTCAGAAGCATCATTTTCATTTGTATTTGGTGTTTCTGTTCAATGCATCATTTTTCTTACATTTATAACGATGATGAGTTTATAGCTCATTGATTTTGTAGCAACAGACTTTCTTTATTTGGCTCTCCTGGAGGGCGAGGACATTGATGCTGGTGGTCTTCAGCATTTTCTCCATGTAGTCACATTTGGACCGTGAGACATGTACAACATTCAATTGGCAGATATTTACCTCAGGTCCAATCTGCCTACTACGTTGGCCCTGAAAAGGTAGGCTTATTGTGTTGCTCTTTTGACTGGGTGGTCGACAGTCAACTTTTGGTTGCCAGGCTGATGAAGTTAGTCATGGTTTCCTAGTTAACAGGGTGAGCTATGTGAAGGTCATCATCTTCCACCTGTTTTCAGGAAGTAGGCTAAGGCTCTCCTCACATCCAATGTATGCAATATTGCGTCAGATCTGGATGTGTGAGGTTTCAGAAAAAATATTGGTAAGTGTACTGGTTGATTGAGACAGAATTCTGTGATTGGTTTGGGAAGGAGTTTAAGATGTGTCCTCATTAATACTTTATCAGGATAGAATACTGTATGCAGTGGGTCAGCCATAAGGGCTTGAATCTCCCCTACTCTTCTGGGTGAAGTTATAACTATCAAAAATTACATATTCATTGAGATTGTGATGGGATCTTTACCTCACACATTTCCTGAAAGGGTTAAGGTGGCCCAGGAAGGACCCTTACAGTTGCACCTGATGGGAGGCCCAAGGAATTACAAACACTAATTGCTGGGGGAGGAGCTAATATCAGTTTATAAAGGGCTTGTAGTAGCGGGAAGCTGCAGGAAGACAGTCTGGGAAGTGGTACAAGACTCATGGAGGTGCCATCTGGACACCTGGTCTGGTGAGACTGATACCCCAAAAGGGGAGACCATGTAGTGACCCTAGCCAGAGGGCTAGGTCATGAAGAGGGAACACTGTGAATTACAGGAAGAAAGACCACCACAGTGATGGAATGATTGATGGCAGGGGGAGCTATATGGCAAGAAAGCAACTACACCATGACTAGCCAGGAGGAGGTGCTCTTGCAGTGAGTGGAAGCCCATTACAGAGGTGTAGCAGGGAAGAGGACGCCATGAACTTGAAGGGTGATCTCATAAAGGCTCCAAGCGCTAGAGTCAACTATCACAGAGGAAAAATTAGTTCTTTGATAGCCAGAAATACTTTAATTAGGCCTTTTGAGAACCTTATAACTGATGGGGTGGGCAAAGAGCATATGGGCAAAGAGCACTATACTGAGACACTGCTAAGCACACCTTGACAGAGCTGAGGGGCAGGTTCTTCATCCTGAATTCTAGTAAGAATCCGTAGTATTGAAGCATGATAAATGGAATCAATTCTTTCTGTTGGCACCAATGAGAGAGTCTCCTCCATTTTGACAGGTAAATTTATCTTGTTGATTCTTTTCTATGAGCACTTCCGTAACTGGGGAGGAGCAAGCCTGCTCTACGAATGACATCCATCCAGCCTCTAGTGCACTGAGGTGCAGGGACACCAGTTTCAGGTGTAGCATAAGTCCCTGGTTCTGAGACAGCCGATCTGGAAGCAGAGGAAGCAGAGGATCCTAGGGGCTCTTACACTTGCAAAAATCTTTTTATCTGAGTTAACTCTGCTCATTTGGTAACAAAAGAACAAGCCCACATGTGCTCTATATAAATATCACTGTGCATAGAAGCCCACTGTGATTTCCCAGGCAGCCTATATCACTTTATTGACACAATATAAGCCCAATATCCCTGAGTTTTGGAGGGATAATGTAGAGAAGGATAAATCAAATAACTTAGGTTGATTTTATGGCACCATTCAACTTGAAGGACCTCTAAGCATTTCAACTATGTCTACATAAACTAGTGTAAGCAGAGTCAGAATGAGCTCTACCCTGACAATGCAGCATTGTTTCCCTCCTTTATTAAAAGACTTTTGCTACACTCAGACTCTGTGCTTGCGAGAGGGGAAGTATTGCCTCTTAGAGGCACCCAGGGGAGAGGTATGTAATTGTCTCAGGTCACTGTGTGGGGGCTCAAGCCGGTTTTGCACTGTGTTATTGAAATGGAACCCCTAGATACTGAACCCAGCCCTTGTTGCTGCCAACTCTGATGGGCAGAAGGGTTACACTACAAATGAAATGCACCCACTCTGGAGTGCAGTGCAACAATCAAGTGCCTCTGACAGATCACACCAGAGGGGAAAGGGAAGAAAATGTGTATAAGGACTCTGGGGTGAGCTCATACTACTTAATTAGGGGTAGCAAGAGCAGTGTGCAGTGCTTCAAAGAAGTCTTTATATACTATCTAAGAAATGTTAGAAAAGTTAGAATTGCTTTGTTAGATTAAAAAGTCCTAATCAGATCAGGATGCTTGTACTCTGAAACAATTAAGTCATTTTTCTTTATATAGCCCTAACTGTGCACTCAACTACTCTCAGTAAAGTGATCCTTGATGTCAAGGGAAAGAATAAAATCTGGGGAATGGGAGCTTATGTGAATAAACAATTAATTAAAATGAAGAATTTCTAGATTTGGCTTAGAGTACATGTATATAGGCCAAATTTTGAGAGATACTGAACAGCTAATTAAATGGAAGTTGCAGGTACTCAGAAAAGTCTCCAGATTGGGCTGAATGTGTATACAGTCTATGCCTTCCAATATTAGTTACTGAGGGAAGGATTGTTACAACACAAATGTTTATAGCCATGAGAAAGGTCTCACTCTACCTAGAGGGCAGCAAGCTAGTCTCCTCTGGCAGAGTTGCCTACAACACTATGTATCTTTACTATAAACCCAGTACCAGTTTTGGGTACTGCTATTAAGCCACGTTATCACTAGCTGTGAATAGGATGTTGAAATTGTTCTTGTGTATCAACTATATGCAAATAAAAGCTTTAATTCTGCTCCTTGTGTGTCTCCATTAATATGGCCTTGCAATATCGTTACGTTTTTGTCAAATACAACTAGCAACTCTGCTAACACTTTACATATTGATGTGCAACCATCTCACAGACTTTAAGGCCAGAAGGGACCATCATGATCATCTAGTCTGACCTCCAGCATATCGCAGGTCAAAGAACCTCACCTACTCCTGTAATATACCTATAACCTCTGGCTGAGTTACTGAAGTCCTCAAATCAGACTTCATCTAAATTGAAGGACGAGGTTTTTTTTGTTTTTAAGCTCTTCAGGGTAGGGATTATGCTCAGATCCACTACGGTGTTTAGGGAGGGTCCCAGCGCTCAAGGGTCCCACCTAAGCCCAAATGTCTACACATCAATTTTCAGCCCTGCAGCCCAAGCCCTGCAAGCCTGAGGCATCTGACCCATGCCAGCAGCGACCCTTTTATCCCTGCGTAGATGTACCCTCAGAGGCACTCCCTTACACACCTTTTATAACAAAGCCTTTCCATCCCAAGCATGGATAGTGTACTCCAAAAAGACCAGAGGGTATTTCAAAGCCAGCTGACATATCATGTTGCTAACACTTCCTGAAGCTTGTTCAATTCGAGTGAGAAAAGCAGATTGATCCTTGTTTTCCCATCTGACCTCCCAGGCCAATACAGCATTTAGGCTATTTGCAATTAACTAGTAGTAGTTCTAGGCAAGGTATGTGAGGGTCGGGGAAAGAGTTATTTAATGAGACAAAGCACTATATTTTAGTAGCTCATTGTATTATTCAAGTGGTATAGAGCTTTTAAAGCTTACTTTCTTGCCTTGAAAAGTAAGGAGCTGAACCAAACAGATGTTTTCTTATCAAGAATTCATACTGTACTAGAGTTAGACATTCTAAATTAGCACAGTTCATTACCGTTTCAAGGACAATGAACAGACATTTTAAAAAAGATATTTCAAAGACTTCCTGACTATTAAAGCAAGACTGAGTTCCCAAAAAACTCTTCCATATATAAACAGATCTAGGCAAAAATTACAAACACCTGTACACAAAAACTGCTCCCTCCAGTGTCCTCATGACTTCAAGAGCCTTTCAGATTTGGTTACTATCCTTTTAGGATCCCAGGACCCTATTTCACTCCACTCCTCCTACTCCATTCTTCTCTTCCTGTTCAATGGATGATGGGTGAGAGCTGCAGGCTTGAGAAGGTAGAGAAAGTAGAGTTTTGGCCCACCTGTCAAGTGACACCCCCCACCCCAGCAGGTGTTGAGTTGCTTAGCTCCAGCTCCCCTCCTCAGAGTCCAAAGAGGGAGAATTAGTTCTTCTGGACTGCAGCCTATTGTTCTAAGGTGGATCCAATTTAAAAGGAAGACCATGAAGACTGAGGACTCCTGATGGCTTTCCCCATTTTAGCCCCTCTGCTAGGAGTAAGGAATTTTTTTTTAACACCTCACTGTCCCAGCCCAAGGTGGAAGCTACAGTGCAAAAGAGAAGGGTACAGTGCAGGTTACAATCAAAATGGTATTCACAAAACAGAATGGAGTTTGCAGATTGATATAGATTTATACTAATCTATCATATCATGTTCATAGGTTTTTTTAGACCAGACAGGATAAGCCATTTTCATTGTACTGAAGTTTGGGCTAGTAGAATGTTATTTTCTCCCCTCTGGTTGATCCTCTTACTCTCCACCTTAAGGACTTGAAGATTATTTTCTTCAGTTCTCTACTGCTTGACAGCATAGAGAAATAGCAATTTTTTCTTAGATTTTTAAAGTATTTTATTTAGCCATGGGGGTATTTTTCCTTGATTACTCTTTTGGTCCATGACTGACAAGGGTTACCATATTTCAGGTCCCAAGAAAAAGGACACTGTGGGGGAGAGGGAGCTGGGGTGCAGTGTCACTCCCTATCATGGTGGCAGGGTGGCTGACACAAGCCCAGGATGCAGCGACAGCCATCGGTCAGCATCTTCCTGTGGGATTGCCTCCCTAGGGCTGGGAGCTGGGGTCTGGGTGTGGCTGCAGGGGAATGGACCAATCAGGGGATGCAGAGAAGAGACCAAATAGGGAGCCTGGCGCAACTGGGGCTGTTTCTGAGCTACAGCATCTGCTCTGCAAAACTCCAGGACATTTCTGTTATTTGAAAAACCCGCCAGGACAGAGGATGAAGGCTCAAAAAAGAGGCAGTGTCCTGGAAAACCAGGACAAATGGTAACCCTATAAATAGACTGACACTGGAGCAATGTACCACTGAAAACCTCTTTTTAGGGACAGGGTTTTTAAAAATACAGTCTTAAACCAGATTGACTATTATTTGTAACATCGTTTTAAATGGTCTTTACTGATCAGAACAATATAAATGAATCAATTTTTGTACTGCCCCATCCCCCACAACAATATTATTTATTTAAATTGAGTATTCTTGATTTCAGCATCAAAGCTGGGATATATTGGTTACCAATTCATTCATACATTCATTCAGATGAACCTTTGTTTTAACGTTATTCGGTGTGCTAATTGCTTTCACCAGTGCTGAGTTGGAAAGTTCACTCCTTTAGTCTTTTTGCCTTCAAGCCTTAGACAATTTTATTAGTTTATACTTCAGTGTTAACAACTTCTTTAGCCCCCAAAATGCTCTCTTAGCCCATTTTTCAGTATTGGAGAGAATACTTTAGTTTATGATTTTACTTTCTGTGGAGTAGCATTTATTTTAAGCTGTGCTTCTTTAATGCATATTTAATCCCTGTTTAACAAACCGTTTAAAGAAAAATACTATATTGGGGCAATGCAGCAACTGCACCACATGATGGAGCCATGAGAGAGATCCTAGTTATCTGCATCTATTCTAACAGCAGAAAAGATCTTACATACAATAATTAGTCTATACAGTCTGAGAAATAAAGTACATATGGAGCACAAGGAATTGGACACTACACATGCAGTAGATGTGTAGCTGAGCTATAATCTCCCTATCTTACTTTTAACTGATTTAAGTACTTGTATCAAAGAGCAGTCCATCTGAATTTACTATTTAAAATACATATTTTTAAAATTCCACTTTATGGCTATAAAATCTGACAACTCTACAGCTTCGATAATGGCTCAATATTTTATTTAAATATACTTAAAATCTGAGGGAGACAGGGAGCGTTCCTCATTATCTAACTAATAAAAAGGGGGCTTATTATTTTAAATTAACTATGTGGCTGAGTACAATTTCTAGAATAACACTGTCAGATTTAGACTCAGTTTACTAACTGTTCTGGAACCTAGAAAAATTGCAAGCCTAACTTAAAAAGATTGAAACCATACTCCACCTATATAAGAACAACACTGAATACATTTTGTTTATTATTTTTGGAAGGCCTCTGTTAGTCATTACAACTAGATGAGCAACAAGTGTGAATGGAAGAAACAGCAAACTATGGATTCAGTGCTTAGTGATTCTTGTGAAAGATGGCAATAGGCTTTCACCTTTTTGAAAAGAAAGCAGTCTAGAACTTCCATAATTTACCTTCTAGGGTATCCTGCTTTTTCCAAACTGTTCATACATATTGTTTGTAGTATCACCAACCAAAAAATGTTGATAAGTTTTAAAATCTCCTGATTTTTAAAATAAAGTAATATATTTGCAATTTTAAACCATTAGGGTTCATGACTTCAAGCTTTTCTCCACAACCATAAGAACGACAAACTTACCTTTTTGTGTTTAATTTTTTATCGATTTTTCATAAAGAAGCAGACTCTGAAAAGTACAAAAAGGTAAATATCTGACAGCTTGTATATCTTTTCAAGTACTGTATGCTTCATGGGATCTCTCCAATAGAATTATGAAATTAGGTGATTTACAGCTTGTAAAAGCTGCAAGACCAGGCAATGCTACATAGCCATAACATGTTAGAGTGGGGATAACTGTATTGAAATAATAGAAGACATACGTGAATAGGGAAAAGAAAGTAGGGGATGGGGGGAATGGAGGGGGAAATAGAGGAGGTGTTAGGTGAAATTGAGGTCTGGTATTCTTTGAGACATCAACACTTTTTATCCAAAAGTATCTAGAAAGAGGGTAGAGAGGAATTATACAAATTTGAAGAAAGTTGAAATTACTTTTTAAAAATGAAAGCCAACATTCTCACAACCACCACTCCAAGAGCTGTTTCAGAAAAATATCAAATATCATGATGTTGTGGAAAAAATTATCACGCGTTGTGTTTGGATCACAACAGCCTGAGGTCCACTTTATTACAAGCATGCAGGGGACCCCCAGCCCCCTGAAAAGGAATACAAAAGCTTATATAGCTTAAAACCACAATCAATTATACACACTTCCTTATTAGCATTTTCCTTATGAGGAATACATCAAAACAAGCTTTTTCCTGTTATTCACAGTTTGTTCTTTTGCGGTTAACGCTCTCCTAACACTAGCAGTCACAGCTATATTTCATAAGACTTACTATTACAAATTGTTCTGCTTAAACTTTCCATTCTCTCTCTTCTGCTACCCCTTGTACACAGTTATTTTAATCAAAGTTATCTTGGTCAAAGTTTGGGCCTACTCAGTTTTCCCTTACAATGATAAAATCATGAGTTGGCAATAATGAATGATTTTAGCCAGAAATGTTTGCTATCCTATTCCATCTGTACTTCATCTACATGCAGAAATCCTGATTTATAGAAATAAATGCTTAAAATTTCCCAAGGCTAATGAAATCTGAATTGACTAAACACTCAATTAGTTATCATATTAATTAACTAAATATTTTTTCTGTACACAAGAAAAATTGCTTCCAATTGGTCCTGAAACCCCTCTTATCAATGTCAGGGAAATTACACCAGAAGAAATAAGAATTTGTTGTTAAACAAGAAAATTTGATCCATCTATACCAAATTATCATTACAAGATGGGAGCCAAAAAATCCAGCTTTATTTTAGTTGGTTAACTTACTGGTCTTGTCTTCACTAGGAAAAAAAGGTGTGTTCTTAACTCACTTGAGCTAAGAACACATTTGGATTTTTGAAAAAAGTGTAGCCATAGCCACAGTGAGTAGGTCTACACAGCCAAGAAAAACCCGCAGCTGGCCCGTGCCAGCTGATCTGGGCTCGGGCTGTGGGGCTGTTTCATTGCTGTGTTGACTTTGGTCCTAGAGCCTGCACTCTAGCCCAAGCCCGGAACTCTACACAGCAAAGAAACAGCCCACAAGACTAAATCAGCTGGCATGGGCCAGCTGCTGGATTTTCTTTGCTGTGTAGACATAGCCAGTGACAATTAAGACAACCTATGGCATGATTAGGTAACAGGGTATGGGAATGCTGAGGCAACACTATGTTTCAACCTTATTACACTCCCCTCATCTCAGCTGACCTCTTTGCTGCAGCACAGACTAGAGCTCTGTCTTTTCTGGAAGCATTGCACAGAGGGCAGCCTCTGGGCTACTGAATATATAACCCTGAATGAAGGTGTTAATATTTCCCAATCAGCTTGGAACAGAGAACTCCTTATAGTTTTAGTCTACAAAGATTTAATGCACACAAGAAATATAGTAAAAGTATAAAACATTATAAACTATGCTGCGATTTTTTCACAGAGGTTGCGGAAGTCACGGATTCTGTGACTTTCCATGACCTCCATGACTTCTGCAGCAGCTAGTGTGGCTGACTTCAGGGCCACCTGAGCAGCTGGCCTCGGGACTGCCCGAGCAGCGTCTGGTGTGTCTGGTCCCGCAGATCGCAGAGAAGTGGTTCTGGGGGCAGCCCTGAGGAGTGCCTGGGCAGCAGTCCTCGGGGGGGCCATGGGGAGCATCTGAGCAGCGATCCCAGGGGCCAGCCGCACCAGCCGCTGCTTGGGCAGCCACAGGCAGCTGGCTCCGGGGACCGTTGGAACAGTGGCCAGTGTGGGGAACACTCAAACAGTGGTCCTGGGGGTGCTCTGGGGACCATCCAAGCAGAAGCAGTCCCGGGGCAGCTGGAGCAGCAGTTTGAGGTGCCCAGAGGCCACCTGGAGAGCGGTCCCAGGGAAAAGTGGCCAGGAGGAAGTTGTAGTAATAGGATTTTATGTTTATATTTTATATAATTTAGAATGAAGAATAAAGAATAATAATTATGTACATGTATTAAATGTATTGGTGTATGATTTGATTATATCCTGCCAGCCACCCTTTTTGAATAACAGAAAGGAATGGCCTAATGGGCCATTGGTACAGATACATCAGCCATCACAGTGTCTGTGCTGATTTCAAGGCAGTGACAGACCTTTGAGGGTCACCAATGTGTTGTAGGTTTAGCATTTTAAAATAAGTAAAAGAATGCCATGATTGTTTTCTTTTGCATTGCAACTTGATGTTCCTGTTCAAAATGTTCTGTGTAAATTAATTTTGTTTTGTGTGTGAATGAGGAATGTGTGTGTTAAGAGAGAAGTGTGAAGGCCATTGCTGAACAGATGGTCTAGGGAGGAACCAGAGACAGACACAAGGGCACCAGGAGGCTGCAACACACCCCTATTGAAATGTCAGAGGAGGGCAGATTGATGACTCCAAAGATGAGACAGGCACCTATCAATGGGGACAAGATAGCTATGATCAAAACCAGCATGGGATAACTCCCCAAGGAAGTAGATAAAGGATGAGAAGGATAATTTAAGAAAACAAGCACTTGTCAAACAACAATTGATTACAGCATGTCAGTGCAAAACTCATTGGTCCCAATGAAGGAAAATCACTATATAAACAGGGTGCCTTGCCATGAAACTTTGGGTTCATCCTGTCAAGACTTCCCCGGAGCATCATGTCGTGACCAACAGAACCTGGCTTGTCCCTACCTGTGATCAACCTAGCTGGCCACTAGGTTGATCCGGACTCTGGACTGGTAACTAGAACATCGACTGGAGGGACTGTGTGTGTGTGTGGTGTGATTGAATGCATATGCTAATTGTTGTATCTTCAATAAATGCGGCATATTGCCTTTTCCCCTGAAAAAGATGCCGTGTGCTTCTTATAAGAATAACAGAGTCAACCCCCAAGACTGGAGCAGGGTAACTCTTCTAATACTGACTCAACATTCTTTCAGCTTCAAAGCTGACTAATTTTACTATCTACTTAAAGACAGATTCTGCAACGTATGCTCATACTTAGTGGCATCTTAACTAATAATATCAATATGAAATCTATTGACTTCAGTGCAGTAGTGGAGTGCATTTTGCATGAATAACACCGTGTCTATATTTATGGTGGCATGTAGAGAACAAGCACTACACATATAGCTACATGCTGCGGTGAAAGGCTGGCTGCATTCACGCTTGTCACTGAGGTCTGCAGCTATGTGCGGCGGTCAAAGGCTCTGGCTGCAGGGAGGCAGTGGGGAAAGGCTCCAGCAGCAAGAGCCTTTCCCTGCAGCAGGGAAAGGCTCCGGCAGTGGGATACTACACTGTAGCAGTGTAGCTAGATATTGGAGACACTGCATGGACATGCAGAGTGTCATGTAGGGTATATTCCCTTGGGTTCAGTCTACTCTACTCACCTAAACCAGGCCTCATTGTCTAACTGCTATTTATATCTCAGCATGTAGTGTCTGGCTAGGCTAGCTGGGCATGTAGTGTCTGCACTCTACACACTGCTTAAGTGTAGATGTATCTTAAAGATAGTTGAATCTGGCCCTAAACTATTATTCTTATGCTCATTTGAGCCATGTTAAGGACTGTTCAATATTAATATGAATGAGATTTTTCTCTGCTTCCTAGATATTTTTTCTCAATGTGGGGATTTATTCATACAGACAAAATATATTTAGTACTGCTATTGACCACAATAACACCTTTTAAAGTGTTGTGTCTTATAATGAATTCATGTTGTAATTACGAAGTGATAATCAAGCCATTTCTATTTTCCCATTTTATCAGAGGAACTGAACATCCATAAATCTGATTGAATTCAACAGGATCTGCAGGTGCTAAATGTGGCCTAATGCCACATTTGGTTATGGTTACATTTCCTTTTAATGTGACCTTTCACAAATCAGTGACCTTTATTTTACTTTTTAATTAAACTTGCTGCAAAATGTAAAAGTTGGCAAATATTTGCTCCTTTGTGAATACCAAGTCAAAATACTGCATAGTGCTTTATTAAACTTTGCATTCATTAAGAGACCTGACCATAAAAATTACATGAATAAATTCCACTGCTATTTTGGAATAGATTTCTCTACGGAAAAAGAAGAAAATACTGCATAGTAATGTACCTGTTTGTTGATATCAGAACAAAATGAAGACACAAAGTGAGGAGAATAAACAATGTAAATACCTCCTATTTAGTTAAATATAATTTGCATCTGAATTAACCACTCAACAGAAATGAACTCCAATAAAAACCAGCCATGGAGAGAGAAATCAGTTTACCAAGAAACAATCTTTTTTAGAAAGAAATTGCTAATGAAGGCAGATGTAAATCAATACACATGTTCGTTAAACATCACCTTTTCTTCAGAAGATAAAGCATAATTACAAAAGGCATAACTGAGTATTTTCCAGGCTGTTGCATCTTCACAGAATATATTGGAAGGGGAACAGAAATTCAGTAAGGTTGCAACCCTGCAACTGGATCCCAGAAGAGGGCCCCTGTACCTACACATAATCCCAATGAAGTTAATAGGGTTCCACATAGCCATAAGGACAGATCCAAATGTATTCTACTGCATGAACTGAGGGCTTTTAGGTTTTGCGGTGTCAGTAATTTGAAGTACGATGACTTTGGCTTAAGAAAGCTATAGTTAAATGTATAGCTCTGATTACCTTATATTTCAAAACAGACTATACTTTCCCCTCTGTGATGGGTTTGTTCACAGAAACTCCCTCAAGACTGTAACTAGATGTGCTGGGATACCACTGAGAACAAATCCCCCTGCTAGAGAAGGCTTCCCTCCACTCCCATAGATTACAGCACAGACCAAGAGGATGGGTCACACCTCCTTGCAGTTCACAGAAACTAAGATTCACTTAGCCCAGGGGCTTCTCAGTTAACAGATACTTTGCCAGTATTCAGTCTTTCTGGGAGCCTAAATCCCAAATGAATCCGTTTTACTCTGTATACAGCTTATACAGGGTAAACTCATAAATTGTCTACCCTCTATAACACTGATAGAGAGATATGTACAGCTGTTTGCTCCCCCAGGTATTAATTACTCTGGGTTAATTAATACACAAAAGTGATTTTATTAAGTAGGATATAAGTGGTTCCAAGTAATAACAGCCAGAACAAAGTAAGTTACCAAGAAAAATAAAACAAAACACGCAAGTCTAAGCTGAATACAGGTAAATCTCACCCTCAGAGATGTTCCAATAAGCTTCTTTCACAAACTAGACTCCTTCCTAGTCTGGGCCCAATCCTTTTCAGACCAACATTGTGGTTTATAGCCTGGGTCCAGCAATCACTCACACCCCCATAGTTACAGTCCTTTGTTCCAGTTTCTTTCAGGCACCTCTTTGGGGTGGAGAGGCCATCTCTTGAGCCAGCTGAACACAAAATGGAGGGGCTTCCAGAGCCTTTTATGTTCTCTCCCTTGTGGGCAGAAATCCCTTTATTCTTCTGTGCAAAATCACAGTGACAATATGAGTTTGTAGCCACCTGGGCAAGTCACATGTCCATGAATGATTCAGCTTTTTGCAGGCTGACGCCATTGTTTACATGTTAGTTTGAATGTTCCCAGGAAATGACAATGTGGATTGGAGTTTCCCAAAGTCCATTGTCAGTTAAGTGATTTATTTGAGCATAAGCTTTCATGAGCTACAGCTCACTTCATCGGATGCATACTGTGGAAAGTGTAGAAGATCTTTTTATATACACACAAAGCATGAAAAAATACCTCCTCCCACCCCACTCTCCTGCTGCTAATAGCTTATCTAAAGTGATCACTCTCCTTACAATGTGTATGATAATCAAGTTGGGCCATTTCCAGCACAAATCCAGGTTTTGTGAGAAATATAGATAGATTTTAAGCGATTATAAGTCAAAACATAAGTCAAATTTGGTCAAATGAAATAAAAGCAAAACACATTCTAAGCTGATCTTAACACTTTCAGTGTCCTTACAAACTTAGATGCTTCTCACCGCAGGCTGGCTGGTTGCCCTTCAGCCAGGCTCTCCCCTTTGATCAGCGCTTCAGTCGCTTGGTGGTGGTGTCTGTAGATGGAGGTGGAAGAGAGAGCCAGCATGGCAAATGTCTCTCCCTTTTATCATGTCCATTCTTCCCTCTTGGCTTTGCCCACCCCCTTCAAAGTCAGGTGAGCATTACCTCATCGTAGTCCCAAATTGATCAAGGGAAGGGGGGTGACTCACTCAAGTGTCCAACAGATCCTTTGTTGCTGCCTAGACCAGTGTCCTTTGTTCCTGTGAGGCTGGGCTGGGTTTGTCCCATACATGCCCTGATGAGGTGTGAACTGCCCCTCTGCTCCTAGGCTTGTTTTAAGTTTTGTCTGGGCTTGTTTTAAGCCAGGAGGACACATTTTCAGCCTCATAACTATATACATGAAATTACAACCTATAACACTACTATAACAACAATGCTCAGTGCATCATGAATCTTCCGAAGACACCCGACATGACAAACTTTGCATTGGATACCACACAATCATATTATAAGGATTAACATGGGGGTGAAGGGTGGTCCCCCAAGGTACAGAGTGTCACAACCACCTCTTTCTTTTTTATTTGTATTTGGTGTAAAAACTTTAATTTGGGATAAACTCTAAAAATGAAAACAACTTGTATAAGAACTTCTGTACTATGCTTTATTAGAAACTTCACTTGTTCTAAGCTAAAAGCCAGTTCTTTTCACAAGTATTGACAAGTTCTAGACAAAATGAGGATGAATTATGGGCAAGATATAAATCTATAACAGTACAAGCTTTTCCCTATATGCATGATCAGAAGCTTTGCTGAGTCAATGGCAAGGATTTTAAGAGCTATCATTAGCAGTGTCTCATTTTGTTTAGCCTCTGGACGACCTGTCCTACACAGGAACAAAGTGAGAGGGTTTCTAAAGAACCTGTGTTTAGAGAATTACCTTCAACATCTTGAAAATTGCCATACTATGTGAATTCAATAAAAGCAAGATGACTCTTGTTGTGAACAGAACTGAGCGACGTAATACACTGTTCATTTTATCTTGACAGGGAAAAGTGAAATCTGAAGCAAATCCTTCAGGGATAAAAAATTCTAAAGTTGTATTTATCCTGCTGAAAGACATGCAAGAACATTAAGGACTTCACTTTCACCAAGATTAATCATGATACATATAATAACATAAAGGTTTAATGAAAAGGACAACTGATGCCATGTAGGCTGTCTGTCAGTTGTCTATCATGTCATCCCTAAGGTTGTTCTGCTCATGATGTCAGCCTCAAAGAACCATTTATGTGTTTGGGCGATCACCTATTTGCTGGGTTGTTCCAGATTCCAACCTGCTTGCCTAGGCTAAAACACTATTTTCCCTACTACACCCAGACCTTTTTCCACCTTTCAGAAGGCAAGCAGTGACCCAGAAGTAATTGTAACAATGATATCTCAAATAAATTTGTTAGTCTCTAAGGTGCCACAGAGTCCTCCTTTTCTTTTTAATGATATATCTCAGTAATTTTATCCAGTGACTTGTGGACAAGGACAAAACCGTATCATAAATACAACCACTAAATGATTCCTAAAAGGAATGTCAGGTCATGTTATTGGTGTATGGCTATACTTTTGTTATGTATTATAATAAATGTTGCTGCAATTCAAAATGGAATCTAAGAATTCAAGATGGCGCATGTGGTAGGAAAGGTTTGAACTCCATCTTGGTATCCTTTCTTCATGGCAATTTCCCGCTGAAACTCTGTTTCCCTCCAGAACTTGAGGGACTGAGAGCTGGCTGGAACCAGTTAGGGGCAGCATCCGCCAGAGTGTGCCTCAGGAATTCGCACCACATACAGCATTTAAGGAACTGTCAGTGATGACGCAGGGGCTGTCCACCGTTGAGGCAGCCACGTCCAGTTTCTTTGCGTGGGCTTTGGATCAAGACTTCAGCTACTAACACCTGCCAAGTACTTTGCTACTTACCTGATATCTCATTCCTGTATTCCACCAAAGGATCCAGTGAAGACTTTGCCATCAGCCCAGATCTGTTGATCTCCTGCTTCAGTAGTAGAGAGCCAGATCCTCCGATGTTCCTGAGATTCTGAGACGGTACATCAGTTGCCGGTGACCTCCATCTGCAGTGAAAGAGAGACCGTAATTGTTTTTCGGGTACTTAATAGTTTAACCAAAGGACAGTTTAAGGGTCTGGGCTTTATGCCCCTTGCTGGAATCTATTCTTGGGTATTGTAGTGATTCCCTTAGTGGTTCCCTCCCCCCACCACCTCAGTTGAAACTATCCCTTAATAAATCTTCTTTTGTTTAAGGTTATATTCTCTCTATCCTTTATTTCAATGCAACACAGGCAGGAGGCACACAGATTTCTAACTCTCCCAGTTGATAGATGCTGGTAGAAGTCGAACCTGTTCTTTATATGTCACCTCCTTATTATTCTATAACAGAGATTTTGGGGTAACAATGTCTACAGTACAACCTTCAGTTAACACAAATTATGTCAGCCTACAGCTGCCAAAATTAGTATATCACTGTCACTGAGATGGCTGCTGCTGCCTCTACTTTGGATTGCTGCACAGAGGTGTGGGCAAAGTGGGTTTCCTGGTGTAATGCCCTTGGAACCATACAACCAAATTGCAATACTGATCACAGTAACAAGACGGGACCCCAGGAATGGGGATGACCCCAGGGACAGGGGCCCCGTATGTCTAAGTGCCTAGAATGGATGCCAGACTGATTGCCTCTTATGTCGGAAACAAAATACAATTATGAAGGGAAAGTGTTTTCAATTGATCAATTGGTGTTTTATCCCTGAATTTGAAACTATAATTAAAAATTATGAAATTACATCTATACCTACATTTATTAACTCTGTAATGGTTAATAGTCAGCTGAAGTTTGGAAGTGAAGCTGTGAGTTCACTCCCTAATTTTACAGTACTCATTGCAAAATTGGATTTGCTTTTAGTCTCTCTTGTAATGAACTCCAGTTCATCTTGCATATATGAGTCAGCAATTGTGTCAGATTACTAAGCAAATAAACCAAGTTCTAAACCCAGTTAATTGGTGGAAACTAAATACTATTGGAAATCATCCAGTTATAGCATTTAGCTTTAAATTATTATTGGTGCAAACTATATTAATCATAACAATTCTTATAACGTGTTGTAAAATGTGATGTATGTTAGGAGACTGGCAACTGAAAGGAGCGCAGATGCTAAATAAACTACATAACCCAACTCCCTGAATCAACCCAGTAAAGTCCTCAATAAATCGAGAGTTTCAAGGTGGGAAGTAGTAATGTATGCTAAAATAGCCATGTCTGAGGCATATGTTTGAACAGTAAATGCTGGCTTTGGTGTAGTTTGGTTAATAATGAAATGCTGCCTTAAATGATCTGGTTAATAAGTAGAACTTGTTTATAATAGCTGTGTAGGACAGAGGGAAATATTTTAAAACAAAATATCCTTAAATTGAGTAATAACGTTGTGACGGGTTGGATCGCAGAAACCCCCTTGGGGCTGCCAACTGATGTGCCAAGACTACTTCTGCCCCTGCTTTCCCTGCCAGCTTGGGCCTCCAACACCCTGACTTGTTGAGCCAGGCACACCAGTCTGCTGCAACACAGAACCAGGATCTGAACTACGTGCCCCAAAGCTACAGACTTAACTGAAAGCAACTTAAGAAGTGTTCCTGTCTTTAATACTCAGATGCCCAACTCCCAGTGGAGTCCGAACCCCAAATAAAGCTTATACAGGGTAAACTCATAAATTGTTCACCCTCTATAACACTGATAGAGAGATACGCACAGCTGTTTGCCCCCCCCCCCAGGTATTACATACTCTGGGTTAATTAATAAGTAAAAAGTGATTTTATTAAATACAGAAAGTAGAATTTAAGTGGTTCCAAGTAATAGCAGACAGAACAAAGTGAATTACTGTCATAACTATAAGGGTAGCCTAAAATTCCTCCTTACCTGTAAGGGGTTAAGAAGCTCAAATAACCTGGTTGGCACCTGACCAAAGGAACCAATGGGGACAAAAGATAGGGGGAAAGAGGTTTTGTTTTGGGTTCTTTGTTTCTGTGGCTGTTCTCTCTTGGGACTGAGAGGGGCCAGACAGAAGTCCATCTTCTCCAACCCATCCTAATCCAAGCCTCCAATATTGCAATCAGTATAGGTAAGCCAAGCAAGGAGGATTAGTTTATTTTTTGTTTTGTTTGTGAATTTTCCCTGTGCTAAGAGGGAAATTTATTCCTGTTTTCTGTAACTTTAAGGTTTTGCCCGGAGGGGAATCCTTTATGTTTTGAATCTGAATACCCTGTAAAGTATTTTCCATCCTGATTTTACAGAGACGATTTTTACCTCTCTGTGGCGGTTCAATGATGAGACAGAACACAGCTTTATGCAAGCAAGCAGGCTGGTCAGCTGAAATGGGCTGCTGCCCCCAGCTTTCCACCTTCCCCTTTTATTATATTTCTCCCCCCTATGCATTACATACTTCTACCGCAAAAAGACACACAAAGGAATGTATGACGTTGATTAATATACTTGTTTACCAACTTTTATCTACTACAATCCTGGTTCTCAGGCCTTGAGCCCAGGCTAAGAAAGCTTCCCACGGTCACTGTCTTTTAATCAACTTCTCATGGTTCATATCTAGTCCTTGTCCTTGGATAGAGCAATGTGTGCATTGCTTCTACAAAACAGTCAGTGTGTGCCCTGACTGTTTCCAGGTGGAATAACTAAACATGAACCCTTCACCTCTCTTCCCCCCCCACTTTCTTTAAAGAACCTGACTGATTTTTCCATTGTTCCAAGACCCAGGGGTTTGGGTCTTTGAACATTTTGTAACCAGTTGGTTAGGATATTATTCTCAAGCCTCCCAGGAAAGAGGGTGTAAGGGCTTGGGGGGATTGCTGGGCGAAGAGAATGCCAAGTGGTTCTTTTCTCTGGTTCTTTGTTAAATCACTTGGTAGTGGCAGCATACCTCAGTCCAAGGACAAATAGGGTTTTGTGCCTTGGGGAAGTTTTTAACCTAAGTTGGTAGAAATAAGCTTATGGGTCTTTCATGCGGGTCCCCATGTCTGTACCCTTATTTTAATAGTAAATATAACCACAAGGTGGTTTTTGGTTGCTTTTGGTTCAAATAAAGGTTTGAATTAATAAACCTGAGCTGCTCACTCTCAGGTGTATGGCATTCTCATCCAATACATTCAAACTTAATTCCATTCCCCTTTTGCATCCAACCTGTGCACATAATGAGGCAGGGGCCCTTCATCATATTGTTTTTCCAATTAGTATCATAATGCACACTCAAAAGGGGGATGAATTAAGGTTGGACAGAATCTTAAATCTGGCATTTCCTTACTTTCAAGTGCTTGACTTTGCAACAAAAATATACACAAACTACAGTAACAAAATGTCAGAATATGATTTATACATAAACACGAGTCCTGGAACACAGGTGATCACACTGCATGCAGGCAATCCCTCCCATTAGGAATCTCAACTCAACACCAATGCGTCTTTCCAAGGAAGCAACTTTCCCAAGACTGGACTCCGGTCAGAGATCAATGTAGAGAGCAAGCTCTCCTGTTGCTCACACAACTCTCTCTTCCAAGAAGCTTGCATAACCAATAAAAAATACATAGTATGCCTTCTCAAGACTAAACATTTGCTCGCATGCTATGAAAAAACATGAAAGACTATAAAAGAGCTTTGCTGTGACACTTGCCATAACAACTCCTACTGCCTTTCCCCTCAGTGCTTTTGAAAATTTCCCTTATAAACATAGAATCATTAAAACAATTCAGCTATTTTCTTCAATATTATATAGTGAGTTCTACAGGTTATTTATGCATTGTGTAAAACGAACTAATACCACTTTCATAGTATTTTATATTAGGTTATAATGTACATAACTAAAGTGTGCTGATGAGGGAGAAACAAGTTCTGGAGGTTGTAACTTGAATAACTGACATGGGCTTTTAATTAAAAACAAATACTTCAAAGAGGGGATGGGGGGAAAACAAAAACAGTAGTAGTAGTAGCATAGTTCAAACAAGTAACACAGTTTCTGTTTCCAGTACAGGCTCACTGCTGTCACACCAAAATTTCAAGAATAAAACAGGAATTGAGTTAGGGCACGAAGTACTCCAGGAATGTGAGCAAAGAATGCATCATTCAAAGATAAGAGTTCTATTAATTCCTAATAGAATACTATGAATAACTCATGGGAGTGTTCATGACAACTGCTGACCTCCTTCTTCACTTACGATTTTATATTAGCTTTGATACCCAAGCCTGGCTGTTACATTAGTAATCAGGCACATGCTTTGTGCTGCAGGTCTAGCAGTGAGGTGGTTAAAAGTACAGCTTGCTTAGATATTTTGAGTTTTTGGACAGTATCTCCAATTTATGGTGAGTCTGGACCCTGGCTCCTGAGAATCAACAAGCAAAATTCCTGTTGCTGTTGGTTTTTATAAATCCTCTCTTTCTCTCTCAGCAGAGTATACCCTCAGGTAAGGTTAAGATATCTATCTCTGATCTATTCTAATATTGATTTCCAACCTGTAAAGAGAGCCTCCAAGTTTCTCTTCCTAGCAAAGCCCTAGTCCCAGATACAATGAAGTTAGGAGCCTAAATACCTTTGTGGATCTGGGCCCTGGTCTCTATAAATCAAATGCTGGAATTCACGGACGTAGTTCTTTACACCTTCCTTCCTCTAAATATGCCTGTTCCTAGAAATCAGTGCTACTGATATTCCATGCTTTCCATGTTTACATTTTCCTGATACTGTTTATTTAATCAACTGCTTACATATTTTTGAGCCACCTTTTTACACACAAATTTACAAGACTTCCTAGACATGACTAATTAACCAACTTTGTACTGGTTTAAAGCAAGATTATTCAAAGAATGCAAGTAGGACTGGATGGCCTGAGTTCACAGTAACAAAATTTCTAACTTTGGTATGTGCCTGATAAGGCTCTAAGGCTAGTATAATGTTGTTGATTTTAACCTCTTACTCCATAATCTGGGCAATAAGTAACAGTAGTGGTCCTGAGTGATAAAGTAGAGGAAAAAATAGGTCACAGAACCTGGAAGTTAAGCAGTAGCATTTGATGTTCAGACAACTTGTTTATTAGGGAGGAAGAGAAATAAAGGTGGAAGATTTCAGAGTAGAGAAACCTACATGGATAAATACATATATTTATATGGACTAAAATTGTGTCAAAGCAAAACTTTATAACTTGATGCTTTTATTATTGAACCATTATACACATTCACTGTATGATAAGAACATAAGATAACATAAGTACATGATGAGATAAATTATGCTTTAGCTGAGTTGTGTGTCCATGATGGATCTATTAGAAAAGTGGTTCAGTTCTGCTGATCTTGTAGTTTTTTCTTTAAATTTATTTTGTATTTAGTAGTGCCAGTGGTTTACGTAGAAGATATTAACCAAATGACTGTTTACTGTATGTGTGAAGAGTTACCAGAGGCAGGAGGGCCTTTCACGACATACAGCAAGATTCTTTTTATATGAGCTTTTAGGGGAAAGATAGGGGGTCGCTTTCCTTCATTTTTCCTTTGCTATACAGTTTAGGTATTACCAGTTTGCTTTTGGTGATCTACTTTCTCTCACTTTAAGAATACTGTGAGTGCCTATACATGAGGTGTTGGTACCCCAGCAATGAGTTTTACTATCAAAATATCAGTCAGAAGTACAGTACAATAGGTACATTAACAGACCCATTGATAAGCACAGCAGTCAATCCTTTCAACTCTCCTCAGAGATACTCTCAATTGTGTTTAAGCTATTGGTAAGGGCACCTGGAGTTTGTGATTGGCATCAGGGCTGGATTAACCTTTTGTGAGCCTGGCACCAAACATATTTGTGGGCCTACATGGGGGCCAATTGAGCATGGCATCGGGAGTTCAGTCCCTGGAGTTCGGGGCCGGCGAGGGGCATGGCAGGGACGGCCCCGCTCCGCCAAGCATGAGGGCACTATTTACAAACTGGCGGGCCACTGTGCATCTGGCAACTGCCAGCATGACCCTTCCCCTAGGGGGCGAGCCCATGCCCTGCCACACAGTCCCTCCGCCCAACACCCCCCCAACTCCCTATAGCAGAGCCCCCCCAGACCTGCTATGCCCATCACCCCCCTGGTACTCACACAAATGCACAGTGCCCAGCACAACACCACCCCTGCCCAAGCGCCTTCCTGCACACAGCTCCACCACAGCTACCTAGCACCCCACACAGAACCCCCACTCCCTAGTGCCCCAACACACACAGATCTTCCCCGTCCTGTCACAGCCCAGCACCCCCTCAACCCCCTACCCCCCCCAGAGATGCTACTCCCCCATGCCCTGCCTCCTGGCCGCACTCACCAGCCCTGCTGTTGTTACGAATTATTCCAGTTAGGACACATACAGCTCGTTTCTAGGCTGAGGCAACCAAATAAAGACAAACTGCAGAGTATCTCAAAGTTTGTAGGTTTATTACGCTTGAGCCTGGTACCGCTCTGTTAAGCAGAACGGGACCCCGATTACAGGTTACACAAAGATTATATACTGTTGGCAAAACATCCTGCCTGTGTGCCTTGGGGGGCCTAAACCAATTGTCAAGGTTCCTCCCCCACTCTGAACTCTAGGGTACAGATGTGGGGACCTGCATGAAAAACCTCCTAAGCTTATCTTTACCAGCTTAGGTCAAAACTTCCCCAAGGTACAAAATATTCCACCCGTCGTCCTTGGATTGGCCGCTACTGGGGAAGAGCTGTTTGGATGCGTCTTTCCCCCAAAAATACTTCCCAAAACCTTGCACCCCACTTCCTGGACAAGGTTTGGTAAAAAGCCTCACCAATTTGCCTAGGTGACTACAGACCCAGACCCTTGGATCTTAAGAACAATGAACAATCCTCCCAACACTTGCACCCCCCCTTTCCTGGGAAATGTTGGATAAAAAGCCTCACCAATTTGCATAGGTGACCACAGACCCAAACCCTTGGATCTGAGAACAATGAAAAAGCATTCAGTTTTCTTACAAGAAGACTTTTAATAAAAATAGAAGTGAATAGAAATAAAGAAATCCCCCCTGTAAAATCAGGATGGTAGATATCTTACAGAGTAATTAGATTCAAAAATATAGAGAACCCCTCTAGGCAAAAACCTTAAGTTACAAAAAAGATACACAGACAGAAATAGTTATTCTATTCAGCACAATTCTTTTCTCAGCCATTTAAAGAAATCATAATCTAACACATACCTAGCTAGATTACTTACTAAAAGTTCTAAGACTCCATTCCTGGTCTATCCCCGGCAGAAACCAGCATATAGACAGACACACAGACCCTTTGTTTCTCTCCCTCCTCCCAGCTTTTGAAAGTATCTTGTCTCCTCATTGGTCATTCTGGTCAGGTGCCAGCGAGGTTACCTTTAGCTTCTTAACCCTTTACAGGTGAGAGGAGCTTTCCCCTGGCCAGGAGGGATTTCAAAGGGGTTTACCCTTCCCTTTATATTTATGACACCAATAAACAGGCCATCTCCTTATCTATTACCAATCCCCTGCAGCCATCTTCCCCATGCAAAAAGGCTGAAGTGGCAACTATTTCAGGCACCTCAGCTGGTTCCTGTCTCCTTTGTTTCCCTTATCTTGAAACTGTCCAGCTGTCCACCTTGAAGGATCCTTCCTTCCTTGGTACGTGATGTGCTCGCTTCTAGTTAATGGCCGAGAGGAAACCCAAAATGGAGTCACATATGCTAACTAGGTTGATTTCCCCTCACACTGTCAGGCGACTATGTCTGCCGGGCTGAGCCGGGGCGGGGAATCGCTCCGGCCTCTTGGGAGTGGTGCAATCAGCCAGGCCATGGCCTACCCTAGCCAGGCTCCCTCAGGACCCACTTGCCTGGAGGGGCCCACCCAAGCTCCCAACACTGTCCCCCCCACAACTGTCTGAGACTAGCCAGGTTTCTGCACCAGTCCCAGGTGACTCTGGGGAGACAGGCAGGACCCCACATCTAGTGGGAAGCAGAGACTGCACAGAACCGGAGGTGCATTGGGGTCCATGCAGGGGGCAAAGAGGAGCTGTCAGGTGGGGCCAGGGGGTGAAGAGAAGCCCATCGGATGGCTGGCAGGCTGAGAGGAGCAAGTGGTGGGCAGGGGAGAGCCAGCAGACTGGCGGGGTCTCCGGGAGCAGGGCAAACAGAGCGGGCCAGGGCTGCTTCTGAGCATGGGCCTGTCTCTGTGGCGCCACTAGTGCTATTGTTAACCCAGTACTGATCGGTACTCTTTTTGCTCTTATAAATCCAATTAAATGGCATATATCTCTACCTCTACTCTTGTGGCAGAGGCAGGAGGGCCTCCTATGAGGCATGTTAGTACCTGTCAGTAAATATTAACCCTTTTAGTCCTTTTCTTTTTGTATATTTGATTCATTTATATATTAACTATTTTTTTTAGAATCTCTATGATGTTAACAAAGAGTATGTTGAATTCTAAGGCTCAGAATATTGGTCCTTAACCGATAAGTAACCCTATTCGGGAATTCTATGCATTAAGCTATATCTAATAATCCTTGCCACCTCCATGTCTATAGAATTCCAGATGTTCATGGAAACCATTCCCATAACACACACACACACACATAAACATTGATGAGGGATTGTTACTGCAGATGTTTCCTATTGGGGAATCAATAGGGAAGAATAATTATGGGGGAAGAAGGAAGAAGGACCCACTAAAAGATATTATCCTGAAGAACATTGGTCCTCTCAGCTCTAAGCATTCATGTCTTCATACACCAATCAGGTAAACTCAGAATGTCTGTATGTTAAAAGAAATGAAATCAGAATATATGGTTCTGGGAGACTATTCTTGGGAAAGAGGGGTCTCCTTATCTAAAAACCTATTTAATGACAGAGGTTTTGGAACTTAGTTGGGGAATGAAACTATTCATGCCACCAGTTACAGTGAAGAAGAGACGCAGAGTCAGCTCTTGACCTTACATCAAGGGTGGTAATGTACGTATTCTTTCTGTATTCTGTAGTGCCTGTTATTCGAGAATCTCAAATTGTCACTGTTGTCACTTAGGTGCATGTATGCTCTCTCTGTATGCTGTCCCAGCCCTGCGCAGATAGTTGGTTTGGCAGACCTCGATAATATTATGCAGAAAGAAGGACCACAGGCTTGGCTCAGTGACAAAGGCACTCAGCCAGGTTAATTGCCCTCAAGATACAGTCCTGGTACTCCATAGGAGCTACAGGTATGCTAACACATGAGTGTCCTGTGACAAGGAAAGGTTCAGTCAGCAGTGGGAATTTCTGCTGTCCCCAAGGCTGCACAAAGGGTTATGGTGAGACAATCCATTATTTACAGACTGAGACAAACAACTCTCATACCATTTTATGTATTTAATTATCTGCTTTTTACATCCCCTTGTATCATGCTCCAGGTGTCTCAGGCACAACATCCTTATTCATTACTTCTAGCAGATCCTCTAATCTGGTGTTAGGCCAGGATGTCCCTGAGCTAATCTTTTGGAGTGTGTTCTATACCCAGTATCTGTTGCTTCTTAGGAGTGCCTGTGTTTTAGACACAGTAGCAATATTTTTGCCAAGGTCATATAGTGAACTTGTCAACATCTGCTTTAATACATGCCCTAACTTTGGTTCACAGCCTCTGGTTCAGGTCTCAGATATTGCACCAGGCCCAGTGCTCCAGGCTTTCTTCTACAGTCATTAACTCAGACATACAACAGGCAAAACCCCACACTTCTGCAGCTGTTCAGGCCCACTTTGCAGAACAGTTCATTCAAGATTAAAATAGTTAAAGGTAAAACCCACAGAATGAGCAAAATAATAAGAAATAGATTTCCGCTGTCAACATGGCCAGGGAAATTTTCAAACCAGATCTGGTGGTATAACACAAATAATTGTGTATTGTGTATAAATGTCTGGTACTGCTAATTTTGCTGGTATTGCTCTACAAAACATAAATTTGAAAGAAAAAAAACTGGAACAATCTAGCCTTGCTTCTTCAAACTACAGCCATTCCCTCAGATTGAGTCTCCATGATAGTGGCATGTGACAAGATGCAAAGATGTATTTTACTTTCTGAAAAATAAAAAGTCAAGCTGTTCTCCAATACTTCAGTCTTTAGGGAGTTAATTATTTACAGCTGTGTTCTTATCTTTGTATGTTATTACAGCAAAGACAAATACCAGCAAATTGTTTTGGCTTAGTAAGTGTGGTGAAGTGAGAGTGAAATCTACTGAACAGCAACAGTTTTCTTTAATTATTATTATTTAAATCTATATGCATTTACACTTTCTCCTCTGATATGTAATTTCAACCCAATTCATTCAGTGATATTTACTTTTCGGATAGACCTTAACAATATGCTTAGTACAAATGTTTTAGAGCACTGCAGTATTTGAGGCAGAAAGACTTATAAGGGCAGGTCTACATTTAAAAAGCTGCAGTGACACAGGTACACTGGTGCAGCTGCGCTGCCATGGGGCTTTAATGAAGATGCTACCATGCCAATGGGAGAGCTTCTCTTGTCGGCATAGTTATTCCTCCTCTGTGAGAGGCGGTAGCTATGTTGGTGAGAGAAGCTCTCCTCTTGACATAGTACTGAGGGTGAGGTCGGTAGAACCGTGCTGCTCAGGGGTGTGGATTTTTCACATGAACGACATAGTTATACCAATGTAAGTTTGCAGTACAGACCGGGCCTTAAGCATAGCTTCTTGTGCCTTTCTCTAATCGTTGCTCATGTGCAAGTTAGGCTATGTCTACACTACTGCTTATGATGGCATAATTTATATCACTCAGAGATGTGAAAAAACAATCCCCCTGAACGACATAAGTTACACTGACATAAGTGCCGATGTGGACAGTGTTATGTCAGTGGGAGAACTTCTCCTGCTGACATAGCTACCACCTCTCGCTGGGGCTGGAGTAGTTAAGCCGATGGGAGAACTCTCTCCTGTCGGTTTAGAGCAGCTAGATTAGAGAGTTTACAGTGACACAGCTGCTGCGGTGCAGCTGTGCTGCTGTAAGCTCTCTGGTGTAGCCGTAGCCTTAGTGACTACTACATTTTAAGTAGGGCTGTTTGAAGGGTTCATGTAGTGTTCATGCACCTGGAAACAGTCAGGGCACACCCTGACTGTTGTGTAGGAGCGATGCACACATTGCTCTGTCCAAGGACATGGACCATGGGAACATGGACCATTGGGAAGTCAATTAAAGGACATCAACCGTGGGAAGCTTCCTTGGCCTGGGCTCAAGGCCTGAGAACAAAGATTGTAGTAGATAGAGGCTGGTAAATAAGAATATTAATCAAAGTCATATTATTTCCTTTGTTGATGCCTTTTGCGGTCGGAGTATGTAATGCGCAGGGGGGAGAGAAATAAAAGAGAGGTGGAAAAGCTGACAGGGGCAATCCCGTCAGCAGACCAGCCTGCTTGCTTGCCTAAAGCCGTGTCCTGTCTTGTATTAAACCGCCACAGCTGTTGATGAATCGCAGTTAACTCAAAAAAATTAATCGCGATTAATCGCACTGTTAAACAATAGAATACCAACTAAAATTTATTAAATATTTGGATGCTTTTCTACATTTTCAAATATATTGACTTCTATTTCAACACACAATACAAAGTGTATAGTGCTCACTTTATATTATTTTTGATTACAAATATTTGCACTGTAAAAATTATAAACAAAAAATATAGTACAGGGGTCTCAAACTCAATTTACCTTAGGGCAGTGTCAGTCCTCCCAGCGGGCTAATAATGTCACTGAAGGTGGTGTTCACACCACCTCACAGCCCATTTCCCACCCTTTTCCCTCGCTCCCTTGGCTTCATGTTGCCGCAGCTGCCTCTGCCCGGCGACTAGTGACGCTGCCTCCATGGCTGACTCTGCCCAGCAACTTGTGATGGTACCTCTATCCCTCTCCCCCAGCCAACGGGAGCTGCGGGGGGGGCGGCGCCTGCAGCAGACAGCCGGCCGCTTGGCTGCATGGGTCTCTCCTCCGCCGGCAACAGTAGGGATAGGGAACTGCTTGCAGGGAGCCGAGCTGCCTGAAGTGAATGACACGTTGCTGAGTACTACCCCTGGGAGGGTCCCAGGAGCAGCAGGATGAAGCAAGGCTGGGGGGAGGGGCATGTGAATCTCTCCTGCCCGCTCCCCTCCCGCTCCTGCCCCTCCACTGGCAGCCATGAGGGCCAGATTAAAAAACGTTTAAAAAGTTTCCACGAGCCGCAGTAGGGAGGTTCTTGGGCTGCAAATGGCCCACAGCCGGGACTTTGAGACTCCCAATATAGTAGTTTTCAATTCACCTCATACACGTACTGTAGTGAAATCTCTTTATCATGAAAGTGTAACTTACAAAGGTAGATTTTTTTTGTTACATAACTGCACTCAAAAACAAAACAATGTAAAACTTAGAGCCTAGAAGTCCACTCAGTGCTACTTCTTGTTCAGCCAATCGCTAAGACAAATAAGTTTGTTTACATTTACGGGAGATACTGCTGCCTGCTTGTTATTTACAGTGTCACCTGAAAGTGAGAATAGGCTTTTGCATGACATTTTTGTAGCCACCGTTGCAAGGTATTTACTTGCCAGATATGCTACACATTTGTATGTCCCTTCATGCTTTGGCCACGATTCCAAAGGACATGCTTTCATGCTGATGATGCTCGTTAAAAAAATAATGTGTTAATTAAATTTGTGACTGAATTCCCTGGGGGAGAATTGTATGCCTCGTGTTCTGTTTTACCCGCATTCTGACATATATTTCATGTTATAGTAGTCTTAGATGATGACCCAGCACATGTCCGTTTTAAGAACACTTTCACAGCAGATTTGACAAAATGCAAAGAAGGTATCAATAGGAAATTTCTAAAAATAGCTACAGCACTCGACCCAAGGTTTAAGAATCTGAAGTGCCATCCAAACTGTGAGAGAGACAAGGTGTGGGGTGTGCTTTCAGAAATCTTAAAAGAGCAACACTCTGAACCCGTCATCAGCATGGACGCATGTCCTCTGGAATGGTGGTTGAAGCATGAAGGGACATATGAATCTTTAGTGCATGTGACACGTAAATATCTTGTGACGCCGGCTACAAGTGTGCCATGCAAACACCTGTTCTCACTTTCAGGTGACATTGTAAACAAGAAGCGGGCAGAATTATCTCCTGCAAATTGTAAGCAAACTAGTTTGTCTGAGCAATTGGCTGAAGTAGGACTGAGTGGACTTGTAGGCTTTAAAGTTTTACATTGTTTTATTTTTGAATGCAGGTTTTTTTTGTACATAATGCTACATTTGTAAGTTCAACTTTCATGATAGATTGCACTAGAGTACTTGCATTAAGTGAATTGAAAAATGTCTTGTGTTTTTTACAGTGCAAATATTTGTAATAAAAATAAATATAAAGTGAGCACTGTACACTTTGTATTCTGTATTGTATTTCAGAGTAACAGCCGTGTTAGTCTGTATTCGCAAAAAGAAAAGGAGTACTTGTGGCACCTTAGAGACTAACCAATTTATTTGAGCATAAGCTTTCGTGAGCTACAGCTCACTTCATCGGATGCATACTGTGGAAACTGCAGAAGACATTATACACACAGAGACCATGAAACAATACCTCCTCCCACCCCACTCTCCTGCTGGTAATAGCTTATCTAAAGTGATCACTCTCCTTACAATGTGTATGATAATCAAGTTGGGCCATTTCCAGCACAAATCCAGCAATTTGTGCTGGAAATGGCCCAACTTGATTATCATACACATTGTAAGGAGAGTGATCACTTTAGATAAGCTATTACCAGCAGGAGAGTGGGGTGGGAGGAGGTATTGTTTCATGGTCTCTGTGTGTATAATGTCTTCTGCAGTTTCCACAGTATGCATCCGATGAAGTGAGCTGTAGCTCACGAAAGCTTATGCTCAAATAAATTGGTTAGTCTCTAAGGTGCCACAAGTACTCCTTTTCTTTTTGTATTGTATTTGTAATCAATATATTTGAAAATGTAGAAAACATCCAAAAAATTTAAATAAATGGTATTCTATTATTGTTTAACAGCACCATTATTCACAATTAATTTTTTAATCGCTTGACAGTCCCAGTTTTAAGCTTTGCATAGAACTTCTACTGCAGATAACATAATGGCTGCAATATTTGTCCACCTACTGTTCCCAACATTACCAGTGAAAGAGTCTTGCTCAAGCCATTTTCCTTTCCTTTCCATGACAGATTGGAAATATTAAGTGCATTGGTGACACTTTTTTGCTGATAGGGAAAGGGAGGCACTTAAAAATGACAATAAGAATGACAAAGACATTGCCTATAAACAATAGAATCTCAAAGTCACAAATGCCTCGGGAATGGAGGTAGTTCATAACTCTGAAATGTTCGTAACTCTGAACAAAACATTTTGGTTGTTCTTTCAAAAGTTTACAACTGAACATTGACTTAATACTGCTTTGAAATTTTACTACGCAGAAGAAAATGCTGCTTTTAACCATCTTAATTTGAATGAAACAAGCACAGAAACAGTCTTCTTACTTTGTCAATTTTTTTTTTAAACTTGCCCTCTATTTTTTAGTAGTTTACGTTTAACACAGTACTGTACCGTATTTATTTAATTTGGTCTCTGCTGCTGCTTGATTGCGTACTTCCGATTCGAAATGAGGTGTGTGGTTGACTGGTCAGTTCAGAACTCTGAGGTTCAACTGGTAACATCACTCTTGGACCTAGGCCCTGTCCTTCGATTTTTAAATGAGCCCATAACTTTGAGAGACAAGGTGGATGAGGTAATATCTTTTTACCTCATAATAACTTTTGTTGGTGAGAGAGAGAAGCTTTTGAGCCACACAGAGCTCTTCTTTGGGTCTGGGGAAGGATGGGGAAGGCCTGAAGCAGAGTTGTATGTAAGCCTGAAAGCCTCTCTCTCTCTCTCTCTCTCAGTTGGTGCACTCCAATAAATGATATTACCACATCCACCTTGTTTCGCTCATATCCTGGGGCCAACGCTGCACACTGCTGGGCCAATACACTGCAGCACCTTAGTGCAGGCCCGATCTCCACCCCGCACACATTCAGCGGGTGCATTGCAAGGAGACCTACAGGGGAGCGGGTGCATGGCTGAATAAAGTGAGATTTTGAAGGGACACAGTAACATTACAACCCTTCAGCACAGGGAGAAGCTTGAACCCTCAGGAAGGAGGGCCCAGGGCCCACAGCTTGCTCTCCACGAGGCAAGCCCAAAGCTGCTCTCCCAGGCAAAGGGGCAGGGAGCAGACATGCTGAACCTGCGGGGGGGAGGGGGGGGAGAGAGAGAGAGAGAGAGAGAAATTAGGCTCATTTTTGGCTTAATTGGCTTGTGAGTTGCCTGTTGGCAACATTTTGGTTTTATAGCTTTTTGCTTCTTTTTTCTTTTTTTGGATCAGCTCTGGCGGGGGGGGGGGGCAAGTAGGGGTAAGAGGGTGGGGGAGAGAGTCAGGGGTGCACGCCGGGGGAGTGGATCTAGTCACATAAGAGTGTTGGTCCAAGCGTGGTAGGGATTGGTTTGTTTTGCAATGGGATTAGCTCGTTTTTGGTTTATTGTGAAAGTCAGGGTGCTTATTTCCCGCCTGACCGTGGGCAGGGAGTTCCCGCCCTCTCGCTCCACTGAGAGAAGAGCTGAGGGCTGGTGCATCCCTCTCTCCCTGCCCTCGGGGAGCCCTGGCCGACATCTGAGCGCGACGAGCTTGGCGCAGGCTCGGAGGCGCTGGGGTCCGCTCCCGGCGGTCGCTCGGCCCTGATTGGCCGGCGGCGCACCCTGACGTGCCCCGCACTCGGTAATCCTGCCCTTCCGGGTGGTCGCGCGCTGCGGGGCGGTCAAGTGTTGCTGCAACCGTCCGGCTCTGCGGCGAATCCGAAGCAGCGGCTCATTGCTGCCCCCCTCCTCCCCGGTGAGTGCGCCGATCACGCTGCCCGGAGCGCAGAGCCCGTCCCTGCTCCGGGCCGGGGGGCGCCCTTGGAGGGCGCCTGACCCCGCACCCCCTGCCCAGGAGAGCGCCCGGCCCCGGCTGCTCCCTTGGGCTTTCCCAGTGCGGGTCACGCAGGGGACCTCGCCCGCCGGCCCTGGGGGAGCTTAAACCTTCTCGAGCGTGTGAACCCCCCTCCCCGTTCCTCCCCTTCCCTCCCCTTCCCTGCTTCCTGCTGACTCGGGCCCTGCCCCCCGCGGGCAGCCACTGGCCTCCGAGTCCATGGTACAGCCTCGCTCCGAAGCGTTGTGCCCCGCCCCCAGGGCAGTGGATGCCTGAGGGGACGGCGTTTTTCAAGGGGGCGCCCATCCTGCCCTGCTCCTTAGGTGTGTTTAGGGGAGCACCCTCCCTCTGCCCCCTGGCGGGGTGCCCTGGCTGCAGCGTGCCCATCTCTTCTCCTCCTGCCCTGTGTGCAACTGGAGCGCCCTCCTAGGCTGCAAATCAGCCCCACTCGAAACTGTGAGAGTGAAATTGTGCAAGGTGGCTTGAAGGTACTGTAATGGGGGGGCACCAAGCATAAGGTGGTAAATAGGTGGCCTGCCATGGTAAAAGACACAGGACTTCACTGTTTTCAAAGGTGTGAAGGCCTGATTTTTATTTGCTTCCCCCAAAAGGGGGAGAGTGAGGGGAAGGGTTTCGGCTTGTATTTATTTAACATTCAAAATTAAGTGCTTGTCTACACTAGCAAGTTGTACCATGTACTAGCTATGGCTAAAGCAGTAAAACCCTTCCTAGCGTGGACACAGTTACATTGGTATAGAGACACTATATACTGATGTAGCTATTCCTGTACTGGAACAGGAATAAATATACAGTTTAAGTCACCTTTCCTCTGGTATGACGGCCTCCACAATAGGGCTTTTACCAGTATAATTATTCTACTTCTAGCTGAAATAGTTATACCTGCAAAACTGGATGAGTAGACTAGGCCTCTGGTCCTGTATATTCAGAAAGTTTCTCTGAATATGGGAGAGCTAGTGAAATGGTGATGTCACAAGAGTCAAAAAATAAAATTGACAAGGGAAGGGTGCTTTTGTTTTTTTTTGCCAGACTTTTTTAACCTTTTGTTTTGTTTGTTCTTTGTAAGAACCAACAGAGTAGATGTGGGATTGAACAAATGTTCATTAAGTAAAGTAACAAATAAACTACCTGTATCATAATTATTGAAGACCTCAGTTGGCGTAGCTAAAGTACAGACTTGAAAATTCATATGAATTTATACATTTTATTAAACAAAAGCAAATGTTACAGTAGTACTAGAAGTTACAGAACAGAAAATAAAGACGGTTTAAAAAGTTGTGTTTATAGCAGAATGAATATAAGAAAATACAGAATTTTTATAGAGAATCAACAAATTAAACGAATCAATGTCTTATCACATTACTTATCATTGGACACAGTACTAATTTATTGAATCGTTTTAACATATTTACAAAAGGGAATGTTGTTATCAACATAAACTCTGACGGGTTCTTTTTAGCCTGCCATTCACACTAATAAAGTTTGATTGCACTAAGTCAACCAATCAATTCCAAAGTTGGAATCAGGAATATAGACACTAAAAATATTACTGTTCAGAATTACCTCCTTTCAGGTAACAATTTTCATAGACATGCCTTTCTACTCTCTCACTTGGGCACATCACACATAGAACCCCAAAGTTACAGATATTGACAAACTATCTTTGCTATAGACAAGCACAGACTTACTCACTTTCTGCAAAACATTTAACTTCAATTAATTGAGCTGTTGCTTAATAAAAGAAAGTACATCTATGAGTGTCTCTACTTACCAGGCAAAAGCAGCATGGAAGTGTATTCCCCAGCTTAAGTTTGCATTTGGCAGTAATTGGTTGTAGAAAGAGAAACTCAGTTCAGAGTTCTGTAACCGTCATCTTTTTGTGCTATGTTATTTCTGGATCTCCTTGGCAGACTTCCTCAATGCAGAACTTTGAGAGAAAGGATTAGTAGTACTTCTGAGATCATATCCAAATTATGATTCCAATCTTTCTCTGGGCTGTGTGGCTCAGAAGTGATGTGGCCACAGCAACATCTTGGTGTTTAGCTCAAGATACAATGTCCTGGTGCTCTGTTTTGGCATTTGGAAATATTCTTTATCCATGAGGATTTCTGTTGCTTTTCCATAGTGCCTCCTTGATGAAAAAGCATAACTTCTGTCATAGACCCATTCAAGTGTCTAATAATATCCAGGTGTAGTCATTCTGAAAAATCATGGTGTCTTAGGTCACATTTGCTAAAAATTCTGAGAGCCAGATATGATCCCTTCTTTAGATACTGATCTCAACATTCTCAACCTTGTATTCCGGTAAATCACTTAATGTCCACTAATAAACCTCCACCTGATCATTAGACGTGTTAAATACAGAAATTTAATCAAACGATAATGTAACTTTTTAGTAGAGACTCCTAAAGCAGTTTCATATCCTATTTCAAATGACATCATGTTATGCTAATTTGTATTTTAGCTGTCTCGTAGCTGGGTATATTGTTACACGCTTCCACTCGATACAAAATTTGTTAATCCATATTAATGGTTAATATAATTAATATCTACAATTTTTGGTGACTCCAGTTGGTCTCAGAGCTCTGGATAATAGCCATTAACTTAACCACAATACTAATTTGTTGCTGATGATAGCTTGTGTTAAAGATTCAGCTCCCTTGAAGCCCTTTAAATTAACGGGTTAGAAGTTATAATCATCTATAGGGTTTTCCCGAGGTCCTTCCTTAAAAATGTGGGAAACTAAATTTGATATTCCTGCTTGCTTTTTATCTTTAAAGAACAAAATAAAACTTTCGTTCTTTTTAGGTCATAAGCAAACAAGTAAGATACAAGCCCTATCTTATATTTTTAATACTTTGCAGATCACATTCAAATAGTTCTGTGGCCTGGAAACTCTCCTGTACTCCTGTGTGCATCTTAGATCATTGTCTAATGCCAGAGTCCCATTGAATTGAGAGGATCATTGATTGATGTAGATGTTAAACATCCAACAGTGCTTTTTATAAGAGGACTGGTGTGCCTTGTTGTCTTCGGACAAAATTTCCCCTCCCCAAGATGTACCAGATGGCTAACTTCCACCTCTCCATGTGACTATAATTCAGTGCACTTTGTATAGAGCAATTATCAAACTTTTTCATAATGTAGCTTGCATTTTAATACATAGATTGTGGAGGACCACCTCTCTTCCTACTTAAGATTACACCACATTTCTGTGACAAGTATTTTAATTGCTTACATGGAAAGGTTAAGTTTTTAAGGCATTTTTGCTTGTATCAGTTCAGTTTGGAAGCAGGAATGAAGGAAGACAGCATATGCAATGAGAGCTGCAATGTGGTCCATTATCCACAGTTGAGAACCTCTGGTATACCATTTGTAGAGCCTTTAGGTTCCTTTAGGATTTTTTTTATTAATAGAGCATATATTCCTACAAGTTAGTAACATAAATTCCATGAATTCTAACTGCCGAACAAATCTTTTCATATTGATAGAAATTGATAACTATTAAGGTGGCAGTGATCTTAAGAGTTAAAGCAAAGATTTCATTTTGACAAGTGTTTAAACTTTTATTTTTCAGAAATGAGATAAATGTGACAAAAGAGAACATAAAAATTAAAATTCAGATAGTTTAATTTGTCACACTGTATTGATACAGTTTGAGGTGATACATACAGAATAATAAGTAAAAAACCCCATTTTAAAAATTTTTTGGCTGGGAGTCTTCTTTTTTTTTAAATCCTTTTTCGCGGGAAAAAAAGTATAAGATCCTGGGATTTGATTACTCTGCATCTGATAAGTACTTTTCTAGTGTTCAGTTTTCAATTTCAGTTTCACAAGTTACCGATTTTTATTACATCAGTGAAGACAACTTGCTCTCTAATGCAAAATCTTAATGGTGGCCTCAAACACTTCATTGTTTCAAGGCCTAAGGTACTATTTTAAAAGGAACCGTCTATCTTTTGGTTTTAAATTTTTTACATACTCATTACTACTGAGGGCATTCTGTGCCAAAAAAATTAAAAATTCTGTGCATAAAATTTTAAAATTCTGCAAATTTTATTTGTCAAGTAAATATGGAAGCTTCAGCATGACATGTAGAGCATAGAGGTGGGAGATCACTGTGCAGCTCCCCCAACCCCCAGGTCATGGATTCAGCAGTAAGGCTGCACCCAACCCTGACACAGCGCAAGGACTGGGCCTGTTCCAGAAACACCCCAGAGCCCTGCCCCTCTGTGCCAGGTGCACCAGGTGTGGGCAGGCAGGCAGACTCAGCAAGGCAGGATCGTAGTGTGGGGGGAATCCAGGTGTGGGTTGAGAGGGTTCTGTGTGGGGCAGTGCGGGGGAGGGATGTGGATGCACAGGGGCTTGTTGAGGGTGGGGGGGTCTGGGTGCAATGGTAATAGGACTCTGCAGGGGGTCCAGGTGAAGGTGGCTGGGACTCCAATGGGGGGTCTGAGTGTAGGCGGAATAGAGCTCAGCAGCGGGGTCTGAGTGTGGGGAGCTCAGTAGGGGAGCCAGATGCTGGGGGACTAGAAAATAATATCTGCGTATTGTTTATGGCTTGTAAGGAAAAGGCCCCAATCAGCAAGTAAAAGAAAGCTGAGAGAATAATAAGTAGTATTACTTGCAGTGTGGGAAGGATGTTGGTTCAAAAGTAACTAGTAAACTAAAGAGCTGCAGTAACAAGACCAATAAAAACTGTCTGGAAAAGAAACAAGCACAAACCTTCTTACTGTTCTTTTGGCCAGCAAGAAGGTGGGGAAGAGATAGGGAGGAAAGGCCTTGGGAAGAAAGGAGGTTGTAAATCTTATCTGGATTAAGATTAGAAATAAAGGTTAATTGTCTCACACTGGTTTTTAGCTGAAGCCAGTAATTGGCAATGATATCATTTGTTAAAGGGTATAAAAAGTAAATTCTTAAAGGGTTCATTGCTAATACCTACCTGACCGTTTGGGAGCCAACCAATATGCATCTAAGCAGCCCTGGGTTTAGGCTGTTTGTAAGTATCTTGATCAAATTCTTATCAATGTTTTATTATTGTTTGGATATAGTAAATTGCTTATTATTTAGGCTTTTGGGGCATGTTTAGAGCAATTGGATTTAACAGAGGAATTTATGGCTAAATTAGTTTGTGGTGGTTTTCCATATTAATATCAATTTCAAATAGGGCTGTTGATTAATTGCAGTTAATTCACGCGATTAACTAAAAAAATTAATCACGATTAATTGCAGTTTTAATAGCACTGTTAAACAAGAGACTACCAATTGAAATTTATTAAATATTTTGGATGTTTTTCTACATTTTCATATATATCTTGTATTTTGTGTTGTATTTGAAATCAAAGTATATATTTTGTTTACAAATATTTGCACTGTAAAAATGATAAACAGAAGAAATAGCACTTTTCAGTTAATCTCATACAAGTACTGTAGTGCAATCTTTGTCCTGAAAGTGCGACTTACAAATGTAGATTTTTTGTTGTTACATAACTGCACTCAAAAACACAACACTGTAAAACTTCAGAGCCTACAAGTCCACTCAGTCCTATTTCTTGTTCAGCCAGTCATGAAGACAAACAAGTTGGTTTACATTTACAAAAGATAATGCTGTCTGATTCTTATTTAGAACATCACCAGAAAGAGAACAGGCATTTGCATGGCACTTATGTAGCCAGAATTGCAAGATATTTTTATGCTAGATATGCTAAACATTCGTATGCCCTTTCATGCTTCGGCCACCATTCCAGAGGACGTGTTTCCATGCTGATGATGCTCGTTAAAAACAGGGCTTTGGGGCTGTACTTCAGCTCCACTCCAGCTCAAGGCAAAAACCTGCAGCTCCGCTGTTCCGGAGCTGCTCTGCGGGCTCCACTCCAAAGCCCTGGTTAAAAAAAAATAGTGTGTTTATTAAATTTGTGACTGAACTCCTTGGGGGAGAATTGTATGTCACCTGCTCTCTTTTACTCACAATCTGACACATATTTCATGTTATAGCCGTCTCGGATGATGACCCAGCACATGTTGTTTATTTTAAGAACACTTTCACTGCAGAGTTCACAAAACGCAAAGAAGGTACCAATGTGAGATTTCTAAAGATAGCTACAGCACTCAACCCAAGATTTAAGAATCTGACGTGCCTTCCAAAATCTGAGAGGGATAAGGTAGGGAGCATGCTTTCAGAAATCTTAAAAGAGCAACACTCCGATACAGAAACTACAGAACCCGAACGACCAAAAAAGAAAATCAACCTTCTGCTGGTAGCATCTGACTCAGATAAGGAAAATGAACATGCGTCGGTCCGCACTGCTTTGGATGGTTTTCGAGCAGAGACCATCATCAACATGGCCGCAAGTCCCCTGGAATGGTAGTTGAAGCATGCTCATCTGGCACGTAAATAATTGCGATGCTGGCTGCAACAGTGCCGTGAGAACACCTGTTCTCACTTTCAGAGGACATTGTGAACAAGAAGGGGGCAGCATTATCTCCTGCATATGTAAACAAACTTTTTTATTTGAGTGATTGGCTGAACAAGGAGTTAGGACTCAGTGGACTTGCAAACTCTAAAATTTTATATTTTATTTTTGAATGCAGTATTTTTGTACATAATTCTATATTTGTAAGTTCAACTTTCATGATAAAGAGATTGCATTACAGTACTGATGTGAATTGAAAAATACTATTTCTTTTTCAGATGCATGGAGTGGAAAATACAGGAAGCAGGTATAAATACACAGCACATGAAAAAATGGGAGTTGCCTTATCACGTGGGGGATCAGTGCTAACGAGCCAATTCAATTAAGGTGGAAGTGGCCTATTCACAACAGTTGACAAGAAGGACATAACCACATTACATCAGCCACACCATCAGGGACTCATTCACCTACACATCTACCAATGTGATATATGCCATCATGTGCCAACAATGCCCCCTACCATGTACATTGGCCAAACCAGACAGTCTCTGTGCAAAAGAATAAATGGACACAAATCAGACATCAAGAATTATAACATTCAAAAACCAGTAGGAGAACACTTCAATCTCCCTGGATACTCAGTAACAGACTTAAAAGTGGCAATTCTCCAACCAAAAAACCTTCAAAAACAGACTCTAATGAAAAACTGCAGAACTGGAATTAATTTGCAAACTGGACACCATCAAATTAGGCCTGAATAAAGACTGGGAGTGGATGGGTCACTACAAAAACTAATTTCCCTCTGCTGGTATTCACACCTTCTTGTCAACTGTTTGAAATAGGCCACCTTGATTATATTGTCCCATTAGCATTACAGAAGTGATTTTCCCCCCACCCCTTGGTATCACCCCTTCTTGTCAACTGTTGTGAATAGGCCACTTCCACCTTAATTGAATTGGCTTGTTAGCACTGATCTCGCCCCCCCCACCTCCACTTGATAAGGCAACTCCCATCTTTTCATGTGCTGTGTATTTATACCTGCCTACTGTATTTTCTACTCCATGCATCTGATAAAGTGGATTTTAGCCCACAAACACTTATGCCCAAATAAATTAGTTAGACTCTAAGGTGCCACAAGGACTCCTTGCTGGTTTTGCTGATACAGACTAACATGGCTATTTCTTTTGTTTTTTACAGTGCAAACGCTTGTAATAAATAAATAAAAAGTGAGCACTGTACACTTTGTATTCTATGTTGTAATTGAAATCAATATATTTGAAAATGTAGAAAACATCCAAAAATATTTAAATAAATGGTATTCTATTATTAACAATGCGATTAATCATGTTTAATTTTTTTAATCGCTTGACAGCCCTAATTTCAAATATTAATAATTCCATCACGGCCACATTAGGTTAAGTCACTAATACAGACTTCCAAGTCTAAGTAGCAAGTAATTGTCAGACTTGGAAACAGAAGCTACATTATCTGACTCTTATTCCCCTTCAAGGAGGAACGTTCTCTTTAGATGTTTGTGTGTGTGTGTGACCTGCTGAATTGATATGAAAAAGCCAGGAGAAAATACAGCACCCCCTAGATGAGTCATAGACACCTTCAGTTTTTCTATTCTTATATCATGATCCAACGGTTGGAAGTCGAAGCTAGACAAATTAAGACGGGAAATCATAAATTATTGACAGTGAGGGTGATACCAGAGACTCCATTTTAAAATCCCTAGATCCCTGGTTTCCATTTTAAATAAGCAAGAGTCATTCCATCAATAGATGGAAGCTGCAAGTCACAGAGCACTAAATGTAGAATTGTCAGGAAAACCAAATTGGTGAGGAAAAAGGTGTGAAACAACCAGTGATTCAGCAAATCATACCACTATGAGGTAAATAACAGTGGCAGGCTAAAAATAGAACTGACAGCACAATAAGGTAAACAAGTAGGATGATGTGTCTAAAAATAGAATTGAGAAATGGTATAAAGGTCAGTGTGTCAGTTAAAAGCTGACAGTTAAGAAGAGAACACTCTCGGAAAAACAGCAGCAGAGGGAGTCTTGTCCTGTCACAGGAGTTGAGCAGAGAGCTGAGAAGAGAGAAGAACTGCTGCCATCAATGACCTGTGGAGACTGATTACCCTCACAGAACATGGCCAGCTCAGCTTCACCACTAATTGGTGAGTGTGCAGTAGCATGGACAGAGAGAGCGAGCACAGGAGAGACAATGCAGCATAGTCAGCAAATGGAGTAAGTCTGTTAGACGAAGTTATAGTCATAGTTATAGTACTGTGTGCGTGGGTGGGCATTAATGAAGTTGTGTTAATTGTGGGGGGAATTTACATATATAAGACTTAAAGAACATATAAGAACTGCTGTCAGTGACCTGTGAAAGACCGGCTATCTGATGTGAGGTGCAGCTACCTAGGATCATCTCCACTGTATGTTGTTGCTATTTGGGGTGCTCTTTAATTTATTGTAGGGATTTGTTTTTTGGTGGTGGTTGTCAGGGATTGTTGTTTGCACCAATAAAAAGATGCCTTGTTGTGGAAAGAGTACTGCATGTGTCAGTCATTTATCGGAAAGCTATATCTGTGTCTTCCAAGTATTTCCTTAGTCACCCTGGAGACCCATAATTAATTAGAACAGATTTAGTTACATTCTGGGGGTACCCTACATCCGTTTTCAGGGTAACAAGCGTAATTAACCATTGGAACAGTTTCAAGAGTGGTGGTTGATTCTCCATCGCTGACCATTTTTTAAATCAATATTGGATGCTTTTCTAAGAAATCTGCTCTAAGAATTATTTTTGGAAAGTTCTCTGGCCAGTGTTATACAGAAGGTCAGACTAGGTGATCCTTGGAATCTCTGGATCTTTATTCTTCCTTGAAACTTAACTTGCTGTCTAATATGTTGAAAAGTGACTGTTTTTCTAGCAGTGATCTAGATTTGCTTATAGATGGTATAACCTGTTTATACTAGGTCATGAATTAAAATGGCATGAGATAGAATAATATTTCCTTCCTCTCCCCCACATTCCTTTTACGTGATTACTTTGTGACAGAAAAATGTGAAAGAATGTCTTCAGGATAATGCAATACAATTTCTTTGGCTGGGATTTAGGTGCCCAAACCCCATTGAAATTAAGTGGGAGTTGAGCATCTCATTCCTTTGGGGTTTGTAACCAGTTAATAATTTGTTGGCACCTAACACAGTTTGTGGCAACCCATGTGGTTAATATGCATTAACTTTAGAAAACTGCGTGTCTACTTTGCAAATGTCCTAGGCTGTCACGCGGTTGTTAGCTTGGAACTCAGTCATCGCACTTACTTTGAGGCGTAAATGATGCTCCTAGTTCTGCCTACATAACCAGATAGGCAAGTTGACTTTCCACCTAGCCCTCTTTGGTTGGACATCTGGAATGTATTGCCCTACTTATTGCTGCTCTGTATGCATATCTGCTAAACACGCTACCTCTCCTTTCTGTAAAGCATTACAGGATAGTTGCCCAGATTTTCTTAGGGTTGGTGTGACATTCTATACCTTGGAGGAGTGTGCTGTAACCCCCATATTCCTCATTTTCATATAATCATGATTTTACATATAAAGCATACCTTGTAAGGTATCAGGGAAAGGTTATGAACTGCTGAAAGTAGTTTCTCTATCCATATATATCATTAATGAATATGAAGTAATGAGAATTGTGTAGTATGGTTGTCACTAAAACATGCGGTAAGTTGGGGGACTCAGCCAGATATTAGCACCCCAGAGGCAACAGCAAGTAAAGTAACCAGCGCCCGGGCAGGGTGTCAAACAACCCATCAACAGCCATTGTCCAGCAAGGGAGCTACAATGCAATGACTCACCTGCATGAGGCCATGCCAAGGGAATTGCTCAACCTTGCTTGGAGAGACTCGGTAATACTCACCTGACTCTGAAAGGGGGGGGAGGGGGCAAAGCCAAGGGGGAGGAAAGGACATGATAAAAGGAAGAGATGTTTGCCATGCTCTTCTCTCTCTCCCACCTACACCTGCCGATACCACATCAAGCGACTGAAGCACTGATCAAAGAGGAGAGCCTGGCTGAAGAGCAGCCAGCCAGCCTGTGGTGAGAAGCATCTACGTTTGTAAGGGCATTGACAGTGTTAAGATCAGCTTAGAATGAGTTTTGCTTTTATTTCATTTGACCAAATCTGGCTTATGTTTTGACTTATAATCACTTAAAATCTGTCTTTATAGTTAATACGTTTGTTTATTCTACCTGAAGAGGTGCGTTTGGTTTGAGATGTATCCGTGGCTCTCCTTGGGATAATAAGCCTGGTACATATCAATTTCTTTGTTAAATTGACAAACTTATATAAGTTTGCAGCATCTGGCGAGCATAACTGGACACTGCATGATGGAGATGCCTAGGGTTGTGTTTGGGACCAGAGATATTGGCTAGTGTCATTCAGTTGCAAGTAGTTGGGAGCAGCTTACATGCCAGAGGCTGTGTGAACAGCCCAGGAGTGGGGATTCTTACAGCAGAGCAGGATAAGGCTGGATCCCAGAGTCAAGGACTGGAGTGACCTAGCAGATCACCGGTCCGGATAACACCAGAGGGGAACATCAAAGTTGGATGCAAGGAATAGACAGCTTCTAAGACTTCTGTGTCTTTTAGTATTAGACTGCGTTAAAAATCTATGTTGCATGAACTAAAAAAGACTTCTAATGACGTTTGTTCCTCAAGTGCATTCTCCACAACTTGTGTTGAGAAAGGGATGCCCAACCTCTATGATATTGTAAAGGCAGCCTTTGGGCATTCTTACATATCATTTTACATTGTTACAGATTTGACAAGGATTTCAGTTTTGGCCAGCCAGTTCTCTGTATTGTGCTTCATTAATACCAGCCTTTCGGGAGTCCCAGTTCTTTGTATGTTGTGTATCTGAGTTCTGTTGGTGTTTTCAGTGTCAGGGCTGGTTCAGAGAATGGCATAGGAAAATCTTCTTAAAGTACTTTGACTGGGAAACCCTAGAAAACAAGCATGTTTGTTTGCCAAATTACTGAATTTTGTGAACAAGTAATCATGGCACAATTTAATTTTGATACTTTGTAATATTCAAGTAAATTTAAGCACATTATTTTGAAGGTAGTAAACTGTTTGAGACCTCACAGAGACTTCTACTGAATATTAGAGAAATGAAGGGACAAGTTTATAAATGTGTATATTAATAATATACAGATAAAATTCTACTGTAGGTTTTTTACCTACTATTTTGTTGCCAGTCTTTTGATAACATTCCATTCTGTATTTTGTGAATTGGGATGATTTGTATTTTACTTTGTAAAGAGCTGCCACTGTTAGCAACAATGCCAGACCCAAGCCCAGATAAAAGGAGGGTTCTGCAGCTGGGTTAGCTACACACTCATGTAAAACCTTACTGCACCAGAAACAGTTCACTTAAACCAAAAGTTGAGGAGAGTAGGTGCAGATAGAGCTCAAAAGCCAAGTAGTCAGATCTCAATGAAAGCTGAGAACTTGAGACATCAAATCCTGAAGACCAAGTCTGTAACAAGAATAGGGACGTGGGGAATACATGTCCTTTGTATAGTATAGGAAAGCTGGCACATGTTACATGAGAATTGAAAAAATACCATCTGATACTTTGCATCAGTGAGGTGAAAAGGTGAGAGAGTAGCAAGATGGTGTCTGGTGGCGCTATAATATTATTGATGAGGAAGAATGCACAAAATAGGTATAGGAATTATTCTGCATAACATTACAGTGAAGAAGACCGTGTTGACTTGGGAGCCACTGAACGACCGAATAGTACCAGCCAGCTGCAAATAAGACCTTTCAAATATACAACAATCCTTGTCTATGCACCAACACATACAATAGATGACACTGAAAAGGATACTTGCTGCACCTGCTCATAAATGTATTGGATGACATGCCTAACCATGACATCAAATTGATGATAGGTGACTTAAGTGCACAAATTGGCAACAGCTCTGCTGATTGGGAAAGAGTGATAGGCACAGAAGTGGAAGGCATCTGAACTGATAATGGTAACCAGCTCATGAATCTCTGTGGCACAAACACTCTAAATATAAGAGGCAGTTTCCTCCAGCAGGAGGTTTTACAGTCTCACAAGGACATCAGCAGTGAATGCAACTGTCAACCAGATAGAACATGGGTGAATATCTAAGAGATGAAATCTTATTTGGGGGGTGTCACAGTCATCGGAGCAGCAATGTTGGCTCAGATCATTATATTTTAGTGTTATAGATGTAGATAAGTTCAGAGTCAAAGAAATGCAGATCAGATTGCACTTTGCAACTGTTCCAGTGTTTTACAGGATCAGGCTGATAAAAGTGTGGACAACAGAGGGCCAAACTGGAAGAAAACTGTATAGAGACAGCAGAAGTAGTAGTGGAGTGCAGAGTGCAGAAGAAAGATGCTTGGATTACATCTGGAACATAGGCAGTGATCGATGAACAGGCAGCACTGAAGGTGAAAAAGTAACCCTGCAAGGTGTGGGCAGAACTGTTCGAGGCAGGTGCAATATATGGAGAAAAAGACGAAGAGATGTAGGCAAGATAAAAATGATTTCACAAGAAGCTGCGGAGGCAGAGGAAGCAGCACAGAAGTGGGGAGACTTCAAGCAGCTCTATAGAATAATGAAAGACTTTGCCAGAAAAATCAGACCATTGCAGGTGATGTCCATGAGAAGCTCTGAGACAGATGCTGAAAATGCATGAAGAACAAGCTGGACTCTGGAAAGAACATTTTGGTTCCATTTTAAACTGTCCAGAGTTAATGATCATGCACAGGTTTGAAGGAAATGCCAAGTCTAAGTTAGAAATAGAAGAGGAACCAATAACACCTGATGAAATTAAAGCACCCATCAAAGGCTTTAAACAAGGAGACGCTACTGGGGTTGACAGAATTCAAGCAGAGATACTAAAGGCAGAAGGTGAAGTTTTGATTGAGTAGCTAACAAAACTCTAACAAAATATGGGTGAAAGAACAAGTGGTACAACACTGGAAAGATGGCATCATTGTGACATTGCCAAAAAAAAGGTGATCTTAGTGCACGAACTGGCAAGGTATTGTACTGCTATCTCAATCCTTGGCAAAGTATTGGCTACTGTTATGCTGAATAGAATCAAGAAGCAGTGGATTGAATATTACGAGAAGAACAGGCTTGGTTCCGTGCAGGAGATCATGTTTGGAATACATATTCGCTCTTTAACAGATCATCAAAAAAAACCTTCTGCTTGGCAAAAACCCATCTTAATCAACTTCCTCAATTTTAAGAAAACATTTGATAGTGTCCACAGAGAAACCCTGTCGAATTTTGCTAGAAGCTATGGGATACTGCACAAGCTTATCAACATAATAAGCAGTTAATATGATGGAAGTAGATGCACAGTAAGATGGAAGTAGATGCACAGGCCTAGGTGAGTGGTTCGACATTGTGACCGGAGTTAGACAAGGGTGTGTGTTATCACCAATCCTCTTTGTATTAGCAATAGAGTTGGTGATGAAGTGGGGAACAAGTCATTGTGGATGGTATAAAGTGGGTTAGTGGAGATGAGTTACATGACCTTGACTTGGCTGAAGGCTTTGCTTTACCAAGTGTGACGTGGAATGGAATGACTGCCCTTACATCAGAGGTAGAAGAGGAAGTAGCAAAAATTGGACTGATAGGAAATGCAGAGAAAACCACAATTAAGATAAGAAACTGGACAAGAGATGCAAAGGGGTACATGCATGAAAAAGAAATCACAAAAATAGCAGAGCTCTACTTTCTGTGAGTGTGATGGCATTTGAAGGTGGCTGCCATAAAGATATTCATACAAGATTAAGAAAAGCAAAAAACACTTGGAAGGATGAACATCATCTGGTCAAACAGAGGTTTCCACACCAAACTAAAGGGCAGATTATCCCCAAGCATGCTACTGTACGGAGTAGACACTTTGCTGATGGCCATGGCTAACAAAAAAAGAGATCACAGATGGCTGAGAAAGAGGCAACATATTTCCTAGAAAGATAACAAAATAACATGAGAGTAAGGGAGCTGACAAAGCAGGACATGTTAGAAAATATTATTAAAGAAAGCAGGCTCAGGTGCTCAGGACATGTGCACTGTATGGAAGATGGGAGACATGCTAAGCAATCATTGAATTGGGCACTAAAGGAAAGAAAAAGAAAGCAAGGAAGGCCAACAAAAAAAAAAAAATTGGCAGAAGACCACCCCGGAAGCTACTGAATGAGCTGGCATCACCTGGGAAGCAATACCATACTTAGTGAGTGACCATAATCAGTGAAGGAACTGGATTGCCTGTTGCAAGAGAAATTGATTTGACAATGCCACAGACGTTTTGTGCACTCAAGCCACCACTAACTGGAAGCGAGAACACCATGTAGGTAGAAATAACTTGAGGTTTATATAAGCATATGAAATAGCTGCAGCTGCAGTTTTGCTGATGAGGATGGAAAGTAAAATTGGAAGAATCATGAGAATGGGTGTAAGTGTGGATGGCTGATCTTGGATCTGGGTGTTCCCGATTATGAGTTTTTGCTGATTTTATGATTAGGAGTTGCTTGTAGTAACCCCTTGCAAAATAACAATTTTCCTGTGAGTTATTAGCTTTGTTTTGAGCAACCTATAAAAAGATTAGTCAGAGTGAATAATTTTGGAGAAGTTCGGAGAGCTTTCCTATGAGCTAGGAGGCTGACATCCAACTCCCCAGCAGCTAGGAGGAAGGTTGGCCACCAAAAACCTGCCACTGATCATTCAAAACATCTCGGACTTCGGGTAACTATATCTGGGTTGCTCTAGACCAGTGGTCAGCCACCTTTCAGAAGTGGTGTGCCGAGTCTTCATTTATTCACTTTAATTTAAGGTTTCGCTTGCCAGTAATACATTTTAATGTTTTTTAGAAGGTCTCTCTCTATAAGTCTATAAAGTGTGTGTGTGTGTGTATATATATATATATATATATATATACAAACTATTGTCGTATGTAAAGTAAACAAGGTTTTCAAAATGTTTAAGAAGCTTCATTTAAAATTAAATTAAAATGCTGATCTTACGCCACCAGCCTGCTCAGCCCACTGCCAGCCTGTGGTTCAGTTCACCTAGGCAGGCAGCAGACTGGGCAGGGCCTGTGGCTGGGACCCTGGCTGGCAAGGGGCCAGCAGTCAGAACCCCAGACTGGCAGCGGGCTGAGCAGCTCAGCCCACTACTGGTCTGGGGTTCTGTCCACTGGCTCCTGCCAGCCAGGGTCCCAGCTGCCAGCCCCACTCAGCCCGCTGCCGGCCCTGCCCACATAGAATGGGTACCTATCTTCTCCCTGGTTCTAAACTATTGCTATTTTAGATGTGTGCTTTGAATAAAAAAAAGATTTTTTAATAAAATTTTTGAATAAAAAAAAATCAATAAAAAAAGATTTTTGGGTAAAGCACTCTTGTTTGTACCAATCATTTATAAAACAGAAGAGCTGTGTCCCTATTGATTTATTCCCTGAATCCACCTGGAGATAGGAAAATATAAGATACGATAGTATCGTGTTAAGAAAACCCTGGGTAACGTGCCCAATGTGTGAGCAGCACAGAGGAACTAAGATCTAAGGTAAGACTGTAGTGAGTTGTTGGATTTAACAGTATTATTAGAAACTCCAGAGCTGCCTCAATAAGCCAGGCAACTAATAACCGGGATTGTAAGGTCAACGATACCCCTTCATATACTATTTGGGTTTTGCTAATTTTAAGTTGCTGAAGGTTTTGGTTATTGATAAGATGTCAGATAACCAGAATTAATTAGTTTATTAATGAAAGTTAGATTAGCAAAATTAATAAATTACCCATCTGGAGAACAATCTTACAGTGATTATATCTTCACTCTGTTCCATTTCTGAGCTCAGTTTTGCTCATATTTATATTACCCTTACGCATCTTTTCTTATCTAGGTTTGTACGTAACATTTCAGATATCTGTAGACACATTTGTGGTAACTGTAACTAGCACACAGTTCATATTTGGCAAGCCTCAACAGAACACCACATTTTTTGACAGATTTTTGACATATTCTGCACATTAAAAGAACAAACGCTACAACAGTTCAACTTTCAAGATAAGGCTTTTAGCATGAAATAGGCTAATTATTTAAATGTTAATATTTTTGTTTTGAAAAAAATAGTTTGTGGTTTTTTATTCCGAGGGACTCATGAGTCCTTGTGAGCAGGAAGAAATAGCTGCAAAGGTGATGGGGTTAAATTTAAGTTTCTAATGCCTGGGAAAGAATAAGGTTTTTAGGTTGGGGCTCAAGCCAAGTGTTTTGTTTTATTTAAAACTTAGCTCCTAGATAGCACATGAACCTTATTCCTCCTAATGACAATTGGCAGAAGGGTTACATTGCTATTTCTTGTGAAGTTCCAGTCAGGGATTATTGATAACTAGTCCCCTGGAGTAGCATTTAAAAAGCCTTTATTTTTAAACATGTCTTCCACTGCTGGTGAGGGGACTTCATGCTTGTAGAATTAAAGGGTCTTGAAGAAACCACATTAGTAGATAAGAAACTCTCCATCCTCTAATTGTAGCCAGACGTGCCCTCCCTCCCTGCCACCCCTTTGCTCTTTCGAATGCGGTCTGCATAGTTTCCTGTTATGCCGTTACAAAGTCGCAAGCAGCAGTAAGTCCCAAATGATGTTAGATGCTTGCTTAAAGCTGCATTGCTCTATATAATCGATTGTATTCATGCTTATGAATATGTAATCAGTGTAAGGAATGAGTGAGAGAGTATGAGTAACAGCAAATGGCAAAACAAAGAGGCAAATATCGCCTTTTATGGAACCATGGTATTATCTTGGTGACGGTATACATCTCGAGACAGGTGGCCAGGTCAAGGGTACCAACAAGGATATGTAACAGCACGCTAAACTCAGGACCGGACCGGAAGCAGTAGAACCCTCCCGTGGATCCGAAGGGACTTCGGGGACTCTCGTCGCCTCGCAGCCGGTCTCTGGGCAGCTGTAGCCTGGTCAGCCTTCAGAACCTGTGAAATCAAAATCCACCTATGCCCGCATCTGCAGCCAGTTAGCATGAATGTGATGTGTGTGTGTGTGTGTGTGTGTGTGTCAGTATAGCTGTATTAGACAAGCTCAGCTCATGCCAATAAACAAACCTCTGTGCTGCTCATTTCTTGTGGGGGCTCATTTCTTGGCTAGTCCCAAGGACAGGTAACATGATAACTGAAAGGGCTGAACAAGCTTTTAAATTCTTACATTCGTTTTCCATCTTCTAATGTTTATCTTTTGTCCACTTACTCTTGACACACACTGTATACTGCAGATGAAACCTCAAAACCACAATGTTCTGAATGGCTACACAGTTTAGGCAGATATTGTTGCCTGCTCCCTGGAATCAGGCAAAGAAATAACCACAGACAAAGGTTGAATTAAAGCAGTGCTGAGGGCTGATTTATTGCTTGCTTTCCTTATTTGCACAATTATACTCACACACACATTCCATGCATACTGGTGACAGGCTGTAGATGCGGACGTTGCTTTCAATCTTAGGTGACTGAGACTGGCCAGGTTCCAGCTTCCCAGAGATCAAACCGCTAGGCAACAAGAGTCCCCGAAACCCCTTCGTGTCTGCAGGAGGACTCTACTGGTTCTGGTCCGGTCCTGAGTTTTTGCTGTCATGGATGACATCTCTCTCTGGCCGCTACTGCAGCAGGTTTATATACAGCCCCATGTACACCTTGATCATCCTTACACGGTAATATTTCGGTTCAAGCCTTGTGATTTGGTTTCTTACACTCATACTATCTCACTCATTCCTTACATATTGATTGCATATTCATAAGCATGAATACAATTAGTAATATAGCTTTAAGCAAGCCCCTCTTATCAGCGACGACTTAGGCTGATGTTTGTAGTTCAGACAGAAACTGTGCAAACTGCAATTTTAGACATGACAGGAAGCCTACACAGAAAGACTGCATTTGAAAAGCAAAAACTGGGGAGTAGATAGGGGAAAGGGCTGCTCCTCCTCCCCGGGAGCAGAAGCTGTTGCTGTCTGGGGAAGGCTAAACCATGGATGGGGGCCAAGCCATGGATGGGGCCGCGGCCGGCTATAGATATTTCCTCAGCAATAATAGCACCCTTGGTGTCTGTTCAGGATCATATTTATAATCAAGAACATAGCTGCCTGGATAAGTTTGGACCTGGCCATTTTAAACAGTCTATCGTGATTTACACCAGTGTCTAATGCAAGTCAACCATGTCCATGACTGGTTTGGTCACAGCCCAGGTTTATAATGACTGTGCCAACTGTCTCCTATCAGGGCGGACACAACAAATATACTACTGGTGCAACCCCAACAAAGAGGATCCGTGGAAGAGATAACATTACCATAGTCACATGGAATGTAAGGATATTGAGACAAATAGGAAGGTTGAAAGAACTCATGGACGAAATGGAACAATACACCTGGCACCTCCTAGGAATCTCTGAAGTCAGATGGAAGAACTTTGGAGAGGCATTAACAGAAGAAGGCCATGTACTCTATTACAGTGGAGAGGACAAACGTGTCAACGGTGTAGGATTTCTTGTGCATAAAGATATTAAGGATTCAGTATTAGAATGCCACCCAATATCCAGCAGGCTTATTTCCATCTGTCTAAAGGCAGTACAGTTCAGTATCACAGTGGTACAAGTCTACGCCCCTACAACAGACTATGACAGTAAGCAAACTGAAGATTTTTACAATCCGCTTCAAGACATCGATAAGGTACACAAGAAAGATATCCTGATTGTACAGGGAGATTAGAATGCTAAAGTGGGTACTGATGCACAGGCAGATTGGTGAGATTATTGGGGCCCTTTCTGTAATGCAGTAACCAATGAGAAAGGACTGAGACTTTTGGAGTTTGCCAGCTATAACAATCTGATTCTTACAAACACATTAGGAGCACATAAAGCATCCAGACAATCAAAGTGGATCCAGACAAAGCACCTGATGGTTTACATCACAGTCGGATTGGCTTACATCATGGTGCAAAACAAGGAGCTTCCCTGGTGCTGATATTGGAAATGATCACGACCTTGTAAAGCTAAACTTTTGGCTACGTCTAAGGAAAATCGTCAGGTCAAAGTTCACCAGAATCAAGTTTGACTTAGAAAGACTTAGAGACCGCAGCATTGCGGAGACATTCCAAGCAATGATTGGCAGAAAATTTGCTCCACTGCTTGCTCTAGAGGAAGACATAGAAACAATGACCAACAGTTTCAACGCTGTAATGAGTGAGGCAGCAATAGATATCCTTGGGAAACACCATAAGAAGACAAAACCTTGGGTCACAAATGAAATACTACAAATGTGTGACATAAGAAGAGCACTCGAGAGATAAGAACAGCATGGAGGGAGCTGATAAATACAGAGCAATTGGCAGAAAGATCAAGAAAGGAATGAAGCTGGCCAAAGAGAGAGAGATCGAAAAACAATGCTCTAAAATTGAAGAGTGTATCAATAATAAAAATTACAATGTGGAAGGCTCATTTACTAAAGATCTGGTGACGGAGAGATGGACCAAAACTAACGCAATTCAAGACAAGGAAGGGAGCAGTCTCACAGAAGAAAGGGACGTCATCAATAGGTGGACAAATTGCTGTTCTGATCTATACAACCACCAGACAAATAGAGATCCTAGTGTCCTAGACAGCCCAAATTCAACTGAGGAGGATAACTTTCCAGTACTGCATGAAGAAGTGGAGACAGCTGTGAAATCACTCAAGAACGGAAAGGGTACAGGTTTTGACAACATCCCATCCAAACTGATGAAATTCAGAGGAGAAATAGTAATAGATGTACTCCCCAAGATCTGGCAAACCGGTGAGTGGCCCTCCATGTGGACACAGTCACTAGTCATCACTCTGCCAAAGAAAGGCAACCTGCAGTTGTGTCAAAATTACTGGACCATAAGCTTAATTAGCCATCCCAGCAAAGTGATGTTGAAAGTCATATTAGACAGATTGAAGCCAAAAGCGGAGAATATCATCACTGAAGAACAGGCTGGCTTTTGTGCTGGAAGAAGTATCACAGAACAGATTTTCAGTCTTCGTGTTCTATGTGAGAAGTACTTATAACACCAGCAGGACATCTACCACGTCTTTGTTTGACTTCAAGACGGCATTTGACAGAGTATGGCACGAAGCTCTCTGGGCAACCATGAAGAAGTACAATGTTGGTCATAAGCTTATTCTTACTATTTAAACAACTGTATGCCAAGGCCAGCAGTGCAGCTCTCATTAATAGCACAAGAGGAGAGTGGTTTCAGGCGACTGTTGGAGTCCGGCAAGGCTGCCTTCTTTCCACTGCCATACTGTTGAACATCTACTTGGAATGCATAATGCCCCAGAAGATCACATTTGCACAGTCAGCACTGGGGGGCAAACAATTTCAAATCTTCGGTTTGCTGATGACATTGATGGCCTGGCAGGTAGTGAAGATGAACTTGCCAACCTTGTGAAACAATTGGATGAAACCTCCCCAAAATATGGCATGGAAGTCAGTGCAGAGAAAACCAAGTTGATGACAAACAAACATGACCGGATCAGCTCATATATCACTGTCAATGGACAAGAGCTGGAGACAGTGAAACAGTTCAAGTATTTGGGGGCAGTCATCACTGATGAAGGATCAAAGGCTGAAATTCTGGCAAGAACTGCAACAGTGGCAAAACTAAAGCCAATTTGGAGGAACAAGAACATCTCCCTGGAATCCGTACTGAAACTGCTGCACGCATTGGTCATTTCTTTTTCTATATGCGTGCGAGACGTGGACCCTTATGGCAGACCTTGAACAGAAAATACAGGTAGTAGAGATGAAATACTTCCATAAAGTTCTGGGCATCGCCTACTTAGACCACGTCACTGATGAAGATGTCATATAACCCAGCACGTTGCATGACGATGTTACAGAAGACCACCTGATGACTGGGAAGAAGTGCAAGTTGAAGTGCTATGGCCTTGTAACAAGATCATCTGGCCTATCCAAGATTATCCTTCAAGGGACAGCACATGGGATGAGAAGAAGAGGTAGCCGGAAGAAGAGATGGATTGACAACATAAGAGTGGACAGGAATGGACACTTTACGGAGGCTCAAGCACTGACACAATTGTCGGGGTGGAGACCATTGGTTGCTTGCTCATCAATTATGGTGACCCAACGACCAATGCGGTTATGGGAGTGGTGGTGATAGTGGGATTAGACAGTTCATTTCCAAGTGACAAATAGGAAGGAAGAGCCATCTGGAAAACTTGCTTGTCAAACAGCACTTGGGTTTTAGAGAAATTTGCCCCTGGCCAGCAGATGATTGGGGAAAGATTAAATAAAAGTACTGTAGTCTATTAAATACCATTTCTGATCGTGTCTGCCAGTGGGGATTGATTTGAGACAGTGATTAGTTTTATTAGTTCCTAGGCAACTGAAGCCCCTATTGCTCTTAAGAAGTTTCTTCTGCCCTCACATTAATGCTAATAACAGCCCCTTTTCTCAGTGGTTGACAGAAATGGGAGATTAATTGCAAAAGAGAAGATAGTTAAGGGTCAGGACTGGGAGTAATACATTACTACTTTAAATATGCATAATGTCCAGAAAAATGAATGATAGCACTAACCGTAATGGTAGCATCCATGCTGTGAGTTAAATACTTTTTAAAAATTCATTTTTTTTCAAGAAATTATAATAATTCAAAACAAAACTTTGTTGCCGTATATTCAAACCTTTTGTGATCATGTCAAGAGGAGAATCTAGAAGAAATATGTGACGTGTCATGTCAAAAGGCTATGTAAGATAGACCATAGAAGAAATGCTAATATATCCAGGGCATAACTCACTTTCTTGACTTAAATTTATGACTAAATAAGGTAGATTTTAGCTGCATACGTGCTAACAAATAAGAAATGTGCTTGTTAGGTAAAATGTGTTTTGGTTCTGCTACCTAAATAACAAATTATGAAACTGTAAACAAAACCACAAGGAAGAAATAAGAAGTTTGATTTATAGTAAACAACATAATTGAGGGAACTAAGATAGGTACCAAACCTGAACCAGACTTCCGGAAAGCTTTGTGTAGTTATGTTAAGGGTATGTCTACACTACGAAATTACGTCGAATTTATAGAAGTCGTTTTTTTAGAAATCGGTTTTATATATTCGAGTGTGTGTGTCCCCACAGAAAATGCTCTAAGTGCATTAAGTGCATTAACTCGGCAGAGCGCTTCCACAGTACCGAGGCTAGAGTCGACTTCCGGAGCATTGCACTGTGGGTAGCTATCCCACAGTTCCCGCAGTCTCCGCTGCCCATTGGAATTCTGGGTTGAGATCCCAATGCCTGATGGGGCTAAAACATTGTCGCGGGTGGTTCTGGGTACATATCGTCAGGCCCCCATTCCCTCCCTCCCCCCGTGAAAGCAAGGGCAGACAATCATTTCGCGCCTTTTTTCCTGAGTTACCTGTGCAGACGCCATACCACGGCAAGCATGGAGCCCGCTCAGGTAACCGTCACCCTATGTCACCTGGGTGCTGGCAGACGCTGTACGGCTTTGCTGCACAGTAGCAGCAACCCATTGCCTTCTGGCAGCAGACGGTGCAATACGACTGGTAGTCGTCCTCATCGTGTCCGAGGTGCTCCTGGCCACGTCGGCTGGGAGCACCTGGGCAGACATGGGCGCAGGGCCTAAATTTGGAGTGACTTGACCAGGTCATTCTCTTTAGTCCTGCAGTCCTATTGAACCGTCTTATGGTGAGCGGGCAGGCGATACGGACTGCTAGCAGTCGTACTGTACCATCTTCTGCCAGGCAGGCAAGAGATGAGGATTGCTAGCAGTCGTATTGTACCATCTTATGCCAGGCAGGCAAGAGATGAAGATGGCTAGCAGTCGTACTGTACCATCTTCTGCCGAGCAGCCATGAGATGTGGATGGCATGCAGTCCTTCTGCACCGTCTGCTGCCAGCCAAAGATGTAAAAGATAGATGGAGTGGGTCAGAACAAGAAATAGACCAGATTTGTTTTGTACTCATTTGCCTCCTCCCCTGTCTAGATCACACTGCAGTCACTCACAGAGAAGGTGCAGCGAGGTAAATCTAGCCATGTATCAATCAGAGGCCAGGCTAACCTCCTTGTTCCAATAACAACGATAACTTAGGTGCACCATTTCTTATTGGAAACCTCCGTGCAGTCCTGCCTGAAATACTCCTTGATGTACAGGCACACCCTCTGTTGATTTTAGCTCCCTGAAGCCAACCCTGTAAGCCGTGTCGTCAGTCTCCCCTCCCTCCGTCAGAGCAATGGCAGACAATCGTTACGCGCCTTTTTTCTGTGCGGACGCCATACCAAGGCAAGCATGGAGACCGCTCAGCTCACTTTGGCAATTAGGAGCACATTAACCACCACACGCATTATCCAGCAGTATATGCAGCACCAGAACATGGCAACGCGATACCGGGCGAGGAGGCGACGTCAGCGCGGTCCCGTGAGTGATCAGGACATGGACACAGATTTCTCTGAAAGCGTGGGCCCTGACAATGCATGCATCATGGTGCTAATGGGGCAGGTTCATGCTGTGGAACGCCGATTCTGGGCTCGGGAAACAAGCACAGACTGGTGGGACCGCATAGTGTTGCATGTCTGGGACGATTCCCAGTGGCTGCAAAACTTTCGCATGCGTAGGGGCACTTTCATGGAACTTTGACTTGCTTTCCCCTGCCCTGAAGCGCATGAATACCAAGATGAGAGCAGCCCTCACAGTTGAGAAGCGAGTGGCGATAGCCCTGTGGAAGCTTGCAACGCCAGACAGCTACCGGTCAGTTGGGAATCAATTTGGAGTGGGCAAATCTACTGTGGGGGCTGCTGTGATGCAAGTAGCCCACACAATCAAAGATCTGCTGATATCAAGGGTAGTGACCCTGGGAAATGTGCAGGTCATAGTGGATGGCTTTGCTGCAATGGGATTCCCTAACTGTGGTGGGGCTATAGACGGAACCCATATCCCTATCTTGGCACCGGAGCACCAAGCCGCCGAGTACATAAACCGCAAGGGGTACTTTTCGATAGTGCTGCAAGCTCTGGTGGATCACAAGGGATGTTTCACCAACATCAACGTGGGATGGCCGGGAAAGGTGCATGATGCTTGCATCTTCAGGAACTCTGGTCTGTTTCAAAAGCTGCAGGAAGGGACTTTATTCCCAGACCAGAAAATAACTGTTGGGGATGTTGAAATGCCTATATGTATCCTTGGGGACCCAGCCTACCCCTTAATGCCATGGCTCATGAAGCCGTACACAGGCAGCCTGGACAGTAGTCAGGAGCTGTTCAACTACAGGCTGAGCAAGTGCAGAATGGTGGTAGAATGTGCATTTGGACGTTTAAAGGCACGCTGGCGCAGTTTACTGACTCGCTTAGACCTCAGCGAAACCAATATTCCCACTGTTATTACTGCTTGCTGTGTGCTCCATAATATCTGTGAGAGTAAGGGGGAGACGTTTATGGCGGGGTGGGAGGTTGAGGCAAATCGCCTAGCTGCTGGTTACGCGCAGCCAGACACCAGGGTGGTTAGAAGAGCACAGGAGGGTGCGGTACGCATCAGAGAAGCTTTGAAAACCAGTTTCATGACTGGCCAGGCTACGGTGTGAAAGTTCTGTTTGTTTCTCCTTGATGAAACCCCCCGCCCCTTGGTTCACTCTACTTCCCTGTAAGCTAACCACCCTCCCCTCCTCCCTTTAATCATTGCTTGCAGAGGCAATAAAGTCATTGCTGCTTCACAGTCATGCATTCTTTATTCATTCATCACACAAATAGGGAGATGACTACCAAGGTAGCCCAGGAGGGGTGGTGGAGGAGGGAAGGAAAATGCCACACAGCACTTTAAGCACAGCACTTTAAAAGTTTACAACTTTAAAATTTATTGAATGACAGTCTTCTTTTTTTTGGGCAATCCTCTGTGGTGGAGTGGCTGGTTGGCCGGAGGCCCCCCCACCGCGTTCTTGGGCGTCTGGGTGTGGAGGCTATGGAACTTGGGGAGGAGGGCGGTTGGTTACAGAGGGGCAGCAGTGGCAGTCTGTGCTCCAGCTGCCTTTGCTGCAACTCAACCATACACTGGAGCATACTGGTTTGGTCCTGCAGCAGCCTCAGCATTGAATCCTGCCTCCTCTCATCACGCTGCCGCCACATTTGAGCTTCAGCCCTCTCTTCAGCCCGCCACTTACTCTCTTCAGCCCTCCACCTCTCCTCCCGGTCATTTTGTGCTTTCCTGCACTCTGACATTATTTGCCTCCACGCATTCGTCTGTGCTCTGTCAGTGTGGGAGGACAGCATGAGCTCGGAGAACATTTCATCGCGAGTGCGTTTTTTTTTCTTTCTAAGCTTCACTAGCCTCTGGGAAGGAGAAGATCCTGTGATCATTGAAACACATGCAGCTGGTGGAGAAAAAAAAAGGGACAGCGGTATTTAAAAAGACACATTTTATAAAACAGTGGCTACACTCTTTCAGGGTAAACCTTGCTGTTAACATTACATACATAGCACATGTGCTTTCGTTACAAGGTCGCATTTTGCCTCCTCCCACCGCGTGACTACCCCTTCAACCTTCCCCCCTCCCTGTGGCTAACAGCGGGGAACATTTCTGTTTAGCCACAGGCAAACAGCCCAGCAGGAATGGGCTCCTCTGAGTGTCCCCTGAAGAAAAGCACTCTATTTCAACCAGGTGACCATGAATTATATCTCACTCTCCTGATAACACAGAGAGATAAAGAACGGATTTTGGTTGAATGCCAGCAAACATACACTGCAATGCTTTGTTCTACAGTGATTCCCGAGTACGTGTTACTGGCCTGGAGTGGTAAAGTGTCCTACCATGAAGGACGAAATAAGGCTGCCCTCCCCAGAAACCTTTTGCAAAGGCTTTAGGACTACATCTAGGAGAACCGCAAATGCCAGGGCAAAGTAATCCTTTCTCATGCTTGCTTTTAAACCATGTATAGCATTTTAAAAGGTACACTCACCAGAGGTCCCTTCTCCGCCTGCTGGGTCCAGGAGGCAGCCTTGGGTGGGTTCGGGGGGTACTGGCTCCAGGTCTAGGGTGAGAAACAGTTCCTGGCTGCCGGGAAAACCGGTTTCTCCGCTTGCTTGCTGTGAGCTATCTACAACCTCCTCCTCCTCCTCCTCATCTTCTTCGTCCCCAAAACCTACTTCCCTATTGCCTCCATCTCCATTGAAGGAGTCAAACAACACGGCTGGGGTAGTGGTGGCTGAACCCCCTAAAATGGCATGCAGCTCATCATAGAAGCGGCATGTTTGGGGCTCTGACCCAGAGCGGCTGTTCGCCTCTCTGGTTTTCTGGTAGGCTTGCCTCAGCTCCTTCAGTTTCACGCGGCACTGCTTCGGGTCCCTATTATGGCCTCTGTCCTTCATGCCCTGGGAGATTTTCACAAAGGTTTTGGCATTTCGAAAACTGGAACGGAGTTCTGATAGCACGGATTCCTCTCCCCAAACAGCGATCAGATCCCGTACCTCCCGTTCGGTCCATGCTGGAGCTCTTTTGCGATTCTGGGACTCCATCATGGTCACCTGTGCTGATGAGCTCTGCATGGTCACCTGTAGCTTGCCATGCTGGCCAAACAGGAAATGAGATTCAAAAGTTCGCGGTTCTTTTCCTGTCTACCTGGCCAGTGCATCTGAGTTGAGAGTGCTGTCCAGAGCGGTCACAATGGAGCACTCTGGGATAGCTCCCGGAGGCCAATACCATCGAATTGTGTCCACAGTACCCCAAATTCGAGCCGGCAACGTCGATTTAAGCGCTAATCCACTTGTCAGGGGTGGAGTAAGGAAATCGATTTTAAGAGCCCTTTAAGTCGAAATAAAGGGCTTCATTGTTTGGACGGGTGCAGGTTTAAATCGATTTAACGCTGCTAAATTCGACCTAAAGTCCTAGTGTAGACCAGGGCTAAGAGAGCTCATGAAAAATTACTCACAAATGAGCTTTGTATCATGTATAAAATGGAAATATGCTGCAGACATGAATCATCTTGCTGGCAAATAGGAAATATTACCTTCACATTTTACAGTGTATGAATTGATAATGTAAGTGCGGCAAGTAAAATACTGTAAAAAAGGTGGTACAGAAACCCTGCTTAGAGAGAGGAAAAAGCTGGAACAGAAGTGAAGCTGCAACCTGTTTCCCCAGGTTGGTGATATATTAACTTTTACCTTTCTGTTTGTGCTGGTCTGTCTGACTGATAACTAAGTTCAATTGGGTTTGATGTCTTGTTGATCAGTAATCTAAATTGAACCAACAACTTTGTGCAAATAGTTCCTATCCCATGATTGTGCCTCTTAATTGTTGTCCCTATGATGCTTTATTTGCTACCTTTATATGACTTTAATAATGTTAGAAATTTAGTCATGGATGCCTTACTTATAGCTTCTTTGCTCATAACTAATTGTCACCATAAATAAATTTAAAGTTACAAGGCTGAGACTGTTGGCCTATAAGCCTGATGTGAAGGCCTTGTAGGTTGTCTGTTAGACAGACTCCATAATGCTCTGCAGTTATGCTAAGAAGAAGAAAAATATTAGCTTGTTAGAATTACCAAAAAGAAAGAACCTTAGCAAGAATTGTTAATACTTCTAGTGATATTGTAACCACAAGAAGTAACCAATCCTTAAGTTAGCAAAATATGATGTACCTGCCAAAAAGACATAAGACATGCCAAACAGATGTTTGATTATGTAATCGAAAACCATAAAATATACCAAAAATAAGAGATGACTGTATGGAAAAAGAGGAAATAATGAGAATGAAACTGAACAACTCTAGTATTTACTTACAGCTTAATATGCTTATAATAACCAGGCAGCATCAGAATCAAACAGTCATTGGCTGAATGCTCAGTTCTACACATCTTTATCTTTTTGTTATTTGCTGACTGGCAGTTGTTTGTTAAACTCTATTAAGCTGAGTTATCTGAGGTCTCTTTAATTACTAAGTAATTTTAAATCTTTTAAAAAAAATCTATTACTGATCTTTGATAACGTGATCAACATCATGACTGGTGTCACTGTCCTCTACCTCCAGTAGTGGCTGTGTCTCTTTGGTCTTAAATAGACTTGCAGATTTGTCAGTGAGAGGGCTGCATTGTTTTTTGTCCCAAAAATTGTCTCTTCATCACAGAAGTGATGAAGGCTTTTTTTCTTTTTCTTTTTTTCTTCTTCTTTCCTCAAGCCACAATTATTGTACTGGTGTATGGATCTAAACCTCTAGTGCCTTAATTCTTTTCCTAGTAGTGTTTGGCACATCTCATCAATCCAAAACTCTGGGTGTTTCCCAGTCTGCTGTAGATCAGCAGAATAGGGACAATGGAATTGGGCTCAGTATGACTCTAAACTTCACTCCATATTATGATCAAGATCATCTCAGCTGTGGTCTAAGTAGCTAATTGTTAATTTTCAGCAGACTTGGCTAGCATGTTTTCAGTGACATAAAAGCAGAAAAGTGAATGTTGGTGATAAGGCATCTCATCTGATGGGCTGTAGGTATCAGCATAGGACTTTCTGGGTTTGGAGGCAGGTAATGCCTTATTGGTTGCATAGGACAGGGAAATTGAGCTTTTCTTTTAACGTGGGGACTGATAGATTTTGTAGCTGCTCTGTATAACAAAAGTCAATTACTGACTTTGTGCACATTTGTTGTGGGAGGTCTGAACTTTTTTCCAACAAACAATCATAAAAGAAATGAGTAGGATCTTAGGATCAATTTCTAAAAACTTTTATTCTGAAAGCAGAGTACATAATTTATGATTTTGAAAATGTTTAAAGATATTGATTTAAACCTGGGTTTGAAGTGATACTACCATTATAGATTGAGTGGCATATGATAGCAAGGTATATATTAAATATATAAATAAAGTCTTTTTTTCCTTTCCAATTATAGGAGAAAAGTGGTTATTTTAAAGGATTTTTAGATTTGTGTGCAAGCGAGTATGATGAAGGAAAGAGTGAAAAACTTATTAAATGAAAGTGAATATAAGAAATTAGTTGTTTTGTTCATAAAATGAAATGACACCTGTGGTTGCTGTAATCTGTGGAATTGAATTCCATCATCTAGGAAGGTCATATTCCCATGAAATTCTGTGTGTCAAGCTCACGAGGCTCACAGTTCCATTGCTTCAAGGAAATGTAACTGTCCTGGGAGGTCCATAGTCAAGGAGGGAGAAGTGATAGTTTGGATAGGTCGGGCCAATTTTGTGGATGGCTTTGAATATCGGGTCAGAGACGTTGAACTAGACTATATTCGGTGGGCAGCCAGTTAAGAGATTGAAGCATAGAAACTTGTTCAGAGAGGTCTGTGCTGCAGGGCATGCACTGAGTATTTAAGCCTGGAGGTTCTGACTGTATGGATCAACGTGGCCGTGGCTGCATCCAATAGGATGGGATAAAAATTCCCAACCACTTACAGATGGAAATATACTTTTTGCCAGTGCAGCTGTTTGGGCATCCACTAGCATTGAAGAGTACAAAAGAAATCATAGCTTGTGGACTGATTTAAAAATCTGGGGGCAGATGGCCTTCATAATGGGGGATATTGCAGAGAGTCACATTCTTCAAAGCACTTCTCTCTTCCTACTAGCATCACTGTGGACTTACCTGGGTTTAAGTATAGCCTGCTGCTTTTCATCTAGCTTCTCATTTCATTTAGATGTTGAAAGAGCTGGGAGATAGTTCCTTTGCACCAAATATGAACAGTACTGTAGAGGTGGCTATTGTGCTTACTGCTGGAACTGCCAGAAGTCTCCCAGTGGCTTCAGGTTGACATTGGATAGAGGATTGATTCTTGTTTTTTAAAATTGTTTTTTGTTTTTCTTATTTTAAGGCATGAAAGATGGAGAGTTCAAATACAATCATCCACAAGCCTTTGAGAGCAAGAAAAACAATGACTCCAAGTAGTCGAAAACAAGTGGAAATGCTGAGTAAAATAAAGAGTATTTCAGGACAAGAAAAGATTCTAAACGGCTTGCCTACTGAGGTTCACCACGTTCAGTTAAATACTGTGGACATAAACTGCAGAAGTAATGATTCTGTAAAAGGAAGCTCACTAACTGAATCAAAAACAGATACGTTCCCTGAAAAAAGTGAAATGTTACCTCAAAAATTAACAGCCTCAATACAGGGGTTCAGTGTTAATTCAAAAGTAAATGAAGTAAAACAATGTTCTTTTGACAAAAATTTTGATCAAAACTGTCAAGAAGAATCCCAAGAGCCTCCCCATGAGAAATCTTGTAACACAAACTCTGATGCAAAACAGTTTCTAAATGCTGGGTGTTTACAAGATATACTGCATAAATGGTATGAAAATGAACTAAATACACCATCCTCCAAGCCAATTGAAGTGCATTTGTATTCAAAACCAAATAACCTACCTATTGACCAGTTAAAAGAGAATGCTTGTTTAGAAGATCCAGTTAACAGTGATTATTGGGATGAAAAAAGAACTAACAAGATTATTCCTATTTTAGAGAAGATAGACACAACAACAGAAAGAGAGAGTGCAATAGAAGAGGTTATTCCCACATTAAAGAAGGTAGACACCATATCTGATTCAAATGATGTGAAGCACAAATATAACCTTACTCATTCAGTTTCCCCCATACTGCCTGGGATAGATAGAATAGCTGATGTTTTAGAGAGTAAAACATCCCATGGAAATGGTAGTCCAAATACTTTACCAGATGTGGAAGCTACTGTTATGCTGCAGGATACATCACCTGAATATAGTATTGGTAAGCACTCTCTTCTTCTAATGAGCTATAAATTTGACTGTTTCCAACTGTTAAGTGATCCTGCCTAATCAACTTCATAGGCACCTCTTTTCTTTTTATTTTATTTTTTGTTTTAAACTTTTGCAAGCTGCACATTGCCTCTCGTGGCCAAACAGTTTTACTATATCATTTCCAGTTGACTCTGTCTGCTTGGGTCTGGCCTATACTATGAAATGTTACCATGTCTGAACATGTTTGTCAGCAACCATGTTAGCTGACATGATGCTGAACACACAGACCAGGATAAATGGTGTTGAAGTATTGTCAGCTAATTGTGACTAAACCCTGATTGTGTTAGAGTGCCCTGTGCAGAATTTTTGAATAAAGAAGACTAATGAACTGTTGGCTTTGGTGCTTGGATCTCTGGGGCTTGTACAGAATAGGCAACTGATGGAATTCCTAGAACAGCTTAACAGTTGTTCCACAACTATAATGACTCCTACTGACTGTGCTCAAGATTCCCTCAGGCCTATGGCCATCAATATTAGATCCTCTATCATCGTCCACTGAACATTTTTATGTGATCCTTATTTGGAGATTTTTTTCAGGTGAAAATAAATCCACTTCCACAGCTGCCATTTTTTTTTTTTTTTGGCAACCAATTAAGAGGACAGTTAGGGGCATTGTCCTCTTAACTGGTTACAAATAACATGGCTTAGTTTTGTATCCACATAGCAACTTTTCTGTCATCACAGTCTTGTTTGTACATCTGCGTCTAGCTCATTGCTTTGCCATGTTCGCATAGGTGCATTCTGCGAAACTTTGGGCATTTGTCTGAAAGTGCTTCAGCAATTGTAAGGTGGTTGGAGGACACTACACAGAGCAGAATTAATAATAACCTATTGGGCAGTACACTCTATAGGGTACTAAACAAACAGCTGGGAGGATGAAGTAACTCGTTTGGCTGGTCTACAAACATGGTTAGAGAGTCTTGTTTACCCTGGGAAAAACAAAAATAGAGAGTTTATAGATTGTTATAACCCACTAACAACCTCCCAACTCCTTCCTCTTCTCCGCGCCCCCCCGCCATTTCCTCACTGTGACTAAAGGGGTGTTAATGGACCACTTCACCTTGAATGGTCCCTTGAAATATGTGTTAACTAGTTACACTAAACAGTCTGTTCCATCATGGATTTAGCTGTGACACTGAGGGCTTGGCTACACTTGCATTTTATAGCGCTTTCACCTGCTGGCTCAGGGGTGTGAAAAATCACCCCCTGAGCGCAGCAAGTCAGAGCGCTTTAAAGCACTAGTGTAAACAGGCTCCGAGCGCTGGGAGCCATGCTCCCGGCGCTCGGAGGTAATCCCCTCGTGGAGGTGGATTACCAGGAGCGCTGGGAGAGCTCTCTCCCAGTGCTCGCGCGCAACCACAGTCGCACTTCAAAGCACTGCCATGACAGCGCTTTGAAGTTTCCAGTGTAGCCATGCCTGAGTAAGTTTCTTAGGCCTGAAGAAGAGCTATGTGTAAGTTTGGAAGCTTGTCTCTGTCATCAGCAAAAGTTGGTCCAATAAAAAAATATTACCTCATCCATCTTGTCTCCCTAATATTCTGGGACCAACACGGCTAACAGGCTGTCTGTCACTTATCTAAGGTAATGCAGGGGAAAAGCCTTTGGTCACCTGAAGTGGCCCTTATCTACCTATTTTCTATGGCAGTAGGAGAAGCATATTCTTCTCTCTCAATCGTTTGTCTCTGGGGAGTAGCAGACGGCATGTTATCACTACTGGGGAAAGGGAGATGTAGCCAGTTCTTGGCAGTTGTCCCAGTGCAAGGCATCCTGAGAATTAAAAATGATCTTAGCACTTGGCTATGGAAATGTGGCTGATTGGCACCCTGTCAGTGACCTTGTCTTTTCCATTTTACTTGGGCTCATGGTTTCCCCCTCACTCCCACAAAAAAGTAGTAAGACTCTTCTTCCTACTTGATGCCAAGACCAAACTATGGTGTAATGTAATTAAGGAATAGAACCACATTTACAAATTTAACCTCTGCTTTGAATGGCCCTATACTTTACCAAGGCATTAATTATAAGTTTGTTTCTTCACATAGCACTTTTAAGAAAATTAATTTGTGAGGTAAATGTCTGTCATTTTTTTCTCTAAGACAATGCTCAAAGGAAGAGGATATGTTCAGAAAGCAAGGAAGACAGTCACTGTAAACGCTTCAAAACTTCTGATGAAAACAAAAAAGAGAATATTTGTACAGTGTCAGAAAAAGAGGAAAATTTTTTGGGAAAGGTAACTTGCTTTATTTTACATGCTTAAAGCTGAAATCTTTCATGCATTAAATGTTTTAGTTATTCTCCTGTTGAAAGTAGTTTTTTATGTTAACTTCAGATATAATTGTCAGCTGTGCTGAACTACTTAAGCCAAGTTTTATGAATGTGAATAATTGTATTTCTAGACAGAATTCAGATTGGTTTGACGAAACTAAGAACTTTAGTAATCCTAAATTGGTTCCTCCATTAGTCTGGAGATTTGAAAATTATTCCTTACCATAAAAAGACAAATAAAATGGGTTACTTTATAAATACACCCAATTTTTGCATGTCTTAGTAGATGAAGTAACATTCATTTAAACTCAATGTTTACTTAACTTCTTCTTGAGTAACCTGACAACGCTTCAGATAGCTGATTTCCTCTTTCACTTGTTAAAATATCTTAGACCAATTGGCACAGTCCTACCTTCCAGAAGATAAAAATTGTGATCAGAATTGATTAGAGCTGTGACTTCATTCCCATTAGAGTTGCTAACTGAAAGTTTTATCTGAGTTATTTCATTCCTGTTTTAGTTTAATGTGCCCGTGTTAGCTGCTAGGTTTTGGTGGGCTAGAGCTTTAAAGCATAGAACCTAGGATATATTAGGTTGCTCACTTTGAACTCTTGTAGACTCCCACCAAGAAGAAGTCATCTCTTGAATTTAAGTGGCTCAGACAGAACATGATAGGCCTATTTATTTATTTTGACAATTAAACACCTCGAGTGAAATCCTGGTTCCATTGAAATCCGTAGTAAAACTCCCATTGACTTCAGTGATGACAAGATTTCACCCCAATTCTTATTTCAGACTTTCACCTGACGCTTTCAATCTCATGAAATTCAAAGAAAACAGATAAAAATCATAAACTGTGGTTTGAACTGCAGCTATTTTCATGGTTGTCCTGTTTCAAATACCATATGATTTCAGGACACAATCTTACATCATTGAAGTTAAAAGGAACCTGCCATTGGTTTCAGTGGAAACGGGATAGTGTTCTCTTCCTGCTGGAGAAATGGTTAGACCTTTACATGTGAAAATATGACCTCAAACGTTTGTGTTCTGCCTCTCTGCTGACTGGGAGTAACTGAACCCTTTTCAGGAATGGTACAGAACACACAAGAAAAATAGAGAGTGCCTGAGATTTTGGGGTATGAACCTGAGAACAGAGAGAATATGAATGAAAATGTTGTTTTTTATAAATTAATTTGTGAAAGCAACAAAGCTGTGGCTGGAAAACTGGCTGAGGAGCACTTCGCCTTGCTAGTGTGATGTAGCATAATGGTGAAAGCAAGGAAAGCTGCTTCTAATGGCAAAAGCTTGAAAACCTTGAGCTTTATGTAACATTTGTTTCTCCACATAACTGAAAAAACTAGATGACATGAGACATAGCTGGTGGAATTCTCATTTCTAACTGTTATGATTATAACTGGAAAATGAAGATGCAAAGATACCTTATTTGTTATGGTTACACTACCTATTAAGCTTTGAAATCTGAAATGGAAAAGGCTTCCAGGAAACTATGCTTCCTGTCTGATTCAGTACTGATCTTAAAGAAAAGGAGTGATTCTGGCAATTAGTCTTCCATAAGCCTTTATTCTATTTCCTGTGATAGTTGTGCAACTATAGCATCTAAAGAAAAATGAAGTCCTAAAATTGGTATCAGCACGGACTTGTAAGTAACAGATTTTTGCCAGATGGATGCTCTCAGCTTTAACCCCATTTTAATGTATTTTTTTTTCCTGGAATAGAATATCAAGGAGATATTTAAATCTCTCTGCTGTATTGTCACTTATCTGTTGTGACTACTGCGTGTGTTTAGGATGTTAATGAGTTTACAATTGGGTAATAGTAAGAAAAACAAATGTTTAATCTGTCAACATAAATATAGTGACTTACTATCTGCACAAACTTTATTCAGGTAACATACTCAGGCCAGGTCTATGCTAGAAACTTTTTGTCACTATAATAATGTCAGTGTAATTTTTTTTTGACATTTCTATACCAGCAACACACTACTGTGTACGCAGTTATACTGGTATAAAAGTTGTTTGCCAGCATAACGTATTTTATTAGTAAAAGCTGTAAATTGTATCAGAAAAAGCATTTTTTTTGCTGGTATAAACTTTTTCTACACTAGGAAGGTTTACCAGAATAGTCATACCAGCAAACCTCTTTAGTGTAAACCTGGCCTTATCTAAGCTAATATAATGTAAAAAGTGTAGTTGTGGGGAAAAGGCTCATTTCCCAGGTATACAAGCTTCACTCGCTGAGCAGTATCAATTCTCCTTACCCAACAACAACAGGAGCAGCCCTTCAGCACTTTTGATCCTCAACCCACAAAAAGGGGGAAAAAGTCTATTATGACCCAAATATGATGGTCTATTGCATGTACAAGAAAACAATTTGAGAACCATTCTTCTAGATCCATGTAAGATTCAACTATAACCATGGCAAACTGAACTAGAAAAATATTTACAACATGTTACCATCACCACATTGAGAATCATTAATATCGTATGAACCATATCTCTTACGATTCAGAAGGCATGATTGTCCTTGCAAACAGTTGACTTGCAATAGACTGGGTAAGCTGTAAGGGAGGGGGAATACCAAAGCACAAAAATACTAAATTTTACAGATTAGGTTTGTAATTGACAGAACATTGGTGAAGCATTTTAAAAAATAAAACTTAGTTAAAATTAAAAAATATTAATTTATTTGTATATTTTCATTACCTCAGCAATGAATGATTTCTAGATTTGAAATGTAGCTTTTTTTCCCATTATAGGTCAAACACTTGATTCAAAAGCGTGTGGATATTTTAAATAATGACGTCTTTAACCATAAACTGGAAAGTTTAAATGGAAGAGTTGATCAAACACAATGTCGAAAAAAACATGAAGAAATAGCTATTACATTTCTAGTAAGTTTCTTTGCATTGTGCGTATCCTAAAAGTGTGAATTTATTTGTTCCGGAAGGTCTTAAATTTTCAGAATTGCACCTACATTGTGTGCATAACTTGCGCTAGAATTGCTTGCACTGGCATGAAGATTACACTTCTGTTTGTTCATAGAAAAATGAATTGGAGGCTGTACATTTTGTTACCTTTTTATTTTATGGCACGCAAATCTCAGTTGATGTTTGGGGGTGTTTTGCTCGTGCTTATCACATATGCAGAGTAGGAAATATGTGTACTATTTCAGGTTAACACTTAAAGTGATGCTCTTTTTTCTTTCCTTGTAGAAGAAAGTGTCTAAGCTCGAGAGACGTATTAATACTGTGATAGCATTTCAGAAGAAAATATTATTGAAAATGGTCACTAGTAAGGTATAGTATAATATGTAATACTTCAACGTAGGGATTCTATTTGCAATTAGTCATGAGCTCATGGGCAGTTATAAACAATCTATACTAAACACGTGCAATATGAAAACATAACTAAATAGATTTGGAGAAGATGGTATTGTATTGGTGTTACAATAGCAACTCAGAGAAAAACCTAAACTCCTACAGACACCTGGTACTGGGACTCAAAAAATGTTAAAAGAATTTTATTTACTTGCAACTGAGTTGTTACATTGAGAAGTTCTGTTTTTCAGTAGAATAAAATACAATTATTTTTTTCTTTCGTATTGCTTCAGAGGTCATAGGTAAGCAGCTCCCATTCTGACAGGAGGAGCAGCCTCTGAGGTATCAGCTGACATCCCTTCCCATAGATGATTGAGTACTTTAGACCCTCAATAGTATAGTCAATAAAACACAAGCATTTCACATGGAGCTCTGGATACAATACTGCCAGAATGATAGCCTAAGAAAATATCTGGTATGGGGCTTTTTGCTTCCTCATGGACAACATTTCTTGACATGACATAAAATTGAAGATTTGTTGGCCAAGAAAACCCACGATTTTTGACTAGTGCCAAGCTTTGTGTAAACCTGCTTGGGATGCTAATTCAGACTGTTTTCAGGGGTGGCTTGAGATCCTTTAGAAGGCTTTTAAAATTAAGGGTGCAAGCTCTTCAGCTAGTGTAAATTGTCATAGCTTCATTGACGTCAGTGGGGCTATGACAGTTTAAAACAGATGAGGATTTGCCCCAAGGATTTGAGTAAAGATTGTAGGACTAGTCAAATGTACCTGAGCCATAGTTATTTTTTCTTTTATGAAACAATTGGCTTTTTATCTTAAATTTATATACTTTATGCAATGACAAATGTTAAAAATTGTGGTTTAAAGGTCTCACTGCAGAAATATCTTATTCTGCTTCTCGGTTATGTTTTTCTGAAAAGGTTTTAGAAACTCTTTTGTTACACTTGGTATTCTAGAAAAATGTAACTCGGATTAAATATACAAATAAAAAAAGTCCTTAGTGGCAAATGCTTAACAAATAGTTTGTCATGCTGAAGATTTTTGCTAAACTTTGGAAAGAAGGGAATTGCAAATAACACTTTTTTTCCTTTGCTTTATATTGACTGTCTGTATAATGCATCTTTTAGGAAATCACATTCATTTTTAGGGAAAATGTGCTTGTGTAAAAGGAAAAGGTCTGGTTTCCAAAACCAGCTCTGGGTCCAAGTCCACATTTCTTCCACATGCAAAAGTCTAATTTAAGTAAGAATTGTTTATAAATTGAATATAAGATCTCACCCTTGTTGTAAATATTCTAATGTGTTGTAAAACTGGTTTTATGTCTGTGTGATGGGACGTCTGCTCCACACTGGCAGAAAAGGGATTAAAAGCAGCCCTAAGGAGGCTACGCAGGAGGCAGCCAATCACAGAAGGGCTTATAGGAACAGCCAGTCAGGGCCGGGCTGGCCCATATAAGAAGGGCTGCAGAACAGAGCAGTTTCAGTCACTCCCTGGAGCTTGAGATGGGAGGAGGACTGGCTGCCTTGCAGGCAGAGGGCACCAAGCACTCTTGACAGAACAGTGCTGCAGGCAGAGAGCTAAAGGCAGCTCTTGGAAGGCTGCAGGGATCTGCAGACTGAGACCCTCATGCAAGGGCAAAGAGGGTGCTGGAGCCACATGGGAAGTGGCTAGACTGCAGTTTGCCACTGAAGGGAGTGGCCGGACAGTAGACTGCAGGTTGCCCCAGAAGGGGGGAACATAGAGTGTAGCACAACCAGAGGGCAGTGTCACTGAGGAGGTGCTGCAGTGGTGAGTCGCACCATGTCTCAGTCTGGTATTTTTTAAATTCTTCAGGCAGAGAGGGAAATCATCATTTACAAGTAAGGCACTTGTGAGTGGTTACTGAAGATAACTTTTTCAAACCAAATTATTATTAGATGCTATACCTTTCTGAGGTCAGCTATTCAAACACAGCGTAAGTACGGATGTGCAAATAGCATAATGTTAATTGGAAAAGTGCATGAACAGTGAAGTAATGTTTCTGTACTGACTTAACGTTCAGTGCGTGTAAGAACAAGTAACTCTACACAACAAGAGAGTCTAGCAGGAAAATAGCAAAACTGGTAGTAGTGGATACCGAAAACCTGACTTCTTATATCCTCCTGATAGATGAATTGTCTGCTGCTACTCCATGCTTCTATCCCTACTACATTTGACCTTGATTTTTTTCTCCAGTTAACTAAAGGAACCAATTGTGTAATCGAAATTAGGCCCAGAATATGTTTAAGTGTCTACTCTTAAAACAACGGAATGTTTAGCTTGGGGAACGAAATGAGTGCTTTGCTTGTATGAGCTACTGAAACACGGTGTGCAGGGTCTGGAGAGTGATGAAAGGTGACATCATCCAACAATAAGATGACAATGATCACCCAGTCCCCATGGCAGGGAGCAGGAAGTATTCAGGAAGAAGGTTGTAATTCTGTTTTTTGTTTGTCTCTGCGTGCCCTCAATGTCTGGTCTAGAAGGGCAGTTTCGAAATTCATACAAGCTCAAAATTGGAGATGGTGGAACTAACTATTTCGCACAGAATAAGAAGGGATTGGTAGGTTTTGTGTGGTTTAGATATTTGACAGTCAAGTTAATTTATTATTTAATTTTAATTTCCTATCAGTGTCTCTTGGACCATTTACTAGCTGTTCGTGTGTCTAGTGAATCTGTAAATGTTAATCTCTTGTTATTGTAAAGATAGGCCCTGGTTTAACAATCACATATATAATGTGAATTATGGAGGCGGGGGAAGGTTTAAAAAGGCACAAATCACCCAGAGGCAAAAAATGCCATCTGTTGCTCTGAAAACAAGGTGTGCATGAAATCCAGGACATCCGACTAACTCAGCACTGGTTGTGGACACGAACAGACTTTGCCATGACTTTGTGACCTTTTTTCTTTTTCTCAGGCAAATCTTCCGGGTGCAAACTCGCAAAATGCGATACTAAATAGAACCAAATCTGTTCCACTGCTTCCTGATAACATAAATGGACGATCAGTTTCTTTAGTTAAACATGTATCATCATCATCCCATAGACAAACTGGTTCTACTTCTGAATGTGTTGCAGAAGAGCCTGTAAGGTAGGTGTCTATAATGACCACACAAAAAAAATAAATTCAATAAATATAACCCACATATTATGTATAGTTTTAAAGCATTTACTTGGAAAGAATCTACTTTTTTTTCCTCAAATTTTACTTTTCCTAAAGGTGCTAGATTGGCATACGATTAATTCTTATACATACTTAATTAAACATACGTAATTAAACATACGGTTAATTCTTGTACATACTTTACTCTGGAAATGTAGTCGGCTTCTTAGCCCTCTGAAGCAATACAAAGACTGCTTCAAAGTTGCCACTTACAGAATGACTTTGTAAGAATGGGTTCAGCTCAGATTATTAATCAGTGACACATGAACTAGCCAAGATCAATCAGTTTTTATTAATCAAAGATTAGGCGTGTAAGATTAATCGGCAGACACAGATTAATACATTTACTGGTCCAGGCCTGTAGCTTGCACAGTTCCGAATTGGTCATTGTTTTATGGTTTTTTAATACCTTATTTACTACTTTTGACAGTTGAGGTTAGTGCACCTAGTACTATTCAGTCACCTTCAAATATCTATCTTGCGGTCAGCAAGCTAGAGTAAGTCATAAACTAATACACCCTAATTTTTCAGCTTGACGTACTTAAACAATTTCATCATATTTTGGCAAACTTAACAAAATGTGTTTTAATGGCATAATACTTCTCAATCAATCATTTAATTTTGCCCTTTGCAGTTTGGAACACACTTGGGTTGTTCAGCTGGAGAATAATGTCAGCATCTCCTATGCACCTGTGAGATGGTCTGTGTTTCCCTTTATACTCCTTTCTTTGATTTTGGTTATAATTTCATAGCCAGTCATGTTTATTTAACAACCATACATGCAGTTAAAAATACCTTTAAGCAGCCATAAAAATAGGTTATGAAAATGTGTCATGCTCTTAGATATATTTTCACTCTACAAGCAGTATAAGATTTATCTGCTAATATTTTTCCATTGTTCCATTTAGCACAGTTTGCATAAAGCTTTAGGAAACTTGGCCTATATGCTAACAACTTCTACAGTGAACTCTTTTCCCCACCTAATGTATCTCTCTAATGCAGAGTAATCAACAACCTCTAATTTCCCTTTTTGGGGATAAAGTAGTTTTACGCTGGCAGTTTTTTTAATCTGGGGGATACAAAGTAATAAGGTGGGTCAGCTGAATGTGAGCTCTCACTACGATGCAGTGGCTAAAAGGGCTAATATGATCCTTGGATGTTGAACAGGAGAATCTCAAATAAGAGTACAGAGATTATATTGACAGGTTTCAGAGTAGCAGCCGTGTTAGTCTGTATCCGCAAAAAGAAAAGGAGTACTTGTGGCACCTTAGAGACGAACAAATTTATTTGAGCATAAGCTTTCGTGAGCTACAGCTCACTTCATCGGATGTGAGCTGTAGCTCACGAAAGCTTATGCTTAAATAAATTTGTTAGTCTCTAAGGTGCCACAAGTACCCCTTTTCTTTTTTTAGAGATTATATTACCTCTGAATTTGATACTGGTGCAGATGCTGGTGGAATATTTTGTTCACCTCTGGTGTCATCGGTTCAGGAAAGATGTTGGTAAATTTGAGAGGGTGTAGAGAAGAGCCACGAGAATGATAAAAGGATTGGAAAACATGTCTTATAGTGAAAGATGCACATATCTCAATCTATTTCAGTTATCAGAGAGAACATTAAGGGTGACTTGAAGCTTAAAAGTGTCTACACAGGGAACAAAAATTTGATAATGGGCTCTGCGATCTAGCAGACGATGTTATAACATAATGTAATGGCTGCAAGTTGAAGCTTAACAAATTCAGATTGAAAATAAGATGCAGACTTTTAACAGTGAGGGTAATTAACAGATTGGAAAAATTTACAAGGGTTGTGGTGGCATCAATGGCAATTTTCAAATCAAGATTAGATGTTTTTTCTCCAAGATATGCTCTAGTTCAAATAGGAATTAATTCAGGGAAGTCCTATATCCTGTGTTATAAGGAGGTCTGAGTAGATGATCATAGTGGTACCTTTCAGCTTTATAATCTTTGAATAGTTGGTGTAAGTCTGAATGGATGGGCGCTGTGAGTGTTGGGGCTGCATTCTGAAGAGAAGGACTATTTATAAACTCCCTCAAGCTAAGTGCAGTCAAGGTGTTTCTGCTAGATTTCTACCAGTGATTTAGAGAACTGTTAATTTAAGGTTTTAATTACCTTCTATGTCTTCCAAGAGGAAGTTGTTGATCTGATTCTTGTAGCGTTTAATGGCGGAACAAACATTAGCCTTTAATGCCTTTCATAGATGGATGGAAACAGTGAGAGCATCCCCACTAGAATTCTTACGGCAGTCCTTTTTTTTTTTTTTTTTTCTTTTTTTTCTCCCCTTCATATTCCTAGCAGGTTATCATTGACCCTCTAGACCATTAACCTTTTGGACCCGTCTCCACTGGTAAAAATTTTAAAAATTATGCCATCTTTGCTATCACCTGTTCAGCTCTTACTGGCGTCATAATTGCAAGCACCATGTTAATTAGAGATGTTAACATCAGGAAGGTAGTCTCTTTTCATCATGTCTGAAGAATCTAAAATGTTTCAAAATTTTGTCTCTGGCAAATAAATCCTGCGTCAGGGCATACCGGGTCCCTTGGTATATAGATTCATGCCATTACACTAGAACAGTTCTGTCTTCTAGACACAGAAGGGAAGAATCACTGGATGATTTTGCAAAGGAATCATGTGGTGGTCTCTCTGTACCTTTTAGACAGTGTTGTCAGCTGAAGCAGCATTTAATTGGAGCAGTACTTAGACATCTTTCAAAGGGAGTGAATGGGAAATGGAGTTCTCCTCCCACATTCCTAAGGCTTCCTTGTTCTTCACTTCTTAGTCTTTCTTAGGGTGCTAGCTGGGGTATTGCTTTTCAGATCACAAAGCTTGTGTTATAATAAATGCGGTTATAAACTGCAAATCCTTAATTCCACTTACGTGCTAATTTGCTTTCCATGACTGGATCAGTACAGCACAGAAACCACCCCCCTCCACCCAAGGATTTTGATTCCTGGAGGGAGGTTTGTAGGATTTAAGGAGATAAGATAGTTGCATTTTTTCCTTCACTTTTGGGGTGGGATCAAAACATTGGGCTTGAAGAGAGAATTTAGAGGGCTTTAACATGCTACAGATTGATTGATTGGTCAATCCTGCTTGCCTTTCTCAGGCAGGAGGGGAAGACCTAGAAATTGTTCTGTACTGATCCAATCACAGGAGGTGAAAATATCAAGTAAGTGAAATTGAATTAATATATCTTGTCATATTTTGTTTACTGTTTGTAATATCAAACAGATAATCTGCATCCAAATAGCAATGTAAGAAATATTTCATAGTGAATATAGATCTTAATATGAACTTCATAAAACTACTTATTGTTGGATGGTGTCCGGTGTTCAGGCAACACTGTCAGCATGAAACATAGTAAATTTGAAAAAAAAAAAAACATTAGTAGTAGTTTTAGGTACTATACATGTTCCTGCGATTTGAGATAAGGGATTTGATCAGTGGATATTTGATATGTCATAGGTCAGGACCTTGGGATAATAAAGTGTTTGATTTTTTTGTTTGTTTGTTTTTAATGTGGGGAGCTAGAAGGTTACAGGTTCAAAGTGTACATAGAAATTTCTAATTGATAAGAAAATTTCAGATACCCACACCTCTGTGGATGTGCACATTTATTCTGTTGTGGATTCGTTTAGGGTGATCGTTGCCATAAAGAAATTGATAGACTTCCCAATCTTGTTGTGGTTCAAATGCAAGACAAACAAAGCTTTTAGCAAGCAAGCGGGAAGGTCTGCCATGTCGGCTTTCCACCCTCTCTTTTATTCTCCTTCTACCCATGCGCATTACATACTCAAACAGCAAAAGGAATAATATGACTTTGATTAATATTCTTATTTACCAGCTTCTATCTACTACATTCCTTGCTCTCAGGCCTTGAGCCCAGTCCTGGGAGGCTTCCCATGGTTCATGTCCTTGAAAGGAGCAGTGTGTGCACTGCTCCTACACAACACTCAGGGTGTGCCCTGAATGTTTCCAAGTGCATGAAGCCTTCACAATCTCTTAGTTTTTCTAAGATGAAACAAAGATGAAACAACCAGGGTTGTTTTTTGAAAATGGGATCTTAGAACATGAACACTTTTGAAGTATGTTACCTTCTCTGCTGTTATGTGATGGAGATATAGTAACTGTCAGATCAGTACATTGTAATGCCAAGCTGAAGGGATTTTAAAAAGTGTCTGCCTAATCAGATATTGAGTCATGGTATTTGGGGAGCTCTTTATTTGAATGATTCATATTCTATTATTTTGGAGTTTACAGCTAGCCAAGGTGCTATAAAATGCATTTGTTTTCTTCAGTAAAATACAATTGATTTCTTGTTAAATCAACCGTCTGAGCTTCTTGACTTCTAAATGTGCTGTAGCTAGTTCTTGATATCTTACATTTGAAGAGGGGGGACCTGTTTTCATGCATCTCTAACATTTTGATTTTGGTGAATAATTTTTTTGTTTTGTTTGTCAGCTCTGATGAAGTTATACTGATTTCTGTGGAAAGCAGAAATTCAACAACTGTAACAACTACAAACAATTCAGGTATCCAAAACTAACCTTGGCATGCATGCATCCTAATCAAAACAGATTTGATGAAAATAATTAAACCACCATACTAGCCTACAACTAATGCTTTTACTCTTTTAATTGTATCAAAATATAATTTTCCTTGGTTGCTGTTTAAGAAGAGTAAGAGCAACCCATCAGTTTTAACCATAACTTCCATTTGCTTTACCCATCTCACTAACCATGCTTGAAATTTTTTCTCACTAACAATTAGCGCTGCTGCTTCTTTTTTTTTTTTTTTTCTTTCTTTCTTTTGAGGGAACTATCCAGTTGAAAAAGAGTTTAGCATCTGTGCTGGCCCATTGTCTGTGAGCATTCCTAAATACGCAGCTGCAGAGGCTTCTCCCTAGTCTTACAGAGGTGTCTTTGGACTTCAGGGGCCCCTTTAGAAGAAATCTTGGCTGGCTGACTTGATTGCCAGACCATTGCATTGGGGCTGTGAGTCTCCGTGTCATTCACTTATGGCTGATTGCTGCATGTATGTCTACAAGTCTATTTGGTAATTTTTTGGTATTCCACTTATTAGATGGACATTTTTGTATCCTGCATCAACCAGATTTATTAATTGAAAGTTGAATTTTTTAATCTTTTGTGAAAATTGTTTCAGATGTTCAAAAAAAATTAGTTTCTACACAAGCAGAAATTTCCACTGAAGCTCAATCCAAAAACAAGGTAGGTTAAGAGTTTATTTTTTCCCTCATGCTCATCTGCTAAAACTTAAAGCTAAATTTAATTGTTTGTACATAAGATAATGAAACAAAGCCTGTTTTTTCCAATGTTGTGGTAGTGATGCTTGTTACTTCGGGTCATTTACCATTCTGTGCAGATACAGCACATTCTGGTTCCTCTTTTGCACCTTGCTGAAGGAGGTACTGTTGTTCACATTGCTGTGTTACCTCATTTTCACATCATAAAGGTGAACTGCAATGAAAATAATACTGGGTTTGTGCTACCTTCTACTTTTCTGTAGTTCTTGTCTACCCTGGAAGACTTTAATATCTGGAGAACTAGTGAAATGATGAGATCACAAGAGACCGAAAAGTTCAGCGTATGAAAGGGAGAAGGGATTTTTTTCTCACTGTTCCAAAACTTTTTGGTTTTTTTGTAAGCACCTATTCAACTTCAGTGAATAATAGTTTGGGTAAAGGATAACTTTTTAAAAATTCAGCACCGCCATCCCTCAAGTAAGAGCTCACCATAAGCGTACTTTGATATCTCTAAGCAAAAAACGAGGCTTGACATTATTCATATTTCTAATGTGGAAAAAATAAGCAGAACTTTTTTAGGCCATCTTCATACATCAGAAGGAAACAAAATAAAGTGCAATTCCAATTAAAATAATCATGTACAAGTCCCTTTTTAAAAGCAGAATGTATTCCCTAAAATAAATAACTGTGGTAGTCACTTCTGGCATTCCTTAAAAAGATGATAAGCCTTAATATCGAGTGGATTATAGAACACACAGAAAATGTGTGTCTCATCTCTTTCCTTTCTTCCAAGGACCCTGGATTCACCCACCCAAACACACACAGTCCCAAAGCTCATCAGATGGAATATCTACTCTTGAAATTTTTAGGAGATCTGCTGTACAAGCAGTTTGGGAAGGAAAAGATCAGGGAAGCAGACCCTCCTCTCTTCCTGTGTACTTGGCAGAATTAGCTGCTGTTTATAATTTTTGATAGATAATGATGTTTATTTTTAAAGCTTTTTTTTTTTGTGGAGAGGATTTGACAATTTAATGACAGTAGACACTGATATTCAAAAAGCTAAAGCTTTACCATCATTAAAACACAAATTGTCAACATCACATGTCAATATATACAAAGTAAATATCTTTAAATCAAACTGTATTAAGTTTTCAAGCAGCATTTTTCTTTTCCTGTCTATAAATTTTGATCATCAATGGAAATATTTTTTCATCTCTTTTTGTGTGTATGTAACAAGTATTAAATATTTTCATATTTTGTTCCCTTTTGATAAGCAAGGTGAGGTTCAATCCCAAACACTTTGTCAGGAGTCTGTGTTCCTATGGGACTGGTGACCCAACAAAAGGCTCTCATCTTGCAGGCAAAATTTGGGCTAGGAAACCATATAATTTGCCAAGATAAGGTCAACAAGAGTGGTCTCTAAAGTCTAAAGCAGACTTGTGGACTTATTCTTCAAAAACATTAACATAAGGACTTTAACTCTTACATTACTGATATATAGTCTCAACCTTAACTTCACCGTAGCCATATTTTTGTGTGGATGTTTTTGCTACACTAGTACAGTTGGATCATGTCATTTGTATACTTCTGTTCCAATAGTTAATAAGCTTATCTGGTATTCACTTACAACACCCTAAGAGCTTTTCTACATGGTGTGGCAGTGTGCATTATATGAGTGTGATTTCTAAAGTGCACTAATGTGGTACACATTAATTGGTCAGTGTAGATTCTGCTGTTGCACACTAAAGATTTCTTAATGCTCTTTAACATAGTGCCATTTGAAACACGTTAAAGCACACTAGAGAACCTTTAGTGTGTACCAGCGGGGTGCGTGTGGACCAATTAATCAGTACATTAGTGCACTTTAGAAATCGCATCTCGTTAGAGTGCATTTCCCCACTGTGTACAGAAGTACTGTAGGTTGGGTTTATTGCTGAAGAGTTTAATTTAACATTGACTTTTCAAAATGTAGATTAAATGTTACACCCAGTCTTTCACATAACATAGTTTGAAAATGCTATTCAAAACAGCACTTTTTTATTTATTTCAAGTCTGAGAATATTTTTATATAAACCAGTTTGTGTATATATAATGTAAGCAGGCTAAGCTTTTGGTTAGACTTTAGCAACAGAACATGTTAAAATTATATCCATTTTTTAGATGGTCTGTGTCCAAATTGTTCTAAATCACTTAAATGGTCAGTCTACACACAAAGCTTCCTGTCTTGCCTTCCTTTCCCCCTCCCCCCAGTAAAATAAAATAAAAATCCCTGTTTTGGTTAATGAAAAGTGGGATTTCACTGGTGGTAGCAAAAGTGCAAACACTGGTATATACGGGGCACCTGGGATTTCTACTACCATGTAGTTAGTATAAGCCTCCTTGGGAATATTTAGACAAGATGGTGGTGGAAAAACTGCTCTCTTCCCACTACACTTCTGCTACCAATGGTGGAACTACATCAATCGGAGCAACTGCAGGAATTAGGGGGGGGAGGGATAGTGTATATAAGATCTAATTGTTTAAAATCTATATACAACCATTATACAAACACTTGTTCAGTTATATTAAATGATTCCTTAAGTTTACAACTGAATTACTGTATTGAATAAAATAATAAACAATTCTACATCTTCCCTTAGCAAGAGGGCAAAAAGGCTTTATTTCAGACAGCTCTAGAAATAAGAAGCTTACTGGCAGTCTTGTGCATTGGCAAGCTGTGTGAAAACTTATCCTAAAGCATACCTACCTGGAAGGAAACTAGTGAAAAACTGTCTATGTAGATTTGCTCTTAGAGAGCCAAGACCTGTATAATTATCATTGAGATCCATTAATGTTTATAAAATCCATCTTTTATAGTTTTTGTCCTCGTACTGTTGACTGATTGGCTAGGTGATCTACTGTGATATATCAAGTGTATTTTTAAATGTCTGAGTTCTTACGGATACTGACACTTATACACTGTACTTATTTCTGTTATTTTTCACATCTACAAGAAGTTTTATATAAAAATGAGCATTTCTGGTAGTTTAATTTACAAGTAAGTTTGCATCCTGACAGTTCATAAATTTTAACAGACGTATTTACAATTAAGCCATTGTAGAAACAATTTAATTGGAATTGACATTGTTTTTACAGCGTGCTGAAGAACAAAAATGTGCAGTGATTGATCTAACAGAAGAAGAAAAGCACAATTTTGATAAAGGTGAAGGAAAAAATAATTTTGTTTATAGAGATTCTGAAAATGAGAACTTAAAATGTAATAAGTGTAAGTATGAAAAAGTACTAAATCAAATCAATTTTAAACCTAAGAGAAAATAATCTTGTGGAGTTTTGAGATTGGGACCCATTCCTTAAAAGAAAAAAACTTTCTCCTGAAGGGAACTGCTTCTGCATATCTTCACTGCAGTAGAGTACCTTGCAATTCAAGAACAGTTCTAAAGTAGTTTGTTTTTTAAGGGATGTATGCTTATTGACTCATGGATCCAGTGTCCCACTGTAATGATATTAGACCCTGCTACTACAATTGTTCCTAGTCCCTCTCTCCAATGCTGCAAGCAGATGCCATTCATTAATTGGTGTTTCACTAAGATTGAAGGCTGCAGCTGACCAATCTCTTCCCACCTGCCTAACAACTGAAATAGGAGCCAGGAACTCAAAGCCAGTTAGTCACAATACAGCCTGATTTGCCTTCTTGCCTATAAATCTTAAATATTCCCCATAATGAGGAGAGACTCCTGTTCCTCATTCATCTGTGGGTGAAGACTTGCTCCCCAGCACAGAATGAGTTGGCTACTTGCCTACCACTGCTCCTGCAATGAGAAGACCCCAAATTAGGTGCAGAGTGTTTTATGTTTAGGTGAGGAGGAAGTGTAGTAACCAAAGACAGGGAGATTAATATGGACTTTCATGGGTCACATGTTTGGAGAACTCTAGTTGCTGGTTAGTAACATTCCTTTTGCTATAAATCATATGCAATTGTCCAACTTCAGGATTTGAACTCAAGTAGTTTGGTTTCAGTGGAAATTGTTACTTGGCGATATACTGCCTTGAGGTGATTTGTAATCTCATTAATTTTTGTAAACTAAGCAGGATTTGTTCTAGGTCAAGACCTGGATGGGAGAACTCAGGGTGCTGCAGGAAATAGTATTAGTGGCTGGCTTGGTAGGTTGCCTTCTTCCATCTCAGTGTGTACAGAACTAATGCTCTATCCTGGAGTTAAAAAGTACTGTGCTGTTGTTAATTTTGTGTTTCGTATGAATTTTAAAACTGGATCAGAATCTTTGTAGTAATTTAAGATCACATGCCACTTTTTTGCAGTAGAATGGGTGTTGGGCAGTATCCTGGAATAAATAAGTTATTACTTCCTAAATTCTTCCTGCAGCTAACTGGTTTCTTTTTTGTTATATTCTTCTTCTAAACTGCCACGATAGTGTTCCTGTGCTGTTAAAAGGCTCTTGCATCCCACCAAGACAATGTTGCATTTTAGTGGTGGGTATTTAGTGTAGTAGTTTGTAAAATACGTGAAACTCAGAGATCATTTTGGAATGAATGAAGATGTTGTATTTGGTGTAAGATATTAGTCAGATGTTCAGCTAAAACTCTGTTAACTGAGTTGGTCATCTGCCTCCAGTGTGAACAATAAATAAGAGCATAAGAGTGGCTATACTGGGTCAGAGCAATGGTCCATCTAGCCCACTATCTTGTTTTCCGACAGTGGCCAGTGCCAGATACTTCAGAGGAAATTAACAGAACCGATCAATTTATCAAGTGATCCGTCCCTGTCCTCCACTCCCAGCTTCTAGCAATCAGAGGTTAAGGGACACCCAGAGCATCGGGTTGCATCCATGACCATCTTGGCTAACAGCCATTGATACACCGATCCTCCATTAACTTACCTAATTCTGTTTCGATCAAGATGTAAAATATCAAGATGGACAATTAAATGAAATGAAGACTGAACTATCCCTCTTACTCTCACTTAATGATAGCCCGCACACGTCTGGCTGAAGCACTTTAACAGTGTGAATAACTCTGCTGCATGTATGTTTTGTAGAAAAATAGAGATTTCATTCTCCAGGGTCCTCAGTCTCGCACCTTTCACAGTCTCTGAGAAATCCTCAGTATGTAAACATAACCTTATTTCACAGATTTGTGGCTTTTTAACCCAGTTCACTTTCAATAGGTGGTAAATTACAGTATTTAAAACTTGCATTTTGTTTACAGGTAAGTTAAAAGAAGACCAGAATTCTGTGTCAAACAAAAGTAATTCAAAGACAGCAAGCCCCAAATCAAATTGCCTTGAGCCACCAGCACAAGCATCAAATCAGGTAATTTTTTTCTTTATTAAGCTTTCTACAATTTTTATTTTTAAATTTGTAGTGTTTACAAATTCCAACTGACTAGCTTTTCATGAATCTATGATATACAACTTAATGGGAATTAAAACAGACTTTTAAAGGACATTTTTGATGAAAATGTATCATTACATTTGTTTTAAACTAGATTCCTTGGCAAAGGGTAAGTTACTCCTTTGAGCCACAAGGAGGTAGTACAGTATAAAGAAAAGAGTAATAAAGACTTCAGTGACCATGAAATACTTATTGCAATAATGGCTCCTAAAATGGCAGCGATTTCTAATAAAAATACTAACTATTAGAAGAAGCAATATTGAAGCAAGAGAATGAATCAGATAGGCAGGCTAAAATGAACTTTTCTAAAAAATATTGTAGAAAATGTTGCAGTAGAAAATTTGTCGTGGGGCAAAGACCAGCAAGGAAAATTTCAGTCAAGGGGGGAAAAACCTTTCTGAAATTGAGCAAGTGAAAAGGGGTTTGAAAATTTCAGCCATCGGTGGTCCAAGACTCTCTGTGTTCAGTCCTGCTCCAGTGTCTAAAATGAGTGCGAGAATGAGGGAGCAGTAATTTAAACATCAAGTATCTAAGTGTGCATGTTTTATTACTGTTCCACCCACAAATAAGTTCCACTCCTGTGAGTTGTCAGAATGAGGCACTGTTCACAATCAATTGTGCAAGTGTTCAAAACATGATCATGTGTGGTCTCTCGGGTCCATGAGTTTCTCATATTTGAGGTATTTGAATATTCCATTGGGTTCTACTAGGCTGCTTAGCCGTGGTGGGGCTCATGTGCCTTGCTAGGTTCTGTGGTGCTTCTTGTGCTCGGCTCCTCCTTGACTGAGGACCAAAAAAACAAATAAAAAGAACGCAATGGCATCTCTAAAACATCACCCACTCATGGTACCAAAATGAGAGATCATTCACTGTGGATAGTGCAGATCTGCAGTCTGTACTCCCACCCCATTCTTCTATCTTGCATGCTTTAATTAGCAATGGCATATTTACTTTAAAGTATCATGATTGGGCATGTGAGTTAACCTCCCACTGAGATTTATGCGTCACCTCACATTTCTTGGAGCTGTTATTCCAGACACAGTTAGGTAGGTGTCACTGTTCTGGTTAATTCACGTTTTCAAGTTTCTCTTCAACCGTAACCGCTAACTCGTCTCTTAAATTATATATATAATAGCAACTTGGGAGAGGAGCTGGTATATCATACTGCTGCATACTAGCCCAGTTTGAGCCCTGGATGTGCCACTATAAAGGATATACCACACAACAGCACCTTCAGTTTTGTAATGGCAAGACAGATCAAAGTGTCATCAACAAGTAACATCAGTTTCTTCTTGCCTCCTACTAACATTTGAGCATCTGCCACCCACCCATCCATCCCAGCTCTGAGACAAAACTATCTAATATCTATAGGCAACCCACACAGCAGCAGGACAAGAAGCATGACAAGTGAGAGGCTGGAGCCTCTCCCAGACTGCAGCATCACATTATGGATGAAAGAGAGCCTTGCTCTGTAGAGTGCAGGCTCTTCAGGATGGGTACTGTTGCCTTTTGTGTTTATGCCTGGCATATTCTGCCCACTACCTTGAAACAAATAATTAATATTAGTTCAGTTCCATTAAAGGGTTTGGGGGTGGCTTCTGAACACTGAGACTGAAAATATAACTCTGGATGGAGCTCTCCCTTCTTGGACAGGAGCATCATTTGTTATGGGACAGTAGTGGCAGTTGCCTCTTTCTCCCTCCCCCCCAACCCCTACAGCTTTTCATAGGTCTATATGCTCCATTATATCTCTTATCTTTTTGTCTGTCCGTCCCCCCCACCCCCCACCAATTTTTTAGAATATTACATAATAATTGTGATGGATTCCACCCAGGGTACCTGGAACTGCAGTACAGCTTTTCTCCCTGAGTTATGATTCCCACACACTTCACTTCACTCCAACTCACTGGTTTAGATAAAGCAAAAACAAGCTGATTAACTACAAAAGATAGGTTTTAAGTGATAGCGAACAGATCAAAGCAGATTACTGAGCAAATAGACAAAAAATGCAAACTAAGCTTAATATACTAAATAGATTGGATATGACTAGCAGATGCTCTAAGAGATGATACAAGTAAGCTTCAGATTCTTAAGGGGCAAGCTGCACTTGCTTTACAGCTTGGAATCCCCAGGTGTTTCATTCACAGACTAGAAATCCCTTTAGCCTGGGTCCGGCACTTCCCCCAGTTCAGTCTTTGTTCCACAGGTGTTTTTAGGAGTCTCCTTGGGTGGCGAGTGAAGAACACCAGATGATGTCACTCCTTGTCTTATATAGCTTTTGCATATGGCAGGATCTCTTCGTTCCCAAAGCTTGGTTCCCAGAATAGTCTGTGGAAAAATACTGACATCCCAAGATGGAATCCAGAGACATGTGGTGTCATCACATGTCCTTGTAGAGTCAAAGCAGCCATGACTTGGAGGCTGTCTGTAGCGTTTTCAGGAAAGCTCCCCGGGTGGGAGATAATCTTCTCCTAAGGCCTATTGTTTTTTTCCAGAATGGCCCATTGCCCTGAATAGGTCCTTCCCCACCCACTATCTAGACTGAAAGCATCTTGTCTAGTGGACGTTACCCAGGTGTAACTACATTTGAAATACAAATACATAGCCAATATTAATAACTTCAGATACAAAAATGATACATGCATACAAATAGGATAATCATATTTAGCAAATCATAACTTTTCCAATGACACCTCCCATGACTTCTAATATCACTATGAAGAATATGGAGTGCAGTGTCACATTCGTCACATATAGTATTGTATAGGCTGACACAGCTTTGCTCCCTTGAATTTTTCTGAAATGATGTCCCTGCTTTTGAGAAAGTGATTTGTATGACTTGCAGAGCTTTCCATTGGGTTAGGGCTGGGAGCCATGGTGTTATACCAACAAAATAAAAACCAGCAGGATCTTAGTAAAGGAGAAAAGGCAAAATGCCACATTTATTGTGAATACAGAAAGAATCATAGTAAGCAGTTAGTTATAGCTATAACATTCCATTCAATCTCATATTTATTCACACATTCATTCATACACACACACACACACACACACACACACACAGGTTCTGCAAGGTTATCATAATAGTTACCACTTGACGCCTTCTTTAGCCGATGGACTCTGGATTCTTAGGCTGGCACCTCCCTGATCATTCAGTTATTATCCACACCAAGCATCCATCCACATACATCCTCTATCTCTATTTTAATCACAATTGTTAACAAAGCGAGATGAATACAACAAAAGGGCGGGGAGTCTCTGGTTGCTGTTTCTGTTACAGAGTATTGTTTTGAGTCTCTCTCTGTGTGAGTAGTTATTGTTACAAAGAATTGCTTTGAGAACAGACTCTGTCTTAGAATGTACTAACACAATTAGCAGCTTGCAAGTTTCACACACAGAGGGAGAGAAACAGTACCAAAAACCAAGAGAGCTCTTAATTAGTTTGAGTAGCAGCCGTGTTAGTCTGTATTCGCAAAAAGAAAAGGAATACTTGTGGCACCTTAGAGACTAATAAATTTATTTGAGCATAAGCTTTCGTGAGCTACAGCTCACTTCATCAGATGCATTCAGTGGAAAATACAGTGGGGAGATTTATATACATAGAGAACATGAAACAATGGGTACCACCATACACACTGTAACCAGAGTGATCACTTAAGGTGAGCTATTACCAGCAGGAGAGCCTGGGGGGTGGTGGGGGGGGACCTTTTGTAGTGATAATCAAGGTGAGCCATTTCCAGCAGTTGACAAGAATGTCTGAGGAACAGTTTGGGGCGGGGGGGGGGGGGGGAGTCAGAGACACTGTGCCACCTCAGAAGCCTGAACTAAAACTGGCTCAGGTGCAAAATCCAAAAGGTATTGCACTCCCATGGACTGTTATAGAAATTGATCCCATGTGCGCTCCTGTAGAGAGCTATCACTTGGGGGGGAATAAACATGGGGAAATAGTTTTACTTTGTGTAATAATGAGTAAACTATTTCTGCATGTTTAATCCCCCACCCGCCACTGCTGGATATGGCCCACCTTGATTATCACTACAAAGGTCCCCCCACCCGCTCTCCTGCTGGTAATAGCTCACCTCTATGTATATAAATCTCCCCACTGTATTTTCCACTGAATGCATCCGATGAAGTGAGCTGTAGCTCACAAAAGCTTATGCTCCAATAAATTAGTTAGTCTCTAATGTGCCACAAGTACTCTTAATTAGTAATACCCTGGAATTTAAACTATGGGGAATCAAACTCATTTGTGATTTTAATACAGAACTACTTTAATATGATCCAACAATGGGAGAGTGGTATCTGCAGAAGTTGCCAGCACATGGTGAAGGGGTGACTCCAATCATTTTTGTGTCTTTTTCACCTCAAAGAGATTGGCCAGGATCCTTCTAAGGAAGCATCATGGGAAAGAAAAAGGGGAGTTGTGATTCTTGGAAGAGCTTAATGATGGGAGAGAAGGGATTGACTACTGCCAGGGAACATCCGGGTGTGAGAAAAATCTGTTTCTATCCACCCAAGAAATTTTTGCATGCCTTATGCTAAAAGTGTAAAACCAAATGTAGTAACAGGATTTTATGATCTATCTTGTGACCTGACAGGACTATAACTCTTTAGTGGATCAGTACAGATGCTTCCAGGAGCAGTAAATTGTTCTCAGCCTAAAATATTTTGTTAATAGATGTACAGACCTGTCTGCAGTATATCCTCAGAGATAATTAACTATCAAAAAGAAAAATGTACAGAGAGAAAAGACAGTTCTGTGGTTTGGGATTTTTTTGTAACTGACTCTAGTACTATGAGGAGGGTGGAACCACTATGTCAGTTCTGCTTTTTATTCTGTCCTTCTGGATGTTCAAAAGGATATGAAACCAGAATAAACCTTCTAAAATAGCTATGACACTCTCTTCACAGCTGCCTTCTTGGATTTCTTCTGAGATAAAATCTAAGCAGCAGTTTTTAAAGATCTGTCAGTTTAACTTTTCTTTCTTTTTGAAGACCTACATAGAGTGCAAGCTTTCTGCTCTGGTAATTGCTAGTGAGATAGGAACATAAGCTCTTTCTTTCAGCATCTTACATTGTATGATATCTGTACAGAACAATCCGATTATAGGATGGTTGTCAAAATTCACTAATAATAATTAAACTTGATCAAGATACCTACAGTATTATTCATATTGGTAAAGTTAAGTTTTTTAAAACCTTTCAGTCCTATGGATGTGCTGCTGCCTGCCTGAATCTGTAGGTATTTGGAAAATTTATCAGAGTGCAATAACAGAACACTAATTGAATTGTGACTATGCAAATCTATCTAGATATAATGTTGACCTCTGCAACACTCATTTTGGGACAACCAAAAATAATCTTAACACAATGTTTGTTAGTAGTGTCTTCTGCGCTTTTGTGTCGGGGGGGAGGAGTATTGGATTTATGGAAAATAAAATCAGTTAGCAAAACTTAAACATTTATGTAGCAGCAATAGATCATTTCCTGTGACTGTTCTTGTCTGTTGACTTCTTAGAGACTGTAAAATAGGGCTAGTTTAGAGGGAGTCTTTGGAAGGGTTTTTTAAAAAGTGGTAAAGTAACATAAATTCAGTAAATAAAGCATTGCAGCATGACATACCGGAAAACAAAACAATTTAACAAAATACTATTGTTGGTTTGAATTTAGTATTCTTATCCATACAGTCATTCTAAGAACTACTGAACTAATAAATACCTAAAATGAAACTAATGCAGCATTATTTACCACAATACAAAAAAACTTGTTTGGTAAAGCTGTTACAATGAACTCCTTAACACTTTCAAAACTGTTTCCTAAAATGGAAACACTTAATCTGAATCAAAAGTTAGCGCACATTGGTTGATTTGTTCATTAAAGAAATATTACAGTAATGCTAAGTTATTCACCTTTTTTTCTTTTTTTATGCTCTGTAGATTCTTGAACATTTTCCACATCTTCCTCCGCTACCAAGGATACCTCCATACCCAGAACTCAAGGATGGAGTCAGAGACACTGTGCCACCTCAGAAGCCTGAACTGAAACTGGCTCAGGTGCAAAATCCAAAAGGTATTGCACTCTCATGGACTGTTACAGAGATTGATCCCATGTGCGCTCCTGTAGAGAGCTATCACTTGTTCATATACCATGAACACTCCAATAACAGTACTGTACCACACTGGAAGAAAATAGGAGAAATAAAGGCTTTGCCCCTACCAATGGCTTGTTCTTTATCACAATTTACAGCCTCCAAGAAGTACTACTTTACTATACAATCAAAAGATGTATGTGGACGTTATGGACCATTTTGTGATATACAGTCAATTACTTTAATTTCTCTGGAAAACTCATAAGCTACCTCAATAACTGTTACATGGTTGTTTCAGTTTGAAATATTGTATTTTTACTTGTAAACAATCCAGAGCCAAGGAATGAATTGTACTACAGACTGTATTCGCTCAGTTCTGTTTCTTATCTATCATGCCAACTATCAGTTATTTATATTCTGAGCATTGTTCTATACATTTTGTAAGTTGTTTCTAATAACTTGACACTGAGAATTCTGTTTATAAAACTAATTTCAGTTCTGTGTTTAGTTTAGTTATTTTCCTTCTCAGTCCTTCCCCTCCCATTCCTTTCAATGGGCATCATTACATGTAGGATGTACTTGGGACATAAAGGAATAAAATTTTCTACTTGGTAACTATGAATTTTGATGACGATCATGAGATGAGAAATCTAACATGTCATGAGTTTTGTGGTGCTTTGTTCACCCTTCCTTTTTGTATTTTTGGGGGAAATAGTGGTTTTTTTGTGTTCCATTTCCTTCACTAAATGGTACACAAGCTTTCAGAAGGTTTTAGTTCTTGTACTTGAGTATACTCAAACAGTAGTACAGGAGTATCTCCATTATTCTGAAGCCTCTGAAAAATGTTTGTAAGGATGCAAGTCTCTGTAGTATTTAAAACACTATAGGTCCTGTATTATTACCCTACTACAATCACCTGAGACAATCATCTGGACCATGATCTTTTTAGAGATGCTGCATTGTAAAGGAACACCAAGTGAGATTGTTTCGTTGTCACCCATTTTGGGCAAGAATTAAGCTTCTGGGGAAGTTGATTAAAGTGTTGATAAATAAATGTTTTCCATTGCTTTATAAGTACTTCACCTGCTTGTATCTTCTGGTATTAAAGAGGCTTCACTTGCCTTTAGGTGTGGTACAATGGTAGTCATTACTCATCCAGATAGACATTTCATAATGCCACAAAGAGGTAGGTGACCCATTACTTATGTTAGTGATGGTTCTAGAATATTCATTTACAAAATTATTAATTACAAAGTCATTGTGGTGGCAGTTGGCTTTCTGTTTAAATATGCATATTGAAATGAATTCAGTGATATTTGTAGTGTGTCCATTACAGCAAGGTTATAAAGAAATAGAAAATATCTGGATTAATTTAATTTTAATAATAACTACAAGCAATGTAAGTTTTTCTTATACAGTTTAAATCACGCTATGTAGGTTACTCAAAATACTTTAAAAACCCAATAAGTTTGATTCTTTCAGTATTAAACAAAAGTTTTCATATATGGAAAAACTCTAACAAAAGCAACTTGAAAGATCATTTTGTTGCAATAATTTGCCGTTCTTTGAATGGCCTCTACGTATTCCCACTCTTGGGTTTGTGCCCTTGGTGCATCTTGAGTGGTGGAATGTTTTCTAGCAGTGCCTGTTGGAGTGCTCTCCTGCATTTTCCCTCACCGGTTTGAGCATTCTGAGGATGAGCCTATGTAAAAGCATGGCACTCAGGACACCTCAGTTCATTCCAGCCAAGGTTGTGAATGGTCTATATTAGAACCTCTCCAGAACAACCTCTTCAAGCAAGACAGCATCTTCAGGTAGTTTTAGTCATAGCTAGCTAGCTAGGATTAAAAACTTTGAACAAAACAATATAATTATTTATTTACATTTCTTGGGATCTTAGAATTTCTACACCCCAGCGCCAACTAACAGTAGCCAATAGTAACTGATCCAGAAGATACTTGGACTACAGTATCTCCAGAAGGGAAAGATACAGGTGATACAAGGTGGAGAGAAATAAAAGATGGTATAGCATATTCAAATGTGCTTTTATCTCCTAAATCTCCGTGAACTCACAAGGGAAGTTTACTTCTCCCTTTCAGTTTTAAAGTTGCCAAGACCTTTCATTTCACCAATATCTTCTGCTTCTGATCTGAGGTCTGATTAGTCAGATAGGGACAGGCAAGTTATTCTACCACCTCAGTTCCAGTCACCTGGCAAAAAAACATTTTAGAGTAGACATTAGACCAATGCTCTACATAGTCCAAACAGACACAGGCTCTGCCTATATCCTGGTAGGTTCTATGACAGAGAACCTGATTCTGGTGTCTTTCAGTTTCCTCCTTGGTCTGGATGGGTCTACTGGCTTTCTTTGAGATACTATACAGAGGTTGAGAATAGCCTTTATAGAGGAGTCATTCCCCCCCAAGACCTCAGGGGAAGCCCCATTCACCAGATCCGGTTCTCTGGAATGCTATATCCTTTGATTGTCCCAGACATTTTATCAGAATAACCACCTATGAGGTGTAGAATTTCAGGACATTGATCTAAAGCCTAGTGACCAGACATCCCCAGATGACAGTGGAATTGCTGCAGCATCTTCCCTGTCTGAATATGCCATAAAATTTCATGAGATGGTATCTAGAAGGGCTTCTACTTAACGTCAGTTTCTGTGGAAATAATCTTTTATCACTCATCTTGACTTTGATATTCTGGGAACCCTTCTAATTCCAAGATCGTTCTACCAGTATTAAAAGGACTTTTACAACCTGCCAGAACAATGTGGTCCAATCCAGCAGTGAATTTGGCAGTGCATTGGAGGTGTCAGACTATTTAGATTTACCCCTATTTGTATAACTGGCTCACAAAGGCCTTACAGAAGTCATCGTACATGTTTACTTTTTGAGAAAGTGGGACTCGGAATAAATTGAAAGAAATCTTACCTTCTTATACAGAAAGTTTTTTTTTGTCTGGGTGATGTGTAGATTTCAAGCAAGAAAGGTTTTCCTTCCAGAGGCAAGTCTGCCATTCTCAAACATGAAGATAATTCCAACCAACTGTAATATTCTTCCTCAGAGTGATAGGCCTTATGGTTTCAGTAATATATTCTTCCATATGCTTATATCAGAATGAGAATATTATAACATTGACTGGTAATAAAGTACCTGTTAAGTTCAGACAACACATACATGAAAACTAATTCTTCCAAAATTGGTATTCCTATCTCTTACTGCATGGACGAAGCATATCCCACCCTGGGATGGGGAACTTAGGTTGTTTGAAGTAACAACCCACCGTCATTTTCTTTTGAGTGAATGTTTGCATGTATTCCACTTCTAATGACTCAAAAGCAATGATTTTGTAGGTTGGAGATGGGTGCTCAATTTATTTGAATTTCTACCAAACCAGACATTGGATCTTAATGCTGTGTCTAGGGAATAATATGGTGTAGAAGTGTGGACAGATCACAGTGTAGCTGCCCTGCAGTTTTCAGAGATTGGTATGCTTTTGTGGGAAGCTGCAGAAGCTGTTTGACCCCTGGTGGACTTTAAACTGTGGGTTTAAACTCATAGCAAGATTTAATACAAGTAAGCATCCATTAACACAGCATTTAGGTAGACATTGCTTGATCCCTCATTCTGTCTTCCACACAAGAAGTAGCCTAGGGTTGCTCCTGAATGACTTCAGCCTGATCAGGTAAAATGATAGAACTTTAGCTACACTGAGGGTGTTCTCTGAATCTGCTCAGTTTTCTGTTTGTATCTTGCAATACTTTGCTTGTCACGTCATACCTATATAATAGTCTCTTGTGAGAGACCTTGTCAAATACTTTTTGAAAGTCTACATTATCAGCAGTTTCTATTTTATATACTACATTGACACATTAAAATAATTCTACCAGATTAGTGAGGCATGATTTTCCTTTGCAGAAACCATACTGGTTAGACCCTACCTTACCATAATAATGTGCTCATTGTGAATTTTTTTTAACTATCATTTTAACTAGTTGATTAGGTAAAGATGTAAGATTTATTGCTCTGCAATTCCCTGGAATACCCTCTGAGACTTTTTAAAATACAGATACAACACTTGCTACTTTACCACTCCTGTGGCATAGAAATTATTTCTAATGACATCTTTGCTAATAACTCAGTCATTTCACAGATGAACTCCTTCAAAACTCTTGGATACATATAATCTGGATCAGTTTGTTCCAGGTCCTCTTTATTAACCAACAAAGAGGAGTTTTGGGTAGGTAATTCCCTAACATCATCTGTGGTGAAGACCCACACACAACAAAACAACCCGTAACATTTAGCTTTGCAGCTAGGTGCTTATTGTCCTTAATTTTAACCCATACTGACCCAGCAGATGCACTGATTCTTTTGCAGGTTCCTTGCTTCTAATATATTTAAAGAATTCCTTGTTTCTTTTATAGTGTTCGCTGTTTACTCTTCAGAATCTATTTTATACCTCCTAACTTCCCTCTGAGATATCTTATTGCCTGCTGTAACTTATGTTTCTGTTTGTTAGCTTCATTAGGATTTGATTTCCAAATGTTGAAAGATCTGTTTTTCTTGAATAACTTTTTCAATCTTGCCTTTTAGTTATATATTTCTTGTGTGGCTGTCTCTTTTTTGCTTAGTAGTGTGCATGCCTCCTTAAATGTGGTATGGATTTGACTTAAGAAAAACATAAGATAGTCCAAGAATTTTACTTTAGTACCTTTGACTAGCTCTCTCCATATTGAAATCTCCCTTTCTAAAGTTTAGAGTTACTGTACCAATTTCTGGAATCTTATTTCCCCTTAAGAAGTTGAACTTAACTACTGTATATTGTGGTCACTGTTTCATAATTCTCAAAAGTGAGTCTAACAGTAGCTATTCTGTTGTGCATAAGACTGAATTGAAGAAAGCCTCGCCTCTTGTGTGTTTTTAGAACTGGTTGTTTAGAGAAACAATTTTAATGATTACATCTTCAAACAAAACTTTGTCCTGTTGTGCCATTGGACCAGTTCCCCCAGCGATGTCCTAGCCTTGGCTGGTAGTTTGACCTCTGAGTAGTGTGTGCTTATCATTTTGAGTCAAACTATTAGTGTAGCCCTCCTAATATATTTACATCTGACTGCAGAAGCTTTGTATCCATCCACATTCAGCCACGTGGTGTTCTCCATTCAATACTTCTCATTGGATTCAATTGAATCTTTTAAATAATGTGCTGTTTGGCCACCTCTTTGGTATAGTCTTATCTTTTCTGTGTAATTCATAGTGAAGTCTTAGCCTAACTGATGTCATGTTTCAGTAATGCTTATTATATGAAAGGCCTCTGCCATTGCCAGGCATTTTAATATTGCTTTTAAGCTTCTTGCATTTGTACATAGACCTCACTTTCACTTTTTAACAGATGCCTTGTTCATTTACCTCCCTATACTTTGCTGATGGCCTACACGCTTCTTGTGATCTTTTCCTGGCCTGGTTTGTTTTGGGTCCTTCCTTTCACTGGATACAGATTTTTGTATTACCTACTTCCTTGATCTAAGTTCTGTCTAAATTATGTGCTCTTTGGTTTCTGTCATCTTTCCCTTATGTCCTAGTTTAAACACTCAGCTAAAGCCTTATTAAATTTATATGCTAGCAATATGGTTTTACATTGCTAAAGGAGCAGGCTCCACTTTAATCAAAGGGTCCCTCTTCATAGCCACACTGTGAGACCATGACTTCCAGTCACCTAGAGACAACTAAGGAAAATCTACCTTATCTGACTAAATTCTTCTTGATACTTCTCCCATAATAAACCACCAACTTGTTTTCATTTATAGTGTCCTAATGAGGATCTCACAGGGAAAGTAAAGAGCTATTGATTTTTACTTATTTGCACAGAAATACTCACACACAACGTTTAAATGGATCCAGAACTTTAAGGCAATGTAAGGGCTATCAAATGTATCAAGCTTGCTGTTACAGTACAGTAGTTTCTGCTTTATTTTCATGTACAATTTCAGAGTATATAAAACACAGAAAATGGAATATTTTCAAGGCGGAGTAGGTAAAAAGAATATCCTAAAATCATGGTTTTCCTCTCAAGACACAAACTGTCAAGAAAAGTTTGAGCTTTCAGTTTACAAAAGATTCACACTTGGTCTAACTAAAATATGGCAGCATCTATAGATAGCTGTATGTACTCTTCCAGCATATGCTATTTGCTTTAGGGTGTTAGGGCTTTCATAATGAAAGCCCGATTGTGTATACATGTATGTACATATATGCATGCTGTATCTTACATATTTAAATAGTCAAATATAAAATGACCCAGGTAAAATGATTCACTATCTGTCAAGTAGCCAGTAAGTGGCACAATTAGTATTTATACTGTAATGTATGAACTTTTATAAAATATTGGACTGTTGGACCAAAACTATGTAGCTGACTTATGGCTAAGTATTTGCTTTATAATTTCATTAGATCATTTTACTGTTCATTACATGAAATGTAAGCCAGAATATCAAATTCTTGGGGTGAATGCTACTTTAACCCTTTCCTTATAGTACATCTGTTTATATACAGAACAGATTCTATTCTGTGTACCTAATTATTCCTTTAACAGAATGAAGATTGGGGGATAAATATTACAAATTAAAGGAGTGTTAGTTAGGAACTTCACAAGTTAGGACACACTTAGAAGGAAAATAAGGAGATTAGCACTGTCATGTTACAAGGGCAAGAAAGCATAGTACTAGGACTACTTTAAATCTAGTTTCCCTCTTACTCTACCTGTTCTCAAAGGCCTGGGCTACACTAGGGACGGAGGTTTGAACTAAGATACGCAACTTCTGCTACACTATTTGTGTAGCTGAAGTCAAAGTATCTTCGTTCGAGTTACCTGGCTGTCCTCACGGTGGCAAGTCAGCTGTAGTGGCAGCAGCTCCCCTGTTGACTCTGCTTACTTCCTCTGCCGAGGTGGAGTACAGGCATCGATTTATCTCATCTAGATGAGACATGATAAATCAATCCCTGATAGATTGATCACTACCTGCTGAGCCAGTGGGTAGTGAAGACATACCCTAAGCCATTAGTTTTTTCCTGCCCCCTGCAAGTAATACATAACCACCACCAATTTGGGAAACAGAGCAAGACCCATTCCCATGTTTAAGATGGTGCACTTAGTTGTATCCATTCCTACCTTGTGAGTAGTCAAACAAGTGTTATCTCACTGAAGATGTGTGGGTCAGCTATTTCACTGATTTATAGGGTGTAGCTCTGACTTCAGTAGAGCTATGCTACTACTGATCTGACTCAAGTGTAACTAGTTACAGGCCTATTCAAAACCTACTAGCTTTCCTTTTTCTAGACATGGGGTTTGTCCAACTGTGGTAGGTAAAAAAGGCCATGATTGATTATGCCAAACTATAAAATGTTACTTTAAACACACACTACAATAGACAAGTAAAAATGACAACCTTCAAGGATGATCAACCTTTAAAATCACCATTAACCAAAACTGTATTTTACAGTAGAGATTATTTAAGTTTAATAACTGATATAAGCCTGTACTAGGTATTTCCATATTAAAAAAATCCTTAAGTCACTTTGAGGAAGTTTAAGTACACAGGGCTAAATGGCTTAGGAAAACCCCATCCTGATGTGTTGAGCTGGTGTGTTTAGGCTCCTTTAAACATCTCCAACAGAAGTTAAAGGCCACCTGTACACCTTTTGCCAGGATTTCCTAATGGGCAGTCCTGAATAATACTTTAGCATGACATTCCTGTTTGTCATGAAGTCACTTTACAAGTAAATACTTCATGCTAACTTGTACATCCAAACCTACATGTGCTATCAGTGGGGAACATGTTAGCTTAAAACTTTTTTTTAAAAAAAGCCTGAAATAGAGGCAAGCAAATTTTAAGGTAGATCAAGAGTTGAGTGAAGTTATGCACAATGCAGAGTTAAGAGCATTTAGGGTTTGTTTTGTTTGTAAATTAGCTTCAGCATGTACACACAGAAACAATTCCAGACCCAAAACGTGCAATGAATTATTGACAGTTTGTACTGCTTGTGTCCAGAGCATTCACAATCTGAAAAAATTCAGCATACAAAAGGGAGTGGTTTACTTTTTCAAAGCAAGGGGTTTTAATAAAAGCTTGTAGAGCATGTATTGTAGAGCTAAACAGCAAGAATGCAGGTTCCCTACTATGATAGGCACTGAGCATATCTTTGAACTCCCCTAATGGTTTTTTAGGTAATGTAGAGTGTGTGTGTGTCTTCTTTCCCCATACTTATCCCCAAGCAGATTTCTAGTAGCACATTGCTAACAATGTAATAAGCATGTACTGTATCTTTTCCACTATACATGATGTGAACCATTTAGAGGGCAGGATCAAACTCTTATGAATGCCTAATTTAGTGGCAGCCCTTTAAAGTTGTGAAATGTACAAAGGAAAGCTAACTTGGCCTTGGCTTGTTCAGACTCTTGACCCTAGCTGGCAAAGTGTTCCAGTCAACTTGCATTATTTTTTCCATATAGCTTTCATACCAAGAACACAGTACATTTTTAGAGAAACAATACCTTTACTACAAAACACAAATGATTATATACAAAATGGTTACTGAAATTCTGCTTCTGGACTGCAATGACAGAAATAACTACCTGCTGACATTTATTTACGTTTCCTTAATACTAGGTACATGACACCACTGATCAGAGTAAAAGCAAATGCAATCCAGGCTAAGATGAAAGAATATCCATATTGGCCACTAAAATCAAACTCATATCCAACACTCCTGTGCAGATCTTCATGCCTATTTGTGTAAATGGAGGCTGCCATCATAACACACAGGCCTGGAGGAGAAAGAAAGAAAGAATTAAAACAATGTCTGTTACTTTTTAAAAAAGATTTAAAGCAGTTATACAGGCTCACAGTGTGTAGTTCAACCACTCTATTCATCCCCTGCCCAGATGCTGCTCTTTGCAATCATAACTGTATTTAGAGTAATTCAGGGCTTCCAAATCCTTTTCTTAAGCCAAGTTGAAATAGTCATGTTACTAAAATACAGTCAGAGCTGGATGAAGTTTTTCCAATCAAAACATTTTTGGCAGAAAATGGAGATTCTGTGATACCAAAATGTTTTGTGAATGTTTTTTTTAAATTGTCAAAACCAAAGTCCAAAAAAAAAAAAAAATCAGAACATTTAATTTGAAATTTGTTTTAAATTTAAAATGTAGTGTTAAGCTAGAAATCTAACAAATGTTTGGCAAAAAGCTTACCAATTATGTACAACATTTTTCTGCTTCTGCTTTGTGTTGTACCATGGCTCCATTCTGAACCCTATTTCTCACTTTTAATGGAAGGGCTATTGAAGTGAGACATGTCAAAGAACCACTCACATGACAGGAGCTGGATCGTAGAAGTCAACACAAATCTTTCTCCTTGCTTTAGGCGGAAGAGTTGAAGAATGAAAACCAGAAATGCCACACAACACAGAATAGTAGACAGGATCATGGTGGCCTGAACAGCCTGCACAGACTGATATTCTGTGAAAATAGAACCAGGTTTTATTGTAAACCTTCCTCCCCAGCCGCTTCCACTACCAGCACCAACCCTTACCTGTTCCCAGGTAGTCTGTTCTTACTGGGATTTGCTGGCTACCCTCCTTCTTGCAGCTTTCCCTTCTTGTTTAAGCCACTGCCTCTGTGCCACCTTCCTACTTCCACTCACCCTTCCCCTCTTACTGACTTTTCTAAAAGATGTGCTGTAGGAATTACATGGGGGACATTTGGTGGTCTATACCCAAAGTCAGACTGGATGATCCCAATAATCCCTTCTGGTCTTAGAATCTATTACTGCTTTCCCATTAAAGGCAGCTTTTTAAACAGTCTCTGCCAGCCCTGCAACCACAATGCACAAATGGAGCTTCCCCAGCCTCTCACACTACACCTTCCCAATTCCATCACTTGCTTCCCTTCAGATGCTTCTGTCTGTTATACAGAGGTGAAGTCAGAGAATATAGCAGTGCAAGCATGATCTGCAGTATTCAGGATGGATTCCAGCAGTGGTGTCCTTTAGAAAGTACCTAAGGTCAGGTGTTTGAGGATTCCTGTGCTAGTGTGTCTCTGGTTGCCTTTTCTTAAATAAGGAAGAGTGGACAGTGCAATGCTAAGCAGACGAGTTACTGTAACACAGGCCAGTGTGAATGGCTCACTGTTCTGCTTTCTACACTGTGGCCCTATAATACAGGGTACAGTTGAAGGTGAAGGGATGTGTCTGTACTGAAATTGGAGGTGTGGATTGCAGCAGATGTAGACGTTCTTGAGCTAGATTTAATCTAACTAGCTCAGGTACCAACAGCAGTGAAGCTTCGGCAGCATGAGTGGCAGTGCAGACTAGCCGCCCAAGTAGAAGCCTGCCAGGGAGCCCCCTGGGTATGTACTCAGGCAACGAGCTCGCTGCTGTCGATACCTGACCTAGTTAGATTAACCCTGGCTCACGTTCATCTACACGCGCTGCAGTCACACGTCCAACTGCAGCGTAGACACCCTTGGTCTTGATATGCAAAGCCTTCAATAGAACTGACTTTAGTTATTAAAAACACTATCTTGCTCCAAAATAATGTCCTCCTGTACCAGGTATATTCCACCACCACCACCGTGGAGATGGCTCGTGAATGCAGAGCAGGGCATTGCAGCAGACCTAGAAGAGGTAAGTGACCACGGACCTACCGGCTTTCAAAACTCAGTGTAAAACTCTACTTCCGTTAATCTCTTCCTCAGTTTAGTCTCACAGCCCTGTAAATTAATCCAGCTATTGCTCTATAAACTGAAATGGAAAGGCTGTGGAGACTTTTAGTTTGGTTTTGTTGTGTTTAAATACTTGAGGTCCTTACTGTAACCATACCATGGTGGAGGCCATAAATTACCTTAATAATCTTCATAACTCCTCCCTAAATGGACTTGTAGACAGACAATACAATGATTTTCTATCCATCCATGATTATACTTGTCAAATTGTTCACCTCTTGGATATAGACCAAGAATGAATGGATGGGATAAGAGAAATTGTTACTACTGTTTCTCTCGTAACTGAAATACATCTTTTATTCCCAGTGAAGTCACTCATGTTAAAAATGGGATAATCTAGTCCATATTGTACATTGTTTTCCCTTAGTTAAGATTTTGCATTGCGTTCTGTTTTGTTAATCTTTAAGTTAGACCCCTCAGAAGTATTTCTGGTAACTACCATTAATACTAGAAGAACCTGAATAGCGAATAAGTTAGAATTTGAAAACTGGAACTTATTTTTAGCATTTAATGCCCTTCATTGCAGTCACATGGGACCTCCGTTTTGTTTTAGTCTCACTAGTTTGCTGTGGACTCTTGATGCCAGAAAATAGGGGGTGTACTTTATCTCAGACCTTTCAAAACACACTCTAGTGCTCTTTATGAACATTAATTCTCAGTTCCTTTGTAAGATGGAGAGAAAGCAATAGCATCCACATTTCATAGATGGAGAAATGGAGGCAGAGAAATGGAGATATTAAGGTTTTTTTGTCTTGCAACATTTTATAGTTTATTTACATGATACTGTTTAAAAAGCAGCTTCTAGTTTGACAGCTTAATAGTATGTACTAATACTCACCTGAATTGTTTTCATTAATGACTGTACAGTTGGTGATATTGATGCAGACTTTCCAGACATCTGTAGAAAAGTCTTTTCCTACCCACCAGGCCTGTAAAACAATATAAAGGAAATATATAAAAAAAAATTCAGACCAGGAAAGTTAGACCACCTCTTAAAATTGTTTTATAAGAAAAGTGTTTGGCTTAAATATATTAACTGTGTCCAAAAACTGTACTGTGCACTTCTTCACAGCTCTACAAGTGGGCATCCGTGTATAATAACATTCTCAGCACCCATCTTCAGCCACTTAAATTACTTGGAAGTGATGTTTCAGCCTAGAGATACAGTCTAAGGATACAATTATGTAGCAACCAAGAAACTGATCACAAAGATCAATTGCTACTCACTAGGTTACAAATGAATAAAAACAGCTTCTGCAATAAATAAACAAACATACATTTCCTGCATGAACTGGTTACACATTTTGAAATGAAGTAAATCTTACAATTCCAATCGCTAAGTACAATTTAGTCTTCTGTGAAGAGTGGGAAGGGAATGGGCAAGAAACAAATATCCAGTTACTTTGTCCAGATGTTGGAGAGACTTTCTGCTGCTCAGGCAAGTGTTTCAGGTGCTTTTTTAAGGACTGATTAAAAATCATAAGTTGTTCAGATTTAAAACTCTGCTCATGCCATATACCTGCTTCTAAGTGAGGAACTTGTACATTACCGTGTCTGGAGAAGCACCAGTTTTCTGCTGGTCAGATGTCCCCTTACCCTCAAGAAAAAATAGAGATCAGATTCCTAGCTCCAGCTCCCAGAGTTCACATTTTCTAAATTTCAAATGTGGCCCCCTGAAGATCCAGGAGTTGGAATTTTCATACGTGTTTAAGTTGCTTCTTTTTCTGTAACCTCTCATGTATGTTTGCAACATTTGTATTTCTCCCTATGGCTTAAAACCCAATCAACAGGTGAAGAGCAGTGGGAACTGTCTTACTGTAAATATATCCAGTGATGGACACTGGGGTAGTAGGCACTACTGGAATACTATTAATCTCTGCTCCATTGCTATGGTTGGAAAAGTAATAGAGCTCCATGTGGGGAAAGGGGGCACAAATCTTTCTACCCATCTATGCTACAGGAGGCTTACATGGTAGATCTCTGCAAGGCAACAGCGAAGTGTGGTGGGTATAGTGAGGTTAAGGTAGGCGAGTGCACGGAGCACAAGTCTACAGTGACCAGAACTATAAAACAGAAGCTGATGGCTGCATCTGCTACTCCTAGCCAGAAGTAGGAGATCACCAGCCAGAAATGCCAGTGTCTGTTCCTTTAATGAACAGAAGTAAAGCCTTCTCTGGTACATTCAGGTGGGGCCCTATGTTATGTGAGCATATAAGATACTCTTGTAACGCATGTGAGCAAGGGAGTAAAACTACAGGCGTGGGAAGTTGGAACCTTGTGCATGAATTTCCTAACTGATTTAACATCAGACATCATGCAAAGTTGGTATTGACTTATCTGCACTCTTGGTACAATGTCCAACTGTAGGACATCAGACTGGAAGCGACTAGTGACTCATTAAGGTCCCCTTGTGATATTACTATTGTTGGTATACCATCTGTTAACACAAACTAGCACTGTAGTGACTGAACGCCTTCTTCATAGCAACACTACAAATACTGCAAGCTGTCCAGCCAAGCATATTTCCTGAGGAAATCCAGACCAGTTAAAATAGCTACCTAGGCCTTTATTCTGCTGGGCTTGGGAAAATATGCCATTTAAATATTATCTACAGTAGTGTCTGCTGCTGGAATAGCCCATAAGAAACCTAAGAGATTGTTAAGTCAGTTAATGCAACAATTGTTTGGAAAGCAGTTCTGGAATTAGTCATTTTACAAGGAGAATTCAGACTGGATAGTGTCCTGAAATGCTGGATATTAATTCAAGGAAGACACAGATAGACAGTTTCACATCTGCACTATCAGGTTTTATTATGGTATTGACTTATCTGTATTCTTGGCCTTTGTTCAAGACTAAATAAACTGGCAGTTTAAGGATGGCACAAAGAAGTGTTACAGTTCAATATAGCATTTTGAACACCCATTTCTTATACGGTTTTATTTTTCATTATATTCAGCACTGTGCAAAACCCATTCAGGCAATGAGAAAAAAATTGAGAAGGTGGTTACAAACCTATAGGTTTCATTATTATTATTTTTTAAAACAATGCAACTAGATGACCAAGAATGCATGTTTCTTTATAGCTAGGGTTACTTGGGTTTCATTTGCTTGGACACTAGTGTATGATATTTGCACTGAAGTTAACATATTTCCTAACTGTCTTTCAGTCAATATTTTCCCAAAGTGTTTATAAAGGAGACAACTGATAGAACTTGAGTTCTTAAGATAGAGATGTAGGACTGAACGGGACCTCCTGGGTCAGAGTCCAGTTCCCTGCTATCGCAGGCAACCCCGTCAAAGAGAGTCAAAGTTTTGCAAACAAAGTTTCTGCTACTGTTGGGAGGGGGAAGGTGGGGGGGGGGGGCGCTTTGCTGAGCTAGTTGAAAAACAGATGGAGATACAAGCTGTGTTTTCAGTATCCCAAAAGCCTGTGTGTACATTTGCCTTCTTAGCAAGAGTGTACCATGATAAGTAACTGCAGTGGCAACAGTGGGACAAAGGGTGTTCAGCAAAAGATCCAGATGAAGAGCCAGACACGTACAGATATTGCTAGAGCAAAATCCCTTTGTGTAAGAGCAAAAGGTCAGTAATGGGAAAATTCACCTTTCCAAGCAACACTAAAGTATTTCTAAACTTTGAGGCTCAATTGACTCCAAGCAGGCACAGAATTTACAGCTTCTAGTGTGTCTTCCATGGTACATCTTGCATAAATGTATTAATAAGCCTCTTTCTGAAGGCTTATTAGGCTCAAAGTCTCCCCCTACACAAATATTAAATTAACTGGCTTTGTGTATGTGACATTGGCAGAAGTGCAGTAGAATCTTCACCTCTCCCCAAAGCCACAACTTCAGCCTCCAAGCTATAGTAGTGTTTGTAGATTGCTACACTTCTTCTGTGTAGGGTTCTTGGCTAATAGATCCATGTAAGTGCAGGCCCATGGGCCACATCCCCCTGCCCTGCTGCAGAATGCTGCTCTGTGAAACATAGTGCCGTGGCATTGATTTGGATTGCCTCTTCCAGGCACAGTGGCAGCAGGAGGTTTCAGGTCTTTCGAGCAAGTACAAGAAGCCTAGAATTTCCCCATTAAGTAGATCAAGTGTACTAAATCTTAACACTGTCAAATGCTTTTGAGAGCTCAAAAGCAAATCTTAAGATAAGTATATGAAATAAACACAAAACCAAGAGAGAAGAGACTGAGCTGCAATATGTTATTTTATACTTACAAATAGCTGGTTTTTACCCAGGCTTTTGGGAAGTGAGGGATCTGATAAAAAAGGGGGGCATTGTTGAGGTTAAATATGCTAGTTAGTTACATTTTGGGTTGGCCTGATGAGCAACTAATTTAATTTTTGATCTGACTGTATTTTTAATGTTCAGCTAGACTCTAGGACCAGGAAATGTTTTTCTTCACGTTTTATATAAAGGTGTATTTATATTTCAATTATGATTGTGCCCAGATCACACGCTGGGGAAGCTGCTTTTTCTGTGAACACACAGCTAGACAACACATAATATGACGCTTGAGTCAGTATAACATGGAGAAACCTATGGCTCTGAATTACAATTTCTAGGTGGAATGAAACTTACATTGTCAATGGTTGAGATGAACAACAGCGCTGCTGAAGTTATGTGAAACACGATAATGAAAGCCAGAAGAATCAACATGTTTGCTCCTTGAAGGTTTAGCCTGAGATAAAGCTGTTTAAAAACAAGGAATATATACAATTAGATTATGTAGTGATAAACTGAATAGCTGACATCTTAAAACAGGGATATAATCTCAATTGCTTGTGGAATAGGAAGGTCTGAGTATTAATTAGTTTCAGAGTAAGGAAATACTGTACCTGCCAAAATGTTACTATTCTGTATATTTTGAGCCAGGAAGTTAGAGCACTCGCTTTTATAAAAGATAGAAGGCTCACCTGTAGCTTTGGTCAATCTTAGTATAGAATAGCATAATGCAACAATTTCACTGGATATACAGGATTAGTTAGTGAGTTCCTTATGTCCTTTCCTGTTGCAATGAGTTATAATTAAAAAAACAAGAGTATGAATGGGAGTGTTGCATTTTGAAATATGCCAAATTACAGACAGATGCATTGTGCTACCCTTGTTGGGTGACACACAGTTCTACAGAATTTCCTAGCTGCACGTATATTTCTGACTGTGAGCCTCTCCAGCAAGCAAACAGGGCTTAGGAGATCTTGTCTTTACTTTTAGGAAAGTTAGTGTTTTAAAGACCAAGGGTGAGATCCTGGCCCCTCTGAAGATGATGGAGTCCTGGCAATGTGATTACAGTAGGGTCAAGATTTCACCCTAAATCTTCAAGGAAGAAATACTGGATTCGAAAGGATGCTATTGCCGATCAAACCAGGACAAGATGAAGCAGTTCAGGAATTATTCGCTAGGTTTATCAATAACCATGGTATACTAGATTATACCATACCAAAAAGGTCTTTAGTTTTTCCTTAAACAAAAACTATTCTAGGTCTTTTGTCTATTGCTGACTGAGTGTTAGTACTTTTCCCACCAAAGTGTAGCTTTGCTCATACTCATTGTAGCTGATTTACTGTCAGTCACTTAATTTTTTTTCTGTTCCACCTTTATCTTATTGCCCAGTCAGCCTAGCTTTGACATCAAGAGCAATCAGAAAGGGACCACTAAGAAAGAGGTATGGGTAGTCACCAAACACAGAGCGGAAAGTATGGTCTTTAACATATTTAAACTTGTGTTATTGCCTGCTATCCATTGCATTTTTTCCCCTCTTGCTATTTAAGAATGCTTGTCAATGAGAGTGTATTTTAGTTATGTTCAGTTGTGTATTTTTCTGTTTCAAACTCTTTATATTTCAGTATAAGGCTATTGTATATACCATTATGAGTCACACTGATGTGTGACTGAAATTAAGATGTTTACATTAATGGATGTTTCTCCATTTCCTTTACTATGGAGGGTTTTTTTTAAAATGACCAGATTCACATAACAGACTTAATTTAATGGTCAATCTATTTTTACAAATTTACCACAACCAAGTTGCTGCACGTCTAATCGTCTCAACCCCAGCCTTATCTGCTGGACTCATCAACTGCATGTACACTCAGCAATGCAGACAGTGAGTTTAACCAAACAAAAGCCTCTTTTGACAGCATTTTTAATGAGCAATGGATCTACTGGCATTCCCCTCCTCCAAAATACAACTACTCTGCGAAAGTTGAAACAAAAAAAGCTGACAACATATAGACATACTGGAAACAAGGAGTTCCAGACTAATGTGCTGAGTCTACTATGGAGTATCATAAGATGTATAAACCCACTTAACAAAGCATTTTTTTGAGAAAAGGAAGACTGATCTGATAGGTCTTTTCCATATATAGTTGGCAAAATCCTACTGGAATATTGCAAAGTTAAATCTGGATTCTAAATTAAAGGAAACTACTATTTATGCCGGTCTAATTACTCACGGTTAAACTTTGCCTTTTCCACATCTAGCCTTGTGTGCTAATTTTCACCAACAAATCTAGGTTATTATATGACTGAAGTCACTAGTCATGTTTGTTCCTATTAATGTCATCCAAGCTCTTCCTTGAACGAAGAGCACAAGTCTTGTGGTTTTGTATACAGGTAGTTTGAAATCATCTATACCACTGATCTCCATACTGAATGGAGAGCACACTCCCTCCCCAGTTTAAGATTTCATTTGCTGGACAAATTATTCCCAAACAAGGAATCAGGAATCAACAGGTCAGTTGCCACACCATGAGAGAAGCAAATTGTATTACAGTATAAAAAGCAGTATGATGCAATTCTGAGTTCAATTCATATCTCCTGTCCTGCTGTACAAACTAACCAGATTTGCTCAAATTAAAGTCAGCCTTGTAAAATCAAGTTTTATCAGCCTAGGGGGAAAAAAACAAAACAAAAAACTTAACCAAGTTAATGGTTTTGATTTACTGATTTTCAGCCATAGATTTAAGTACTTTAGAAAACTATAGATAAAATCCTCCTTATTTCACAGAATGGGTCATGAGGAATTAGAGATTGGGTATTAACTTGGTTAAGGCACAAGAAGTCAGTATTACTAACCTTAAGCTTTCAAAACACTTCAATCAGGTCCTCAAAAAAAAAATCTTTAACAAAAAATGATTTTCTGCCATTGAAATTTGGTTTAGAATCTTCTAATAACTTGAATCCAGGAGCCAAAGCTTGAAGAAAAATCACCCCATATAGATTAGCAACCCACTAGAATCTAAACTCTTTTGTGCTCAATCCACTGGCCAACAGCTCCCTTATGATGTAAATAATGAAACTGCTAATGATTTTAGTCACCTGTCAAATTATTCAGCCTGGCCACACAGATGTTTACAAGACCCAATGCTCAAAGAATCAGAAAACCCTGCTGGTGAGGTACATTTAATTGATAGGAGAGCAAAAAATATTTACAGGTGTCAAATTCAGCACCTGGGTGCACTACGAATTTAACAGTGGCCAAGCAGGGAGATCCTTCCTCGTGGCAGCCAGAAGATAACATGCAAATGCCAATACCTGTTGTCAACTATCCAATTAAACACAAGTCAATGAAAAATGCAGCTTCTTCAGCAGTGACAAGCTTAACCTATTTTATAAATTACATTTTTATTACATCAGAATTTCTCCCTAAGTTCAAGTAATTGACATAGACTCAAATCTCCCAATTTGTTGTTTGGAAGCCAGCCAAGAAAGTCTGAAATCAGAACTATACTAAAGAGCTTTCTCCAGGTTTGGGCTGGTAAAGGGGCCTTATTGGGATCCAGGAAGTCTACAGCTTCATTAACTGAGATCATAACAAACTAATAAGGCCCAAACTTGGGATGCAATGCATGACAAAGACCTACAATGAGGGGAATTTCTTTTCCCTCTTGCAGAATGCTTGAAGTCTTTAATGCAATTAGCTTTCTAGACCAGCAGTTTTATGATTCTTCATTGCAGGCATGGTTGGTTTAGGATTTGCTAGGGTCAGCAAGTTTGGGTGGAATACAAATAATTTCTGGACTAACATGCCCTTCATAATGAAGCACACTGAGGCTTGATAGACTAAACTAGGGCTTCTGTGTTTAAATATAAAGCTGCCTGTCTTTTTAAGGTTTGAAAAGAAATAACCCTTCCTCAACTGCCTCTTTCTGGAATGTCTCAGAATGCATTGCTGTAAACCAAGGAGACTGGCCCTTCAGGATACTGGGGAAGAGAGGGAGATGCCTCAAGTGCTAGCGCAAGACAGAGCAGCAATGGGAATAAACCTGCCACCCCAACATGCTGTAGCAGGGCAGAAACTCAGGAAGAGGATGAAGAGGTCTGTGTGGCCCAGACATTACTAGCAACAGCTCGCTCCCCTTTGCCTCAGGGCTGAGAAGAGCAGAGGTATCCCTGCCCTCAAAGTAACAGAAGCGGTCAGGATGTATGTTCTACCTGAGTGCTGTAGAACGTGGGCACCAGCAGAAGTAGGCAGCGGCTTTCCTCCCTGAGGCCAGCCTGCAGTAAAGGGAACACCCGAAACAGCAGGTCTCACATACCACTCAAGAGACAGGAAGAAGACGCAGCTTCCTCCTCCTCTAGCCAACTGTCCTACCTTAACCTGAGAGACAAGGTGAGTGAGGTAATATCTTTTATTGACCCAACTTCTGTTGCTGCAACAGACAAGCTTTCGAGCTACACTGAGCTCTTCAACACTGCGAACAGCTAGTTTAGCATGGACAATGTCTTGTTCTAGGGTATTGGGATCGTGAGTGAGGTATTCTTCCCTCTGACCTCCTCTGCAGGCAGCCTCTTTCTCATAGCAGTAGGCAGCTTCGGCTCCCCTTCCCTGGTTGAGCTAGGGAAAAAGAAAGGATTGGACCTTCACTGAGAGAAGTTCTGAGGCAGTGGGGAATAGAGGAAAACACTGAGGGTCAGGAAGGGATAGGTCCTATGGACAGGGAATAGAAGATGGGATTCACTAGGGGCCTTTTGGAGGGTTTGTGCCTTTTAAGCTAGCTTTCTTGTCAAGGTTCCTCCCCCACTCTGAACTCTAGGGTACAGATGTGGGGACCTGCATGAAAAACCTCCTAAGCTTATCTTTACCAGCTTAGGTCAAAACTTCCCCAAGGTACAAAATATTACCCCCGTTATCCTTGGAATGGCCGCTACCACCACCAAACTAATACTGGTTACTGGGGAAGAGCTGTTTGGACGCGTCCTTCCCCCCAAAATACTTCCCAAAACCTTGCACCCCACTTCCTGGACAAGGTTTGGTAAAAAGCCTCACCAATTTGCCTAGGTGACTACAGACCCAGACCCTTGGATCTTAAGAACAATGAACAATCCTCCCAACACTTGCACCCCCCCTTTCCTGGGAAATGTTGGATAAAAAGCCTCACCAATTTGCATAGGTGACCACAGACCCAAACCCTTGGATCTGAGAACAATGAAAAAGCATTCAGTGTTTTACAAGAAGACTTTTAATAAAAAATAGAAGTAAATAGAAATAAAGAAATCCCCCCTGTAAAATCAGGATGGTAGATATCTTACAGGGTAATTAGATTCAAAAACATAGAGAACCCCTCTAGGCAAAACCTTAAGTTACAAAAAAGATACACAGTCAGAAATAGTTATTCTATTCAGCACAATTCTTTTCTCAGCCATTTAAAGAAATCATAATCTAACACATACCTAGCTAGATTACTTACTAAAAGTTCTAAGACTCCATTCCTGTTCTGTCCCTGGCCAAGACGACTACAGACAGACCCACAAACCCTTTGTTTCTCTCCCTCCTCCCAGCTTTTGAAAGTATCTTGTCTCCTCATTGGTCATTTTGGTCAGGTGCCAGCGAGGTTACCTTTAGCTTCTTAACCCTTTACAGGTGAGAGGAGCTTTCCCCTGGCCAGGAGGGATTTCAAAGGGGTTTACCCTTCCCTTTATATTTATGACACGCCCCCCAAATCTCAGCTAGGGTGAAACACTGGCTGGGATTTCTTCCTGGAGCTCTAGGAAAACAGAGTTAATAAGACACATGCATCTCTAAATATACTACCAAGTACATAAAGACTAACAATATTTTCCACATCTCAAGGACAATTTTAACCAGTTGATTCTGGGAAACTTTCACGGGAGAGTGCATCAGCCACTTTGTTAGAAGCTCCTGAGATGTGTTGGATGTCGAAATCAAAATCTTGGAGAGCTAAACTCCACCGAAGAAGTTTTTTGTTAGTTTCTTTGACGATGTGAAGCCACTTTAGTGCAGCATGGTCGGTTTGCAGGTGGAAACGCCGTCCCCAAACATATGGGCGTAGCTTTTCCAGAGCGTAGACAATGGCATAACATTCTTTTTCAGTGACTGACCAGTTGCTTTCCCTCTCAGACAGTTTTTTGCTGAGAAACACTACAGGGTGGAATTCTTGATCAGGTCCTTTCTGCATTAAAACTGCTCCCACACCACGCTCGGATGCATCTGTGGTTACTAGGAACGGTTTGTCAAAGTCTGGGGCCCTTAGTACAGGGTCAGACATGAGTGTCGCTTTAAGCTTGTTAAAGGCCTTCTGACACTTTCCGGTCCACTGAACAGCATTTGGCTGTTTCTTTTTGGTTAGGTCTGTCAGTGGGGCAGCAATTTGGCTGTAGTGCGGTACAAATCGTCTGTAATAACCGGCCAAGCCTAAGAAGGATTGAACCTGTTTCTTTGACCTTGGGACAGGCCACTTTTGGATAGCATCCACTTTGGCCTGTAGGGGGCTGATAGTTCCTTGACCCACCTGGTGTCCAAGGTAAGTCACTCTGTTTAGGCCTATTTGACACTTCTTAGCCTTAACAGTTAGTCCTGCCTCCCTTATGCGCTCAAGGACTTTTTGTAGATGTTCCAGGTGGTCTGCCCAGGAATCCGAAAATATGGCCACATCGTCAAGGTAGGCGACTGCATATTCTCCTAATCCCGCTAGGAGACCATCTACAAGTCTTTGGAAAGTGGCGGGTGCATTTCGCAGCCCGAAAGGGAGTACATTAAATTCATACAGCCCGAGATGTGTGATGAAGGCTGACCTTTCCTTGGCAGATTCATCTAGCGGTACCTGCCAGTACCCCTTGGTTAAGTCCAAGGTAGAGATGAACTGGGCCCGTCCCAGTTTCTCTAATAGTTCATCAGTGCGTGGCATTGGATAATTGTCTGGGCGAGTTACAGCATTTAGCTTACGGTAGTCCACGCAAAAACGTATTTCCCCATCTGGTTTGGGAACTAGAACCACTGGAGATGCCCATGCACTTTCAGAGGGGCGGATTACACCCATCTGTAACATATCCTGGATCTCCCGTTCTATAGCAGTTTTAGCTTGAGGAGACACCCGGTAAGGTTGGACCCTAATTGGGTGAGCATTACCTGTGTCAATGGAGTGGTATGCCCGTTCAGTCAGTCCTGGGGTGGCTGAGAACGTTGGCGCGTAGCTAGTGCACAGCTCCTGGATCTGCTGTCGCTGCATACGCCCAAGGGTCATGGAGAGGTTCACCTCTTCCACACCACCAGCACATTTCCCTTCGTAGTAGACACCTTCAGGCCACTCAGCATCGTCTCCTCCCTGGGCTGTAAACTGACAAACCTTTAATTCTCTGGAATAAAAGGGCTTTAGAGAATTAATATGATACACCTTAGGCTTTCGGTTGGAGGTGGGGAATGCTATGAGATAATTAACAGCTCCCAGGCGCTCCTGGACCACGAATGGCCCTTCCCACGATGCTTCCATTTTATGGGCCTGGAGCGCCTTTAAGACCATGACCTGGTCTCCTACTTTGAAGGAACGCTCTCTGGCATGTTTATCATACCAGGCTTTTTGCTCTTTTTGAGCATCCTGTAAGTTTTCTCTAGCAAGGGCTAAAGAGGTTCGGAGGGTGTTTTGTAGGTTGGTTACAAAGTCCAGAATGTTAGTTCCTGGAGAAGGTGTAAATCCCTCCCATTGCTGCTTCACCAACTGCAATGGCCCCTTAACCTCACGGCCATATACAAGTTCAAATGGGGAAAACCCTAAACTGGGATGTGGTACAGCTCTGTAGGCAAAGAGCAACTGCTGCAATACTAGGTCCCAATCATTGGAGTGCTCATTTACGAATTTACGTATCATGGCCCCCAAAGTTCCATTAAACTTCTCCACCATGCCATTTGTTTGATGATGGTAAGGAGTGGCAACCAAGTGATTTACCCCATGAGCTTCCCAAAGGTTTTTCATAGTTCCTGCCAGGAAATTAGTCCCTGCATCTGTGAGGATGTCGGAGGGCCAACCTACCCTGGCAAAAATGTCTGCTAGTGCCTGGCACACACTTTTAGCCCTGGTGTTGCTTAGAGCTACTGCTTCCGGCCATCGGGTGGCAAAATCCATGAAAGTCAGTATGTACTGCTTTCCTCTGGGTGTCTTTTTCGGAAAAGGACCCAGAATATCCACAGCTACTCGCTGAAATGGAACTTCAATGATGGGGAGTGGCTGGAGAGGAGCTTTGACCTGGTCTTGGGGTTTTCCCACTCTTTGGCACACCTCACAAGACTGGACATAGGTAGAAACATCCTTGCCCATTCCCTCCCAGTGGAATGACCCCCCCAAACGGTCTTTGGTCCTGTTCACCCCAGCATGGCCACTAGGGTGATCATGGGCTAAGCTCAAGAGCTTGGCCCGGTATTTAGTTGGAACTACCAACTGTCTCTGAGGATGCCAGTCTTCCTGGTGTCCCCCAGAAAGAGTTTCCTTGTATAAAAGTCCTCTTTCTACAACAAACCTGGATCGATTAGAAGAGCTGAGAGGCGGTGGGTTGCTCCGTGCCGCCGTCCAAGCTCTCTGGAGGCTTTCATCTGCTTCCTGTTCGGTCTGGAACTGTTCCCTTGATGCTGGAGACATCAGTTCCTCATGGGATTGTGGACCTAGGCTTGGTCCCTCTGGAAGCGATATAGGGGATGGAGCTGTTTCTGTTGACTGTGAACCGCTCTCCGCTGGTGCACTATGTTGGGATTCAGGCTCCGGCTGAGCCTCTTGTGTAGGGTTATCGGCTGCTGCCAGTTCAGGTTCGGTGGGGCCCTCTGGTGTTGAGGTTGCAAGTACTGGATTCAGTGCTGACACGGGGTCTGGTGTTGGTTGTTCGGCTGGTTCCGGTTCTGGGACTGGTTCCGTCTGGGTCTCTGGGACTGGATCCACTACTGCTGTTGCAGACATTGGCCTGGGGTCCAGGTCCATCACCTCTGACTGGGTCCTGATAGAAGTTTCCGGAACAGAGCTAGGCCTCACGGCTTGTTTAGCCTGGTTGCGGGTGACCATTCCCACCCTCTTGGCCTGCTTCACATGATTGGCCAAGTCTTCCCCCAACAGCATGGGGATGGGATAATCATCATAGACTGCAAAAGTCCACATTCCTGACCAGCCCTTGTACTGGACAGGCAACTTGGCTGTAGGCAAATTGAAAGAGTTGGACTTGAAGGGTTGAATCGTCACTTGGATCTCTGGGTTGATTAAATTGGGGTCCACTAAGGAAGCATGGATAGCTGACACTTGTGCTCCGGTGTCCCTCCACGCGGTGACCTTCTTCCCACCCACACTCACAGTTTCCCTCCGCTCCAAGGGTATCTGGGAGGTATCTGGGCCTGTGGACCTCTGGTGTGATTCCGGTGCAATGAACTGTAATCTGTTGGGGTTCTTGGGGCAGTTGGCCTTTACATGCCCCAGCTCGTTACACTTAAAACATCGTCCAGCTGACGGGTCACTGGGGCGAGGAGGGTTGCTGGAGAACGGGGTGGTGGGACGATAAGGGGTCTGGAGGGTTCTTTGGGAGGTAGGTGGGGCTTTGGGCGGCCCCCGGTAATAGGGTGTGGTCTGGGGTGGTCCCTTCTGGTCTCCGCTCCAACTGCGACCAGTTTTCTTCTTCTCTGCCACCTCCACCCATCTGGCTCCAATCTCTCCTGCCTCAATTACAGTTTTGGGTTTCCCATCTAGGATGTATCTTTCTATTTCCTCAGGAACACCCTCTAAGAATTGTTCCATTTGCATTAGGAAGGGCAAATTTACTGGAGATTCAACACTTGCTCCTGATATCCAGGCATCCCAATGTTTTACAATGTGGTAGGCATGTCGGGTAAATGACATGTCTGGTTTCCACCTTAGGGCTCTGAACCTCCGACGAGACTGCTCGGGTGTTATCCCCATTCTGACTCTCGCCTTGGATTTAAACAGTTCATACTTGTTCATGTGTTCTTTAGGCATTTCAGCTGCCACCTCAGCTAAGGGTCCACTGAGCTGCGGCCTCAGCTCTACCATGTATTGGTCAGTAGAGATGTTGTACCCAAGGCAGGCCCTTTCGAAGTTTTCTAAGAAGGCCTCAGTATCATCACCTGCCTTGTAGGTGGGGAACTTTCTGGGATGGGAAGTGGTACCTGGAGAAGGATTGCTAGGGTTTGTTGGTATATTCTGCTGGGCCTTTATCCTCTCCATCTCCTCCACATGCTTCCTTGCCTCCATTTCCCTCTTGTGGGCAGCCTCCTGTACCTCCTTCTCCAGCCGCATGAGTTCTATCTGTCTTTCATGTTCCCTTTGTTTTTCCTCAGCCTGAAATTTGGCTAATTCCAGCTGTAGTCGAGCTGAGGATTTGGCCATTCTAACCTCTCTGTTTTTAACTAACTTTACACCCGAGGTTTAGAAATAAACAAACAAAACTTGGCTGTAAACTTTTGCTGTGCTGGAATAGAGTACCTATTCTCTGATAGTGATTGTCAGCCTACAGAAAAAGACAATTCCCTTGTCTCTGCTCTGGGCCCAAATTAAAGCAAAAAACCTCCAACTACTTGGAAAACTGCTTACCCAGCCCAAAGAAAAAAAAAATTTCTTTTCAAACCTGTGCTCCTTGTAAAACAAAACAAAAAAAAAAATCAAAATCCTAAAAAAAAACCCTGCCACTTTTGTCTCCAGGCAAATGGGTAGAGCACACACCCCCTATTTACTTTTAGGAAGAAAAGAAAAAAAAAAAAACCTCTGGGTTGGAAGACTGTGAATTTCCCTGCAGGAGTTAAGTACCCTGCCTCCAGGCAAGAAAACCTGCAATTCACAAGATAATCCCCTTTTGTCTCTGCTTGGCCACAAAGCAGAGAGAAACCAAGCTGCTTTCAGTTTCAAAGCTGCCTTCTGGACTTCCTAAAAATTCCTTTTTAAAATCTGTATTTCTAGTTCAAAAAATCTCAACGGGATCTCAAAATGATTTCAGGTTAATCCCACCACTGTGCCACCATGTCAAGGTTCCTCCCCCACTCTGAACTCTAGGGTACAGATGTGGGGACCTGCATGAAAAACCTCCTAAGCTTATCTTTACCAGCTTAGGTCAAAACTTCCCCAAGGTACAAAATATTACCCCCGTTATCCTTGGAATGGCCGCTACCACCACCAAACTAATACTGGTTACTGGGGAAGAGCTGTTTGGACGCGTCCTTCCCCCCAAAATACTTCCCAAAACCTTGCACCCCACTTCCTGGACAAGGTTTGGTAAAAAGCCTCACCAATTTGCCTAGGTGACTACAGACCCAGACCCTTGGATCTTAAGAACAATGAACAATCCTCCCAACACTTGCACCCCCCCTTTCCTGGGAAATGTTGGATAAAAAGCCTCACCAATTTGCATAGGTGACCACAGACCCAAACCCTTGGATCTGAGAACAATGAAAAAGCATTCAGTGTTTTACAAGAAGACTTTTAATAAAAAATAGAAGTAAATAGAAATAAAGAAATCCCCCCTGTAAAATCAGGATGGTAGATATCTTACAGGGTAATTAGATTCAAAAACATAGAGAACCCCTCTAGGCAAAACCTTAAGTTACAAAAAAGATACACAGTCAGAAATAGTTATTCTATTCAGCACAATTCTTTTCTCAGCCATTTAAAGAAATCATAATCTAACACATACCTAGCTAGATTACTTACTAAAAGTTCTAAGACTCCATTCCTGTTCTGTCCCTGGCCAAGACGACTACAGACAGACCCACAAACCCTTTGTTTCTCTCCCTCCTCCCAGCTTTTGAAAGTATCTTGTCTCCTCATTGGTCATTTTGGTCAGGTGCCAGCAAGGTTACCTTTAGCTTCTTAACCCTTTACAGGTGAGAGGAGCTTTCCCCTGGCCAGGAGGGATTTCAAAGGGGTTTACCCTTCCCTTTATATTTATGACACTCTGCTTAGCTCTCCCCTCTGCCCAGTGAAGTCCAACATGGTTCATACACAGCCCTAAGGTGGCCTGACTTTAGATGCTTTTCCTGGAGAGGCACCTGAGCTCAAACAAATGCAGAGGAGCTCTCCCCACCTTTGAGGAAAAGATCCCCTCAGCTTTGTGAGCACAGACACCCCCCTCCTCCCCCATCAGCACAGAACAAAAGGAACATCTCTTTCCATTTCTCTTCACTCAAAAGCAAGAGGCACAACACTCATCTCAAGAACATCCTCAGGGTATGTCTACACTGCAGTGTAAGCCCAGGGTTAGCAACACGTGAGTTAGTAGACCCTGGGTTTGTTAACCAAGGGCTTGAGAGCTACACTAATTTGTAACCTCAGGTTAGGAATAGTTGGACTCAGCGTCCCAACTTGTGGCTCCAGGGTCCACATTGCTTTATATAGCCCTGACTCCAACCACCCATAGCCCAGATTTTCTAGCATCCTCCCAAAATGTAGCCACTGTAGCCCTTTGTATGTGGGGCAGTGTGGGAAAACTTGACTGTCCACCAAACTTGATTGCTAGAGAACAAAGAAAATTGGCTCATGGGATTGTGGAATACTTTTGACAAATACCCAGAGCACAAGTCCCACAGGGCTGTGTCTACACAGTAAAGCAATAGAGCTTGAATCCTGAGCCCCAGCTTGACTCAAGCTTGGACTCTCCATCCCTGAGGGATCCTGGAACACTGGATTAAAGTGCTTTGTGTGTAGAAGGAAGCGGGGGTTAGGCTTGAGCCTGAGTTTGAACCTTGGGCTTACACTGCAGTGTAGATATACCCACAGCTGGCCCATATCAACTGACGGGCTATAAAACTGTGGTGTAGATGTCCCTTAAGGGTTCCCAAGCCTGGGCTCCAGCTCAAGCCTGGATGTCTACTTTGCAGTTGTATAGCCCCACAGCCGGAAACAGCTGACACAGGTCAGCTGTGAATGTTTAACAGCAGCATAGACATACTCTCAGAGGCCAGGCTACGCAATCCCTGTAGGCCCTCCCCAGAGTCAGATGCTGGCTTTCTCATGCCTAATCCTAGGGGAGCAGCTCCAATTCTGTTCCAATCGAGAAAGAGGTAGTTTGATTCTGAAGCAGTGTTTTTCAGTCATTCTTCCTCTTCAGAATTTGTGCAGGTTTTTTAAAATGGGAGGTTGTGATGCGGTGTTCCGGTCCCCCCCTCTCCACACACACACACTCTGCTGCTAGGGTTGACGAGGGCCAATAAGGAGGCTAATTAACCTGAGAGGCCACAGCTGTCTAGGACTGCTGAGGAACTATACCCTGAAAGGGGGAACTTTGAGTGACCTAGCCAGAGGGCTGAGTCACGGAGAGGATGCTGCAGTTAATGAGGGGCTGCAGAGTTGGAGAGAGAGGTGGTGTGCAAACCACGGAACAGGGTGTTAACTGAATGAGCTAATCCCCAGAGCGACCAGCAGGAGGCATCGCGAGTTGTGTGCCCTGTGACAGAAGTAATGAATAGATTTCAGCTGTGTATCTGTAGGCATCCCACATTCCAATATGCTGCAACAGCAGTGGTGCCTTTGTAAAAATTAAGTCACCTCTTGGATGCTGGTGGTGATCTTTGCTATATAGTATTTTGTGGGGGTAGGGAAGGAGACAATAGGTGTAAAAATTGTGTTGGGTTTTTTTTTATATCATTTGACTAATCTCTTCTTCCTCCATTCACATGGCCCTGTACTTATTCCATTATGTGAAGGGGGAAAAAACCCAGTCCACAAGCTGGCAGGGAGGGGGTTAAAATCCCTCCTCTGGAGAAAGAGGCACATGTATTCCCCAAGTGCAGACTAGAAGGGCTGGCCAGAAGTAGGAAAGTGATTCCCCCCTAGCTATCTATAACAATACTGTACTGTGGAGAGTTAGAAGGTAAATCTGGCAATGGGTCAGGAAAGATGGATCTGTATGAAAATGGCTGATGCAGAACACTGGATGGACCATTTTTCTCCAAGGAACTTTGTTGTAGCAAGCCATGCCTTGGCCATCCAAACCCCTCTGGGCATAACTTACCTGATAAAAGTGCTTAGGTCAGAATGGTCATTTCTCATGGAATTGCCAAGTTGTACATAATATTACAAGCTTTTACTACTCCTAGCTTTGTGTTGCCATGGCCAGAGTCACAAATCCATGCTACACTGCAAATTTTTGCACCTACAAGTAATATCATAGACTTTAAGATCACCTGAGCCTCGATTTCCTTGATATCCGTGTAAAGCTGCTGCACTTAGCATATCGTTGTGCATGTGCACACTTGTATAAGTGCTGCACATCTTCACCAGGTGTGCTCGTGGATGCCAGGTTTGTATAATTTTTGGTGGTGCCCAGAACAGGTCCAAGCAGAGCTGTCTCATCCATAGGACGGACTGGGGCAACTGTCCTGGGCCCTGTGCTTTGGGGGGTCCTGCACATCAGGGGGATGCAGGATCAAAGGCAGCCTGGGAGGTTAGCAAGGGGCCTAGCGCTGCCAGCAACGAGCAACCCAGCCCCAACCCACCCTGCTCCACCCTTCTGGTTCACAGCATCTCTTGGGGGGGAAGGGGTGGAATGGTGGCAGGGAGGGGGTGGAGTAGGGGCAGAAAGAGGTGGGGTGGGGACTTGGGGGAAGGGATGGGGGACTTGTGGGTGGGGCATAGCAGGAGTGGGCTGGGGCCAGGTTGCTTGCTGCTGCCAGGCCCCCCGCTAACTCCCCAGGCTGCCCTGGACCTTGCATCCCTCTGAAGTGTGGGGTCCCCCAAAGCACAGGGCCTAGGGTGGTTGCCCTGGCCAGCCCTATGGATGGGACAGCTCTAAAAATATAAGCCCAAACATTCATGGAGCCAGGCCTATGTTCCTAAATATTGGTGGGGCCCTGGCATTACGGGCCCATATAACTTGCCACCTATGGGTGTGCTCATGTCAATGTACAGTGCAGTACACCATGGATAGGTCTTCTAGTGCACAACCCACCATCATCCAACACAGTATCTTCTGGGAAGTTTTGGCAATGCATGGCAGGACAGAAACAAGTTGTGCAGGGATGATTGGGAGGAAGGAGTCAATTTCCCAGCATGCAACTGTATCCATCCCATAACATTAACCATAGCCTGTAATTTTCACACCTTTTTTAAAAATTCCATGAACCTACATGGTTCTCCTCACTGTCTGCCATCTTGACAGAAACATGGAGCCCGCACAGCTCTGCACTATTTTCATAAGCATTGCAAGCACAGAGTGCAAAATCCTCTAGAATTTACAGAGCTGCAAGAAGAACTGAATCAGGGGGAATATGATGATTCCTGGTAGGGCAGATTGCTGTGGGACATAGCGTGAACCAGGAGTGGCAGAAACTCTCTAAATGTGTGTGAGGGCGCAGGGCCCTCATCCCACCCCTTCTCCCAAGCACCACCCCCTGCTCACTCCTCTTTGCTCCCTCCCTCCCATCGCTCACCCTCATGGCCAGTAAAAACTGGGAGGGCATAACCCTCCCACTTTTAAAAGTGATGGGTCCCCTGTTCAGGGAGCCACAGTAATGCCTTGTGGTGTACTGTGCTCTTCCTGGCCCAGTTATTTTGGGGAAAGTTAGGATTCGTATGATGCTTGGTGTACACCTGTGAATATAACATTGTCAATGGACCTATTAATCTTGTGGCGCTTGCTATATATTTAGGATTATTCCACTGTTTGTCACTGATCCTATGAGTTGTCACACTGTGCAGTGACAAATAAGTGGGTGTGTTCGGTACCACGAGGCATTCTGTAGCAAACGTTGTGAACTAATCAAGAAGAATTATTTTCCAAATAATAGAATTTTGAGTAACACAACCAGTGTAATGAAAAATCTGTGAAATTTTAAAGCAAGTACATTAACAATTTAATAAATTAATGGAACAGAGCTTAACAAGGGGAAAGAACATGCATGTCCATTTTACCTACACATACAGCAACCATGGCTTTCACAGGTCAGCCTATGTGAAGCTGTGGCTGTCCTTAATGTCCCTTGGTGTGGAGTGGTATGGGTAGGGGTGCAGCCCCTGAAGCCACAAGGGATACTGAGGAAGCAGGAAGGTGCTATAATGAAGTTTTCCATGGACTGCAAAGAGAGACGAGCCCGTGATTGATTGTTGAACCTATAGGTCCACAAGAGTCTGCAGCATCCATGTTAGCTGTCGGAGAAGCCCCATCATGTCCTGGTTCATCTCTGTCTCCTTTCCTGATGGGCGTCCTGGGCCTTTCTCCTGTCCATTCTTTCCTTGTCTAAGCTGTCTGCAATATTCAACCTCCAGGCCCTTTGCGCACAGTCTGATGCAACACTGGCTAATAGGATCCCTTTGAACATGTCATCCAGAGTCCTCTTTCTCCTCATCTGCCCTCAGGCGTTCTGCAGGTGTGGAGGGGGAACCCCTCAAGGCTGCAGTGGCAGCAGCTACAGATAAAACACAGAGAGGTACTATTGTCAGTATAGTCACAACAGAAAGCGAAAGTTAAGATTTAGAACTCCCTTTCCATGCTCCCCTAAAGTTTTAAACAAGATATGCTTATTGACACTTCTGCTTTGAAGTGCTTGAGCATGACACCGCTCACAACACCAGCCAGGGTGAATATGGCCTGTCAAGGGTGAGGGAAATGAAGAAGGAATCGTTCATTTGCATGAAACTAAGCATAGGGCAATGGCACTGAATACTGGCACCATTTTCCACAGGCAGTGGTGATTTTAGCTGATCTCTCTCCTTAAGGTGACATGGGTTGAGAGAGCACAGCTGCTGCTGGCATCTTAAAGCCACCTCGGCCTGTATGCTGCTAGCCTGTGTACTGCGATGGTGTCTGCTGAAGTTATCACCGACTGGTGTGGGAAAGTGTCCTACCATGGAGGAAGAAATAAGGCTGCCACCCCTAGAAACCTTCAGGAGAGGACTGCAGAGTACCCCCATCAAAGTTTCAAGATCTCTCAGGAGGATGTAAGGGACATGCTTGTGTACATAAAAAACTGGTCTGTATTCCCCACCCCTGCCTAACTCTACAGGGGAAAGAAAAGAAGAGAACTTCTTTCGGTACTGATAACTACTTCTCCTTGTACTGCTACCTTTCCTAGTGTAAGTAAATTAATGAAAGGTCAATAACTGTGTCTTGCTACGTTAGGGGCACCAAACTGTAATGGAAAATATATTTACCCACATACCTGAGAATCGTTCCCTGGGACTGACTGGACTGTGGTGGTGTCTCAAACTGGTCCTGACGCATGGCGTAGCTGGAGCCCATGGTTGCACGTCTCCCACCACCTCCTCACTGTTCATGTCAGAGGTCTGTGACTGGATCCTCAGAGGTATCCACATTGGTCTGTGGGGAGGTAGAGGGGTCTCCGCCAAGTACGGCATGCAGCTCTTTGTAAAGCACTGGATTGACTTCCCCAGTCTTCTGTTGTCGTTCCTTCGCTGTCATGTGCCATTGCTGCTGATTCCTGTCACACCCCTTCTCCTGCATCCCCTGTGCAATTTGCCGGTAGATGTCCACATTTCTACAACTGGTCTGTAGCTCTGCCCACACAGCAGCTTCTCCCCAAGGGCTCCAATCTCTCTTGTGTACTCCAAGCCAGAGCACATCTGGAGCATGTAGCTGGCATGGTCAGCTTCACACAACAATGGAGAGCTGCTGTGTGTGCTCGCCAAGCTGAGCAATCAGGAAAAGGCATTTTAAAAGTTGCAGGGCTTAAAATGGGGCAGAGAGAGGGGACTTCTGGTGTCTGTGACCCTGGGCAGTGGAATTCACAAGTGTGATGAGAGCTGTCCGTGTCAGGCATTATGGGACAGCTGCTAGTAGACTGTTAGGATCGATATAGGTAATGCAGCGTCTACACTCACGCTACATCAACCTCAGTACATCGACCGCAGCTCAGTGCCGGTTGGGGAGGAGGCGTTACTGCATCTCTGTGACAGGGCGTTTACGTCGGTGGGAGACAAATTTAAGCACAGACACATGAACAATGAGGTCTATGGAGGGCAGCTTATGTGACATAACTTTGTAGTGTAGACCAGGCCTCAGCCTATATTGCTTCTCTCATAACTCCTCCTTTTCACAGACGCATGTCAATTTATCTACTGTGTCTGAGGCAGACTAACTCTCAGCAAAACATGCTGGTTTGAAATTCAAAGGTGACAAAAAGGTTGAGAAATCAGGTTACATGCGCTTTATCTTATACCCTCCTATAAGCAGCTACTTCTGCTTCTCTATCCTTCAAATCCCTTGGCATGTAACATGCCACCTTTAATTTGTACCATTTACATAAACAATGGCCAGTTTCCTTCCAGAAGCCACTTAAAGCTCAGAGGAAACCAGATCATTCATCACTTGATTTTGTCTCAAGTGATTTAGTTGTGTAGTTCTTGAACATTAGGAAGGGTTCAGATGAGAAGACTTCCATCCATCAATATTCAGACACTTCTGTATCTTGACTGTTTACTTGTCCAGATAGTACAGTAACCTATCCATTTTTTTTTGTATCCTAGTTGTTCACTTTGTCTTGTCAGCCACCAACAACACTTTTCCAAGAGTTCTCTTCATGTTCGCAGTTGTACCCAGTTCTTTCAGCAATAGATTAACCCCTCGTTGTAGCCTGCCAAGCCAACAGCATGGCATTTGGCACTGTATTCAATGTTGGCTCTCCCCTTGCTATTTCAAAATGGAATACTGTATTGTAACTAGTAGACAGTTTTTCAACAAACACATTATTGGACAGGGAATAACTTGCCTCTGCATGACATGTTAGCAGCAGTATAGGGATCAATACCAGTCCCTTACTCTTACTAAGAAAATAAGGCAGCTTCAGCCTCCTGACTTGTTTTCTGTTATTTAAGTGTAAGACAATACAGGAAAAACTAAGTTTTGCTTGTTGTTCAGATTAGCAAGTAGAAGAGAGTCCATCTCTGCTAATGCAGGACTTCTCTGCAAAAGAATTACCACTGCTTTCCAGTCTAGATGCCATCTCTGGTGATATAACTCTTTCCACTGAGAGACTTCTCCCTGTCGGGAAGTTTCCTGATATTCAGCCTAAATTTCTCATCTTAATTCCATTACTCCTATTTGGAACACCCTTTTAAGACCTCTACAACTTTAACTCCATGATGTTTATCACTTAGGTTTTTCTCTCCTTCTGTATCAACTGTTCCTCCCCCTTCATATGGCAAGTGTTTTTTTGGTTGGTTTGTTTGTTTTTTACTGAAGTTCAAAGCTTGGATGTATCTACCTTGACCTCCTTCATTGAATAAAGCCTGAGTTCTGGAAGGCAACTTCAGCATCCCACCCTTTGCTTGTCAAACTCTTCCACTATTTGTCAATTCTTCATTTTCTGGGACCAAAAGATTTCTACCAAGGAAAGATGTTCTACTTATTTTATCCTGTGCTCACTGCATTTAGGTGATGGTAATTTTACCCTGCAATGTCAACTCCTGTCCTCTGCCTATTAATCACAAACTAGCTCTTCATATCATTTCCATCTGGGCTATGTACTCAGGAGAAAGCAAGAGTACCCCTGAGTTTTTAGAATACACAGAATCCAAAATTCAGAGATACAGTATCTCTGTGCAGTCTTCTCAGAGTTTCAAATTCTAATCCACGAGCAGTTGTATGGAAGCTTAAAACCCTTGAGTATTCCGACTTTATGGCAGCAGCCAGATCATGTCCATGCATCTCCAAATCAAGGTGATTATCCCAATTTCATAGGGACATTGAATAGTTTGAATAACTGAGCGAATTCAGTGTAAGATAGGGAGAGGATCTTACCCTAACTTGTTGTTCAGCATCTGGTTAAGAACTTCCCAACCATTTGAGATTTGTTAGAGTGCAGGAAGAAGAGCAAATGTCCAAATTTTAACTCATGATTTCAAGCCTTAGCTGTATTTTCTATGTCATTATAGCTCAAAACTGAATCAGGAGAAGCCTGTTTCATTTTTTAGGAACTCCGAGTACTGTCAAAGCTACATGTTTTTAAGTTAGAAGAAAAAACTTTGTATGGATTGGCATGAGAGGTTTGTTACCTTATGATGTATCACAAGATTTTTGATTTAATCACAATAACTTATTTTACTCAGAGTTCTTGTGCAACATCTCATGGCATCTTGTGACATATCACATGGTAACATAGAAGCCAGTTCAGGTTTTCATTGTACCTTTGTCCCTAAACTTGTATAAAATTCACTGGTTTGTAAGAACAGACTGGAAACTTACATTTTTTTAAAATCTAGTATGCAGGACTTCTTTTCCATGGCCAATAATCTTCAGTTAGAAAAGTAAAATAAGCTGGTTCAGTTAGTGGATTTTTTTTTTCAAACTAGCAAAAGCTTTCTCTGCACACTTGTCAACCTGCTGAGGCCTAAACATGGGACAATATGCAAGACACAAAATTCAGGAAACTTAATACTGTTAGATTAATTCCTTTAGTGAAAAGAATTAACTTCAGTTTCATTAGCTGAAGCTATTTAACATTACATTTGCAGGGTGCAATTTTGGGACTAAATTGAGCATCATTCTTTAAGATGAGGGACAGATAAAGAAGAGACTCTGAATGCTTTTCCATTTGGATAAATGTGTCAGACACTTTAAACAGGCTAGACTATTAAAATAAGCATCATAAAACCAAATAAATAGAAGTGCCTCTCAGATGTTCTTTGGGACACTGCCTAGCACATTCTGCAGTTATTTTCTCCTTCAAAGTATGCAGCTACAACAGATTCCAGGCAGTGGAAAAAACAGGCCTACTATTTGCTTAAGTTGTTCATTAGCCAGCTGTGATGATTGAAAGTATTCTGGCAAGTATAAACTGTGATTGGGCGTCTGTGATAAATTGAGGGGGGTGGGGAGAGCTCCCTTTTATAGACACTCACCCAGCCAGTTAGCTGTAAAATCCCTCTTAGTAGCTGTTCTCTAATTGCTCTACCTGTAAAGGGTTAAAAAGTCTCACTGCTATGCATAGATAAAAGGAAGTGAGTGGGCACCTGGCCAAAAGAGCCAATGGGAAGGCTAGAACTTTTTAAAATGGAGAAAAGACTCCCCTTTTGTCTGTCTGTTGGTCGTTCTCCCGGGGAGAGGCAGACAGGGCAGCAGCTATGCAATAAGAAGCTTGGGCCAGGTATGAAAAATCATCAGTATCATACCTAGAAACTACTCATTTAAAACTCCAGCTATGTAAGTAGATCAGGAAATGTCTAGGAAGACGTGATTAGGTTTATCCCTTTTATTTCATTATGGCTTGTGGACTGCTCTGTGCTAGCCCCAGGTGCTTTTGTTTTGCTTGTAAACTTTAAGCTGGACCTCAAGAAAGCTAGTCTTGGTGCTTAATCCTTGTAGTTGCTCTTTTAAAATCTAGCAACAGTCTGAGTTCCCAGATGTATTTTTCTCTCTTTTTTAATAATAAAATGTACCTTTTTTTAAGAACAGGATTGGATTTTTGTGCCCTAAGAGGTTTGTGCACTTGTTGTTTAATTAGCTGGTGGCAACAGCTAATTTTATGTTTATTTTTCCTCAGCTCTTCCCCAGAGGGGGGGGTGAAAGGGCTTGAGGGTACCCCACAGGACGGAGTTCCCAAGTACACCTTTCTGGGCTCTCAAAGAGGTTCTGCACTTGAATGGTAGCAGCATTTACCAATCCAAGGTCAGAGAAGCTGTAAACTTGCAAGTTTAATACGAGCCTGGAGTGGCCAGTATTAATTTTTAGAACCCTTGCGGGCCCCCACGTTCTGCACTCGAAGAGCCAGAGTGGGGAATCAGCCTTGACAGCCTCCATGATAACTTTGAACAAGCCAAGGATTGAAGTGTTAGTGGTTCTACTTTAATTAGCCTTCAATGGTATTAAAAATTTGACTGAATGTAATTATTTTGTACTCATTAGTATTTGTCAGAATGTAAATTAAATCCATAATAATAGGAGAAATTTAGCCAAGAATGAAATTCTGGTCCAATTCTTCCTCCCCTCTCCCTGCTATGCTGGTGTGAATCCAGAATGTGAGATTTACACTGGTGTAACAGAAGCATTTGGTCCCTTTACCCATTTCTAAGTATTCCAGGAGTGGTCCTGTTAAGACATGTTCCTGCCCCAAAGTTCATATCTACTCTTTTTTTCTCAGTCATTCAACCCTTACCCATGAGTAAATCCAGTCAGGGTTAGATTAAGGTAATCAACATAAGGTAAACCACGTACACCCTCAATGGCTCTGTTCTCCACTTAGTGGCAACAGGGTCCCACCTCCATTCAGTGATTGCAACAAGGACTCCATGCACCCTACCTACCCCTGTAGGCAGAGTATATCTATTTCGGAGGATGGGTGTGTGGGCCCTGCTCCATTCTCCTTCTCCTGCCACACAGCCCTTCACTGGGGTGATGTTAGCCCTTTCGGGTACAAGGGCAGGAACAAAACAGCCAAGTTCTAGTTAGGTGTTTAGCTATTGAATTAAGAAATTTACTTTTGGCAACTAGATTTTAACATGTTAGCCTGTGAATACTCTTCAAATTATTAGCCCTGAGGATATGTAAAGTTGTCAGGGAAATGAATACAATGTATTACACACATAAAGACATTGCCAAGAAACTGCAAGCTGGATTCTGTACTTGTATCAATAGTTCTCTGGTCAAAGAAGTGAGCTGCTATTGTTAGGTTTGTAGCAACCTGCTCATCACCTCTTTCTATAAAGTGTAGTTTTATGTTCTACAGAAGTTTTGTAATTAGTCTTGTCATAAATATAAAGGGAAGGGTAAACCCCTTTGAAATCCCTCCTGGCCAGGGGAAAGCTCCTCTCACCTGTAAAGGGTTAAGAAGCTAAAGGTAACCTCGCTGGCACCTGACCAAAATGACCAATGAGGAGACAAGATACTTTCAAAAGCTGGGAGGAGGGAGAGAAACAAAGGGTCTGTGTCTGTCTGTAGTCGTCTTGGCCGGGGACAGAACAGGAATGGAGTCTTAGAACTTTTAGTAAGTAATCTAGCTAGGTATGTGTTAGATTATGATTTCTTTAAATGGCTGAGAAAAGAATTGTGCTGAATAGAATAACTATTTCTGTCTGTGTATCTTTTTTTTGTAACTTAAGGTTTTGCCTAGAGGGGTTCTCTATGTTTTTGAATCTAATTACCCTGTAAGATATCTACCATCCTGATTTTACAGGGGGGATTTCTTTATTTCTATTTACTTCTATTTTTTATTAAAAGTCTTCTTGTAAAACACTGAATGCTTTTTCATTGTTCTCAGATCCAAGGGTTTGGGTCTGTGGTCACCTATGTAAATTGGTGAAGCTTTTTATCCAACATTTCCCAGGAAAGGGGGGGTGCAAGTGTTGGGAGGATTGTTCATTGTTCTTAAGATCCAAGGGTCTGGGTCTGTAGTCACCTAGGCAAATGGGTGAGGCTTTTTACCAAACCTTGTCCAGGAAGTGGGGTGCAAGGTTTTGGGAAGTATTTTGGGGGGAAAGACGCGTCCAAACAGCTCTTCCCCAGTAACCAGTATTAGTTTGGTGGTGGTAGCGGCCAGTCCAAGGATAACGGGGGTAATATTTTGTACCTTGGGGAAGTTTTGACCTAAGCTGGTAAAGATAAGCTTAGGAGGTTTTTCATGCAGGTCCCCACATCTGTACCCTAGAGTTCAGAGTGGGGGAGGAACCTTGACAAGTCTAATTTGAAAAATTAAAAATGTCCTTACCAACTAATAAAAATGGCCATACTGGGTCAGACAAATGGTCCATCTAAGCTAGGATCTTGTCTCTGACAGTGGCCAGTGGCAGATGCTTCAGAGGGAATGAACAGAAGAGGACAACTCTGCGTGATCCTTCCCCTGTCAGCAAGTCTCAGTTTCTGGCAGCCAGAGATTTTTGGGACACATGCAGCATGGGGACTTAAGCTGGCTTAACTATGTGACTCGGGGTGTGGATTTTCCACACCTGAGTGATGTAGCTGGGTTGATCTCATTTTCTAGTGTAGCTCAGCCCTGTATAGCCTCCACTCTGCTGGACTTCTGGCTGCACATCTCCTACTCTTAGAAGGGTTTTCTGGGTGGGGGTGGGTTTTTTTGCAGGGAGGGGATGTGAATGGGTGTCCCCCACTCCCATACAAGGCCTAAGTAGGCAAAAAAAGCCAATTAATCCTGTGACAGGCTGCACCTGGAAGAGAGTCAGGGCTGAGAAGGTCTAACTGACGTTGAAGCCCCACTCAGCAGGGGAAGCCTGAGCAGTATAAAGCGCAAGAAGGAGCAGCAAGAAGGAACCCTGCAGTCCTAGTCTCACTAGAGTAGTGGGGAGTTGGTAACAGATGGGGGAGGGTCACTTAGTCTCTCCTCCTTGTTAGCCTGGAGAACTCCCTCGCAAAACTTCCCTGTTTGCTGCTCCTGTTTACAAGCCAATGTAACACCCCCATTTCTATAATCTTCCTTTTGCCTACTTGATTCCCAGACAATTGAACATACTGGAGAACTTAGGAACAGTGAATGGTTTAAATGTGGTGCACATGCCAACCATATTCTGAACTAACTCTTTGTAACACTGCATAAAACTGTCAAACACCCATGTGACGCTGTACCCTAACTGATTTGAAGTGATTCTGATTTAGTGATTGTGCTCCACACAGCTGAAAGGGGGACTGCTGAGGTACACCCTGGATCCTTCACTAAGGAGACAAGCTAACAGTGTTTGTGTCTTATGAACAGAGGGTCACAGCCAAGCCTGGCTGTAACACACTGGAAGGACTTTTGTGTCTTACAGAACGTTGCTCCCCCAAAGTATCTAGTTAAGTCAGTCTAGGTTCTAGAATGGATGTTTCATTTCATGTGTAACCATTTGATACTTCTTCTTGCTATCACTTGAATCTCTACACTTTATTCAATAAACTGTTACATATGTTTACAGCAAAAAAATGTAAGTACTCTGCATTATGTGGCACAGTGATCTGAGGCGAAACTGGCAAGCCGGGGTGTACTGCTTCTTTGGTAGCAGCAAATATGTGAATACTGCGAGTGTCCAGTGGAAGAGGGGTTGGACGCTCCAGGAATGCTCAGGGGTTAGAGTATGCTCATCTCTAACCTACAGAGAGAAAGAGGGGGGCCTGCATAGGCCTGCAGGGCAATACTTGTGTTGCCCTCAACAATCCATTGTCTTTACTCATACACAAGGACCCCTCCTGCTGTTTTTTTTTCTGTCAATTTCCTCTTGAAGATTTCATAATCTCTTGATTAGCATTTGGCTCAGTATGCCAACAGGCATTCACTGTCAGACATACAATGTCCAGTACACACTACCGGACAGAGAGAGAGAAGCGTCCTGTCTGGGACATATTACCTCCTGGTTACCTGCCTTAACATAATTTTCAGAACAGACAGTCCTCGACTTTTCTGACGTTTGACTTATGATGCACGGTACTTACGACATTTCTGAATTGACACCCTGATTCAACTTACAACAATTGGTTTTGACTTTGACACTTGGTCCTGCAATGGAGTGGACTGCAGTTCCGAGTTATGACCTTTCAACTTATGATGCAATTTTCAGGAACCAATTGTGTCATAAGTCTGAGGACTGCCTGTACAGACAATGCTTTTTAAATAGTATCCATATACACATTTTGCAGTGATTAAGATGAATAGTGGGCTACTGGCTCCTGTAAAATTCTATACACCGTCTATGCACTCTGCCAGTTGGCACCCAGAGGTTCTTGGGTCACAAATACATTGAAATCTCTTCATGATCAAATTGAGCAAAACTGATGTTTTAACTGTAATGAGGTCCAAAATCACTACTATTTAAAAAGAAAAAAGCAACAGATTTATTCAGTGCACAAACAACCTATCTTCCAAGGACAGAACAAGTTCTACTAGGCACTTTAATTCCATGGCAGGTCAGTCAGGTTATACCAGCAATTTACCCCCACATGCTTTAAAATCCTTCTCTTGGATTGCAGTGACCCACAGGCCTCTAAATTCCTTCCTATCTTTGGAAGAAATCACATACGTTGTTCCTGCTCCTTCAACCTACAGTCCCACTGATTAATATAAAGAGAAAACAAAGTATTTTAGAAATTCAATTTTGAACTATATAGCCGGGTGATCAATATGAGTGGTGGTACCTAAAACTGATCACTAACACAAATCAACCATCTCAAAGAAACTGTAGAATTTCTTAGGTTTATATTTTTGGGGAGGGGTCTTCTCCATTTTTAAAGGAGCTCCAAAGGTTTCCTTCCACATCTTGCATTTTGGTCACCAGGTCTCATGAAGAAGTATGTGGGACTCTATGGAATCTTCTGGCATAGTTGTCTTTCTAACATTGAGGAGCAAGAGACTTGAGGCCAGTTTTACTGAAGTTGGAGCAGGGAAATTGGGGAGTAGCTGTAACTCCCCAAAAGCTCCAGAAAAGCCTTGTGAGTGCCAGTTCATGGAGGGAGTGAATGAATCCATGCATGTCCTAGTCCCACTCTGACTGGGAAGGAGCTTGGCCACTTTTTTTGGTGTGACTGGCCCCTCTTTCAGAATCTCCCCAGTGCAAAGTGTCAGGCTTTGTTCTATCAGGCCCTCCAGCAGTGTCTATGTTGGCAGAAATCTGGGGTCAGTCTGGCTCAGTGAACTCTTCAGAATACTACTGAAAAGGCTGACCAAATTACTTTTGTTGCCCTAATTCTAGACACATTTGTAAGAGTACAGCTCAACAAATGACCTCTACTGAAAACAGACTGCCATTTATTCAAACTGTTATTCCAGATGCACTGGAACAGCTAGTGTGACTTATGCTGTTCCACCTAATTAGCCAAAAACAAAAGAAGAGTCTGTCTTTCCAAATTAAGCAAAATGCATCTAATTCAGTACAAGAGAAAGATATAATTGTTTTAACTTTGGCCAATGATATATAATATTGATAGCTATCTAATACTTTATGCTCATGAATATAACAGTTTCAAACTGTTTTGATTTTGGTTTAGAATCAGACACTAATTCTGTAGATAATGAGAATTTTTGCTTTCAGCTAATGTAAAATTTACAACTAAACTGCCAAGAACAAGGGTGATAAATACATCTATTACCTGCAAAACAATCAGCCATAAACTGAAGAGAGCAGATTCTTCAACTGCTAATATTTCATTCCATAGTGATCCTGTCAGGGCCATGAGTTATTGTAACATATGATTGGAATTAAAATTCAATTGAGAACAAGCAGCTTTATTCTTAGTGATTATTTCTTCTCATCTTGATTTTGATCTGGTGCAATTGAAAGTGAAACTTGTAGCTGTCATGCGGTCAGGCTGTTCCAGAAGATGCATTACAAATATTTTGTTTGGCAAACTAATGGACCATTCATTAGGCAGAGATCGATCCTGTTCTGTATAGCTGTCATACTAATGTGGGCTGATGAGTCTGAAAGTGAGTATAATATGCTGCTTTTCATTGTTGATCGAGATTGAAAATAAGGTTGTGGATTTTCAATCCCATTTAGGAAGATCTGGCATGCATTTTTACAGCCATTCCACAGGAGTATGTGGTATCCTCTGAAGTAATCATAGAATCATAGAATATCAGGGTTGGAAGGGCCCTCAGATGGTCATCTAGTCCATCCCCCTGCTCAAAGCAGGACCAATCCCCAATTTTTGCCCCAGATCCCAAATGGCCCCCTCAAGGATTGAACTCACAACCCTGGGTTTAGCAGGCCAATGCTCAAACCACTGAGCTATCCCTCCCCCCAAATAGTCGTCTCTATGTAATCAGATGCTTCAGAGAACCCAGGCTGCAAATAAGCAGAATACTCAGGCATCTACAAAATTCAGGAGGAACTTCTTTCAAACCTGCACTCATGTAATATTTAAGAGATGCACAATCAAATTTTAGAGAGGGAAGTCTCTATGCATCCTGTTAACAAGCAGTTGCTGTCAACTGCATATTAATGAATGCAGCAACTTCAACACCTGGAAAGATACTAGGACCAATTATTAAACAATTAATCTGTAAGTACCTAGAGGATAATAAGGTGATAAGAAAAAGCCAGCATACATTTGTCAAGAGTAACTCATACCAAACCAGCCTAGTTTCCTTCTTGACAGGATTGCTGGCCTAGTAGATGGGGGGGATGCAGTAGAGGTCATATCTTAATTATTAGTAAGGCTGTTGCCATTCTCATAAGCCAACTAGGGAAATGTGGTCTAGATAAAATTACTATAAGATGAGTGCACAACTGGTTGAAAGACCATACTCAAATAGTAGCTATCAGTGGTTTTCTGTTAAACTGAGAGGGTGTATCTAGTGGGGTCCCAAAGGGGGTTAGTACTGGGTCTGGTGCTAGTCAAAATTTTCATTAATGGCTTGGACAATAGAGTGGAGAATATGCTTCTGAAAATTGCAGATGACACCAAGGTGGGAGGGGTTGCAAGAACTTTGCAGGACAGGATTAGAATTCAAAACTTTGACAAATTGAAGAATTGGGTCTGAATTCAACAAGATGAAATTCTAGAGACAAGTTCAAAGAAGGAAAAATCAAATTTATTCCCCATTTTATAGCTATGACTGGCAAGGTGGTAATACTGCTGGAAAGGATCTCCAGGTAATGGTGGATCACAAATTGAATATGAGCCAACAATATGATACAGCTGTGTGAAAGGCTCATATCATTCTGGGGTGTATTGTATGTAAGATAATTGTTCCTCTTTACGCCACACTGTGCAGTCAAATTGGAGAGAGTCCAGAGGATAGCAACAAAAAATAAGATTTTTCTAAATCTTACCTATGAGGAAAAGTTAAAAAAAAACTGCATGTGTTTAGTCTTGAGAAGTTTCAAGAGACCTGATAAGTCTTCAAATATGTTAAGGGCGGTTAAAAAGAGGCCAGTGATCAGTTGTCTATATCTACTGAAGTCAGGAGAAGAAGTAATGGAGTTAATCTGCAGCAAGGGAGATTTAGGTTAGATATTAGGAGAAACTTTCTAACTACAAAGGTTATAAAGACTCTAGAATAGTCTTCCAAAGAAGGTTGTGGCATCCCCATCTTTGTCAGCTTTTAAGAACAGGTTTGACAAACACGTATCAAGGATGGTCAAGATCAATGGCTCTCAACCTTTCCAGATTACTGGACCCCTTTCAGGAGTCTGATCTGTCTTGAGTACCCTCAAGTCTCACTTCACTTAAAAACTACTTACTTACAAAATCAGACATAAAAATACAAAAGTGACACAGCACAGTATTATAGAAAAATTGCTTACTTTTTCATTTTTACCATATAATTATAAAATAAATCAGTTGGAATATAAATATTGTTCTTGCATATCAGTGTATACTGTATGTTATATACAGCAGTATAAACAAGTCATTGTATGAAATTTTAGTTTGTACTGACTTCACTAGTGCTTTTTATATAGCCTGCGGTAAAACTAGGCAAATATCTAGATGAGGTGATGTGCCCCCTGGAAGACCTCTGTGTACCTCTAGAGGTATGCATACCCCTGGTTGGGAACCACTGGTCTAGGTTTACTTGGTCCTGCCTCAGTGCAGGTGAACATTTCTTGTTGGCAGCATGAACAGAGAGTTAGTAGCTTCCTGAGTGTTACCTGGCTGAACTGGGGACGGCTTTGGAACATTCTTAGCAGCTATCTCCAAACAGGACAACCTCTAAAATTTACTACGGAGTGTTATGAGCAACATAAATTACTAAAGGCCATTTGCCTGAATCTGGCAATTAGTCCCTCTGGAGGAGAGAGGACAGCTCATCTGGAAAGAGGTACAAGCATGCAGCTGTAGGAAGGCAGATGGCTTTTAAAAACTCTAGTCTAGTTAAAGAGGAAAAAACATTTAACACCAGCAAGAATTTCATAAGCCAAAAATCTGTACTGAATTATGTTTAAATATTTTGTGCTTCCACTAGGGGGGGCACAGTAGTCAAGATCAGCCCGAGTTCTTGTTGGAGCGTAGCAAACCCTGCAGTGAATCACATAGAAAGAGACTATCCCAGAAAAAGTTTACAGTTGTATTGTCCAGGCTTTAAGTTACTTGCAATAAAGTGAATTTCAAGTTTCTTCTGCCCTCCCTCTCCGCCCCCAAGTTCCTCCTGGATTTTGATAGGCTGAGCAATATCTTCCGATGAAGACTCTCTTCATATTTTTTTAAAGTCTAAAATTTCAAAGCAAGATAGTTTGACAGAGAAACTAAAAGGTTTCCAAAGTGCTGCCTGATTCTCTGGGGAAGTGAATAGTTTTCAAGGCCACTCTAGGCAGAGTTTCACAGGAGAAGGGCAACACCTTTTAAAGTTTCAGAGTAGCAGCCGTGTTAATCTGTATTTGCAAAAAGAAAAGGAGTACTTGTGGCACCTTGGAGACTAACCAATTTATTGGAGCATGAGCTTTCATGAGCTACAGCTCACTTCATCGGATGAGCTGTAGCTCACGAAAGCTTATACTCAAATAAATTGGTTAGTCTCTAAGGTGCCACAAGTACTCCTTTTCTTTTTACCTTTTTAAGTGCCAGTTTTAGAAGGACCAGCTAAGCAGCAAAAGCCTAAACAAAAAGTATTTGTGGATGTCCCATTTTTAGAAATGTTTGTTCTAGACAAACCCCTGCTTTCTTGGTCTCTCCCTTTCTTTGCTGGAAAAGCAATTTCTCTCCCTCCAGCAGTGTAGAGATCCCTTTCCTCTCCCTCTCCACTAAATCCCATCTGGCAGCCAGCACTGCTTGCAAAACTTTCTCTCATAATAAAATGCAACACCCTCCACCAACCCCTCCCTCACTAACCAGCAAGGCTACTCACGGGCTGCTTGTGTCCTCAGGAGTTGCCCAGAGATCTGAGCAGGGAGATGGTGGCGAGCAAGGCAGATCCGAGGGGAAGATGCTGCAGGACTCTGGGTTGTTTTGAAGGTCTGGCTCTCTCCAGCCCTCCCTCCCTGGATGAATGATGTCAGAAGCAAACTGGGTGTGGAAAGAAAATAATTTTCAAAAGAGCCTCTCAACTGCCTGGAAATGCGGAGGGGGGTGTGTGTGGAGGGAAACCTGGAACAAACTTTTCCCGCCCGTTTCAATCTCTGAACACATACAGATAGTTAGGTCTCCCTTTCCTGCATGTTAATGGCTAGGCTTGGCTTCCAAACTCTTTGTATTGGGGGGTCACAGACAGCTCCTGAGGACTAGAATTTCTAATTTCAGTCTCCACTGAGACTTGAAGGATTTCCCCTCTTTACCTCCCCCTCCCTCTCTTTTTTTTTTTTTTTTTAATATTGCCAGCCTAATAAATTGGCTTTGTCCAAGAGGAACGAGAAAGGTGGGATGCTACAATAATCACCCATGAGATTAGGGAGAGTGCACACACGGGCCTAGGTTTCCCTTTTAAAAAAGCTGTGGGATTTGCAAATAAGTTACTGTTTGTTTCTGCAGTTTAACAGAGACATTCTCCACCCAGGGCACACATACCCCTGCGGGTACTCAGGGGTACATCAACTCATTTAGATATTTGCCTAGTTTTACAACAGGCTACAAAAAAGCACTAGGAAGTCAGTGCAAACTAAAATTTCATACAATGACTTGTTTATACTTCTCTGTATACTATACATTGAAATATTCCAGTCCATTTATTTATGGTTATATGGTAAAAACACTTACTCTTTTTCAGTAAGTGTGCTGTGATACTTTGTATTTTTGTCTGATTTTTGTAAGCAAGTAGTTTTTAAGTGAGATGAAACTTTGGGGTATGCAAGACGAATCACACTCCTTAAAGACTAGGGACCGAATGGCTAGGCAGCAGTTCTGCAGAAAAGGACCTAGGGGTTACAGTGGATCAGAAGCTGGATATGAGTCAACAGTGTGCACTTGTTGCCAAGAAGGCTAACAGAATTTTGGGCTGTATAAGTAGGGGCATTGCCAGCAGATTGAGGAACTTGATCATTCTCCTTTATTTGACTTTGGTGAGGCCTCATCTGGAGTACTGCATCCAGTTTGGGGCCCCACACTACAAGAAGGAAAAATTGGAAACAGTCCAGCGGAGGGCAACAAAAATTATTAGGGGGCTGGAGCACATGACTTATGAGGAGAGGCTGAGGGAACTGGGATTGTTTAGTCTGCAGAAGAGAAGAATGAGGGGGGATTTGATACTGCTTTCAACTACCTGAAGGGGGGTTCTAAAGAGGAGAGATCTAGACTGTTCTGAGTGGTACCAGATGACCGAACAAGGAGTAATGGTCTCAAGTTGCAGTTTAGGTTGGATGTTAGGAAAAACTTTTTCACTAGGAGGGTGGTGAAGCACTGCAAGGGGTTACCTAGGGAGGTAGTGGAATCTCCTTCCTTAGAGGTTTTTTAAGGTCAGGCTTGACAAAGCCCTGGCTGGGATGATTTCGTTGGGGATTGGCCTAGCTTTGAGCACCCGGTTGGACTAGATGGCCTCCTGAGGTCCCTTCCAACCTTGATATTCTATGAAAGAGGTACAGTACCGTGGAAAGGAGACCCAGGGCTGGATCAAGGCCACACACACAGACCCCTGGGGCCCTGCACCATAGCACTAACCCCACTGGAGTGGAAGTAGTGGCAGGCTCTACTCATGCACGGAGGTTCCGACTGCTGTGCAGACTGACAACACTCTTTGCATGAAGTGTAGTTACAGTCAAGGCTGTCTCAAGACATTAGCAAGACAAGGGGAGTGAGGGTTAGGGACCCACTTCTGTTAGTGAGACAGACAAGCTTTCAAGTCACACAGACATTTTCTTCATGTCACAGAGGGGCTCCTAGCCTCACAGAAAAATGCATGGTGGAGCAGATTAGTTAGCATGTTAGACGCTAAAAATCATGGACTGAATAGACACTGGATCTATGGATTATTACAACAATCTGTAACCCACTAAACCCTCTCTTTCTGTTCTGTGCCTGCAGAGGTGCTAATGGGCCACTCTATGAATGGTCCCTTACAATATGCGCTAACTACTTTATGCTAAACAATCTGTTCCACATTGCATTTTGTTGGGTGTACCTTTCCCAGACTCCGGGAATAGCTCTGTGTGGCTCAAAAGCTTCTATGTCACCAACAGATGATGGTTCAATAACAAGTATTACCTCGCCCACCTTACACCACTCCTTTTGTTACTCTGGGGGTGCCCACCCTCAACCCTCTGCTCCTCATCTCCATCTAGGTGGGGTCTTTGCATATGAAGGGAGGACTTGGGCCTCCTCCACCTAAGTGTATTATTTCCCCACCATCTTTACAGCAAAACGTGGTGTGGGGGGGAGGCTGCCAGTCTAGCAAAGCCATAATGGGTTGACAGCAGTAAGGCTTCCCCCAGCACAGTCCTCTACTTGCCTGACTGGGCCTCCCCATGCACCTGTTGTGAGAAGGGAGGGGAAGTAATATTTTCCCCTGGGTGGAATGAATGAATACCTGTGCTGAGCTCCAACACCTGCGAGTGCGCACTCCACCACCCCCTCCTTCTGCCCTTCCAGTCATGTATGCAACTGAAAGGGCAGCTGGAATGAGGGAGGAGAGAGGCTGTGCTCTTTGGTTTCAAGCAATTGATTCCCCAGAGGAAGAGGAAGAACAGCAGAAAGGGGCTGCCCTGAAGCTCTCCTCTCCCCTCTCCCCCATGCTGGGACTTGGTGCTGGAGCTGCAGCAGATGAGAAGGGAGTCTCCTAGCAGCTGCAAGCCGCAGCAGGAGGAAGAACCCTTCCCTGGCATGCGGAGCAACAGCATGCAAAGGCCTGCCTCGGGGGCAGCCCAGCAGGAAGTAAAACCTGTCCTGGGCAGGAGGTAATGCTGAGCTCCCTGGGGCAGGTACTGCTGAGTGTTGGATCCACTACCAGCTGGTGAGCAACTGCACAGCGAGGATACAACTTGCAAGGTAACCGAATGAGACTTCAGCCTCTCACCTCTACCTTACCCAAGGAGAGGGCCCTGAGTGAAGGAGCTGCAGTTGTGTCAGTTTCTCCTGCCCCCGAGGGAGGGGGGGAAAGGAGCTGAAATAGCACTGGTGCAAGACTGTCTTGTACAACACTATAGGCCATGTTGTGCTCATTTACCCCGGCTTCTTCCCCCTACTGGGTTGTATGTCAGGTTGCAGTCTGGCCCCATGTAGTGAGGTTAAAGCAGAACTGTTATGTCTCTGGAGCTATATAATTTTATTTTCTGAGAGCCCACAGGTTCTGAGAAACAAGGTGGGTGAGGTAATATCTTTTATTGCACCAACTTCTGCTGATGAGAGAATCTTTTGGGTTGCACAGAGCCCTTCTTCAGGTCCTCAAAAGCTCCCCTCTCTCTCGCCAACAAAAGTTGGTCCAATAAAGGATATCTCTTCACTCACCTTTGTCTCTCTCCTATCCTGGGACCAACGCAGCTCCACCAACACTGCATACGTGGATACTGTTGTTTTTTCCAAAAACTGAAGCATTGTCCATATTCCATTTTAGGGGGAAATTCCCTGGGGTAGAGTTTACGGTTTTATTTAAAGCAAACAAGCAGCATAATAAATCATCGTGACTGATCCATTGAGCAATCACTTATCAGTGATAGATCCTTATCAGTGATTGCTCAATTATGTCAACCCTAGTGACTTTTTTAAACCTTAAATGATATTTTGCCATTATTGGCCAAAGGAGCAGCTCCTGCAATACTTAGTATTTATATGCTGTCTGACTGTTACGGTGCTTGAAAGCATCCACAAAGAGGAAGCGCCTCTAATGGTTAAAGCAAGGGACTGGAAGTTAAAATGCCTGTGTGCTATTCCCCAGCTCTGTTACTTTGCTGCAACCTTTGGGGAAGACACTTATTCTCCATGTCTCAGTTTCAAGTTGGGATTGTTCACCTACCTCTCAAAAATGAGGTGAGTTAATGTTTGTGAAGCTTGTCAGAATATATGGATGTTAGGTGCTTTGTAACCATGCTGAAGAGTACTATTCACAGTTAAAGTGGGCCAAGCCTCTCTATCAGCCTTTAGGATTTGTTCCTTGGCTCAGACATTTCACCAAGAAATGTCTTAATTCTGATGGATGTATTCAAATGTCCCACTAAATATTTGTAAAAACAAAAGGAGTACTTGTGGCACCTTAGAGACTAACACATTTATTAGAGCATAAGCTTTCGTGAGCTACAGCTCACTTCATCGGATCATTGATGAAGTGAGCTGTAGCTCACGAAAGCTTATGCTCAAATAAATTGGTTAGTCTCTAAGGTGCCACAAGTACTCCTTTTCTTTTTATGGATACAGACTAACACGGCTGCTACTCTGAAACTAAATATTTGGCCATTGTTGTGCCTTCAGTCAGAGCATCTCCAAGAACATTTCCCTACCAGTAATGTAATCTACAGCTGACTATTAGAGACAGTGAAGCATAGTTTGCTCAAGTGACTCTTAAGATCACCACAAGTCAGTGACAGAGCGGGGTACAGAACCCAGGTTTTCTGACGTACCATCTCTTGCTTTCATCAGTAAGCACCACTGCTTCCTTTAATGCACAGAACCTTTCACCTAGTGGATGGGGTGATGACTTCTGTAACCATATCATTAACATGGTGACTACTACTTTCGTGCAATGTTTTACATATTTTCCCCCCCTGGGTAATGCCAACTGCCAAACAGGACAAGGAGAGATACCAGTGCTGCTGTACAAGAGTCACTTTCACATACTAAGCTTTTAAGCAAATCTGAAGATATCTCCTGGACATAGTGTTAATTGAACCATGGTAAAAAGTCTTTACTCCATGGATTCATTATAAATAGCTATGACACTCATGACATTTTGAATACACACTTTCTCCTCAATCTTCTCTAAATGGTTACATCTAATTAAACAGAGAAGGTTAATGAGAATCCACTAGGAAAGTTCAAATCCAGAAGAGGTGAAATCAGGTCTAAAGCTAGCCCTTAACTTGATGACTGTACTGTAGCCACAACCAATTTTTGGAGTTTTCTTTATTATGTATGCTCATGAAAGACTTCTTTTGTCTATTTTAATCTGCAATATTCAACAATAAGGTACAATATCTTACCCTTGCCTCTCCATGCAACTTGGCTTCTACACATATTTGGGCATAAGACTAATCATTGTGTCCTGTTGGCAGTATTAAAATCATTCTTCCTGTACTTTGAATAGCATGCGTACATCTAACATCCCATCTTGGTATCAAGATCATTGGGTCTCTGTCCAACAGGGAAAAGTGCTAACTCTCAGCCATACGCCACTCCATCTTCTCTGCTTTCCCCTTCAGTAAAGGTGGATCAAGATATGATTAAGAACAAGTAGGAGCTCCAGTATTGGCTTCCAAGTAGGACCTGAAAGGGAAAAGGTTATTCCATCCTTTCAAACATACAAGTCAGAATATTAGTATCCTTGAATGTTACAGGCATGACACTAGGAAATTCTGCTACCAATACAACAAATTATAATATGAGTATTTAGGGGTATTGCTTGAGCTACCGTTTTTGTATTAAATCAAAACTCTAGTCTCAAAACTGGAGATAACTGCTTTCCCATTCAGATTGTTATAACCTAGGTCTGTTTGTTATGTGCTTTCATTTTCCCTGCAAATTGAGTACATGTCAGATTCCTGTACTGAGTACAGTATTTGGTATTATTTTTATTGAAAGAGGGTCACCTATATTAGGACAAGCTATACTGCTCTTTTGGGATACAAAGTAAAAGGCCATTTAGGCCATCAAGTTGGTCCCTGGAAAGGATAACATTTTATTTACTGCAAGCATTAAGGAATTAGATTTGGCTTGCTTAGTTGGTTTGGCATATAATCTACTGACTTGCCCTAAGTAGGGGAAGTGTAGAAAATGGATACAAGCCAGAGACCATATGCTAACAGCCCAATTACCTGAGTAGGGACTTACTCAAGTTTTGAATATTGGTTTCCTTTCACTTGAGGCATTTTGTGTACGAAATCAGCACCTGGCTAGAACTCTAGGTAGCTAGGTCCTTGTGTTTCATGTTTAAATGTAGGAAATAGGAGACAAGAATTCAGAATGCCTGCTATCTCTTATAGTCCGAGAGAAGCCAGGGCTCTATTGATCATTATACATACAGGGCAGTGGCTCTCAACCAGGGGTATATGTACCCTTGGGGGTACACAGGTCTTCCAGGGGGTACATCAACTCATCTAGATATTTGCCTAGTTTTACAACAGGCTACATAAAAAGCACTAGAGAAGATAGTACAAACTAAAATTTCATACAGACAATGATTTATTATACTGCTCTACGTGCTATACATTTAAATGTAAGTACAATATTTATATTCCAATTGATTTATTTTGTAATTACATGGTAAAAATTAGAAAGTAAGCAATTTTTCAGTAATAGTGTGCTGTGACACTTTTTTGTATTTTTGTCTGATTTTGTAAGAAGTAACTTGAAACTTGGGGGTAGGCAAGGCTATTCAGACTCCTGCAGGGGGTATAGTACTCCAGAAAAGTTGAGAGCCACTGATAGAGAGCACTGGGAGTAACTTAGAGTTCAGACATAGGCAATCCTCCCTCACTGTGTGTGTTCCCTTTATGATTTATTGCTTTAGCTTTAGCTACTAAATAAATGTGTTTGTCCATGAGTCACTTCAATGTGATTCACGACAAAATCTAGTGTCCTGAACTGGCCTCTTCCTACACAGTCCCTGTGTTCAAAACTTCAGGTTTTGTATAGTCATGTATTCCAAGTTACTAGGTAGGAGGAAGTTGGCAGAGACCTGAAGTGATTGCGTCCTTTGTCAATAGGGAGGACAAACATGTTTTCAATAACCGCGTTGTTGCTGGCCTGAGTACAGAATATTATTAGCTAGTGGAGCTAGAGGTAGTTGCTTATACCCTTGGGCCTGAAGAAGCAGCCTGCAGAGGTAAATAGAAGGGAAAAGCTGGAACTGTGGAATCAGAGCAATGGAGGCTGGGCCTCTGAATTTTGAAAGGGGACAGGGAGAAAAACCAGTCCCTCGTTTTAAAGGCTGTGCCCGCTAGCATAAGCGTGAACAGCTGACTGCTTGGGCTGAAGAGCTGGAAATTAAGTCATTTAAACCATGCTTTTGATACAAACAAAAGCATTTCATAGAGAATGTGTTTTTTAAAAGCATGGTGGTTTTAATGAAGTATTTCTGGCTGTGAATTATGACTAGAAAGGGGATAAGTTAGTGTGTTTCATGCCAAAAAAAATAGAACTTACTAAGAAGTAATTTTTTTCTTCCTTTCACTGTAGGATAAATGGCTTAAACTTGCCAATAAGCATAATCAGCTTCTTTCTTGCTCCCTCACTTTCTCTTCCATATATTTTTGCTTCTCTTACAGTTTACTTACTCATTTGGTTTTTTTTAGCTAGAAATTAGATGCTTCTAGATCTTAATATCCTGCCAGATGACTTCAGGCTTCTCACTGAACATGTACCTTGTTCAATGGTTCTACCACAGGTCACAAGTTCTCCAGGCCTGGGCTGGTCTGGAGACCGTGGTGAGCTTATCAACCCAAGGACCCAGTGTAGCTGATGAAGGATGTAGTACAGGAGCAAACATGTAGTGCAGGCAAACTTTTTGGCCTGAGGGCCATATTGGGTTTCCAAAATTGTATGGAGGGCCGGTTAGGGGAGGCTGTCTCCCCAAACAGCTAAGGGTGGCCTGGCCTCCGCCTCCTATCCGACCCCACCCCGCTTCTCACCCCCTGACGGCTCCCCCAGGACTCCTGCCCCATCCAACCCCCCCTGTTCCCTGTCTCCTGACAGCCCCCCCCCCCGGGAGTCTCCTGACAGCCACCTCCCCCCGGGACTCCTGCCCCATCCACCACCCCATGCTCCCTGTCCCCTGACCACCCCCGGACCTCCCACCCCTGACTGCCCCCCCCCAGCGGGGCACCTGCCCCATCCAACCCCCCTGTTCCGCACCCTCTGACCACACCCCCAAACTCCCCTGCCCTCTGTCTAACCCCCCCCACCCCCAACCGTGCTGCCTTGAGCACCAGTGGCTGGCGGCGCTACAGTCGCGCCGCCCAGAGCACAGGGTCAGGCCGCGGCTCTGCAACAGCAGTGCACTGAGGCTGCTGGGAAGGGGGAACAGCAGGGGAGGGGCCGGGGACTAGCATCCCGGGCCAGGAGCTCAGGGGCCAGGCAGGAGGGTCCCGGGGGCCGGATGTGGGCTGCGGGCCGTAGATTGCCTACCTCTGATGTAGTGACTGACACGTTCTCTTGGTTTGACTACACAGACATGTCTGAAGTTCTTCTCTTATTGCTCTAGCACCACTGTATTTCCATCCGTGGGCGCACTAGTGTAGACCAACCAGTGGGTTTTCTCCCACTGCACTAGTGAACAAGAGTCCGCTTCGACAGCAGGGTGTTAGGGTACAGGTGATAGATTCATCTTGGAGAGGATATTTAAGACCAAGGTCCTAGAATTTGTGGTCATTGAAGATACCAAAGCACCTCTATCATGAGCAGTAGTTTTAACCCTAGTGTCGTGAATTTAGATGCATGTATCCAATCTACCAAAATTCCCCATTCAGTCTCTTGAGAGAGGCATGGTTCGTTGTCATAACTGTTAGTCACTGTGCCACCATTAGTTGACAAGCTTCACCACAGTATGCAGTATGCTAATTAACCTCTGTGTAATCTTCCACATCAGTCTGTAAAATCTTTAAAGCCTATTCTATATATCCACATTAAGTCATAACTTACTGTTTTAACACATCTGTATAAAACTCCCTTTTGGAAGATCTTATTTCTAATAGCAGGTCTTGAAGTCCCTTCAGCTGGTTTGATAACACAGTGTACTGGATGGATCATTCTACTTCCAGCTCCCTCAAAAAGTAAAGGTATGATGAGATTGCCCATTGGTAACTGCTAGTAGTAAATATCTCCAGTGGCCAGGACAGTCGATGGGAGGGCTCTGAGTCACTACAGTGAATTCTTTCCCAGATGTCAGCGAGACCCACCAGCCAGACATGCTCAGGATCTAACTGATCCCCATATTTGGGGCCTGTAAGAAATTTTTCCCCAGGTCAGATTGGCAGAGACCCTGGTTTTTTTCACCTTCCTCTGAAGCATGGGTTACTTGCTGGTTTGAACTAGAGCAGAGGTGGGCAAACTACGGGCCACATCCAGCCCGTGGGACCCTCTTGCTCGGCCCCTCCCCTGCTGTTTCCCCTCCCACATGGCCTCAGCGCACCGCTGTTGCAGAGCTGCAGCCTGACTCGGTGCTCTGGGCGGTGCCGCCAGCCACCGGTGCTCCAGGCAGCACGGTAAGGAGCTGGGGGTTTGGATAGAGGGCAGGGGAGTTTGGGGATATGGTCAGGGGTGTGAATAGGGGTTGGGGCGGTCAGAGGGCAGGGAATAGGGGAGTTGGATGGGGCAGAGGTTCTGGAGGGGAGTCAGGAATGAAGGGGCTGGATGGGGTGGCACGGGGAAGTCAGGGGTGGGGAGTCCAGGGCTGGTCAGGGGACAGGGAGCAGGGGGTGGTGGATGGGTCAGGAGTTCCGGGGAACGGGGCATCAGGGATCGAGAAGCAGGGTGGGGGGTTGGATAGGAGGCGGGGACCGGGACACCTCTGGCTGTTTGGGGAGACACAACTTCTGTGTTTGCCCACTCCTGAACTAGAATAAAAGGTGGATTCTCTGTAACTAGCAGACTTTAGATCATGATCTGAGGACTTCAGCGAGTCAGACAGAGATTAGAGGTCTATTACAGCAGTGGGTGGGTGAGGTTCTGTGGCCTGCAATGTGCGGGAAGTCAGACTAGATGATCACGATGGTCCCTTCTGGTATAAATTCTGAGACCTAAATGCTTTATCCTTGTTTGAAGGAAGCATTTTCCCCCATTACTCATGAGAGTCTGTACCTCTAATGCACTGTGCAGAGGTTGAGAGCCAGATGCATCCTCCCCCGCCCCCCCCCCTCCCGCCACCCACCCCTTTTCATAAGCCAAATGACTGGTTTTACATGAAAGTTTACAAATGTACTGGGTGTGACTGTCTTGGCTGACATAAATGATTTCAGGACTGGGACATAAATGTGGGTATGGAAGCCTTAATTAGGCACCCAGATTTGAAAATTTAAGCCGTAAGCTTTTTTGTGTTACTTCAATTCCTGATGGAAAAATAAGTGATAAGCTAGGATCTGAGATTATATTAAAACTTAATTAGTTATTATTTTTCCATTACAATTATAGTAGAATATTTTTCTGCTTTTTAAAAAATGAATATCTACTTATCTTTTTGGAAAGTTTCCTTCTTTTGGGTCCATAGATAATTTCAGGATACTCATTTCTGAGGAGGAAGCAGTGAGATTATACTACATGATCCTTTTTCAGAGTAGCAGCCGTGTTAGTATTGTATTCGCGTCTGTATTCGCAAAAAGAAAAGGAGAACTTGTGGCACCTTAGAGACTAACACGTTTATTTGAGCATGAGCTTTCGTGAGCTACAGCTCACTTCGTCGGAATGCATCCGATAAAGTGAGCTGTAGCTCACGAAAGCTTATGCTCAAATAAATGTGTTTAGTCTCTAAGGTGCCACAAGTACTCCTTTTCTTTTTACATGATCCTGTAACTCTAACATAAAAATCTAGAATCGCTCTTATTTTCTCCCCCATTGTCTGTAGTTGAAGTATTTGTACAATTACTCCAATCCTGGACAAGGATTAGTAATTAAAGGAACCCTCATTTCTGACGTATAGGGTACCACCACTGGAAGGTACGCCACAAAGTGTGTAAAAGAAAAAACTTACTTACAAAAATTCAAAATACCTTTTACTCCTATGGCTTAAAATTTAACATTACTATTTTTTTAATAGTTACCTGGTTAGTCTACTGCTTCTTTGAAACCCACAGCAATGACTGAGCTTGCACTTCGGTTTTCCCTTTGATAGGAGCCTTTCCCAACATAATCTCCTTTGTGTTTGACTGTTTTAGGCATACTCTCTCTCTCAGTATCTTTTTATTACTATTGTTGTTGTTTTTCTGGGTTTAAGTTTTTGTTTAATTTTTTGAGGACTCGCTAGCTCTTTACAAATAGACTCAGGTAAAATAAGCTATTTTATTAGTCATAACTTAATTTATTGAAACTGATAGACTATAAGAAATTTAACTTGCATTTCACCATTTTCTGTTCTTTATTTCCTCTTTTATTTAATTTTAGCTTGACCCAAAAAAATAGAACAGTTTTACTTTGCTTTCTGCTTAGTTCCATTTTTTTGGTTTCACGTTGCAGGATGGTTGTAGGGAGGTTGGGGTTGTTGGGTGGTTTTTTTGTTTGTTTGACTACATTTCAGGAAACAATGTTTTAAACTAAACAGCCATTTGTTTCAATTAAAATAGTCTAAAAAAATATCAATTTATTTTTATTAACAACGGTCTTATGTAAAAGCCCATTATTAACACACACTAAATTTGGGGTGTTAAGCTACCATTAAACAAAATAACTGCTCTACTGAAAAAGAAAGGCTTTTATCATCCAGTGTTGACCTCATCAGAGCTATTGTCTTATCCTTATTTCATCTTTCAGTTTTTTATAAACTTAGATTGTCTTTTTATAACCTTTTTAAATCAAACTTTAAAACTGCATAATATATTATTACAATTAAGCTCTCATTGTTTGACTTGATGGGTCAGGTCTAAATACTGGCTCAAGGTCTTTTTTTAGGATGATTTTGCTTAATGGAGATTTTTAGATTTATAGGCCTGACGCTACTCATTTAGATATGACTTTGTAAGTGGCTTTCCTTTGACACTTTCTGAAATGTAGAGTCAAAAAATGACTGCCTTAGTGGGAGAGCCTAAACTTACTCTCCCAGTCCCCCAGGGGATTGCAGCCCAAAGCACACCATAAAAGCCCCATATGAAAACACTTTATTGTAGGTCCCCAGCTCAAGTTATTGGCTTTGCAATTAGTAACCCCTTTGACTCTGCCTTACTGTCCTTTCTCATTTCCTTTCATTTCTGTGTCTTTCTGTTTCTTCTTTAATTCTTTTTTTCTATTTTCATTTCATACAGTTAAGGTGCTGGTAATTAAGTTACATCCTAATAAAGTGGCACACTCTTAGTCATTTAGACAAAGAATAAATAATGACAAATTTTGGACTTAATGGTAAGTTTTAATGGTTTCCTTTAAAAAAAAATTTACCCTCCTCCCTCCCCCTACATACAGTAATGAGTGAATACTCTCTTTATGGGACCTAGTCCAACCTACTCTTTCTGAAAAATTATATTTTAAAAAGTTGTCAAAGATGGTTAGGCTCCTCCTATACATGTATCTCCCTACAGAGTGTTAGGGGTAGTTACCTTACAGACTAATTCTGCCTCTGGCCACATGCAAAAGTTTTTTGTTTCACTTAGGAGCCTCTTCATTTTCAATCAATAGAATAATATTTATTTTGTGGTATTTTATCTAACACACTGGAGAGGCAGTAATTACAGGGTAGTAACAGACACTGTGTGAGCAGCAATGTGTTCTTGGAGGAATTCTGATGGAAAAATCCATAATTAGTATTCCAGGCATGGTACAATTGTGGGGGGAGAAACAAGCGTACAAGTTTAAACCATTTAAAGGCCAGTTTTAAAGGTTTTCCTGCCTTCTGCCAAGAAGCTCCTGCAATCAGTAAGAATCTACCTAATGCCTATAGCAGTGCTACCATCACCCTCATAGCTTTGGAAAGCTGCAGTGTTTCCTGGACTTATTCACTGTCTGTCTCTTTCTTTCTTTTCCCCCTCCTTTCCTGCTGATCTCCAGAGGCCCACGTGAGGGGAGCTGCACAGACCCACAACTCCACCTGAGTGGGTGCATCAGTCATTTGGTGCCTTAAGAGACTCAGCAGCAGTCTCTTGCCTTCCCCTCCCCTGCTGCAGGTGTTAGGAGGGTCTTTGCCCTGATCCCCATGGACCCTCAGATCCTGTGAGGAGTCTCACAGGCCCCTGCCCATCTACAATGCTTAATGTGGCCTTTGTAGACAAACTTACTAACCCTTTCACCCCCCAGTTTTAGCAACTTTGTCCCCGATAAACCGATGAATTTAAATAGGATCATTAGTGTCCCAGCTCTTTAGGTTCAAGGGGGCTGAAAACACTATTTAGCCGTGGGAGAATCTGCTGAGTCTAATAAATCCGTGGCTGTGAGAAAGGCTAGCAAGCCTATTAAAGGTTGGAGCCGGGGAGCTGATATTTGCTGCTGTTCTTCCTCCACTCTCTACTGCTGCACCTACAAGCTACTGCTATTCCAGTCCCTCCCCCTACAGGACATGGACGCCAATGGGATCTATAGAGAGGGACATCAGAGCAGGGAGGTATTGTCCCCAGTCAAACAGATTAATGTAACGCAGCAATTAATCTAGTTCTGCTAATTTTCCTTTTCCTTGTCATGCAGCTCTATCGAGGTGATGTTAAAATGAAAGGGATGGATCTTGTGTGTTCTCGTGCAAAGTTCCCCTTTTGTATTAATGCTGTAAGTACTTTATGAAAGCCAGTAAAAATTCTAACACAAACCGCCAAGACAAACTAAAGCGTTACCTCTGGAAATGTTATTACTTGATCGGACAAAGCTATTTGCTAATGCAATGATCTCATTCTTAGAAGCACAGGTTTTTGGAGGCAATATTTCTGAGAATGACTTAGAAAGATAGAAGTATCTATTAGGTCTGAGTGCCTGCATGTCAGGCTATCCTTTTTGGACCCCTTGATGAGTGTTTTTTTGTTTTTGTTTTTTCCTCCTCATTCAGTGATTGTGCAGACAATGACTAATTAAATATACTGAGTAACTGAACCTGGATGTTAAAATTCTGTCGTGTTAACATTTGACAATCCTACCTTTGTGTGGGGAAAGAAATTGGCAAAGATTAGAGACAAACTGAGAAAAGTAATGTGTGCAGCCCTTTAAAGTGCAGTATGTCAAGGTCCTCATACACTGCAAATAAACCTGTACACTTGTTTGCCTGCTGCCAAAGTAATTTCAGTAGCAACCTAGCCCTCTGTTTTTCAGCTTTGCAAATGAAATACAGAAGAGAACAACTTCAAGCAAGTCAACGTACTAGAAATGTGAAAACAGAACACCAGTCCATGGGTTGTTAATAAGAGCTTTAGTGGACCTTACCCATACAAAACTCCCATTGTTTGAAATCAGTGGGTGTTTTCTAGGAGTAAGAACTTCAGGGATGGGCTGTAATTGTGCTAACAAAATCCAAAACTGAGTCAAAGTGCCCTACCAAAATTAATTTTCCAAACTAGCCACTTGTATTAGTTAGTTCACAAATATTATGTCAGTTCAAATTGTGACTTTGCCAGCCAAAAACACAATCTGCATCGAGCAAATGCAGATACCCTCAAATAGATTTAGTGAAGTGATAAAAATGCCAGCTAGCACCACCAATATATAAGCCAAACATCGACATATTTGAAATGGCAACATATGTCTAGAATGTGGGAGATTAATAAAATTCCATTTATCTCATGGTTGGTAAAGATAAATTAGCACTTGATCTGGGTTCTATTCCCAGCTTTGCCACTGTTCTGATGTGTGATCTTGGGCAAGTTACTTCACTGTTGTGTGCCTCAGTTTCCCAATTTGTAAATTAGGAATAATGCTACTGACCACCTTTGTACAACACTTTGAGACCTACTGTGAAAAGTGCCATATAAGAGGTAGGTATAAATATTATCATAGTAGTTACCTCTTAGTAATGTCAAAGTATATAATGGGATTTACTCATCATAGATTAAATGGGACCTGTGGGTGATAATTTTGGATTAATTTTCAGATATATTTGTCCTGCTGTAGCAATACTCGTATAAATAGGCAGCTGTACAGTCAGTGCTAACCAGGAAACAATCCTGCTGCTCTACCATGTAGTATCATTCCTGTAGCTTTCACATTTAAATAATTAAATTCCCAGGAATAGCAGGCCTATTCCAGAGCTACACACAGACACACACATTTAAAAAATTGTTGAAAGCCAGCAATTCAGTCATTTCCAAGGAATTTTGGCTAGGTATATTGTCAGAGGACTAGAAGTTGTATATTGGACAGATTCTTATTTTACACTGCATACTTTCTAAAAATGCACTAGCTTTGTATAGCATGTAATTTTGCCTCTTTATAAGGCTCTCTATTAGCAGACCACAGCACTGAGGCTCCTAGTTCTACTGAAATCCAATGTAAACTCCAGAATTTTTCTAAACCTCTTGTCTTCCAGAAAAAAGCACTGTGAAAAATGGGACCCTACATATTTGACCCCCACGGAAGTCAGTGGAATCTGCACATAAGTGCTGAAGGGAGAATTGGGTGCTGCATGAGACACAGGAACATCACTCGACTAAAATCTGCCCTCAGCCACATGCTTGTAAATCCCATTGACTTAACTAGGAGTTGCTACAAACATAGCTGTGGGCAGGATTTTGCCCTGTGTTGTTTCACAGTGGAAATTATTTTCACAGATGATGTGAGAAATAAAACTAGGTGGGCATAATATAAACCCTTCTCTGAACAGGAATCAAGCTGTCTTCAGTGAACATATGGGCAATGCCAAAAAAAAAAAAAAAAGGCATGAATTGACAGTGTTAACAAAGTTTATGGATATTACTTTTAGGATTTTATTCCTACTGAGAAGTCAGTGCACTATCATGATTGCACACACAGGTGTTGGCAACACTTCCAATTTTATTGTGAGTCTTGAAATATTAGGTGTTTTTCTTAAAGCCCCAGCTCCTGGAGTCATGAGCATCTCCACTTCCATTAAAAAAGTATGTTTTTAATGTCCAAGGTTGCAACAAAAAGGTAGAAAACATGACTTGAATATAATCTGAAGGCTCAAAAAAAGAAAGCAAAGATAATACGCCAAATTTGTTATTAAAAATCTCTTGATTTTAATGCTAATCTTATGATTTTTTTTAAAGACCTGGGTCTGTCTTTTATTTATTTATTTATTAATGTTTGGCGTTAACAATACTGAGATGTCAGATTCAAGCGTGTGTCTAAATGCCAAAAAAACACCCCCACAACTAAAAATCTTCCAGCAATACCCTTTGACTGGTAAGTTGCATGTTGTTTATTTGAGTGCTGACAGCGTGTTTTGAGTTGCACTGAACATGGAGTAGACTGAGCCTCTGCCAAAGGTGCCTATATAAAGATAGACTACAAATCAGACACAGAATACAGATTAATAGGCAGGATGGAGGAATTTGTGCTTTAGGAATGGATTTGAAGGAAGGAGGGAGATCAGTCAAGGACCTTGTTCCAAGTACAAGCGGTTGCGGGGCAGAAGGTCAGGAGCTGAATGAGAGGCTGTGAATGGAGCATCCGGTCAGTCAGCTTGGACATCACTAAGGTAGCAAGCTACACAGTGGAACTGAGAACAGGGAGCTAAGCTATATAGAGTCTTGAAAGCAAGGATGGACTTAAGTGGAAGCTTGGGGGAAGTCAGTGGAGGGGTTTGGAGAAAAAAAAGGCTGATGTGATTGCAGGGGGGGGCAAAGCAGATGATTTGTGTGAAGGGGAAGGAGGTGGGATGTCTAGGACCCAGGAGAAGGGGTATGCAGGAGTTAAGGTGACAATCTGGATAAAGTCTTCCTAGCAGAAGTGGATGAAAATATTTGCAGGAGAATGTGGGAGGGGCGGGGGGGAGGGGTTTCAGTAGGCTGTCCACTGACTGGGTCCAGGACTTGGCCCTTACTCTGAATCTGAAAATGTTTGATTTTAGAAATCGGGGAAGAGGGTCAAACAATTCAAAAGCTAATTCAGCCAAGCAGTATTTCCTCACTGATTGGAGCTGAAGTGTTCCTTAGAACCAGCAGTGCTTTTGGGACAGCTGTTAATCTGAATACTTGCAGCAGTTCCTTTGCCAGACAAATGTTGTCTGTCTGCCATGCAGATGGGGCCTTTTCTTCATTGCTTCTTGCATTTATCCTGAGATCAGTCTAGACTCGTCTAGATTCTGGCAGCTTTAAGTAAACACATGCCTTGCTGGCACACATGTAGGCTCCTCGCTCTGAACGCAACACAGCTGGAAGGCCCAGGTTAGACTGCTGATTTTGAAACCCTAGCTGTAAGTTTGTGCTTCTTGAGAGCTCACTCTAAACTCCCCTGCCCCTAGTCAAAACATCATGTGGGACAATATTTATAGGCCAATGAGTAGGAAATTTATATAGTCTTGGGGTTCATCTGCTCCTATTTAAGTAATGGCTGTCAATATTCAAGAAAAGACATCGGGACTAAATCATCCGAGAAACCTAGAGAGCACTTTTGTTCCTGCAAATAATCAGTTTGTATGTAGGTTTATAAAGAACTGATGGTAGATGAAATCTAAAATATATCTGAGAGAGGTGAATAACAGGAAATCTCATGACGATTCACAATTTATTTTTATTCTATGCTATATAACACACCTTTTGTGCTTAGAGCGTTCAAGGAAAATGACAAAAAGGGCCACATGCAGCCCTCTAATCAACCCAAAAGGTTAAAAAGCCTGTTAAAAGGGCACTTTCACAAATGACTGGCTGGCAGCTCAAACTAGGGCGACCAGACAGCAAATGCGAAAAATCGGGATGGGAAATAATAGGAGCCTATATAAGAAAAAGACCCAAAAATCGGGACTGTTCCTATAAAATCGGGACATCTGATCACCCTTGCTCAAACCCACTATTTTTCTTTTATGCGAGGCTGGGCAGCTAAAGAGGCAACCACACCCCCATTTGGCATTAGTGCAGGAACATTGCAAAGGTTTTTGGAAACTGATTCCCTCTGCTGCTGAGGTAAATTATTCTAGTGGGCAGAACAGGGAATCTGGTCTCCTGATTTGGTTTGGTTTGGTTTTTTTCCTAACTCCGCTGCTGTCTTGCCTTTTGATATATGGCAAATCATATAAGCTCCCATCCGTGAAATGGAGTTAATGCTGACCTGCCACCAGGGACCTTACGAAGTCCAGTCTGTTTGTTTGTAAAGTGCTTTATGATCCTATCAAGAAAGTTGCCGTACAACGGAAAGCTATAAAGTGTAAGTGATTATTATAAACTAATATACTACTCTTGTTTATAAAGCACCATGGCAGCGTTTAACTTGCTGGATTTTGAAAGCTGAACTGAAATGCCCGATACATCTCAATCCTGGCTGGAGTGCAGCTGAATGGTGTGAGCAGCACTAAGCCACCTGGAGGGCTTCTGAGAGAGGTGCTTTGCTACTCACAGTTCCCCTAACAGTGCAGTTCTGCAGACTGGCAAGAGCACTCAAAGGAATACTGTTCTCAGGGCCCTGGATGTATTTTATGCCTGTTTTGTGTCTAAATGCAATTATTAAGCAGTCAAGTCAATATTTGCTGGGCAGTCAGTAACTGCAGATACTAAAAATGACAGCTATGCACGTTATTCAATGAATTACACTTAAATATCTCTGTTCTTGCCATTCTGACTCTTCCCTGGAGTGTCCTCTTGGCCCCATTCATATATGCATAGTTCACTTCAGGCATTGAGGCTCACTCATATTGCTCTGCACAATGACTACGTCTCGCTATGCAAATACTGTGTTTTGGATACTTCAATGCAAAGAGTTTCATACTTGGATATAAAACCAATCAAAAATCCTACTTGATACTGAGCTGTAATGTATAGGGAATATGTCCCAGACATGGAAAAAAATATGGCCACCTAATGTTCAGAGTGTGAAATCTCTCCACAGGAATACAATTATCTTGCACCCAATCCAGGGTGACCAGATGTCCTGATTTTATAAGGACAGTCCCGATATTTGGGGCTTTGTCTTTTATATAGGTGCCTATCTTTCTTCTCCCCCATTCCCACCCTCATCCCAATTTTTCACGCTTGCTATCAGGTCATCCTAACCCAGTCAGGTGTGAAGTATAGTATAAATGCATTATGTAAAGCAATATTTTTTCAGGAGTGTAATAATATGCGTTTGGAACTCGCTCTCTATGGCAATAGACCAGAGTTTTCCTTGGGTGAATAAAAGGAATCAATGCACAATTGACCTGTTTTGGCCAGGCCTTTATTTAGCTGATATCATCCCTGTTGCAAGGTATTTTAAATTTAGTATATTTTATTTTTGTTTTTAATTGCTGTAAGTTGTCCCCATGCCAGTGCAACAGGCAATGTTTGTAAATCTGTAAATAAAACTGCCTGCCATCTGTCAGAAGAATTTGAAATTAGAACAGTGCCCATTTTAGAAATACATTGCAGTATATGGGGGGAGTAATTTAAGATAGAAGATGAGTTTATAGTCCCTTGGAGACGCCAGAGATCCACAGATGTATAAATAACAATCTTAGTAGAAACTCTTTAGCTCCTTCTTAGGCTCTTCTTTTGTGAAGATGTTTTTCTTAGAGCTTTTCCTGAAAGACAAGAAGAGTGACAATAGCATGCTTGACTGGATGGAAGGAAACTGTGTGATTCACTATAGCTTTTTGTAAGTAATGTTATGTAGACATGCTGAAAGTAGATGGTGTTTACTGTCAGAAAGAATTACCACCTTCAGTGCCTGGTAACTTGCTCTATAAAGCTACCTCTACTTCCTCTTCTATAAGGATAGTCATTTCAGTTTGGAGAAATACTGTTTCAGCCACCATGTTGGGAAGGGCTTGACCTACAGTATTTTATGTCTAATTTTTCCGAGTAGACGGAAGCATGGAAGGCTGATAAACTTGGAGGCCACACTCAGCTCTCAATGGTTACTTTCTGGCTAGCGCCTTTTTCTTGAATTATAACCAAGGCAACAAGATACATGTTACATCACCACCCAGAATCAGTTATAAGACTCTCCTGTTTAGTTCTTCCTCCTCCCCCAAATTATACTTAATGAACCGTATCCCTCTGAGGATCTGATCCATCATGCTGATGAATACATGCAACTCCCACCGAAATCCATGCAAGGTAGGTACTTGAAGAGCTCTCCATGTGTGTTGCGTCCAGGAGTCTTTTTGTTGTTGTTGTTGTTGTTACAAGAGCCCGGTGTCCGTTTTTCTCCCTTGTAGAGAAATTTAACTTTTTTTCACCTGTTTTCCATACTCTAAAATAGAAGTAATTTTAGACTAAAAGTACAAGATGTGTTCTTTCTGTAAAGACACATCACGCACCAATGCTGCCAGTGATATTTATTTCATGTAATAGGCATTTTCCCTGGCTAGCAAGAGTAACAGCTGTCCCATCCCACCTCTCGGCATTTTAAAAAATAATAGAAAATTGCACAATTTCATAACACATGTTTAAACCACATGTCTTCAAACATGTCAAAGGTACTTGCCCTTACTTTGGCCTAAATTCAAGGCAAAGTAGAAAGGTTCACTAGAAGCTGATGCAGAGTAGTTGAAATAAAATACATACAATGTTTTTCACCAGTGGACTTGCATATCTCAAAAAAACTGAACAGAAACTTTCCAGAGCAGTCCTCGTTTGGGCTGAGACCAAGCACCAAAAATTATCCAATGTGGTTTTGCCCCTTAAGGACATTAAATCAGGAATGATTTGGCAGTGTTTGGTAAAGAAAAGGTTAAAAACCTAATTTGACAGCAAGAAATGAACAGGTGTCTCCCACCCTCGCAGCACTGACGAGGGATTGAGGAGATTGGGGTTGGACATAGCTGGGTGTGCTTATGCCCTCAAGAATGAGAATTCTGTAAGAGGAGAGGAGAAAAACTTATTGGTGTCCTGGCAGCGGAAGTCTCTCCCTGATATAGAAGGACACTTAGAAATTCAGGTTGCAAGAAGCCTTCTTCCTATATGCTTGCGCTCTAGCTGTAAGGAAACCATCTGCTCTGCATTTGACTTTAGCCACAGGAGTCTTCACTGGCTTTTGGAAGAAAATAACTGAACGTGAGCCAATTAATTCCCACTGGGGGTACACTGTAGGCTGCTGATCCTCGCAAAGGTCTTAAGATGAAACTGCTTCCTAATGCAACAGTAGCATGATGCTAATGTGATTAAATCAAGAACATCCTACAGTAAGTTATTTTTATGCTACATTTTTTGCACTGAAGTGATGGAAGTGTGTGTGTTTCTGATCACGCTTTTGAAGGCGGTTATGTCTTTGTTCCTAGCATCTCTAAAACTCTAGTGTGATCAGTGATAAGTTTCAGCTCTTTTGGCAGACAAACACTGAAAGTCCTCCACTTCCCACCACAGCCCCACCAAGTTCCCTAATGAATTTGCATTAAAACAAGAGTCCAGTCCTAACCGTCACCTAAATAGTCCTCACTGCTATAGCTCACAATTTTTTTTTAACATGAGTCCTGTTCTTTTCCCATTTATTTATAGCAGTAAACTCCAAGGAGGGCTGTAATTAAAAATGTTTGGTCTGAGTTCAAATAAAGGGCATTAAACTTCATCGGTGTCAAATTTTTGGTTATTAAAATAACCCACTTCTGAAGAAATGTACTGTTTAGCAAACCTGTTTCTGTATCCTGTTGAGCTGTATCCTGTTGCTCCCTCCCTCTCTTGTAGGCTGGGGAAGGAGAAGTGCTCTTTTGTGGCCTTTGAGCCAAGGAGTGGAGTGGGGGTAGCAGCCTGGAACTCATCAGCAGGGCCGCCCTGCTCATCAGAAAGGCTAGCAGACTTGTGAGCACTGCACGTGCAGGTGGTCTGTAAGGGTTGATGAGCTTATGATCTACCGTGAAATTTCTCTCTGTGAAACAAACAATTTTTCTCCTGACCATAAGGTCCCTCAAACCTGTACCTGGGGGAGAGAGGGGAGCTGATTGATGCATGTACCCAGTTTATACATATTTAGAGTGATCACCTTTTCAAAAGACAAAAGCAGGACACATGCAGAAGCCCCACTTCCTGGCCAGATTGGAAGATGGAGCCAGGCCATAAGAGCCACGCATGGAGCCTGGGCCTTTGTGGGAGAGCCCTGAACCCTCTACCTCACCTTGGTGGGAGGTCAGAGGGCCTAAAAGCAGCCCCTGGCCTGTATCCTTGTCCTCCCAGAACATGCCACCCAGGGCAGGTGGAGGGTTTGGGGCTCCCCATAGTGGCCCAGGCTTTTAATATGGCCTGGCTCCTGCCTGGCCAGAGCGTGGGGCCTTGGGAGGGAAGAGGAGGAGCAGGGGTCAGGGCCTTGTGGCAAGGGGGAGCTAAGGCCCACCTCAGCCCCCACCTCCTCCAGCAGGAGGAGGCCGGCGCTGCCCCTGATCCTTGTGCGGACACGGAGCAGTGTGGCAGGGAATCTGGGACAAATGCTGTTCCGGAATCACTGAGCCCTGGACTGGGACTTTGACTCTGCATTTTGGGACTGTCCTGCCCAGTTTGAGATGGGTGGTCAACCTTGGCATATTCCATTACTTTAAGCATTAGAAATTATCCTGAGTTTCTTGAAGTGAGCAGAGATCCCTGCATTCCAGGCTTAAAAAATTAAAAGGTCTGATCAAAATACTGGTGAATTCTTTCTAGGTAACAAGACAAAGCAATACAGGGCCTACTGCTGTGAGACCAGTCAGTTTGGTGATCAGAGTCCAATCACAGCTAGATTGAATGCTATGCTATAATCATAACCCAAGTTATAATCACCATTTTTATTGGGTCACATCTGGTATTTTGCCAGGAGCAATACCAGTTTTGTAGCTGAAAGTTCCCTTTGTCTATTCCCCTATGTGGAACTATTCATAACTATTGTATACTTTTTGTTTTGGGCTCTTTTTTGTTTTGTTTTTAATTTTACTTGTAAGATATTTACAAGTAGAGTATCATGGAAGTAGCTGAATAAAGTCTTTAATTTTTAAACTTAAAAAATACAAAGTAGGAGCCCAGGGGGTGTGGTATAGAAATGTAATGCATTTCCATTGTTTGGTGTTCATACAAGTTACCTAGTTACCACTGACTCTATATATGATTTTCTGTATTTTCCCTCTTTCTTGTAAGGGTTTCCATAGTGCCTTAATATACCATGTTTGATTCTCTAAACTATGTATTAACTTTTTAAGGATCTAAGACCTTCATTAAAGATCTACTCTCCCTCTGGTGGTTGACTTGAGAGTGTAGTATCTAAGAGGAATATTTTTATACCATTAAAGGGGTTGAAACAGATTTAATCTTTTCACCTGGCATATTTAATGGCATTAAATAGTCTACCAGACTGCACAGGATATGGATGGATGCCTGATGTACATGAAAGATGTCGTATAATTCTGTTTGCCCTGTGAGAGGCTAAAATCTGGACTCCAGTTTTTTCTCCTCAAGGCTTACAGAGAGGTCTACTGGAAACTTTCCACCCCAGTGAGTTTGAGATATCGTCTCAGCTCAAAGCCCCAATCCCAGTGGAGCTGATGCTGTGACCCTCTTCGCTGAGTTCTCCTCAGTGTTTCCCAGAGATGGCTCTGAGTCTAGATACTCTCAACCCAGCCAAATTCTAGGAAATGTGCATAATGGGCTCGGACCATTATTACAAAGACTTCCTCCTTTTCCAGGAATTTGTTGATTTCAGTAACTCATACTGAAGTTTTGGGGGAAACAAATGTGAAATCCCTGTATGCTGTTCTGTACCCGTTGTCCCTTACTTCATTACCCATTCATCACTGTGATATACTTCCATTGTCAACCTTAGTTTTCTGCTGAATGTCAGGGTAAAGAGCAATGGAGAGTCTAGGCAAACAGAGAAAGCTAAAGTTAAAGTTAGACCAAGTAGGGCAAACATGTCAGGCTTTTCCATGGAGTTGATTGTCTTTATTTATTTCCTAGCCAAAACACAAGAGAATTGTGATACTCCTTGTCTGTGCACCTTCTAGATGCAGGAAAAATTAAGGGAGGGAGAATTGCCTCCACAGAAGAATGTGGTTTTCTTGAGCAAGTATAGCAGATTCTCATTTAAATGCAATCTTTCTCACAAATGAATAGAAAATATACATATGACACTTCCTTTGGATGAATTCAAGCCAGAAAATTCAGATCCAAAAGCTTGAGGTGTTTCTGATCTGAGGCCGGGCTTTGGATGCGTCTCCAGATTTATCATGTTAAATGTGGTTTGTCCTACATCTTTCTAGAGGGGCTGTCTTCTGAAGTATGAAACACCGCTGATATCAGGAGGGAGCACTCTACACATTTCCTACAAGTAGCAATTACTCTAATTAACAAATTAATCCAGTTAATAGAAGCTTGGGTATCTGGCAGATACTTTGACTTTGGGGAAGTGGTTTCTAGTTGAATAACCCTACAGCCGTCCTCATAAGTATTCATTTATTAGAGAGAGAAGTTTAGAAAATGCCAGAGTTAATAAGGCTACAGATATCTCTCTTGTAGGATTGCTGCGCCTGAACAGACCGTTGGTCCATCTCTTGGCAATGGCCAGGACTGTGTGCTTCAGCAGGTGCTGTTTAAAAAGTCTGTCACAACATGCCTACTGTAAAACGGTATTGTTCAGAATTTTCTTCTTGACCCAAACTAGTCAATACATGTCTGATAGCCCTTGTCATTTTATCTTAATGCTAAGTGTAAACTTGCATTCTATTTCCAGCTGAGTCAAATATTCCATGGAAAGAGCCTCTCTGTGTCTTTTGATTCTCATCAAAACTAGAAAATTCATAGATATGTGAACAAATACCAGTTGAACTATTTAAACCTCAGGAAAGATGCACGGGCCTCACGTAGGTATGAATCAGCTTTCTTATTTTATCTGAGCGGATTCCCCTCCCCTTAGCCATTTCTGCTAAATATTGGGTGTGTACCTGGCCAGATCAGAACAACTCCTTAAAATGTCATCCTGGCCTGATGAGTGAAGTGTGTGGTTTTTTTTTTTTTAAAAAACACATAATCTTTTATTGGGAGTGTCAGATAATACATTTCCCTAATTCCACTCAAGGAACAGAGGATGTAGGTGATGGGTACTCCCTTATCTGTAAATAACTAAAATGTAAATTGAAAATTGGCTAAATCAAAGATCAGGCTTTTTCTGTACTGGCCCTAATGCACATAGTATTTTGTAAAGTTCTCTATGTCTATGACTTTCATCCTCACTTAATTCTCTTCTACCACATGTTTAAATGGGACATGGAAACTTGATCTGTTTCATAGCAATCTAGTATAGTGGGCTGAGTTTTTCCACAAGACTCAGGCTCCTAAACAGTGAAAGTCAAAAAGCAGCAATCAAATGATCACATGACTCTGAGACTTTCCAAAAACAATAATTTAAAAAAAACAAAAGGGGGCTGGCACTTTTCTCCCTTATAAACTAGCAACAGATTTTCATGCACAAATCTTCCAGCTTTATCTTCAAATTCTTCCGTGTTAGACTATGACTGCTTGTTACGTGAGAGCTGTCCGCTTCTGAAGACTTTTTAAAAGGTGAGCAGCAGCTCCTTTTCCTCCTGCAAATTAAAAAAAAGAGTAATACTTATAGGGCATCCTTTACAAATACGCGCAGGCAAAAACCTCAATCCCAAATCATGAATGATTTGTGCTTGAAAAAGTTCAACTCTGCTGGTTTATCAGCAGCAGCACAAAGCAACTACCGCACTTCTCACTCTTTTGTCAAATTCTTAGCACTAATGCAGCATACTTGTGGTTTACGCACCACATTCAAACTCAGATGGTCTGACTGGCCACACAGTGCATGGCAAGGATATCATTAAAATAAATCCTAGAGGTGTGATCAGACCACATTACAACCAGCAGTAGTGACTTAAGCAGAACAGTTAGCTAGCATTCTGCTCAAGTGCCATACTGCTTACTGGATTAGCTAGTTTTATTTGACCCTTCCAATCTTTAGTACCAAACAGTTAGAAAATGGGACTCCTATGATGACACTTTTACCTGCATCCTTGTAGGCTTCATTTTATAATCAGAAGAGAAGTTGCAGTGCAAAACTAATCCCTTTTCATTAGCACAGTGCTGCTTTGCTTTAAAAGAAACAACTCTGGGCAAGTCCAGCCCCTTCAGATGGTTTCCTTCAGACATTTGCCTCCCCCAACATCTGTTTTAAACAAAGATTCAAATTACTGGCAAAGTTAGTAATTAGTGCACACCTGTTCTAGCTGCATTTATCCAGCTATCCTTTCAAAGTTACAAAATTAATGGCTTTCTCAAGTTTACTCTGCTCACAATGGTCCTTGGGGATGGAGATCCCAATAAACATAAAAGAATTTCCTTAGATATGTGGATTTACAAAACTGCTATTTCAATTAGAGGCTCTAGTAATACTTTTCACTACTGGGGGGCCTTCCACCCAAAACACTTTATAAATAATTAAACGTGGCATGCCCGTAAGTCTCCTTACCGCTCCCTCAGTGAATTGTGGAGGCCAGCGGAGGATGTCTCACTGGCTCACAAAGGACTTCAAAGTCCCCTTGCATATTATGTCTGTTCCTTTTGCCACTCTGTGAAGCAGATGAATGGTTTGAGGCCAGCCTAAGGTGCCTGGGAGTGGGAGCTTCTTGAAGAGCAATAATATACTTAACAGTGTGAATACACACTTGACAAGTAAATAATCACACATTTGGCAGTGACACAAGAAATATCCCTTTCTGGCTGTGCATAATGCCTTACCATTGAGCCGCACTACTGATTATCCTCATCAAAACACAAGAGAATGCATTTTGTTTACATATGAAGAACAAAATTTGATAAACTGATTCACCTCTGGGATGACGACAAGCATGAAAAATAGCAGCCCCAAAGGGATCTGTGTTAAGAAATCTGCGAGCAGTTGGAGAAGATGATTCTACTAGAAATTGCATTTCAACCTTAACTCTAGAGTGTACTGCTAAGTCCACTATAGTAATGCAATACATGTTTTTTCTTGATTTGTGAATGAAAAGTTTTATCTTGGGAAATGTGATCATGAATGTAAAGACTGATGATTACGTACTCCAGGGAACAGAGTTAAGGGTGTGCATTTATACTTTTCAACTCCTGATGTTAGACTGCACCATTTGGCCCTCATACTGTTGCATTTAGTATAGTTTTGCATTCAATTAATGTTTGTACTTTCATAGTGATTTCCAGCCAATAGATGGATGTTGTGAGAACTGTTTTAAAATCCTAAGATAGATCATTTGAGAGAGAAATTAAATGAGGCACAGCCAATAAGTGATTTGTCATACAGAGGTCAGAGGAACCAGGAATTAGAACCCAAATTTTCTGATTTTCCTCTGCCTCAGCCACTAGAATGCTCCCTTTCATCATACACAGGTGGTGTCTTCTAGTCATTTTAATGGTTCTTATTTTAATATATTTGCCTTTAATCCCCTCTGGAAATTTTCTCCAGGAATTAATAGATACAGAGCAAGCAATAGGAATTGGGAAGAGGTTAAAGAGTAAGAGTCTCTAGGAGTAGGAAGGACTGTCTGCTGGCTCAGGAATACACACTGTAGGAATTTTAAGTTTTTATGTATAATAGGGACTGAGCAGCCTGTGTTCTGACTGCTATGCAGGATTACTTGAATTAAGATTAAGGCGATTAAAATGGATTTTATGCACTGACTGACAAACATTGGGGAGAGGGTGTAAATCCTGGATTACAAAGAATACTTGTACAATAAATACAATACAATAAAACACTCCACCCTCCGTTTCTAAATTCTAATTATGGTTCCCTAGATCAACATGACTTTATGAAAAATGATTTGCATAGAAAGCAAATTATTCTAGAAACAGATGCCTATAAAACAAAGGCAGAGAGCTTTGATCGAACAACCTGATAAATCCAATATTTACATTGTGGTGCCGGTGATCTTAACAAACACTATCTGGCTATAAAAGGCTATGGTATGTGTCTGTGTGCTGAGGGATGAAAAGGCCTGCTACTTATATATGTCTCTTGCATAACTTGAAGGGTCTGGCTGAGTCCCACAAAAGACAGGAAATGAGCATTAAACTTAAAACTGTCTCCTGAGTTTTGCCAATTGTGCCAAGTTCTTTCAGCTGATAGCTCTTAAAGAGGACTCTGCCCTTCAATAACCAGACACCAAGGGAGTGAGTTGAGGAAGGAATCTTTGCTCTGCTTTTCCTAGCTCTCTTGAGCTAAAGCCAAATCCGTTGTGTGTCTTTTTATTTTTTAAGAGAGAGAGTGCGTGTGTTGGGTTCCTCTAGTATGAAAAAACTCTCAATGGATACATGAGCTGGGGAAAATGAATAGCAAACAGATGTGAAGTGGTTGGGCCAAAGGCAATGTGCTCAATGGAAAATGCCATCAAGGTGGTTAGGCGCAGGCAAGTCTAAACACCATGAGTGTTACATGAATAAGTGGGCTTGTGGTAGTCCTTTGCTTTCTCTGATCCTTTTGCATGTCTTTGTCTGTCACACGTTTCCTCTTTGTCTTTCTTCATCTTACTTTCTGGCTTTTGGCTGTCAGATTCCCAGTGGCAAGGCCTTTCTGCTCTTTCTCTGCTACATTCATTCTCTCCTCCTGTGACATTGGAGACCAAAGAAAATATTATTCCTGCCAAGTCTACCAATGTTAATTCAGCAGCAAAAGATGGGTTTTTTTTTAAAATGGTTAATAGTGCACAGATCTTACTTAAATGCTGCTATGAGAGAAACCCTCCTTCTAGCCACTAAGTTCATTATATATTTACATTATTTTGCTTATTTTATAATGTCAGCTCGATAGGTCAGGGACAACTTCTCGTGTTTTGTACAGTCTGTCATGGAACTTTTAGATCTCACATCACTGGTGTCTGAAAATCTACACTGAGTATTGGGTAAGCCAGTGTCCTGGCCTGTAGTCCCCTTTTCAAATATATCCAAATATCTAAGGACTTGAACATACTTATGCCAGCAATTAATTTGGTCCTATTTTTAAAACACTAGATGCAGCTAGTATCTGACTGATTGCTTAATAAGATTATCTATAAAAAGTACAATTGAGCCACTTTCTAAATTTGAATTAGCTATCCTCCCCTCCATTTTTAGAGAAAGCATGTTCTTTAAATGAACAAGAATGCTAAAAGGTCTGCTTTCATCAACAACCAAAAGTTAGACTGACATCGCTTGCATAGGGTCAATCGAAGGAGGAGTTTCTTAAAGTGCCAAGAGGATGCTGATCCTATTTAAACATAGTCAGTGAACTGGTTCAAGTGTCTACACAGTAGAAAGTGAAAGGTCCACAGTTTGTTTTCCAGTTGTGGTATTTGGAAACATTCTTTAGTTTGAATTGTGTTTCTCTGCTTTTCCTCAGGTTGCCACGTATCTGTAATATGAAGTGGAGTTGAAGTAATTTCTCCAGATTTTTAAAGGCAGTTTTTTCTCCCATCCTCTCTGGATGACATGGAATATCACTGACCTGATTAACCATTTGTTTCTTAGGCTATGTTACAAGGCACAACTTACAGCGCTGTGCCGCTGTAAAGTCTCCTGTGTAGCTGCTCTTTGCTGGCAGGAGAGAGCTTTCCCGCTGGCAAAAGAAAACCACCCCCAACAAGCCAGCAGGAGAGTCTCTCTCATCAACAAAGCACTGTCCACACTGGTGCTTTTTGTCAGTAAAACTTTTGTTGGTCAGGGTGTGGTGTTTTTGTTTTTTTTTTCACACTCCTGAGGGACCATCAAAAGCGCAGTGTAGACATTGCCTTAGTCAGCACTTATGCAGTTTGGATAATGTGAATGTCTTTTAGTGAACCAAAAGGATCAGTAGTCAGAAAGCCATCAGCCTATTCCTTACACCAGGCTGGCTATGATTTAGTAACCCTTAAAGAGGGGAACCCGCTAAGGGAGACAATCTCTGTAGGTAGAAAGTTAGGTGTTGAAACAGAAGATAAGTGGGCAGATAGTTCGGAAGGCCAGGCAGGCACAGTATAGAAGATAGTCCCAGAGTTAACCAGCCAGATGGTAACTGTGAGATGAGCTCAGGAGCTAGAGATGAGAATAGGTCTGATTTAGATGAGGCTGATCAGAGAAATGGGCATGGGAGAAGACCAGAGCAGCAGGGAAACTTGAACTGGAAAGTAATAGGTGAATGATGATAAAATCACTTTCTCTTTGTTAGTGGTGTCTGCCCCCATTTGCTCGCTCTCAGACGGGGCACCAGCAGCAGGCACCATGGGTATCTGTAACAGTTGCTCAATGGCATGGGAGCCTGCATGAAGGGAAACCATTTGTAGTGACAAGAAAAGATCCTCCTTTAGCTCCATGGCCTTGGAGAAGTAGAAGATGGAAATGTTTTTACATTAGCCAGAACATTGGGAACATTTTCAAAGCCAAGGGCAGGAGTCTTGTTTATCCATGAAAATTAGTCCCTGCATGAGTCTCCACCAATTCTGGTATAGAGGGAGTTAAAACACCTCTCCAGACTACCAGCTTTAACAGGAATGGGTGGATCTGCGTGTTAGCTACTGTGTGAATAACCTTGGTAGCTAGTGCAGGTGTTTCATGTTTGTAGAAGTTCATTTACTGATGCTCTTGTTTGACTATATATGTAAATAAGCCTCTTAAACTGTCTGAAGAGATGGACATTGTCATGAGACAGGTTTCAGAGTGATTTCAAATGGGCCACCCTGATCATCACTCCAAAAGTTTTTTTTTTCTCCTGCTGATAATCGCCCATCTTAATTGATCAGTCTTGTTAGAGTTGGTATGGCAACCCCATTTTTTCATGTTCTCTGTATATCTTCCTACTGTATTTTCCACTGCATGCATCTGATGAAGTGGGTTTTAGCCCATGAAATCTTATGACCAAATAAATTTGTTAGTCTCTAAGGTGCCACAAGTACTCCTCGTCCTTTTTATTGTCATGAGATGAATTACTGCTTAGAAACCACTCAGCTACAATAGCCTTACAATGTAGCAGACTGATGCAAAGGGAGGACCATTTAGGGTGTGTATCACACACAATATCTGGTGCAAACTGAAGTGTCTTGAATTTCTAGATACCAAACTCCTTATTTAACTTGTGTGAATGTCCTGGCACCTGACAGTTATTGTAACCGTTAACCTGACTAATGCAGCACCTTGATCATGGATTTATACTCTTTGCCTCCTCCATTGAGCACTGTATGCTTGCACGTGAAAATGAGTGACTGTTGGAGCAGTTTTATCTCCCCAGGGCCCTGAAAACATCCAGTTTATATCCACAACCATCATATTTAAAAGCTGAATTTTCAGTTCAGAAAGACACAGTTTTTTTTAGTTTTCCCATGGAGGGCACTAGGTCCCCTGATGTTGACACTTGCACAAGGCCAGAAAAAAAGCTGGTGTTACACCCTGAGCAAACAAAAATACAATAATGTCAAGCCTATTGGAGAGTTTAGCTCCGAAGTTGGGGCTGGAACAGAACAGTGTCAAAACATGTCCCCAGTCAAACTTGCTCACATAAAAAATCCAGGCAGTCTGAATATGCTTCATAGATTCCAGTGCCAGAAGGGACCATTGTGATCATCTAGTCTAAACTTCCATATAACACAGGCCAGAGAACTTCCCCAAAATAATTCCTAGAGCATATCTTTTAGAAAAACATCCAATCTTGATTTTAAAATTACCAATGATGGAGAATTCACCATAACCCTTGGTAAATTGTTCAATGGTTAATTACTCTCACTGTTAAAAAAGTATACCTTATTTCCAGTCTGAATTTGTCTAGCTTCAAATTCCAGCCATTGGATCTTGTTCTACCTTTCTCTGCTAGACTGAAGAGCCCATTATCAAATATTTGTATCTCACATAGATACCTGTAGACTGTAATCAACCCCTTAATCTTCTCTTTCTTAAGCTAAATAGATTGAGCTCTTTTAGTCTATCGCTATAAGGCATGTTTTCTAGTCCTTTAATCATTCTTATGGTTCTCTTATGAACCCTCTCCAATTTATCAATATCCTCTTTGAATTGTGGGTGCCAAAACTGGACACAGGATTCCAGCAGCATGTGCACCAGTGCCAAATACAGAGGTAAAATAACCTCTCTACACCAACTTGAGATTCCTCTGTTTATGCATGCTAGGATCGCATTAGCTGTTTTGGCCACAGGGTCACACTGGCAGCTGCTGCTCATGTTCTGTTGATTATTCATCATGATCCCAAATCTTTTTCAGAGTCACTGCTTCCCAGGATAGAGTCCCCCATCCTGTAAGTATGGCCAACACTCTTTGTTACTAGGTGTCCACATTTACATTTAGCTGTATTAAAACGCATATTCTTTACTTGTGTCCAGTTTACCAAGCAATCCAGACCGAACTGAATCAGTGACCTGTCCTCTTCATTATTTACTACTCCCCCAATTTTTGTGTCAGCCGAAAACTTTATCAGTGATGATTTTATATTTTCTGCCAGGTTGTTGATAAAAATGTTGAATAGCATAGGGCCACGAACTCAGGCAATATAAAATATCTTCATACTTGGGAATAGTCCCACAAAGGAAATAATGGAAGCCATGTTGCCTGGACTGAGTAAAGCACTAGAAAATGGACTGTAAGGAGTAATCCTGGGCTGACCGGATGATAGCCTCGGTAACTGGATAGGTCTCGTCTTTGTGTAACTTGTATGCCATGATCCCCGTAATCCTGCTGTTTCTTGCCTCAGCTCTTGAAGCAAGACCAGGAAGTGGGTCACAATATGTTCTGAACCCTCCTAGTTGAAGGAAGAAATACTGGCAATAGGTTGGGGCTTCTAGGACCCAGGAGGACTGACAGGGCGGGGAGGGAAGATGGAAAGAGTGGCTCTTTCCCTTCCTTCCTCTCCCCTCCCCCTCCTCCTGCTGCTGCCGCTATCCTGCTCAGTCGCAAAGCTGCTCTGTGCTCCTCTCTTCCACCTCCCTTCAGGATTGCAGGGTCTCTGCAGCTGGATGTCTGGCCTTTTTGTGAAGAAGCCCTGTCCAGAGCTGAATGCTTGGCAAAGGATGGGTGAAGGGAAGAAGCCCGCTCAGCACCTGCAGCCCCATGTGTACACAAGCTCCTTGCCCTTGGCAACCAAAGCAGCCTTAGGGTTTTTTGCTGTAACCTCAATCCAAAAATTGTTTGTGGCTGCAAAGGACTGTGGCATTGGATGGGTTGTGGAAAGAAACCGTAGTGTGTTTTCCCCTCACCCACTCTAAAACTACCAAATCCCCCAAAAGCCTTGGACTAAGGAGCCCAGGTAAAAGATTTGTTTTGTGCATAAGCTGATACCTGTTGTACGGCATTATCTAATTTTCTTACTTTGAAGTAAGCTGTTTCCTTCCCTATGAGTGAAAGAGTGACTTAAAGAAGGATTAATAATTTCTATTAAAACTAAAAAAATGCTGAGGTTTCAAAGAGTTTGGAGTCCCTCAGAGTCCTTTGAGCCTCCCTGGTATTGTGTACAGTCCACTTCTGGAAGTCTCAAGTGGTTTCCTCTCTATCTTAGGGCTTGTCTACGCTGGGAAGTTAGTGCGTGGCAAGCTAGGGTGTGAATTTACAGGTCACTACCAGTGTTCCTTCTAATTTTCCCCACCCGTGTGCAGAACGAATTTTGTTACATGCACCAATATGGAGGTGATGTGTGGCAGGGCTGGGGCAGAGGATTGGGGTGCAAGGGTGTGAAGGCTCCGGCTGAGGATGAGTGGTTCAGGGCTGAGGCAGAGGGTTAGGGTGAGGGCTCCAGCTGGGGCTGTGGGCTCTTGGGTGGGGCCAGGGATGAGGGGTTTGGGGTGCAGTGAGGCTCCCGGGGGCTACGGTGAGGAGAGAGAGTCCCTCCCCCACAAGCCCTCTCTCGCTACAGCAGCACCTGGGCTGGTGGGGAGAGGCACCTCTCCCCTGCCCGTGGCAGGTCCAGGCCAGGCTGGGTTGGGGCCGGGCTGAAGGCTGGGCACCTGTCCCCTGGCTGTGGTAGGTTTGGGGCTGTAGGAGATTTGGAGGTTAGGGAGGGGCATCTCTCCCTGCCACAGCCCTGAGCACCTGCATGGCGCTTAATAGGCAGCTGCGCAGCCGTGCAGCTTAGAGGGAATTTCGGTCACTACCTATCCCAGACTAACTCCCCATGTGGACACTCTCACTGTGCATTAAAAGTGCCATCTGGCCGTTTAGCTTTCTATGCTAAACTGTCTGATGGCACTTGCAGTGCCCAGTAAAAGCGTCTGTGTGGGGAGTTGGTCTGGGGGCAGGTAGTGACCTGTAAGTTCACACCCTAGCTTGGTGCATGCTAACTTCTCAAGGTAGACAGGTCCCTAAGTACATATATGGCCCCCATTACCATAGTATCTGAGTGCCTCAATCTTTCATATATTGATTCTCTCAACGCCGCCATGAGGTTGGGAAGTACCAGTCTTCTGATTTTTCGGAGGGTGAATTTAGGCATAGAGGAGAAAATGGCTTGGCCAAATTCCCCCAGGAAGTCTGTGTCAGAGCAGGGAATTGGGTCTCTCAAGTATTAAACTAGTGCCCTAACCACTGGACAATCCTTTCTCCCCCTTGAGAGGCTATTTTTTAGTTCTCTTAGACCTAGTTGTCAGGAAGATTTTTTCCCCCCTCTTTTCTCTCACTGCCTATATGCCCATGTAACCACCTTAAATAATTTATCCCACTTTACTGACACACTTCAAATACTCGTATATACAGTTATTATGATATTAACCGTGCTGACATCTACCCAGTTCAGCCAATGTTTAGTTAACCCTCGCATGTTTAGCCCTTTCCCCCTAGCCTCACAAATTAATCCCTCCAGTCCATAAAGGTTCTTGTTGTTGTTCTCTGACTTCCTTCCATTTGTCTTATCTTTCTAGTATTCAGAGGCCCTAACTCAAACATATTATCCCAGAGGCAGAGCCATATGAGAGGGAGGATTGTTTCTTCTTTGCTCTATATATCCTCTCAATGCCACCAAGAACTGGACTACTTTTGCTGACAAGCATATTGCAAATTTCTTTTTCAGTCCAACACTTTCCACGTAGGGAGTTTGTATTCTCCTTTCCTGTAGGTTTCAGTAGCTCATGTTAAATAGTTCATGAGAACCCATTTACCTCTGTAGCTTTGCCACCTTTGTATACTTTCCCTCCTCTCCAAAATTTGCAGATAATTTGCTGTCTGCTGTATGGATATCTAGCTTATTCAGTCATGTAAATAACCTCCACTTGAAAATTCAACCTTATTTCTGCTGTTAGCTCCAGTTATTGTCCATTTCAGACACACAATAAAAATATCTGTTGAACCCACAATTTTACATTTTCAAATGTAGATACTAGCAGTTGGCACCTCCACTTGCACATGCCTAACTTTAAATATGTGAATACTTTAATGTGTTTGTGCACATTAAGTATTTACAGTGCTACAACTGTATAGCATACCGCACCTTTCAGACCAAAAAAATATGATTTCTCTCCCCAAAAGCTTGCAGTCAAGATAAACCTGACAGAAAAAACACCCCCAAAAGTGATGGGTCGGGGTAATGGAGGACAAGAGTTACACAGAACAAGACCATGTGGTTGCTTTTGTTTATTATGCAGGTATTTTGGTAGGCTGGGTTTTAATATTAAAAATGTTCACACAAATTAGATTTTTATTTTTTAAAAGCACCTAACTAGCCAGTTACGCTTGCAGATACTTGACTTGCATCAATGCATTGGATATTTTTATACAAGCTTTGAAAATCTGCAGTGTGAACAAGGATCAGTTTACAACGATAGACAATTTGTGGTGATGGTTTAGACTAATTTATAGCCAGTGATATAACCTGCTTAAATCCAAAACTGAACAAGAGCATGATACATGTATAGTAGACTAAATGCTCTGAATCTCCCTTATTGTCCTATGCCTATAGACATATACAGTACTGTTATTACTAGGTTTCAAAAATCACATGTTGAATGACTTGGAACAACCACAGCTAGAGGTTTGGTTTATTTTATTTTATTTATTGCAAACCACAAGATAGTCTAATCTAAGTAGTCTGGAGTATCTGTCCATGAGCTTTGTTTGCAATTTAGTACTTAAATCTCAGAAATAATTACGATTTTTTCAGTTGCTACAAAAAAGCATTCTGCTTTAAGAACATGAAGTTTGCACAGTTAAGCACTCAAAAATTGAACTACCAAAGTCAAGGTTGAATGAATAAGTTTGTCTACCCCTTGTGCTTTTGATAGTTTTGAATTACTGAGCACATTCTTTCAGAGTAGCAGCTGTGTTAGTTTGTATTCGCAAAAAGAAAAGGAGTACTTGTGGCACCTTAGAGACTAACCAATTTATTTCACGAAAGCTTATGCTCAAATAAATTTGTTAGGCTCTAAGGTGCCACAAGTCCTCCTTTTCTTTTTGAGCACATTCTGTATCTCAAATTCATTTTCCCTACAACTTTAGTTACACGAGTAGCATCTACTCTTATGTTGCTACTCTGTGTATGCAGTCCCTGAATCTATATATATATGTTATCCATGGTGAATGTAGGAACCATGCTGCAGATACCTTACACAATGTGCCTGCTTCAAGAGATACCGGATAAGTTGGTAGGAGTTTGCTCTGTTTGCTCAATTTGTATCTCAGCAATAACGTGTTGATTAAAAGTTACCACAGGGAGACAGAATGAAAGGTACATGGGCTGCTTTATTTTTGCCAGTGTGACCTTCGAGCGCTGAGCTGTGCAATATTAACATTCTCTTTGTGTTTTGAGATTTCCTAGCTTCTTTTAAAAGAGAAATGGCAGTCTGCCAGTGTTTGCCTGTCCTATGTATGAAAAACAGTTAATGAAGCAGGGCTCCATGGGGGCTTTGTCTTTTTCTTTTTCTACGTGCAACTTTGACTGTAGCACCAAATGAGTCAGGATTTGGCTCCCGGCTTCCTTTTTGCTGTTATCTCTCACAATGGCAGCCTGTTATAGCGGGTAAGGGTTTTCCTTGGTGTTTGAGGCTTTGTGATGTGGATGGAACCCTTCACTACTGGGCAAATGGGATTAAAATTCCCCATTTTAGACAAATGAAAAGTCCTAAAGTAGTTGACTGTAATTAGGCCTGTCCCAGGATTAGATCTTGATTTTAGGATAGTCTTGATGTCTTATAAATTTGTAAGACTAATGGGCAGCACACAGCTAATTCCCCTGAAGGGAGGGATTTGAAACAGAAGCAGTGTGAGTGTGTGGGGGTGAGCATTTTGGGAACAGGAGGAGGCCAGATGGGTGTGAACCTTTAAATTGCTCCAATAGCTGACCTGGAGCTGCTGGAAGTTCTCACTTTATTTGAATTCTGGTTTTTGCAAGCTCCTCCCCACTCGCCTGCCCACCGGCCGGTGGACTGCAGCCCTGACTTTAGGACTAAGCCTGTTTTGCAGATTCCTTTTGTGACTAGCTGCTGCAGAAAGGGGCTTGTGTCAGGCTCATTCCTCTGGCTTTTGTTTAGTAGAAATTAATGACACTGGAATTGTATTTCTGCCCAAACAGTACAAGGTGTATGCTGTGGATGAAGGAACTGGTTTACACTGAGCAATTATTTAATTGTGCAGTTCCCTCCCTGGCTTGAAAACACATGTTCTGTAGTCATGCTATTATTACCTGGACTGATTGATCTTCCTTCAGGGGCAGTGCTCTAAAGTCACTTTTTCCCCCTCCCTAAACCTGTTTGGCAGGTAAGAAACAGGTTTTTCTTTTGATAGTGTCTGCAGCTCTACCCGGTGCAAGGTGTGGCAGCATGGGAGCTGAACTGCTCTGTGCTCAGTTATTAATCTTTACTTGGAAACCTGGATCTACTTGGTTGTGGTTGGGAGAGGAGGCATTGCAGATTACATTACAAGGCAAATTGAGACACCCTATAGATGGGGCAGCTCCATCAGTTTCCATTGAGTTGCACGTGTTTCTACCAGTAATTTGACCCATTATTTAAGAATCTGAGTTTGTCCTTTTGGAATGCCCTTTTTGTTTCTCTAGTGGTAAATAGCAAAAATCATATGCCCCAGAACTATCACCCTTTCAGTAGCAGTACCATCATTTCATGTATTTTCTATTACTAACTGTACCTCTTGGCTGAATATTCAGACTTAATTTAGTGTTTGAGATGTATTGTGTGAGGAGTACTGCTTGAAGACCTCTCTTCATACATGGAAAAGCAACAGCATAGCATAACACAATGAAGTCAGGATATATAAGTCCTGCAGTCATGTAAAATCTTACAATAGCACTAATATTGTGTCAGGAATTTGCATGTGCCAGTAGTTACTTGTATGCAAACATTCTCTTTCATGCACTACCAGTATTGGGTGTGAGTGAGTCTCCAGTTTTAGAAAATGTCATTGTGTGCTAATGGGGTCCAGAGAACAAACACACCTAAACTTTGCCATTTCTTGTGATTTTTATAATAAGCCTCAGGGCTCCTGGTGTGTTCAGTTCCTGGAGACAAGAGATGACATGAGAATCTCAGCTTTCTTTCTTTTTTTTTTTTTTAAAGTTTCGGGTCCTTATGGTCCTGGAGAGAAGCTTGAAAACCCAAACCCTAGAGGCAAACCAGAAGGCAAAAAAAAAAAAAAGAGACTCTAAATTTACTTTTAAAAAATATCACTGATGTCTTTCCAAGTCAATCTCATGATCGTTAGGGATCTGACTAGTTACTTTTGAATGCTTGGGGGTGGCAATTCTGACTTTCAGGTGCTGATCTTGCAATAGGATCCAGTAGCATGGACCTTTGCACGCACATGGTGTTGCTGAAGTCAATAGCATGGATCCCATATAGTATCTTCTTATGTTATTTTTCCAGTTCATTAAGGTTATAGCTATGTACATTTTTCTCTTAATCCCCTTAATTGAAATCATGTGGTAGAGAATGTTCAAGATTTCAGTGCTGCCTGATACTTTCTGCGTTCCAAGAGAGATGCAATCTGCTGGAACCATTTTAGACTTGCTAGCAGGAGGACCTGCCAATGTGCTCCTTTATGGATTTCATCATTTCCATTTTGCAGTTTTCCATAAGAAGTTGGAAAAGCCTGCTTGGATTAAAATAAGTCACACACTTGAGTGGAAACCAAAGTTGAGGAGTATTAAAAGCTGACTGGAGCAGGAATGTCTGCTTTCAGTTTGGGTCAAGTTGCATGATCTGAACAAGAAGAAACAAACTCAGTCTGCAGATAATAGTAATCCCACAAGATGAATATTGTACTTTAGCCATGCCTGCTAATAATGCTTTGGAGAAAGTTCTGCCAGTTTGTTTGTGTTTCAGGGCTGTGTAACTTAATTTGGGGGTGAAATATGGCACCCAAGATCATAGTTTTTGTGTTAAAATGTTCTTCCACTTTTTGCTTGATACAGACACACACAATTCACAGGTTTTAGAAGCTTTGTCTGCACTGACACTCCAAAGTGGCTTTTTTAAAAAATTGTCATCAGTCTGAAAACATGTTTTTTTTCCAACTCTTTAAATATGTGCATTGATATTAAGATTTTGGTTAGAACGAGTGAATAACTTTCAGCACATTAACTTAATAAATCTAGTTTTTCTTGCTCATACAATCCATGAACAGAACACAGTATCTTCAGATTGCAAAAATATCTGGATTTATTCAAAACACGTTAGGAATTTTTTATACTTTGTGCATTAACCATATGAACAATTTTCTTATAAGTATTTGATGCTCAATATTCCAAATTTAATCTGTGCTGACAGTGTCACTGTTATAAACATACAGCTAAGAGTAACATAATTTTTTTTCTTTACCGGTAAAGGAGGGATTCTATGCTACCCTTAGCTGTATGTTTATGACATGCCCCCCAAATTATAGACAGTGCTGGACAGCCTGCTCCACAGTGGCTGTGATTTTTTTCTTGAGCTTTAGGAAAAAACAGAATTAATAAGACACCTGCACCTTTAGATATACTACTGATTATATAAAAACTAACAATATTTTTTACATTTTAAGCACAATTTTAACCAGTTGATTTTGGGAAACTTTTATGGGAGAGGGAATTAGCTACTTTGTTAAAAACTTTTGAAATGTGCTGTATTTTAAAATTAAAATTTTGGAGAGCTAAAACTTCACCGAAGAAGTTTTTTGTTACTGTCCTTGACAGTATGAAGCCACTGTAGCGCAGCGTGGTCGGTTTGTAGATGGAAACGCTGTCCCTAAACGTATGGGCGTAGCTTTTTTAGAGTGTATACAATGGCATAACATTTTTTTGGGCTGATTGACCAGTGGCTTTTTCTTTTAGACAGTTTTTTGCTGAGAAACACTTCTGGGTGGAATTTTTTTATTTGGGTGGGTTTTTTTGTTTTTGTTTTTTTTTGGGGGGTTTTTTTTTTTTTTTTTGCATTAAAACTGCCCCCACACCACACTTGGACGCTAGGAAAGGTTTGTTAAAGTTGGGGCCCTTAGCACAGGATCAGACATGAGTGTTGCTTTAAGCTAGTTAAAGGCCTTTTGACACATGCTGACAGTGTCACAAATACCATGTTGCTATTTCTGTTCCTTGATTGGATGAGCACACCCCTTATAATCAGGAGGGAGAGCTGAAGAAATCTCTGTGGCATGGAGAAGAGGAAAGCAAGATTTGGAAACGCTAGAAAATTTCAGACCTCTTATTTTTCAGTCCACACAAACCTTGCCTGAAGGATCATTCCTAGGAAACGTAGTCTGCTGTTAAATTCGCCGAAAGCGTGGCAAGTGAAGTGCAACTTTCCATACTCGCCAAATGCAAATTCATTCAACTGTAATTATATGCTGATAACTTTGTTTGGTTCACTGTAACTTTTTCTGTGTCAGACTTTGGCAAGCGAGTCAGGGAACCCCAAAATTTAGAGTGGCAGGTGAGCCTGTCCTTAACTTACTCTACTGTGCCTTCACTGAGGGCTAGTCTACACTAGAAGCACTACAGCGGTGCAGCCACGCTGATGAAGATGCTCTGTGCCGATGGGGAAGAGCTCTCCCACTCGCATAATAAAACCACCTCTGCAAGAGGGAGTAGCTCTCCCGCCAACATAGGGCTGTCCACACCGGTGCTTAGGTCGGTGTAACTTACGTCGCTCGTGGAGGGTGGGGTGGCTTATTCACAGCCCTGAGCGACATAAATTTTACCAATATAACCTGTAGTATAGACAAGCCCAAAGTCTTTCAAAATGGTGTGACTTACCAAGATAAGCTCACTTTTCAATAAGAAATCAAAGCCTGCCTTAGACCATACATTTAGATAAACCCAAGTTCCCATATTGCTGTAGGACAGGGAGAATGTTACATGTATGCTACTTTTACTTTTAATCCATGCATTTGGTCAGCTACTGGACACATTCATCTGTCATGCATGTCATCTACATTGGTAGAGCATGTCATCTACATTGGTCTCATATTAACATTTTAAAATATGTTAAAGCCAAATCCTATTCAGCCACTCACCTCATGGAGCATCTGCCCAGGGGGTCATGATTGGCTGGTTAGTTTGTTTGCTCCAACGTACATATGCTATTTGGTATCATGTATTATGGGGCAGCGGGGCAAGGTGATGGTCTGCTTCCAAGCTCTACCCTCAGAAAATTTGTCACCCAGGTGAGCTGCAAGAATCAGATACTGCTCACAGTGGATTATGCAGAGGTTCAAAATATGATTATGCACATTCACTGAGCTCCCCAGGGCTCCTTCAGCTTGGCCCCCACCTCAGTGGTGCTCAAATGTGCCCATGGGTTCTGCTGTTCTCTTTGGGTTTGGCTCGTTGATTGTGCATGTGTGTATGGGGTGTGTGCGGGGGAGGAAATAAATAGCATCTCTAAATGTCACCCTCTTGTAGCACCAAAATAAGGTGTCACGGTACATTATGTAAATCTGTGACTCTCCCTCTCCCTTGAAATCTCTCAGAGTTATTGTTCCAGGCTCTCTGCTGACTCTGACATCTCTGCATCAGTTACACTTGGTTTATATTTTTGAAGTTTTTTGGAACCATCACAGCTAGAAACTGACTTTTAAAAACTGAAAGCTGAGGTTCTGGAGAACATGATGGGAGCATGAGAGGTGGTGGTTCACCATATCCTCATGACCAGTGCCCTGTATATTAGAGAAGGTGCATGCTGTGCCTTTTCAAAGCAGCAGTAAATTCTACTCCAGAATACCTCCCATTGGCCTCTAAAGCATCCTGCAGGAATAGGTCACTGATCCTCCGTACAGTTAAGATTAGTCTCTGCTATTCAACTCACTTGTCGGGTCAGAATGCTCCCCTTAACTCGCACTACAGTTTAGAGTAGGTCCAGCATTCTTAATGGTATTGTACAAGAACAGTAATCTGTGGTCTTACTGGAGGTTCATCTGCTGCAGTATTGTAACACCAACCAATTGAGTGTATTACCAGGGCACATCACCTCTGTGAGCTTCCACTGTAACAGCTTCTGAATTGCACACTTTCCTTTTCCTTAATGGGAGTGAGTGGGTGTAGAAGAGGAGACAGTCAAAATGAATATCCATGGTGCCAGGAGTTGTATGTCACTGTCTGTGAGGCAGATGGCTCAGGTAATAGCAGTGGTTTGGGGTTGTTGATTTTTTTTTTTTTTTTGCATTCCATAACCAAATTGTTTTCAGAATTGTTGTCTGCATTTAGCTACTCTAAGGAAGAAAGAATAAGTGAAAGTCAAGTCTGCGCAGCTCATTGGGCCTCATTGGGTCAGTTTCATATGGCTCTAATTCAGAGGGGATTTCAGTGAATCAGGAATGTCCAGCAAGAAATTAGATTGGAAAAGACAAGTGAAAGAATAGGCATTTAGCTATAAGTATAAACATTTACATTGCACGGTTTGATATTAATTCATAGCCTTTAATAACACCTACAAACCCGGCAGCTATCTTTTTTTGCCAGATATTGTCATGTTGTTCTTTTATTGAAAAGCAGTGTGAATAATCAAAAGACAGACATAGGTATTGTTGGACAGAACTGTAGAATACAAATAAGCTAAACAATAAGAGCCTCTTACTCAGTTAATAGCTGTTTTTCTTGAGTGAGGTTGAGTGAAGATCTCTGAACTGGCCCATTGTTCAGAATACTACAATTTAGAAAGCATCTCTGTCCTTTTCTTTGATTATTGGTAAGCTGGGTATTGTTGCCCCTCTACTGAGTGGTATCAGATGTTGGAGGGAATCTTGCAGGTCAGTTTCCTGTTTGGAGAGGAAATCAACGGTGTGGATTCTGGGTATATTCTTGTTTGTTTTTCCACTTTGTGACCAGCTGTGTTCAAGGACAGCTCTAAACAATGTGCATTCAATGCCATCTTTCAGAAATCTCTGTCAAAGCCCCAATCCCCAGTTCTCAGGGAGCAACTCAGCCCCAAAAATTGTCTCAATGTGGAATGATTAAAGCAAAGAATGAGCTCCCTTGCTACTTGCCACAGCTCTAAGACAACATATTCACGATGTTAACATAGACCTTTGTTCAAAAAACTGCACAGTGCTTGTGCCCTAAGAAAAGGAACATAAGACCTGTAACAGCACCACCTGGTGACCCCCACCATAACAGTATTGTGAAATCCTAGGTGGCTGGAAGTATTCACAGATTCCAAGGCCAGAAGGGACCATTGTGATCATCTAGTCTGACCTCCTCCGTAACACAGGCCATGGAACATCCCCAAATAATTCCTACAGCAGATCTTTTAGAAAAACATCCAAATGTGATTTTAAAATTGTAGGTGATGGAGAATCCACCATGACTCTTGGTAACTTGTGATTGCCTAGTCTGACCTCCTGAATGAAGACATAGCAGGACAGTATTTATTAGTTAAAAAGTAATATGTCATTGTTTAGAAGCTGATTCTTTTGAAGTGTGGCCTAACATGCCTTGTGTGTGTGTGTGGGGAGGGGGTTGGGTTGTGTTTTTGGGTTTTTTTGGTTTGTTTTCTCTCCTAGATTTCCTTTTGTGCATGGCTTATTTGAAAATAAATGTTCAGTATCCATACATCACCAGTGGTTTCCGTTTGGCTTTTAAAATACAGATGGGCATACTGAAATGGAACCAGATTCTGACACCTTACTTAAGTTGAGTATCACCTATTGAAATCAATAGGACTATTCATGAAATAAAGTACTACTCATTCTCGCTCTTAAAATCTGGCCTGTGGTATTAAGTAAAACTAGACTTTTGGGGGTGTGGAGAAATGTTTAAAGTTGTCCGAAAGGTGAGTGTGTGAGAGGGGGCCAATCTATCATTTTCTGCAGAAATGAAAGTGACATCACATCTCCCTGTCCTTCTGCCCCTTCAACCCCACATCAGTTCTGCCCCCACAACCTTATCTCTGCTCCTCCAGCAGCTCCTGGGGTTTTCTATACCCCTCTCCCAGGCCGAAGTGTGGGCTGCAGCAGGGGCCCCTCTTCCCAGGCCCAGGATTGCAGTGAGGAGAAAGAACAGAAGATGGTCCCACTGTTGACAGGAGGCTGGGGAGGATGGAGGGGAGTCACTGGGCTCTTTCTATGGTGGGCCCCTGGGTGCTTACACTGCAAGAGATGGGGAGGCAGGGAAAGAAGCCAATTTGAGGGGGTTTTCCTCAGACAGGGATGAAAGCATGCCCCTCAGCAACCCAGCTCCAGTTTAGAAATTTGACCTCCTTCAACCAGGCACTCTTTAAAAACTGGTTCCAGGTTTGAGACAATAAATGTAACAGCAAGGAAAACCCAGCAAAGACTTTGAGGTTTAATTTATCTGCTATGCCAAAAAAAAAAAAGAAAAAGTTTAAGGTTACAAATTGCAACAATCTGTTAAGATTAATAAAATAGCCTGAGAAAAAACAAAATCATGGTGTACTTTCCTGCCGAGTGATGGTGGCTTCTAATTGATCTGAGTTACCCAGGAAAGAATTTTCCATAGTATCTGGCTGGTGAATCTTGCCCATATGCTCAGGGTTTAGCTGATCAGCATATTTGGGGTCGGGAAGGAATTTTCTTCCAGGGCAGATTGGAAGAGGCCCTGGAGGTTTTTCGCCTTTCTCTGTAGCATGGGGCACGGGTCACTTGCTGGAGGATTCTCTGCTCCTTGAAGTCTTTAAACCACTATTTGAGGACTTCAATAGCTCAGACATAGGTAAGGTTTTTCCCAGGAGTGGGTGGGTGAGATTCTGTGGCCTGCGTTGTGCAGGAGGTCAGACTAGATGATCATAATGGTCCCTTCTGACCTTAGTATCTATGAATCGGTTACGAATAGTTACTACAAGATTTGGACTTTGCTATTAAACAAACAAACAAAAACCCACAAGGCAGATGCTCTCTCAGTAACAGTGGTGTAAAACAGGAGTAGCAGTAGAGAAAATCAGAGGAATTCCTCTGGATTTACACCAGTTTCATAGGCCACTTGAATCTGGCTCCATACCTCTTTATCAAGCAGGAAGTTCACCTCTGCAACTGGAGCCTCTGGGAACTGCATGTTTTTTCTAGATTCCCAAAGGAAACAATGTCAACCAAAGTTAGAAATGGCAGAAGGACAAAGAAAGCAAAACTGCACACCCACTGGGTTTGGCTTTACAGAGAACTCTGTGCTGCACTGTAATTTTAGAGATGCTTATGAAATGTAAGCTATGCAAAGACTCTTTTCCAGATGAGACTAGCTTACATGGCTCCAGCGGGTTCCCTCAGGTAGAGGCTCCTTTAGGCCCACTCAGTTAGAGCTGCTGTCTATAACGTGTCAGGGTCTGCATTTGAGTCTTGCATGCAGTGATGTACAGACTATTCACCTGTTGAGTCCAGCCACCACTTAGGGAGCTCTACTGATTGGATTTGTGGGATAAACTGATTGACTGTTGTAAATCTGTCATGAGTTGAAATCTTCTTCACTCAATAGGGGTTTAAGCCATTAGAGTCCCAGCTCCATACCAGACTGAGTCTAATTGGCAAATGCTTAAAGATACTTTCAAGATAACACTTGTCTCTGAATCCGTTAAGGGCAAATTAGGTAGCAACTGCTTCAGTGCAGTAATTAAATTCCATCATGGCCTAAGCACAGCTTGGAAGTAGAATTAGAGCTGCTTATATCAGAGTTGCACCAGCTTACACGAATTTTACCCATCAACTCCTATGGGAACAGTCCATTTTGTTTACCAAGAAAACCCGAATTCCCCAGATATACGTCCATCATGGATGCTCAATAATCTTGTGACATGCAGAGCGCACATACTCCGCATAAGAACTGGAGGGAAACTAGCATGTTTTCTTTTTACATAGTGAACCGATACCTCCAGTGTGAACACAAATTGGCTGCCCGCTTTGGCAAAGAGCATAGACCTTGCGGGTGAAAGGGACAGTAAGCACATTTGTTAGTGATATAGCTGTTTATTATACGCTGCCCTTTAGTATATTGTGGGATGAGCTAAAGCAATTTTGTCCAAAACAAATGCCATGGAGCAGTTGGAGCAGGGAACACAAGGAAAGCTGTGTGAGAGATCTGTTGGGATTGAAGTGATAGGTTGAGGAGTGCTCCAGGGAACACCTTCTTAAAATTCTGCCACCCAATTGCAGAGAAGGTTGGGATGACTCCACTACTGCTGATGGAGTCCCCCCTACTCTCTGAAAATTGCTGAATCATCCATGCCAGCAATTCTTGGGAATATACCAAACAATGAAACTTTTAAAAGGCCCTTGTGGGTACATCTACAGAGATAAAAGACCCAGGGCACGGCTGAGACTGGCCCAGGTCAGCTGACTTGAGCTCGTGTGCTTGGGTTGCCAAACTAAAAATTGCTGGGTTTTTGGCAATTTTTCATCCTGGAATCCTTCAAGTCCCAGTCAGCTGTCCCAGGCTAGCCATGGGTTTTTTATCCCTGTGTAGATGTACCCTATTAGTTCTCCACTCCCCATTCATGATATCTCTTTGTCTGACAGTTTTCTATAAGAATCCATCACCATAGTATCTAAGCACTTCCCATGTAAATTACAACTTCATGTTGAGCATTCCATGGAGTCTCCTCTTCTCCCTTTTCTGGCATAGGAGACTGTGCTTGAAATAATACCTGTAATTCCCTACCACCACCTCTGTCAATCTAGTTAGGGCAGGAAAGCTTTTTCAGAGAGGAGAGTCTATCAGCATGCTCCCAATGTGACCAGTTCCTTTGGGAGTTTGTTTTATAGCCAGACCTCCGTGACAAAAAATGCTTTATCACCAGCAGTGCCACAGTTTCTGCTTACAAGCTGCACCCTCCCAGTGAAGAGCAACTCTCTTGGAAGGGCATAGAGAGGTTTGCAGTTTCTGATACCACTGGATTCCGACTGTTTGGCGCTGTCTATGCTAGGGAAACTTTTGGAAAATGTTTGTGTTGCTAACACTGGAGCTCCACCCATATAGGCAGCTTTGGAAGGCCTATTGTAGATGCACTGCTTGTTTCCACCAGCGTTTTTAGCCTATCTCATATCACCACTGTGTTAAAACATTGGAGGGCCACCTACTCTAGGGCGGTCAATGTTCCTAAAGCTGGTGAAGCTGAACCAGTTTTAGCAACTCTGGGAATTTTTTTTAAGACGGTTTCATTCGTGTTGATGGGCATTTGGCCTAGAAGACCAGGGCCTTCAACTTGAAACAGAAGTGCATTGGGGGCCTGTGGAGGAATGGGAGTTCTTCCAGTTCTGCAAAGTAAGAGTCATTATGCTATGAATATATTTGAGTGTATTTTGTAAGAAACAAAAGTATAACACTTACAGGAAGTGTCCTTAACATAACCTGGATTGCTCAGTGGTGCTGCCTCCCTCCTTGGTTATAAGAGCAGTAGTCTAAATGAGAAAATAAATTAATAGATTTTCTAACTCCTAACCCTCCTTTTTGCAAACACACGCTCTTATGGTACATGATTTTTATGACAGGCTAAGGGGAAAAATATTTTTGGGAGCTCTTTGTTAAAATATTGGCACCACATCACAGGCTTATTTCCAGGGTTAAATGAAAATTTTAAAAAGTATTTTTTCTTAAGTTTAAATGTACAGTGTAGGCAGAGATCCAGAGAACTGGATCCTAGTAGGAGGTATCTTCCCAACATTATAGTAACCATCAGAACTGGTTTGTTTTAATGCCTCAATAACCGGTACTAATGGACACTAGACACCTTACTATATGAAAGGCAGTCAAGGCTAACTGGACTCACTGACTCAGTGGAATTTGGTCACTTGAAACTCCATATTCTCTATAGCTTTGCTTTTATTCTCAAGAGGCAGCCACATCAAACAGTAATTGCATGTACATGTTTCAATTAGACCTAGAGTTACACAACTACCCCAGCTAGGATTCCTGGATGACCGCTGGAAAACATAGTAAACAAGAAATATGTGCTTTGAATGGCTCGAGGAGATCCAGAAGTACTAAAACAGCAAACGCAACTTTGCCAGCCTCCCAAAAGAAGACTGTTCCTGTACAGAGTCTGAAATCATGATTTATCGTTATGGTACCTGTTCCACGCTTTGGTAGACAGCAGTCTTTGTCTCTGCATTGCCACTATGTCGTTGACTGGGAGTTGTAAGATTTGAGTGCAGTTTCTTGAGGCTTTGTTGCCAGTTGGACTACAGGTTCCTCGCATTGGGAACTTTAAGTGTATTTTGGAAAAGTCTACAGTTCCACACAAACTGCGGAAGTTAGAGAGTATTTTAACACTTTTAGCTTCTAATGCTAAATTTTCCTCTTAAATTTTTGCTTTGGTATCCTCTTCGACATCATTGTGAACATGCAAGGGCAGAATTTGGCCATAATGCATATATGATATGAAATGATAGATGGCTAGGTCTTCCATGTATCCCCAACTCCCATTGTAATGATGGAGATAAATGTTTACAACAGGCCTTAGAATAAATAAATTGCAGGCTGACATCATGAAGGGGGAAAGGACCAACATAGGTAGCATGTTTACCACAGTGCTCTCAAGCAGCAAGTGACTGTCTATTTTTTACCTTCAGTGACAATGCTGTGGTATTGTATTAAAAGGTGGCAGGGAGTCCTCTACTTCCATTAGAGGTAACAATTATAATACGTTACTCTCCCAAGCACTTGTCTCATCCTGTCTCAGTTGAGATGTGATGGGGGCCTTAAAATCCTCTGGCTTTTCTCAGACTTTAGTTGGAAGATCCTATTTTCTTTTTACTATTCATTTCCCCTCATTTGTGTTTGACACTTAAGGTTTTAGTTAATGTCAATAACCCCAGAGGCTTAAGAGACTGGAGTTGGTTTTGAATTAAGAATTTTGGTGCCAGACAGGCTGTATTTTCCCAGGCTTCCAGCTGATGTTGCTAAATGGCACACTTTAAGTGTGTTTACACTTAAAATTGGGAAATGCCTTACTGATGGCGTTATACAATTTAGTAGCTGAGTCTGTGAGGAGCAGTTTCATCATTAGTCAGCCATTTAACAGGAATCATTTTTACTTCTGACTGCAAGTCCAAAATAGTAGTTCCCAAGAACCCAACATCCTTGAAAAGTTTTAACTTTAAGGCCCCACTCTTCCCATCTACATTAGAAAAATGTATAACTGTATTTAACAGGTATATACCTCAGCTGTAATGTTATCTTTTTTTTTTTTCAACTCTAGTGCAGGCAGGGTGCATCCTTTTAATACCACGTCAGCTAATCAATGTAACACTATCATAGCTGCACTTCTGTTTAGCAAGTGTCTAGCACAGTTATGAATTTAAGTGTGGAGGGCCTCAAACTTTAGACTCTAAACATGCTTAGTTTTGTAATCTGTGCAAAGGGATTTAGAAACCCAATCCACAGCTTGTTAAGGCAGCCTACCCTAATTTCTTATATTGAAGGCAAGCGTCCTAACAGCAAACTGTCTTGATGATTCTGGGCTGTTTGCGGCAGCCATGAATTGGGGAAGCAGAGGAAAAGATGCAGGAGATACATGCACAGAGTTATATAATACCATGCTATCGGAGGATCATTACTTTATTTGTATTACTATTACTAAGAGCCTCAGTCATGGACCAGGACCTATTGTGCTAGGTGCTGTACACACAAAAAACAAATGGATGACCCTTGCCCCAAAAAATTTACAATCTAATGAATTAAATGTTAAATTTTACATTAGACTTTTAGCATAAATGAATCTAGCTCCACAGCATCCATGAGACAGGTGTTAATTTACAGATGGGAAAATTGAGGCACAAAGAATCCAATTGACTTGCTGAAAGTCACACAGTAAATCCATGATAGAGCTGCTTAAAGAATGCAGATCATGTAGTCCAGTGTCTTAACTATAGGGGTATCTTTCCTTTGCAAGAGATAGTAACAGAATAACTTAAAATAGCATAAATATGGGTAAAATATAAAATAAACAAGAAGAAATGGGCAGCTAAACAAGATGAATTAAAAGAACACACTCAGATTAAACACACTATTAAAATATATTCATGTGTTTATTCTACCACGTAGATCAGTGGGGTTGAGTCTAAGAGTACATCCATGATGTGGCTAAAACTGCCACCAGAGTAGCCATTTACATCTCCTCAATTCCCCATCTCCATGCCAGCTTTTCCCCATCTGATTTCTTTCTCCATTACCAGATTCAAGGAGCAATGTTGATCAGTTTAGAACCAAAATTATTTTACAGTAGAAAGAGAGGTTTATAACATTTAGTAGGAAGTGTGTTTTTGCTTTGTCTTTTAATTTAAAAAAAAACTAAAATTTTAACCTTCTCCTGCAGGGCTAGAAACTACTAGTACGTGAGAACCAGAAAGTGAAACAGCTTAGCCATGCCGAGCGAAGTGCAAAAACTATTGTGACCAAATTCCCCCAGTATTCATGCCCTATACACTATTTTAATAATCTTTGTACAGAATATGTCTTGTGAGGTATCATTTGACAACTAATAACAATGAAGACCCAAGCTATAACAGGGTTCAAAAATAATTAACTAAGTTCATGGAGGATAGGTCCATCAATGGCTATTGGCCAAGATGATCAGGGATGCAACCCTATGCTCTGAGTATCCCTAGCCTCTGACTACCAGAAGCTGGGAGTGGACGACTAGGGATGATGGATCACTCAGTGGTTCCCTGTTCTGTTCATTCCCTCTGAAGCATCTTGCATTGGCCACAGTCAGAAGACACGATACTGGACTAGATGGACCATTGGTCTGGCCCAGAATGGCCATTCTTATGTTCTTAGGTAACACACTGATCATGAATATTCTTGTGTAATGTATGTATGAAATGCCCATTAAGAGTTATGAATATAAGCTGAAACTATGACTGAGATGTGTTTACCAGACAAGTCTAGGGAGGGGGTAAGCCTGTTTCTGAAAGACAATGGACAAGCTGATGCCTCTAACCAGGTGTCATCAAAGCTGATTGGCCATCACCAGTCAAGTGGCCATTCTTTGGCAACAAAGTGGGGCAGGAACAGATCGATCTGCATTTTAGTAAACAACAGCATGGAACCTCTTTCATTGTCAGACTCCTTGTCTCCGTCCTCACAGTAGAAAGGTACTTTATCTAGGGGTACCCTCAGGAAAATGCATTTCAAAGTGGGACTGGACTGTAAAAGTGAGGGGCAAAACATGGCCTACATGGCCTCTTTCTTTCTCTCCCTCTCTTTCTCTTTCACCTGAGAAGACAAAGGAACCAGTGCTTGGGCTTTTGGGGGGTGGATCCTGTCTGGAGAATTTGATCAGCTATGTTGTTCGGAACATGTGGTAAGGATTTTATCTTTAACCCAGAGGTGCTGGAACTTGGGGTCCTGGGGGTGCTGCAGCACCCCCAGGCTTGAAGTGGTTTCCATCCTATACAGGGTTTACAGTTTGGTTCAATGGCTCTCGGCACCCCCACTATACAGATTGTTCCAGCACCCCTGCTTGAACCAACTCCAGTTTATTAAGTTTTCGCTACTAGAAAGCATTCTATCTTTATTTCTTTTGTAACCATTTCTGACTTTAATGCCTTATATTTGTACTCACTTAAAATCTCTCTCTTTAGTTAAATATACTTGTTTTATTTTTTAATCAAAAACTAGTCCAGTGTAGTTTAAACTGAACTGTTTCGTAACTCCAGTTAAAGAAGCAAACTGTTGGACATTGACTTCTTATAGGGGCAAAGAACCTCTATCTGAACTGCCCAGGAGAGGGCTGGACCATGCAGAACACATGTTTTGGGGAAAATTCAGGACTGGGAGTGTGTTGGAGGTCACCCTGCAGGTAGTAACCAAGGTTGGTGAAAGCCAGAGTGTGTCTGGAGTGTTGCTGACAGGCTGCTGGGGTCCGAGTTGCTGTATACAGACCCTCAGGGTGTGAGTATCCCAGATTGGGAGCACCAACAGCAAAGCATTGTCAGGCACCCAAGGTTGCTGGACAGGTGGTCACACAACCCCTCACTGGTCTGGATTGCACCACAGAATATGCTATTTGTGCACATTATAAATGGTGAAAACTAAATTAGATTTTTAAAATCTTTCAGCTTTGATAATGTGAAGTGTTAGTAAAAATACTGTCAAGGAATTTGAATTGAATACGTATGTTTGAATTTTTCTTTATATTTTTGTATGTACCATAAAATCTTCTGGAAAAGATCTATTGGAGATGAATTTAACTGCTTTAAAAAATCTGTACCAATAAAACTCTTTGAGATTCCCAAATCATTAACAAAATATGTGTATATATTAAAATTGCAAATCAGTTTTAAAAGTCAACATTGGAGTGCATGATCAAGTACTGTGAATTCTGTGCTTCTCAGTAGCAGTTAATGTTCCAAATTGGGCTTTTTTAGCTACCTTTGGAAAATGGGGAGAAATCTCCATGTATTTTTGTTATGTTTAGGGAGAGAACAGAAAAATAAGGGTGGTTTTTAAAAAGTTGGTTTGCATCCTGTTTTTGTGTGGAAGCGTTCTGAGCAATGTGATGAGGTAAGTTTGGGACTTTTGATTGATTGTTTGGTCTGGTCTTAATTTAGTAGTCTGAGTTTCTATTAACAGTTTAGTTGTTATCTCAAAGCACTGAAATTGTGATAGGTACAATTTTAAACATGTCTTAAGACAACAGGTAAGAGAGAGATGATGCCTTGATTAGGAATACAATAGTAAAATTATCTTCAATGTTTTGAACTTGGAATCATGTTTCAGCTTGTTGCTGTAAGATGATCCACACAATGAATAGCTATGCTTCATTGAGCAGATGCATGTTGGATGTATGCCATGTGTTCAGAAACCGGATGGTATTCTTATAATGAAGCATGAGCGTTTGGCAAGGGCTGAAATGATCTGACAGTGGGTCATCTTGTGAGAAATTATATAAAAATCACTGCTACCTGACTACTCAAAGTGAACGTACTTTAGCTCCTAAGGTACTGATGTATGTCAAAACTTGATCCAAGTTCTTATTGATAGAGGGGAATGCCCCATCTAGAGCCAATAAGTTTAGAGAGAGCGCAGTCTAGGGCCATCAGTAATGGTTAAGGCTACGATTCTGGCCCGGATATTTTTATTGAAAGTCATGGGCAGATTGCGGGAGATAAACAATGAATCACGGGAATGAACACAAAGCCAGCGTAGGGGATAGCAAGCAGGGCAATTGCCAGGGGCCCTGTGAAGCTAAGTTAGGGGTGGTAGGGTTTTGGCTTCAGCCCCAGGCAGTAGGGCTCGGACTCCTGCTTCAGCTGGGGGTGGCAGGGATCGGGCTGAGAAAGATGGGTCCTTCAACCAAGGGGGGATTGAAGTCTCTGGGAACTGAATATAGGTGAGAAAAAACATCTTCAGCAAAGCCTGTAGCTTGCTAGATTGTTTTAAACTTTTAGATGTCTTTTCACTTTTATTTCCTTGTAACTTTTTCTAACTTTATTCCCTTTACTTGGTTTCACTTAACCTCTGATCTGTTGTTAATACATTTGTTTTATTTTTACTGTAAACCAATTCAATGCGTTGTTTAAATAGAAGGGTGTATTTACCCCGGTGAAGTTAATAAGCTGTGATGTGCTTGTGGGTCTTTAGGGGAATAAACAAACCTTATTATTTCTCTGGACTGTCCAGGAGGGGGCTCGATATTACAGAGCACCTGGTTTGGGGAAAATTCAAGACTGGGAGGGTGTTGGAGTCACCTTGCAAGCAGTAACCAAAGCTGGTAGAGACACAGGAGCATGACTAGTATGTTGCTGGCAAGCTGCTGGGGTTGCAGTTGTTGGTGCAGCACTGTAATTATACACAGACCGTCAGGGTGTGACCTACATGCTTGTTCCTGACTCTGAACATCCCAGGCAGGGAGTTACAGTAGCAAAGCATTTGAGGCACCCAGGGTTACAGGGCAGGCTGTGACTCAACCTCTCACTGGTCTGGGTTGCACTCCAAATCCTGTAATGGCTAACCACCAGTTTTGTCTGTGGTGGGTCTCTTTCTCATTTGTCATGGAAAACATTTGATAGATCTCCATTTTGTCCCAGTGTGGAATAAGACTTTTTAGAATCTTGAAAGATTTCAGGGAATGGGAAATGGGACAGTTTTCTGTCTTGCTCTAGTATTCACATTCCAATGCCTAAGCAATCCATAAGCTAAGGAGAGAAATATAGGATAAAATCATTACAATTAAACTGTTGTGCCAGACTGTGAGTCTGGTGTCATGCACTCTGCAAGGAAAGCTTTGCATCTTGATGACCAATAATATAAAAATGCAGTTCAGTGTCACTGAAGGAAATAGATTCCTGGCATCTTACTGTTAATTGACTCCTTCTGTATATTTTGCAATGAGGACTATATCTGGTGATGTGACTCTGGAGTTATGTTCACATGTGCTGGGAAACACCAAGTGATGACATTGTAGTACAAACCTAGAAACCAGGAATGCATGTTTCAAAGGTATCTTTTACAAACTTGCCTGACAGGACTGAGAATTAGGCCTCCAGTTAAGAAGTCACATTCCAACTTGTGGGCGGGAGGGAGGGGACTTGCCTGACTAAAAATGTCTCTAGGAAAGTGGGTGTGGACTACCATATTGCGCACGCCTTTCTGGGATAGCATTAGAAGAGAAAAAACGTAACCAGCCTCTCTGAGTGGTGGTGGCTGGAGTATCCAGATATACAGTGTAGACTGAGTGGAGGAGGACAGCAGAACTTTAGGATGAAATAAGAGACTATTCATAACACTATCCGTAGCTTAATTTCAAATAAGGACCACAAAACCATTGGAGACACCATTTATCACTTTTACAGGAAGGCTTTTATTCTTTTGTGATAAACCACTCAAAGGGAAAACATAAATGGATATTCTGGGGTGAACTGCTTATGTTTCTGATGCTTTTGAACAGAGAAGAAGGGTATGTGATCCAGAAGCTGAAGATGTGAGCATATGTTGTGCGGGCACCTCACTGCACTTCTTTCTATTCCTTGTTTTTATTTTCTTCTGTGGAATCCTACATCACTTCAATTGTCTCTTTAGAAACCTCCTCCAGAAAGTGCCCCTCCCCATTGCTTATACATCTTAAACTCTCTTCCACCTATTTAACTCTGAAGTTCTACAGGTATGTGCAGGGAATGCCGAGCCAATAGTCAACACAACTCACAGGTTGCACATTGTAAAATACTTCATTAGGGGAAAAGTCAGTTTTAAAGCAGTCTGTCTGGAGGCTTCCATGGAATGGAAACCAAGTCTCAGGCTGATCTGGTGAGTGTAGTGCAGTGGCTACATATTTCAAGTCTCATTTGTCCCTTGTAGGGCGAGAATAGTGGGTCAAACTGTTGACCATTGGAGATTATCCTTAATCCAACCAAAGACACATAAGGGGTGAGAGGAAATCTAGTTTGTTTTCAGTTAGGGATGTGGTAATACTTAAAACCCAACATAATTTTGGTTGATTTTATTCAGTAGAGCTGACTGGGAATTTTCAATCAGTGATTTTTGATGGAAAATGTAGCTTCCACAAAATAACACATTGCATGGGAAATTTGATTTTTTCCCCACAATTTTTTTGATTTTCTGTCACGGACAGCTAAACAAAATATTGACAAAGTATTTATTTTCAAGTCATTAACATTAAACTACATTTGCCTGACACGCCTTTGTGACTCCTGGGAGTTGTAGTGTGTCATCCCCCTGCCCCCATTCTCTCCTATGAGCCAAACTCCTTTGCTGGACTACATCTCCCATAAGGCACTGCAGTCTCATCTCTGAACTCTGATATTTCTGAATTGAAACTCCCTGAACTTCTCATTCTGATGGTTGAACATGGCTGACTCTGAAGCATACTCAGTATTGGAAGATGCATCAAAGGAGATGGTCCTTAGCTCTGAATAATTTAACCACTTAGAGGATATTTTTGAGGCAGCAAAATCCTTACTTATTTCACCCTCAATTGAAAAGACACACCAAATTACAAGAAGACAATGGCTGGTGTGTTGTGATAAAAGTCACCACAAGTGTAGTACTTCACTGAAGCTTCTGAGGATATAATCCTTATAAAAGACAAGACAGGAAATAGAACGGTATTGTCCGCCTTAATATTTGTATTGCCTTCTTTCCACTGAAGGGAAACTATGATGGAATTAAAAATTTTAGCATCATATTATTAAACTAATCATTTTGATAACTAGTCATTACCCCAATGCTAAGTTTAGTCTATAAAATATGATGATTCTGATTACTATAGGCTGCAAAATCCAAACTTGTTTTCCTATGGAAACATTCCACAATCTACTAGTTCTGACACTTAAGATGATACAAGCCCTAAATGTTCCATTTGCCCCCCCCGAACCCCCCCCACAAGTGAATTCTAACTCTGAAAAGCTATTTCTTTTTCTCAGTTTAGGAATTTGCCCTAAATAAAAGTTGGTGAGTTTATTTTTAGTTCTGGAAATGCGTTCCTAACACAGAATTTCAGCTGGGGAGATGGGAAGGAATATATTTACACTTTATTATTCTAGTCACTTAGCACAAGACAATTACTTTTCATTTATGTCCCTTTTAAAGTAACGCTATTTAAAACCACAGGTCGAGGAGACACATATTTGAAATAGAGGCAGATCCACCCTTAATTTGGTTCAACAACCAGTCAAAGTTAATAACATTTATTTATTAAACAGTAGTTTTTCCAGTATCTAACCCACCCAGGGAATCTCTTAGAGACAGCTGACGCAATTGCTGTTCCAGTACCTCTGATTTCATTGCCACTAGCCTTGTATTGCTGTTGTCAAGCACAAATAAATAAGAGAATGATTTGGATACTGAACCCCTTGGAGAATAACAAAAGAGGGATCTTTCTGTTTGGAGTGTGACAGTGTCCAAGGAATTGTGAGGTTGGAGGCCAAAAGTGAAAAGCAGGCCAAAAGCAACTGCCCTAGCACTTGAACACAATAAAGCCTAAAATAAATCTGTCAGTCTGCCACTTAAAACTGGACTTTTAACTGCAGTTTCTAATCTTCAGTGCTTTAAACAAAAATGTACAAAATAATTTGCCTTTGTGATCAGTGTCAAAACTTGACCAGCATGTGGTAAAGGAAAAACTTGCCAACTCTTGATGGAAATAAATTCCATTGCAATGGAGGCAACAAGAATTTATCTGAAACTTAAGTGTCCCCTCCCACCTCCGCCAATCCTTTTCATAAAGATTTATCTGTTGCACATGCAAAACCATCTGGGAGGAGAACCCTCCAGAGACTGACCAGTAGACTTTTCACAGACTCCAGAGACTGAATCCCACTTAAAATGAATCAATCTTAATTGACTTAAGTAGAAAGTGCTTTCTTATCTTGTTAATAACTGTAATACACCCACTCTTACAAGAAGTTCTTTCCAAGGACTCCAAGTGAGCTAGTCCCAACTAGCCTGCACACCTCACATTAAGGAAATGATGTCTCTCTTTACTGGCAATAGTCCTTGTATTATAAGTGAATAGCTGGATCTGCTATATACCATCATGTGTTTCTTATAATTTTTTCACTTCTAGCTGAAGGTGGGCTTTTTATTGTGGTGCAAACAGGCCTGATTCATCCCTATTACTTCAGTGTTATGCGAGGTTACATCGGTGTAATACTGCAGTAATAGTGCTGAATCAGGCTCAGTAAATTAAACTTTGACAGGTATGTAAGCATATGGGGGGTTTTGTGTATACTTGGTTTTGTTTTTGGTTTTTTGTATTTACAAATTATCTAAATTATTAGGTATAAATCCCTTGGCAGACACGCTACACCACCAAGAGCACAAAAAGTTTTTCTATACCAATCAGTTCAAGAAAATGTGTTCGGGAGTGAAGTTGTCACCACCAGCACTTTCTCCTTGGCTCTGAGGAGGAAGAACACTCCATTTAGCTTCTAAGAAACATACTCATTCTTAAGGAAGATCACTTTCTTGTCAGCATTCAACAAACTACTGTATTAAAAATACCTGCACAATTACATCTCCTATAATCCAGTACCTTGCATTTATCTATTAAAACCTGGATTGTTTGACAACGTGTTTTTTATCACTGCATGCTGATTTTTGCTCATGATTCCACTATCTACCTTCTTACGCCAACGTTTTCCAACTTGGGTGCATGCAATTAGACACCTCAATCCCTGTATAGGCACTTAAATAAAGGTAGCCTGACTTCCAAAGATGCTGCATGGCCACAAATAATTTAGCTAAAATTTGTCCGCTTAAGGTGCTCAAAAGGGCACACACTGGAAAATAGACTTTAGACTTTTTCCTCTTAATGTTTTTCCTATCTTACTAGTAGTCTAGTAAGGGAGTGTGTGTGGAAGTGTGAACAAATGGCAGAGTTAAGATGACAGGGTATGGGGCTGTAGTGTACAGTAGCTGTAGCAATGGTAATACATGTGCTTGTGGATGGAGGAGTAAAGGATATCTACTAAATGGCTTAACTTTTCATTTCCTTATTATTGTGGGTTTCAGGTATGTGGCAAATATAACTATTTCACGGTGCAGTTTTTTGGATGTAAATATATAGGAGTGGCTTTCAGCACCATTATAATGCAACCACATTCCCAGTGCAACTTAGGAGCTATTTAAAAGCACAAAGCACCATGATCGTGATTTAGGATAGGGAAGTGAAGAATATCCTATCAAGCTGAAACTACAGAGGATATTGATAAGCAGAATATTGCCCCTAATCTTGAGTTTGATCATGGTGCTGCCATAAACTCTCAGGCACTTTATGAAAACATAATATATTAAATAATGTCCTATTAGACTGTCCACTGGTAACCTTGTACATTTGGGAACCTTTGGATAAGGTATTATGTAAATAAAGGTGCAGATCATGTAGTATGTATATTGCTATGTACATAATGTTTCTATAAGTATCTATTCAGTTGAAATAAAACATGAACATATAGGAGACTGCATTCTGTTGCGTATTAGTGATGCTTCAGGACAAGGTAAAGCATAGAAACAGCCTGGGAGGCAAAGGGGGAAATTGAAAACTATGAAAAATAAATTGAACATGCTTTTTCTTCTAGTTCAGTCCAGTGTTAGTCACCCTTGTAACCAAGCTGTTTGGTATGTCTAGTGGATAAAATCTCTGGTGTGGGAAATAAACAATATGCTTACTGTGCACTGCCCACAATCATGCACTGAACAATGCTTTTCATATCTATCTAGGTACACAATTTTGTCTCCCCTTATTCAAGTGCACAGTGCCTAAACAACTATTTGCGGACAGTCTGCTGGAATGAAAATCTTCACTATGTGTTGTGATGGTGGGTTTGATGTATCTCTGTGATGAAAACCAGTGTAGACATGATGCAACCTGGCAGCTTTTTAAAAGTACAAAGCACCATGATGTGATTTAGGACAGGGAAGTGCAGTAGGTTTTGAGGACAAATGGGAAAAACATGAGAGTTTGAGTTGCAGCTAGACACTATGAAGATTGATCATGGCTTTTTTTTCCCTTGAGGTCCAGGTTAACCTAAGGGGAGTTGGGTGGGAGGAGGGGAACTTATTTGTAAATCTAGGAGCACTTTTCTAAATATCTGGATAAGAAATAATTACTGCTCGGTAGAAAGCAGTTTGACTTTTAAACTATACAAAGGTTCTCAATGTATAGTGAAACAAATTACTCACATACAGAAATTCTTAAACAAAAGCCTTCAAATATCAATTGAAAAATATCATTTTAATCTATTTCCCCTGTATTACATTTATATAGAGCTTAGCTCAGCACAAATCCGGAAATGGCCCAACTTGATGATCACTTTAGATAAGCTATTACCAGCAGGACAGTGGGGTGGGAGGAGGTATTGTTTCATGGTCTCTGTGTGTATATAATGTCTTCTGCAGTTTCCACTGAATGCATCCAATGAAGTGAGCTGTAGCTCACGAAAGCTCATGCTCAAATAAATTGGTTAGTCTCTAAGGTGCCACAAGTACTCCTTTTCTTTAATCTTAACTGTGGTATTTTGGATTTACTGTAGAGATTACTCTACTATATATATTGTTGCTGTAGCTTTTTTTAAGGGATTTTAACGTTTTAAACATTATATCTAAAGTGTGAATTTATACTTAACTCTGAGAATATTTTTTACAATCATTCACTATAGATGGACTTGATTTGTACATGTTCTATTTCCCATTAGATACCAGTGTCAGTTTCTGTAGTATTGTATTTTCAGCCTAAGTAGAACTAACAATAACCCACATTACTCCTGCAACTACCAGTATTTCTCTCAACATCTCAGCCTGAGCCCTGTAACCTAACTGTTATTTCCAGCCAATTGCATAGCTATCATAATGACTGATGATAGTAGTTCTGCTGTTTGAAGCATGAATTCACTGAGCTCTTCCGGCAGCTGGTCTTGCCCCTACCCTTAGTCATTTCATCTTTTTCAAGGTAATAAAGAGCTCTCCACTACAATACTGTATAGTGAAGAGCTAAACCCACAGATCCAAACACTTCCATACTTCAAGGTATTTGAAATCTGAACTTGGGTTCAAACCCAAATTTTGCAGTTGCCCAAAAGCCTCGGATCCAAAAACTTCCACACTAGATAGCTCATCCCTCTATTTCAAAGTTGTTGTCTGAGACTGTCTCTTATTTGACAGGTTTCAGAGTAGCAGCTGTGTTAGTCTGTATTCGCAAAAAGAAAAGGTGTACTTGTGGCACCTTAGAGACTAACAAATTTATCTGAGCATAAGCTTTCGTGAGCTACAGCTCACTTCATCGGATGCATTCCTTATCTGAATAATTCTTGTCAGGCGAGGGCTGCGTACTCATGAGATCCAGTGCACCTACACTCCAGTCACATTATTCCAAGCTTTAAAGATATATCTCCTAAAATCTCCTCTATGTATTTGTTGTTTCATATCTAAGTAGGTTTCACTTCTAATAATACTGGGGTTCCTTAAGTCATGAACCTGGCAGGGGGGTTCTTGTGTAGGATCCTTAACTTGTCTTTTTCCCCCTTGGTTTGTCAGAGCCCAAGTTGCTTCGTGGCATGCTGCAAAGATGATACTTTCTTGAGGGAAGTTTGGGTGAGGAGAGGAGAGGGGTCATGTGACTGGGGAGATGAGCTAAGTGTATGGGATGGATTTGGCTTTTCAGTTAATGTCTGGTGAGAATTTACACTGGGTATTGTGACCTTCAATTCAGTTAAATGCCAATGGTGCGCTGATGCTGTAAAATCAAGAGAAATATAAATTAAATACTACTGTTTTTGTCACCATATACTGCAAGTAACATGTCCACAGGCCAGTTTTTAATTTCTCCTCTCCGTCTTGAGTTAGCACTCAGTGTTAAGTGCGCTTGCCTTGTGTGGGTAGAATTTGCTTATGAGTTCAAAGATATAGTAGGCAGCTTGGAATCAGACCTCATACTTTAATAAAGCTGCTGCTTGGTCCCCTACTGATGTGTACAGAGATCCTGATTAAATTCACACGTCTATTTGTTTTTGTTAGAAATAGTTATTCAGTCTGCTTACTGTGCCAACTGCAAAAGTCCTTACATACAGAAATTGGCAACCACCTGTCTGGTGATTCCAAAGAGGGACGTTAATATCGCTGCAGACCTAGCATGGAGTACTATTGAATGGATGGGGAGCACTCGAAATAAAGAGGAGAGAGATGCCAACATCTTCATGACGAGTTCCTGTAAAGGAAAGGCACTAATTAAGTTAGCTGTTACTTTAAAAACACACACAAACACACACACTCTCTCTCTCTCTCTCTCTGCCTTGGAAGTCTACAGTGCAGTCAGAGAAATCTTAACTGAGGTACTTCCAGGGGGAAACAGAATTCTTGTTTCTCATTTGTCATTTAACCATAACAAAAGCGGCTACTTTTACAGTTTGCACATGGGCTCTGTGACAGTTTCAGGGCTGTATTTCCCTCTCCAGTTCTCAGTCTTCAGCTGTCACCAGTCTCAGGGCAGGGACTCTTGTCCCACTGTCTTCTGACCAGGAGGTGTTAAGGTCACACAACTCCCTGCCATATACTGTGATAAGCCCAGCAAGCCAGTCTGCTTAATGACCCGCGCCTCTACATTGCTCTCTCCCCGAGGGCTATGAATAGTGTATTGCCAGCAAGTTACCATATGGCTCTCTCTAAGCATGCTTATATCCTTAAGGTAAAAATATCTGAGAGTAAACATAATAAAAACAATAAATAAGTTTAGCGTGTGTTTAAATCTACCAGGGGTCACTCATCAGTCTTATGGGGCCCTAACAAGCTAAAATCCTTCCAACCCTTCAGCAGGATTGAGGCCTGTCAGACAAAAGTCCATGGCTGATCAGAACGAAGGCCCTGAAGCTACATCAGAGAGGGCTCCCTTGGGCTCTGACTGGATGAACACCAAGACCTCTGGTTGGGCAGGGTTTCCTATTTAAATACAAAGAGAGGCACAGGAAGTTGTCTGCACAACTGGGCTCTACCTGGCTGCTGCTCAGACCCCCTTCATCATACACTAGAGACTCTTGCCTACCTAACTCCCAGGCTCCTGATCTTAGTCTGACTCCTGGTGACCCAAATAGTGCCTGATCCTGCCTGGATTAGTTTGACTAGCTCCTCCCTGATAACCTGAACACGGCTTCTCTGACCCAGGTCGCTAACCACTAAACTGGACTGCCTACGTCCTGGCCATGAGAGATACCTTGAGGCTGCAATATCTCTCAGTCTCCATACAGAAATGTTAGTATACTGGTGGAGGAAGAGATTCCACTGGCTGAAAGCCCCCCATCATTGTCGTCTGATCAACCTCCTCTCCCTACTGTCAGAATCACCACAAGATCCCTGTACAGACACTTTCTATGTCACCTGCCTAATTGCTGTTTCCACACTTCCTGTCAGATGGGGGTCAGCTTGAGAGTACATTTCTATATGGGTCAAAAGCAGAAGGTAGCCGAGGGTGTGATGGGCAAGCAGCAGGTATAAGATGGATGAAGGAGTACTTGAGGAAAGGTTCATTTCAGGCACTATAGAGGGTGGGGGAGTTACAAAAAGATTTGAGAGACAGACTGGGATGTGTATTTTATGAGGGAATAAGTGGGTCAGATTAGCAACTGTGGTGGAGGAATGGGGAGCTGAGAATAATATTAATTGTATGTCATTCCTCAGCACTGTTTAGAACCTATTTATAGTGTAGTTTATAACTGTTGTGGCAGTGATGCTGTTAGTCTTCCAAGTTCTTGTTCTTAGTGTGCGAACAAATGTTCCGTCTTGGGAAGACATACAGTGATCTCTTTGTTATGCAAGGCTATAAGTAGATGGAGCTGACTTAGCAGCAGGAGACCTTACAAAGTGGGAGACAGCAGCAGGAAACAGGAGGGGAAGCTATGTCAGAGTGAAGCTGCAGAAACTTAGAAGACTCCTGCAGGCTGAAGAGAGCAGAAGACGCAGGACAGAGTCTCAACCCAGAGAGGGAAGGAGAGAAGACTTGGGAAGCTGTGGGAGTGCCAGACCTGAAGCAGAGAAGAGACTAAGGGAGAGGACCATTCTAGCCAAGTAGGGCTGGGAAGGATGAAATTTGGTCGCAGAGGAGTTTACCAATTTGTGATGAGTTGTACCAGTTTGATTGGTATGTCAATCTCATGCAAAAGATCGGTCTAAAGAGAGTTAAAGAAGCAATTGCCACCAGTTTCTTTCCTTCTCTCAAGTTCTCTTGCGCTAATTTTTATCATATATTTCCCCTTCTCCTTCTCATTTCTTCCTCATATCATAGATTATTTCATTATAATAGCTGATAATTAGCATATTATATTTTCAGTAGGCAACTTGATCACAGATAAAAAGAACGAAAGAGTCTTTTGTATGGTAGGTAAATCTCTTTAAGTTCCCATGATTTACTGGTACATTTTGTCTGGTCCAGTATAGCAAAGGGTATAAGAATAGAGGCAATACTTCATTTGAACATTTTAGTGATTATATTATGCTGTATCACAAGACTTTTTATCAGCTTGAAGTTATTTCCTTAGCTATTTCATAGGGATTCATGTTTGATAAAAAACAGATACTGTACACAGTGCACAAGCTATAAATTTGAGTTTGAGTTGAAGATTCCACTTTAATAATAAAGGTCAAAATATATGTGAATGCTGCATGATTTTGCTGCCTTTAATATTTGAGGTCTGTATATTAAGATGAATGGAAGAAAAATGTTAAGGACCTGGAAAGTCATTGAGCATATGGGATAAATGATCTCTGGCTTTGGAGTGTGTAAACCAGATGCAGAGGAGAAGAGCCGCAAATTGCTTTTGAAACTCTGAATTGTATTAATAGCTGCAGTTTACAGGATTGCCTATTAATTTATATGCTAGTAATCCAAATTAATATTACTTTTAGTCACCTTTCTATTCAACTCCCACAGAGACCACACAAAAATGGCAAATCAAATCGAAATGGATTTTACTCTTTTTCTTTTTTACTTAAGATGTGTAAAAATATTTTTTAAAAACACCTTTAACTATTTTAAACATTACAGATGAGGCATTAATTTTCCTCTTTGCTGGAATCCCTTAGCAAGATATGTGTAGGACCTGAATAGTAGTTTTTCATGAAGCTGTAATCTAACCTTCTGTTTTTAATCTTGCTTCTATTTTTTATATCTTATTATATATTTGTTATATTTTAAGATATGTTATTTTATATATTATATTTTATACTGTGTAGAATCTTTCTGCCCAAAGATGCTAAACCATTTTACAAATTATATATCATTGAAACGCAGCCATTTCTGGGGTGGGTAAAGGAGATCAAAGGTGCACAGTGTGCTGCATAAATATATGCATGGAAGTGTACATTGTAAATTGACTTTGCTGAGATTTGAACCTGTTGTTCTAGGGAGTTTGGTATCTTAAAAACAGAGGCTTACACAACTAAGACATCCATTCTTTTATATTGAAAACAATGAAGTAAATAGTTGCTTGAAAATTAGTAATCAGCAGAACTGGGGACTACAAATCACTTTTATGGTCATGCTTTTTACCTATTGAGAACATACCTGTTCATATTCCACTGGACTTCACATCTCTATGTATGATGCAACTTTAACTATGGTCTTGCTGCTGCTCCCCACCATAATGCTAAGGCTCTGATCCAGCAAATCACATAAACATCTGTTTAACTCACAAGCTCATAAGTAATCACCTTCACTTCCAACCCCATGAACTTCCTAGTGGGATTTTTCATACTTAAAGTTAAGCACATATGTATTCTTTTGTTTACCTTATGTGCCTTGACTACAACATAAGTGTTCTTGAGTTGAGGAAGGAAAGTCAGACTATTCTAGGGTCTCACAGATATTTACTGTACATATGTATTTGATGTGAGAGAAGTGTATTTTTGAATTTTCTTTCAAAGTTAAGTTTGTAAGAATTGGATGAAAATGAGTTTCTAAATTTGGGTCAGTCTTGCAGTTCATAATTTAAAAGCTTATGAAAACAGACTAGCCAGTAAATGAGATGACATTGTTTTACTGGAAGATAGAATAGGGCTCCCTCAATCTGTGACTATTTAAATGAGAGCAATCCAAAAATATGGAGTAAGATTTTAAGCTTCTCATTGTAAAATCCTTCATCAGAAGAGTGAGATACTTTAAAATTCTCTCCAAATTAATTCACAATGAATGAGATGTGGCAGATCTGATATAATCTGTGATACATGTTATCTTAATGTAAATCTGTAGAATTTTATTTTTACTGGAGTAAAAGGAAAAGAAGAAAGGCTTTTCTATAGTTAGTTTTTGTGTCTCACTCTCTGTAGCCAACAGAATATAACCAATGTTTGGGACTTTGTCTAGACTGTGCTATAAACTTTTCTACCAAACCAGTGCCTTGTCTGGTTAAATTAATTGGAACAGAGGGCTGATTACACTCTTCTGGATGTAATATAGTAACATGGCTGTTGCCCATTTGAAGTCCCTTAGAACTTGGTATTAATAATCAGACACAAAAGACAGAAGGAATAAAAAGGTGTGGGTAAAAGGAATTTCTGCAAAGAAGACTTTATTAACAAGGCAGAGAATCTGTTACAAATTGGTTACACCTTTGCGTTTAATGGCAAACACATTCCGTGCAACAGGTATATTCCCTTCCCTATAATCTTCTTAATCGGTGTCAACCAATTGAAAAATTCAGTACATGATAGTGAACTATTTGTGAGGATAGAAAAGCAAACCAGGTCAATCTTCAATAAAAGCTACCTCTAGGAAAAATAAGGATGAATAGGAGATGCAAGGTGAAAACTTGGTGTGAACTGCTATTAAAATATTTTTTTTAAACTGACAGTCATGTATAAGGAGAGAGATTTAATGGCTAAAATGGAATTTCTGTTGGCAAGAGTATGTGGAAGGATAGTCAGAACTGCCAAACCCCATGTAGTATCATTAATGGACAACTGCCACAAACTATTGTGTGGCTCAGTTCTGGTAAATCTCACATTGACTTTAGTGGGACCAGACTGGACCTTTATAAAGCAAAATGTCCTTTTTATGAGTCAAAAGTAAAAATCTGGGGAAGATTTACTTTTGCATCCCAGCTGACAGTATCTTTATTGGGAGCTTTCTGGTTTCTACACTTAAGCTGATCACCAGTTGGGAGAGTTCTTAATGCTTTTTCCTTACACGGCACTCCTTGGATTTTGGTGATGAATATCATATAGGCTATCTACTGGCTGAGCCATACAGAAGGTCCTCAGGGGACATGCATGAACGCACAGACAGAGTAGTGGCCCTCAAGCTTCACCTATGAAACACGTACAGCCACCTGCAAGTAATACTGGCTGATTTTTTGTGCCAGTTATGAATCATAAGATAGCCAAGAAAACATTCCAAAAACCTCTCCTCAATGTCTGACTCACTCACAACACTGTCTTAACTTCTATAACGCATTTAAACTAACTCTCAAGATGAGTTATCTGCCAAAGAATATTTCAATTATTTGCTTTCATTTAAAGCAGAAACAGTTTTCCAATCAATCTGTTTTTGTAACTTGCACACAGATCCTACACATCTGGGGTGAAGAAGGAGGAGGGGGAAGATTTACTATGGTTGTATTATATGGGAAATGTCATTTGGGGTAATGACATTGTCCTTGCAACAAAGCAGATCTATGCCAATTGCTGAAGCCAAATATTCAGAGAACTAAATTTGGGTGGGTGTTTTGTTATGCACAGAGTGGTAATTAAGCATTTCAGCCAGGGTAGCACAATCACTTTTACAATGAAAGGGGTTCTCAAAAGAGCCTAAGGGAGTTAGGTGCTGATATCCTATTTAATTTCAAGTTTCCAAATAAATTATAGTTATTTTTCCTGCAATGTTTAACTCGTGTTAATGGGAAATTTGTACAAAATGTCAATATTCAGATATCTTGTAGGTGTGACATAGAGAAATACTGCTGAAACTAGGATATAAGAAAATCGCTTAATATCCTTTTCCTAGTTGAGCAACATCTTGGAGGTTTAAAAATGGACAAGCTTTGAGCATTGTAAATATTTTCATTTCTTTCCAATTTAACCTTCTCTTGAATAACCTTGTTCAATTTGTACTGAGGTTATTTATTTATTTTTATTTTTTTGGTAATCTAATCTTGAAGTCAACATAAATGTACATGAGAGATAACACAGCTCATAATTTCCTCCTTGTCAGCCTGTCTTCAGTGAGCTTTAAATTCATGCTCAGAGAGATAAATTTGTACTTTGTTGTTCTTCCAGTGGCAGAGGGAGAACTGCCAGGCTCATCGGACTCATGACGTTAAAATCCTGCTATTTCTTTGGAGGCTGTCGCCAGGACTCTTTCTGGCTGCCTATACTCAGGTTATTCTCAGTTAACCAGGACATGAGCTACAATATCTGGATGCAGCTACAGATTCAGCTTTGAGACTGTCCAGATCTGCTGTTTGTTGTTGCCAATCTTGAACTGTAACCTGATCAGGAAAGTTGGAAGGTTGCCAAAACTCTTGTTTTGTGACTTAATCCCACTTTAAATATATTTTACAGTAAATTGAGGGGGAAGGAGAGGAAGGACACAATCTTGAGACTAGTTGGGTGAGGTTATGTCAGGAGAAAACTGTATGTCCTGGAATTATTACTAAGATTGAGTTCTACAGGATGGGGGAAATGTATATTATTGATAGCAATATTTAATTAAATGGAATTATATCCTTAGGATAAATTGGCTGAAACATGTATGAAAGTTACAAGTATCCGGACTGGGACTTCGCATATGCTCAAAGTTCATTAAGTTGAATTAAATTTACTTTGTGATATTAACTGTATCCATGATCTATTAATGGCAGGGATGGGCCCAACTTAAACCTCTGATTTTAGCAATCCAAACTTTGGGTAGGTTTTGGATCTAGATCTGAATTTAAAGCTTGGGCTATCCTCTCATTGGCAGCAACAAGAGAAAACCCATCTTTGGACAGGAACTGTCTTATGTGTTTGTACAGTGGCAGAATAGGGCCCTGGTCCATGACTGAGACTCCGAGATGCTCCTACAATATAGAGTTGTTCTAACAATGTAAACTGCTAATGGATTATGGTCGGAGAAGGGGACAAGCAAGGGCTAGCCAAGAATCTTGGGCAGGGTGAGTGGGTCCTAGCAGAAATTCTTTGTACTGAAGAAAACATACAGAACAGCTACCTCTAAAAATAGCGCTGCATAGTCTGGGAGAATAGTAAGTCTTTGTCTTTCTGTAGCACCTTTCATCCAAGAATCTCAAACAATTTTACAAATGTTAATTTCTAGCTTCTCAGTTATTTTTGGTCATAGGAAATATCACAACTGAGCACTGAACTAGTTAAACTGAATCAGAAATTAAAGGTGACCCTCGTGGAAAAAGAGGGATGAATCTGTTCCTTTTTAGGTTGACTTGTGAGGCATGCTAGACTTATGAATGAAGCTAGAAAATGTGTAGTGGGTTGGTTTAGGGAGGGGGGAGGTGTTGGTTTTCTCTGCATGTTCTTTTACTCAAGAAATTCAGATATTGTTTGTCCTTTCTGTTTCTGGGAGACTGTGGACAAATGAAAAATTAGTATATACCTCTTACTGAACTTGCCTCCGCTTCTGGTAGTTCAGGAAGAGAATGAAGGAAAACTACAGAGGAGAGGACTTGTATGGGGAACTGTCTGACTGGTGTTAGAGTAAGCAGTCCACAAATCTGCAGAGCTACAATATTTGTGTAACCAGGGTCTGCCTGCCAACTTTTGTCTAAACAACAATCACAATCCCAAACTTTTTCCATTTATCATTTTGTACCACAGCTACAAAAGGATCTTCACTAGACACAGCATAAAGCCCAGCTTCACACTTGGATCCAGCCATATTTGCAGTTGACCTGCTCATATCAGATCAAAAACCTGCAAAGTGTGCAAATGCAGGACAGAGTAAATCTCCTTTCTCCCATCCCTCACCCCACAAAGCAAAAACTTCAACATTACCAGGCATGTCCTTTTCTACAGACAAAGTATAAGGGTTGTTGGGGGTGGGGATGAGGTTGGTTTTTGGTGGGGTTTTTTTTTGTTGTTTTTAAAGAAACCAACAATAATGAATATTAATCTTATGGGCTCATTGTACATAGTAAATACTTTCCTTAAGTCAAAAGGGTAGATTAAAAGGTTTTTAAAATTATCAATAGATGTGTCTACCAGATGCTTTCCAGATAGTACAGTGAGGGTAGAGAAACCAGGACCTTTGGCTCAGCACAATCTCTTTAATTTTTTCATATTTCTTTCAAAACATGTTTTTATTTTTAGGAATAGAAAAAAAGAACTTGGCAAGTAAGAGGCAAATATACAAACTAAATATAAATTATGCAATGAGTAGACGTGACTTTACAAGTGAAATAAGATTTAATTTCAGTAGTATTGTATAGAAACACAAGGCAGTTGAGCATAGGAAAGCCAGAAACGCCTTAAAGCTTGTTCAAAACCTCAGATGGATTTTTGTAAAACAGATGGGTGTTTGCTTTGCGAATGTTAAAGAATGTTCAGTATGTGAGAGATCTGAAAATAGTAAAATTGGCATTTTAATTACTTGATTTGCGTCTTTTTTTCCCCCATGTCCAGTTTGTAAAAGGCTCCTTGTTCAGTGAACTCTGGAAATTGAGAGGGGAACAAGCTACTACTTTGTTTTCTGTTTACACCCTGACATTTCTAAACAAGAGAAAAATGCAGCCCACTTGTGGAATAGACAATATTCTCCTACTTGGCAAGAAATAACTCAGGTAAGTTTGAGTATGACCCAGCTTTGCTTTGGTAATTATGTAGTTCACATAAATCATTTGGAACAATTAAGAGTGCTCTGAGAGTTAGACATTTTAAACCTCTCTACCAGGAACAAATAAATCCCAGATCTGTTTTTCCCAGGTCATGAATATCATTAAGGAGGTTCTTTTTAATGTGCTGGACAAACAGTTGCATCAGCACATGGACTAATAGTGAATCATGATGTCACATAAATCATAAGCATTAAACTGATTTAAAAGAGGATCAAAGCATAGGAGGGCAACCAGAGAGACAATTCACTGACACTTTACTCCCCTAGAAGGGCATTATTGCATTCATAGTTTGTAAAGCTTGTTTCCATTCAGCAGTGTTCACAGGAATGGTCTCTGCAACCTTCACAAATGATATAATATGACAAGAGCCTATCCTCCCAGAATGATTGTATCATATCTCATTTCCAAAGTCAAAATTAAGTCTAAACACTCGGTTTCTCACAGCATTATTTCCCCATCCTCCCAGTATGGGAGAGAGAGCACCACTGTCAAGTCAACTAGCTGTGATTATTTATCTGGCCTTGATACTGTAGGTATGCAGGAAGGCTGACTTCTATAAATACAGGCTGAAGTTTGATACAAAGCCTTATCAAAACCTGCTTGTGAGTGAGTCTCTCCTTGTACAATTACTCATCAAGGTCATGCCTGTCAATTTCTGTCCACAAGAGAAAAGGGGTGTGTTTCTTCTTTTGCAGACTGAACTACAGGCCTTCCGTATCTCCCTGGGATACGTGATAGGGAATATCTGTATATGTTTGTTCAGTACCTCTGACATCCATTGCAATTCTTGCAGTTCATCATGAAGACATGGTAAGAACATGAGTCAAATTTCACTCAGAGTGCCCTGAATGTTATACACCTGCAGCAGGATCTACCCTATAGACTTCAATAGGATCCACATGTCAGCAGAAGTGGCTGCAAAGGGATGGGATTTTGATGGTATCCATAATTCAAACTATTGAATTTCCCAATTTATCCTGATCTATAGTGTTAAAATCATTCTCCTGCCTCTCCAATTACTCTCTCCAAGCTCTCCGATTTGCCTCTCTTATGCAGACCCTGAGCCTATGCCTCATTCCCCAGTCTTCTGTTTCAGACCCTGAGCTTCTCCTCAACCTTCTGCTGCAACCCTGTGTGCCTCTGTCTCTTGGTACACTGATAGCACTGAGTCTTCTCTACACTTCCTTCCCAGCGTCCAGGTTGCAGCCACTGCTAGCTAGCTGATCATATATTCTGTTTTTAATCCATGTGAGAGGCTAACTAACATGAGGCTCTTTTTTCATCATCATCTCTAGAAAGTAAGGCCAGGAGAGTTTGAAACAGGGAAATGGTCACTTTCTCTGGAAAGCGAGAACTTTTTTTTTAATGGCTAGATTTGTGATTTTTGACTCGTAACTCCAGCTCTGCTTTTAAATATCTCATATATATAGGTAGCTGTGTGGATACTGAAATGAAAGGCCTTTCCCTGTTCCTTGTGAATTTTTTCCTGTTCCGTAGAAGTAAATTTGTTGTTGGTTGTAGATAATGTAGCCAGCTCAGGCTATTTTTTCCACCAAGTACAGAGACGTGTTGATGTCAGTGGCACGTATGATGAAGCAGGAAAGTTGTGCAATAAAACCAGGAACTGTCTAAGGTTAAAACTCAGTTTGTATTCTAATATGTAACATGCCTGTGTTGCTATTTTAAGATTGGTACTCAGATGCTCCTAGTGAAACTGCAGCAGGAAAAAAAACCTTCTAGGCTTCAGGCAAGGGCTAAGGCACCAAAGCTTACTCAGCAAATAAAGAAGCCTTAAAAATATTTTAATCAACCTCTGGTGATGTTGCCTTGCCCCATGGGTTCTAAGCTATTTCAGGAAATCTCAGTTTCACCTATTTTTGGACTGTTTTGAAATCCAGCTGTGGTTTGTCTCTCCTCTCTGCTGGTACTAGAAGCTGGTCCGAAAGTCAGACCTGTCAGTCACAACGTGTACCAGAGCTCCTCCTCTCTTTACTATTTGCCAGAGGTTTTTTCTGCTTCCCCCAAGAAAATAAAACGTCGCTCCTGACCTCCTATTTCCAGAAATTGAGAGAACTAGAATTGTGCGTATTTGTGTCCAGCTAATACGGAGAATTTTACTAATGTGTAGTAATATAAAAATCAATTGTGCTGGTGAATGTGCTGAATGGTGGGGTTTCTAAACAAGAGCGTTTCCCCTCAGAGGTATTTCAGATTCCACTTCTGCTCTCTCACTCAGCCTGTATCTTAAAATTCTCTCAAGGGCAGTTATACAGAACAGGAAGCGTACTGCCTGCAGTATCCCCTCATCCAGGCACGTCATGAGGGGGTTGCTCTGTTCTTTGTCTGCCTCCAACACACTATAGTCTCATGTTTGCCCAGATGTGTTTTGACAGAAGCAGGAGAGGAGAGAAAAGGTCCCCAATGCAGTGAGGCAGACAAAGCCATCGCTTACCTCAGCTAGGAAGATGGTCAGGTCCCGGCTTGGCAGCCTGGAAAGCAACACTGGCTGCTGTAAGGGCCCCAGAGACTCAGCTCAGCTGCTGTTTGGGATGCACTTAATCGGCTTCAGGAGCTTTGTGTCAGGGTCCTGACAAGAGCAGTCAGGACCAAGGACCAGAGCAGGGTGAAACCTGAGGCTGAGAATAGCAGAGGAGTTTGCAGTTAAGTTCTAGGCCAGGGTCAATACCAAGGATTTGAGTCCCAGTCAGGTTTCAGGGTCTGGGTGAGTGGCCAAGGTCCAAATCAAGCCAAGGTCAAAGCCAGGAGTTTAAGAGCAGGAATGGTCATGGCACAGGGCCAGCCCACAACATTCTGGCACCTGAGGCGGGGAGCTCAAAAGATGCCCCCATACCCCCTCGCTTGGGCCAAAACTTTGAAACTCTGGGTCCTAGTGGCACCCCCCCACACACAGTCTGGCACCTGAGGCAACCGCCTCAGTTCGCCTCATGGTAAGGCCACCCCTGTCATGGCAGCTACAGAAGATCCACACCGTTGCCTGGACACTTCCTGGAATGCCCATTGGGTTTGTATAGGGTAGGGCGCCAATCAGGAGCCATGAGGTTGCATCCTGTTAGATTTCCTGTGGTCTGTATACGCAGCGGGTCATGGTTACAGTATCCAGTATCCTCTTTGACAATGGCCAACAATAAATGTTTCAGAGGAAAGGGCAAGAAATCTTGCAGATGTGGGATAATCACATTGTCTCCTCCTAATCTCTAATAAAGGCTGGTTTAAGCACTGAAGCATGAGGTTAATCTCTTCCAAAATCTGTTAGCAAGATTTGAAAACAGATTGGACATTTATGTGGATAACAAGAATATACAGCAATATGTTAATGCTACACTTTTTGCTTTAATGCTTTTTGCTTTGCCGGTAGAAATCAGAGCTGCTTGACTGCATGTCATATATCTGATAATACTAACACCTAAAGGCAAGTCTCCTTTCCTTAGGCAATAGTGGCTTGTACTATTGGAGCAAACAAACAAAGGTCCAAGTTCTATCCTGCGAAATATGTCTGCACTTACAGCTCTTCTGCTGACTAATCTATGAAGAGCTACAGACATTTCGGCTTATGAAGGAGCTATTGAAAGGCTGAGTACCACAACAGGGACTCAGAGTTGGGAAGGGGAAAAAAGGGTAATAACACTCTAAAGAAAAATATAGATAAGCCAAACTGCTATTATGCTATAAAATTAGGGATGTAACTGAAAACATATTAGTAGAAAAACAATAAACCTGAACGTTTATTTCTGGGGCTCTCGTTATTAAATTATACCCGTATGAACACTTAAAACATGCCTAATCAAAATATAACTAGGCCTGAGAACAAACTTTTTTTTTTTTAATTACAAATGGCCAATGTTGCTCTGCATATCAAATAGCTCCTCACTATCCTCCCAGGCACACCCTCTATTGAAATAAAACCCCTGCTAATTAAAAGCCATATTGTCCTATACCTGAAAGTCAGTACAACTTGGGCTTGGTTAAATACGGGCAAGCCCCAGAGAAGAGGTCCCTCCAATGAGAATGACAAGCCATCAAGCCCCACAAGTTTCAGTCAAGGGAACAGACAAGAAGAGCATTTCAGAAGTCTGGAATTACCTTAGAAGCAGAGTGATGTGTTATTGTCTTTTCTTAAAGAGAATCCATTGAGATAGTAGCTGGGAATTAGAATGGTAATTAAATATGGATTCTAACTTTAGGTTACTGATTCAAATCCAATTCAGGCAAGTGGATACCAGAAGTCATCATCTGATTACCTTTAAGATACCACAACTACCCAGAAAATCCCTATGAAATGAGTTGTACATTCTTAGCACACTGGTGCAGTACACAGATCTAAGACACCTTTCTTCAGAAAGCCAAAAACTGAATGAGAGATGGATTTGTCTTCTCATTCCTACAGGTGATCCCCTCCAGGTCACAAGTGAGGAACAACAACAGGGAGAGCCTACGCCTAAATGTCTTACTGTTTGGGTGAACACTTTTCACAAGGCGATCACTCTATATTTGAGCCTATCAGTCCTTTTCCTCAAAGAAAAACTGCACATCACCTTCAAAAGACAAGCTTTGGGACTTAAATTCATAACTCTGTACCATGGGGGTGCTCTACTCATGGCTAGGATGGCACCACCTCCGGGTCACTCTGGGGAATTTAGCTCACACCAGGTCAATGCTCCTTCCCACGGTTGCACTGTGTCTGTCTGTCTCTGTCCGCAATCAAGACATGAGAAGTAATTCTTCCACTCTACTCAGCACTGATAAGTCCTCAACTGGAATTCTGTGTCTAGTTCTGGACCCTACACTCTCGGAAACATAATCTAAGAGGAAAGTTTGAAAAACGGGGCGGGGGTTGTTTAGTCTGAAGAAGAGAAGATTGAGGATCATAACAGTCTTTGAGTGCATAAGAGGTTGTTATAAAGACAAGGGTGATAAATTGTTCTCCTTAATCTCAGAGGACAGAGCAAGAAATAACGGGCTTAAATTGTAGCAAGGGAGATTTAGGAAGTTTTTCTTAATGTCTAACCTAAATATTTAAGCACTGGAACAAATTACCTAGGGAGGTCATAGAATTTCCATCACCAGAGGTTTTTAAGAAAAGGTTAGACAAACATCTGTCAGGGATGGTCTAGATGATACTTAACCCTGCCTAAGTGCAGGGGACTCGATTAGATGACCTATCAAGGTCCCTTCCAGTCCTCCATTTCTATGATTCTATCACAGACCAGAAAGAGCACCTATTCGCAAACCTTCTGTGTTGGAGGAAACTGACTTTACAGAACTCACAACTTTGTAAGCAAGAATAGAACTTTTTGGTTGTAACATTTGCATTTCCATCATTCAGGACAATGGTTAAGAATAGAGCTGGCTGGGAAATGGAATTTCCTTCCCACTAAAAATTTTATCCCGATTCAGGATGAGAGGACAAACACTCAACATTTTTCGTGGGCAGCCAGGGCAGGCTGACAGGAAACCAGGCAGGAAGGCTGATTGGCCAGCTCGGCCTTCTCAGTTTCCATTGAAAGTTTTGATGGAATCGAAATGTTGCTGCAGAACATTTCAATGGAAAATGCTGAGTCGATTGTAAACAAGAAAATCTGTTTAACTGGAAAATTTCCCACCAGTTAAGAAACGAAGCTGGTTTTGTAACTTGTGTTGGTTTTTTCTGCACACACAAAGTAGAAGGGTTAATATGATGTGTGACTGAGAGGCTGGACCTCGAGACCATGACAAAGAACCCTGAGACAGAGTACTAGCAGGGACTACTTAACAGATGCGGCAAAGGAAAATTGTCCTTCATTATCTTATTAGTATTCTTTCAGCATGTCAAAGTACTGGATAAAGTACTAGTACCGGGTGCAATTCATTGCCAGTGGTATGTTAAATGCGCTAGCCAGTTCATTACAATTAAATGATCAGTTAATTCTTCTGGACAGATAATATATTGGTGGTGACAGAACTTACATTGGCATCATGAGAAGCTATTAATCTTTCTACCACTTGCATCATTTCAAGAGAAAATGAAACTGTGAACTTGTCTAATGGTCATGTTTTAATGTAAAGCCTAAAAACCAGAGAAGTTAAATATGACGAGATGAACCACAGAGGAACCTCCAAGATCTCTCACTGTGACAGTTAGAGGCCTTCAGGGGATTGCTATTTCACTTTCACTTCAGGTCTGTCCTTGTCCTTGACTGGATTGTGAAGAAAAAATTATACCACAGAACGTGAAGGTTATCTTTATCATTTCCTCATAGTAACTCTGAAAATTTCCCTTGCCTTTACAGAGTTACTGATCTTTGCAGTTATATGGCAGCCAAAACATTCCCCATGGCAAAGAACAAAGGAATAAACGTGTAATATCTGCAGTGTATGACTTCAGTTCTTTTTGCTAGGCAACAAAAATAGGCTGTTAAATATCACAGATCTCTGGTTACTGCAGATAACCCAAATGTTCTCTGTTAGAGTGATGTCAGCCCCACATTGCTGATATCAGTGCCAAGACTCTTGAGTTAACTTTAATTTAAAAAAAAATCTATATTAAACTTAAGATTTTTTTTAAAAGCAGTCACAGGTTATTCACTTAAATTCCATCTCCGTGCTAGTGGAGAATGGAGCGTTTTTTACTGTGACATAAACTCAAATTCCAGATAACCTGTTTCTCACCATCTGTAAGAGTTGCAAACTCAGTTAGAAGGGTTAAAGGCACTATGGGAGGTCAGGGAGATCTTTCCACCCCTTAGTCACCTTCTCTCTGTTAAAAAAATCTCTGGAGTGAAATATTACCAAGAAACATACTGCTCTGAAAAGATTCTGGTGAGACCACCTGGTCCCAGAGCACAAAATCAATCAACTACCTCATCATTTTATTATTAAAAATAAATTAATTGCTTTTAGGTCCCTTGTAAATCTGTCTTCGCAGTTTTTATTCCCTCCCAATAACTTTTTGGCATGTAAACTGCTTCTCACAGCATCCTGCAAGTGTTGCAATTGCTTTGATTTAAAGAATGAGTTTCCCTCTTATGGCAAAGGTTTAGGATGCAGCATTTGCCAGTTGAAAAAAAAAACAGTCATTTTATCAGATTCCTTCTGTTTTTATCATCGATCTTTCAGCCTTCTTTGCTAGCCACTTACCTTCCCAGCCACTGGTAGGGGACCAAGGTATCTAATCAACTTCCCACACAAGTTGATAACTTACCTAAGTGCATCTTTATTATCATTGAAAGGTAAAATATGCACAAAGTCAGCAACCGTTGTTCCAGAGAATGAATTCAGGCACTATTAAATCTCACCCTACCTAGCATGGGAGGACTTGACTGTTATGCTAGCTCAGATCATAGGAATTGCCATTCTGGATCAGACAAGTAGTTCATCTAATCTGTATCTAGTCCCTCATCCTGACAAAGTACTTCAGGGAAACCTACAGGATAGCCAGCTGGTGAATAACCTCACCAGAGGGTGAGCTTCTTCCCAATTCTCACTAGTTATAGGTTGGTTTATGCTCTGAAGCATGAAGATTTATACTTTCTAAAACTCTTGGTTATATTTTGACCCTTGCTATCATTCATACAGTGAGTGAGTTGGCAACATGCTACCGGTGGGCCAACATATTTTCAATATAATAGCGCACATCAATGCTATACTGCTGGAAGCAATGATACAAGTCAACATATCCTGTAGCCGTGGGTTCATAACAGAAGAATCTCCCATTAAATGCAGCCTTCCCCTTGCTGTCCCATCAATGTGTTACACCCCTGACCTGAAAAACACATTGCAAAGGGAGAAATGTAGTTCAGGTTTCATGCCTGTTTGCTAAGACTGCCAATCAATTAGTCCATTTTAGTGCTGGTTTGTGTGGCTTTAGACGTGAGCGGATGCATTGTATTGCAGTCAAGAGTAATAATTATCATACAAAAAGAACGAGGAATACTTGTGGCACCTGAGAGAGTACCGAATTTATGTGAACATAAGCTTTTGTGGGTTAAACCCCACTTCGTCGGATACATGCAGTGGAAAATACAGTAGGAATATATATATACACACAGAGAACATGAAAAAATGGGTGTTGCCATACCCACTATAACGAGAGTGATCACAGACCTAAAAGTGGCAATACTACAACAAAAAAACTTCAAAAACAGACTCCAACAGGAAACTGCTGAATTGGAATTAATTTGCAAACTGGACACCATTAAATTAGGCTTGAATAAAGACTGGGAGTGGATGGGTCATTACGCAAAGTAAAACTATTTCCCCTTGTTTATTTTTCCCCCTACTGTTACTCTCACCTTCTTGTCAACTGTTGGAAATGGGCCATCCTGATTATCACTACAAAAGGTTTTTTTTCTCCTGCCTATAATAGCTCACCTTAACTGATCACTCTCATTACAGTGTGTGTGGCAACCCCCATTTTTTCATGTTCTCTGTGTGTATATATATATCTTCCTACTGTATTTTCCGCTGCATGTATCCAATGAAGTGGGTTTTAGCCCACGAAAGCTTATGCTCACATAAATATGTTAGTCTCTAAGGTGCCACAAGTACTCCTGTTCTTTTTGCTGATACAGACTAACTGGGCCACCCCTCTGAAATTCTCATACAGTCAAATCAGTACACATCACACTGACAGATTTAAATGTTTCTGTTATCCAATGTAAAGTTAAAAGAACGGGTTGTAAAAATAGTTGGCTGTGGGACAGTGCTTAGATAATAATGTACTTACGTTAGTGTATTTGCCAAAATCAGGCACAACTTAAATCCTACATTTCTGAGGACTTCAGAGACCCTGCTAGTGAAAACTTGTGCAAGTGTTCCAATTCTAGGCAGATCCGTGAAGGCGGTAAGCTCCACATCTTTATGAATATTTTAGCTTAATGTACCAAGACAAAACTGACTTGACTTTATTTTAAATTCACTGAAATTAATCCCTGCTTTCCCAACATATAGTAGGGAAAAGGGAGAAAATTGACCCATCAAAAGGCAGTGTCACCTAGAGGTTAGAGATCAGCACCCATGCCTGTTTCCAGCTTTGCTATGGACTCAGTTTACAAATTCCTTTAATAAAAAAGAAAATACCTGCACTGCCCCCTGTCATTCTGATGTTGAGTTTTACTTGATATTTGTGAAGCACTTAGAAAGCCTTAGATGAAGGGTAAGAATGACGATTTGGGGAATATCTGATAATTTATTAATTCCTTTGTGCTTCATGAATAGCATTTATGATTGGAGCCAGTTGTGAATTAGATCACCGCTTGATGGCCAGCACCTGGCTCAATGAGGAGGTATGTCTGCAAAGGGGTGACAGGGCCATCCAAGGAGCATTAATAATGGAATAGCTCTACCCCGGTAGAACTGTGGGGTTGCAACTGGCAGAATCATTGACGTTTAACAACTCTTAACCCAGAAATCCCAGAGGGGGATTGGAGCATGGAAAACCCCCAGAAGAAGAGAGACAGAAAACGGTGCAAGATGTCTGCTTAAAAACTCTGCTTTTAAGAGTGACAAGTGCTCTAAGCAAGGAAGCTAGTCCCTGGGGAGCAACAGCAAACATGGCTGAAGAAGTGAAATCAAGGAAAAGTTCTGAGGCCCCAGGGGAGGGGAGGGGAGGAGAGGGTTGCAATCACAAATTTATTTTGCATAGATCTGTAAATCTCTCATGTGCTTTCTAAAGGCTTGTCTATATGGTAGGGTAATGCACACTCTGGGGTGTCATTTCTAAAGCACATTAACGTATTATGGATTAAATGGTCAGTGTAGCCCCTGCTGGTGTGCACTAAAGGTTCCCCAGTGCATTTTAGCATGGTAAAGCACTATGTTAAAGTGCACTAGAGTGCACACCAGCAGGGTCTACATGGACGAATGAATGAGCAGCATGTTAGTGTGCTTTAGAAATCACATGCCCCTAGTGTGTGTCGATGCAGTGGGTAGACAAACCCTAAAAGAGGTGTGTGGATGGGAGGAGGATTGTTTAAGAAGTTGATGGGAAAACCTCAGTTCCTTACTTTACTTGCCAGGTGTCCCTGAAAACACCAGAGTGCTCACAGGAGTGGAGCTGTGGAGGAGCTTGTGTAAGCAACAGGGCAGGCTTGAGGGCATCAGCACTGGTTTTGAAGCTCAGGGCAGTTGGGCTGCAGTGTCTTGCATCCCAAGGAAGGGTTGCAGACAGGGAGTGTGCACTTAGGTGTGTGCCCTGCAGAGCCAGATCCAGCTGTCTTGGGTTATCCATACGTACATTATCCATATGTACATCTCACAATGATTGCATCAGATGATACCCCTTATGGATAAATAACCTGCAAGCTATGTGTTTGATGTAATGAGTCTGACAGGTCTGAGGTGAGAGCTATATACAAAGAACAGGGGACTGTTTGTCAAGGGCTCAATGTATCACAACTCCCCTGTGACACTGACATAGTAGGGCTATCCCTGGCTATTCCACAGGGATCAATTCTGGGCTCTCTTTTCTGGACAGGGCTTTTGCTACCATGTTTTCTTTCCCTTTGATAAGCACAATCTTCATCTCATATTCCAGCAACACTGTGCAGCACCGTAACAGCCTATAACTGGTACCTTTGGTTCTGTGTAACCACATCAATGGAGAGTGATCTGTTAACACCCTAAATTTTTTGTTGACCACATAATGTTTTAACCGTTTGCCCACACAATTGCATAGCACTCTCACTCTGTCAGGTTTCAGAGTATCAGCCGTGTTAGTCTGTATCCGCAAAAAGAAAAGGAGTACTTGTGGCACCTTAGAGACTAACAAATTTATTTGAGCATAAGCTTTCGTGAGCTACAGATCACTTCATCGGATGCATGCGGTAGAAAATACAGTGGGGAGATTTTATGTACACAGAGAACATGAAACAATGGGTGTTACCATACACACTGTAACGAGAGTGATCGGGTAAGGTGAGCTATTACTGGGGTGGGATGGGGAACCTTTTGTAGTGATAATCAAGGTGGGCCATTTCCAGCAGTTGACAAGAACGTGTGAGGAACAGTGGGGGGGGGAGATAGAAGTTTTGTTCACTTGGGGTTAGTTTTTCACTTAAGAATGCTATAGGGTGTTTCTTGTTGCTTTCCCCTGTTTGCATTACAACTGCCCCCCCGCCCACCCAAGCCCGTCCAATATTTGGCTGCATCTCTACACAGCTCAAACACTTTATTAAAATCAGGACTTGCCAGAATTGGCTTTTCTGACAGGATCTTTTTTCTGCGCCCCATCCCCCCCCCCCCCCCGACTTTATCAAAACTCCTTTTGACAGGTTTCAGGCCAAATGACTTTTTCTGGTTTATTTGTTTTACAAACATCTGTGTTCACTGATTTAAATTATCACTGAACCCCTTTACAAACCTGTGATAATTCACCAGTCCTATGAAGGACTGTATTTGCTTTTAAGTTCATTGTACGGGCCACTTGACAATAGATTCCACCTTTAGGGGATTAGGATGAATTTGGCCCCCCACCCAATGACCAAGATAAGGGATTTTAGCTACTCTTATTTTGCATTTTGACACCTTAACAGTCAAACCTTCACTTTGAGTTTTTGCAACACAATAACCACATGATCTTTGTGGTCTTGCCAAGTGCTTCAAAAATGGTGATGTGATATCGATAGATGCATGTGCCAAGGACTGTAGTCCATGTAACACCTGGTTAACAAGCCTCTGAAAGATAGCTCCTGCACTGATAGTCCAAACGGTAACACTGTAAATTCATAAAGCCCCAAATCCATTATGAAGTCAGACTTCTTTTCCCTGTGCCTTATTGCCTAATTAGTGCCATTATTTCGACGTGCCTGGGCCACAAAAGTCAGGTCGAGGTCTTGAACCACCCCAAAGTTCCCATCACATCTGGGGTCCCGTGTCGGGCCCAACTCTAATGGATGTACCAGTTATTTGCTGAAGTTTGCTAAGTACAGTATCTTTATTGTATATTCCTATTGCAGGAGACCAAAACAATTCATATTCTGCAAACAGTACTGTTGCTGTGGGTTGGTTACAGGCTGGTGGTGATTGCTACTGAGGTTTAGCGGGTGTGGGATGGCTGTAATCATGAAATCCATAATCATGAAGCACTTTTCAGCCAAACTGGCCAATAGAGCTTCCTGCCTCTACTATGGACTGCACTAGCTCAATTTAGGTACAAAGCAAACAACTCAATCTGTTCTTAAACCAGAACTCTGGAGAACCAGTCAAAGCCCTGGTCTACACTAGGACTTTAGGTCGAATTTAGCAGCGTTAAATCGATGTAAACCTGCACCCGTCCACACAATGAAGCCCTTTATTTCGACTTAAAGGGCTCTTAAAATCGATTTCCTTACTCCACCCCTGACAAGTGGATTAGCGCTTAAATCGACGTTGCCGGCTCAAATTTGGGGTACTGTGGACACAATTCGATGGTATTGGCCTCCGGGAGCTATCCCAGAGTGCTCCATTGTGACCGCTCTGGACAGCACTCTCAACTCAGATGCACTGGCCAGGTAGACAGGAAAAGAACCGCGAACTTTTAAATCTCATTTCCTGTTTGGCCAGCGTGGCAAGCTGCAGGTGACCATGCAGAGCTCATCAGCACAGGTGACCATGATGGAGTCCCAGAATCGCAGAAGAGCTCCAGCATGGACCGAACGGGAGGTACGGGATCTGATCGCTGTTTGGGGAGAGGAATCCGTGCTATCGGAACTCCGTTCCAGTTTTCAAAATGCCAAAACCTTTGTCAAAATCTCCCAAGGCATGAAGGACAGAGGCCATAACAGGGACCCGAAGCAGTGCCGTGTGAAACTGAAGGAGCTGAGGCAAGCCTACCAGAAACCAGAGAGGTGAATGGCCGCTCCGGGTCAGAGCCCCAAACATGCCACTTCTATGATGAGCTGCATGCCATTTTAGGGGGTTCAGCCACCACTACCCCAGCCGTGTTGTTTGACTTCTTCAATGGAGATGGAGGCAATACGGAAGCAGGTTTTGGGGACGTAGAAGATGATGATGATGATGAGGTTGTAGATAGCTCACAGCAAGCAAGCGGAGAAACCGGTTTTCCCGACAGCCAGGAACTGTTTCTCACACTGGACCTGGAGCCAGTACCCCCCGAACCCACCCAAGGCTGCCTCTTGGACCCAGCAGGCGGAGAAGGAACCTCTGGTGAGTGTACCTTTTAAAATACTATACATGTTTTAAAAGCAAGCATGTGAAAGGATTACTTTGCCCTGGCATTCACAGTGCTCCTAGATGTACTCCTAAAGCCTTTGCAAAAGGTTTCTGGGGAGGGCAGCCTTATTGCGTCCTTCATGGTAGGACACTTTACCACTCCAGGCCAGTAACACGTACTCGGGAATCATTGTAGAACAAAGCATTGCAGTGTATGTTTGCTGGCATTCAAACAACATCCGTTCTTTATCTCTCTGTGTTATCCTCAGGAGAGTGAGATATAATTCATGGTCACCTGGTTGAAATAGAGTGCTTTTCTTCAGGGGACAGTCAGAGGAGCCCATTCCAGCTGGGCTGTTTGCCTGTGGCTAAACAGAAATGTTCCCTGCTGTTAGCCACAGGGAGGGGGGAAGGTTGAGGGGGTAGTCACGCAGTGGGGGGAGGCAAAATGCGACCTTGTAACGAAAGCACATGTGCTATGTATGTAATGTTAACAGCAAGGTTTACCCTGAAAGAGTGTAGCCACTGTTTTATAAAATGTGTCTTTTTAAATACCGCTGTCCCTTTTTTTTTCTCCACCAGCTGCATGTGTTTCAATGATCACAGGATCTTCTCCTTCCCAGAGGCTAGTGAAGATTAGAAAGAAAAAACAACACACTCAACATGAAATGTTCTCCGAGCTCATGCTGTCCTCCCACACGGACAGAGCACAGACGAATGCGTGGAGGCAAATAATGTCAGAGTGCAGGAAAGCACAAAATGACCGGGAGGAGAGGTGGCGGGCTGAAGAGAGTAAGTGGCGGACTGAAGACAGGGCTGAAGCTCAAATCTGGCGGCAGCGTGATGAGAGGAGGCAGGATTCAATGCTGAGGCTACTGGCGGACCAAACCAGTATGCTCCAGTGTATGGTTGAGCTGCAGCAAAGGCAGCTGGAGCACAGACTGTCACTGCTGCCCCTCTGTAACCAACCGCCCTCCTCCCCAAGTTCCATAGCCTCCACACCCAGACGCCCAAGAACGCGGTGGGGGGGGCCTCCGGCCAACCAGCCACTCCACCACAGCGGATTGCCCAAAAAAAAAAAGGCTGTCATTCAATAAATTTTAAAGTTGGAAACTTTTAAAGTGCTGTGCTTCAGGTGCTGTGTGGCATTTTCCTTCCCTCCTCCACCATCCCTCCTGGGCTACCTTGGTAGTTATCCCCCTATTTGTGTGATGAATGAAAAAAGAATGCATGAATGTGAAGCAACAATGACTTTATTGCCTCTGGAAGTGGTGATTGAAGGGAGGAGGGGCGGGTGGTTAGCTTACAGGGAAGTAGAGTGAACCAAGGGGCGGGGGGTTTCATCAAGGAGAAACAAACAGAACTTTCACACCGTAGCCTGTCCAGTCATGAAACTGGTTTTCAAAGCTTCTCTGATACGTACCGCGCCCTCCTGTGCTCTTCTAACCGCCCTGGTGTCTGGCTGCACGTAACCAGCAGCCAGGCGATTTGCCTCAACCTCCCACCCCGCTATAAACATCTCCCCCTTACTCTCACAGATATTGTGGAGCACACAGCAAGCAGTAATAACAGTGGGAATATTGGTTTCGCTGAGGTCTAAGCGAGTCAGTAAACTGCGCCAGCGCGCCTTTAAACGTCCATATGCACATTCTACCACCATTCTGCACTTGCTCAGCCTGTAGTTGAACAGCTCCTGACTACTGTCCAGGCTGCCTGTGTACGGCTTCATGAGCCATGGCATTAAGGGGTAGGCTGGGTCCCCAAGGATACATATAGGCATTTCAACATCCCCAACAGTTATTTTCTGGTCTGGGAATAAAGTCCCTTCCTGCAGCTTTTGAAACAGACCAGAGTTCCTGAAGATGCGAGCATCATGCACCTTTCCCGGCCATCCCACGTTGATGTTGGTGAAACGTCCCTTGTGATCCACCAGAGTTTGCAGCACTATCGAAAAGTACCCCTTGCCGTTTATGTACTCGCCGGCTTGGTGCTCCGGTGCCAAGATAGGGATATGGGTTCCGTCTATGGCCCCACCACAGTTAGGGAATCCCATTGCAGCAAAGCCATCCACTATGACCTGCACATTTCCCAGGGTCACTGCCCTTCATATCAGCAGATCTTTGATTGCGTGGGCTATTTGCATCACAGCAGCCCCCAAAGTAGATTTGCCCACTCCAAATTGATTCCCAACTGACCGGTAGCTGTCTGGCGTCGCAAGCTTCCACAGGGCTATTGCCACTCACTTCTCAACTGTGAGGGCTGCTCTCATCTTGGTATTCATGCGCCTCAGGGCAGGGAAAAGCAAGTCACAAAGTTCCATGAAAGTGCCCTTACGCATGCGAAAGTTTTGCAGCCACTGGGAATCGTCCCAGACCTGCAACACTATGTGGTCCCACCAGTCTGTGCTTGTTTCCCGAGCCCAGAATCGGCGTTCCACAGCATGAACCTGCCCCATTAGCAGCATGATGCATGCATTGGCAGGGCCCATGCTTTCAGAGAAATCTGTGTCCATGTCCTGATCACTCACGTGACTGCGCTGATGTTGCCTCCTCGCCCGGTATCGCTTTGCCAGGTTCTGGTGCTGCATATACTGCTGGATAATGTGTGTGGTGTTTAATGTGCTCCTAATTGCCAAAGTGAGCTGAGCGGCCTCCATGCTTGCCTTGGTATGGCGTCCGCACAGAAAAAAGGCGCGGAACGATTGTCTGCTGTTGCTCTGATGGAGGGAGGGGCGACTGACGACACGGCTTACAGGGTTGGCTTCAGGGAGCTAAAATCAACAAAGGGGGTGTCTTTACATAAAGGAGTATTTCAGGCAGGACTTCACGGAGGGTTCCAATAGGAAATGGTGCACCTAAGTTATAGTTCTTATTGGAACAGGAAGGTTAGCCTGGCCTCTGATTGATACATGGCTAGATTTAGCTCGCTGCACCTTCTCTGTGAGTGACTGCAGTGTGACCTAGAAGAATGAGTCCCCTAGACGGGGGAGGGGGGAAGCAAATGAATACAGAACAAATCTGGTCTATTTCTTGTTTTGATCCACTCCATCTATCTTTTACAGCTTTGGCTGGCAGCAGACGGTGCAGAAGGACTGCATGCCATCCACATCTCATGGCTGCTCGGCAGAAGATGGTACAGAACCACTGCTAGCCATCCTCATCTCTTGCCTGCCTGGCAGAAGATGGTACAATACGACTGCTGGCAATCCTCATCTCTTGCCTGCCTGGCAGAAGATGGTACAGTACGACTGCTAGCAGTCCGTATCGCCTGCCCACTCACCATAAGACGGTTCAATAGGACTGACTGCAGGACTAAAGAGAATGACCTGGTCAAGTCACTCCAAATTTAGTCCCTGTGCCCATGTCTGCCCAGGCGCTCCCAGCCAACGTGGCCAGGAGCACCTCGGACATGACGAGGACGGCTACCAGTCGTACTGTACCGTCTGCTGCCACAAGGCAAGGGGTTGCTGCTACTGTGTAGCAATGCCGTACCGCGTCTGCCAGCACCCAGGAGTCATAGGGTGACGGTTACCTGAGCAGGCTCCATGCTTGCCGTGGTATGGCGTCTGCACAGGTAACTCAGGAAAAAAGGCGCGAAACGATTGTCTTCCCTTGCTTTCACGGAGGGAGGGAGGGAACGGGGGCCTCACGATATGTACCCAGAACCACCCGCGACAATGTTTTAGCCCCATCAGGCATTGGGATCTCAACCCAGAATTCCAATGGGCAGCGGAGACTGCGGGAACTGTGGGATAGCTACGCACAGTGCAACGCTCCGGAAGTCGACTCTAGCCTCGGTACTGTGGAAGCGCTCCGCCGAGTTAATGCACTTAATGCACTTAGAGCATTTTCTGTGGGGACACACACACTCGAATATATAAAACCGATTTCTAAAAAACCGACTTCTATAAATTCGACCTTATTCCGTAGTGTAGACATACCCAAAGAAACCATTGCTTCTGATAATACTCCACAATCTTTATATCGCCTACCCTGACCACACTTGGCTTATAGGGCTAAATTCCCATTGATTTAGAGAGACTATTTTCACTGCTGCTTGTATTCATTTAAAAATTGGTTTTCACATGCTGAATTTTGTTATGAATACTTGTTTCGTAATTAAGAGTTCCCATCAGAAATCCCCCTCTTTTGTTGTCTAAACATATTCCCTTGCTGACTTTCATCTTGAGATTCCATTCAGTTTACAGACTGCCTGGATAGTAATACTACAGAGAATGCCTCTTTTCACCACTACAAGCCTTATTTGTTATGTAATATTTGTCTGCTTTGTATTAAGTGCTCCAGTTTAGAATGGGCATTGGAAATCTTAGGTGTGAGGCTGTATCACTGTCGGCACTGATCTCCTTGCCCACAGCCAGCAAGTAAAAGGCTGCAGGAGTGCTCATAAGTCCTAATTGAACATCAAAAGTTCAAACCAGTGCTTCAGACCAGTTCACCTGGTTATTTGTCTGTGAGGAATGCAGGAATTATATTTGGTCTTTTTTAACAAATAAGAACATAGGCGATTAAAGGAGATCATGTATGGGATGGGCAAACATTATGAATCCAACACTCATTGGAGCTGAGGATTCCAAATAACTTTAAGGGAATCCCCATTCACCAAATGATTTTTTTTCCCTGTGCTCTGACTTGTACATTATTCTCCTAACTAAATTCAAAGTGACAACTGAAGAGCAGAAAGCAATGCACGTATTAGGGTTTTCAGCAGGCCTCAGGCCAGAGAACAGATCTGAACTGGCAATACACATAATCAGGAGGCAGCAGTTATTGTTATGACTCTAAGAAAAAACAGGATGCGTGTTCCTACATGCTGCGGGAACATAATTCAGCAGCAGTGAAACTGCTACCATTTCTTAGCACTTTGTCTCCTGTGGTTCTCATTTCAACTTTAGGCCCAGTGCTATCCGCACATGCCTACTTTTACTCATATGCATGTTCTAGTGGGACAGCTCATCATGTGAGTAACCTTAGTCACATGCCTAGGGGTTTGCAGGATTGGGGCTTCAGGTGTCAGCTCTTTGGGGCAAGGAAGTCATCTTTATCATGACAGGTTTCAGAGTATCAGCCGTGTTAGTCTGTATTCGCAAAAAGAAAAGGAGGACTTGTGGCACCTTAGAGACTAACCAATTTATTAGAGCATAAGCTTTCGTGAGCTACAGCAGGACAGTGGGGTGGGAATAGGTATTGTTTCATATTCTCTGTGTATATATAAAGCCTGCTGCAGTTTCCACGATATGCATCTGAGGAAGTGAGCTGTAGCTCACGAAAGCTTATGCTCTAATAAATTGGTTAGTCTCTAAGGTGCCACAAGTCCTCCTTATCTTTATCATGATTGTCAGACACACTTCCCCTCTGTGGTGCTAAATCAGGGCTTGTCTATATGTATCTACCCCTCAGTAGCCTGCCGCACACTAAGTGTGCACGTGGATCTGGCTAGCATGCACGAACAGTTCTGTAGTGCACTTTAATCTGCTTCTGCTTCAAAACAGGGTGGATCAAAGCACACTAGGAAACTTTTAGTGTGCCTCAGCAAGGTCCTTGTGAAGCCTGAATGTGCATCAGGCTAGCATGAGGTAGATTTACACCCTCGCTTGCTGCAAGCTCAAGTGTTTGACCAGACAAACCCAAAATAACAAAAAAGCCAAGCTGCTGCTGTTTGTCAGAATACGGTGCTCTTCACCCTAAATTACTCACCCTGTGGCCCAGCACTGAGGCTATCATTAGTGAAGTTACTAAATCCTTTGTTTTCATATTGAGTCCATTCACTTTTATGACCTGTGGTTACATAATTTAAAGGAAATATCTTTCCTGAAACTAAAATAATCTCATTGTTTGACACAGGCAGGGGCAGGTTTTAGTCTTGCCTGTGTTAAGATCTGTCTTATGACAAATTGGCTATCTTCTGAGCACCAGCTCTGGGTGCTCATTAAACTTCTTCAGACATGAAAACGTAGTGGGCCTACTTATTGAAATCTGTTGTTTCATGTATGTAAATTAGGGCAACATTTGGTTAATCAGCAGAGATTCAAAACGTTAAAAAGCTGTACAGATTCTATATTGATTTTATTGTATTTGAGAACCTCTCCAAAAGCCAGGAATGAACTTCTAGTTGTCCATTAGGAACTGGATCTATTTTACATAGATTAGTATCCACATCACAACTGGAATTAATTGGTCCTCTGCTTGGTAGCTGTGGAAACTGAGTAAACACGAAAACTGAATGTGACGCCATCATAGCGAGAGACTCGCTCCAGCTCAGGATGGAGGAATGTGTGGGGCAGTGGAGGAGAACTGTTGATGCTGCCCATGCTGTATTTTTCCTGTGGACTGAGCTAGAGGACTTTGTTCTCCCAGACTCACGTTCTGGCATATTCCGTAATAGTACTTTGCTTCCATGGAGCACTTGCCCTCCACCAATCTCAGTGCCGTACAGAGGTAGCGAAGGATCATTATCCTGTTTCACAGAGGGGGTAAGTAAGGCACAGGAGTGAAAAAACTTATGAAGAACACGCAGAAAATCAATAGCAGAGCTGAGAATACAACCAAGATTTCCTGCCTTTCCCATCCACTGGATCATGATACCCTACATTCATTTTTATGAAGCAAAAAGTGACTTGTATTTTTCACCTAGACCTAGATACACATGCTCCCGGCATTCCTGTTTTTGTACACATGTGTGGTCTAAGCAAATGGAAGTCTCTCTCTCTTTCCTCCCACTTAGTCTGACGAGAACATATCCTGCCTGTTTCCTTACTTTACAAAGAAGGTACTTGCTGTATCTCAAAATTACACTGATAGGAGCATTTTGCTGGCAGAATTGTCCTGGAAGGGTAACATCTAATGTCTTCAAGTCAACCCAAGTTTGCTGGAGAAGAGGAAGATTTTGTAAAGTGCTGTCATTTTTACAGTGCTCTGGATAGGTTTTTGTAATCTATTCTGGGGAGTAATACTCAAGGGATTTTTCTCCCCTCACCCTTCCTCCGCCCCCACGATGGTGGTCTTTAGGAAAGTTACCATCAGCCCCCCTCAGGACAAAGCAAATGCATGTGACAGTCCCTTCTGCTAGAAGTTCACAATCTCATTCAGACAAGGACAATATTATTCAAACACAGATGAGGTACCAGGTGACAACCATATGTAGAAGCAGACCAGAGCCTTAGAGAGATTTAATTAGAAAGGAATTTGAATGTATGATGTTTAGATCCAGTGTCTGAAACCCTCCCTAGCACACCCCTGCCATAAGGCTCCTGTTTCAACATGTCCTTGGGTTGGGGGAATGCAGAATTCTCATTGTGCTCCACTCCTTGATTTGGGTGTCAGAAAGGGAAGTTGATTCTATGGACACTGCTTTCTCCCTGTGCTCTGAGGTTGAGGGGATCTCACTGCTTGCTTCTGTTGCTGCCCATCTTACTAGGGGATAGAAGAGTAGAATTTGGTGGCACTTGATTTAAAAGAGAGAGAGAGAGATGTTTGTCTTAAACTATTAAATGCTGATTGTATCCCATCCTATTACCAAACATTGCCAGCTGACCATGTGAAGGAGTAGACATTGTTTAGAAATTTTGCCCCATTTCAAGCCTTAAAATAAATTTAGGAAAATTGGAGGCTTCCCCAGTTCATACAACTATTAATGGCTAGAAATAGTTTCTCTCTCTCTCTCAAGCCAAGAACTCTTATTTTGAAACACGTAGCAAACAAGGTGACATTTTGAAAAGAGATGAGCTCTGATCTCTGTCTCTGGAGAAGAGAGGAAAGGGGACTCTATCTTTGCCTGAAAAGGTGCATGCCAATGAAAACAGAAGTAGGCCTGAATTAAAACACTAGATTTGAACACTCTAGGGTGACCAGATGTCCTGATTTTATAGGGACAGTCCCAATATTTGGGGCTTTTTCTTATATAGGGGCCTATTACCTCCCCACCCCCATCCCGATTTTTCACATTTGCTATCTGGTCAACCTAGAACACTCTGAATTGTGTGTGGGCGGGTGCCGGGGGGGGGGGCGTCGAGGGAGAAGAGAGCAGGCTACTAGTAAGGACTCTGGTAACAGAACTTCTTCCAGATCTAGGTACAGATAAGGGCAAGAACCTAGAACTGTTCCCCTGCCTCAAATCACAATCCAAGCAAAATGCACTGTTGCAGCCTCTCCCAAGGATGAGGGGAAAATCATCCTCAGGAGGCCACTGCAACCCTGGTTAGCGTCAGCTTGCTGGACTTGCCTGCTGCTCCACAATGGCAATGCAGATATTATCCTCGTTTTAGAGATGGGAGAACTAAGGTACAAAGTCCTACAGTGTGTGTGTGCCAGAAGCTGAAACAGGAACAGACCCAAATCTCCTGGCTCCCAGTCCTGTGCGCCAATGATTCAGCCCTGCCCTCTGCAGATTTTGAACCTTTGAAAATATAACATCCTATTTGAGTGCAAGGAGAGATTTAGTGACATGAATTCTCACAATGGCCACGTGACACAGGTAATTGTTTTTGATTTGAAGAAACTGAGGGGGACTTTGTGGCCTCTGACAAGCCACTTTAGAGTTAGAATCCGGATTAAACTTCAAGAGTTCCTTCCTGACTCAGTCAGGCCACTTGCAGACCCCATTACTTAATGCAATGGTTAACTAAGACCATAGCTTAGAACACAATACAGGGGATAAGGAGCAGCGCAGGTTTATACAGTAGTCTTTCAACTCTGGCTTTGGTCCCAAATTTGGCTTTGATACAAAGTAAAATGGATTTTGAATGTTCATGGAGAACTACTGTCCAACTGTGCCATAAAACTCCTGTTTTAGGTTACTCTGTAAAGAGGCATGAACAAACCCAATAAAGAAACTTAAAAAAAAATTCCAGAGAAATAATAAGTATTCCAGTGGAGTGTTCTTTGATGCAGCTGTTTCCATCCAAACAAATCACACTGCACAGTAATAGTCGAAGAAGAAGAGAGCTTCCCTTAGTCTCTGCCCCGGTCTACACTAGGACTTTAGGTCGAATTTAGCAGCGTTAAATCGATGTAAACCTGCACCAGTCCACACAATGAAGCCCTTTATTTCGACTTAAAGGGCTCTTAAAATCGATTTCCTTACTCCACCCCTGACAAGTGGATTAGCGCTTAAATCGACGTTGCCGGCTCGAATTTGGGGTACTGTGGACACAATTCGATGGTATTGGCCTCCGGGAGCTATCCCAGAGTGCTCCATTGTGACCGCTCTGGACAGCACTCTCAACTCAGATGCACTGGCCAGGTAGACAGGAAAAGAACCGCGAACTTTTAAATCTCATTTCCTGTTTGGCCAGCGTGGCAAGCTGCAGGTGACCATGCAGAGCTCATCAGCAGAGGTGACCATGATGGAGTTCCAGAATCGCAAAAGAGCTCCAGCATGGACCGAACGGGAGGTACGGGATCTGATCGCTGTTTGGGGAGAGGAATCCGTGCTATCAGAACTCCGTTCCAGTTTTCGAAATGCCAAAACCTTTGTCAAAATCTCCCAAGGCATGAAGGACAGAGGCCATAACAGGGACCCGAAACAGTGCCGTGTGAAACTGAAGGAGCTGAGGCAAGCCTACCAGAAAACCAGAGAGGTGAATGGCCGCTCCGGGTCAGAGCCCCAAACATGCTGTTTTTATGATGAGCTGCATGCCATTTTAGGGGGTTCAGCCACCACTACCCCAGCCGTGTTGTTTGACTTCTTCAATGGAGATGGAGGCAATACGGAAGCAGGTTTTGGGGACGAAGAAGATGATGATGATGATGATGAGGTTGTAGTTAGCTCACAGCAAGCAAGCGGAGAAACCGGTTTTCCCGACAGCCAGGAACTGTTGCTCACCCTGGACCTGGAGCCAGTACCCCCCGAACCCACCCAAGGCTGCCTCCTGGACCCAGCAGGCGGAGAAGGGACCTCTGGTGAGTGTACCTTTTAAAATACTATACATGGTTTAAAAGCAAGCATGTGAAAGGATTACTTTGCCCTGGCATTCACAGTGCTCCTAGATGTACTCCTAAAGCCTTTGCAAAAGGTTCCTGGGGAGGGCAGCCTTATTGTGTCCTTAATGGTAGGACACTTTACCACTCCAGGCCAGTAACACGTACTCGGGAATCATTGTAGAAGAAAGCATTGCAGTGTATGTTTGCTGGCATTCAAACAACATCCGTTCTTTATCTCTCTGTGTTATCCTCAGGAGAGTGAGATATAATTCATGGTCACCTGGTTGAAATAGAGTGCTTTTCTTCAGGGGACAGTCAGAGGAGCCCATTCCAGCTGGGCTGTTTGCCTGTGGCTAAACAGAAATGTTCCCCGCTGTTAGCCACAGGGAGCGGGGAGGGTTGAGGGGGTAGCCACGCAGTGGGGGGAGGCAAAATGCGACCTTGTAACGAAAGCACATGTGCTATGTATGTAATGTTAACAGCAAAGTTTACCCTGAAAAAGTTTAGCCACTGTTTTATAAAATGTGTCTTTTTAAATACCGCTGTCCCTTTTTTTCTCCACCAGCTGCATGTGTTTCAATGATCACAGGATCTTCTCCTTCCCAGAGGCTAGTGAAGCTTAGAAAGAAAAAAAACCGCACTCGTGATGAAATGTTCTCTGAGCTCATGCTGTCCTCCCACACTGACAGAGCACAGACGAATGCGTGGAGGCAAATAATGTCAGAGTGCAGGAAAGCACAAAATGACCGGGAGGAGACGTGGCAGGCTGAAGAGAGTAAGTGGCGGGCTGAAGAGAGTAAGTGGTGGGCTGAAGAGAGGGCTGAAGCTCAAATGTGGCGGCAGCGTGATGAGAGGAGGCAGGATTCAATGCTGAGGCTGCTGGCGGACCAAACCAGTATGCTCCAGTGTATGGTTGAGCTGCAGCAAAGGCAGCTGGAGCACAGACTGCCACTGCAGCCCCTGAGTAACCAACCGCCCTCCTCCCCAAGTTCCATAGCCTCCACACCCAGAAGCCCAAGAATGTGGTGGGGGGGCCTCCGGCCAACCAGCCACCCCACCACAGAGGAGGATTGCCCAAAAAACAGAAGGCTGGCATTCAATAAATTTTAAAGTTGTAAACTTTTAAAGTGCTGTGCTTCAAGTGCTGTGTGGCATTTTCCTTCCCTCCTCCACCACCCCTCCTGGGATACCTTGGCAGTCATCCCCCTATTTGTGTGATGAATGAATAAAGAATGCATGAATGTGAAGCAACAATGACTTTATTGCCTCTGGAAGTGGTGATTGAAGGGAAGAGGGGCGGGTGGTTAGCTTACAGGGAAGTAGAGTGAACCAAGGGGCAGGGGGTTTCATCAAGGAGAAACAAACAGAACTTTCACACCGTAGCCTGTCCAGTCATGAAACTGGGTTTCAAAGCTTCTCTGATGCGTACCGCACCCTCCTGTGCTCTTCTAACCGCCCTGGTGTCTGGCTGTGCGTAACCAGCAGCCAGGCGATTTGCCTCAACCTCCCACCCCGCCATAAACGTCTCCCCCTTACTCTCACAGATATTGTGGAGCACACAGCAAGCAGTAATAACAGTGGGAATATTGGTTTTGCTGAGGTCTAAGCGAGTCAGTAAACTGCGCCAGCGCGCCTTTAAACGTCCAAATGCACATTCTACCACCATTCTGCACTTGCTCAGCCTGTAGTTGAACAGCTCCTGACTACTGTCCAGGCTGCCTGTGTACGGCTTCATGAGCCATGGCATTAAGGGGTAGGCTGGGTCCCCAAGGATACATATAGGCATTTCAACATCCCCAACAGTTATTTTCTGGTCTGAGAATAAAGTCCCTTCCTGCAGCTTTTGAAACAGACCAGAGTTCCTGAAGATGCGAGCATCATGCACCTTTCCCGGCCATCCCACGTTGATGTTGGTGAAATGTCCCTTGTGATCCACCAGAGTTTGCAGCACTATCGAAAAGTACCCCTTGCGGTTTATGTACTCAGCGGCTTGGTGCTCCAGTGCCAAGATAGGGATATGGGTTCCGTCTATGGCCCCACCACAGTTAGGGAATCCCATTGCAGCAAAGCCATCCACTATGACCTGCACATTTCCCAGGGTCACTACCCTTGATATCAGCAGATCTTTGATTGCGTGGGCTACTTGCATCACAGCAGCCCCCAAAGTAGATTTGCCCACTCCAAATTGATTCCCAACTGACCGGTAGCTCTCTGGCGTTGCAAGCTTCCACAGGGCTATCGCCACTCGCTTCTCAACTGTGAGGGCTGCTCTCATCTTGGTATTCATGCGCTTCAGGGCAGGGGAAAGCAAGTCACAAAGTTCCATGAAAGTGCCCTTACGCATGCGAAAGTTTCGCAGCCACTGGGAATCGTCCCAGACCTGCAACACTATGTGGTCCCACCAGTCTGTGCTTGTTTCCCGAACCCAGAATCGGCGATCCACAGCATGAACCTGCCCCATTAGCACCATGATGCATGCATTGGCAGGGCCCATGCTTTCAGAGGAATCTGTGTCCATGTCCTGATCACTCACGTGACCGTGTTGACGTTGCCTCCTCGCCCGGTATCGCTTTGCCAGGTTCTGGTGCTGCATATACTGCTGGATAATGCATGTGGTGTTTAATGTGCTCCTAATTGCCAAAGTGAGCTGAGGGGCCTCCATGCTTGCCTTGGTATGGCGTCTGCACAGAAAAAAGGCGCGGAACGATTGTCTGCTGTTGCTCTGACGGAGGGAGGGGCGACTGACGACACGGCTTACAGGGTTGGCTTCAGGGAGCTAAAATCAACAAAGGGGGTGTCTTTACATCAAGGAGTATTTCAGGCAGGACTTCACGGAGGGTTCCAATAAGAAATGGTGCACCTAAGTTATTTGTTCTTCTTGGAACAAGGAGGTTAGCCTGGCCTCTGATTGATACATGGCTAGATTTACCTCGCTGCACCTTCTCTGTGAGTGACTGCAGTGTGACCTAGAGGAATGAGTCCCCTAGACAGGGGAGGGGGGGAAGCAAATGAGTACAAAACAAATCTGGTCTATTTCTTGTTTTGATCCACTCCATCTATCTTTTACATCTTTGGCTGGCAGCAGACGGTGCAGAAGGACTGCATGCCATCCACATCTATGGCTGCTCAGCAGAAGATGGTACAATACGACTGCTAGCCATCCTCATCTCTTGCCTGCCTGGCAGAAGACGGTACAGTACGACTGGTAGCAATCCGTATCGCCTGCCTGCTCACCATAAGATGGTTCAATAGGACTGACTGCTGGACTAAAGAGAATGACCTGGTCAAGTCACTCCAAATTTAGTCCCTGCGCCCATGTCTGCCCAGGCGCTCCCAGCCGATGTGGCCAGGAGCACCTCGGACATGACAAGGATGACTACCAGTCATACTGCACCGTCTGCTGCCAGAAGGCAATGGGTTGCTGCTACTGTGTAGCAAAGCCGTACCGCGTCTGCCAGCACCCAGGAGACATAGGGTGACGGTTACCTGAGCGGGCTCCATGCTTGCCGTGGTATGGCATCTGCACAGGTAACTCAGGAAAAAAGGCGCGAAATGATTGTCTGCTCTTGCTTTCACGGAGGGAGGGGGGGGAACGGGGGCCTGACGATATGTACCCAGAACCACCCGCGACAATGTTTTAGCCCCATCAGGCAGTGGGATCTCAACCCAGAATTCCAATGGGCAGCGGAGACTGCGGGAACTGTGGGATAGCTATCCACAGTGCAATGCTCCGGAAGTCGACTCTAGCCTCGGTACTGTGGAAGCGCTCCGCCGAGTTAATGCACTTAATGCACTTAGAGCATTTTCTGTGGGGACACACACACTCGAATATATAAAACCGATTTCTAAAAAACCGACTTCTATAAATTCGACCTTATTCCGTAGTGTAGACATACCCTAAAAGTGTGCCAGACTGTCCCGATAACCAGGAAACCTGTCTAGATTAGGCCAGCGTGTGACTTGCACATGCTTGAAGCAGTTCTCATCTTAATGAAATATGTTGTTCTATTTTTATTTTTATTTTTTTGCAAAGGAAAGACAGTGCCTCTGCAGTGGTTGAACCCCTGAATATAAGCGCTCAAATGAGGAATATAATTACAATTCCTAGCTGGTTTGCAATCACTGGAGTTACATGAGAAACAATTTTGTCTCCTTTTCCGTAAGCTACAGTTTCTTTGGTTCTAAATAAACATGGTATTTATGGAATCTCCTTTCTAGGGTTGAAAGAAAAAAGTACACCACCCTATTCTTAATAATTAGATAAAAGGATAGGTTCCCTTGCCATTCTGGACTCCTAGGGTTATCTATGTAATGTAAATCCTTTAAATTGAACCCAAATTTGCAATCAGGGTGATCTGTAGGTTTTGCATGGCCCTGTATTAGGATTTTGTGGCCTCCTCCTGCTGTCTCCAGACCAGTAAGTGTGTTTCTGGGCGGACAGGACTCTAATTATATCATTTAGTATCAGCAGTTAGCTTGGTGCTCATCAAGACAGTGTCTACCGTAAGACATTTACAATCTAATAACTACCCACGGTGGCCACATAGCTAACGTAGGCTTATAGCCTCATTGCTGGGAGGATGCATACTCTGTCTTTAAATTATGTAGTCAGAAGCTAGACGGGCGAGGGGTGTGGAAAAAGTCTGAGGCAGATGTTCTCTAATGAACCAGTAGCTTTTTCCTTATTCTGACAAAGTCCTTTGTTTAAAGAAACCAGCTCTTCCTGTGTTTCTTTACCATTGTCACATGGCTTGAAAACTTGCTCACCGTCCAAGTCTATCTCAGTGTAGCCCAGATAGTGGAATATAAATACTGGGCTATACCTGGGTCTCAGGCAGGAAAGGAAAATGACTATTTTTTGGCATTCCTCCTGTACTTATATGGAAGCCATTACGGGAACTGTCAAATTATGCCTTATGCCTTATTCTGGTTGGTCTTAAAAGTGTTGTGCTTTCCTAGGGGAGAGGGTACTCGACTGGAGATCACAGTACTTAGCCCAATGGGATCTCCAGGCACCACAGTAACCTATATTAAAATGCACCACAATGGAAACAGCGTTTGAGCCTCAGAAAAAGTTTTAGACACAAGACAACTGTCTCTGAAGCTTCACTCTGACAGCCACAAACAGCTTAGCTATTGCTGTTTGTTTGTAAGATCTGGATTCAAGGCTTGTATTGAGGATCATCACCATAGCAGTGGCCCAAAAGATCACCAGTACCTCTGTTGCCAGAGGAGAATTGTTCCCTACAGGCAATTCATGATCTGTGGCTTCCACCATTTCCCTTGGTGAACTATCCCATAGTTCAATGCCTCATAACTGGGACGTTTTCCTTTTAGTCTAAATGTTTTCTTAAATTCAACCATTATTAGTAGTTAGAACCATTTCTGTAAGCTTGATTCCTCTCACACCATGGCATTTACACTCTTTTGATACCTGTGGATGGTTATATCCCCTGCTAGTAATACTTTAGACAAGCTTAATGTCCCATTAACTGTGCATTAATAACTATGGGAGTAAAATGCCTTGCTTTCTGCAGCAGGAAATTCTTCGGTATCTTCAGCTGAATTTAAAAAATGTGAGGCTGTTATTGAATTAAATAGAAAATAATTCCATAAACATAAAACCAAACAAATCGCTAAGCAGCAATGGCAGTGTCTGCCCCCAAAGAGCTTACAATCTTACAAATTCATGTTATGCTGCCCCTAAATTTTCAGCATGCTGCAGAATTCTGTATTGAGGACACAAACTGCAATAGCGAAGTTGGCAAAGGGACGCTGAAGGCACGGGCAACTTGGCTGAGGACAGCTGGGGCTTTTGGCCCTTGGGAGGCATGGGCAGTAGTAGGATAAGCACACTCAGGGCTTGTCAATATGAATGCTTAGTTCACAACAAGCTGGGTTATTAGTCTGCGCTGCACTATCCTGCTGCATGCTAAATGTCCATGTGGACCCTCCTGCTGCATGCTAAAATGCCTGTTTCAAAGTTGGGTAAACCAAAGTGCACAGGAACTTTTAGTGCGTGGAGAGGGCCCACACAGGCACACAGTGCATGGCAACCTAGTGCGGAGTAGATTCATACCCCAGCTTGCCGCGAACTAAATGTTTGGTATAGACAAACCCTTAGATTATGTCTACACTGCACAGTTAATCCTAGCCTGGTTGTGAGCATTCCCCCGGCAGTGTGCTACCCATGTTACTGTGTCCTCACTGTTTCTGCACTCCCCCTGTGTGTCTGCAGGTGTATCTGATGGTTCTTTGTGCTGAGATGCTCTAGGGCTCTCGCTGGAGAATTTGTCTGTCCTTTAGGGGTGGGGGGGACTGTGGGAAGGCACAGGAGGACTATCAATAATTGGGTGATTTTGCTTATGTTCTCACTGCAAGTGGGCAGGTTCCAGCCCAAGTTAAAGCAGAGCCTGGGTTCCAACCCATATCACCAGCTTTGTAAACTAGCCTGGTCTTAAAGTGCTTCCAAACCCAGGTCAGAGGTTTTTCTTTGTGGATGATAGGAGAATTAGGACTAAAACCTAGCTAAGAGCCTGGGTTACCTGGCTATTTGTTCCCAAAAGGATCAGCAGTAGAGAGTCAATGTTGACATTTAATATGTTTTGTTTTGGAATTAATGTTCTGAGCTGAATATGTACAGTTCACGTTTCTGAATATTTATGCCACCTGCAGATTCAGACAGATATCGCAGTATCAGTCACACTTAGTTCATATGTAAAATATTTTCTTCATATCCACCTGAACAAGAAACTTAATTTTAAAAATTAGGCTTAGATGGAGTCTCTTGGTTTTCACCTCTAGGTGACCAATTTCAGATTCCAAGACCAGAAGGAACCATTGTGATCATCTAGGCTGACCTTCTGTATAACCCAGTGTGACAGATTGGAACCCCCCCCCCCCTCCAGGATGCCACCTGATGTACTTGGTTTCCACTGAGCATCTCCTGCTTCACTAGTCTGGATTCCCTCTCCCTATTTTGCTGAATTAGGCTCTCCGGCCTCTTGCAGTGCACACGCACAGGTAGGGCTACAGCCAGCTGCAGACACAGACTGAAGTCAGCTCTGTGTGAGAGGTTTCACCCAGCACTCATGTGCACGCCCCTTTTGGGAAATAAACCCAAAATAATACGGTTTTACACTGTATAGAAAAATCTGCACAGCGCAAGCTCATGAAATTTTGCCCTCTTCCTATAAAAGGCAGATTTTAAGTGGTTAAAGAGATAGCAAACAGAACAAAGCAGATTACTAAACAAATAAAACAAAACGTGCAAACTAAGCTTGATTCACTAAAGAAATTGGCTACAAATAGTAATTTCTAACCCTAAATATTGTTACAGGCAGATTTCAGAGAGACTTGAAAATCAGCTGCACTGGCCTTCAGTCTGAGACTTTAGGTATTATTACTCACAAGCTAGATGCCCTTCCAGTCTGGGTTCAACTCTTCTTCCCCCAGTTCAGTTCTTGCTTTCAGGTGTTTTTCAGAGTCTCTTTGGGTGGGGAGGCAGAGGAGAGCCATGATGATGTCACTCCCCGCCTCATATAACTTTTGTGTATGGCGGGAACCCTTTGTCTTCCAGTGGAAAAACACTGGCATTCTAAGAGGGAAAGGGTCCAGTACCAGGTGACTTAAACTCATGTGTCTGCAGGGTTGTAGCAGCCATTACTCCAAGGCAGTCTGGTGCATCCACAGGAAGACTAAGCTCTTTTTTACAATACATTGTCTTTGCTAATGGGCCATCAGTGCTGTCTGGCTTTGTCATTTTGTACCTGAAGTGCTTGTTCTGGGTGACTCCCAAAGTAACACATTTGAAATACAGATACATGGTTAGTATTCCTAACTTCAGATACAGAAATGATACAGGCATACAAATTGGATAATCACATTCAGTAAATCATAACCTTTCCATGATATCTTACATGAGCCATCTTGCATAAAGTATATATGTTATGCCATATCAATATCATAAGCATATTTCCATAAAGAATATGGAGTGTAATGTCATACCCAGGCCATAAAAATTCCCCAAAATAAATTTCAATCCAGCCTCGGTGAGCAGTGACGTAGAGTCGTTGCCTTCTAGCTGTTCTGCAACCTGTATGAATCAAGCTTGGTTCGTCTGACTCTAGTTCCCAATTGACAGATGTTCACATCACTATAATACTAGATTTGGCAACCATCAGCACCTTTCACCACCAATACATTTACACACAGATTTTTGGACTGTTTTCAAGTTGATCTGCTTCTGTCCAAAAAGGTTTGTCATCCTACTACACAGACTGACTGCAGTTGCTCAGAACGAGTAGCTGTAAGGAACGTGCTATGACAGTTTTGGTTTTGGTATGTTTATTTCTATTGGGTTGTGTTTAAAAAAAACTAAAAGAAAAGTATTTCCTTCATAATTTGCAACCTTTATGTCACATACTGAAAGGATGTGGGAAAACTCGGATCCTTTCAAGTGTAGCCAATGAGCCGTGGGGTGCTGGGGAAGGTTTTGCGCATGTCCATGCACTTCTTGTCAATGAAGAGGGAATTGGCCTTCACAGAAAGGTCATGCTCCAGTCTTGCTTTGTTAAGGACCAACAGCTGAAGAGTATCCTGGGCCTCTCGCAGGCGCAGCTTCAGGGTCTGTAATGTGTCATCTATAGTAAACACTTCATTGACGAGTCTGAAAAGGGAAGAGGAGACAAGTTACCCAAATACCTAACAAACCCTTTCTATAGTCTGTTCTTTAGGGTGGTAGATGGCTAGGATTTCTCTGCAGGACTTAGGGGATTTAAGTGTTAAAAAGAAGCTTCGAGTTGGACTTAAGGGTATGTCTACACTACGGAATAAGGTCGAATTTATAGAAGTCGGTTTTTTAGAAATCGGTTTTATATATTCGAGTGTGTGTGTCCCCACAGAAAATGCTCTAAGTGCATTAAGTGCATTAACTCGGCGGAGCGCTTCCACAGTACCGAGGCTAGAGTCGACTTCCGGAGCATTGCACTGTGGATAGCTATCCCACAGTTCCCGCAGTCTCCGCTGCCCATTGGAATTCTGGGTTGAGATCCCACTGCCTGATGGGGCTAAAACATTGTCGCGGGTGGTTCTGGGTACATATCGTGAGGCCCCCGTTCCCTCCCTCCCTCCGTGAAAGCAAGGGCAGACAATCATTTTGCGCCTTTTTCCCTGAGTTACCTGTGCAGACGCCATACCACGGCAAGCATGGAGCCCGCTCAGGTAACCGTCACCCTATGTCTCCTGGGTGCTGGCAGACACGGTACGGCTTTGCTACACAGTAGCAGCAACCCATTGCCTTCTGGCAGCGGACGGTGCAGTATGAGTGGTAGCCGTCCTCGTCATGTCCGAGGTGCTCCTGGCCACGTCGGCTGGGAGCGCCTGGGCAGACATGGGCGCAGGGACTAAATTTGGAGTGACTTGACCAGGTCATTCTCTTTAGTCCTGCAGTCAGTCCTATTGAACCGTCTTATGGTGAGCGGGCAGGCGATATGGACTGCTAGCAGTCGTACTGTACCATCTTCTGCCAGACAGGCAAGAGATGAGGATGGCTAGCACTCGAACTGTACCATCTTCTGCCGAGCAGCCATGAGATGTGGATGGCATGCAGTCCTTCTGCACCATCTGCTGCCAGTCAAAGATGTAAAAGATAGATGGAGTGGATCAAAACAAGAAATAGACCAGATTTGTTTTGTACTCATTTGCCTCCTCCCCTGTCTAGGGGACTCATTCCTCTAGGTCACACTGCAGTCACTCACAGAGAAGGTGCAGCGAGGTAAATCTAGCCATGTATCAATCAGAGGCCAGGCTAACCTCCTTGTTCCAAGAAGAACAATAGCTTAGGTGCACCATTTCTTATTGGAACCCTCCGTGAAGTCCTGCCTGAAATACACCTTGATGTAAAGACACCCCCTTTGTTGATTTTAGCTCCCTGAAGCCAACCCTGTAAGCCGTGTCATCAGTCGCCCCTCCCTCCGTCAGAGCAACGGCAGACAATCGTTCCGCGCCTTTTTTCTGTGCGGACACCATACCAAGGCAAGCATGGAGCCCCTCAGCACACTTTGGCAATTAGGAGCACATTAAACACCAACGCATTATCCAGCAGTATATGCAGCACCAGAACCTGGCAAAGCGATACCGGGCGAGGAGGCGACGTCAGCGCGGTCACGTGAGTGATCAGGACATGGACACAGATTTCTCTGAAAGCATGGGCCCTGCCAATGCATGCATCATGGTGCTAATGGGGCAGGTTCATGCTGTGGAACGCCGATTCTGGGCTCGGGAAACAAGCACAGACTGGTGGGACCGCATAGTGTTGCAGGTCTGGGACGATTCCCAGTGGCTGCGAAACTTTCGCATGCGTAAGGGCACTTTCATGGAACTTTGTGACTTGCTTTTCCCTGCCCTGAAGCGCATGAATACCAAGATGAGAGCAGCCCTCACAGTTGAGAAGCGAGTGGTGATAGCCCTGTGGAAGCTTGCAACGCCAGACAGCTACCGGTCAGTTGGGAATCAATTTGGAGTGGGCAAATCTACTGTGGGGGCTGCTGTGATGCAAGTAGCCCACGCAATCAAAGATCTGCTGATATCAAGGGTAGTGACCCTGGGAAATGTGCAGGTCATAGTGGATGGCTTTGCTGCAATGGGATTCCCTAACTGTGGTGGGGCCACAGACGGAACCCATATCCCTATCTTGGCACCGGAGCACCAAGCCGCCGAGTACATAAACCGCAAGGGGTACTTTTCGATAGTGCTGCAAGCTCTGGTGGATCACAAGGGACGTTTCACCAACATCAACGTGGGATGGCCGGGAAAGGTACATGACGCTCGCATCTTCAGGAACTCTGGTCTGTTTCAAAATCTGCAGGAAGGGACTTTATTCCCAGACCAGAAAATAACTGTTGGGGATGTTGAAATGCCTATATGTATCCTTGGGGACCCAGCCTACCCCTTAATGCCATGGCTCATGAAGCCGTACACAGGCAGCCTGGACAGTAGTCAGGAGCTGTTCAACTACAGGCTGAGCAAGTGCAGAATGGTGGTAGAATGTGCATTTGGACGTTTAAAGGCGCGCTGGCGCAGTTTACTGACTCGCTTAGACCTCAGCAAAACCAATATTCCCACTGTTATTACTGCTTGCTGTGTGGTCCACAATATCTGTGAGAGTAAGGGGGAGACGTTTATGGCGGGGTTGGAGGTTGAGGCAAATCGCCTGGCTGCTGGTTACGCACAGCCAGACACCAGGGCGGTTAGAAGAGCACAGGAGGGCGCGGTACGCATCAGAGAAGCTTTGAAAACCAGTTTCATGACTGGCCAGGCTACGGTGTGAAAGTTCTGTTTGTTTCTCCTTGATGAAACCCCCTGCCCCTTGGTTCACTCTACTTCCCTGTAAGCTAACCACCCGCCCCTCCTCCCTTCAATCACCGCTTGCAGAGGCAATAAAGTCATTGTTGCTTCACATTCATGCATTCTTTATTCATTCATCACACAAATAGGGGGATGACTGCCAAGGTATCCCAGGAGGGGTGGTGGAGGAGGGAAGGAAAATGCCACACAGCACTTTAAGCACAGCACTTTAAAAGTTTACAACTTTAAAATTTATTGAATGACAGCCTTCTTTTTTTTGGGCAATCCTCTGTGGTGGGGTGGCTGGTTGGCCGGAGGCTCCCCCACCGCGTTCTTGGGCGTCTGGGTGTGGAGGCTATGGAACTTGGGGAGGAGGGCGGTTGGTTACACTGGGGCTGTAGTGGCAGTCTGTGCTCCAGCTGCCTTTGCTGCAGCTCAACCACACACTGGAGCATACTGGTTTGGTCCGCCAGCAGCCTCAGCATTGAATCCTGCCTCCTCTCATCACGCTGCCGCCACATTTGAGCTTCAGCCCTGTCTTCAGCCCGCCACTTACTCTCTTCAGTCCGCCACTTACTCTCTTCAGCCCACCACTTACTCTCTTCAGCTCGCCACCTCTCCTCCCGGTCATTTTGTGCTTTCCTGCACTCTGACATTATTTGCCTCCACGCATTCGTCTGTGCTCTGTCAGTGTGGGAGGACAGCATGAGCTCGGAGAACATTTCATCGCGAGTGTGTTTTTTTTTCTTTCTAAGCTTCACTAGCCTCTGGGAAGGAGAAGATCCTGTGATCATTGAAACACATGCAGCTGGTGGAGAAAAAAAAGGGACAGCGGTATTTAAAAAGACACATTTTATAAAACAGTGGCTACACTCTTTCAGGGTAAACCTTGCTGTTAACATTACATACATAGCACATGTGCTTTCATTACAAGGTCGCATTTTGCATCCCCCCACCGTGTGGCTAGCCCCTCAACCCTCCCCCCTCCCTGTGGCTAACAGCGGGGAACATTTCTGTTTAGCCACAGGCAAACAGCCCAGCAGGAATGGGCTCCTCTGACTGTCCCCTGAAGAAAAGCACCCTATTTCAACCAGGTGACCATGAATAATATCTCACTCTCCTGAGGATAACACAGAGAGATAAAGAAAGGATGTTGTTTGAATGCCAGCAAACATACACTGCAATGCTTTCTTCTACAATGATTCCCGAGTACGTGTTACTGGCCTGGAGTGGTAAAGTGTCCTACCATGAAGGACACAATAAGGCTGCCCTCCCCAGAAACCTTTTGCAAAGGCTTTAGGAGTACATCTAGGAGCACTGTGAATGCCAGGGCAAAGTAATCCTTTCACATGCTTGCTTTTAAACCATGTATAGTATTTTAAAAGGTACACTCACCAGAGGTCCCTTCTCCGCCTGCTGGGTCCAGGAGGCAGCCTTGGGTGGGTTCGTGGGGTACTGGCTCCAGGTCCAGGGTGAGAAACAGTTCCTGGCTGTCGGGAAAACCGGTTTCTCCGCTTGCTTGCTGTGAGCTATCTACAACCTCATCATCATCATCATCTTCTTCTTCGTCCCCAAAACCTGCTTCCGTATTGCCTCCATCTCCATTGAAGGAGTCAAACAACACGGCTGGGGTAGTGGTGGCTGAACCCCCTAAAATGGCATGCAGCTCATCATAAAAACAGCATGTTTGGGGCTCTGACCCGGAGCGGCCATTCACCTCTCTGGTTTTCTGGTAGGCTTGCCTCAGCTCCTTCAGTTTCACGCGGCACTGCTTCGGGTCCCTGTTATGGCCTTTGTCCTTCATGCCTTGGGAGATTTTGACAAAGGTTTTGGCATTTTGAAAACTGGAACGGAGTTCCGATAGCACGGATTCCTCTCCCCAAACAGCGATCAGATCCCGTACCTCCCGTTCGGTCCATGCTGGAGCTCTTTTGCGATTCTGGGACTCCATCATGGTCATCTGTGCTGATGAGCTCTGCATGGTCACCTGCAGCTTGCCACGCTGGCCAAACAGGAAATGAGATTTAAAAGTTCGCGGTTCTTTTCCTGTCTACCTGGCCAGTGCATCTGAGTTGAGAGTGCTGTCCAGAGCGGTCACAATGGAGCACTCTGGGATAGCTCCTGGAGGCCAATACCGTCGAATTGTGTCCACAGTACCCCAAATTCGAGCCGGCAAGGCCGATTTAAGCGCTAATCCACTTGTCAGGGGTGGAGTAAGGAAATCGATTTTAAGAGCCCTTTAAGTCATAATAAAGGGCTTCATCGTGTGGACGGGTGCAGGTTTACATCGATTTAATGCTGCTAAATTCGACCTAAAGTCCTAGTGTAGACCAGGGCTAAGCAAGTGTGAAAACACCTCTGCTCCCTGGTAGGAAGGGGAGCCCCTTCAAAAGTAGCTTCCGAGTTGATGCAGTAAAATGCACAGCAAAGCTAACCTTCCTTTATTAATTAGTAGTTTATCTAATTCCTTCAGCTGTACTGTTGGCAGCACACCAAGCTAGAGAACCAGTGCCAATATTAGCACTTCCTTCTAAATAAACAGCAAAATCTGATAACATTTTCAGCTTTTAAAGAGTGTTTCAATGGGTATTTTCTTCCTCTAGCTATAACAGTTGAGCTTTTGGGTTGAACGATCCTTGTTTTTAACCATATGAGAGGAAACAACCAGTACAAATTATTCCAGGAGCATAAATCCTTCAAGGAGGGAAATAGACAGTAAATGGTTTTACATTAGCTAGATGGGAGTTCACGAGCTGGATTATATCATTTTTAGCCCAGTAAAACTCTAACTCAGAGTTTAGCCTGAGTAAGGACTTCATGACTTGGATTCAGGTGTTTGTATGAACAAAGGCTGGGGGAACAAGACTGGGTAAAATGACTTACAAACCTGCAATTATACCTCAAACTGACAACCTGTTACTGATCCTTTCATGGAGGTTCAGGAATATTTTCCCTGTGTGTTCATGTATTCATAGTGCTACTGATTCAGATTGAGGCCAAAAGCTGAAGTGATGAAATACCATAAGAATTTCTTCCTTAGCAATAGTATGAGCCTGTTCAAGTGTGGGGGAAAACACTGGAAATTTCTTGCAGACCCAGATGATGTGAATAGCTCAGATATACTTTGGGGAAACATCTAAATATTTGGGTATTTATCTGAAAATATCCTGAGTTTGCGAGGTTTGGAATCTCTTCCATCTAAACTGGACTTGGACAAGAGAATAGACTCATGAACTATCCAGTGCTTCCTGATTTCTCTCAGTTTATAAAGCCCATGACAATTGAACATAAGAACAGTTATACTGGTCAGACTAAAGGTCCATCTAGCCCAGTATCCTGTCTTCCAACCGTTGCCAATGTCAGGTTCCCCAGAGGGAATGAACAGAATGGGTAATCATCAAATGATCCATCCCCTGTCACCCATTCCCAGCTTCTGACAGAGGCTAGGGACACCAACCCTGCCCATCCTGGCTAACAGCCATTGATGGACCTATTCTCCATGAACTTACCTAGTTCTTTTTTGAACCCTGTTATATATAGTCTTGGCCTTCACAACATCTCTGGCAAGGAGTTCCACAGGTTGACTGTGCGTTGTGTGAAAAAATACTTCCTTTTGTTTGTTTTAAACCTACTGCCTATTAATTTTGGTTGGTGGCCCCTAGTTCTTGTGTTATGAGAAGGAGTAAATAGCACTTCCTGATTTACTTTCTCCACACAAGTCATGATTTTATAGAGCTCTATCATATCCTCCCTTAGTCATCTCTTTTCCAAGCTGAAAAGTCCCTGTCTTATTAATCTCCCCTCATATGGCAGCCGTTCCATACCCTAATCTCTTTTGTTGCCCCTTTCTGAACCTTTTCCAATTCTAATATATCTTTTTTGAGATGGGGCGACCACATCTGCATGCAGTATTCAAGATGTGGGTGTACCATGGATTTATATAGAGGCAATAGGATATTTTCTGTCTTCTTATCTCATATCTTCTTATCCCAACATTCTGTTAGCTTTTTTGACTGACACTGCACATTGAGAGGATGTTTTCAGAGAACTATCCAGAATGACTCCAAGATCTCTTTCTTGAGTGGTAACAGCTAATTTAGACCCCATCATTTCAGATGTATAGTTGGGATTATGTTTTCCAATGTGCATTACTTTGCATTTATCAACATTGAATTTCATCTGCCATTTTGTTGCCCAGTCACCCAGTTTTGAGAGATCCTTTTGTAGCTCTTCGCAGTCAGCCTGGGACTTAACTATCTTGAGTCATTTTGTATCATCTGCAAATTTTGCCACCTCACTTTTACCCCTTTTTCCAGATCATTTATGAATATGTTGAATAGGACTGGTCCCAGCACAGACCCCTGGGGGACACCTCTCTCCATTCTGAAAACTGACATGTATTCCTACCCTTTGTTTCCTGTCTTTTAACCAGTTACGGATCCATGAGAGGACCTTCCCTTTTATCCCATGACAGCTTACTTTGCTTAAGAGCCTTTGGTGAGGAACCTTCTCAAAGGCTTTCTGAAAATCTATCCACTAGATTCCCCCTTGTCCGCATGCTTGTTGACCCCTTAAAAAATTCTAGTAGATTGGTGAGGCATGATATCCCTTTACAAAAACCATGTTGACTTTTCCCCAACAAATTATGTTCATTTATGTGTCTGACAATTTTATTCTTTACTATAGTTACAACCAGTTTGCCCAGTACTGAAGTCAGGCTTACCGGCCTGTAATTGCTGAGATCACTTCTGGAGCCCTTTTTAAAAATTGGTGTCACATTAGCTATCCTCCAGTCATTTGGTACAGAAGCTGTTTTAAATGATAGGTTACAAACCACAGTTAGAAGTTCTGCAATTTCACATTTGAGTTCCTTCAGAATTCTTGGATGAATACCGTCTAGTCCTGGTGACTTATTATTGTTTAGTTGATCAATTTGTTCCAAAACCACCTCTAATGACATCTCAATCTGGGACAGTTCCACAGATTTATCACCTAAAAAGAATGGCTCAGGTTTGGGAATCTCCCTCACATCCTCAGCCTTGAAGACTGATGCAAAGAATTAATTTAGTTTCTCCTCAATGGCCTTATCGTCCTTGAGTGCTCCTTTAGCATCTCCATCGTCCAGTGGCCCCACTGGTTGTTTAGCAGGCTTCCTGCTTCTGATGTACTTTAAAAAAAATTGCTATTACTTTTTGAGTCTTTGGCTAGTTGTTCTTCAAATTCTTTTTTGGCCTTCCTAATTATATTTTTATACTTAATTTGCCAGAGTTTATGCTCCTTTCTATTTTCCTCACTAGGATTTAACTTCTTTTTAAAGGATGCCTTTTTGTCTCTGACTGCTTCTTTTACTTTGTTGTTTAGCCACAGTGGCACCTTTTTCTCTGTTTTTTTTAATTTGGGGTATACATTTAAGTTGAGCCTCTATTATGGTGTCTTTAAAAAGTGTCCATGCAATTTGCAGGGATTTCACTTTTGGCACTGTACCTTTTAATTTCAGTTTCACTAACTTCCTCATTTTCCGTAGTCCCCCTTTCTGAAAATAAATGCTATAGTGTTGGACTGCAGTGGTGTTTTACTCACCACAGGGATGTTAAATTTAATTATATTATGGTCACTATTACCAAGTGATCCAGCTATATTCACCTCTTGGACCAGATCCTGTGCTCCACTTAGGACTAAATCAAAAATTGTCTTTCCTCTTGTGGGTTCCAGGACTAGCTGCTCCAAGAAGCAGTCATTTAAGGTGTCAAGAGAATTTATCTCTGCTTCCTGTCCTGAGGTGACATGTACCCAGTGAATATAGGGATAGTTGAAATCCCCCATTATAAATGAGTTTTTTATTTGTATATCCTCTCTAAACTCCCTGTGCATTTCACCGTCACTATCACCATCCTGGTCAGGTGGTTGGTAAAATATCCCTACTAATATATTCTTATTATTAGAGCATGGAATTACTATCCAGGGAGATTCTATAGTACAGTTTGATTCATTTAAGATTTTTATTCATTTAAGATTTCATTTGATTCTACGCTTTCTTTCACATATAGTGCCACTCCCCCACCAGCACAACCTGTTCTGTCCTTCAGATATATTTTGTACCCTGGTATTATTGTATCCTATTGTTTAGCCTCATTCCACCAAGTTTCTGTGATGCCTATTATATCAATATCCTCATTTAATACAAGGCACTCTAGTTCACTCATATTATTTAGACTTCTAGCATTTGTGTACAAGCACTTTAAAAACTTGTAACTTTTTAGCTGTCTGCCATTACATGATGTAATTGAATCAGCCTCTTTTTCATTTGACTGTTTCTCATCAGATCCTACCTGTATTTTATCATCTTCCATCCTCTCCTCCTTAGTAGGATATAGAGAATGTCCATTAATAGATCCTCCCCTAAGGGATGTCTCTACTCACCTGTCGGCTTTCCCCGAGCCCTTAGTTTAAAACTGCTCAACGACCTTTTTAATTTTAAGTGCCAGCAATCTGGTTCCATTTTGGTTTAGGTGGAGCCAATCCTTCCTGTATAGGATCCCCTTTTCCCAAAAGTTTCCCCAGTTCCTAAAAAATCTAAACCCCTCCTCCTGACACCATTGTCTCATCCATGCATTGAGACCCTGCAGTTCTGCCTGTCTAACTGGCCCTGCGTGTGGAACTGGAAGCATTTCAGACAATGCTACCCTGGAGGTTGTGGACTTCAATCTCTTACCTAACAGCATAAATTTGGACTCCAGGACCTCTCTCCTATCCTTCCCTATAGCACTGGTACCTACAAGTACCATGACCACCAGCTCCTCCCTAGCACTACACATAAGTCTATCTAGATGCCTAGAGAGATCCGCAACCTTCGCACTAGGCAGGCAAGTCACCATGCAGTTTTCCTGGTCATCACAAACCCAGCTATCTATGTTTCTAATGATCAAATCCCCCATAACTATTATCTGTCTCTTGGTAATAACTGGAGTTCCCTCCCCTGGAGAGGTATCCTCAGTGCTAGAGGATACCACACCATCATCTGGAAGGAGGGTCCCAAGTATGGGATTGTTTCCCTTTGCTCCAGTTAGATGTTCTCCTTCCCTGAGACTTTCATTATCCTCAATAGCACAGAGGCTGTCAGAGCAGGCAGGGGTGGGACTGTTCTACTGTGTCCCAGAAAGTCTCATCTATGTACCTCTCTGTCTCCCTTAGCTCCTTCAGTTCAGCCACTCTGGTCTCCAAAGCCCATACTTGATCTCTGAGGGCCAGGAGCTCCTTGCACCGAATGCACACATACACCACCTGCCCATAGGGCAGGTAATCATACATGCTGCATTGGGTGCAATAAACTGGATAGCCCCCACTCTGTTGCTGGACTTCTGCATGCATTCTTTTTTTATTCCTGCAGCTCGTTCCTTTGTTGATGTTTTGTTTTTATCAGGGGGTGTTTTTGGCTTTAAGTTTAAAGAATGTTAAGATTATCTAGACCCCCCCCTCATGTTCCCCCATTTCCTTTTCTACTTCTGCACCAAACATGAAGCACAACTTCCTAGTAGATAAATAAACAACTAGATATAGATTTGGGTTCCCAGATACCTCAATATTTATATATTAGTTTGTTTTTTTCCTTCACCGTCTTTGCATGTTTTTACATGCTGCCACTGGAAAAATTGGCTTCAGACAATCATGCAAGAAACCTTGGCTTTCTGAGGTGGCCTGATATAGTAGCAAAAAAGTGTGTGTGCGGGGGGGGGAGGGGGGGAAGATGCATGCAAGAAGGGAGATGTCCAAGAACATAAATGGATGATCTATATCAAATCCCTGGCCAACAAAGTCAAGGATTGCCTAAAGTACATCAGTCTGCATCCTGCCTACAGAGTGATTACGCACCTGGCTGGCAGCCATGAACAGCCTTCTAACATCCTCATCATGAAACCAGATGGCTCTCCCTGCTCATCAATGGACGAGGTCTGGGATAGATGGAAAACACATTCTGAAAGCATGCTGAATCTGGACCTGCTGACAGCTCTCCGGAGCTACGTGACCTGGCAACCCACGCAGCTGTGGACCCAGGGATGAACTTTGATCCTCTGTATGAAAAGTCATACAAAAGGGACTAAATGGATATGCTGCTGGAGCTGATGGTGTTCCAATTGAGTCACTCAAAGATGCCTCCAAACGAGTGAGCATTGGCCTGCCTCAACTGTTCTTAAAAGCATGGGCATCAGGCAAAGTACCAGCAGAATAGAGAGGTGCCCTCATAATGTCCCTGTACCAGGGCAACAGATCTCACATTGAGTGTGACAGTTACAGACTGATCTCATTGCTGTTTTGCTCTGGAAAGGTCTTTGCTGAGCAGGATGCAGCCTCTCCTTACCAGACATAGTCATCCACAGCAATCAGGTTTCATAGCTGGGCTGTTGACAATGGGCACTGTCTTTATCCTTCAGCTCCTGGCTGAGCTGCACTGAGAATTTAACCCCCCGCTTCATGTGGCATGTGTTGAAATCAAAACAGCTTTTGATTCAGCTGACCAATCAGCACGTTGGCTCGCAGCGAAAGCAGCTGGCATTCTAAATCTGCTCATCTTCACATAGGTGCCACTGTGAGAGTGCACGTTGGTTCCCAGCTACATTTCTGCATGACCTCAGGTGTGCCACAGGGATGCATTCGCACCCCAGTACTATTCTGTAGAGCTATCAGCTGGATATTAGAACTTGCTGCTACTCCTGTCAGAATCCGGGTTGGTCAAGAAGTGTTCACTGACCAAGACACTGACAATTCTGCTTTACTTGTGGAGAAGTCAGAGAATTTCAGCCCCACCCTCCAAGGTCTCAAGACACTGTCCCCATGTTGGGGCTGAATGTTTCATGGCAGGAGATCAAGGTTCAGAACCTCGGTGCAGGCAGGGTCAAGTACCATGGAGAACCCTGATAAGTTCATCAGCCTAGGCTGCAATCAGAGTTCAGTCACAGCAAACCAGATGTTCTTCGATGAATAGGACTTGCTGTCTCCTGCATGAAGTCCATGTCCTGCTGTGAGGTGGGACACCAGTACAACAGCACCCCACTCTGGCAAGCACAGCACAGCCCCTGCACTCTCAGCCCAGCCAGGCTGTCAGTCTATCCCTGGTGCCCAGGAGTCTGAAAACCCTCTCTTCTCTCCCAAGTCTATCGGGGGCTGGTAGGGGACCCTGGGTTCCAATTCAGGACGCTCGAGGTAGGAATAAGCAGGATGGGGCTGCTTGACTCTGACTTTGTGTCACAGCCCACCTAGGGTGGACACCATTGTATCATTATATAAGTGTTTATACTTGTTCAGCTTCTACTGTGGAAATGGAATTCTTCGGCTATCCCTCGATGCATGGATGACGTCTGCCAAGGGAGTTCACCGATGGGTTTTTAAGTGGCTGAGGAGTCCAATTCATGCCCTGCAGATTTTCCCACAGAAGTGACAGATGTAATCTTGGAGGAGACAGTTGTTGGCTGGCATGTTGTGCCCTTTCTTTCCTCCTTTGTCGTTTCTCTGTCTCATGAGCACATCTGTTCCCCTCAGAGTAAGCTGTGGCTTGGTCTATGGTGTGGCACCTCTGTGTTCTGTTCTGCGCCAAGTCTTCCCAGTTTGTTGGGTTGATGCCTCCTGTTTTCAGATGTATTTTCAGTATTTCTTTGAAGTACTTCCACTGCCCTCTGCGAGCCCTTCTTCCCTGACTTAATTGAGAGAAGAGTACTTGCTTCGGGAGGCGAGTGTCAGGCATATGTACACAGTGGCCTGCCCAGCGGAGATGGTTTTTCATGACCTGCACTTCTATACTGGTGATATTAGCTGCAGAGAGAACGCTGATGTTAGTATGTCGGTCTTCCCAGATGATCCTGAGAATCCTCCTGAGGCAGTGCTGCTGGAACCACTCCAGCCACTTGAGTTGTCATCTGTAGGTTACCCAGGTCCCACACCCATAGAGAAAGGTGGGGATGACAACTGCCTTGTAAACCTAGCTCTTGGTGACTGTTTGCAGATCCCTATCATTGAAGACTCATTTAAGTAGTCTTCCAAAAAATGTGCTGGCACGGCAGAGCTTGTATTCAATTTCCGTGTCAGTGGTGGCTGTTTGGGAGAGATGGCTGCCAAGATATGGAAAATGGTCCACATCTACTCCAGGGGCTCTCTGCTGATGGTGATTTGTGGCGTACATGTAAGAGTAGTTTGTCTAGGTGGGGGCTGGTAGAGTACCTTGGTTTTCCTGATGTTGAGAGAGAGACCCAGGCTGTGATAGCCATCTGCAAAAAGGGTTTAGAACTGCAATCTGTAACTGGTAAAATGACTCCTCTAACCATCGAAAATGTGAGACTTATCACGTGCTCAAAGCCAAAGTCCAAAGGAAGCTACGGGACATCAAAAATAAGTGGTAGCAAGAGAAGGCCTCTGAGTTCCAGGGTTTCATAGATCAGGATGACTTGAGAAGCTTCTTTCAAGCTCCAAAGACCCAACCCCCTTACATTTGCAGGATGGCTCCACCCTCCTCAATGACAATGCGGCCATTAAACAACGCTGGAAGGAACACTTTGAGAGCCTACTAAATCGCGAATCCATGGTCTCTGAAGACACCATCAAGTCTATTCCACACTGCTCGGCAATGGAACACCTTGCTGATCCCCCATATTCTGAGGAAGTCCAGTGTGCCATCAACCAGACAAAAAAATCACAAGACACCAGGCCCAGACAGCATCCCAGCTGAGGTTTTTAGAGCTGGTGGAACAATGCTCCAGCACAAACTTTGCCAGCTCCTCAACGAAATCTGGACCTGCAAAGAAATTCCACCTGACTTTGTTACAATATTCAAGAAAGGGGACAAATCTTTGTGTGGGAACTACAGAGGTATTGCCCTCCTCTCCATTGCAAGGAAGATCTTTGCCCGGGTCCTACTAAACCATCTTCTCCCCCTTGCCAAGGAACTCTCCCCGAATCACAGTGTGGCTTCAGGCCATCCCAAGGCATAACTGACGTGATCTTCATGGCACGACAGATTCAGGAGAAGTGTAAAGAGCAACACCAGGAACTGTTCATGACATTCATCGATCTAACCAAGGCCTTTGATTCTGTCAATCGTGATGCCCTATGGAAGGTGCTGTGTAGGTGTGGCTGTCCACAGAAATTCATTTCCATCATCAGACTACTCCATGATGGGATGACTGCCACCATTCTGTGCAATGGCTCAGAGACTGAACCATTCATCATTCGCCTTGGTGTCAAGCAGGGCTGTGTCTTTGCTCCAACACCCTTATCCATTGACCGTGCTGCGGTACTGATTCTCATCCATGACCACCTTCCTGATGGAATCGGGATTGAGTATCGTATGGATGGTCAACTCCTCGATCTCTGATGTCTCCAAACACAATCTAAGAGCATGAGAATTGGCATCAATATGCACATGACTGCGTCATTCGGAAGTGGAATAAAGCTATGCTATAATAAGGCACCTTCATACCATAATTGCATCCACTAGGCATAGTATAGGTATGAGTATTTTTTTTTAAATCCACACTCTTAGTTAAAATAATTGTACTGGTACTAAATCTGTGTATAGACCAGGCATAAATTGCTTTAGCTGGGTCTGGAAAACCAAATATTGTGAAGCTCTTAATCTATGACCCAGTTGATGGGGCTTTGAAACAATCTGGCTTTGACTCCCATCTGAATTTTGTCCTCTGAAGTTTGCACATTTGTCACAGTCTGGACCCGATTCAGCAAAGCAGCTAACCATATGCTTATATCCCATTGACTTCAATAGGGCTTGAATGCTTTGTTGACTCAGGAACCACAGTTGTAATTCTGGAGCATCAATCGCATGCCTGATGCAGTGGAGAGCCCAAAGGATGAAGTGGCCCCCTCTCCACAGACCTTACATTCGAATTCAGGCAACCCATGAAGTTCAGATACACAAAGCCCAGTTGGAGGTCAGTCTCAGTGATGCAGGGTTTTGGGAGGCAGAGGGAGGGTTGATAAATATTTTTCTCTAGTGGACTTTCATCAGCAAACTTTGAAGGTGTGTGTTTAAGGAATCATTTAAAGGAGAAAGTGGTGGTTCAATGCTACAGAAGATCAAAAGGTTTCAAGTACAAGGAAGCAGCGAAGAAAAAAGGCACAATAAGTTGAAGAGAGATGAAAGGGACCTTCAGGAGAGTAGCTTGGGGAAGAGCAAGCACAGGCAGTAAAACCCTATCATCTAGGTACGGTAAATGGCAGATCGGCATCATAGCTGTGGGCTATCTTGGCAACCACCCAAGGCCTCAGAGTAAAGGCACGATTTGAGCTAGAGGTGAATATGTATGCTCACCTGCTTTTCTTGTAGGGCGAAATACAGAACAGTGGCAGATACTATGAGACTGCAGCTTATCTGTACATGTAATAAAAGTATAATTTGTTTCATATGACAGAAGCTGCAGAAAGGAAACTGTTGCTGAGGTAATAGCCAATTCTAGAGCCAAAGCACTTAACATTTTTAAATTAAGCAATTGTTGAAGAGAAAACTTTCTATTACCTATTGAATAGGCTTGCAAAACAGTTCAATAATCAGAAATCAAATATAGGACTGAATCCCAAGAGATGCCAGCCACCTGCAACACACTGAAGGTAGGAGGACTTCAGTGGGAATTGCACATGCTCAGAATCTCAAGTATGGGCTCGTGGTTTGAATTTGGACATACTTGGTCTGGATTTATACCTCTTTCTTTCAGGTCTTACAATTTTAATTAATTATTATCAAGTAACCAATATCATTCTAATCTTTAAGTATTGTGTGACTTCTCTCTTTGTGGGCTCTGCATTCATTGAAATAGCTCAGAGTTAATCCATCTGAAATTCTTTCCTAGAACTACCATCTGACAGATGGGTGAACCAGGGCATGCACTTACTTAAATTGAGGTATGTCACGGCAAAGTTCTACATTGGGTCGTCTTGTTCTTCCCTCCAGGCGGGTCTGAGCTACTTTCAGTGGGCACTCCTTTGCCATTATAGCTCTCTCCAGCAACATGATTGTATTTTCTGTCTGGAAGATTTCTTGAAGTGTCTGAATAAAACAGAGCATTTTTATAGGCCTCGCCATATACTTCATTGGAATTCTACACTATTACCTTTCCCTACTTCAGTTTATATGTAAGCATTTGTGTTGAGCTATATATGAGCAGCAAAATTAGCCCAACATATGGACAGCAGCTTCCATTAGCTAAGGAGAATATTTTCCACTGTTCTCAAAGGGATAATGAACAGAAGATAGGAATCCCTATGCAAGTAAGTTTTTCCCTTTTCTGTGTAAAGATCACCATTAATGGGAGCTCTGAGCCCAGAACAAGAGGAGAATGTGCTCATAGGAACCTAGAAACATGCTGTCTGAGAACATTGTTCCAATGTTTAAATATCCTCGCCAATAAAAAAATGTATGCCTGATTTCTGGTCTGAATTTGTCTCACTTCAACTTCCAGCCATTCCATCATGGCATGCCTTTCTCTGCTAGATTGAAAAGCCCATTATCATCTTCTGCCCATGTAGGTACCTATAGACTGTAATCAAGTCATCCCTTAACCTTCTCTTTGTTAAGTTAAGTAGATAGTCAGTCATTATAAGGCATGTTTTCTAATCCTTTAAACATTCTCGTGGCTCTTCTCTGAACCCTCTCCAATTGTCAACATCCTTCTTGAACTGTCAACACCAAAACCAGACACCATATTCCAGCAGCATATGCACCAGTGCCAAATACAAAGGTAAAATAACCTCTCTACTACTCAAAATTCCCCTTCTTATGTATCTGAAGGATTGCACTACCCCTTTTGGTCACAACACTGCACCGGGAGCTCAAGTGCAGCTGATTATCCACTATGACCCCCCAACCCAAATCTTCTTCAGAGTCACTGCTTCCCAAGATAGAGTCCCCCATCCTGTAAGTATGCCCTACATTCTTTGTTCCTAGATGTATACATTAGCATTTAGCCATATTAAAATGCATATTGCTTGCTTGTGCCCGGCTTGCATATCAGCGAACTGACCTCTTCATTATTTACCTCTCTGGTGGTAAATTTTTGTGTCATCTGCAAACTTTACCAGGGATTATTTTGTTTTCTTCCAGGTCATTGATAAAAATGTTCAATAGCTGTTAAATAGAATGTTGGGTTTCGTTTTGTCCTTGTTTATCCTAGCTCTGACGTCACATTGCTTCACTGATTACAGAACCAACTATAAACCTTTGAAAAGTCAGTATGATCATGGAATGTGCACGGTCTCAACCCCAGGCCATCAGAAGGACAGAAGCCCCTCAGCAACATGAGGTCTATAGGCCTGGGAGTTGGACTCCACAGATTCCTCTTTGAAACTGATCTCCTCTACCACAGCAGAAGTTGCTGCTGGAAATGACAAGGCTAGTGAACTGTTCAGGGTTCTCAGACTCTGGTTTTCTTTTAAAAATGTGTAACTTCTCATTAAAACTGGCTAGTTTCTGACATCACTTTGTTGTTAATCCATAATAAATCTCCTAAATTAAGGCAACCAAGTATCTTTGTTCCATATTGTGTTGGTTTAGTACTGAAGACAGTGTTTGTCCCTTCCTCTGAGGGACATGAGAACAAATACACACAGAATAGTCAAGCGGAGGCCCCTATAATTGCATCTCAGAAAGCTATATCACTTATTTGCAGTCATTTCCTGCAACACCAGAGCACTCTGGTAAGTCTACTTGAAAACAAGCCATGTCTTTCCAATTGCAGACTGCGAGTTTTCTAAACAAAATGGAGTGTAAGTTCCTTTGACTGGATCCTGACCCCTCTCCTGAATGTGCAGAAGTAAAACACAGAGCTTTTCTGGGAAACAATTTCTAACAATGTCATACTGTCTAAAGCCAGTTTCAAAGAGGACTTTGTTAGAGTAATGGGGTTATAGATTTATAGGAATTTATTTCTCTTTTGCTCCATTCTCCAATTTGTTTCCACATCAAAAAGATGCAGCTTGAGCAGAGGACGTGTTGCACAGGTGCTCATAGACATGGATAAGCTGCCATTTTCATTCCAAACTTACACTGATTTCCTTATTTCTACCCGTGTCATGGTGTCAAAAATCTTAGCACAGTGACCCAGTTTGGCCCCTTGAAAACCACTGCATACTCCAAATGTTTCAGCAATGCCTTGTGCAAGAACATATGAATCACATTCAATCTTTCACACTGGAGCTGAATTCAGAAGTTTTCAAAAACTCCTCTCTGAGCAGAGCAAAAATAAAAGCAGCTTGTGTGTAAAGCCAACCTTTTTAAAATGGAAGTAGCCCCAAAGGGGAGATGCCAGTGCAGTTAGAGCAGCATAATTTTAAACTGTAAAGTAGCTTGATCGCCTGCAATAACAGTATCCTTCATGCCCTAGAGCCTGTAGGCTCTCTGATTTAAACTATAATAAAAATAAGAAAAACACCCGGGAAAAGTCAAAGTTTTGTCTTGCCTGTACAGATTCAATATAGATAAGGTAACACGTTCCATCCATTGCATGATGGTGCATTAATTTCACTGATCCTAACTCTTCATAGCCCGTGTGATCAACCCATTATTTGACACTTTTATAATCTATATTGAGGCATCAATGTGACTAGTAATTGAAGTCCTTTTTATTCACAAAACTGGTACGGCACATGCATTGACAGTACAATCTTCTTCAGGTTGTCTCACCCTGGACCTGGAGCTGACAGTCTTTAGGGGTGGGAGGATATGTAAACTTGGGTGCCCATTTAGACTCCTTGCCTCTCCTCAGCTGAGACTGCCAAGCGTGAGTGATTTTTGCAACCCTTAGCCCAATTTTACACTCTAAATTAATCCACATGGCCATGGGTACTGCTTATCTGATCTTGTTCTCTTTAGATTACATTAGATGGGGAACTGTTACAAAGCCAATTATTTATACAGCCAATCTTTAAATGAGGACACTTACCTGAGAAGAATCCCCATTATAAAAATCACTAACCTATAACTGCACTGGTATTTTGTCACTTTAAATTTTCTCAGTTTGAAACTGTTAGCTTCAAGAAACCTCAGACCTGCTTGGGTGGTCATGGTTGTTACACCGGGGACTACACAGGGAGAATCATATGATTCCATCCCATGACTGGTGACGGCCTGAGACCTAGAGGGGGGGTGTGCTTGGAGAGACCAGATGTGGACAGAGGGGCACTCTGCCTGGTGTCCAACAGTTGCCATTTCGTGCTATCCATTATCTGATAGCATGAGATGAACAAAATAAGGCTGGTAGTTTTAGCACATTCATAACCTTTGGAAATGGCAATGCTGATAAGGACTTGAATAACCCTGAAAAAAATGCCTGGATTTCTCCTGAGGTAGTAGGCATGTTTTGGGGATGTAAAGGACATTTTGAATGCAGATAGAGCTCCCTAAGTTTCTGAGAACTCCTACCTTTTCTTGGGCTTGTCATCACACAACAGTTCCACCAGTTTAACTTGAAGTCTGTTTAAAAACTAGTTCAGTTAAACCAGTGCAAACCCCTGCCTGGACATCTATATCTCTTTTACAGCTGGCTTATGCAGGTTGGGTACGGACCAAAATAAGTTATATAAACTGCTGTGGCCACTCAGAGATTTGCATGAGTTTAATCAAATGGATTTTAAACACCCTTAAGTTAAACTGAACTTTTTTAGACTTTTATATTTAGAGCAGACAAAGCCAGGTCAAACTAAAATAAAATAAGCCACATAGGCCTTACCTACACATGAGTTGTATTGATTAGTTGTACAGTTTAGAAACTGACGTCAATACATCAGTGCAACCCCATGTGTGGCTACTTATTTCAGTTTGACTGGCTTAAGAGTCATTATCACTGAAGGTTTGTTCTTTAAATTGATTTAGTTTAAACTGGTACAAGTTTGGGAACTGACAAGAACTGATCTATGTGGACGGATAGCTGTTGTCAGGATGGCAGGCGGCTGCCCAGAGACTTTGATTCCTAAGGAGGCTTTGTCCGTTTGCAAAGTATTGCAGGATTTTCCCTATAGCAAAACAGTCTGATTCTATGACTAGAATGCAAATTGTATTGAAAGGAAGTGAAGCTAAGAGAGTAGCACCTCTCTCCTGCTCATTTTATCATTTCCTTTTGTAATTCAGTAATCACCATATAAGTAACCTTGTATATACTTACACCACTAACAGTATGAGTTTTGTAGCCACCTATTCCACAGAAGAAAAACGTAGTGATAAGATTGTATTGTTATATATACAGATATTGTACATACTGTGCTACCAACTACATATAGCTTATTTTACCCCCTCAGGATAGAAATCAGAGCAAAAGACCTAATGAAGCTAAGTGGATGGTGATTCATTCTGCACAAAATCCACATCCTTTTTCTTCCCGTGTAGCAAACGCAGTAGGTCCAAAAGTTTTTTTTTCTGATGTATTGTTGTTGTTCAAAAGGTAGAACTTGAGTAGTTTCCAATGTCAGCAAAATCTCCTTAGCCATTTGTAGCTGTGCTCAGTGCTGCTAGGGTTGTTTTTAATATTACAAGGAGCTCTCCCTCCTTCTACCCTGACAAAAGATCCAGTTTCTAGCTATGTTGCCAGTGGTTTAGCAGATGTTTGTGGGTGAGATCTTACAGAGCCTCTTAATACTATACCTCGCTCAGGCTACTAAAATCACTATTTACCTTTAATGCAAACCAAAATATTACTTCAGCCTGCATGGGTGTAACAGGAATCTGAGGGAAAGAAACACACGCTACTTCTAGAGGTCAGTCATTGCTTATCAGGATCCTCCTTTCCTGTGTTTGTATTGCGGCTTCTGTCTCTACAGTAGCTCTTTGCCTGCTATGCCTGGTTGTGTGCCAGTGGGCCAAATTCACTAGGCTGTAATTCCTTTGCCTCCAGCAGTGCTACGCTTGAGGTGATGTTGGTCCAACATATTAATCTCACTTTTGTGAGTACTACAATTCATTCAAAATATTTTTGAAAAAAAAAGTGCGTAATGCAAATAAAAAATCTGGCCCAAGTCTCCTCAGCACATAAAATATCAGGCAAAAATGTATTCATAACTAATTCTTTATCCCTGGGTGGGTCCTGGGTTTCTGCTTAAAATGGAATCTAGGACTTGTGCATTCTCAGCTTGACCCTGAGTGAGGCATGCCACGATAGCGCCTACCAGCCCTTTCCTTGTTTGTCTCATGAGCAGGTGGATGGGATGGTTCAGGCTAGCTCAGCAAGTGGTTCCTGCCTGCTTTACTAAGCAATTGAAGCAGCCCAGAGTAGACTAGGCACCACACCCTGATTATGTAAAAACAGCTCCCCGGAGGGGAGAGGCAGTTTGAAATGTATTTGTGAGGGAAAGGAAGCAGGGGGACTCAGCAGCCCCTTGTCCACTGCGGTGACTTAGTCTGAGTGAACACATGGGAGGTTGTGGAAGGAGCAGGGAAGTGGTGGAGATATGCCCAAATGTGAACAGTGCAGTTCCACTGGCCACAGTACCAGATAACAATGCGTTGCCACTACTGTAACCTATAGGCTGTAACAGTGACTGTGTCCTGCCCCCTCTCCTCCAGCTTGAGTGAAATATTCTATTAAAAGCACAGAGCTTTCTATGATGTGAAAGGGACAGAGTAGAGCCCACTATTATCTACTCTGGGCAATGCTCCTATGAGTAGATCCAATATATGGCAGTGCGTGTTTTACAAATGTCTAAGCTTGACAGACTCCATCCCACAACTGTGTTCTTAGTCTCCTGTGAACAGCCCATTGTCTTCAATTTCACCTTCAGTGAGCAAAAAGAACATTGGGGCCAGATGCTCACTCTGGCCCCATTTCCTACCCTACCTCCATGTGTGTGCAGGAGCAGTTGCACGTTCACATGTGCTCACAATGCATATACAAACACACCAGCAGACGTTGAACTCTGACACCTTTGCTAACATTTTCAGTCCTGAGTGTGTGTTGGTATGCGTCAAACCTGTGACTCTTGAAAAGCTGTTTTTATTTGTATTCGTATTCTTACACTCCACTTCTCACCCTGAATGTCCTGGTGGTGGTGGAAGGAGGCAGGAGGTTTCCTACACACCAGTGGTTCTCAGCCTGTGGTCCACAGACTCCTGGAGGTCCACAGATTGTCTAACATATCCAAAGGGGTCCACACCTCCAAATGTTGTAGCGGTCCGCAAATGAAAAAAGGTTAAGAAGCACTGTGATACCCAGAGCCCAAGGTCCCATCAAGACAGGAGGGGCCATATCACTTGGATCACAGCCATATTTCCTATTGGCTTCCAACATCAGCTGGAAGCCATGGAAGGCGATGTAATTCTGAAGTTTGATAGTATTATCTTATGGGTAGGGCCCTACCAAATTCACGTTGCATTTTGGTCAATTTCACGGTCATAGGATTTTAAAAATCCTAAATTTCATGATTTAAGATATTTAAATCTGAAATTTCACGGTGTTGTAACTGTAGGGGTCCTGACCCAAAGGAGGGTAATGGGAGCGGAGGGAGTTGCAAGGTTGTTGTAGGGCTTTGGGGTATGGCCACCCTTACTTCTGTACTGCTGCTGTTGGTGGCACTGCCTTCACAGCTGGGCAGCCGGACAGCGGCAGCCGGACAGCACTGCCCCAGGAGCAGGGCAGAAAGAAGGATGGCATGGTATAGTATTGCTACCCTTATTTCTGGGCTGTTGCCTTCAGAGCTGGGCTCTCGTTCAGCAGCCTCCCTCTCCAGCCACCCAGCTTTGAAGGCAGTGCAGAAGTAAGGGTGGCAATTCCCCGGCCCCCCCTACAATAATGTTGTAACACCCTGGCCCCGCAACCTCCATTTAGGTCGGGATCCCCAGTTTGAGAAATGCTGGTCTCCCCTGTGACATCTGTATAGTATAGAGTAAAAGTATACAAAAGACCAGATTTCATGGTGGAGACCAAACTTCATGGTCCGTGACGCAGTTTTCACAGCCGTACGTTTGGTAGGGCCCTACTTAGGGTAGTATCTAGGTTAGTTATGGTGGTTTTTGTTTTATGTACCATGTTCTGGGTAATAACAAGAGATTATTCCATGTGTAAGGGGACTATTGTCCCCTTACTAACATTCAGTGGGGGTATTTTAGTTGCTAGCTCCCAGTACTAAAAAGGGGGAAGGGTCGATGGGGAATCAGGACCCTGTGACTGATAGTCCCCAGAAACAATGGGGAGAGGCCAATGCTCCAGGTCAGCCTGAATGACAGGGTGGGTAGGCTAATCAGAGAGTCAGGAGGCCAGGGAGGTCCCATCCTCCGTGTGAGCTGGATTTGCCTGGGTCAGACAGAGTGGGGCCGAGCTAAGGAGAAAGCAGGGGCCCAAGCTGAGCTGCGGAGCAGAGCTGGGCCAGATCCAGAGGGACCAGAAAAGCAGCCCAGAGAGAGCAGACCCTGTCCTGGGAGCAGAGCTGCAGCCCCAAAGCTAGAGGCACAGCCCAGAGAGAGCAGACTTGCCCTGGGAGCAGAGCTGCAGCAACCAGAGCCAGAGGGGCCAGAAAAGCAGCCCGGGAAGCAGGTCAGTGCTGGGAGCAGAGTCACAGAAGCAGCCTGCAGAGCAGACCTGTCCTGGGAGCAGAGCTGCAGCAACCAGAGCCAGAGGGGCTGAAGAAGCAGCCCAGGGAGCTGGAGGCAGAGCAGCAGCCGTGCAGAGACAGAGCGGTGGAGCTGGGGCTGGAGCAGTCCGGAGCTGGGTGCGGTGAGCAGCTGGGGAGAGCGAGGGGGACCCTGGGCAGCGGGCCCAGCACAGGGAGACGCCTCAGCCAAGAGGCTCTGCAGGCCAGGCTTGGATCGTAACCCCAACAGGGCGGGGGTGACACTGGGAAGAAGGGTCCTACCACTTAGAGCCTGAGAGCGTGAGGCCACCATCAGAGCAAGTGTCCAAGCCACAGCGTCCCTGCAGCACAGCCAGGGCCTGAGCAGGAGGCCTGGGACTTACAAGGTACAGACTCTGAACTGCCCTGACATTCCAGAGACACTGTGATGTTCCCTGCCACAGAGCAGGTTGATGTGTTTCCTTTCACCTTTCCCATTATTCCTTATTCTTTTTAAAATTAATTGTTGATTAAATAACTTGCATTTGCTTTAACTTGTATGTAATGGTCAGTGGGTCAGAGAAGTGCCCAGTGCAGAGAGAGTACCCCGGAGTGGGGACACCTTAGCCCCTGTCCTAGGTGACCACAGCAGGGTTGGGGATCGAGCCCCCCAGGAATCCTGGGCCCAGCCTTGTTGGGGTTACGAGGACTCTGCCAGACAGGAGAGTGGAAGGGGAGTCCTCAAGGGCAGGGAGGCCACTGGGTAAAGGAAGTGGGAGCGAGGACTCAGATCCTTTCGCTAGTCCACTTCACCGAGGTAGTGCAGAAGCCAGGAAAGTTCCCCACAATAGCAGGACTATTCCCCCGCTTACACATGCTTGTAAAACCAAAATGGTTCTTTACTAAAAAAGCTACAGAGATGCTGCAACTGCAGCTAACATTCTAGCCATGTGCACACAGGCTGACTTCCTGGGACCTCCTGCAAACTGTACTCCTCCCTCCAAGTTCTGTACAGTTTTTGATAGAAGCACACGGCTGCTATGGCTGTTCTTCCATCTCTCTGCCTGGCAGCAAGGACCCCATAATTGATACTTTTCTCTAGAGTCACATTGTTGGGCTGGAGGTGCTGTGAGTGACAGCTATAGGGCGAATGAAACATTCTGCATAATCACATCTGCAAAGGCCACACAGCATCCTGTATAGGCAATGAACTGCATTTGCTCCCTTCATAACATGGAAGGCATGGGATTATCTTGTTCTCTTATAGGAAATTGAATGAATGCATGTTTGTTTTTCCCCTCAAGTAATATAAAGTAACAAGTACAGAAAAATCATTTTTCATGTTTAGACTACACTCAAGCTACATGGGGCTTGTGCAATCTGCATTCTTTCAGTAAGCAAACTTTTAAAATTTGAGAAGGGTAAGATGTGACTCTACTTGGGAAGTGTTTCTTTTTATTGTGGCTGCCTTTATAGAGCAGTCATTGCTAGAAACGCCCAAGGAGTTTTGAGAGTTTGATTATACAAGTAAATCGCTTCCATTTTTTCATAGTTTTATGTGTTTAAATATAATTCCCCTTTGAATTAGCACTAAAAGCAATAACTACAAATCACTCCTTATACCATATGGCTTCAGTAAATGCTCAGATGTATTGCTCACACAGGTGAGAATATTCTGAAAGCATCTTATGCACAGTCAAGGAAACTGATTACTGCCACTGGGCAAAGAACTCCCTCCCTGTTCAGTCACTGAAAAAATATTATTTGAACCTGCCTGTGAACTCACAGTACAAACTTAAGACATGCAGCCATCTTTAAACTTTGACTGCTTATGTTTCTAATAGATATGGTTTAGGCTTATTCCGTGTTCCTGGCTAAGGCCTCTCTTTTTTTTAAACACCGTCATCTAGAACACACACACAAAAATGCCTAGGGTAATCACCTCCAACGCATGGCAGAAGCTCTTTACAAATAGCCTTTGATTACACATGCTGGCTACACATTGGATTAAATCATTCAAATAATGTAAAATGCATAACCGGATTGGTGGGGAGAATCACCAGATAATGTTGCACCAGTCCACGTCATTTCTGGAGGACCTCCAAAGGCAGGAGGAAAAAACAATAAATCCTGAATTGTGTGTTCCAGAAAGAGTCTAACCAGAGATTGGCTTCAGCAACCGCCCATCATACACCCTTCACTTACAGAAAATAAGCAGAATTTTGTGCTGTGGCATTCCTGAGGGTTTATATAAACTGCTGTTCACTTCCACCTCACCAAGGCTGTGGCTGTGACTGGCTGGATCAATATTACTGGGAACAAGAGCTGCTGAAATCAAAATAACCTTACACACAACATATTCTTAAAATATTATACTCAGTCCCCAGCTGTGAATGTCCTTGCTTCTGTGGTTTTTGCTAAGTGCCTAGGAGCTGAATACACTAAGGTACAGTCAGGTAATAACAAGGTAGCTGCTGCATTGTGCCACAGTGTTTTGTAATTTCCTGTTTGTTTCATGGTCTGATCTAATGTTTTGGTTGTACATATTTCATGTGTAAGTAATTTCTTGCTAGTTATTTCATTTCCCTGAGTGATTAGTGTAATTACGGTGGACTTCACTATAAGTGTTATGACACGGGAGCACGGTATTTCAAGGTTTAATGATTATATGTAATAATCTTTGACTAAATTTATCCCTGATATAACTCAGAATTTAAATTGATCCAGTCAAAGCTGGATGAATTTGGCCCAACATCTTTTCAACTCTATCTATCTTAAGGTTTTATGCTGCTGCTAAGATCTGAATGTTGTCCTCTATGTAAAATCAATTAGCAATAGAAAAGTTCCTAGGAGACTTCATGGTGTCTCTGGCTCCTCTCTTTTCAGGGTCAAAATAACTGCTTGGAGGTAGTGTTTTGGTTTGGTTGATTGGTTGGTTGGTTGGTTGATCTGTTTTTAGTTCCAGGTCACTTTTTGTCTTCTGGTTTTTTAAGATGTGTTTTGATTTGGGGGGGAACAGGGGCAGAGTCCACAGGTCCATAAAGAAAGTAAAAGGCAGGTACATTTAAAACAAATAATTATAATACTCCTCTACAAAGTGTATCGTCAGCCTATAGAATTCTTTGCCAAGCAGGTCATGCAATCAAATATTTTAGCTGGATTGAAAAGAGGCTTGAATAAGTATGAATAGTAACATTTGTACAGTAGTTGTGCATGCTAAGACAGTGGTAATCAAATTTCATACTTCAGAGCATCAGCTGATCAACATGGAGCCTGCCTGGAAGAATTTTTCCCCTCCATGTACAGCATTACACAAGTTATTAGGCACACTGTGTGTGTGGAGGGTGGTGCTGTGGACTTGACAGACCATTGCAAACCTTACTTTACAAAGCTTCACAATAAAACTAAATGGGCTGAAGTAAACTCAGTAAACAATCTTCAGAGTTCAATACCAGAGCAATCTTTGAGCTGTAGGAATGCCAAAAAGCACCTGCAAAATCCTAATAGTTTTATTTATAGATCAGTTATGGAAACTGATTTTTTGCATAGACTAGAAAAGACTGTCAGGTTATAAATAATATATTTAAAAAACAAAATAAGACTCATCTGTATCTTAACATGAGGCTGAGAAATTCTGTGTCTTTACAGGGGAAAAATATTTGTCAACAGGGAAGTTAACTGGGAGAAATATTTATACGGACCACATAATAACTCTTTACATTTTCAAGACTATGACCCCCAGCTCAAACTAATGTTAAATTTTGAAAACATTATTCTAGCTATATTGAATGAGGTACAAAACCTGTATCTCAGTACCTTAACCAAGGAAAACAACCTACTTGAAACAAAACTGTAAGACAGGTAGTCCTCCAAAAGCATTGTTAATGTGGAAAGAAAGTAAGAAATTTAGTTGATTTAAAACTGTACTACTCTTACTTCATTTTTCAGTTGTTCACTAAACACACACATTAAGAACATAAGAATGGCCATACTGGGTCAGACCAAAGGTCCATCCAGCCCAGTATCCTGTCTTCCGACAGCCAGTGCCAGGTGCCCCAAAGGGAGTGAACCTAACAGGTAATGATCAGGTGATCTCTCTCCTGCCATCCATCTCCACCCTCTGACAAACAGGGGCTAGGGACACCATCCCTTACCCATCCCGGCTAATAGCCATTAATCCAGTTCTCTTTTAAACTCTGTTATAGTCCTAGCCTTCACAACCTCCTCAGGCAAGGAGTTCCACAGGTTGACAGTGCGCTCAGTGAAGAAGAACTTCCTTTTATTTGTTTTAAACCTGCTACCTATTAATTTAATTTGGTGGGCTCTAGTTCTTATATTATGGGAACAAGTAAATAACATTTCCTTCTTCACTTTCTCCACACCACTCATGATTTTATATACCTCTATTGTATCCCCCCTTTGTTTCCTCTTCTTCAAGCTGAGAAGTCCTAGCCTGTTTAATCTCTCCTCATATGGGACCCGTTCCAAACCCCTAATAATTTTAGTTGCCCTTCTCTGAACCTTTTCCAATGCCAGTATATCTTTTTTGAGATGAGGGAACCACATCTGTACGCAGTATTCAAGATGTGGGCGTGCTATGGATTTATATAAGGGCAATAAGGTGCAATAAGGCAATATATAAGGGCAATAAGGTACCGTCTTATTCTCTATCCCTTTTTTAATGATTCCTAACATCCCGTTTGCTTTTTTGACTGCCTCTGCACACTGCGTGGACATCTTCAGAGAACTGTCCACAATGACTCCAAGATCTTTCTCCTGATTAGCTGTAGCTAAATTAGCCTCCATCATATTGTATAGTTGGGGTTATTTTTTCCAGTGTGCATTACTTTACATTTATCCACATTAAATTTCATTTGCCATTTTGTTGCCCAATCACTTAGTTTTGTGAGATCTTTTTGAAGTTCTTCACAGTCTGCTTTGGTCTTAACTATCTTGAGCAGTTTAGTATCATCTGTCATTAAAGTCATTCATGCTTGGAAATCAGACATTCTTTTCATGAAGTTTTGGAATTTTTGCTCTCGCTAATTTTGAAAAAATATTTCTCAGGCAATCAAACTGGACTGTTAAGAACCAGACTTTAATCTGTGTTACACAAGTATTGTTAATACAATTAGAGAAAAGTTCAGAACTCGTTCAGAAAATTAGTTAGCCAGTCCTGTGTCATCAGTAACCTTAGGCAGTGTTTTGATAATTGTTTCCTTCATATTCTGTTGAATCTGAGATATAAGTAGTAAGATTACTGTGGTTTCTCAGGTGAGGCAATCAATTTGAGATAAGCTTAGGTAGAGAGCTGAAGAAATTTACTTGGATCTTCTAATTTAAGGCAGATTATAAAATGTAGGACCATTAGCAAAGACATGTGTTAAGTATACTGTCTTCAGTCTCAGGAAAAGTGTTCTTTACAATCGTTAACAAAGTTTTAATTTTGAATCTCTTACCTCCAGTTCACTCTGGTTTTAAACTAATGAAGAAGACCATTTCCCCTGTCGGAAAATACTACGTCCCTAAACGTTTCCCTTCTAGGTAACTTACTAAATATGTCCATCACTGTATTTCCAACGATATAGCCCTTGCTAAGAGAAAGGGAAGGTTTTACTACTGCATATACAGAAGATTGATATTTCCTTGGGCCAAATCCTGGTCCCTGTGCCAAGCCTGTGTAAACTGATTTGGCACAAATGGGCTCTGCAGTGGTTGCAGGAGGGAGGGATTTTCCCTCTAGTCATTGAGCAGTAGCAGAGCATCAGTAATGCCAGTCACAGATTTCTTGCATAATAATGCCACAGCCGTGTGTGAGAGAGAGATGGTCAATCCAATCTGTCTTCACACATTGGCTTAGCAGAGTCCCTCAATGAGTATGTCTATATGGCAGCTGGGAGTGACCCTCGCAGCCTAAGCAGACAGACTCATGCGAGCAAGGCTCAAGCCCACCCAACCCTCTACACTTGAGCTGGGGTGGCTAACCCGAATCTCCGCCAGAGCCACGACGCCCACACAACTATTTTTAGCCTGTTAGCCCTAAGGCTATCTTTATACTGGAATCCAAGAGGTTATTGCAGCTCAGCTGGACATACCTGCACTAGCATGGCTAAAAATAACAGGGTAGACACAGGGGTTCCGTCTTCAGCAGTGCAGGTCAGTATGCAGGGTCCCTGGCATGCTTGTACAGCCTATGCTGCTGCATTTACACTATTTTTTAGCCGTGCTAGCACTGGTATGTCTGCCTGGGCTGCATTCACACCTCAGAGTGCTTCCCTTGTTAACCACTCCCTTCCTTCTGCCCTACACACAGGACCACAGTGGTTCTGCTCACACCAGTGAGGGCAGGAGTAGTTCCTCTGATATCATGAGATTAATCATTCATTCCAGCGAGAGAACCCTGCTCTTCCCCACAGGGTAGCATTCAGGAGAAATGCATGAAGTGACTTACTTTTCACCTGTACATGTTTGTCAGCACAGGCCTAATATGTATCTATTTCTGGACAAAAATATATATTTCCCCCTTTAAACAGATTTTGCTTGGCAAGTTTGAGCTGATCGTACCAGCTCACACCTTTGCAGTCACTTCTTAGTCAAAGTTCACTAATCATCTGAGACTTTTACTCTTAAACAGGTTCCAATATTAAAGAATAAAATTAACTGTTTGTTCAACTATCAGGAATGGGTGTGGAAAGCTGTAAGAGCTGAGATATGAAGGCTGAAAATACCCCCTGTGTGTAACCCAGGGTCAGCAGTGTAACATGTTGTGGGGAAATAGTCTCACACCTGCCCCCTCCACCCCAACTTTTTACTACCCACAGTATGTGCTTTTCAGTGTGACTGCAGGTCCAACACATTTTCACAACCAATTCTTTCCTCCCCCATCAAGTTTTAATATGTCTTTATCTAAGCCTATTGTAAGCTAAGTGCTGAGGTGTCAGACCCTTCCCTTGTTACTAAACTCATGAGCACTCAGATCAGCCTCAATGGACAGATCTATGGCAGCTGACCTCTGAAAATATTTCAAAGGAGGTATCCAGATTCTGATTTTTACTACCACCTTACAACTATCATAAAATCTAGAACTAGGAGGGGGCATAAGAATGTAAAATGTATTTGTTTTTTCTTTCTAGCCACCATGTAAGCGTGTTCTATTCTTGCTAAGGAAGGAAAAAAGCCCCTCTACTTTGTCTAAAATTATTCGATCTTGCGGGGTGAGTGATGGAAAATCTTATTTAAATAAGTTGGAGGGGAAATGGCTAGATACAGAGAATCAAACTGAAGTTATGATTTATTAAGCTTGCTTATGTGGCTGACTTTGTGTTTTTGTGTTGTGATAGTTTTTGTTTGACATGAAGGGCCCAGGTGAAACAGTAATGGACACAATCTAAATAAATAGGCTGGAGCCTTTTGACGTCTTCCAAAATACAATCTGTTTACTCTTTTTGAAATTGCCTTTTATTTCTGCTCTCCATTGTTCTCCAAAATGTTGTCCTGACAAACCAGCACTTGTTTGTTTTTAAATCAAGCCAATTTGGCAGCAGGGAGAAATAAACCAGCTCTTCTAGTTGTAAACTTTTCTGCACTCATAAAAGTTAAAAATGTCCAAATCAAAAAAGCAGTTTACTCTCCAGTATCAAGTTCTGTAGTGTCACTGGTGCACTATGCTATGTTTTATGGTCAGAAAAGGTAGAGGACTGTGACCTTTAGTCACAGAAGTTCTCACTGATCTTAAAGGGTCTACTCACATGAGTTACAATTTGTTGTGAGCAGACCAATGAATGGGTGTGGCTGAGACATCAAATCTAGCTTGAATTGGTAGCTTAGGCATGTGGCTTACCAGCTACAGTTACTTATTTATTTTTTCATAGTTTTACTAATTGTGTCTGATTTTATAATATATTTTATATCCACGTACAGATATAAAGGGCACTGTTGCAGGAAGGGTGGGGCTGTGTTTTACCTTTGGAAATACAAACACTCCTGAAAACGTTAAAAGCATTGCTGACTGAACTACTCAGCTGTTTAGGTATGGTATAAAACTGGACTATGTAAACATGTCACTTGTGGTCTGTTATGACTGCTTCCCACAGTGACTGTAGGAACCTCCCATATGCAAACATCCTGCCCAGTTGTTGTTTTCTGGGAGAGTGAAGCCAAGGTAATTATTCATGTTAATGTAGATCTTAGAGAAAAGAGATGCAAGCATTTTAAGGAAGAACTGGCACTATGATAAGACTTTCCTTTTCTTTCCTGGTGCGAAAGGGTGGATGTATTTTTTCCCCCTAATTCTAAAATGGGCCTCTCTCCGAATCTGGCACAGTGTCCTTAAGGCTATAACTGGACAGTCTCTGCTCTAATGAGGAATTATGATAATTACATCCCAAGGGTTCTGTACTATATTCCATGGGCTATATTTTCAGTTTACTAGCTTCCAGTTCTGGTCCTGGGGCAGTACAGAGCCCAGCTGGAGCTGTATGTTCTAAGTGGGCTAAGGGACATAATCTTATTCTTTCTTGGGGGATATCTATGCTGAAAACCGAAAAAAAGGCCATTTAGACCCCATCTACCTAATTCCTGCAACAGTTGCTAGAAAATCACAGAGGTACTTCAGACTTTAAGGCCAGAAGGGATCATTGTGATCATCTAGTCTGACATCCTGTCTAACCCAGGCCATTGGACTTCCCTTAATTAATTCCTGCTTCCAGTCCAAAAGCTGTAGTTGAACTAGAACACACAGTTTAGAAAAAGATCAGTCTTGATTTAAAAATTTCCAGGGATGGAGAATCCACCACGAGTTGATCCTTTGGTTTACTACTCCCATGCATAAAAAATTTGCACCTTATTTCTAGTCTGAATTTGTCTAGCTTCAACTTCTAGCCATTGGATCTTCTTATACCTTTGACTGCTAGGCTGAAGAGTCTTCTATTATCTAATTTCTGTTCCCCCTGTAGGTGCTTATAGACTGCTCAAGTCACCCCTTAGCATCTTTGTAAAGTGGCCTGTGCCTCTCCCCATTCCCCCACATGTAAGGAAGGAGTCAGGCTCCTTATCACTGTATCATTTGTAAAATGTCTTAGAACTGTAACAGAAAACCAGGCTCGAGGGGGTCAGGGGACTCTTCTATACAGAAGCTCCACAGTGAACCAGAAGGAAACTCACTGGCTGTCAAGGGACCATTTTTCTTGTCCTAATAGTTTCCTGTTCCATGCTGTAAAAAAGCAACTTAGTGAGTCTGTACTATTTCCCCATGCAAATCAGCTCCTGAAAGACTCCTGTTGGACTATGGATGTGTTAGGCTCACCTGGCAGCTTCCCCAAAAGAAGTACTGGAAAGGAGCAGTTAGTTAGCACACACTGAAAATCCCATGGATGGGAACCTATGGCCCACTTCCAGAATAAGTCAATGATTAGGGAGAGTCCCAGGTGAAGTAAGGGTAACAGGAAACAGCAGCTGGACAGAAAATGTAAGAATGAAAGCAGACTTACTGACCTACAAGTGTTCTTATGAGACTTCCTTCCCACTGGCTTGGATGTTTGCTCTGAATTTGGATCCTGACCATTTTTAGGGTTCAGACAAATAACCAAGTCTCCAACAGCATAAAGGGTAAGTACAAAGCTGATCTTTGCTAAGACAAGATGTCTGCAATTTCCTCTCTTGTTCCTCTGACTGAATGCAAATTAGTTCAGTTTTTACAGTCAGAAATGTGGTAGAACAATTGATCTATCCTGTAAAATGAAACTGCATGGATTATTTTAATCCTGTGTGGTGTCTGGTGACTAGAAATTGAAAGCACTTGATCCTGCAGAACTAAAGTAATGCAGCAAAGAGGCAAGGGCTGAGCCAGTAGTTTTGGTGGGGGGTTTTCCCTCTGTGCTCTTTATATAACCTTATCAAATCCACAAAATCTGTTTTCCAAAACACACAATAATAAGTTCTTAGATGCGTTCCTTGATGTTACAACCTTAAGTATTTTGAAGTTGATTTAAGGTAAACTTTGTGGAGTCTGTTGGGAACAGCGGAGTTTAACTGAGCTACATCTGAATGGAGAGGGCTAGTAGCTACGCTCCCGTGATGTGATCCTACCTGGGTTGATGTCGATGACAAAACTTCCATTGACTGCCATGGGAGAAGGAGTGCAGTTTTATTCTCCATCTTTTAATTGTACTACATAATCTTTTTCTCATGATCATTTCCCTAAGAGGGAACATATTGTGTAGAGCACTCATCTTTGATAAGAGACTAGAATGCCTGGTAACGCACCAGCAGTGCTGGTAGGAGACCGAATACTTTCAAATACAGATGACTTACTGTGTAGTCATTACCCTGAGCCTTGTATAGTTTGTTACCTTATGGATGCCAGAGTTGGAGAAGTTGTCACTGTTGGGCAAGTTCCTGGCAAAACTTTTGGTGTAGTGCTTGACGTAAGAAAAACTGGAGGAAAAAATCTTCATTGCATAGATACATTAAATGTACCTTTAGAGTGTAAGTAACTAGAGTAAATGAGATCTCATTTGCAATAGTGTGTGCAGGACTGGTCTTCGTAAAAAAGTATATTCTAGAACCGGGAAGCTAAACAGAATACTAGAGGAGCCCAGTTTGTCTCCACACTTTGTATTTTAAAAACACAAACTCAGTATTCTTTTGGAAGGAAACAGAAGGTTCAGTCTGCAGCTGCTGAGTTCAGTAGCAGAACTTCTATTAACTTTGAAAAACTGCATTACTGTCCCACATCGATGTGTCAGTAGAAGAGGGTTTAGAACAAATTCATGAATTAAACAGTAATAAGTCACCAGATGGTATTCGCCCATACTGCAGAACTCCTAACTGTAGTATGTAACCTATCATTGAAACAAGCCTCTGTACCAGATGACTGAAAGGTAGCTAATGTAATGCCAGTTTTTTAAAAGGGCTCCAGAGGTGATCATGGCAATTACAGGCTGGTAAGCCTAACTTCAGTACCAGCAAAATCGGTAAAAACTATAGTAAAAAGCAGAATTATCAGACACATAGATGAACACAATTTGTTGGGGAAGGGTCAACATGGCCTTTGTAATGGGAAGTCATACCTTACCAATCTATTAGAATTCTTTGAGGAGTCAACAAGCATGTGGACAAGGGTGATCCAGGTGATATAATGTAATTCGATTTTTGGAAAGCCTTTGACAAGGTCCCTCACCAAAGGCTCTTAAGGAAATTAAGTAGTCATGGGGTAACATGGAAGGTCCTCTCATCTATCAGTAACTCGTTAATAGGTAGGAAACAAAGAGCAGGAATAAATGGTCAGTTTTCACAATGGAGAGAGGTAAACATTGGGGTCCCCCAAGCTTCTGTACTGGGACCTGTGCTATTTAACATATTCATTAATGATCTGGAAAAGGGAAGGAATAGTGAAGTGGCATAGTTTTCACATGACATGAAATTATTCAAGATAGTTCAGTCCAAAGCTGACTGCAAAGAATTACTGGGGGATTTCACAAACCTGAGTGACTGGGCAACAAAATCCCCTAACCCCGGCCCTGGCTTTTGTATGCAGAAAAGCAATTGTTGTGGCACTGGTGGGCCATGGAGTTTTTATTGCATGTGAGGGGGGACCTCAGGGGAAAAGAAGGTTGAGAACCCCTGGTCTAGGTAATACTTAGTCCTGCCATGAGTGTAGGGGACTGGCCGAGATGCCCTCTTGAGGTCCCTTCCACTCCTATGATTCTATGAAAATGGCAGATGAAATTCAACATTGATAAGGACAAAGTAATGCACACTGGGAAAAAAATAATGCCAACTACACACACATAACAATAGGGTCTAAATGAGCTGTAACTGCTCAAGAAAGAGATCTTAGCATATTGTGGATAATTCTCTGAAAACTTCAGCTCAATGCACAGCTGTGGTCAAAGAGGCTAGGAGAATGTTAGGACCTATTAGGAAAGTGGTAGATATATACCATGTATACTCATTCATTAGCCTGTTCATTTTTAAGCTGACCCCCCCCCAAGATGCATAGGTAAAAATAGTAAAAACTGTATGACCCTTTTATAAGCCGACCCTATATTTCAGGAGTTGGCAAACTTTGGCTCCTGGCCCATCAGGGTAAGCTGCTGGCGGGTCAGGACATTTTGTTTACCTGGAGCATTCACAGACATGGAACCCCTCAGCTGCCAGTGGCCGCAGTTTGCCGTTCCCAGCCAAGGGGAGCTGTGGGAAGTGGTGCCACTTCCCGCAGCTTCCATTGGCTGGGAACACCAAACCACGGCCACAGGGAACTGAGGGGCTCCATGCCTGCAGACGCTCCAGGTAAATAAAATGACAATGTATTAGATATTCAATTCAATGATTTCATAGGGTTTAAAATCATCAAATTTTGGTGTAGACCTGTTTATAAGCCGACCCCCACTCTTTGATGCATCACTTTTTTAGCAAAAATATTCGGCTTATGAACAAGTATATACGGTACTCCTATATAATTCTATGGTGCACCCACACCTTGAATACTGTGTCCAGTTCTGGTTGCCCTATCTCAAAAAGGATATAATGGAACTAGAAAAGGTTCAGAGAAGGGCAACAAAGATAATCAAAGGTATGGAATGACTTCCATCCGAGGGGAGACTAAAAAGATTAGGGCTGTTCAACTTAGAAAAGAGATGATTAAGGGAGGATATGATCAAGATCTATAAAATCATGAATGGTGTGGGGGGGAAAGTGATTAGAGAATATTATTTACCCTTTCTCACAATACAAAAACCAGGTGCCACCCACCTAAATTCATAGCGAGCAGTTTAATACAAACAAGGGAAAGAACTTTTTCATATAATGCACATTTAACATGTGGAACTCCAGTGCTGTGAGATGCTGTGATGGCCAAACGTATAGCAGGGTTAAAAAAACTAGATAAATTCATGGAGGATAGATCCTTCAGTGGCTATTAGTCAAGATGGTAGACAGTGTAACCCCATGCTGAGGGCAACCCTAAAATCTCTGACTGCCAGAAGCTGGGAAAGGAAGAAGGGGTGAAACTCTCTCTAAAATTGCTTTGTTCTGTACACTTCCCTTGAAGCTCTGTTACTAGACAGTGTCCGAGACAGGATACTGTGCTAGATGGATCATTGGTCTGACCCAGTATGGCCGTTCTTACGTTCAATGAGAACAGGAGTAGGCACTCTGGGCCTGAAATGCTGAGCATTGTCAACTTCTAAACGGTGGTGCTTAGGAACTCTTGGGACTGGCTCCTGTCTGGGAAAGGATCTCCACTGAAGTACACAGAGGTTATGAAGGCTATATATGTTATGAGACAGATTGTATCAAGTAAATCAGGGTGCAAACTTTAGCCCTGAAGGATTAGGAGACACAGAATTCAGGTGGTGCCAAATCCTGTGTGGTGTTTAGTTCTTATTCCAGCAAATTTCTGATGACTTCAATGAGTTTTGGCTAAGGAAGGACTTCAGACTTTGTGCTGCATAGAAGAAACTAGCAGAGTCAGAAATAGGAGAGAATAGCAAACACCGTTTTAAAAGAGAGTCTCAGACAATGCTGCCCTTGGTCTCATGCACCCTTCAGCAGCCATGGCTGGGAGAAGAAGAGCACCAAAACCTAGTATAGATGCTGTCTGGGTGTTCGTACAGACACGGCCACTGGTTTTGATCTACCTAGCTTTTACATTTCAAGCACCAGAGTTTCTCCATGGCTTCTCCTCAAAACACCAAGAGACCTGGGTTCACTCTTGTAGGGCAGGGCAATGAAAAAGGGGTGGCTCAGGCAAATAGAAAACCATTGAATGAAAGAAAAAAAGCAAGGGATAAAGAAGCTTTGCAACTTTGTCAACTTAAAACTACAGAACAAACGTACTGTCAACTGTCAACTTAAAACTACAGAACAAACCTACTGATCTTTCTAGCCACTTTACATCTTAAAATAACCTGTTAAGGGATTTACCAGCCTACTTTCATTGGAGCCGAATTGGCCCTCTCATTCTCATCTCCAAGTCCTCCTGTCAGGGAGACTCTGCACCTGGCCAAGTGGGGTGTGAGGCTTTGACTCAGTCTTGTGACCTTAAGCATACCTGCCATGCTCCAGCCACTGACATTGCAGGGAGCTCAGGATGAGACAGGAACTAAACATCACACAGAATCATAGACACTGGAAATGAAGATGTCTTAGAATATCAGTCCATCTCCTGACCAGTGCAGGTTTGTTCCCCTTTGTAATTTTCCTGTGTTTTTGACATTCCGGTATGAAAAACACCTAAAATGCCAGCCTATGCCAAACCACTTAAATGCTTTGGGCCAGATTCCTCCCCACAATCTAGCACTAAGTAAATAGTGCCATACTTTGGGAAGAGTCCTAATACCTCCTCCCTTGTGGAGCATGGTGCTGTCCAGCATAAGTAAGGGTGGCAGAACATAGCCTGTGCACATCTGAAAAGCAATGCTGTAACACACCATAGCAATGTCTGTGTGCTTTTTTGTAGTTGAGTTCTCTAAGCAGTGGGTTGGGGCAATGACATTCTTCTTGCACGCAAATGCCAGGGATGTACATGGGAGGGTGGTTACAAAGCCAGCCTTACCATGGAACAGGCAGGAGCTGAACAGGTTTTCCACACAGCTCTGCTAATGCACCTCAAAAAGAAAAGGAATACTTGTGGCACCTTAGAGACTAACCAATTTATTTGAGCACAAGCTTTCGTGAGCTACAGCTCACTTCATTGGATGCGTACTGTGGAAAGTGTAGAAGATCTTTTTATATACACACAAAGCATGAAAAAATACCTCCTCCCACCCCACTCTCTGGAGGAGGTATTTTTTCATGCTTTGTGTGTATATAAAAAGATCTTCTACACTTTCCACAGTACGCATCCGATGAAGTGAGCTGTAGCTCACGAAAGCTTATGCTCAAATAAATTGGTTAGTCTCTAAGGTGCCACAAGTACTCCTTTTCTTTTTGCAAATACAGACTAACACGGCTGTTACTCTGAAACCTGTCATAATGCACCTTGTTGCGGTTCAGTGATGAGACAGAACACAGCTTTATGCAAGCAAACAGGCTGGTCAGCGGAGATGGGCTGTTCTGCCCCCCCGCCTTCCACCTTCTCCTTTTATTATATTTCTCCCCCTAAGCATTACACACTGCTACACAAAGGAATGTATGACGTTGATTCATATGCTTAGTTACCATCCTCTATCTACTACAATCCTGGTTCTCAGGCCTTGAGCCCAGGCTAAAGAAACCTCCCACAGTTGCTGTCCAAACAATCAAGTTCTCAGGGTTCATATCTAGCCCTTGTCCTTGGATAGAGCAATGTGTGCATTGCTCCTAGGAAACAGTCAGGGTGTGCCCCGCCTGCTTCCAGGTGGAATAGCTAGACATTAACCCTTCAGCACCTCAGTATCCCCTGGTATTATCCCCAGTTTTATGGTCCAAAAGAAAAGAATCATGCCCACTGCAATGGTGTCTTTACTAGAACGCAGAGAGCTTGTATTTAACATTATGTTTATCTAAATGTTACACAATTCTAATAATAGCAACAAAAAGCTGGTGTTGACTACAACCTGCAGCACAGAGCTCAACCTTCCAAATGGAGGACGATCTTCTGTCACTGCCGTTATTCTCCAGCTAACAATGGCAGCCATGCTGCTTGCTCACTAAATTGTGAAACAGTGCACAATGCTCTTGTGATGAGGTCATGGGCCAGTTCCACTGATCTAGGAGCAGAAATGGTAACATCTGCACATGTGAAGATGAAGGGTAGTAATTTGCCTTCTCAGTGAAGAGACAAGATATAGAGGCAGGCAGAAAGTGACATGTTGTGGCCATGCAATTTAAATGGAGAAGTGTAATAAGCAAGTGAGACTTTGTACAGGGCAAAAGTAAAATAGGCAGAATTTCCTTGTGGGATTTACTTATTTAGATTAAGTTGGTGGAAAGGTCCAATGGGTGCAATTTCTACAAGTTTTTGTTTTTACCAGTTCAACTGGCATTCCCCATTATATTAGGAATATCAAACAAGTAAAAGCTTTCAGACCAGTAGAATCATTTTGAAGGCAGAAACTGTATGTACTAACCACAGCGCACAACATAGTCACCACTACAGTATCAGTTACAGACAGCCCTACGCCAGTGTAATGCATTGATCCAAGATTTTATACGTCTAATTAGATCAGTTTTTACAAGAAGCCTAATTCCAAAGGAAACCAACTAAGTTTTCAGAAGCATTACATGAAGTTCACAGAGTAAGATATAAGCTGTTCATCCAGGACTGTGTGTTTAAAACACACCCAATGGACCAGGGGTTGAGAGATTAAAGATCTTTAGGGGTCTGAATTTTCACTGACTTTTTTTTTTTTTACACAAGTGATACAAAACAGAACACAAATGCAACAATGCATCAGAGGATCAGTTGCATCCCCACACCCATGGTATTGGCCCTTTTAGATATTTTTTGGTCCTTTCCTCTGTCAAGGTAGTGGTTTTAGAAGGAACATGAGGGACTGGCTGTGTTTGTCTGGAAGAGATTCTGCCGCTTTGCAAAGACGAAAAATATCTGGGATTCAGAAATGGGTTCCAGACCTCATTAAATAAATAACTCTAACTGGTTCCAAGATAGCAAACCTTTTCAAAGAACACTCGCTTCCCCAGTTCATAAAGCTAGCCTGCTGAGTTGGGGAAAGAATTTGGCACACAAGCAAAAGGTTTTACTAGTTGTATTCATTTCTTGAGAAATGAATGCAAAAACAAACTGAAAGGAGAAGGATTTTTAACATGAAGTGTCTCTGCAACTCATTGTCTAATGACTAGTAGATTTAAACAGAATCATGAATAACTGCTTTTCAGAAGAATCATAGACCAAAGGCAGAACAAAGGCAATGAGGAAGCTTGGTCATAGGTTTTGGCAGCTGTTGGTCAGTGCCCCTTCCCCTTTGTTAGCTTGTCAAATGCCTGGCACCTTCTAGGTCCAGTTCTTACGTCATTGTTATCTTTTATGACACATTCTCAGGGTTCAGGAAAAAGGGCATGTCTTCTAGCCTTAACTACAGCTAAAATATACCAAACTGTTCAGCAGGTAGTTCTTTTTCATCCCTGCTCTCGCTTTCTCTCCTCCTTACATCTACACCCGTACTCTTGAGATAGTGTCATAGCCACCATCCTTAAGGACAAAGAGCATGGACAGAATCCCCATCAAATCCGATCAACCATCTCTAACAAAGGATTTGCTAAGTGACCCCAGACACTTTCCCTTTCCTTAAGTGCTGTCTTTGGAACAATGAACTAGGGTCAGGTATCAAAGCTAGAGTTCTTATATGGCAGTGCAGTGAATTACCACTAGGCTAGAAGAAAAGGAGTACTTGTGGCACCTTAGAGACTAACCAATTTATTAGAGCATAAGCTTTCGTGAGCTACAGCTCACTTCCTCAGATGCATATCGTGGAAACTGCAGCAGGCTTTATATATACACAGAGAATATTTCATTCTCTGTGTATATATAAAGCCTGCTGCAGTTTCCACGATATGCATCTGAGGAAGTGAGCTGTAGCTCACGAAAGCTTATGCTCTAATAAATTGGTTAGTCTCTAAGGTGCCACAAGTACTCCTTTTCTTTTTGCGAATACAGACTAACACGGCTGTTACTCTGAAACCTGTCACTAGGCTAGAGACTCTCTGAAGCTCTGGTTTGTTGTCCTGAAATATGTGATGACAAATTGGAAAGATACATTGAAACTGTGAGCGGCTTAACAAAATAAGCATATGAAAATGTCAAGCTAAAGAAAAACAGAAACATAACCTTGAACCCAAACTTGGCACCAACTACCAGTTTTCTTTAACATATCCCAAGCATGTGTTGTACTTTTCTTTTGTATTCTGTTGTAATTACCTTCAGACAACTTGGGAGATTGTAGGATGACTAATCTATTGGTGCTATGTAAATGTTAATTATTAGCACTATATCTCACCAACTCTTGGTAACTCATACTTACACCAGAGGGATTCTTTAAAGAGAGAGAAAACAATGCAATTTTCTAAAGAACTCTGCAGACTTTCCTTTCCAACATGTAACATACAAAATAATAACTTCCTTATGTAAACTGAATGTTACTTTCTTCAGATTTCATATAGCAAGTTACTGAAAAGAACTGTAGTGTTACGGGGACACAAATCACAGTTTTCTAAACTTGATTTTAAAAAAGAACTCCAATTTTAAGTTTTTCATCTAGACTGTAGTGAATGTTTCAGGTATATTTCAAATGTAGGAGATTGTTTGATAATATCCCTATCACCATGTGACAGGTTGCTGATATCACTTTGTATTCCTATGGATACTCTTTACTCTACTTTAATACTAATAATTTCTACAACTTCAGGCAAACAGGATGGCAGGAAAAGCCCTATTGTTTCCAAATGCACGTTGAAGCAAACAAGAAAACTTGTCATCTTTGCAAGAGAAAGAGGCTTTTCATGGAGAACCTAGCTAGTCTAACTGAAGTCGGACGAACGGATCCCAGTGAGGGACAATTTAACAAGATTCCAGTCAACATATATCTATCAGTACAGAGACAGTATCTCTTGTTGACTTTGTTCTACATGTTTTAGCTAATCAACTAATACTGAAAAGAATTACTGTGAAGCTAACAAAGATGGAATTTAAATACAAAACTGGCTATTTAAATACCATCCAGGGTTTGTATAAGTGTGAAGGAGAGAGGTAAGTCATGTTTGAAAAGTCAGATTGTCTGATCCACCAAAGAACAGTAGACTATTTTTCAGAGCACACCCAAGCTGTAACTTAGGTTAAGGATGTGGGAGAGATATTTATATCAAAGGGGATGGAACAACTTTGAGCATGAATTGCTGAAGACTGTAGTGGCATTTTATAATCCTAATAAATCAGAGGGCAGTCTTCAAACAAGAGAAATGTAATATTTTTATTCTCCAAAACCTAGAAAGGCCTCAAGCCAGCTTCTGATTTGGGTGAGAAAATTGAGGAAAGTCTCTACCCAGTTTGTTTGGCATATGTGCTGCAAGTTTGTGTTTTTGCAGCTACAATTTACAAACCACTTCAGGCCCCTGGAAAGCTTGACCCTAAACAATAATGCAGATTTTGTTATTGTTGCCAATAAAACAACCAAAAAAGATTCCTGCACAGAAAAATGAAACTTCTCTGCTAGCTATTACATAATCTCTTTTTCCTTTGCATAAATTCAAGAAGTCTCTTTTAATGAGGATTTATTGCTCACTTAAATTATTAACTTTGTGTGCTAAATTATTAATGAAAGAGTGAAGGATTAAATAATTCAGGTCAATGTAAGAGTTCTGAGAGTCTGGAACTAAATGAGATAGCATGAAGGCCTTGGGGGAGCTTCTGTAAGTCAAGGGTGACTTGACTTGCAGAAGAAAATAAAAATGGGTTGATCTCACAATCATTGCACCTGGCAATTGGAATTATGGGTGCAGAAAGGTCTTCAGGATAAGAAAAGTATGTGGCTAGAGGGCTAACCTTGGTCTGTCATCCATAATCTTCTTCCACCTGTTTTACTAGTCCCGGTTATAAAATGAAAGAAATCTACAAAGTTAAAAAGCCCACATGGGCACTGGTTTTGCCTGTCCAGAATTCTCAGTTTTCCCTGAACTAGATTAATGAAAATTCATAATTAAAATTTAAAAATACGTAAGTTAAAATAAATGTTATGTGTGGGCTTTCCCCTTGTTGCTTTAAAATAAATATGCAATATTAAAATCTTCCCCTTCTTCCAAAATTGAGGCATGCTGCTGCTTGTAGGATTTTTGGTACTTTCTGTTTGATTTGTCTCCAAGGTTAATGCACCATGAACAAAAAAACAAAGCAAAATATTAATCAAACAAAAGCTGTTCAAAAATATGTACTCTGTCAGGGGCCTTGAAATCCTTACGGTCCTAAAATACCTTGCATTTGCTTGCATTTTTTAATTAATGTCAATTAGCAAAAAGAGGCAGTGCTTAAGTCACTTTCTTACTCCTCCTCCTTCCTCTGACATTCCAGCTTCAAGCAGCATCATAGTGTATCTCCTGAGGCACATTTTGCATTATGGCTTTGTGGTGCAGTAAAATCTTATTTTGCTGCTATGCTAACAGCTCTTCTTATGGCTCTAAATGCAACTTGTGATCCCATTTGGAGAACATTAGTAAAGCTATTTAGTAATGTGCCAACAAAGGTGCTTTTAGTTGAATATTTACCTCACCAATTAAAACTCTGGTTCTTTCTGTCCTGAATCATATACCTTGTAGCTTCCAACCCCTATTACTTCTGCAGTCATTTTCTTACCTTAGCAAGGTGTGTTTGTAGTTTGTTCTTTGTATCAGCTATTTCAGCAATGCGATTGGTAAAGGCCAAGTTGGTATCAGTAAATTGCTTCCACATTTCCTCAGATACATTCTCCAGTGTGTTTTCTGTTTCTTCACGGAGCTTGATGGAGTTGGCCCGTGCATTCTGAGAGTGCCTGATATTGTCATCACTGAACTTTGCCCATGTCTCAGGAACTGAAACTCTGGAAGAAAACAATTTGAACTGAGAGGAAAAGAATGAAGTCCTCAGCCGAAATGAGGCTTGCATTCAATTACCACAACTGCAAAGCACTTAATGAATTAAACACTTAAATGCATGAGCTAACTTGGGGGGCTCATTCCATTATCTTATTGTTCCACACTGGAACCAGTTTGTGCAGGAGAAACAGAAAAATGTTTTCAATTTTGAACAAACTTTCAGAAGAGCTACTGCTTTTACAGTTTTCAGAGTAACAGCCGTGTTAGTCTGTCTTCGCAAAAAGAAAAGGAGTACTTATGGCACCTTAGAGACTAACCAATTTATTTGAGCATGAGCTTTCGTGAGCTACAGCTCACTTCATCGGATACAGTGTTCCTATAGCTTTCTTGGGTTTTGGAGTAGATATCAGTTAAAAAAAGTGCACAGCCATTTTGTAAGATTCTCAAGCCAATGACAGTTATCCATTGTCTGATGTACCTTAGTGCCAAAGAACCATCTTTAGAGATTAATTGTCTTGTAAAAGTATAAATGTGTATGAAAGTGGCTGACATACAAAGGATTTATATTCATTGAGTGCACCACCAGAGATGTACAAGTTTGAAACAGGTCAGAATAAAGGGAAAGAAGGATGTAAAACTAGTTCAGGCAGCAGGAGGAGGAGGAATGGAAAATTTATCCAACTTTCAGGAAGTTAAGTGATTTACATTAATCCCACAGACAAATCTTCCTTTTTCCAGTTAACACTTGTAAGACAGGCAATCTAAGGTCTCATTGCATCTGACTTCATTACCAGGCTAAGTTTCTTTTTGTTTTGCTTTTTAAAGAATGACCTGTTCTTACATAATTTCCTCCATATACTTAAGCACAAAATTACAATTTTTCAACATCAGGCACATATGTCAACGTTATATGCCTATCCTGCTCTTTAACAAGTGTATAGAGCGATCTGAGTTCATGCCCAGTGTATTTGAGTTGGCACTTGGCATATTTTGTCCAGCACAAAGAATCTGATTCCCTCACCCAACATGCCATTAAAGTATCTCAGACAAAGTATAAGGTCTTTTTCTCCCCTGGTAATTATTTTAGGAGGGACAGATTTGAAGACTACATTTTAGTGAAACAACTAGTTCTGTGACCTTTTGCATTTCAGTCTTTTTTGGATGCCTGTAGGAGGAGTTGGTGGTGTGCATAGGTGAAGTATCCCCTCCTTTCCCCAAAGCATCACATCTAAGGGTATGTCTACACTACCCGCCAGATCGGCGGGCAGCGATCAATCCAGCGGGGGTCGATTTATCGCGTCTAGTCTAGACACGATAAATCGATCCCCGAACGCTCTTCCATCGACTCCTGTACTCCACCGCCATGAGAGGTGCAGGCAGAGTTGACGGGGGAGTGGCAGCAGTCGACTCACCGCAGTGAAGATACCATGATAAGTCGATCTAAGTGTCTTGACTTCAGCTACGTTATTCATGTAGTTGAAGTTGAGTAACTTAGTAACTTAGATCGATCCCCCCGCCTAGTGTAGACCAGGGCTAAGAGACTTTGCTCCTGGAATAGCACTGCTTATGCAACAAGAGGGTAGCCTCCAACTTCTTTTTCAGTCATGGAGTTTCTGCTGACTTATCCCCCTCTTTAACAGTGTTTCTGATCTCTCACCTCAGGTCCCTGAAACCTTGTGCTCACTAGTGCAGTGCCACCCTGCAGCACTGCTGCAACTAGTGCAAAGGGTTATAGGTCACGTTTGGATGCAGGAGCCAGGCACTACCTGACTCAGCCTGACCTATGATTCAGGGGAATCAATGAGTTGTTGGGAAGGAGAGAGAAGTGAATGATTGTGTGCTTGTATTCCTGTAGGGCATCCTACATGCTTCCAATGCCTGCGGTAGTCTGCAATTGCTATACATAGACTGGAGTTGGAGGAGGAACAAGAGTATTGTGCTTACGGCCCTGAACTGGGATTCAGAAGAACTGGCTCCAATTCCCACCTCTGCCCCAGTCTTTCTGTGTGGTCTTGGACAACTCACTTAATTCCCCCTGTGCCTCAATTCCCCATATGTAAAATGGAGATAAAACCTTGGCAACCGTCAATCCAAACTGCATCATGGTATACGTACACATAAGACTTCTGCTCAGGTGCCTGCAGAATCCACTTCTGGCTGACAAGCCCAATTTGAGAGCACCACTTGCCTAACTCACAAGGGTACTAAGGAGAAATTTGGTAGTATTGGTGAGGCACTTGGATAATACAGTGACTGCCAGAGAAAAGCCGATAAATAGGTTGAGTGGAAGTGTAGATGGTGCTGCTTAGAGCCAATGTTCAGGCACCCATTAACATTCCTTTTGCAGTATACTGTACTTGCCCAAACTTTAGGGAGGTTTGGTTTTATGTCAAAACTTCACAGCTGGTTTGTATCTTCAGAACAGTATGAACCATAATCCCAAATTAATACATCACCAAACTCTGGCTTTGTGTGGATCTGGATCTAAATTGTGCAGTCTCAGCTCTTCCCAAGCTCTGTGTGCTGCAAATAGAGCTATATGGAGGGCAGAAGTTCTCTCTCAGAAAGGACATGAGATTTTGAAATTTGATGTCATTCCAAATAGGCACAAAACCTGAAATTTCAAAATTCTCCATGAAGAAAAATTCCCCACAAAAATTATTTTCAGGTTGATCAAAACCTCATTTCAAAACTATTAAAATGTTTCATTCATTTTTGTTTTGTACTAATTATAATATAATACAAAATTTAAAAATGTGAAGTGAAATATTTTAAAATGAAAGACTGAAATGTTTCATTCTGAGACTGTCAGTATAGGACATTTCAACACTGTTGGAATTCTTTTTCCCCAGGTTTTCTTCAAAAATTAAATTATGACTAAAATGACCGGCGTTCACAAAATGTTTGTATATCATCAGAACTGCATAATCCAACAGAATACAGTTCCAGCTGAGTTCTTCTGACCAGATGTCGCTGCAAACATGTGTATTTAGAATTCGTGGGAGGTTGTGTCCAGATGATGTGTGTAGATACTGGCATGGCTTCCCGCCAAAAATCATAGGTGTGTGAGGGATAAGTCAAAACAAGATTGTAGGTTGACTTTCAGTATCCAAACCTCCTATACCCTGCAGCTGTGTATTTTCAACAGGCTCACCCCTTCATTTGGATCGTGACCTCCCTATACCCCCATTGTAAATGTGTGTTAGGAGCCATGTCAGCCAGTTCTCTCTCCCACACCATTACTTTTCTGATCTCATGTGTTTTCAGCGTTAGCTTCTCAGCAAGGGGATTAGTTGCACCTCCTTCCTCTGACTTCTCCCGAAATATGACAATGATTCATTCCCCTTGTCAAATGAAAATTGATAAGAATCCCTTGCAGTTACAGGGTGATTGGAATGATGCAGCTAGATCCTTTTGTGGAAAACCACAGTTAGCTTAATTAAAGAAAATCCAACAAGAAAAATAAGGCACCAACAAGGCATAAAAGCTGGAAAGGTGCAGAGCTAACACTGCTGCACAGACAGTTACCACTCATCCTGCTAACTACTCAGTAAGAGTACAACTGCAAATGTTAAAGGCTGTTATGGAAAGGTAAACACAGAAAGCTAGCCTGGATGTGGCAGCATTACAAAGGACACACCCTACAAAGTGGAACTGCACCACTGCCTTCCTTTGAGTTAGTTAAATTCATTTATTTAATGCTCTCTGGAGCCTACTTGATCTTGTCTCCGTCAAAACAAAAATGTTCAAATTTTACAAAAATGAACAAAGATCTTCATGACTAAACTGAAATGCCAAGTCAAGCTTCTGTTTGAGTTTGGATCTACCTTCCTCTACCCCAAGCTTCCCTCTAAAGACATCTTTGAATCTAACCACTTAAAGAACTGTTCACTATTGCTAGAGTTCCAGTCTTATTTTTTTCTTTAATGTTTTAGCTGAAAACTAGGGCTAAATGTTAACAGCTGAAGGGGGGAAAAAAGACAGTCCTGTCCATTTTTGTTTTCTCAATAGATATTTTATGGTTTTCCTTGGGGTTTCTCTCTTTCAGATCTGAAATAATAAATTTACAAAGCCAGGAGAGCTGGCAGCTCTTGTCACTGAAAACTAAACCACCCAAATGCCACACTTTTATTTAGGCAGTTGTCCTGAAAAGCTTCTGTCACACAGTATGACATCACAGTATAATGCATAAATCAGCATGCTAGATGCATAAGTTTATAGGTTAAAAACCATGCTTGTTGGAGCCAACCCTGCCTGCAGCTACCGATCTGGATCATCTCTGTGCACTTTGTCTTCTTTTGTGCTCTGATGGAATTATAATAAAAACAATTTTCCTAGAAGGTCTTATTCTTGACGGAATATCGTAATTGGTTCATAACACTATTTCCCCAGCCTATAATTTATCTGGTGGACTGTGCTGAATGGTTCAGGTAGAATACATCTGCTATGCTCCTGAATGGAACAGGTATGCTTGAATGTGATGTAATTTCAATCACATGTTAATGCAAAATGGCATTGCTGTGGATAACATGGGGGCATACGAGGAAAATGGCTATACGGTAACAAGAGTATAAAAAACTTACCCACTGGATGTTTTTACCTCAGTTAGCTATAATATTCTTGTTCACCTCCAGTTCCCAGCATGTGTCGTGTTGCTAGAGCCGGTGGAATGATTGCCAAGTTCCACCCCAGAGATGCCTGCATTTCAGTAGTAAGTGTGATCCCTTATGAAAAGCACTATTTAAATAAGGTGCCACAAGTACTCCTTTTCTTTTTATTTAAATAAATAGACTCTCTCACCAACATAAGTTGATCCGGTGCAAGATATTATCTCTTCAGTCTTACTTCTTCCCCCATGAGCAGACATCTGCAGGTAGTGCTACCTCTCATTTGTAAGTATGAAGTAGACTCAGCATCAGAAGTAATGCTGCATTGCAAAGTGATCTTTACCAGGAAGCTAATGTGTCTTTAGCACAACAAACACTGCCCTCTGTTGCATGAAGTTATTTTATTCCTGTAGTTTTTAAGCCAGATGTAGGTCTCTCCATTACATCTAAGGCTAAACCTCAGGACAGATTCTCTTCAGTCATCGGTAGTTTTCTCGTTAACTGACTAGTGCCAGGGTTGGTTTTTTTTTAATTAGCTTTTGAAAATCTAAATCCAGAAAATAAAGGTTGAGCTATGCCGAATTTTCTCAATGCTACCAATTTAATGGAAAGGTTTAAAAAAATTTGACAAGCCCAGAGACCTAATTCTCAAGTAACCCTGGGCTATTTTATGGAACCTTGTAGTACAAAGTTTGGTGTGTGTTTGCATGGTTTTGACCCAAATCACATCACACTTTGCAGTTAGAGAGGAATTTTACTTTGATTTTTGTTTGTTTTTTTAATTGAAGGGTGCAAATATTTATGAATCAAACAGTGGGGGAAAACCTGCATGAATCCATGCGAAGATTCCCACGGCTTTAAAGGACCATTCTAGCTGGAAGATAAAACTCACTACAGGCTAAGTTATGTATAGGCACCAGAGATGACCAACTTCCCACACGTCTCCAAGAATAATGTTGACCGGGCTTTCATGACAATTACTTGTTCAAATAATGTTCTTTAAAAAGAAACAAAGAGTTTCAAATATGTGGAGACAGAGTTAAATGGGATTCAGCTCCTCATTGGGCCACCTCTGCTTTCAAAGGGGCCTTGCCAGCAAAACCTGGTGGTGTCGCCGATTATTGGTAAATATTTAATCTTCCCTTCACCAGATGACTGAAGGGTGTTGATAAACTCCAGAGGGAGCTAGATCCAGTTGTAGGTGTGGTAACATTACAAAGTTAGGTCAACTCAGTGACATCACTCAGGAGTGTAAAAACCCCCCACCCCTAAGCGGTGTGGTTAAGATGACCTAAATCCCAGTGTAGACAGCACTAGGTCAACAAAAGAATTCTTCCGTTGACCTAGCTACCATTTCTCAGGGAGGTGGATTAACTATACCAACAGGAAAACCCTCCCATCGGTGTAGGTAGCATCTATGCTGAACTGCTACAGTGTAGACCCTTCCCCCTTGCGGAGTCCAAGAGCCCGGGAACCAGTCAGAGTCCAAATGTCTATACTGTAATTTAATTGTACTGCAGCCTGAGACCCATGAGCCTGAGTCAGCTGACACAGGCCAGCTGCCTGTATTTTGTTGTAGCGTAGATCTACCCTGAGGCTTATGAAGGAATAAATAAAAAGCAGGTAATAACTGAGGGTAATGGAAGGTCTCCAAGGCAAAATGTGCAATCTTAAGGAAAAGGCCATTTCTTTTTCTTTCTATATAACTTCTTAAAGAAGAGGAGAGACCCTGATGCACATTAAGGCATGCACCGGAATCTGCCCCAGAGATATGGCATGATGGCATATAAGGTACAATAAGAGTACAATAGAGTACAATAACTATTCATACTTACGTTCCATCTATTTTTTCCACTCCATGATAGAAGCTGATGCTGTCCGATGTGTTCCTCAGGTTATAACACTTCTCATCAATAAAATGTGCTGAATTTTTGTCAGAAAGATCTCTCTCTAGTGCGTGCTGTGCATCTCTGTTGATACTGCAAAGAGCAAGTTCTTACATTAAAATATAATTCATCTTTAATCAGCACATTTACTTTGGCATTGCTTACAGATTAACTGGTTCCTTTCATTTCAGTCCTGTATAGCCTGACTTCTGCCCACCTGATCCTACAGTCCATTGGCCTCTGCATAGTGGCATGGACAGCATGAGCTTATTGCACTGACAATTGGGTTAGAGAGCATGTTTAGGGAAGTGGTAGTTATGGCATATTCTCTCCCCCATAAGAACATAAGAATGGCCATAGTGGATCAAACCAATGGTCAATCTAGCCCAGTATACCATCTTCTGACAGTGGCTAATGCCAAGTGCTTCAGAGGGAATGAACAGAACAGGGCAATTATCAAGTGATCCATCCCCTGTCATTGAGTCTAAGCTCCTGGAAGTCAGACACTTAGGGACACCCAGGAAGAACACACGATTGCGTCCCTGTCCATCTTTGCTAATAGCCACTGATGGACCTTTCCTCCATGAACTTGCTTCTTTGAACCCAGTTATACCTTTGACCTTCACAACATCCCCTAGCAATGAGTACAAGGTTGACTATGCATTGTGTGAAGTACTTCCTTATGTTTGTTTTAAATCTGCTGCCTATTAATTTCACTGGGTGATCTTTGGCTGTTGTGTTATGTGATGGGGTGAATTACACTTCCTTTTTCACTTTCTCCACACCATTCATGATTGTATAGACCTCTATCATATCCCCCCTTATTCATGTCTTTTCTAAGATGAACAGACCCTGTCTTTTTAATGGTTGGTTTCAGAGTAACAGCCGTGTTAGTCTGTATTTGCAAAAAGAAAAGGAGTACTTGTGGCACCTTAGAGACTAACCAATTTATTTGAGCATAAGCTTTCGTGGCCTACAGCTCACTTCATCGGATGCATACTGTGAGTATGCATCCGATGAAGTGAGCTGTAGCTCACGAAAGCTTATGCTCAGATAAATTGGTTAGTCTCTAAGGTGCCACAAGTACTCCTTTTCTTTTTGTCTTTTTAATCTTTCCTTGTTTGGAAGCTGTACCATATACCCAATCACTTTTGTTGCCGGAGTCGGGTAGAAGGAAAACACACCGGACACTGGATGAATAGTTTTCTGTTTCCTGAGTGACCAGGGCAGGGGCTACCACGACAGTCAGGAAGGTGCTAGAAGCAAGTAACTCAGGCAGACCCCATAAGACACCTGGAACCACTTAAAATCTGATTAGAAGCAATCAAAGGAAACAGGCTAATCAGATCACCTGAAGCCCATTTAGAACTGCCTGGGACTAGTTTAAAAGTAATCCCCTTCAGAGAGGCCAGCTGGTAGCAGCTGGGAGTAGGAAGGTGTGTTGTGGGAAGACTGGGAGAAAGAAGATGTGCAGTAAGAGACCCGGGAGAACAAGTGTACTCAGGTACCAAGGAGGGTGTTAGGATGGGCTGTTTGGGAAAGTAGCCCTGGGAAGGGCTAAAGCTCTGGTAGTATAGGAAAACTGCCTGTTTCTGCTGCCAATTAGGGTCCCTGGGCTGGAAACCCCCAAACTCCTCGCCCAACCTCCTGCACAAATGCTCCCTGAGAAAGAAGATAGGGACTAAAGAGGGTTCTTACACTGAACCCATTGACTGACTGACGATGAAGGTGACTCAGTAAGCTGTAACCCTTGCCTCCAGGAGGGGAGAGAGGCTACACTGAACGTCACAGCAACCCCCTGAGGCAAACCCTAACTGCCTAGAAGCACAGGACCCCCTGAGGCAAAGCTGGTGCCATAAGTGTGATCCTTGGTTGCAGCGTGGTAGGGGGAAGGGAAGGAAGGAAAAGAAAAGGGGAGGAAGGTGGACTGGAGAGTTGGTTTCAGGGGGGTTTTTTAGGGTCAGTGTGCGTGCACCGCAATGGAGGAATTGGTGAAAGCTCTGGTACAAGCCACAGCAGCCCAGCAGGGGGCTACCTGGATACAGGGGATGGCAATGCAGGAATCTACCTGATTACAAGAAGAAACCAACCAGTTGCTAGTGAACCAAGCCACCCAAGATTGAGCTCTTCTTCGAGAGGTAGTGGAACAACTAAAGACCCTCTCCAACCGAATCCAAGGGCCTGGAGGGACACAAGCCCTAAGGGCAGCAGGCTATCTACCAAAAATGACAGCCGGGAATGACATAGAGGCGTATCTCCTGTCTTTTGAAAGAATTGCTCTGCATGAGGCGTGGCCACAGCACCAGTGAGCCAGCATTCTTGCCCCTTTTTTGTGTGGAGAAGCCCAGAAGGCCTATTTTGATCTGCCTTCCAAGGACGCAGCTATGATCTGCCTTCCAAGGACGCAGCTAACTACCCCCGGCTGAGGATGGAAATTGTGGCCCGATCAGGGGTGATGGCAGCCGAACGGGCCCAGAAGTTCCATGATTGGAAGCATCAGGACAGCAAGCCACCGAGGTCTCAGCTCTTCAATCTGATGCATCTTGCTCAGAAGTGGCTATGGCCTGAGGCATTCAGCTCGGAGAAAATTTTGGAGACATTGGTCATAGACCAATTTATGCGGAGACTCCCACCAGACCTTTGTGTGTGGGGTAGGCCAGCACAACCCGTCCACCTACAACGAAACAATCGTGCTGGTAGAGAGATGATTGAAGGCCAGGAAATTGACCCATCTACCTAGGGAAGGCCCTGTACAAGGCAGGAGACCAACGCCAACCCCAGAGGTTCAGGTGACCAGACACCCAAGGAGCCCTAGGTGGAAGAAGAGGGAAGCTGAAGACCAGATGGGAATCTAGGAGGATGGGAATGGATTGGGTGGGGAAACCCCAAGGCTAAACCTCCTAACCCACGGGACAGGAGAAGTAATTATAGGTGTTAATGGGAGTGGGGACCTAGGTCACATAACGGCCCAGTGCCCCAACCTTGAAGAGCCCACGCAGTGTAATCTCAGGGACTGGAGTGGCCCATGCTCCCTCCTCAACCTTCAGTCACCCCACGCAAATATACAAGGCCGGTAAAAGTGGATGGGGTAGAAACCGTGGCGCTCGCAGATTCCAGGAGTGCTATCACCCTGATCTCAGGTAAACTAGTAAAGCGCAGCCAGTTAACACAGGCTAAATGTACAGGGGTAACGTGTCCGTGGGACTGTTAGCTACTGTGATGCAGCAGGGAGGGGGGAGTGTTGACCTGGGAATGTGGCAGGGGAGTTTCACTGGGAATAGGAGACCTGAGAGCCTGCAACCTGAGCCAGGGGGGAGGAGGAGGTAACACCTCTGCCCGGGAATGTGGACCGAGGCTGTAGGAGAGAACCTGCTAGAGGGGTTAGTTTCAGTTTGATGCTGGGTGGTGGAACGCAGGGAACCCCAGGGCTGGGGTCTAAGCTCCCTGCTCCCCCAGAAGGACTTGACTGAGGGGTCCTGGGTATACTCACAAGCTCTGTTTTAGACTGTGTTCCTGTTGTCCAGTAAATCTTCTGTTTTACTGGCTGGCTGATAGTCACAGTGAATCCCAGGAAGGGGGGGCAGGCCCCGGACTCGCTCACACTCCGTGACCACTACTACCCCATCATACCAGTAAAGCTAGAAATTCAGGGAAATGTCACTCGGGTGAAAGTAGGGGTGGTCCCACACCTCCCTTATCCCATGCTCATTGGAAGAGATTTTCCTGGGTTTGGAAACTGGGTTTGCTCCCACTCGAGGGGTTTGAGGAAGAGGAACTCCCCGAACTGAGGGAGGCCTACACAGCAGAATGTTCTCCCCCAGTGTTCATGGAAGTATCCCAGGAACGATTCCCTGTCCCCGGGGGAGGCTAGAAGACCAAAAGGGAAAGAAGGGCTGCCAAGGCGTTGGGTACCCGAATCCTGCTACAAGGACAAAAGGCCACCTGTGTAGAACGGCAGACACTGGCTACTAAAAGGAAGGACCCTGAGATGCAGGAAGGTTCAGAAACTGGTTCCAACACTCCTGCCCCCGCCCATACATACACACACACACACACACACACACAGCCAACCAAGAGGGTAGAAGAAGATCCCTCTCAGAGTTCCAGCTGATAAGTCCTGGGAGGGTGACTTTTGGATGGGACCAGGTGGAGGACTCAAGGTATGAGAGCGCCAGGAAGGAGGTGGCCAAGATAGATGGGGTACCCATAGTGGGGAAAAACTCGAGAGCCTGGGCCATACTTCATAATCAAGAAGGATCTCCTGTACCGGGTCGTGCGCATGCAGAAGAAGAGGTACACCAGCCCCTAGTACTCTGGAAACACCAGAGGGCAATATTAAACCTTGTCCACAGTCACCTTTTTGGAGGACACCTGGGGGTGGAGAAAACCCAGATGCGAATCTTGCACAGGTTCTTCTGGCTGGGGGTACATGAGGAGGTCCATTGGTACTGCATCTCCTGTCCCAAAAGTCAATTGTACAGCCCTCGTCCACATCTAAGACCCCCCTTTGGTACCCCTACTGATTATCAAAGTTCCGTTTGAGCAGATCGCCATGGAAGTGTTACATTACTCCCTGCTCAGGCATAGATTTGTCCTTGTAACTGATCATGCCCCTCTTCAATGGATGCAGCAAAACACGGAGAAGAACTCCAGGGTAACCAGGTGGTTCTCCCTCCAACCTTTCCAGTTTCACATGCAACACAGAGCAGGGACCCACCACGGTGATGCTGATGGTTTGTCACGTGTGCACTGTATGGTGTCCAAAGCTGCCTAAACCCTCGGTGTTGAGCGGGGGGGGAGGGATATGTGACAGACCCAGACCAGCTAGAGGCAGGAGTCTGGTAGAAGGAAAACACACTGGATGAATAGTTTTCTGTTTCCTGAGTGACCAGGGCACGGGCGTCAGGAAGGTGCTAGAAGCAATTAAGTCAGGCAGACTCCATAAGACACCTGGAACCAGTTAAGAATTGATTAGAAGCAATCAAAGGAAACAGGCTAATCAGATCACCTGATGCTCATTTAGAACCGGCTGGGACTAGTTTAAAAGGAAGCCCCCTCAGAGAGGCTGGCTGGTAGCAGCTGGGAGTAGGAAGGTGTGTTGTGGGAAGACTGGGAGAAAGAAGGTGCACAGTAAAAGACCTGGAAGAACAAGTGTGGTCAGGTACCTAGGAGGCGCCGTTTAGGGAAGTAGCCCACGGAAGGGCTATTGTTCTGGTTGTATAGGAAAACTACCTGTTTCTGCTGCCAATTAGTGTCTCTGGGCTGGAACCCGGAGAAGACAGCGTGCTTGGGTTCCCCTCAACTCCCACACTACACAAATGCTCCATGAGAAGGAAGACAGGGACTAAAGAGGGTTCTTACACCAAACCTGTTGACTGGCCGATGATGAAGGTGATTCAGTAAGCTGTAACCCTTGCCTCTAGCAGGGGAGAGAGGCTACACTGAGGGTCACAGCACACCTCTGAGGCAAACCCTAACTGCCTAGAAGTGCAGGAGCCCCCGAAGCAAAGCTGGTGCTCTACCACAATGTCTTTTTTTGAGATGTGACTAGGACTGCACACAATATTCAAGGTATGGGTTTACCCTGGCTTTATACAGTGGCATTATGATATATTCTGTACTCTTATCTATCCTTTTCCTAATGGTTCCTAACATTTTTCTAGCTTTTTTGTCTGCTGCTGCACACTGAGTGGATGTTTTCAGAGAACTATCCACAATCACACCAAGATCTTTCTTGAATAAGAACAACTAATTTAGACCCCATCGTTTTGGGTATATATAGTTAGGATGTTTTCCAATGTGCGTTATTTTTCATTTATCAACATTGAATTTCATCTGCCATTTTATTGCCCAGTCACCCAGTTTTTGAGATTCCTTTGTAACTCTGCCATCTGCTTGGACTTACCCATCTTGAATCATTTTGTATCATCTGCAAACTTTGCCACCTCACTGTTCACCATTTTTTCCAGATCATTTGTGACTATGTTGAACAGCAAGGGTCAAGTACAGATCATTGAAGGACCCTGCTATTTGTCTCTCTCCGCTGTTAAACTGACCATTTATTCCTACACTTCATTTACTGTCTTTTAACCACTTACTGATCCATGAGGGATCTTCCCTGCCCCACCACTTAAAACTCTGGTATTGCCATCTGGACAGCTCAACACATTTAAAAATCATCATCATTGTGCTGATGGGTGGATGGCTGGAAGGGATAGAGATAAAGATTGGCTATTTTATGCATTATGCACTTGTAGTGAAGTCCTGTAGCTGGCATGACAAACTAGCTTTTGGAGTTTCTATCCTCCTGTCTTGGAGAGAAAAAGGTAGGAGACTTGGAACAGGAACACCTGAGCCAGGTATGTTGCTACGGGTGGGAGGCAGAATGGAAAGACAAGTACAGAGTTCAGCTCTCCCAACCCTGCAGATTTTGGAGTCAGACTGATCTAAAGCTAGTCAAGTTTTGGGTGGGTAGAAAGCCACACCCTGCCTCTCCAGTGTTACTGCTCATCCTGCCCAGAAGGAGGGGATATGTGGCTCCATCTCTGCTCTCTTAGCTACACGGAACTTTTGTAATAACTTCTCTTTTTGCTTCTTCCACAGCAGGGGACACCAGGCCCTTTGACTTCCGTGGGAAAGATATGGATGGAGAAAGATCAAGACCCTATTTCTCTCAGTAGTAAGAGGTTTGCTAGTATCTTGGCATTTAAACTCAGCAATATATCTTCTGTCAATACTTTTCAATGGAAACATTATAATCAGTATCTTTCATTTTGGTCATAAAACTGTATCAAAGTTAACTTAGAAATCACAGCCAATAGAAGTGAGTAGAATTCATGCTGCCAAAATATAAACGTGGCTTTTATTTGATCAGTATTAAATACAAAATTATTTTAGGTGTTGCAATAATGAGTGGCAGACATGCACCTCAGCTTGACACCTATAACAGTACCATTGACAAGAACAGTAATTATAAAATCTATTTATATATGTCTTTCCCATGTGACCTAACCATTAAGTATAATCACCTCCCTTTGATGTATAACTGGAAGCAGGCATACTAATGGCAGTTTTGCACTAGCAGGGAGAGAATAGAAACATGAATCTGATTGTCCATATCATTACTGAGTAGTTGAAGGAAGTGAATGTAATAAGACTTATCAAATCAGATATTAATTATTCTAGAATAATTTACATTTCCCAAGAAAGCTTAATAAACTCTGAAAGAAAATAAACATATTCCATTATAACAATCTTCTTATAAAACCTTTATCCATAAAGAGAATCTAAATCCATTCCACAATATCTCAGTGACTTCCACATATCTGCTGATCTGCTTGGATTCTAGTTTGATTTATCTGGGAGGGCGACTTTTGGATGGGACCAGGTGGAGGACTCAAGGTATGAGAGAGCCAGGAAGGAGGTGGCCAAGATAGCAGGAAAAACTCGAGGGCTAAAGCTGCCCCTTTCAGTTGAATATTGTAGTAAAAAAAGTACTTCAGTCCTTCAGAATTTTATTCCAGTGTGGCACATAAGCCATGTTTGCATCATTTAGTCATAAGAATTACGATTTTCCTTTTAATTAACAAGGGATTTCAGGTTCAACATGGCATGTGAAAGCTGAGTTACATTTTTCTTCAGAAGCTTCAGCTCACAGCACATGTACCATCCACATCCTCCAGGACTGAAGCTATTTGTGCTGTATGAGGAACTCCCAATATACAAGTGGCTTGCACTCATGCATTCATAACACTTTCAGGACCAGGCCCTCAGTTAGCCTTACTAGTGGGATATCTGTTTTTTCCCCACACTTTTTATTAAATAACTGAACAGTTAATACTTGGCTGTTCCCATATATCTGTACAGTCATCTTCACGTAGATGCAAGCAAGGAAATAAAGATCGGTCCTTTACCAGCATTTCTGCATGTTTCACTCTTATTAGATTTAGTTTTTCCTTTAAATTCCTATTACATTAAGACTGGATTTCCAGAGGTCTAGTTCCTAATAAGAATTGGATGCCTAACTCCCTTTCATGCCTTTGAAAATCCCAGCATAAAATTACATATTATACACAAGGCTCTGACAGTGAAACTTCCTATATTCTCAAATGTATGTCTGTCCCTCTTTTATCCTATTACTACTATAGTGAGCACTGTATATTGACTCACTGATATAGGTGGTGACGTTCTGATAGGCCAAAAATCCTTCTAGCTTGATTCTCCTTTACTGTACAGTAAACGACCAGTCATCCAGCAAATACTTATCACATACAGGAAACATACTTTTTAACATTTATGATTTATAATTCAAAATTCACTTCTCCCTGCATGCAGCTATTGTACATGATACAGTAGTTGGAATTATACTGGTTTTCGGTATTCTGTGAAAACTATTGCACATAGCACCAAACTGATGGTAAATCCTCTTATATCAAAGGACTCATCAGATTGTAGGGCTTGATCATGCAAGGTGCTGTGCACTTGACTCTGATTAACAATGGGAATTGGAAGTTGAGGGTACTTAACTGATTTTTCCATTTGAGGGCCAAACCAAAAACTCAAAAAATGTGTTTCAAATCAACCAACAATTTTGTTTGTTGTTTCAGAAAGAAAAACAAACATTATTGAACAAAATGTATTGTCTGAACCAAAATGCAATGTTTTTTTTTCTTTTGGGGTGGGTCCCCCCCGCCTTTTTTGTTTGTTTGTTTGTTTGTTTGTTAGCTAGTTAAATCTAGCTAGAAACATCTAGAAATAAGAAGTTTAAACATTTCATTTCAAGAATATTGAAATGAAATGTTTCAACTTTTTGGGAAAATTGTTTTACCTTTTTTCCCCTCTAGCCAAAACTATTCACCTACTTCTACCTAAATTCACAAAGCAAACTGTAATTTTCAGCAAATAAACTATTAGCCATAAAAATTTCACCCAGTTCTATTCAGCACATTATTATGTTTTTGCACTTGTCACTCCGCCTTAAAAATATCTTCCAGTACTGGATTCAGTTCCTCTTTCATTTAAATGGGGTTTAAAAGCAAACACTTACCCCAACTGTTGATCAATTCTTTCTGCAAGTTTTCTCATTCTTTCTTGACAAGACTTGAACAAGTCAACCTCCTATAATGAAAAGTGTCCAACTGTCAATACTGTCATTACATTAATTTGCTTCAGTGTATATAAAATAAACGTAACTATTTTGCAGAATACATACATACACATCATGTATCTAACTGCGTTTAGGGAAGTCGAGAATGTCCTTTGTCAGTACTGAGATATGATATACTGTGCACCAGTCAAAACAGGGAGCATTTGATTTCCTATTATCTCTTCTTCTGGGCAATAAAGCTGTACATTAGCACCGACACAACTCGTGTTTATAGCTTATGTAATATCAAGCACATTAGTAGATAGGACTACCCTGACAAATATAGGATCAAATTCTGCTTGACTTAGGCATGCTAGAGACATTTCACACCTGAGGCTTAGACCATTAACCCACACTCCTTAATTTTTCACTCACATTCCTGGAGGGAAAAAATTGTGTTATCTTGAAGTTTAGTTTGAGAAAAATCTCGCTTCAGGGGAAAACTCCTTATGAATACTGTTGTAGTTTTCTTCAGAAGGACTAATATTAGCCAAGAGCTTCAAAGCTGAAGTTCACCTGGCTTCCGAAAACCAAACTCAAACAAACCATATTGGAAACCATGTAAAGATCATAATCATGGTCTTCCAAACAAACTTAATTTTGCCTTTGTACTGCCCCACTGTTTCCCTTCTTCAGTCCATTGTATCCTTCATACCTAGCTTGTAAGATATAGTTCAATATACATGAGTTTACAAAACTCTGAATATATTTCCTTAAGTGGTTTAAGAAGTCTTTAAGACACCTTAAATTAAAAAAAAAGTATTTGTTCAGTGTGGTTTTGGAAGATAGCAACATCTAGACATGAGCGTCTCCGATATTAAGTAATGAGCCTTTACTACCATATTGCCTTTGCTGCTACCATGCAAGTCCCACAATTAAGTGTTCTGGATTTGGTCTTTAATGATGTGGCCCCTTTAAATCTCTTCTGTGGTTAACTGTAAGTCGTTTAGGAAGAAACCTTCCCTTGATGTTGGGTAGACACTAAGTCTGATCATCTAAGCCTGGACATAAGGGTGTAAAAATCATAAATATTGCAAAGCTGGAAATTCAAAATCAAGGTCCCCAGTTTAAAAAAAATACAAAAAATGATGGAAAATAAGAAAATGCATAGGCAGTCACCTGAACAACTTTAACTCTGCCCCAAACCTCTGCCATGACAATGCCTAGAAACGTAGAGGCAATGTGAGCCTCTAAGAACACACACGTTCATGTTCACACACGCTAAAATATCAAGAGCGCCTCTTAGTAGACCTCCTTCTGTCTTACAGTGATCACACACTGGCATAGACTTTGAACAAAATGATAGTTGTATTCACACTGCAAATTCCTAAGGCTGGTCTCTTTAGGTCCAAAGGTTACCAACAGGGAACTAACTACCTGTGGGGCCAGTTTGAATTTAAAAGAGCACATGACGATATTTGTAGTAGAGGTGGTATTACTGAAGCACCTACGAATCCTGGGCATAGACCAGGACCCTATTGTGGTAGGCACTGTACAAACAGGACAAAAAGACTGTCCCTGCTCCAAAGAGCTTAATTAATCATGTATTTCACACTCCCAGATTTAAACATGCCTCCAAATGCTCTTGAAACAATTCCAATACTTTCTTCAGAACCTTTCCCAATAAGGTGATTTTTTTTTTTTTGTACCCTGAACTCCAGCTCTGACACTGCCCGCTAAAGGTATGTATGCACCGTAATCAGGGAGTGTAATTGCAGCCTCAGTAGACATACCCCGGGTAGATTTAATCTAGCTATCTGATGTACTGATACAATGAAGCGATAGCAGCCGGGGCTTTAGCATGGCCATGCCACCTGAGTAATTACCCAGCACTCCAAGAAGGTTCATATACCAAACTGAAGCTCACGCTGCTGTGGCTTCAATGCTATCAATGCCTAAGCTTACCTAGACTGAAGTTAGCTCACATAGGTCTACACATGCTGCAGTCATACACTTCATGGTTTATGTAGATATACCCTCAGAAGCAGCTAGTTTTTTTTCCAGATGAGTCAGTCAGCCAAGCAAGGAGTGTAAGGGGGCCTGATGGGACTAAGTGCCAAGTAGAACACCTGTGATTGATTGATTGATTGGAGGGCCAGGAAGGGGGGCAGAGCTAGAATAGGATCATTAGACTCCTGGACCTTACAGTCAGGGGGATAGCTACAAGGGAGACCACAATCTTCTGTAGAGAGAAATCCACAGTGTGTGAGTCAGCCCCTAAAGGACAGGAAAAGGGTTAGTTGAGCAGAGAAAAGAAAAGCTGTAAGGACCGAGGGAGAAGCTAGAGGCCTGAGAACCAAAGGGAGGCTGTGTTAAGCACAAGCTCCGGGGAAGCAGCAGAAGGGAGGTTGGAGGTAGGAAGTGGCCCAGGAAAGCAGCAGCATGTATGAAGCAGCAGATCTAGCTGCTTAATATAGGGTCCCTGAGTTGGAACCCAGAGTAGAGAGTGAGCCTGGGCTCCCCTGCCACTCCTGAGGAAGAGGCATGCAAGCTGAGTAGAAGGAATGTTGAATCCAGGTTGGGACTGAAGCCTGACCCTGAAGGATGGGCTGAGGAATAGTCCAAGAGGGGGCTGAAGGCTCTTTTGTATTGGGATGTTTTGTGAACCCTGGAAGATAACAGAACTTTATATGACTTGGCTGGAGGGCCAAGCTATGGAGCTGGTGAGAGGCAGATGGCCTGCAGGAGGTGCTGGAGACAAGGGCCACTTGCAACATTGCACCCTGACACAAGAGGACATGATGGATGGTGAGTACACTACCTTACAGGTGGCTACACAGATGAAGTCCAAAGATGGCTTCCCAGATGACTGCTCCAGAGCAGTGATTGGAGGAACCACCAGAATGAAGTTTTCTTTGCTGGCTATTGGGGTAAGGAAGAAGGAGTATTCTTTCATCCTTCCACCCCAGCTTCCCCTCTTCAATGACCCCTGCTGCATTCACATAAACTCACTTACATTAGCTCCCTCCCCGCCTCTCCCTGTCGACTAACTTCCCACAGGATAGATTGACCTGGGTATTCAATTATATGACGAGACACTAGAAGAGAATTTATGTGGTGTAGTGTCTAAAGCTTTCTGACACCTTACCCATCATGGCCAAAAAGTAACAATGATTAATTTCTCAAAATTACTAGGGATTCCTTAACTTGATGTGTTTTCCCCCTCCTCTTCAGTCTTGCAACTGAATTCCAGAGAGAGTTTGTGTTTTTTGTCCAAATAAAAACTACCCACTTTGATTTTTAGCTATTTTCTACAGATTAATTCATCAAGTAACAAGTCTCATCATACCTGTATGAGGTTCTTTTCAACGTCATCATGTACTAGGTCAATCCCCATCCGCTTCTCACGGTTATATAAGCATTCCAAGGCTACCTGCAAGCAAACCAGAGGAAAATTTGCATCAAATTCAGTATTGCACTTTACAAAGGAACTTCAATTTACTTGTCAAGGGACCATTGAACAGATTGGTAAGAGGTGGCCTTCTAATAAAGGTGGAACAGAATTGTGCTTGATACTTTGGGGTGGTTTCATTGTATATAACAGATGCATGTCTGTGATTCGTGCTTATCTCTGTTGTCATTTGCTTTCTAAGGGCAAGCTGCAGTCATAATTTTGTCTAGTAATCAACTGCATAATAATTAGATGGACCAGAACCAGTCACTATACCTCAACATATCTGAGCTTTGGAGTAATTTGGATCTGAATCCAAGCTTTGTGTCTACAACCTTCTTTTATATTGGGTCATACCAAAACCCCTGAGTCAAACCTACATACTACAGAGTGATCTGTACATGTGAAGGATATTTAAATAGGAAAATGAGATTAGGATCTAAACCTTTTCCAGGCCCATCTCTATTATACATGTTGCATTCATGTGTCTTGAACAACAGTAACAAATGAAATCATACTAACCTTCTGTTCATGGGAAGACTTCTGTTAAGAGATATTATAGAGTTATCTGCGGACAGCCTTTCTGAATCTTGTGGGCCTAACTGAATGTGGGTGACTAAAACCCAGATTTTCAAAGGTATTTAGGCTCCTAACTTCCATTGAAATCAAGGAACCTTAAATACCTTAGATCTGGACCTGAAGCCATGATCCTGAGTTTTGATTTTTGTATTTGTACTTGCATACAAGTTTCTTTGACAGAAATAATTTCATAGATAATATTCTACAAGCTTTTATAAACTCTAACTTTAGACTTCCTATGTTTTTAGTGTTTGCTGACGTCCATTCCTATACAGCAAAACTTAAATCCATGTTAATGCAGTTTTTCTGTTGGAATTAACTTGCACCTCAGATCTTCAAAATGCAATCTCTGGGGCTCTGTTTTGGTAAAAATAAGAGCGAGGCTTAGACATACTAATACATTCGGTATTAAGCTAGAACTCCATCCCTTTGCTTTGCCTGTGCCCCAAAGTGGTTTAGAGAACAGTAGCTACCTCTGACCCACCTTCAGTGGCCTTTGTGCCTCGTCAGCAGCACACTCCAGCCGCCTCTTGGCTGTTTCCAGGGCACGAATCTCCGTCAGCAGACGGTCTAGCTCATAGGTCAGCTCTGACCTCCAAAAATCGATGTCAGACAGTCTCTGTCCTAGGCTTCTTCCAGTGTTGTCCTGTGTCTGGTGGGTCAGCTGGTCTTTGTCTTGCATCAGTCTCAAGGAATCATCATTCAGCCGGCCAGCCCAGTGCCGGCAGGACTCCGATCCTTTGTATTGAACCGTGTTTGCCTGGTACCAGTCGCGGGGGGAGTAGCGAGCATATAAGGCAGACCGCACTGAGGGCAGTATAGTGGGTGGCCGCAAAGGGGCACAGATTCGCATATTTCCCTGCTCATTGGAGTTGGTGGGGACTGCAGATACTCTGTAAAACAGGCTGGGTTTCCATGAGTTGAGGTAGCGGTAACCTGGCAGGTAGTAAGACTGGTAACTGTCCTGAGTTGTGCTGGTGCAGACTGGCTCAGGGAATAAGTAGCTCTTTTTGGGGCCACAGTAGCTGGCTGTCTGAGTGGTTCCAAGGAATTCCATCCTGCTCCTTACCTCATGCACCCACCCTTACTTTGTAGCTCAAACGCTGCAGCCTGTGTAGGTTCAAAGCCCAGACAGGAATGGTTGTATCTCCTGGCCAGTGCTGCTTTTATTGCAGGAACTGCTTTATCCTCTGTGACTCAGTGATGTTGTCATAAAGCCTACTGAGGACATCATTATCCACAAAGGACCCTTAAGCATGCTCAGGTTGGCTTTATTAAACAAACAAACCAACTGCACTCAGGAAGCAGGTTGCTTTGAAAGACTGCAGAGGATTGTTATTAACTGCATAAGCTCCCAGTGCAGACATGTGCTCAGGTTCCTGGGAACATCTGGCTCACGCCAGCTATGCTTAGAGGCTTAACACAGCCTTTGGCATAGTCACCCCCAAACAAGTAACTGTATAGTTATCTGTACAATTGACTTAGAGAACCGGCCGAGTGTGTACAAAGTAAAACTGAGTAAAAACCTCAGGCTTTGCCTCTGTTTGTACTTTTACATGAGGTTTCTTTTTGTAAGGTGGAGAGCCCTCTCTCACACCTCCTTTTAACTATCTTATTCCCTCCCATTTGCAAATATTTACTAACATCCCATACTGGAAATACATTTCTCCTCTCTATATTTTGTCCTCTGTCCTACATCTTAGTCTGTCTTAAATCCACTGCTTTGAGACCTCTATGTGGCTCATCCCCATACAAGGAATTTTGCAGAAAAATTAATTGTTTCAATTAGAAATATTTCACTCTCTTAAGCAATACTCCTTAAATTGCTGCAGATTGGTTTCAAAACTGTAGGTGTTCAATTCTGGACAATGACCATCTTAGCTTTTTATCTACAGCATATGGAAGTGTATAATTTTCAGTTTGGGGAAATACATTGTTATGAGCATTAGTTACACTGTGGCACGTTCCTGTCTGGGAAAACTAGAGAGAGACACTGTCAGTTAATTTGGGCTCAAAATTAGGAGGGTTTTTGTTTTTTTGTTTTTAAAGATGACTTCTTAATGTAATTTCCCTGCAGTGTTAGGAAACACATTCAGCAGCATTGTGTTAGCATGCTAAACCCAGGGAATGAAGTTACATCAACTTCACTGGATGTTGGATTGGGCTTTTTAAGCAGAGAGGGCCTGATTCTGCAAAAGCTTGTGCATATAATTAACTTCACTCCTATGAGTACCTCAGTGAACTAACACACTGCAGGTACTCATCGGTGTAAAATTATTCATGTGCATCATTGATTGCAAGATTGCTGTCAGAATTCATCACTTACTTCAATCCCAGCCAAAGACTGCAAAACCTATTCCCAGCCAAGATGCAACTGTGAAGTAGCTCCTAATGTCCCAAGAGAGGGATGGTTCTGTGGCACACTCCTTCTCTAGGGTTCCGTGGCACACTCCTTTCCTTGTGTTCCCCAAAGGAGAGCCTCTAAATAATCTCCCAGAAGCAGAGAAGATAACCTGGGCCTGCTGATTACTTTTTGAACTGGGCTAAGACCCTAGTTCAGAAATGTATTTGAGCACATGCCTAACTTGTAAAAAGTCCCACTGAAATCAGTGGAATTAATCACATGTTTGAAGGTAGGCATGTATTTACATATCTTGCTGAACTGGAGTCTAACATGAAGCCATGTGTTTCATATGGAAAGTAATACATAAATTCCCAGATATTTAATTCTCCTTTCACTTTGTTTCCACCCCAATCTAGACCTTTGAACTTGTCTGAACATTAGATTCACCTTCTTTTCTTTGCCTTTCCATATAAGCAGAACAACCAGCCAGATCATTACATAGCAATAAATGCAGAAAACATGTAATTATCATATGGCAATAAGCATACCCCTGATGTAGGTATATTTGAATGGAAAATAATATAGAAGGGAAGAATGTCTATTGATGATAGTGTAGACACCAAACTCTATTGAAGAAGTCTAATGTTACTATTTTAAGAAGTTTCCTTCTAGTTTGCCTCTTTTTAGCAAATGAAGTTATTTAGAAAGCCTGTTTATTTTGGTTGAATTGTTTTGGTGGGGTTTCTTTGTTTGTTTGTTATTTAGTCAGCAAATGTTAAGTGGAAAATGCTTGTGTTTGGTAGGAGACAATTTGCAATGTTGTGTTTAAATTTTTTTTTCCTATAAAGACCAATTTGACTCTGAGCTGGGAGACCTAAGCTGCAAACATTGCCAGATGCATACTCTTCTCTATATATAGGTTTGGCAGAATTAGATGTTTGTTTTTTATCATTTTGATGGGTATTGAGATTTATTTTCAAGCATTTTACTGATTTTTACTGATATTAAACTTTCACAGTTACAGAAAATTATGGGGAAACCAGACAATAATTGACAGATGCTAAAGCTTTAAAACTGTTAAAACACAAATTGTCAACCTCACATTTCAAAGTATATAAAGCAAATATCCTTAAATCAAATTCTTAATTTCTCAAGCAGCATTTTTCTTACTTTTCTATATGTAAATTTTGACTATCAATGGAACTGTTTTTCATTGGTTGGAGTGCGTATGGTGAAAGACATTTACTGATAAAAATATCTAATCCTTCCAAACTTATCTGTATAACACTTTGCCAGGATCAGACCAGCTGGAAATGTTTCCTCTATCCAAAGTGTTAACTAAAATATTCCTAAAGTAAAATGAGCATATTATGGAAATGGCCTTTCAGTCTAGCAGCAGTGCAACAGGCTCCAGTGTAGGGTATCTGAGGGCTTGTCTACGCTTACTGGGGGATTGACAAGTGGCAATCGATGCATCAGCAGTCAATTTAGCGGGTCTAGTGAAGTCCTGCTAAATCGAATGCAGATCGCTCCCACATTGACTCCTGTACTCCACCGGATCGAGATGAGTAAGGGGAGTCAACGGGAGAGCATCTCCTGTCGACATCGCAGAGTGGGGACAGATCTAAGCTACGTCAATTTGAGTTGTGCTATTTTAAGACATATGACACCTTTGAAGAAAGAGTATAAAAATCAGGCAAATTAAATTACTGTTAAGGGATTCCTTAATTAATGCTTGAAGAAGCAACACTACTAGACAGAGTAGCCAAAACTTTGCTCCGTGGGCTCGAGTAGGACTGTGAGCCAGAGGGCCTTCCAGGCAGCCAATGCCTTGCCTTGAGGGAATCTGACACAGGCCAGAGGGCTGAGGAGACCAGACTGGGAGAACAAGTTGTCCACAGAATGGGTAACCACCTTCTCTGTTTGCCAAGCAGGAACTGTGTGAGGCTAGCACAGGGCCAGTTTGTGTATGTTTGTGAAAGAGAGGCTCACTAAGAGGAATGGATACCTCTTAATGTATAGTTCTTTAATGTCTAACGTAGTAGTTATGTGCTTAATGTAACCGTTTACCGTTTGTGTGATTCCTTCTCAAATTAACTGCAGTGTACGCAAGTTAATTATGGTGGACCTTTTTCACTGGTATGACAGTAATCTGCTCCCCTGGGAGCCATTAAAGATCCCTTCAGGGGGAGTAGCCCCCTGGTGCCAACACTCAAGTGAAGGAGGAATAATATTGAAAATGGGACTTGCCTAATGAAATTCATTGGAAGGCAACCATTATCTGCTAGTCAGAGAGGAGAAAAATGTGTTCAGAACTTCTGTGAACAATAGCAATGCCATTTTATTTTCTAGACTGAGTAATACATGGTCTCTCATGTATCAATTTTCTTTTTCAAAGCCAAAAGGTAATAAAAGCTATTCAGTGGGCCAGTATAACAGGACAGATAACCTATATATGTACCCCACCCCTTTACTGGGTAGACTGGCTCAACTATTTGAGTGTGTCACCCTCTAATGACTGGCCTACAGAGTTTAAAAGTTGCACTATTTGTAGCTCTTGAGTTCTCTGCTTTGTATGCAGACACAGTGATGGGGTGAAGTGTGTCAGGATTATGGTAGCACTCACTGTTTCTTGTTTCACTGATTACTTTAGTAAGACTCTTTTTAAACAATTTTTTACAGCTAAAAACAAACGCTAGTGACAACTAGTGATGATTCCTATTTAGTTCATCTGCTAGAGACCTATGCTTCTATGTCCTATACTGCATGTGACTAGTTCAACTGACAATAGTAGTGCCTATTGATTGCACTAGGATTATCTGTATGGATAGTTGCCCTTGAATGGTCAGAGTGCATCAGTAGGCTAACAAGCCATTCCAATATTCAAAGGCTTTACCTTTCTTCCTTGGAGAGAATTTCACTCAAAGTAACTTTGGAAAAGCATTGTTTTATTTGTAAGTAAGTCCATGCATAGATGTCACAAAGACAGCATAGGAAGTTTCACAGTAAACGAAATAATCTCCGAAACGTAACATGTTACAGTACAATTCAGAAATAAATCACAGTGTAAAAGTGGTAATGACAGATTAGTAGCAGAATCTCTCACTACAGATGTGCATTCATGGTTGATCCATTCTCATCTGGACTAAATGAAGAAACTTTTCCTTGAAATTCCAACACCATCTTCTTAGAACTGACATTTCATTTGTTTATAGGGTTGCCAAAGACAACCAAATAGAATGTAAGGCATGGCCTCCTCAAATTCCTGCTTCCTAATTACTAATAATTGTCACAGATATGTCCTGTGCTCTGAAAAGTCCATTATGGTATCCTACAGTTAGTAACTAACTAAACTAAAGCTGAAAATCTTTGAACATCCATAGTGAGGAAACGATTTTTTTAACATTATACAGTAGTGCTATCCAGACTGGTGAAGTAGGAAGTTTGATCACGTGACACATTACAAACACTAGTTGCCAAAAGTCAAAGGGTGAGGCAGGTAAAGGAATTTGGAAATAAGTCTTAGATCATTTTAAGTTTCTTACAGTGATCTAAGATCTTAAACTGACTTAACTGGCAACTTTAAAACAAAAATTGGGGACAAATAGATGGGGAAGGGCACGTATAGTGGCTCGTTCTTTCTCCAACTGGGCACTTTATAAAAGGGGACACAGTCTTAAGTATTGAAATACCTATTTAACTTGATGTGAAGAACACGGCACCATTTCACTTGGATGCAGAAGAAAGTCAGGCAAAACGGCCCAAAGTAACCTTCCGAAGGGGGGACAGGGAGAGAGAGGAAAAATCAAGATGGCTCTTGAGGAGTTTTTTCTGCATCCTGTTTTGCAAGGGCACTTGCAGCACAGCAGAAAAGGGAGGCAGTGTAGCATGCAGATCAGTGGGGTAAATAGAGCATAATTGGATGCCTTTGAATGGCCAATTCATATATGATGATATAAGGGTCCTCCTTTGTAAAGTAGCATGTTTGTCATCCCCCAGCTGGTTGTGCATTATGGTCTCAAGAGAGGGGCAACCTGAACGTATAGCACCTCCAGCAACATGTAATTTCAAATTTTTTTCAGGTCAGATCGCTCCAGCTGGCAGTGAAATTCACAGAAGGGGGTAAAAGGGAGGAAACTTCCATGAGGATCCACTTGTAGAGTTCCTCCTTGAATGTTCTATTGGGGAGTGGGGTTTGTTCCCCATGGGATCAGAGGTAGGGACCACCCAGAAACCTGGAGGATCCCTGGGAGATCATGGTCATCTGTGTGGTGGTCCTGTGCCCCTGTACTGGGTCAGTACCCCCAGAAGTATAGGCACCGACTCCATGGGTGCTCCAGGGCTGGAGCACCCATAAGAAAAATTAATGGGTGCTCAGCACCCACCAGCAGCCAGTTCCCTTTCCCGCCAGGGCCTCCTGTCTACCGGCAGCCCTGACAATCAACTCCTCCCCCTCCCTCCCTTCCACTGCCTCCCGCCCGCTGCAATCAGCTGTTCCGCGGCATGCAGGAGGTGCTGGGGGGAGGGGGAGGAGCAGGGATGGGTGTGTTCAAGGGAGGGGGTGGAAGTGGGTGGTAAGAGGCGGGGCGGGGGTGGGAGCTTGGGGAAGGGATCAGGTGGGCAGGGCCTGGGGCTGAGTGTGGGGTTGAGCTCACGTGGGGTCCGGAGGAAGCTGGCGCCTGTGTCCAGCAGCATCCTTGCTTATTGGTAGCATGGCTACATCTACCTTTTGGGGATTCTTTGTGGAGCTGGTGGGAGAATGGCATTCTCCTTTGGACTCACCTGTGCCTAATGTGGGACCACCTACTTCCTACATACAGCTCAGAGAGTCCCTCCCCATTCCCTTTTTGCAGGTCTTAAACTCTTGGAATTCCCTGCAAAGATCATGAAGAGCGATGGTGCTGCAGAGCTGCCTCACCCCACTGGCAGGTGGAACTGGGAAGTGTTAGTAAATATTAACCTTTTTAGTCCTCTCTTTCTTGTATATTAAATTCACTTGCTTATTAACTATTCTCTCACAATCTTTATGATATTAGCAAAGAGTGTTTGAATTTTAAGGCCCACAGTGTTGATTCTTAACCTGTATGTGACCTGTATTCAGGAATTTCATGTGATTTAAATAGTGGGCTGTATCTCATTATTGCTGATGCCTCCAACTCTGTGGGAACTGAGGAGTCCATCGAAAAGGTCCCTCAAACGAATAAGTGTCTATAGCAGTGGTGGGCAACCTGTGGCCCATCAGGGTAATCTGCTGGCGGGCCACCAGACAGTTGGTTTACATTTGCACAGCCTCCCACAGCTCCCAGTGGCTGCGGTTCACTGTTCCTGACCAATGGGAGATGTGGGAAGCGGCGGCCAGCAGATCTCTGCAGCCTGCGCCACTTTCCGCAGCTTCCATTGGCTGGGAACAGTGAACCATGGCTACTGGAAGCTGTGGGCGGCAGTGCAAATGTAAACCAACTGTCTGGCGGCCTGCCAACGGATTACCCTCATGGGCTGCAGGTTGCCCACCACTGGTCTATAGTGTAAACAAAACTTGATAATTGATAAGGGGTACTTTGCTATTACAGATGAGTTCTGTAGTGGGTGAAATAATGACCCAATGAAAGATGTTTCTTATTCATTTGTCATTTGACTGGATTGATGAATAACAAGGAATCTCTAATCAGATAAACTGAGGACCATAAAAGAAATTCCATTAGTAATTAGGAAAAGAGAACACATGGTAAAATTAATCATGGGAAAGTATTTTTCCTTCCTAAAAGGAGTTTTTGTCTCACCCCCTGTAAAAGAGAGATGGTTCAGGAGTTATTGTGGGGAATACAGACTGCCACCATCCTACCAGAGACAGAGGAGGAAGAAACAGAGGCTGACTCTTTACTTTATGCTAAGGGTGGTAATGTATCTATTCTTTCTATATAGTGCTGTACTAATCTGATTGGTAATCTTTGATTAAATAATTAAACCTGAGCCTGTTATTTGACAACAAATTGTTAATTTCAAACAGAGAACAGAAGATATGTATGCAGAAGGTACCCCCTATGTGTGAATTTTGGAAGCACAATCTGGCTCTTCGTATGTAAGAACCTTCACGATGTTTGACATTATTTATTATTTCTAACTATTTAAAAACTGTTGTCAAGACTTCTGTGGTTGAGATCAGCAATTTCCCTTCTCCCTTTGGGTATACTTTTGCTAGATATGCTGGCATGAGCTCTCACACTAATGTGAATTTTCATTTCTCATTTAATCAGCCTTCCTCTGTAAAACTATGAGTGAGCAAGTTTTATGTGGCTCAGTATGCACAAGAGGGTATAATTTCTCCAACTCCTATGATTTTAGGGGTTGGTTTTGGTTTTAAATGAGGAGGTTACTGATAAGCTATCGATTGATTTTGGATAAGGTACAACATGACATTGTCAAATTGTAGTCACTGCTGCAGCCTGTCTCTTTCACATACAGCAATTTGGAAGGCGGGGGGTTATAAGAACTGTCTCCAGGTATAGTTGGGATTGCATTTCCAGATCTCAGTATAAAAACAAGGGACTTGAAAGGAAATAGGTTAAGAGAAACTGAACACCACACATTTTTCCAGCTCATTGGCTAGATTAAAAATCTATCTATATAATAAGACTCCAGGATTGTCACTCTGAAGCCTATAATATCTGTTGAGGCAGTGTGAAGCAATGGAAACAGCTACAAAAATGGTTGAGAGCTGGTTTTGTTCAGAATATCACCACATTTAATCATCAGTGGGATTTGTGGTCTATTACCAGCCAATTTTTAGGTTCTCAGCCATTTATGAATTACACCTGTGTGGCAGTAAGGCTTGCATTTATGCCATGCCAAGCGTTCTAGACCATTGTGGTCTCAGAGGTAACTTAGCCAATCACCTCCCTTCCGCTACAGATAACTTTCAGGCAACAATTGCATTAGGTGTATGAGGGAGACTGCACAGGTGGTGGATTACTTAGATCAGCTGTCGCAGTTCTTCCAGCACAGGCTTTCAGCTACTAGTTGTCCATAAAGTGTGGCGCCAAAGCAAATAAATCAGCCAACACATTAAAGATAGAAGAAAGAAATGCCTGAGAGAAAGCAGGGAATGTTGTTCACCATATGTTTGCTGAATGCATAACCCCATGGGCCCCATACTTGGCCAAAGCTGCTTCTACATACTAATAAAAATATAAAAATAAAGTAGTCAAAAGTGCAGGAATGATAATGTATATGCATAGCAGAACTAGCTCCTGCCAAACCGGTACTCTTAAGCAAAGAATGGTGTGCTGTTTCCCTTACCCACCACAGCCAGTTTAGAAGAGCTCCTGCACTGGAGTCTAAAGTCATAGGTGACACATGTATACATCACGTCTTTATTAGCCCCTTGAGCATAGGACAGCTGGTAAGTAAGACTTTCCTCTGAATTTGGGCTTAGATCCCTAACCCAAGCATGAGCTTGAAAAAGGGACGCTGTGCCTTCTGTCAACGTCGCCTTCAATTTGGCCCCTTTGCCTGTCTGAGCCTCAAGCGAGCCCTGGCCCCAGAAACAAACTGACCAGGAAGGAGAGGAAAACCATGTTAGTAAGGTTTCCATCAACATCCTATCTTTGAGTTTCTGATCTCTTAGAGCAGGGGTGGGCAGACTATGGCCTGCAGGCCACATCTGGCCCATCAGACCATTTAATCTGGTACTCAGCTCCTGCCAGGGAGCGGGGTCGGGGGCTTGTCCTGCTCCACACTGCTCCCAGGAAGCAGCCAGCATGTCCCCCATCCAGCTCCAAGGCGCAGCCAGACAGCTCTGCGTGCTGCCCTGTCCTCAGGTGCCACCCCAGCAGCTCCCATTGGCCACAATTCCAGGCCAATGGGAGCTGCAGGGGTGGCACCTGTGGACGGGGCAGCATGCAGAGCCGCCTGGCTGCGCCTCGGAGCCGGAGCGGGGACATACTTCCGGGAGCTGCTTGCGGTAAGCGTTGCCCGGAGCCTGCATCCCTGAGCCCACCCCATGCCCCAATCCCCTGTCACAGCCCTGATCTCCCTCCTGCCCTCTGAACCCCTTGATCCCAGCCCAGAGCCCCCTCTTGTACCCCAAGCCCCTCATCCACAGCCTCACCCCAGAGCCCTCACCCCCTCCCCCTGCACTCCAACCCGGAGCCCCCTCCCGCACCGTGAACCCCTCCTCCTGGCCCCATCCCAGAGCCTGCACAGCCAGAGCCCTCACACCCCTGCCCCAGCCTTGATCCCCCTCCCGCCCTCCGAACTCCTCAGTCCCAGCCTGGAGCTCCTTCCTACACCCCAAACCCCTCATCCCCAGTCTTACCCCAGAGCCCTTACCCCCACCCCCCACCTAACCCAGAGCTCCCTCCCAAACCCTAAACTCCTCATTTCTGGCCCAATTCCAGAGCCCGTACCCCCAGCCAGAGCCCTCACCCCCTCCCGCACCCTTACCCCCAATTTTGTGAGCATTCATGGCCCGCCATACAATTTCCATACCTAGATGTGGCCCTCAGGCCAAAAAGTTTGCCCACCCCTGTCTTAGAGAGTCTTACCAAGAATGAAGGTTTCATCCTGCCCCCTCAAAGAGATATTGGTACTCAGGGGAATCTCCACTGATTTGGAGATCAACCGGATAACAAATAGTTGTGTTTTAGGTTGGTGGTAACCACATGTCCCGCTTTGGCCGAGACGGTCCTCTTTTTAGGCTAAGTCCAAACTGGCCATTTCGGAAATGCCAGTAGGGGAGATAGGAAGGGGCAATAGAGCAGTGCCAGTGTGGGGGTTAGTGAGGTTATGTAGCTCCCTGCTCCCTGACAGACATACTGTCATTATGCCAGAAAACATAAAAACTGTCCCTCACCTTTTTAATGCCTAATTCTGAAAAAGGAAAATGACTTCACTTTTTGTATGAGGAATTCCTGTTTATCATTACTCCCGGTATAAGAGGAATTGCTGGTGTGTTTAAAATTCTTTTGTAAATAAGATATTTGTCATTCCCTCAAAAACGGCAAGCATTTCAACTGTAGGAACTGGTGTTAGGTTGAAGGAAAACACCCCTGAAATCCCCAAAAGATCAAAAGGCTGCCCCCACAGGAGGCTCTTACAGATACAGTATTTTTGTGCGTAGGCACACACAATTGGGAAGACAGCACAGTTCGTGTCTAGGTATCTTGTTGAAATAAATACAAATAAGTACAGTCCATCTGCTAACTCTGTCTGTTCTGTCTTTGGTGTCCCATCCTCTTCGCCCCTCCCACACAGATACACACATCACTGACTAGGGATCTTGGAGGTGAAAAGGAAGCTGCCTGCATCTTTGAAAGGGCACAGTCTGGCCAGACTTGTCACTGGGCAGGAGGATATGTAGGTGGTGAGAGAAGCTGCCATAAAACGCATTGTGCTGCACACACCTGGTCACTGTGGGGAGCAGGTAAAAGTAGCTCAGGCATGTGGGTGTCTTCCCATGTGCCTGTCTGTCCTAAGGGGTTCTGTGAGTAAGACGGGGGCTTTATTTTACTCCTATACCTTTCTTCCCACCCTAGAAAAGCGAAAGCTACTAAAATGCATCTTTAAAAAAAAATCTGCCGTAAGTAAAAAACCTTAACATCTTTGGTTATTTCAAGTGCAGTTAAAGATTACCAAAATAACTATAAAAATGGCATGTGCCATTCTTCCCCAGTAGCTTCCTTTATCAAATCTGTTAAGAGTCTTGTGCTGACTTGTAAGCTTAACTGACAACAGACTCAATGTGAAGCCTGGTTTTGAGTTATGTGGTGGACAGTTCTTCTTGGCTTCCTACTTCCTCAGTCACCATAAACAATATTTTCTTAAATATGAGCTTAGCCATTCGTGTTGCTCATATGTGAGGTAGTCTAGAATGTAGCTGACTCTTCTAATGTTGTCTGGATTCTCCAATACCGATAACAGTGAAAAGTTGTCTTTTGTCAGTATGCACAAAGAAAGAAAATCTGGGCAACACATAGAGCAAATAGGTTCACTAACAACACCTTGAACGTGTGTGCTATGTGCTCAGTACGGATAGAATTTTATTTTTCTAAAAATTGCAGTAGGCTTGCAATTAATGCTATGAAACCAGCTTCTGTTTTTCAGGAATGAACTTTCCTTTAATTAATAGCTTTTAAACCCTTTCCCATGCTTGTGAGTTTCCACATGCAGTATTACTACATTCAGAAAGACAAATATTTCACAAACACTTCATATTGGAGCTGTTCTCATTTCCCTTTACCTTGATGGGCACAACTGAGACCTATATGGAACAGGTTCCTACAGAATATTGTTAGACAATTACAATAATCAGTGCTTCCGGCCCGTTAAAGAAATTAAAAAAACTAGAAATAAGTGACTTTATTTTGTGACACACATGGTGATTTGTCTAATGTATAATATGTAACTACTAAGTGAAATGTTTTCTTATGCTGCTTGCCTGTTGGCAAGTGAAATCTGTGACTAAGTGGACACTTTGGCCTTCATACTACTGCATAAATTAGTTCAGTCTGCACTTTCCCAATGTAAATTAAATTACCTGTGTCTGACATTGCCTCCATGCAAGTAGAACTAGGGTTGCTGAGGCCTGACAAGGTGAATCTTCATAAGCAACAGTATAAATTCGGAACGTTGGTCATTTCCCCCCTAAGAAAATACACTAAAAGTGATTAGATCTTCGTTTCCACCATACAATGCAGTTGCTTAACATTTTATTTGATTCATATGCTTTCACTATCAGCCATTGACAGTTGCATTCTAATTACATCAGTTTGAAGGTAGTCTGTGCAGTTTGTAGTATTATCCAATAATTTCTGATACTCAGAATTACATGCTTAGGCAGTGCCTTCTAGGTTCTAAATCTTTTTCTAAATCCACCACTCTGTTACTGAGTCATTAAATACATACACAAATATAGAAACTTTCTATATAATTTATATACCAGTCACCAGAGGGAGCATGAGTTACACCCAGGTCCCGGAGCTGTGTTACCATACATAAAAAAGATCAACAGGATTGCGTGAAGATCATGTTACACTTGTGCCTCTTAAGGGGGGTGGAGTTGGTTGGGGGGGGATTTGTTAGATGTAAACTATTAAAACAGACAAAGACAGGGTTTCAAACTTCTGGGAGGATACTACAAATAATTTTGTTATTCAGTGCCTCTTTTAAGGTGGATATATAGCCCCACTGGCTAAACAATATAGTCTTTGTAGGCAAACAAAGAATAAAACTGAAGGATTCATGCTCAGTCTAGAAAGAGGCTCTTAGTGAAATTCTTGGATGGTGAAAGTTAAACATAATTGCATATGCAACCTATTTTGGGTCACAAGCTGGCCAACCTGTTACAGAACATTTGTTGTCAGCTATTCTACGGCTTTACGTTCATCTGGGCTATGAAGTTTGTAACTTCCATCACTTGGTTAGAAGGCAGGTATAATGGTGGCATTTGGTGCAAGAACTGAGTGTGCTCAACAGCTAAAAAGCGCTGAGAGCTGGTGGATGCTAGCTCTGTGCCCAAATGCAACTTCATGTCCCTTTAAAGAAAGGGGTTTAAAGAATCAAAATACATGTGCTTAGAATGTCTTTCTGGTTGGTTTGTGAATTTTTCACTGGGTTGCAGGGGGCGTGTCTTTTTGGAGGGAACTATGGCAATAGACTAAACAGTGAGAATGGCTGTTGTCAAAAGTTCCCACTTTATAGGCAGTTAGAGTTGACTATCACGTTGAAAAAAAATCTGAATTTGATCAGTGTGGTCCCTGAACTGTAAAAGATATCAAAAAATTCTCTGAAGTTACACAACTGTCACAATTTGTCTCCCTGACTTCGTTCCCTGGAGCTCCCTTTGATCCCTTATTGTGTTGAAATAGCAGAGTCTGAGATTCTGTGGCTAGGAGAGAGGTTAGTGGTCATATGACATTGCAAAACATGTGTGTGAAACAGGATTATGCTAAATGGAAATTCACCACTTGTGATTGCATAGCGGTTAGACTGGCAGTGTTGCAATAGCCTAACAACATGAAGATTGCCTTTCCACTGGATAGGATTTATAATTAAGGCTATGTTTTAGTCACAGGTATTTTTAGTAAAAGTCACGGACAGGTCACGGGCAGTAAACAAAAATTCACGGCCCGTGACCTGTCCATGACTTTTACTATATACCCGTGATTAAAACTGGGCTGGGCCTCAGGGGGATGGCCCAGGGGCCGCCATGGGTGCTCGGGGGAAGGGGTTTGGGAGGGCTGGGGCAGGCTCCCTGCTCGGTTCCTGAGCTCCACATGCTGCCTCCGCTTCTCCCCAAGCCCCGGTTCTGCAGCTCCCATTGGCTGGGAACCGCGGCCAATGGGAGCTGCGGGGGCGGTGACTGTGGGCAGAGGCAGCACATGGAGCTAGGAGCTGAGGGAGGGGAGTTCCTGTCGCCCTTCCAGCGACACCCCCCAGGTAAGCACCGCCCCAGTCCTGAGCGTTCCCCCTCCCGCCAAACTCTTGGTGGGAGGAGGGGGGCAGACTGCCCCCACCGCAGCCAGTGCGACTGGCCATGGGGCTGCCTGAGCTGCTCAGGCAGCTCCCAGGCCAGGCACACCAGCCTCTGCAGAAGTTGCAGAGATCACAGAAAGTCACTGAATCAGTGACCTCCATGACAAACACAGAGCCTTATTTATAATTCACGTAAATCCATGAGGCCATACTAAAGTACTTAATTGTGTACATAATCAGTTTGTGTTTATACTGTGTAGCGCCTTGGTTCAAAAGGATCTCAGTACTCGTATAAAACAGGGTATTTAGTTTGTGTGATGAAACCACTAGGACTTTCAGGTAGTTGGGAGCCCCTGAAGTTCTGCTTTTGTAGCATTCATAAGATCATGCTTCCCACTTGGTACTGCCAAATGTGTTTTCCAAATTATGTAATAAATAATCCACAAGGCCAGAAAGTTGCACCAACTCTTTGTGAAAGAGACAAGCTTTTGAGCTACACAGAGCACTTTCTTCAGGTATTAACTTGTTTAATCCAAATCCTCCTCGGAGTTTTATTCTTTTTTCTTATGTGTATGGAACAGTTCCAAATAAGCCAGCAGACAGCTGTTTTGGGGGCAGGGAAGTGGTTAGAAAGTCATGATATTGGCATACTGACCCGTGAATTGGGAATCATTGCGCACTCATCTTCTGGCAGCGGGTATTATTTGAGTGCTTCCAGAATCCAGGCTGAATAAATCAGTCAAAAGGAAATCTGATTGCCTGATATGCTGTGTGGGGGGCTGCATGTCCCCAAGTGGAGTTGCAGTAGTTATTTCTAAAACACAAGACAACGCATGCTATGTTTCTGAGACTAGAATCAATTCTTAAATATGTAGAAATGTTCTCTTCGAAGTAAAGGTGAGTTGATGGCATCTATATTGGAAGAAAAACTACCATAGTGGGGGAAGATGGGAGACAAGATTGACTTGTCAGGCAGTGGTGAGAAGAAAGCAAGAAATACAGTATGATTGTTAGTAGTACTTGCAGTTAACTAATTAGCTTAATAGCTCAGCAATTAGCTTAATAGCTCAGCAATTTAAAATTATGTGACTTAAAATGGTTCAGCTGAGGTAACAGTAACAAGGTAACAGTTGAGAACATTTTTTAAAACCTAGAAAATACCCCGGTGGAATTCTGCACCACTGTGCATGTGCAGAAATCATTCCCCCCCCGGCAGGAAATAGATTCTGTGGGAGGTGCTGTAATTGCACCTTTTGCCCACAAGCGGCTGCTGTGGTGCCATTAGAGAGGGCAGCTGGCTCCAGGCGGGAGCAACCAGCTGCCAAGAGAGAGGGAGGGAGCAGTGGCTGCCTTCTCACAGCGCTCTGCCTGCAAGGCCAGGTGACGGGGGACAGAGTGGGGCACATGAGGCTGCTGGGGGGGGGGTCACCTAGACTAGGGTTCAGAAGGGCTGGGGGCGGACAGACTGGGGTAGGGGCACAGGCTAGTGAGCTGACAGCACTGAGCCAGGGTTGAATGGGAGAGTTGGGGGGCAGAGGGAAGTATACAGGCAGGGGCAGATGTGCCTGAATGACTGGGAGAAGCTAGGGGTCAGCCAGGGTCTGCTTGGGGGTGGCTCCCCAACTCCCTAACAATTCCTCCTCCCCATTATAAAATGATTTTTAAAAAATATTTAAGACAATAATTAGGACTGTTTCACAACTGACATGTTTTCTGCAATCAGCTGTTACTAAAAAAAAAAAAAAGTGTTTATTCAAAATCAAGTTTTAATCTTCTTGCCACTAGTAACCGAACATACTTAGAATCTTTATTTTAAAGGTGACTAATCAAATAGAAATACAAACAATGAGTGCACAGGGAAGGTAGATCAAACTTGTATTTCAGCTTGTCTCATATTACAGGAATAACCTTGCAGTCAGTGAAACTGAAAGGTGAAAAATGCCAAGCTGGTAAAAGGAAATACTTTCCCATGCAACACTCCTTTTGGAACTCATTGCCACAAGACATTCAGGCCAAGAGCTCAAAAGTCTTCAAAAAAGGGCAGGACATTTACATGGGAAAACAAGAATATTCATAGTTGTTATATCCCATCCAAAATAAAGTGCATCTGTCTGAGAAGGGATATAAACCCTTCAGGCCGACAACAAACCTTTAATTACTGGAGGTTAGGAGGAAACTTTCCCTGGGGCCAGGTTACTCTGCAGTAGGGATTTCTTGTGCCTTTCTCTGAAGCAGCTGGTACTTACTGGCCAATAGTGGAGGTGAAATACTGGAAGAGATTTACTGCTGATCTGGTCCAGTGTGCCAGTTTTTATATCCCTGTTAAAAGAGGGATAAAAATCTACTAGAAGGGTAATTCCTATTGAAATGAATGGGAAGACTTAAATGTGATTTAGGGATTTTATATGAAACAACATTTAGCAGCTGACCAATAATAGATTTCATTATGCTAATTCCCATACAGGAAACTGCCACAATATTCATTACTGGGCTTTTTTTGCATTACTAACCTAGTAACTGATTTCTCATATAAAATCTCAAAATCTTAGTTTTTGTAAGGATATCTTAAAAACTACATTAAGGTAGTGTCAAAACTAGAAGCAGGTACATGTTTAAAGCTGTCATGGTGCCTTAAAGTTAGCAAAGAGACGCTCTCGTGTTTTATTTTTCACTTCCGGCAGCATAGCAAAGATCCAGAGTAGGTTTGTGTTTCAGAGCTAATATTCATCTCATGGTGATGATGATTTATCCGTAAAAGGAGGGTACTGAGCTGGCTACTCAGTGCAAATAAACCAACTATTGTGCGAACAAAGAGGGAGCATCTATAGAAATAGGATTATTTCCCTCCTGCATGGAATTAAAGCAGATCACTTGCAAATAGTGACTATGTGACTACTTTAATGTTAACAAGAAGTTGGGCTCTCTATTCATGTTGCAAGCAGTGAGAAGATAGCAGAACAAATTAGGGTCCAGATCTGAAAGCTTGAAGTGAGACATTGTTTTAATTCTTAGTCAAAAGTTTACTTTTCAGCAATGTGTTGCATGTGGACCAATTATCTTTCAATTTACAATTAGATAAGCTATTACCAGCAGGACAGTGGGGTGGGAGGAGGTATTGGTTCATATTCTCTCTGTATATATAAAGTCTGCTGCAGTTTCCACGATATGCATCTGATGAAGTGAGCTGTAGCTCATGAAAGCTTATGCTCTAATAAATTGGTTAGTCTCTAAGGTGCCACAAGTACCCCTTTTCTTTTTGCGAATACAGACTAACACGGCTATTACTCTGAAACCTTAGTTTAAACAGTTGATTGTGAGGTGGTGTTGAGATGTCTGCTGCTGGCAGGAATGGACAAAGCTAATCTTCAGTAGCTCTTTTCCTTTCTTTCAGAAAAATTGTTATGGCGAGTAATTACTCTTCTGATGTGAGGGCTCTTTCATCTGTGCTTCTTTGCTGTTGTCCCTCATATTAAATATAAATGAGGTTGCTGAGGTAGTTAGTGAGGGAATATGGGCTGAAGTGTAACATCGGCATTCTATAAATTCTACTTCATTGCAGAGAGTGCAGTTTAAAATGTGTCCACTTTAGAAGTTTAGGTGCTCAGTGTTACTTAAAAGGAATGGTCCCTAATTCTAAACAAACTAGTAACTGGAGCAGTAAACAGCACAGGTTCAAAATACTTGTATTATTCACATTTCCATCATGCATCTGCCAGCTTGAATTGTCAGTAATTAGCTTCCTGAGCATTCTCAAGTCCGTATCTTAAAATTCAACAGGTTTATTACTTTTAAGGCAGACAGTATTTTATTACAATAGTTTAAAGTGCCATTAAATATTTTGTAAGGACATATAGTGATGAAAACAAGCCTTTTTGAACTGCAAAATGCAGAGTATCCTCCACAGAAAGTCAAAGGGCACTTGAGTGAACTGTAAAAAACCTCATGATTATATTAAAAAAAAAATGTCAAAAACCCAGCAGACAGTTGATATTGCTGCACTGGGGACACAGAAGTCTGGTTGCAGCCACTGGAAAAAAATCTTGTCACTAAACTTGAGGAACCAGGTCTGACTGGCTGACCACTCTGACCATGAACATCTGGAAGTTAGGTTTGTTTTCTTTCAAGGGGTTTTTATCATAAGATTTATATTTTTCTCTGCTGCGTAAGTGGAATTTCTTTCCTAGTTGGAAATATCAATCTATGTATTCTACAGATCTCTTTATCTTGTGTTGGTGTATGTGGCTGGTTCAAAATCACCAGATAAAAGGGGAATTTGAACTTAATCTAAAGGTCATTTAGCCCTTGCCTTGTGTCCTCTTAAAGGGACGTGATTATCCAGCAGTAGAAAGATTAATGCAGCATTCCCCTTAGAACTATTTTTAAAATCAAAGAATTTTTTTTTTTATTATTCACTCTGGAAAAGGACATTAGAAATGTACTGCAGAGAACTTTCTTGCATTGGAATGATGCAATCCATCTCTGATTCTTTTTTTCCCTCCTGTTGGTTATCATGTACTACCCTCCTAGTCTTTGGCTGGATTTTTTTTCTTTCCCAGACCTGTTGGCAAAAATAGCATCCACATTTTCAGAGTCATTCAAATGGGGGGAACCTTTGTATACCTGACGATTGTGAGAGACTTTCAGCAATTCTTGTGGTTATTTAATTAAAATCTGTTTCTTCCCCCAATGCAAATAAAGGGTCAAATGTTGGACTTGATCACTGATGCAGTTCTTCCTCAGTACCAATCAGCAGACAAACTATATTTTCCAAGTATTTTTCATTCTATCTTTAATTCAGTTGGCTTCTTCACATTGTACAATGATGCTCTGTAAATCTGAAAGACCACTATATTTAGATGAAAGTTAAAAGTGAGAAAGGATACCTAGTCTCCCAGGGACTTCGGATTCAAAGCCTTGAGCAGTCAACTCAGGTCTTCCTCCTTCTGATGTCACAAGGATACAAAGCAGATTGCTATGCCAGGACTTTGGGAGGAGACCTTGACATTTTGCAAGTGTTGGAGTTTGCTCTGGATCCTTGGCTGGTATTTCTCCTGTCTGTTTGTACAATGTGTTTTTTTTTTTTTCTTCTTTGGTTGGCAGAGGGCTGTATGTCCTGGTGATTTTGCCTATGTAGTTTGCCCTAAGGCTGATGAAAGGTACGATATAATATTTGAGAGAGAGAGAGATCATTATGCCTCTGAAGCTTGTGGCTTTTTCTCCTAATACTTAAGAGATATGGAAGAATAATGCTTGGAAACTAAGTGGCATTAGAGGTTTTTTTTAAAGACCTGGACATTTTACCTGCTAGTATCATGTGTTGCTATCACAGAGATGTATTTCGGGTATTTATAATGGAAGGAATTGTTTCACACTCCTTTTTAATTCAGTTGCTAATCTTCTAAATATCCCCAAATAAGATAAATCTGCACTCCTTTCACTGTTGCACTCAAGTTATATTAATAATCATAGAAATGTAGGGCTGGAAGGGACCTTTAGAAGTCCTATAATACAGTCCTCTGTGCTGAGGTAAGACCAAGAATATTTAGACCATCCCTGACAGGTGCTTGTCTAACCTGTTCTTAAAGAACTTAAATGATGGGGATTCTACAATCTTCCTTGGAAGCCTTGCCCAGAGTTTATCTATCTTTATAGTTAGAAAGTTTTTTCTAATCTCTGACCTTAATCTCCTTTGCTGGAGATTAAGCCCTTTCCTTCTTGTCCTACTTTCAGTGGACTTGGAGAACAACTGAGCACCGTCCTTGCCAGTGATTTCCCGTTTTGTATTTGTGCATCTGATTTTTTATCTAAGTATTTTGTACTTTTCTCTTTTGAATTTCATCTTGTTGATTTCAGACCAGTTCTCCAATTTATCAGTCATTTTGATTCTAATCCTGTCCTCCAAGGTGCTTGCAACCCCTTCCATCTTGGTGACACACACCTCTGCCTGGAAGGGACTCCTGCCCGGGAGCATGTGAGCCACTTGCACACACTAGTGTGACCAGAGACAGCTGCCTGTGAGCCTGGAGCCGCTCCCCGTGGGCAGAGGGCAGTACAGAGGAGCTGCCCAGGGTGGGCACTGACTCCTGAGAGTGGCGGCCCAACATGCTGCTGCTGCTGCTTTCATCTGGCCTGGGCGCTGGCCATGGCCCTGCTTGTCTCTCTTTGTCGCTAGAGCCCTGAAGCTCTGCGGATATCCACTTTATATCTGTGGATATAAATTTTGTATCCACTCAGGATTTTGCCAATTCCTGCTTGGCTGCTCAGGGAACATTTACCTGCTTTAGTTACAACAACTCAAGGATTGGACAATCCAAGATTGTTCTATGACACTTTAAACAAGCTGTAATAATTATTTTGCCAAAGAAACCTGCTTTGGTTTATAATGTGTAGATTGCATCAGTTTCTAGTGTACACTGTATTTTAAATATATTTAAGTTGTTACTGAACATCAAACTTCTTTTGCTCATTTTTTCTTACTAAAGCAGCAGATGTTTCAAAAACATGGTATAACAATGCAATCTCTGTGTTATTTATTTACCTCCATCTTGATACAGCTTTGCACGAGTAGGTGGCAGAGCTGAAAAGAGAAGTCAAGAATCCCATTTCCCTAACCAAGAGACTAAACTCTTGCACTATTCTTCAGGCTTTTTAATAGCTGTCAATTCTATTTTTTGCTATAGTGTCATCTGTTTTGAGGTTGTTGTCATGTGTTCTTTCAAATTATGGGGCTGCGAGAAATTAGCTAGATTAGAGGAATGCTTGTCTTTGAATCTGAGCGTGCTGAACATGACTTTAGATCAGTGGTGGGCAACTTGCGGCCCATTAGGGTAATCTGCTGGAGGGCCGCCAGACAGTTTGTTTACATTTGCACGTCCGGCCGCAGCTCCCAGTGGCTGTGGTTCGCTGTTCCCGGCCAGTGGGAGCTGTGGGAAGCAGTGGCTAGCACATCCCTGTGGCCCATGCCCACTTCCCGCAGCTCCCATTGGCTGGGAACAGCAAACCACGGCCACTAGGAGCTGCGGGTGGCCCGTGCAAATCTAAACAAACTATCTGGCAGCCTGCCAGTGGATTACCCTGACAGGCCGCAAATTGCCCACCACTGATCTAGATTATGATGGGTACCTTATAAATGCCCTTAATAAATTATCAGACATGTAAAATGGCTTGTACAGTTATGTATCTTCCCAAACTGTAAATAGTAATCCTCTTTGTTTTGGTTTGTGTGTCACAATTTTGCAGAAGTACAACAGTATAATCAGCTTATTAAGAACTCAGCTGACCAGCTCCTGAGAAATGGTACATTTCTGTGCTTCTGCTATGCTTGAAAATGCATGCTTATTTTTTTAGACATATCATACCCTATCCTATAATCTGAATTATAGTAGTGTTAGTAGGATGGACAAGCTGATTGCTACTTAAACTGGATGCTTGGAGTCAGGCTTTCCTGGTGCAAAATTCAAAGCTTCGTATTCAGCATGCTGACCACTGTTAGAGGCTTTTGTGTCGTGGTCTATTGATACAGTGTTAGAGGTCATCTGACTTTCCCAAAGTAATGAAAAATCAGATACCTTAGTAATGTCTATCAAAAGGGCTCTCAGCCCTCTGTGTACGTGCGTTATTTTAGACTGTAATAGAATAACCTCTTTTGCTCTGAGTGTGGTGAAGAATGTAGCACAAATTGCATTCCAGAAGCTTTGCTACATGTTAAATTCACAGAGAGGACTCCTACAAAAGCCATTTATTTTCAAGCCATCCTCCCCGCTGCTCCGAATGGTACACAAATGCCTAATTGCTGAGAGTTGCACATATACTTAAGACTTTTTTTTGTGTGTGTTTTGTTTTAGACTGTTTGAAACGTTGTACTTCACAATGGATTGTAACTACTGAGGTGTTTAAGGTCTGATTCAAATACTGCTGGTTGAAAAGTAATTAACTCCTAAACTCTTAAGTAACTTTAAGTGAATTTAGCCAATGTTAAAAATGTCTGAGCCTGAAGCATTTTTTCAGATCCGTGGCGAGGCAGCAGCACAAAGTTCCCCAGCATAGCGCTGGCTGGTTTGTGGAGATCCTGACCTGCACAGACCATCCTAAAGGTCTGTCTATGCTACACAGTCAGGCACATCTATATTCCTACAGTGTGTTTTATTGCCAATGTGGTGGATATGAAAACGTGTTTCTTTACACGCTTTCTAAACATGCTAGCAATAAACCTGTTAGAATGAGATGCCCTCTACCCATGGAAAATATCCAGCTGGGCCGTGTCCTTGTAGCATGGATGTACCTGAGGATGAGGGGATAATTCAGTTCCCATGCTTGGGCAATTCCTGCTGCAACTACCAAGGAAGATGCAAATTAACTTCCATTGAGATGGTGAATGACTGCCCATTAGAACCGGGCCTGTTACCAAAAATGTATTTAGTAAAGACAGTCATGTCTTCAAGCCGACGATCTAATGTTAGAATGCTTCATTTCCCATTCGTAATCTAAACTAAACTCCAAATTTAAACTCATTTTAGTGTTTGCTTCTAATTTTATATTGTGTGAACAACTCTGTGCAAACTTATTTCCAACTTTTTTTCTTCGATTGCTCTGCTGGACATTTTGGGTCCACAAATATCTATCCCTAAAATACTGGGTATAGAGGGAGAACAGATATGATTGTTTCTGTTTTAAAAACTGTAAGAGACTTGTCTCAAGTGGCCTAATAGGTTATTTATTGGGAGCTCTACTTGACTCAGTTTGCTTGTGTGTGTGTGTGTATTTAGGGCTTGTTTAACAATAACTTCTTGGGGAATATGCGAGGAAATGCTTATATAATAAAAAGCAAGGTGAGCCCCTCCGAATTCAGTACAGCTTGGCTAGCTTGTATAAATGAGTTGAATGCTTCAAGTAAACAGTTAATGCTAGGATAACAGAACATAAACTAAACTTTATTGCTTTTGAAGACTATAATACTGCAGAATCATCACTTTGTACAAAATTCTGAAGTTTTAGTGATATGCAACAAAGCCCGTTGCCAACTGTGTCCACATATCTATTCAGGGGACACCATCATAGGGCCTAATCACATCAGCCACACTATCAGAGGCTCATTCACCTGCACATCCACCAATGTGATATATGCCATCATGTGCCAGCAATGCGCCTCTGCCATGTACATTGGTCAAACTGGACAGTCTCTACGTAAAAGAATAAATGGACACAAATCAGATGTCAAGAATTATAACATTCAAAAACCAGTCGGAGAACACTTCAGTCTCCCTGGTCACTCGATTAGAGACCTAAAAGTGACAATTCTTCAACAAAAAAACTTCAAAAACAGACTCCAAGGAGAGACTGCTGAATTGGAATTAATTTGCAAACTGGATACAATTAACTTTAGGCTTGAATAGAGACTGGGAGTGGATGGGTCATTACACAAAGTAAAACTATTCCCCCATGTTTATTCTCCCCCCCCCCCCCCCAGACGTTCTTGTCAACTGTGGAAATGGCCCACTTCGATTATCACTACAAAAGGTTTTCTCTTCCCCCTCCCTGCCCTCCGCCCCTTCCCCCCGCTGGTATTAGCATATCTTAAGTGATCACTCTCCTTACAGTGTGTATGGTAACACCCATTGTTTCATTTTCTCTGTGTATATAAATCTCCCCACTGTATTTTCCACTGAATGCATCCAATGAAGTGAGCTGTAGCTCACGAAAGCTTATGCTCAGATAAATTGGTTAGTCTCTAAGGTACCCCAAGTCCTCCTTTTCTTTTTGCGAATACAGACTAACACGGCTGCTACTCTGAAACCTATTATAGCTCTGTTTAATTTTTGAGAAGTAGGGGCACACCATGTTTTGGTATAATCACATACACCATTAGCGTTAGCAAGGTTTGCCTTTGTTTCCTTAAAGACTAGCTAATTGGCACAGGAGAAAGACACTCAACATTCTGAACAAGTAATTTACTTTTACACATTGAGTATATATAGGTCATGGTACTGTTTGTATTGGAAGGCTATTTGAGTGGTCTTTGCCATGCGATTAGCAGCCTCTAAGTCATTTATCTATGATCAGGCTGACACATTGTTAGGAAAGTAATGCCATTGGCATAAGGAAGTATTGTCTTTGAGAGAGATTTGTATATTCTTGTGTTTCTCTGAAGTTGGTTGCCAGTCCCCTTTCTGGTTTTGTTGTATTTTATGACAAAACCTTCTCTATGTAGCAAATGTTTAGCAGGTATCCCTATATTTACAGGCAGTGGCTAGCAGCGTCTCTCACTCTTTCTTTCCTTCAAATATTTCTGTCCTTGAGGGTTAACTTTTCTGCAGCAAGGGTTTGAGGGCTATATTGCAATTGTTAGGCAGCATGTTTGCTGCAACAGCCATTTGATCAACACAGACAGAATTCATTGTTTACTGACTAATTCAGGAACTCTGCCTTTTTGCAGTTTCTTATATGGCCATTTGACTCTTTCAATACGGTTAGCATATTTCTTGGCATCTGGTTTGAAATGTAGCATTACAGTGTAGCTTATATTTTACATGCTTTGTGTATATACTGCATATATGGGTTTTTAAAACTCCTCAGCTTCACCTGAGTGGTTCTGGATGGTCTCTGGTGGTAAGTTAGTGAGGGGTTTCTTTTCTTTTGTTTTAAAGAATACAGTGTAGGGCCCTATCCCAGAGAGAAACTAGAAGTATTTTCTCCCCCCCCCCCCGCCAGTCTTTTCCATATACAGAAGTCCTGCTTCTTAAAGAGGTACTACAGGTTAAAAATCATAGCTTTAAAAAAATTCCTTCTGTTACGAACATCACAGTGGGCTATTATAACCGAATATTTTAAAACAAAGTAAAGTTTTGCTTTTTCAGCTGTTTCCTTTTGCACTTATTTTGGTTTGGGCAGCAAAAATAGACAAGTTGGTTTCATTATTTCTGGTTCTCATGTACTTGCACAGTACCTCACTTTCAATTATAACAACACTGCAGATAATTAAATCCCAAGGAATAACAGAGGTGGTGATCTTAACAAAATGCATGGAACTATTTCAGATGTTGTTCAAACTTTGTACATGCCACCACACAACTATTTTTCTGATGCTGAGAGAGAACGGAAAGTCATTTTAGCCACATGCCTTCTCAATAGAGATTCTGTGAAGATTATTGCAGTAATTGGTATTATAAGTTTGTAAAAGGCTCTTTAAAATGAAATATAGATCAGATTACTGACTGTTGTACAGAAATCATGCAGCCTTTGACTGATTGAAAAAATGAAGTGTCCTTACTTTTCCTCCAACATTCATTTTCTTAAATGGATTAAAGTCTTTTAAGAACTGGCAAGGATGTTATTTTGTCAAGTACATTTCTTTCTGGAATATTTTAATAGTATGCTTCCTCTTTTCTAGTATGTTGAAGAAAACTTAAGGGTCATGTCAGTGGGGTTCTTGCTCAGTGGTCCTGATGATGCTGTTAGTTGGAGAGCCCCCCCCCCCAAAAAATGGTCTGTATCTCAAATATTTTCATTGTTGATTGTTGCATCAGGGAGCATAAACTATTGCAAGTTAGACAGTGCTTCCTTTTTTCCATATAAAACTTGGTTTGTTGGAAAAGCAGTTTTTCTTAGCATTTTCCTTTCACTATAGGATGGTTATCTTATATTGAACTGAGATCTTTAACATAATCAGAATAATTTAGTGAAGACTGGCTAGATGGAAACTAAGCAGTCTATATTTGATAAAGTATGATTGCATGCATACCACTGATTGAAATGTGTATTTTATACATTTTTCACACTTGGGCATATATCTATCGTTTATTGCTCCATGTTAACACGGGTCTAATGAACTTTCTAAATAGGTATGGATATTGATCACATTTTTAAAAAGATTCCTAAATTGATTGCATATCTGAAAGAAATCTCAATATTCAACAACATAATTTCCAAGTTACCTGATGGTTTTTTTTAATGAATGTAGGTAGCAAAACTGTCTTATTTGGTTAATAATTCAACCTTTTAAATGTATACTGTTTGTTTTAATATCCTTTTGTGCATAAAAGAAAACTGGAAGGAAGTAGACCATTTGATTACGGCAATAGACAATATTCTTTTGAGCCAGTGTTGCTGATGAAATTATGTAATAAAACTGCTTATCCTTTTTTCAGAACTTAATGTGTGATTTCCATGTTAGTGTCGATTTAAAATTACTTTGTTTTAGCCCTTTTGGTCCTACATCCCATTGCTTTCTGCATACATTTTCTGCTAAACTTTCTGAAGTAGAATGTACCTAACTTTCATTGATAAAACGCAATTCTAGTTTGACAGTGCATAAGTTAAAATATAGAGAAATTTGAGTAGAATGCTCTGTTGGAAGTATAACTTACGGTGCAGATCTTTCTGAACAGTGATTCTGTACTGATATTGTGAAGGTCCAGGATTGTTGTATCCAAAACCTTCTATATTTAAAATGATCAACTGAAAAGATGATGATTTCTAAGTACCTTTTTGTTTGAAGTCAGGCGCCAGGGCTGAGATTAGTGGGAGAAGTCTAGCTAAATCAAAGGTACATTCTTAGTGGGCAATTTGAAGGAGGGGGAGAAGAGGCCAATTGTGCAGGAAGAGGCAGAGTTTTCCAGGAGTAACAAGAAAATGTCCAGAGGCACAAGTGGCAGGAAACAAATGGAATACTAAGTAGGGAGTAGTGAGCAGAATGCAAGGTATATGGTGGTAGGAAATAGAAGGAAATAAAGGTCAGGTATGTCTTTGAGAAGAGTAAGGATTAGGGAGTGATGTTAGAATTTACTTTGGAAAGAGTGAGTAAACCCATTCCTGCACATCTTCCTCAACACCTTCACCAGATTAGTTTTTTGATGTCTTTCTGTAAATCTACAGTAGATGCAAAAGTAATATTTGCATAATCCGTTCTATTTAAAGAATACTTTTCACTGATCCCATGCCAGAATTGCTGGACAGATTTAAAGATGCTGGAAGCTAAGTTGGTTGAATAAAGATCTAAATAGCTTGATAATTTTTGGTCAGCCTCAAGACAGAAGATACCTTAATTGAGTAAACCAGACAATAGATTACCTGTTTAATCTGATGGTAGAAAACATGCTCAGAATGCGAAGAGAAGTCAGAAAGAATTCAGTAAGAGCTCTTGTAAATAGTTGCTTGAAAGTGCTAGGAAAGTTTGCTTTGCAGGAAAACCCATAGTTGGAAAAAGTCCAGTACAGGTGGACTGACAAAATAACACTTGCCTTTGCTAGGTAATATCACTTTAGGATGTTTGAAAGGCGATCAACTTCTGTCATAAGGTGGAACTACCAATCATAGGTGTTAAAAATATGAATGGCTTTGTATGCCCAAAATGTAAGGTAAGTATCTAAAACTTATTGCTAATATTTTCACTCTTGTCTTAATATATGCATTCCAAATGTATGTACGTTTTGTGGTAACCATAACGGAAGTGAAAGGATTTACTTATCAGGGCACAAACTTGATTTAAAAAGAATGAGGAGTACTTGTGGCACCGTAGATATGAACAAATTTGTTTGGGCATAAGCTTTCGTGGGCTAAAACCCACTTTACAAAAGCTTATGCCCAAATAAATTTGTTCATCTCTAAGGAGCCACAAGTACTCCTCGGTTTTTTTGCTAATACAGACTAACATGGCTACCACTCTGAGGCCTACTTTAAGATCTGTGTTTAACAACTCTGTCTTAAATGCTCCTATTAAGAGGAACCACTGGCTGGCATCTCTGAATCGCTGATGTGGGATGTTGCAGCTTCTGTGACGTAGGAAACTTCTGAAGTGCTGTGTGTTTAAGCACTACTGCATCCTCCCTTCTTGTTTAGTTTTGCTTCTAAAAGCTTATGCAACCATTTAGATGTTTCTGCATTACTAAAAATTTCCTTTAGATGCTGAACTCCTGATAACCCTATTACATAAGTGAGCTACACGTGCTGCTTTTGCTTCAGAACCTTTTTGGCATTTTCAACACATGAAAGTAAGAACTGGGAGCATTATGGAATAGGGTTTAGCTACCCTGTGTACCATAATCATTTTCTAAAAACATTCCCATGCCTGATTGTATATGCCAATTATGATAAACATGGAGTCTGAAGGTTGGGCTCGGAAGGGAACAAGATGACAAATGACATATTACTGACCCAGTTAGAGAAGAACTGAAGGATGGTAATAACCATTCAAACATGCAGACTAATGCACTATCAGTTGGTCTTGGGAATGTGGGTCCATGGGTTTCAGGTGAGTTCCTTGACATCAACCTATTACCCATTTGAACACATCCTCAAAGCAATATGAGTGCTTGAAAAATCAGACATCATTGGCAGTCTCTGCTCAGGAGTCCCAGGTCTTGGAAAGAATTAAAGAATATTGACCGCTTTTGGCTGGCCACACTGTCTGCTTTCACATCCCTCACTCTTGTAAATTTAAATTCTAACCCACAATTTTAAAATTAGGATTCTGTATATATCACAATAAATGTCTTGGAGGAACAGTAACCTAAACTAGACGAATAAAGGAAAAAAGGTTTTAGAAATGGTACTTGTGATTTATATATGCACCTAAAATGCTCTTAATGGGCAGAAATGATTTGTGTGAAAGTTTAGGTCAAAAGTTTTAATTGTGTAGACATCCACTCTATTTAGTGATAGTATGCCAGGAAACTACCGTGCACAGCCTTCAGAAGCCCACAATGTATGGTCCTGTTTTAAGTGGGATTTCAATAAGTGGTGATTGGAAAATACCACTAAACAAAACTGAAGAAATGTCGTTCTCAAAATGATCTTTTCTGAAGTTGTCTTGTATTACTTGTTTTTTTTTTTTTTAACATTACAGACTGAATCTCAAATCTTTCCTCAAACAACTGGAGGAGCACAGACGATGTGCCAAAATTTAAATATTTCTCTCCTCAGTAAAGTGCCCTAGATCCTCAAATAGGTTACCTTGGCAAATTACATAATAAAAAGCAACAATATGCTTGCCATTACTTTAGGGTTATTTTTGGTATATCAACTATGTGTTACTTATTCACTGTGATAAACACAGTGCCAAATAGCTGACTTTTTTAGAATTAAAATTCCTGTAAATATAGTTTGTGGAACTGTGATAATATGGTTTGGTCTGAAATGAGTAAAATGATGAGAGAACTTCCTGCTTAGGTTTAAACAGTAATCATGTCAGCCTTTCACCTTTATTAACATGACTAATTTAGAGTGTACAATTTTTTTAAAAAACTGCTCATTTACAATTGCAGACTGGATTAAACCATACCACAAAGAAGAACAAAATTTTGTAACAAAGTTTTGATATGGTTAAAACTACAGCTTCTATAACTGAAAAAATGCTAGTTGGATTTTTTTCAGTGGATAATTAGATATACTAAAAGACCTAGTATGTAAAGAACCAAGTTACTAGTAGATAATATATGCCAGTCTACACTGTATCAAGTGTAAAGCAAGACCATCTTGGTGCTACTCTTCCATGGAATTAAGGAACAGTATCCCATGTAGATGGAAGGATGGCATAGACAGGGGATGTACGTAGACTTCTACATCTAGGACCGCAATCTGAAAAACTACATTGTTCTGCTTCTTAGTACTAATAGCTGTATATAAGAAAATAGCTACCATGCTTTATTTATGTATTACTGACACAGGAAGAACATAAGCCCTTGGTTCACTGCACTGGTACAGCAATTTTTTGGTTTTGTTTTCCTGCATCACAAGGGTTTTAGCTTTTTTTTCCCCCCTCCCCCCCTTTCTTTTTTTTCTTTTTTAGGGAAAAGTTGTGATAAAGGCCAATCTTTTTTGTCTGAAATACCTGAGGCCCCAGCTACTTCATCTTACAGGAATATCATCCAAAGTAAGTATGTCATGTTAAAAGGCTGATGTGTGAATTACTTTGTCTGAGCAGTTAACTTCTAAAATATGTTATGAAGGCATCAACAGCATAATTTTGGCAGAATGTACTGTATAAGAATCATGAAATTGCACCACTTGTCTCAGAATTACTTCAGCCACTTATATTTTAAACAATTAAATTCTGTTAAAATGCTAGCTATTCAACTCCAGGTAACTAAAATAAGTGTGTCTTCTATGGCTTATTTTGACCTTCACTGCGTTCCAGCAAATACATCATGTACTCTTGCTGACAAAATAAAATAGTTTTGCTAACTTTCTACGAGCAGGCATTTCTTAAATGGAATTTGATAGCTTACCAGTGAATGAAGTTTTGAGTATGTCACTCTTACACTTCTGGAAGAGCAAACGTATAAAATGCAGAAAGTATTCAAATAGCAGAAGAAAAATGGGTCTAAAAGGCATGTTAACAAATTCTTTAAATCATTTCAAATATAAGTTAGGGTAGTATGATAGACAAAATTTTGTGATTTATGCCCACAGCAGGCAATAGATCCATACAGTGATCAATACATAAAATAAGTTCACTACTACTTTGTTTTTGCTTCTTTGCAGGGATTCAAGAATATTGTGGCCTAAAGCACTCACAAGAAAAATTATCTAAACCCCAAGGAATGGAATAAATGTGCAGTTAATTATAGGAAAGCATTTTATAGGAAGAATGTAAAGACTTGTACTCCTTTTCTGTATTGCAAATAAATAATTTTTAAGTTAATGTCCTTGCTCTAATTTCCTGTTCTTGTTGTGTGCAATCACCATAATATTTGAACACCAGCTAGTCCACCTGATGTCTCAAAACTTTATTTTAAGTTTATAGAAATAAGTCACTTAGTGCATCAGAAGTTAAATCTAAATCTAAAGTATTTTGTGATACCTGAAAACTTGCATATGTCATTAGTGAAATTAATCTCCAAAGACGTTCACATATAGACTTTATTCAGAAACTCTTATACATTAAATACATATTTTCACTGGAACATTTACCTGAGTCTTTTTTAAATATTAGTATATATTTCAAGCCTCCTTCATTTGAGGATTAATTGTAGTGTGCATTTCCATGCTGTGTTTCATTGGATAAGATCACTTCGACATCTTTTTCTTTGATTAGTAGAGTTCCATATTTAGAGTGCAGTCACTTAAATTTAGGATTGTCTCCTCTTTAGTGATCAGTGTCTAGGAAAAGAAAAATATGTTACAGCCTACTGGGAACAAATTACTAACCATTTTTTTTACTTAGACAAGTTAACGTTAGTTTCCTTGTTTGTAATACAAGAAATTAGAGGGCAAGTGTCACAGGAAAATTAATTGCATTTGCTTTCAAATTTAAATCAATATAAACTTGACTGTGTAGCTGCATAACAGAATGAGTTGACTTGAAGGAGCTTGCTGCCTACTTGATTTATAGCAAGGAAATAAGTCAGTGTTCAGGTTTAATTTATTTGTAGGAGTTTAATTCACCAAGTAATAAAGTGCTGTGTTGCCAGAAATCCTTCTCAAATGTGCCTTTCCTCTGCTCTCCTCATCTCAATCTCTGATTCCAGACCCCACTCCTTCATGCGAGAAATTAGCCAGAGGGAGGAAAGAAAAAAGGGATGGCTAACTACTCTGCTCTGCACTCACTCAAGAAGGGTATTCTCATCCTGAGTGTTAACAAGTCTTCTGACTTGTCCAATGGTTACACATCCCAAACTCTGAGAAATGAGAAGCATATACTGTAGGAAAATTGCAGTTGTCTTTTTTTATTACACTTCTGAAATTATGCTGCCTGATCTATATAGTATGAATATCATAGAACCGAGTATTAGAAACACCCAAAGATCAGGAATCCTCCAGAGGCTTTTGTCTTAATGATTAAAATGACCCCAATCATTAACAAACAAACTCTGTATTAACTTCTCAAACAGAAGCAAGAAATTTTCATGGTAGGATATAAAGCTAGTCTTTGGCCTGTTTAGGAACAAAAATTTCAATTTTTACTTAAAACACATTTGCCTTTTTATCTTAAGGTGTTAGCTTATAACCGCAACAAAGGAACTCTGTCACTAAAAATCTGAGTTTGACATGTTTTGATCAAGCAATTCTTTACTCTTGTTCAGACAGGGTTGATGCTCTAGAATAGTGTTACTTAATAAGTGTTTTATTGCTTATCCATTTTTCTAATATCAGTCCTCAACTTACAGTCACCTAGTGGTTATGTATTTCCATATCCTTCAGGACATCCATACCCTGAATTTCTTCTTGTCTCTCCTGCGGAATGAACACATGAAAGCTAAAGATGATGTTCTACTAACCTAATTCTGCTCCAGCATTAGTATCTAGAGCAGGGGTCTCAAACACACGGCCCATGGAGTTATTTCCTGTGGCCCGCCAAGCTCCCCAAACCCCCGGAGTTATTTCCTGCAGCCCGCCAGGCTCCTTCCCCCCTCAGTGCACCGTGTCCCCACTCCTCTGCCTACTTGCAGGCACTTCCTGCCACCAAGGGAGGAGGTGAAGAAGAGGCGGGGCAGGGGCAGGAAGAGGCGGGGGCTCATGGAAAGGGTGGAGTGGGAGCGGGGCCGATGGCAGCGTGGGTGCGGGAGGTCAGTGATGCGGCCCTTGGGCCAACATACTATTCCTCATGTGGCCCTCGTGGTGATTTGAGTTTGAGATCCCTGATCTAGAACATCTACTGCAATCATTTTTGCTGACACCTCTAAAGTACTTTACAAAATCTTAATCTTAACTACTCCAAGGAGGTAATACAAGAGCACAGAATGGGTTTGTTATAAAACACATTGTCTAATTCTTTTATACGTCATACATGCAAACAAGACAATTTAGAAAAGTTACATGGTCACTTTTTCCACAACGCATTGGAAAAAATGGTGCTTATTTTCTTAAGCTACTCAATTCTGCACCTTTTGGGAAAGTAGAAATTGATTTGTTGGTCATTGCCATCCACATCCATAAAAGTGTAGTAGCAGCAGGAAGATATTTTCTTGTACCATACCCCAAACCATGAATAGAACTCAAACAAATACCAGGACAATTTTATAGGCCCTAATTACAGGCCACTTTTCAACAAACTTCTTCATTTATTGCAAAGCAGTCCTTGTCAATGGGTCCTTCTGGCTTCTCTGCTCAGGTCACACTTACTCTTTTGCAGTGCAGCAGTTAGACCATACAATTCCCAAACTGGTTTTTCAGATTAAACATTAATTTTGCATTTCAGAAAGAGGGACTACTAGTCTGAGACTTTAAAAGTGTTGACAGACTTGTGCACTGATATTATTCGTGCACAGAAAATCTGTAGGTCCACGTAGATGTATATGTGATGAACACAACTCACTATAAAGCACAACCTGGCATTCCTCAATCATGTTTATCAAAGTGTAAATCAGCATAATGCCCAATTCCTTAAAAGCTGCTGTGGAAAACACATACATGATGTGACTACTGAGAATAATAACGAACCTTAATACTTACCCTCTGAAACATCTGCTGTGACAAAAACCTTGAAGTTACTTTGCTGATGCTTTTTTTCCCTCCTAATTTACAGTGGATGTATCCATATAAGTTAGCAGCTTGAAGGGAGATTCCAGCTATGACAAGAGCCTGCAGAAGTTGGCCCAATAAAAGGTATTACCTCACCCAACTTGTCTCTGTATGAGGCTATAGACAATCAACAGCTTAGTGTGGAAAAATTGATAATGCTGATTAATGTAAGTAGTATCAAAAGGAATTTACCTTCAAATAATAAATTAAAACTTGCATTTTAGGAAGCATAAATAACCAGTAACACTCCTCCCTACCCACCGACAGAAGAGCCTTTTTTTGGGAAGTCTCACTTTACATTTCAAGGGTGGAAATCAATTTTTCCCCCAGCTCTGGTCTCACTCCTTCCAGCTTGACCCATTTTGTCAGTGCTTTGTGCCCAACTATAATACAAAAGTCTGACTCAAAAGAATAACTCTTTACACCTACATGAAATCATGTTCCCTTCATTTTAAGACATTCATAGCCAAATTCTCACTACCCGCTATTTACAAGACCTTTATTTTAATTTAACCTGGAATGCCACAAATTTTACCTACAAAGGAGGTTCTATAATAATTTGCAAATTTATGAAAGACTTAAGAGTACAGTTTAGAAGATGTGCCAACATTTGCAGAAAGCATAATTTTAGTACCACAAAACGATTTGGTAAACATTTTCTAATAGGGCAGCTTTAGCAGCTTTCAAAATCATAGAAATGTAGGACTGCTGGAGGACCTCCAGAGTTTATCAAGTCCAGCCCCCTACACTGAGACAGAACCAACTATATCTAAACCATCCCTGACAGATGCTTGTCTAACCTGTTCTTAAAAACCTTCAATGATGTGGATTCCCAACCTCTTGGAAGCCTTGTTCAGACCTTAACTATCTCTATAATCAAAGTTTTTTTCCTAATATTTAATCTAAATCTCCCTTGCTGCAGATTAAGCCCATTATTTCTTGTCCTACCTTCAGTGGACATGGAGAACAATTGATCACTGTCCTCTTTATAACAGCCCTTAACAAATCTGAAGACATAACAGGTTTCCCCCTCTGTCGTCTTCTCTCAAGACTAAACGTGCCCATTTTTTTTTTAACCATTCCTCAGGGATCAGGTTTTTCTAAACAATTTAGAAAAGTTACATGGTTACTTTTTCCAAAATGCCTGGGAAAAATGGTGCTTATTTGGTGATTAAATGGTGATAACCAAAAAACGATAAAACCTCTCCTCTGGACTCTCTCCAGTTTGTCCAAGCCTTTCCTAAAGTGTGGCGCCAAGTACTGGGCACAGTACTCTAGCTGAGGCCTGACCAGTGCCAAACAGAGTGGGGCAGTTGCCTCCTGTGTTTTATATATGACACTCCTGTTAATGCACCCCAGAATATTAATCTTTTTCTCAGCTGCATTGTACTGTCAATTCATATTCAACATGTGATCCACTGTAACACCCAGTTTCTTCTCACCAGTACTACTACCTTGCTGGTTATTCCCCATTTTGTAGCTGTGAATTTGATTTTTCCTTCCTAAGTATAGTACTTTGCACTTCATCTAATTGTCTAATGAACTTAATAAAATTAATATTATTGGTAGTACTCTCCTCCAAAGAAAGTATCAAACATTTTCTAGAAAACAGTATCTTATTTTGGAACAAGTTTAAAAGGCCTCATTTCAAGCATATGCTATACACCAGTGGTCGGCAACCTGAGGGCCGCATGCGGCCCATCAGGGTAATCTGAATGGTGAACCGCGGCCACTGGGAGCTGCCGAGGGCTGTGCCTGCAGACGGTCAATGTCAGCAAAATGTCTCACAGCCTGCAATCAGATTACCCTGATGGGCTACATGCAGGCTGCAAGTTGCCCACCACCAATGCAAGCGATTTCAATATCTTTAAAATGTTCATCTTTACACATATGAGTCCTGCTATATGACTTGTTACATTACAGCCCTAGAAAAGCCAATATGGTGGTACTGACAACAAGCAGCAACTGCTTATTTCCAGTAAGGCCTGCCAAAATATTAAATGATGCAGTGTGACAGAGTGGTCTGTTGCAAGTCATGGAGACCAGGAGGCTGGGTGGTGAAAGGATTAGAGGATGTTAGTACAAATATTATCCAAGTTCCAAGAGACATGCAAAAGTAAAACCCAACTGCAGAATGGTTTCTCCTTTTCTGTTTCTCTGGAACTAATAGTTTTTTAGTTTGGGGTATTGTATAGGTGGAGTTTTCTGAACTGAAGCTGCAGTGGTGCCTGCCAGCAGAAACATTTGACTCAGGAGAAGAGGGCTGATTGACCAGAACCTAGTGAGGGGTGGAGAGTAAGGAATTATAAAGTCTGTGCCAGGCCTAAGGGATTAACTTCAGTTTGGGAACTGAAGCCTGCTCTACAACTTCTTGAAGCTGTCACTGTAATCTTCTAACTTAAATTCTTACTTTCTATGGAATCTAACTTAAAACTGTATTTTTAATAGTCTTGTTTTTCTGCTCCTTTCCCCTTCACTGCACCTATCACGCACAGCTCATATGGAGTTACCCCATGCTTACCAGCCATTTCAACTTCAAGGAAAACAAAGTGCTAAAAAAGAACACTGTCCAAATAACTGGACAGATAATTAGTCCAAGCCAAAAGATTCGAGCTTCAACTTCAGTTGAGCCAGCTATGCTTGCAGATACCTGGAAAGAAAAACATTTAGTTTTAGTTACCAAAATATCCTAACAGTACTTAAGGATTGAGACATTCCTTTCACAGGTAATTTATATGCATTTATATGTTCCTGTTTCTGTTATGTTTTATATAATATCAGCTGTAGCTTAGCTACTGGAAATAATTTATTTCCTATTGCCTGGCTGTATGCTTCCTTAGACTGGCATTCCCTTAATTGAAATCATTGCAGCATGGGAGAACTATATATAGCTTCTAAATACAGTATTAATTTTATTTACACAGACAAAAATTGGTCATGCCCTGAACTCTACTTAGTACCATAGGTATGCTGGGTAACTAGTTGAACCACCAAGCATTTTAGACTTTTATATTCTGCATGAAACAGCCATTAAAATCCAAGTTTATCTTCAACAATATGAAAGGAAACATACTAACTGGTAAAACTCAGTTGATTTTATTTAAATGATACAGAATTATGAAGTACCCTAGAATGAATATGTCCTGCACACTACACTGTTTAACAGGCAGGATAATAATATTTTAGGAGCAAATTGTGACCCGAACTGCCTCTTAATTCTCAAAAATCAGTGTCATTTTGGCTCATATTTAACCTCACCTTGGATTTTGGAAAAAACTAGGAGCACAGATCAGTCTACTCCAATGGTCACCAACCGGTCGATCGCGATCGCCTGGTCAATACTAGAGACTCTCCCAGTCAATCGCAATCTCTGTGGGGGGTAGTGGGGCTGCCGCTAAGGCAGGCTCCCTGTCTGCCCCGGCTCCCGGAAGCAGCCAGCACTGCCTCGTGGGGGACAGGGGTCTCTGCGCGCTGCTCCTGCCTGCAAGTACTGCCCCTGCAGCTCCCATTGGCCACAGTTCCCTGTTCCTGGCCAATGGGAGCTGCGGGGGTGGTGCCTGAAGAGGGGCAGTGTGTGGAGCCACATGCCCCCCCCCGCTCCTCCCAGGGGCCACAGGCACGCGTTGGCCCCTTTTGGGAGCGGCATGGGGTTGAGGCAGGCAGGGAGCCTGCCTTAGCCTCACTGCGCTGCCGACCAGGAGCAGCCTGAGGTAAACGCTGTCCAGCAGAAGGCCACACCTCAGCTGTGAGCCTCCTCCCCAAGCCAGCACCCACTACACCCTCCTGTACCCCAACCCCTCTGTCCCAGTCCTAATTCCCCGCCTCCCAGAGCCAGCACCCCATAACCCCTCCTGCACCCAACACTCTGCCCCAGCCTGGAGCCCCCTCCTGCACTCAAACTCTCTCCCAGAGCATTTGCACCCCTCACCCCAACCCCCTGTCCCAGGCTCAGCCCGGAGCCCCTCCCACACTGTGAACTCCTTGGCCCCAGCCCAGAGCCCACACCCCCTCCCAAACCCCAACCCCCTGCCCCAGCCCGGTGCAAGTGAGTGAGGGTGGGGGACAGCAAGCAATGGAGGGAGGTGGGGGGGCTTCGGGGAAGGGATGGGGTAGATCCTGGGTTGCCCTTAAATTCAAAAAGTGATCTTGTGCGTAAAAAGGTTGGAGACCACTGGTCTACTCTAGACATACCATATGCTGAGTAAAATGTTCCATTGCAAATGAGCAATGACATAACTATCTGGAAAGCCATCTAGAATAAACTGGCATCCTATATGTTTCAAGTTTGCAACATTCTACAATTTAGAAATCATGAAATGCAAGCCAGGTCTTCCATTATTAAATTGTGTATAACAATGACAGATTTCACTTTATTTGCACAACTTACTATTAAATGTTTGATACATTTTACAGTGAAGGTGCTGCCTAGCACCACGCAGACTTCATTCTCTGTTAAATATGAAGGGAATCCTTCAAGATTACTGTTTAACTTGGTAACTGCAGAGCCATGTCTGAGCTGACTCCTGAAGAGGTAACTCAGACACTACCGCTAGTTAAAGTACTAATTTGACTTTAACATGTTCTCGTATGCACAAAGAGGATTGTTTTCAATCTACAAAAATGCTGAGTTGTCTTGAGTGAAAGTGGAAATATCCAGAATGTATGAAGAGCTAGAGTGAAGCACAAAAAGGGAGGCAATGGTTTATCTAGAGCAAGCCTTCCACTATTTGCAAAGTAAAGATTCAGTGCATAGGTGTTGTAAACAAAGAGTGTGGCTTTTTTATAGAACTTAAATCCAGTATGGTCAGAAAAGTTATAGCATCCAAGTTGGAAACACTGATGAATCTTTACCCCAGGAGCTTGCTAGGAAAATTTATAGCATGTCCTCAGCATATTCCCACTCTGGGGATACACCAGTGGGTGCAGCAGACCGGAACCTTCTCATAGCAGTCTCAGTTAGAACACTCATGCACTCCTTGGCATTCCAGAATGTTTGAAGTCGAGTCTATTGTAAAGGGGGCAGGGTGCCCTCTACCACTTCAGTTTCTTCCAACAGGGCAGTAACCTGACATGAATCTCTCTGGATCCATCACACCCAAATCATTCTCTAAAAAAAATGCAGTGCCTTAGCTTAGTATAGTGTTAAACTTAGTTTTTTATTCTTTGTTCTTAGTTGAGACTTCAATTCCAGTTTCATGGCAGATCTGAAAACTAAGAGATGTGACTTCATAAGGTGTGCTTTTGTCCAGCACTGTTCCTGGAATATGATGCCTATCGTAGAGCATTTATACTTGGCCTGCAGAGAGGGTCACTCTCCAAAACTACACAAGGGGCACCAGAAGAGGCTGCAAACCTTATTGCTTAAGCAGCTCTGACTACAAAACCTCCTGGATCATACTCATCCAACGGGTCCTGCATCTAAGGTGAAAAGGCCAGTGTCAGCTTCTGACACCTTGGAGAGTGAGAAGATGAAAAATGCTATACATAAGGTTCTGATCTCTGTCCCAGGGCAGATCACCTGATCTAAACTTTAAATGCTCAGACAGTCGATGCTGAACTCTGAAAAATCTTGATATTGGTGTACTTTGGTTCCGAGAAACACAGTGCAAGACAAGGCAACTCCTGTTAGCAGAGCCAAATCCTATTCTCTCGGATCTGGATCAAAACATCAGTTTCTAAATCAAAGACTAACGTTTCAGGTCAGGGTAAATCCCTGCCTAAGAGTCATCCCCAGTTCTGAAGATCACTTCAGATCTGAAGATTATTCCAGAGCTGGACAGTTGTTTCTACACTGTCCATCCGTACCGCAAAAACCTTTACTATGGAAGCCCAAATGCCTCTACGGTTGGAATAAGAGGAAGGCTCCTGCTAGTTATTCTCAGATCTGTCCACGAGAGAAGAGAAGGTTGGATGAGTTGTTGCAGATATCCCCAGACACTTCTTCCCCCCGCCACATCAAAACAGCTAAACACTACCGCTGACACCACTTAAGTCTGTTCTTGAATAATTGCCTCAATGAAAGCTTTCAGGTCTTTCTAGATCCTCAAAAGTTCACGTAGCAGCTAAAGCTACCCATCAGGCCTAGAAAGATAATTATGAAGAGACTTGAATTGTATCCACCAGTACCAGCATGGGATCCCAATTTAGTCTTTATGCAGCTAATGAAGCCTCCCTGTCAACCTACAGCAGCCTGTTCTCTGTTCCTTCTATATATTAAAATGGCTTTCACAGTAGCCAGATCAGCAGCTAGGCAAATGAATGAACTACGTGCTCTTTCTGGCTGATCTTCCATTCACTCTTTCTCACAAGAATAAGATGATGCTCTGTTCTAATCCTAGATTCATGCCCAAGGTGGTATCCAACTTTCACATTTGTCAAACTGAGGAAAGCATCCATTCTATCTCTTGTTGGAGATAGGTTACACACTACTTCCATAACATGCCTTAGCCATGTTCCAATTGCATTTCTGTAAGGCTGCTACTTGGAGCTCTATACATACATTTACAAAACACTGCTATCTGGCCTTGGCTTCAGTTAGCACTCTGAGTCCCACCTTCCCACTTATAAGATAGTTTGGCAAGCAGTACTCCATAAATGGAATAGTAACCTTCATTTCTTTGAGTATCCTCTTACTTACCTGTCCTTCGAGATGGACACTCCCCACCCACTTTCTCCTCTTCCTTGGAATCTTAATAGAATCTTGAGTCTGAGGAAGTGGTGAAAGGAACTGAAGTAGCAAAAGGTACCATATGCCTTTTTATAACCTTGCCCTCGTACATTCAGGAATGCAAGGGGAAGAGGTAGGAGGGATACTTGAGCACTCTAATGAGCACTGCTATGAAAAGATTCCACTGTCTGAGCTTCACCCAGGAATGTTAATATGCAGAGTCCATCTCAAAGAACTCTGGTTATAGATAGGTAACCTTCATTTCCAGCACAGTTCTTGAGCTTAAGTACAGAACTGCCATCAGTAACAGGAGTGGGCAAACAGCTATCACATGATGTTCTCTCTCCAGGAAATAGAAATTGTAAATCTACAAGCAATAAGATTATATAAATTATGTCATAAAACCAGGTCCTGTTGTTGTCACCAAGGTCCAAGTGTTGAAACTGTAGCACAACAAAAGTTTAGTGCTATGAAAAAACCCTCAAATGTGCTCTCAATTCCTTTAATATTGCTCTGTAAATTTACCCCAAGAGCTGTAAAATCTGGATAAAAATATCCTTTACACAACATTAAAATTCCAGAACTAACTACACTTAATAGTAAAAAGAAAAGGAGTACTTGTGGCACATTAGAGAATAACCAATTTATTTGAGCATAAGCTTTCGTGAGCTACAGCTCTGTAGCTCACGAAAGCTCATGTTCAAATAAATTGGTTAGTCTCTAAGGTGCCACAAGTACTCCTTTCTTTTTGCGAATACAGACTAACACGGCTGTTACTCTGAAACCTACACTTAATAGTGTATCATTGCTACTTATCAGCTGTTTATCATTATACATTGTAACATGGATAATGTTTTACTATAGTTCTTACTTTAAAAGTACCTTTTTTGCTTCAAAAACCCAGTGGCTTTTTCCATCTTCATCAATCTGGTTCCACCAACGTAAGCCAACTAAGAGTCTTCCAGTTACATTCTAGAGACAGAGTTAGTCAGTTATTTCCATAAATCAACTAGGTAATTTTTTTTTAAATTCATGAACATGACTCTGAAAGACTAGATCCTTTTTGTCAACTGTTAAAGTTTTGAGAGTTATGCCAAATGTTTTAGGGGTGTGTGGTGACAGCTCAATGAACTATTGAGCCTTATAATACGGTTCTAATATAAGCATTAATGCAATGCAATTTTATTTCAGTGGAAAAATGTTTCTCCCAAGTCAATTACAAGAGGAGTTATTCAGCTAGTTAAGTTCATCTGGGGCACACCTAGTCACATTGTGAATGTGAGGGGGAAAATCCAAAAGGATATAGAACAGACAGGAAACAGGAACATTCATTAGAAACAAGCAAGTAACAAAGATTCACAAACAAGTTAGGCACTAATTTTTACATATGAATCATTACTGTACAATTGTTTCATTATATCAACATGCATCTATAAACTAACATACCAGTCCTTGTTCCATTTCTCTCCCTTTTCCCTTCATTCTAAGACTATCTTTGAATGCAAGGTTAACATATATATTCAATTGCCCATTTTAATGCATCCAAAGGCCCTCCCCAAAATCAAAATATAATCTAAATTTAGTATAATACAGGAACAATGTTTATTCAGTAACTTTTGAAGTAAAATGGAAAGCCACATATGTAGGTAGGGACATCCACAGACTTTATAGCTCAGGTAACTTTTTCTCACTTCTAGACTTCTTTTCTTGCCCAGACCAAAAAAAAAAAAAATCCTAGACTTAACATATAGATCAAGTTTTATCTCTTTGACCAAAAATTTAAATACATTGTTTTTTTTTTTAAAGTAGTCCAAAGCTTTCTAAGACATCATGACCAGGCAGAAAAAGATTAAAAGTTTGTTTTCGCCAGTTTGTCTTCATTTTAAAATTGCTTTTCAAATAACTAGTGAGTAGTGACAGATTTTCCCGTCACTATCACTAGACTTTTCTACAAGATGGGGTCAAATTCAGAAGGCCCATCACATTAGTTGCAATATTGCTGTCTTGTGCAGTTCAAACTGTAGGATCAGGACTTCAGTGATCCTTGGTATCTATGCAGAGTCCCGCTGGTTTCTGTGGGGGTTCCATGCAGGCACAAGAGTCTACCTACACAGATTTGATTGTAAAATCAGTGCCTTAGTCCTTCTCTCTGATCCTTTGCATTTTCTCCATTATTAACTGGTTTAGAACTGCATTAAAGCTATGGGGTTATATTCTGAAGTTATTACAAATTTATGGTATCTCTTTAAACTTTCAGGGTGCCTAGACTCCAGGCTTTTAAAAAATGTATAAATGAAAAAATATGTTAATGATTTTTCCCCCTCCCACATCAACAGCTTCTCAATCTCAAAGGCCCTGGTATTATAGCTATCATCCTTTTTGGAGCTCATCAATGAATTCTGCTCTTTAAATTGAACGTAAAGATCACTAAGGCATAGAACGCTACCTTACCTGATTCCAAAGGCAAAGTATAAACAAGACTACCATAGGTGAGGTAACTTCCTTAATATTTGTACTAAAACATGTAAATGCTGCTTCCATCTAGTTAAAACAAAGCTGTTCAGCAAGTTTAATAAAGGAAGAGCAGTACACGATTATCTGACAGTTATTTTTCACTGTATTTGTCATTAAGAAAAATCAAAATCAAGAAATAAACAGACTATTTCTAAACTTCATTATTCGTTCAGAATGTTCTTACCTTAACCGACCAAAAGTCAAAGGACAGAAGGAGAAGAATAATGACAAAACAGGCAACAAAACTTTTGCTGAACCAGTCACAGAGCAAGTAGGTAACAATAGCGCTCACTCGGAAAAACAGGTGAAAAAAAGTAGCCAGGGGATGCCTAGAAAAACAATCCAGAACACTTACTAACTTAAGAGACAAAACATATTACAATATTTACCAATGTTGCAACTTAACGTTCATGAAATGCTATTGAAAAACATGTGATATCTACTTAAATGCATGTGATAGGATGTAGATCCCTTATTCAACAAACCAATCATACTTTTCCCACTAGCTAAGTTTCAGCATAAGACTAAAAGGAAGACTGTGAAGAAGTGCTGCCTATTACCTATAAACATTCCTTCTTCCCCCAATTTAGAACAAAAAAATCTAGTTTCTTTATCATTTGTTGTAGGCAGTCCCCTGGCATATTGGTGAGAACAGGGGCACACAGAATCCTGGGAGGGACTAGGGAGACTTTGGTATGGGAAAGACAGTGCACTTAGCCCCTGGCAGAAGGGGGAGAATGCGGGACCCTGGTACAGGTGGTGGGGTTAATCGGGGACTGAACTCCTGGTGGCGGGGGAGTTTGGAGGACCTGGGAAAGAGGGTTGTACACAGAGACCCAGGAATGGGGGGGAGGGAGAAGGGCACACAAAATCCCTGGTGTGATGGAGGATGGAGATACATAGCCCCTCGCATGGGGGGGAAGGTGGAAATGGGGGTGGCAGGGAAGAGTTTCAGGGGAACCCTGAAACAGAAGGGGATAGGAGTGTGGCACAGAAGGAGCTTGTGGGAGAGAATGGAGGAATGCAAGGAGCCCCTGGTGTATACAATAAGCTTGGCCTCTACAAGCTATGAAGTGTATGACCTTGAGCCCAATTTACAGTTCCAATGGTTAGTTGGACCTGTTCAGCTGATATAAGCAAAAACCCAGCCACTTAAACTAATCTTGTCCCTTTGGAAAGAAAGTGAAATTGTATCTGTCCTGTTCAGCACGAATGCTGTTTTATTGAGGAATGTTTTATCTTGCTTACTCAACAGCTTCCGTCTGCAAGGTAGCAGACTAATATTTAATTAGCACATATACTGATTTCAGTGTTAGCTTGCCAATTAATTTTGAAGGCATTTCCATTTTAGGACTTCACCTATCACCACCCTGTGCCAGAAAAACACAATTCACCTTATGAATAAGGCAGCTAATTTGTTATAGTTAATCAATAATTAGTCCAATTTCCCATTTTAATAATTAATGCTATTATGCAAGGTATAGCAAAAATACTGTATAGCAGTGGTTCTCAAAACTTTTGTACTGGTGACTCCTTTCATATAGCAAGCCTCTGAGTGTGACCCCCGCCCCTTATAAATTATATATATTATAATTTTATATATAATAACACAATTATAAATGCTGGAGGCAAAGCAGGGTTTGGGGTGGAAGCTAATAGTTCATGACTCCCCCCCATGTCATAACTTCCCAACCCCCAGCTTGAAAACCCATCTTGTATATCTTTACTGATCCTCTAAATAAAGTTATTTTTTTAAATGAATAAGAAATAGCCAACATTTAAATTTGACATGTAGCAGGAAGGGTGAGCAGTAGACCCAGTGGTGGATCTCTAACATAAAATTCACAATGTTGCCTGCATATAAAATGTTGAAATTGTCCCTATAAAGGTGCCATTAATTAGTATAGCCAAGTATTTACAAAACTTAAGCAGCAAGACACAGGAATATTAACAGATCAAAATACCTGGCTGGGTGATTTGATATTATCCAGAGGTGAAGATGAACTTATGGAATAAGTCCTATCCAAAATGATTACTTCCAGAAATGAGCTGACATGCTAGAAGTCTTGTAGATGTTAACATTTAAATGAATTAACTCTGACTAAAGTAAAAGATTGCAAAAAAGTAAGTGTAAAGCCTTAATGCAATAGTTTTCATTGAGTTCCAAATGTGATGCTTAAGTTTTAGTGAGGAGTGGGCAAGGATACATTTTTGTAGATAGTAGTATTTTCAAAAGTATATGATTAACATATGTTTATGCCAGAGAGTTACACTCAAATGGCACCATGGTGTGCCATGTTAATTTCCATATCAAATCATTTGACATTTTTTCCCCTATCAGCCCAGCAAACTTGCCATGGAATCTGAAAACTAAGCTTTTCTGGCTCATTAATCCGCACCAGTCAAAGTTCCTGCAGTCAAGACTTAGTTAAGAATTGTTTATGATGTGCTAGCCAGAATAGAATACTTCATTCCTCCAGAATCAACTGGCAATGCAGTGTTCACAGAAGAGAGAAACTCACTTTATTAAAAAAGCAAGAACGACACTGCGAACAAATCCAGGTAAACAGATGAGTTGTTATTTAATCACTCTTCTGTTTGTACCCACACTAACCTCAAACTTTCCAAAACCCATCTTCTAGTTTACAACTAAGCACATGAAATTTTAGATTAAAGCTTTTTTTTTTCCCCCTTCCTCTGAGCAGCTTCTGTGTAAAGACAGGATTACATTGGAAATTGTCAAAACTGGGAGTACTGAATTGCTATTGCAGATCTGTAACGTGTGTCAACTTCACTCCAGTAGGAATAATGAGGAATGTACGTTTCACACTTTCTGATTTTAACAGCAATTCAATATGGGGAAATGTAGGGCGTTTGACCTATACAGTCATTGCCAGGATGTCTGGGAAGACCTGTGACATTAATTAAATGGCCCAAAAAGGCAAGTGACTGTTACTCTGCTGTCGTAAGTAGCAAGGAGAGCCTCACATAAAAGGTGCATTGTGCTGATAAAGATTAGTGATGGAGCAAAACCAGGCAGACAAGTGGTGGGTAACGGCTGCCAGAATAGACCAGTTGCTGGAATGTATTAGCTGTACTAATGTTGAGGGACATTAGGGTGTTAATAGTGCTACCAGGACTTAGAGATGTTCTGATCTCAGACTTGGATAGGTGTTCACTGGAAGAAGCATCCGTTGAAGCAGCAGGGATGACCACGGCTGGAGATGGGACAGGGAGGGACAGGGCTCTGAGATGACACCAAACATTCTCTCTCAGGTGCTTTGCTGGCTGGTTCTTGCTCAAATGCTCAGGGTCTAACTGATCCTCCTATGTGGGACTGGGAAGGAATTTTCCTGCAGGTCAGACTGGCAGTGACCTCGGGGGATTTTTGCCTTCTTTTGCAGCTGCGGGTTACTTGCCAGGATTAGCTAGGTATATCTCACAATCATTCTCCTGCCACCGTAGAGACAATGATGCACTTAGGTTCCTCCAGTTCTCTGCCTGTGGCACATAGTAGTCTAGTCTTCCGTGGGCTGTAATACTTTGATCTAATTCCAGTTGTTGAGTTTTGTGTGCAGGTGCTGAGTGGTGTTAGTAGCTAGTGTTACATTAGCAGACTAGATCTGATGGTCCCTTCTGGCCTTAAACTCCATGACTCTATATTGAATATACTATTTGTACTGAAAATTCTGGGTCTGGCTTTGGACTAAGGATTTCTACACCATACTCAAAAACTGTTTATTGGAGGCTGATTAGTGTTAATCTAACAAAGGCACCCCGCAAGAAAATGAAACATAAAACTGGGTAAGGCTCTTCAGGTGGCAGTTACTTATTACAAACAAACGAAGTGTTCTTCCTCTTCCAGGGCCAAGCAAAGCAAATCTCTTCAAATGTGGATACATACAAAAAGGGACAAGTATTTAGGCTTCCCTTAGCCTTAGACAGTGCTGTGGTTTGCTTCACTTCCCCAAGCCATTCTCTGTTCCCTTTTAGAAGGGGAGTCACTGATTCTCCATAGCTCAAACAACTGTAGTCCCTTCTAGATTCCTGCAAAGGTCTCAGTAAGCAGCTTTAAGCAACTTTTAAAGAAGCAAGTTAATCGTTGCCTCACTTCCCAGGAGAATAGGTCCCATTACAATTGTTAAAATTAGGAATGTATTTTATTTTTCCACCACATACTGTCATTTGCAGGAGTTTTGGCAAGAAGGCAGTGGATGTTGAGGAGGAAATGATGCCATGAAATGCTGTCTCTCTACAGATTATGAGACATGCTCTACAGCTTTATGACTTCTTCGCAAATTAATGTGTCCTCTCTCTCTCTTTTTTTATATATTGGGTGGTTTTTTATATACAACACCTACACTTGGTTTCCTCTTTGTGGGAAGTTCAGAATGTAAAACACAAAGATAAGTGGCATATTTAGTTGAAAGGGCAGTTAGGTTTATTTTTCACCATGGAAGCCTGTGGCTAAAAAAACAGGAAGGTAGGATTACGATAAACGAAAACAAACTGTATATTTGGCGGACTGATGGCCTTCTGCTTTTTCTGAAGGTCCCACCACGGTAACCCTGTCAATCTTGTATTGCCATATCAGACAATGCTGAGCAAAAGTGTAATATTTTATTCAATGACTTCAGCATATTCTTCACTAGCTTATGACTTTGACACATTTTTCTACTTGGGAAACAGTGACTGAAGTGTGTTTACCCATCTTAGTTGATATATAAGTCATGCTGATAGCAAATACTATTGACTAAGTAGTTGGCCTGTAGCACATGGACCACCTTACAAGGATTTAGTTAGTCAAGAACTTACTCACAGAGCTAGGGCTCCAGGCTCTTCTTCTTTGTGAATGTGTGCATATGTATGTATATTATAACTTGCACCCCATTGTTTAAAATAACCTCTCAGAAGCTTAAAGAATTCCACATTATTGTATTTCAGTGTAGTCCATTTCTGTTTATGCCAAAGGATCTTTAAATTAATCTGGTACAGTAATTTACTTCCTCATTTATGCACCAGAAAAAAAAAAAAAACTCTGGGAATAGATTTGTTGACTTGTTCACTCTTCTGCTTCAGAGCTGCAATTGACAGTTTCTAGTTCCTCCTATCTAAATAAGATTTTTAACAGAATATTCCCAAGCAGAAAAGTGTTATAAAGCAGGTAAAACATTAAGCCAGAACACCTGTGTCCCTTTTGAACAAAGTGAAATGTATACCTTTCGAAATCCATTCACAGGTAAATGGCATTTATCTATACTTAATTCAATATCATTTCTGCAACGGGAAACAGCCCTTCCTAAAATCCCTCTAGACATACAAGGACAGTCAGAAGAGGCTAATGTAATTAGTAAACAAAACAGCCAATTCATATTAATATGCAGTTCAAAGAAACAGCATCATGATTTTTCTAAGGTGATTGCTAGAGTTTGGTATTAGAGGCAGAGAACTAAGTGAGATAGGATGGTTCAGGAGACATTTAAAATGTAATGACCCTTTAGCTCTAGTTCACACATTCAAAGCCAGTACCAGGCAAAAGTAACCAAAACTTACCATCTCACACTCTGATCCTGCATTTGTATGGCATACACTGGGCTCCACACGGGCACTAGTCTGCTAGTCAACTACACACTGCAGAATCGGGGACTTATAGCTGAATGATTGATTATAAATTAATTTGGCAATTTCAGTTCAATTCTCAGTGGACAATGGCCATCAAAGAAGGCCTGTCTACACTGATTTTTCTACCATTTTATTAAAATGGTAGAAAAATCAATTTAGTTACATTTGGTGCATTTCCCTAGTGTGGACATAGTTATACTGATATAAAGGCGTTTATTGAATTAGCTTTACTGAAAGATTATATACTTATGTTTTACACCTTGATACGGTTTAATTGCATCCATACTAGGCAACTGTACCAATGTAGTTAAATAGGTGTAAAAAGTGAACATAGACAACCCCTTAGTAAATAGTAAGCAGGGATACTTAATTCTCAGACTCTTGTGATGGGTATTTACTTTTTTTTTATTTAAGGCAGAGCTCAAAAGGGTTTTGGTGGTTTGTTTTTTTTTACTTTTTATTTAGAAATTCAGATCCAGTCTTCCAAGAAAAACAGGAAAGACTGCAGTCAAATGAAAAACTAAACTAAAAGTAGGTTGACACCTATCTAGGAAATGAAATCAGATTGAAAAGGGAAATATTTTCTCTTCAGAATGTTAAATTTTCTCTTGTTAAAAATCAAATTCAAATACCTTGAAGTTGAAAGCTCGTTAAGAATTAACAGAACTACCTCTTAATTTAATGGCTACCGAATGTTCTTGGTCCTCTAATGAAGAACTACAGCAAAACAAGACAGACCTCAGATTCCTTTTATTTCTAAGATGAAACAAGCAGAAAATAACCTCAAATCAAAGGCATTCTTTACAAAGAAGCAAAATTTTCCTTTGCAAGTCACTTCAAAGATGGTATCGTGAGACTAGAATGCATTGATTGGATGGCATGGGGAAACTTACATTGCTTACTGCTGTATTTGATTTATGAATAAATGACTTCATTTTCAGAAAATGATTATATAGCATCATTGCTATGTGTTGTTAGGTTTGCATTGCTCTTTGCAGACAATACATTTCCTAGCTCAAATAGCTTACAGTCTAAGGCCCCAATCCTGTGTTTTGGTCTAGGCAGGCAGACCCTTGTATCTACACAGAGCCCCACTGATGGTGATCTGCTCACATAGATCAGAGCATAAGGTTGGGACATAAATTTAAAACCTGACATGACAAATGTGGGAGTAAGTAGAAAGGCGGATAAAATCACGGAGTTGCTTTGGTTTACGCACATGATTGTTCTGTTTGTTTTGAGTAATTCTGTTTCCAAACTGAAGTTGTGTAATTCATGCACATCTCTCTGGCATCTGGAATTGGGATGTGGCCGGGGGTGAAATGTTTAAGTGAGCACAAGAGAATGTAGAGGAGAAAACCAGGAGTAAATGTGAAGAGGAGATGGAACTAGTAAGGGGAAGTAATTACCTCCATCAACACTGGGAAAAATGTGGATGCAATGGTGAGACAAGACAGATAAATTTTTTGCCTATTTGGTGTAGCTCCTATGCTATGTGCTTTTTGAACAAAAGTCCCTGCACAGTCCCTGCCTGAGGAGTTCATTCTAGGACTAGACAAACAGAAATTGGGGGAGAAGGGTATAACCTACAAGCAGTGGTCAAAAGACATGATTGAATAAGTCATGCAAAATGAGGTTTATTTATCAAATTGAAATGGAGACAATGTTAAATAGAATTAGTGTGTCTGTAAAGAGTCTAATTTGAGATTAACAGTAAAATAAAAAAAGCTACAGATGTTTAAAGGAGGAAGTGAAATCATTTCATTAAAAACAATGTCAAGGTTGAAAGGCTCAAATCTTGCTCTATTTTTATTTGCCCCTAGTCTTAGAATTGTACTGAAAACCTAACAGACTAATCAATCCCCTGCCCCTTTTCTTTAAATAAAGGAGCTCTTCTATTAAGGAACATTTTGTAAGCATTTAAAGCACTTGTGAGCAACTCACCTTGCTTTAAATGGAGTTAAATAATTTGTTCCCATGAAAATTTCATTTTAAGCTTTCAAGGAATTATTATTTTAAAACCTCTGGAATAAGTAATGATAGACTAGAAAATACAATCTAAGAGCCAATTCTTCTAGATTTTCTTTTACGGTGGCCAGTAGAAGTTGTTCCACTGATTTCAATATGCGTTGGATCTGGACTCTACTTCTTTATTTATACATATGATGTGTTTAATCTATTGTTAATCAATTTGCCACAGTTGTTTGTAAGAATATTTTGAGAAAAATACCTTCCTAAAACTTTACAACATTCAGAGTGGCCATTTACTCATCCTACAAATGCACTTTTTAAAGTTAATTATAGCAAAGTCTTGCACAATTGATCTTGTCTGTAGTGGCTAGGCTGCCACCTTTTTTTTTTTTTTTTTTTTTTTAATTGAATAAATTCAGTCCGTTCCATCAAGGTAAGAGCAGGCAAAGCTGATTTTGTGTCTGGTACATTTTCATCAGAAAAAAAAAAACGCTGCAGTGAGTAGTAAATGTGGTATAGCAAAAATATTTCAAACAGGAAAGTATCCTTTTGGGCAGTTGTGAGGTATTGTCAAAGTAATTATCTTTTGCCTATTAATGAAAATCTCAGGATTATATGAAAAGAGTTTTTCCTCAGTCTCCACTCAACTATCTGATATCTACTGCTGAGGTACTCTGCAGCTGTGCATCCAGCAGAGGAAGAACATGCTAACCATTGGACTATTCCTAGAGCTGTGGTGGTATCTGATGCCATCAAGTAAGCAAACTTGAGCTACCATGACTTGCTCATCTGAAAAAAAAAAAATTGCTAAACAGAAAAGCAAAAACAAAAACTAAAGCAAACTAACACTTTCCCTGTCCACTAGTCTGCCCTTTCAATTCTCTCCCTTAAAAACTAAAATGTGACCTGTTTAACACTCCACATTTAGTTTTTGAAAGTAGTTGCTGGACTATAAATGAAATGACCATAAGGTGGGTGCACAACTGGATGAAAGACCATATTCGAAGAGTAATCATCAATGGTTCTCTGTCAAACCAGAAGGGTATATCTAGTGGAGTCCTGCAGAGGTCAGTCCTGGATCCAGTACTACTCAATATTTTCATTAATGATTGGATAATGGAGTGGAGAGTATGCCTATACATTACAAATGAGTATGCTTATTTTAACAAATGACACCAAACTGGGAGGGGTTGTAAGCGCTTTGGAAGAGAAGATTCGCATTCAAAATGACCTTGACAAACTGGAGAATTAGTCTGAATTCAACAAAATGAATTTCAATAAAGACAACTGCAAAGACAAGTACTTCATTTAGGAAGGAAAAATCAAATGCACAGCTAGAAAATGGGGAATAACTAGTTAGGTGGTAGTCTTGCTGAAACTGATCTGAGGGTTATACTGGATCACTAATTGAATATGAATCAACAATGTGATCAACAGCTGCAAAAAAGGCTAATATTCTGGGATTTATTAACAGCAGTGTCGTATGTCAGACATGAGAGATAACTGCCCCGCTCTACTCGGCATTAGTGAGGCCTCAGTTGTGTTCCATTCTGGTCAACAATCTTGAGGAAAGATGTGAACAAACTGGACTTCAGAGGAGAGCCACAAAAATGATAAAAGGTTTAGAAAACCTGTGAGCAAAGGTTAAAAAAAATGGGTATGTTTCATCTTGAGGAGAGAAAAGACTGAGGGGGATCCTAATAACATTCCTCAAACATGTTAAGGGCTGTTCTCCATATCCGCTGAAGGTAGGACAAGAAGTAGAGGGCTTAATCTGCAGCAAGGGAGATTTAGGTTAGAGATTAGGAAAAAGTTGCTAACTATAAGAAACTCTGGCATATTCTTCCAAGGGAAGTTGTGGAATCACCATCATTGGAGGTTTTACAAACATGGTTGGTCTAGGTTTATTGCAGTGGTTCTCAACCCGTGGCCTAATCAGCACATGGCTGTGGCCCATGTGACAGCCTCAGGGCCACACAGATAGTATATATATTGTGTGGATGCGGCCCACATAACACACAGAAAGCTGCATTGCAGCTCACAATGGTAAATAGATTGAAAAGCACTGGATTGGGTCCTGCCCCATGGCAGTAGGCTGGACTTGATGACTTCTCAAGATCCCTTCCAGCCCTACATTTCTAAACTATTGCGGATAGGACAGTTAACTTGGGGGGGAGGAGAAAGAAAGAAAGAAAGAGATAGCAAAGAGGAGAGAGAAAGCCTAAGAAAGTGATTAGGTTATGTCTACACTAGCATTTTTGTCGGCATAACTTATGTCACTCAGGGATGTGGGGAAAACAGCCCTCTGAATGACATAAGTTTCACCAACACAAGCGCCAGTGTGGACAGCGCTATGTCAGCAGGCAACACTCTCCCACCAACATAGCTACCATGATTGTTGGGAGCGGTTTAATTATGCCAGCAGGAGAGCTCACGCCTGTTGGGACAGAGTGGCTACAAAGGAGATCTTACAGCGGCACAGCTGCATCGGTACAGCTGTGCCGCTGTAAGGTCTCTAGTATAGACATAGCCTTAGTACACTGGCTACTCTTGCATTCTTCTGGGACACCAATGCCCTTCAGTATTTAAAGGTACTCTATTTCACTGCCCAGAAATGCCTGATACACCATCAGTGAACCAGAAATGCACAGGCTACTATGGATTATTATTTGTATAAGCACCATTTTGAGTTCAAACTAGATGAAGCAGAGATAAAGGGGAAGTTAAATCAAGGAGGAGGCTTGCGTACCATTCTGATAATCTGAATCACAACAAACTGAAGTTTGACTAGATCTTGATGTTTTCCATCCTCTTTCCTTTACACAAAAATAAGCTTCCATGGGAATGGCTTAAGAAATCATATTTCTGTAATTTAAAACAGAATTTTTTGAAAATGAGATGGATTTTTATCGCCATATTGAGAAGAGAGGCTGATCCCTGAGGAAATAATACTAAAGAAAGTAGATGAATTAGGACACGTTGATCACTTTGCATCTTTCCCTAATTTCATTCTCCCATTTATGCCAATAAGCAATACCAATACCTGCTGTGTTTGTGGAAAAGAGAGGGGAAGGTAATACAAATCAAAGCACAAGGTTATCATTTCATCAGTACTGTGTATACCTCTATTCCTGTTGGCATAATAAAAACCTTGGCATTGCTCTAGGAGACTGTGGAACAGCAGAAAAGTGAGTTTGTGTGTGTGTGTGGGGGGGTGAGAAAACCTGGATTTGTGCTGGAAATGGCCCAACTTGATTATCATACACATTGTAAGGAGAGCGGTCACTTTAGATAAGCTATTACCAGCAGGAGAGTGGGGTGGGAGGAGGTATTTTTTCATGCTTTGTGTGTATATAATAAGATCTTCTACACTTCCCACAGTATGCATCTGATGAAGTGAGCTGTAGCTCACAAAAGCTTATGCTCAAATAAATTGGTTAGTCTCTAAGGTGCCACAAGTACTCCTTTTCTTTTTGCGAATACAGACTAACACGGCTGTTACTCTGAAATCCATATATTGTGACATCTAAATGAAGAATGGATACTGTGGGAAAACAAACCTACTCTGCTCCAAAAGGATGGATCAGATAGTACTGGAAAAGAACTATTGACCTAACAGCTAAACTTACAAGAACAGGTCAAATTACATGACAAAGGAAAGTCTGGTCATCTGGTATGACAAGCTGTTCTCCCCACTAGGTGACAATTGTACTGCAAATGGCATTTTACAACTAGATGAAGAGAAGGTGCCAGTAAATGATGTCTGCCTTCCCTCTGGGCTGGAACAGTGTCCTGAATAGGAACTTTTTGTTTTCAACAAGATCATTTCATACAAAAAAAATGTATGGAAAAAGAGAATGTTCATTTGAGCTGGATTTTTAAAGGCTAACACACTGTTCAAAGCAAAGAAAGGATGCATATTTTCTGCGTGATACATACAATTTTGAAGAGGCTTAAGAACGGGCAAAGCGATGCTTGAATCCTGACTCAAGGCATGAACAATTCCTGGGGCAGTTTGGTGAGGAGGAAAGGCAGACAGCTAGTTTTCATGCACATTGAGGAGTATCTTCCTGTTCTGCTTGTCTATCAACATAACCAGTGGCTTTCCCCACAGATTCCTCCTTTAAGATATGGCATTTAAGGGAATAATCATGTAATTTACACTAAATTTCTAAAGTACTTACCTGATTTTTGCTTTCCTTAATGCCAATTCCTCTTCATTCCCAAAGTCAAGAGACACATCCTCAGTGTCATCCACTAACGGCTGGAGAGAGAAACCCCCCAACATCCAGACATCAATGGAGAAGGAGACAAGTCCTCACTGACACTCCAACTCCCCCCAGCCTACCACCCCCTTCCCTCTGCCCCCGCAACACCCCGATTCCCCCCAGCCTACCACCCCCTTCCCTCTGCCCCCGCAACACCCCAATTCCCCCCAGCCTACCACCCCCTTCCCTCTGCCCCTGCAACACCCCGATTCCCCCCAGCCTACCACCCCCTTCCCTCTGCCCCCCAACACCCGATTCCCCCCAGCCTACCACCCCCTTCCCTCTGCCCCCCAACACCCCAATTCCCCCGCCTATCACCCCCTTCCCTCTGCCCAGCAACACCCCAATTCCCCACAGCCTACCACCCCCTTCCCTCTGCCCCCCAACACCCCGATTCCCCCAGCCTACCACCCCCTTCCCTCTGCCCCCCAACACCCCAATTCCCCCGCCTATCACCCCCTTCCCTCTGCCCCTGCAACACCCCGATTCCCCCCAGCCTACCACAAACCCCGATTCCCCCCAGCCTACCACCCCCTTCCCTCTGCCCCCATCACCCGATTCCCCCCAGCCTACCACCCCCTTCCCTCTGCCCCCCAACACCCCAATTCCCCCGCCTATCACCCCCTTCTCTCTGCCCAGCAACACCCCAATTCCCCACAGCCTACCACCCCCTTCCCTCTGCCCCCCAACACCCCAATTCCCCCGCCTATCACCCCCTTCCCTCTACCCCTGCAACACCCCGATTCCCCCCAGCCTACCACAAACCCCGATTCCCCCCAGCCTACCACCCCCTTCCCTCTGCCCCCCAACACCCCAATTCCCCCACCTATCACCCCCTTCCCTCTGCCCAGCAACACCCCAATTCCCCCCAGCCTACCCCCCTTCCTTCTGCCCCCGCAACACCCCGATTCCCCCCAGCCTACCCCCCCTTCCCTCTGCCCCCAACACCTCCCCCCACCCTACCACCACTTCCCATTCACCTACTGACACCGCACCTCCACCCAGGCCCCGCTCGCCTCCCGTTTGCTGAGGCGCCAGGATTGGGCGCCAGGGCCCACCTGCTTCATCCTGCCGTCCGGGCCGAGTAGAGCCGGGTGCTCCGCGGTCCCCACGGACCTACCGGGCGGGGCGGCAGCGGGCTCGGCCTCGCTGGCCAGGCGCGCCCGGTTGCTAAGGCGCGGGGAGAAGCGGCCGGGTGTCACAGTGAAAAGAGTCCGGCCCGAGGCGCGGGGAGAGGACCAGGCTACTAGAGTGGGTGGGGGTGGAGGAGGGGTGTTAATAGGGGGCCAGGCTGTTAGGGGGACCAGGCTGGGGTTTTCTTTGGGGGGGGGGGGTTGTGAATAGGGTATCAGGCAGTTAAGCGTGGAGAGCGGGAGGGAAAGGGGACCAGGCTGTTAGAGGTGTGGGTCGGGGTCTGGACTAGTTGGTGGAGGATGTGTTGGGAAGGGTGGATAGGGTTTTTGGATGATTAGTTATATTGCAGGGGGACCGTACTGCTGCCGCACTGAACAAGGTGCTGTACAAAATCCAATCCCATAACAGAGGGACTGTCCTCGCCTGCACCACTTACCTGTTTGCTTTCCATTTACCTTCAGTATTTTTTAATTAAGAAACAAAGCAACCTAATTCAGATGAGCCTCTTGCTCTCAAATTTGTTTCTGTTTGCTGTATGCCAGCAAACCTGAACCTCTTCTGCCTTTATTAAACCAAAATACAAAAAAGTTAAGTTGATTACAACAAAAAAAGTTCAAATACCTTTTTATTTTAGTGAGCTCCTTTATTCTCTCACTTTTTGAATAGGTGTTTCAAGAAAAGAACCTTTGTTTGAGTCTCAGTGACAACAAACATTGGTTTTGAAAACACATCCAGTCTAGAAAGTAGCTCTTAGGTTCTGTTGCTGAAGACAAAACCCACAAGAGGGGAGAACATAATGAAGCTTCTATATAAAAAAAACCCTTGTAATCCAAGCCTGAGAGACCATTAAACTGACTTTAATTTATTACTTTTGTACTGAGTGCATTCTGTTTCCTTATTACTGGTAGCTGGCAGCTTAGAAAAATTGTATATCCTATTGAATTTATATATATATGTGTGTGTGTGTGTGTATATATATACACTTGTAAGCATTGTAAAACAATCGGGGGGTTAATTTGAAAATACACTTTTTCATGGCAATGATGTGATTAAAAGTGCTGTTCAGACTACTAAAATGAGATTCCCAACATACTAGGGGAAAGTACACTGTGTGTTTTTGTTTTCTGTAAATCTTATTCTCTTTCCTCATGTGAATAATCCCATTGAAAACAATTAATTACTTGTATAATTCTGTTATTGGCTAAATGCTTGTGTAACTCAAGCAGGATTTATCTGAGGGTTATTTTAATAATCACCTGCCTTTTTGTTTGATATGCTTAAGTACAGTGTATGTAGTGTAGCTCAGCTCAGCTACACTACATAATGAAAGTATGAAATGACACAGCTAAGCTACTCTTAACATTTTAACAACTTTAATAATTTACTGTTATGAGAAAAAGATAAGGAGGGAAATGTGGCAGAAATTTAGGGGCTTTTTGAGACCAATGGGTAAAATATTTTAATTTTATAACGGTTGAATGAAGGATCAAAAAAGAGTTAATATCTACAGTATCTTAGATATGATTAGTTACAGTCACCAGACAAACATGCTAAAGCATAATTTATCACTGTGCACTAAAACATCTAACTGAAATAATAACATGAAAAAGTCTGGATTAAATGAAGAAATTACTAAGTAAGTACACCTTCAAGATGTTGCACAGGACTTAACTTTAATCAAATATTAATACAGCAAGTAAATACATAATACAGTGTAAGCTTTCACCCATTGTCAACTGAATTTTGCAAATAGGCAAATAAATAAACAATTGAAAAGCAAAGATTATTGATAAGAAGATGTATTTTATTACTTTGACAATGATAGCTTGGTTTTAAAAGTTTTAACATGTTATAATGTATGAATAATCTTACTGTAATACAGGGCCTGTATGCTAAAGGCTTAGTAGCTATTACTTACAGATAGTCCAATTTACTTCCGTGTGAGTGCTCATGGTACCAAGGATTACTTTTGATTGTGTTTTCAGACTGGGCCAATGTGAAGTGAAAATAATTCTTAGCCATATCAAGCCCATTACTGTATCACCTTTTAAATTATTGCTGAGAATTAGGGAAAGATAGTCAATTTTCGGTGCGAACTGAAGAGCATGGTTTAGCACAGGGATTCTCAAACTGGGGGTCGGGACACCTCAGGGGTCGCAAGGTTATTACATGGGGGGGTCACGAGCTGTCAACCTCCACCCCCACCCCAACCCCACTTTGCCTCCAGCATTTATAATGATGTTAAATATATTTAAAAGTGTTTTTAATTTATAAGGGGGGAGTCGCACTCAGAGGCTTGCTATGTGAAAGGGGTAAAAAAGTAAAAAAGTGGTGGGGGGAGAAAACCTTTTGAAGTGATAAACACCCATTTTTTCATGGTCTGTGTGTATAAAAACATCCTCACTGTATTTTCCACTTTAATTATGCATCCGATGAAGTGAGCTGTAGCTCACGAAAGCTTATGCTCAAATAAATTGGTTAGTCTCTAAGGTGCCACAAGTACTCCTTTTCTTTTTGCGAATACAGACTAACACGGCTGCTACTCTGAAACCATTCTGTCTTCTGCTCCCTTCTGTGGGAGAGATGGGAATTTGGCTGTAACAGCATTTTCTGAATTTTCTAGTTCTGTAATTCACTTACACCCTGGGCTGTCAATTGATTTAACTGGAGTTGGTCTGATATAACTGGAAGGGAATCAGAACCCTGTATTTTACTTGTCAATTTCAATCTTTACAATTAAAAGAATGAATGTTTTTGTTTCTCCACATACACACACCCCTCCAATACTGCAGGGATTATCAAAGTTTTCATACTATGTGTTATAGGGTGACTGGCCTCTTTAAGGAGGGATGGGGCCAGCAATACACCTCATAATCAATTAGCTGCTTCCCACCCTGAAGTTGCAGGACTAAAGATGATCAGGTGATATCTTAATGCAGACTTAGTCCTTATAAAAGGACTGAGTGATATCAGTCTGGCAGTTGGAATCACAGGTAGTAGGCTGCTGTAGATGGAGCTGAGCTGGGGTTGGCAGGTGGCTGGGTACTCTATAGGAACCAGTCTGGGGCCCTGTACTAGAGCACGGAAGGATGCCAGAAACAGAGCCTAACAGGGGCTGAGAATGGTATGTTGGGGAACCAGCCTTGGAGCTGAGTGCTGTATCCCAGGTCTCAACTCTGATGGCCTGGGGGAAAGGGGGGATTTCCATGTATTGGATTATTTTCTTTTTCATTTTGCTTTTAAAAAAACTTTCAAAAGAAAACAATACTGTAAAGTGAAGTACTCAAAATATTAGGAAATGTCCAAATTAATATTTCCTATGCAACCATAATCTGGCTCCTCTGTGCCTATGTATTATGATACAGTATAGGATTATATGATCACATACTATTTTTACAACAGAGCCACTCCTTTATTTAATGTGTAGACTGGACCCTTTGTGGGGATGAAAGAGGGTTGTGTAGTGAAGGAGGCTGTTGTCTGTGGGACCCCGCTTCACGTATATCAGAAGTTGTGTACCTGTCATGAGCCTGGGAGACTTTCCTAGAAGGGAAAGGAGAGTCTCATGGTTAAGACCAGTTCTCTGCCACAGTAGAGAGAGGGATTCTTATCCCTGCTTCTGTCACAGAGTTCTTGGGTAATGCTAAACTTAAATTAAAATAAATATTTACACTTGGCCACTAAGGGCGGTTCCTCACTTTCTGAGTGCCCAACTTGGGAAAGCAGGGATCTCATTTATAGTAGTTCTAAGCACTCAAAACTGTGTTATAAAATTCTAAGTCCAATGAAAAATCTGGTGTTATATGTGACAAATATTGCTACCCTAGACAGTATTTTAGTCCTCCAGGAACTAAGAGTAGTGGCTGGTGATTGTGAGTCACTGAGACTGTAAACAATGCCTGAGAGGTACCACCCAATAGAGAAGCTACGTATACTGATTGAAACTGGGTTTTTCCAGAGATTCAAAAGGGCTTGTATAAGAAGATGACCTTGAACTGAAACAGATCTTCCTTTTTAATTCAGCAAATGGACAGGACTTTTTAATGCTAGGGGATCCCAATCCTGGAGGGAAAAAGTGAAAGGACTCTAGCCTACCAGGGCCCCATAGGTCTGATAGTTGACTTACAGTAGGTTTATTAAGTATATAGGACCCTTTATTGTTTTTTATATGTTCTCTCTGATGATTTTTGCCTTAAGATTAAATGTATGTAGTGAGTTTGTCAGGTTTTAGAGAGGAGTTGCTTGTAAAGAACAGCGATCCCTTGGCCAGTTGGCATCAATGGCACAGACACCCATGGAAGGGTCAATAGGACCTTAAAGACATAAAAGCAACAATAACAAAAATACCCTTGTGTATTTAGGGCCACATTGTGCTTTCTGAGGTCTAGAATTAAATCTGCTTCAACTTGATATACATTTCAGACCCTCCCACATCCAAGGATTTTTTTACAGGCCCAGTATGTCCAGTACTCTAGATTCCTTTCCTGCCTCCAGATGAACACCAGTAGGAAGAGCTGTAGCTGGTGGGATGGGCTGGAAATGAGACTGGGACTTTATGATTTCATAACATGTATTTTTATACAGCATCCAAAGGTTCAAAAAAGTTATTCTATAAAATCATTATAATTAAAAATGTTGAGTCTTCTCTCACTAACATTGTCTACAGGCCAAAGTATTCCAAAATACTGGACTTTCACTGTAATAAAAAAGAAACTGGCCAACACAGAGTTACTGTAGAGATCCTAAAACATGAAATGCAACAGCTATTGTTGAAACTCTACCCTACTGCAAATAGGGGCATTTTTCCTTTGACGTCAAGAGAGCTACGTCTGTGGGTAATAGTTGCTGGATTAGCAGCCAATTTCCAGTAGCAGAGTTTTCTGGTTTGTAATTTAGCATTATCAGAACAAATACCTTATCTCAGTTAGCATGTGTTTTTTTTGACAATGGCTTTGAAGTGTCAGCTGTACTCAGTTTTAGCTTTTGATACTCTACAAACAAGTGTTTTTTAGTTCAGCTACTTTACCTTGTAACACTCCTGCTTTTGTCCAAAGACTGTATACAGTATATGGGATTTCCCAGTTATGTGCATGTGAATTGTTGGACTTGGCAGTTCTCCATAGTCACCCTAGTCAGTGCTAGACATCTAATTTATCAAAAATAGTTGCCCTAATTTGGCCAGGCTCCTTAATGTTGGCACACTTTTAGAGCTAACACCCTTAAAACGGTATCAGTTTGTCTTATAAGAGGTAGAAGCTATTGGAGTGATAGCAATATCTTCTAATACTTGCTATAAGAATATCTATACAATACTGATGAGGTGGTACTTCGTTATCAAAGGCAATTAACACTTTTGGAAGGTTGTCCCCTGCCCTACAGTCTTTCCAGCCCTATATCACCCTTCCTACATTATTTCTCCATGAGTGGATTATAGAAAATGCACTGATGCATTGGTGACAAATTCTGCCTATACTTAGTCCTGTGAGGGTAGAAACTGGTTGCACGCTGGTGCTTAATTAGGGAAAAATACCACTCAAGGAACACTTACTTCTCATTGTCTTCAGAGTAAATTCTCAGAATGACTGTCACATTTCAGTCCTATGTGTTGCGTCACATTCCACTTCTTTCTTTCCAGAATTCATGAGCACTCATTTGAAATGTCACCCATGCAGCATAAAAGAATGCTAAGCCTTAGAAACTATTCCAGTACAACTTACTGTACTATGCTCCAAAGAAAATGAAGTATCAGTTGGCTTTAAGTAATTTATGTGAATAAAATGCCTGCCTGCCTTTTTAAAATCTGACAGCCTATCTACTGTAGCAGGATATATAAGTTGGTAGTGTTACTATGAGATCTGTTATGCTTGATATGGATAACTGTGTAGAATACAGGAAACACTATGCCATAGTAAGACTGTTTTTCTCCTGGGTAGCATAGGGTAATGGAGATCATACAGTACCATGTAACAAATCTCTAAAATTGTGGATGCAATATGACTTAGCTAAAAATTAAAACAACAAGGAGTCAGGTGTCACCTTAAAGACAAACAGATGAATTTGGGCATAAGTTTTTGTGGATAAAAAACCCCACTTCTTTAGATGCATGGAGTGAAAATTACAGGTGAAGGCATAAATATACTGACACATGAAGAGAAGGGAGTTACAAAGTTTGCAGATTATACTAAGCTGCTCAAGATAGTTAAGACCAAAGCAAACTGTGAAGAACTTCAAAAAAAATCTCACAAAACTAAGTGATTGGGCAACTAAATGGCAAATTAAATTTAATGTAGATAAATGTAAAGTGATGCACACTGGAAAAAATAACCCCAACTATACATACAATATGATGGGGGCTAATTTAGCGACAACTAATCAGAAGAAAGATCTTGGAGTCATCGTGGATAGTTCTCTGAAGACATCCACGCAGTGTGCAGTGGCAGTCAAAAAAGCAAATGGGATGTTAGGAATCATTTAAAAAGGGATAGAGAATAAGACAGAATATTGTCCTTATATAAATCCATCGTACTCCAACATCTTGAATACTGCATACAGATGTGGTCCCCTCGTCTCAGAAAAGATATACTGGCATTAGAAAAGGTTCAGAAAAGGGCAACTAAAATGATTAGGGGTTTGGAACGGGTCCCATATGAGGAGAGATTAAAGAGGCTAGGACTTTTCAGCTTGGAAAAGAGGAGACTAAGGGAGGATTGATAGACGTATATAAATCATGAGTGGTGTGGAGAAAGTGAAGAAGGAACGTTATTTACTTGTTCCCATAATATAAGAACGGGGGACCACCAAATGAAATTAATGGGTAGCAGGTTTAAAACAAATAAAAGGAAGTTCTTCTTCACTCAGCGCAGAGTCAACCTGTGGAACTCCTTGCCTGAGGAGGTTGTGAAGGCTAGGACTATAACAGGGTTTAAAAGAGAACTGGATAAATTCATGGAGGTTAAGTCCATTAATGGCTATTAGCCAGGATGGGTAAGGAATAGTGTCCCTAACCTCTGTTTGTCAGAGGGTGGAGATCGATGGCAGGAGAGAGATCACTAGATCATTACCTGTTAGGTTCACTCCCTCTGGGCCACCTGGCATTGGCCACTGTCAGTAGACAGGATACTAGGCTGGATGGACCTTTGGTCTGACCCAGTATGGCCATTCTTATGTTCTTACCTTATAAGTGGAGAACCAGTGTTAACAAGGCCAATTTAGCACCCTGACTGAATTGGCCTTGTTAACACTGGTTCTCCACTTGTAAGCCATTCTCAGACTGTAGTCCATACACCAATTGCTAATGTTTACATATCTGGCTTGGTACATGACAAAGTCTCTCCTTTTCCCAGCTGCTAAATTGCCTTAAAAGACCACTACAACTTAAGGAAATCTTACTCAATTGTGTATGGCGTGAGGAAGGGATATTCTCTGAGACTATGTCCTCTGAACCAGAAAGTACTGGTTTGGGGCTCCGTCAGGCTATCTTGGCAGCAGGTCAGTGTGGAGGGAGCCAGGGAAGCTGCAGCTGGGACCAGGGAAAGGGATACATGGACAGAGGTGCCGGGAGCCTAGGGCAGAGCAGAAGCTAGGTAGCAGGCTCCCTGGACTATGTAGCCCCCTTCCAGGTACAGGTAGGGGATGGGACAGGCTCTGGAGGGAGCCACCCCACTGCTCTCCTAGGTCTCCCCCAGCATCCTCTAAAACCTCCCAACTCCCCTCTGTTCCCTCCTGGGGCCTTCCCTTGCCCCCCACGTTTCCCACATTCAGAGCAAGCTTCCACCACCTCCCAGGTTCCAGCACTTCCTTTTTCAGGACTCCAACACTGCTTACATAGCACTTTACAAAGCAGGTCAGTATTGTTATCCCCATTTTACAGATGCGGGAAAACAAGCCCAGGAAAGGGAAAGTGACTTGCCCAAGGTCACCCAGCAGGCCAGTGGCAGAGCCCAGTCCTCTGAGTCCCGGTCCAGTGCTTTATCCACTAGCCCACATTCCCTCCCTCCTGTGGTAAAAAGCTCATGGTAGATGATTTTCTAAGTTAAAAATATGATGTAAAGAAAAACCAGGAAAGAGAAATAAGCTGGTGTTGGTAAATTGGTGATGTCATGAAATGAGAAAATTTATCTTGTAGTCCTATGTAAGCAACATTCTTGTGTGCCTAAAGACTGTGGTATCTGGTCCTATACCCATGCCTGGACAAATAGGTATGCTATTCTGTTGATATTACCAATGTGGTTCTCGACAAATCCAGTGATTCCTGGTATTCAGCCAAAGACAACTTGAATTGGGAGGGGGTGTAACTTTTTAAACTTTTGTATCGGTGTTGTATAGCATGCTGGTCAGATCACAGGCCCTGGTCCAGCATATAGTTATGCATGTGCTTAACTTTAATCAAATTATTCACATGTATAACTTGTCACAGGAATGGGGCCTTAGTTTAGAAGCAATTTACAATATTTATGTGAAGACACACCTTCTTCATTCACGAGTCTTTTTTAATCACATTTCTCATTTTCACTAGCTTAATCATGGAGTCAAAATCCAAAAATCCTTTGTTCTTGGAGTATCTGTTAATTAACAGTTGAGATCACTGTTTGCTCTTTATGGTATTCAAAAGATCACAGCACTTCCCATACAGGGGTATTCTCTCTACATCAGTGGTTCTCAAACTTTTGTACTGGTGACCCCTTTCACACAGCAAGCCTCTGAGTGAGACCCCTCCCCCCCCTTATAAATGTATAACACTTTTAAAATATATTTAACACCATTATAAATGCTGGAGGCAAATCGGGGTTTGGGGTGGAGGCTGACAGCTCGCGACCCCCCGTATAATAACCCCACGACCCCCTGAGGGGTCCAGACCCCCATTTTGAGAACTCGTGTTCTACATCCAGTTCAAATGATCTAGCAATAGATTAACACGAAGTTAACTGTGTCTGGTTGGGTTGGTGTGTGCACACACACGCAACCTTTGTATTTCTAGACCAGTTGTGGTTCCATGAGAGCATGTTCCTGCCTCTTCATTGCCACAACTTCTGACCGTACGACTGGTTAAAACGCATTTTTCGGTTTCCAGGGTGTTCCTTTTTCTTTGTCTCTCTGTGTATTTCTGCCCCAGTGTCCCAAGTGCCCTGTTGGTACCTTCTCGGAAAGGGTATCTCTGCACTGCTCTCATTGTGTATATTTGCCCAATTTAGCTTTGATCTAGCTAATGTGGATACTACAGCAGTGAAGCCTTGGCAGGATGCACTTCAGAGCAGGCTAAACAAGCCTACCTAGGAATGCTGCATGCACTGATGCAGCTTCACAGCTACCAGACCAGTACCTGAACTAGCTAGATTAAAGTTAACTCAGGTATGTCCATACCTTGTGATTGCAATGCAAACCTATCTGCCAACTCTTTCTCCACTAAAGGGGCCCGAGTTCTCATTTCTTTTTCTCTAGTGCTTGCGATTGTTCAAGATCCTACTGCAGTTTTAGTTTCTAGATCCTACCTAGAACAGTGGTATGTTCAGTGGTAACAAACAGCGTCATTTCATTTTGGTCTCCCAGCCAAACTCCAACTCTGGTAACTTACATTCTGTCTCCCTAAAATCCTCGTGCACTTTCAGTCTAATCCGGTATTGTTCATTTCCTGTAACTGTTAATGTTGCTGTGAGCTGTTAAACCACAGAGGGGGATTCCATGCTGTAAAAGGGGATAGTAGTAGACAAAGTGATGCCTACATACAGTGATGAGCTGCCAAAATCTTAACAACCGGTTCCCTATACAAAGTTCTGATTTAAGGGATGTGCCACAGTGTGTATTTTTTGTACCTTTCTCCATAAGAAGTGGCACTGCATGGAGTCACTGGGAGTCAGACTTAACAATAAAAAAAATAAAAAAAACATTTTTACATGTTTATCACAATAGAAACAAAGTATTGCTTTATTAAACGTATATCAACAAAATGAACGAGGCAAGTGCGACCCCTGTTAATAAAATAATAAACAAGACCGGGGTGGGCAAACATTTTGGCCCAAGGGCCACATCGGGGTTGCAAAATTGTATCGGAGGCCGGGTAGGGAAGGCTCTGCCCCCCCAAACAGCCTTTCTTGCCCCAATCCGACTCCCACCCACTTCCTGCCCCCGACTGCCCTCCTCAGAACCCGGAACCCATCAACCGCCCCCCGCTCCTTGTCCCCTGACCACCCCCTTCTGAGACCCCCCCACCCTAACTGCCCCCCAGGACCCCACCCCCTACCCAACTTGCCCGGCTCCCTGGCTGCCCTGACCCCATCCACCACCACACTGACAGACCCCCGGAACTCCCATGCCTACCCCACCCCGTTCCCCGTCCCCTGACCGCACCCCCAGAACCTCTGCCCCCTCCAACTACTCCCTGCCCCTTATCCAACGCCTCCTCTCAGCCCTGGCCCAGCCCCCTTACCATGCTGCTCAAGGCAGCGTGTATGGATGCCATGTGGCCCGCTGGAGCTCGCAGCCCCACCCCCTTACCATGCCGCTCAAAGTGGCAGGAGCTGCAGAGCTGCCCAGGAGCGGTCCAGAGCGCTGGCACCAGCAGCGTGGCAAGCTGAGGCTCTGCGAGAGCGGAGAAGGCGGGATAGGGGCCAGGGGAGTCTCCCTGGCCGGGAGCTCAGGGAGCCGTAACAATTTTTAAAAACCGGTTCTAAAACGGCTTCAAAATTTAACAACCAGTTTGCATGAACTGGTGCGAACCAGCTCCAGCTCACCATTGCCTGTATACCCCTTACAACTGCACAAGGGTGTGTTGCTGCAAAACTTTCAGTCATTAAAGGCCCTGTAGAAGTGCAAAACCTTATCTGCCATTTGGACGAGACCTCTGAACACAAAACATTAGGGTCATTTCTTTCACCCAGCCTCTTGCCTGACTTGTCTCACTGACTAAAGTTTTAATGTGAGGTAGAAAAAATGGGGCTGAAAGGTCAGGGTGACTGTTATTTACTTACAAAATGAAGACTTAATCCTAAAATTTCAGGGACCGCTGAGTAATTATGTAACTTCAGGAAAATACCTTTGTGTTGTGTAAGTGAGGGTAAGGATGCCTATAGAACAGGGCAGTTTATCTGTATAATAACATGGGCATTGTGTCTAGTCTGTACTTGAGTAACTAACCAAGTATAGTGAAGGCCAAGTCCTCATTCTAGTGAGAAGTCAAGGAAAGATTAGCCCTTTCTGCACACCATAAAACATGGTAACTGGGGAGTATCATCTCTTGTGAAAGATGTGCTAACTTAACTAACTGGTTCAAACAATGCTGACTCCTCCACCAATAACACAGCCTACTAACACTAATTACTTGGTGGTTAACCCTTTAGATATAAGTTGTACATTTCCTCATAGTTTAAGTTGTGAAAGCTAATTGTCATTGCACCCTGGGATAGCATGCACAGGTCTACTGCTGCCCATAGGTGGAGACCCAGTTCCCTGGCTGCACCCCAGTTGAATCCTTCAGGAGGAGGCCCTCCTGAACAACACAGTGAGCAGGCATTTTGGGGGTTAAAACCCAGCCAAGATTTAGTCAGCTTAGGGAGGCACAGCCCATCTGAGAGCTAATTACAAGCTGTAGAAACCACTTAAACTTCTCTCTGTAAAGAGAGGCTGGGGTCAGGCCAGATTAACCCATAGGCTAATAAGGCTATAGTCTTAGGACCTCCTATTTTTAGCTGTAGGCCCTTCATTCCATATTGAAGTAACAGCTGAGCGACGGTAGCAGGGCCATTGGAATTTTTTTGTCTTTGCACAAATGAATCCATCAAGATTGTGAATTCAATTTATGGTGATTGTGATTTTCAATTTGTGGGCTAAGTAAGTGTTTGTGGGCCCAAGCAATATTGAACTTTGTACACAGAAGGCCTACACTGGACAATAGAAACCATATCGAAGAAAGGAGGATGGCAGAAATTGAAGGAGGCCAAAGACGGCAAAGACAAGATATAGTGCTGAAAAGTACTCTTTTTCTCCTAACGTTTTTTCCTCCCACTAAGTCCAGTGGTGAGGAAGTCCAGGCGAATACCAGCCCAAGTGAACCTGCTGCACCTGCGCCTGATGAAAAGAAACGGCCTCCTGTGATTTCTCTAGCTGCAGTCTCGCCCCACCCCTCTGAAGACTTTCCCACTGATAGTAATATAAAAATGTCCTTCTCCAATGACCCAGGCGAGTGGGACATGACTTCTCAAGATCTCATGGCATATTGGACCAAGAAGGGTCCACAGAAATGCCAGAATCTAGATGCTGACTTTTCATTGACAAAGTGAGAGTACACCAATCAGAATCGTTATCTGACCAAATCAATGTTTGAATATGTGAAGCCTAACAAACATATTGGCTCATCTATTCACCTTCTAAGAAGAAAGTGCGCTGTTTTTATTGCCGCCTGTTTTCTGATACCAAAAAGTGGGGAATGTTCTGCGAAGGCTTCAATGATTGGAAGAGTACTGCATACATTACCAATCATGCAATGAGTGAGCAGCATGTATTGTCAGTATCATCTACCATGCCCAAAAGAAACTTAGTGGCAGAATTGATACCCAAATGGAAAACCACTTTTTGGAAAAGCGGCAGAGAGTCCTGTGGCACCTTATAGACTAACAGACATATTGGAGCATGAGCTTTTGTGGGTGAATACCCACTTCGTCAGATGCATGTAGTGGAAATTTCCAGAGGCAGGTATAAATATGCAAGCAAGAATCAGGCTAGGGATAATGAGGTTAGTTCAATCAGGGAGGATGAGGCCCTCTTCTAGCAGTTGAGGTGTGAACACCAAGGGAGGAGAAACTGCTTTTGTAGATGGCTAGCCATTCACAGTCTTTGTTTAATCCTGAGCTGATGATGTCAAATTTAGTGACATCATCACGAAAGCTTATGCTCTAATAAATTGGTTAGTCTCTAAGGTGCCACAAGTACTCCTTTTCTTGAAGCTCAGCAGTTTCTCTTTGAAGGCTGGTCCTGAAGTTTTTTTGCTGCAGGATGGCTACCTTTAAATCTGCTATTGTGTGTCCAGTGAGATTGAAGTGTTCTCCTACAGGTTTTTGTATATTACCATTCCTAATATCTGATCGGTGTCCATTTATCCTTTTACGTAGGGACTGTCCAGTTTGGCCGATGTATATAGCAGATGGGCTTTGCTGGCACATGATGGCATATATTACATTGGTGGATGTGCAGGTGAATGAACTGGTGATGGTGTGGCTGATCTGGTTAGGTCCTGTGATGGTGTCGCTGGTGTAGATATGTGGGCAGAGTTGGCATCGAGGTTTGTTGCATGGATTGGTTGCTGAGTTAGAGTTACTATGGTGCAGTGAAGTGAGCTGTAGCTCACGAAAGCTTATGCGCAAATAAATTTGTTAGTCTCTAAGGTGCCACAAGTACTCCTTTTCTTTTTGCGGATACAGACTAACACAGCTGCTACTCTGAAATCTGTTATGGTGCGGTGTGTAGTTGCTGGTGAGAATATGCTTCAGGTTGGCAGGTTGTCTGTGGGCGAGGTTTGGCCTGCCTCCCAAGGCCTGTGAAAGTGAGGGATTGTTGTCCAGGATGGGTTGTAGATCAGTGATGATGTGTTGGAAAGGTTTTAGCTGAGAACTGTATGTGATGGCCAGGGGAGTTCTGTTGGTTTCTTTCTTGGGCTTGTCTTGCAGCAGGAGGCTTCTGGGTACACGTCTGGCTCTGTTGATCTGTTTCCTTATTTCCTTATGTGGGTATTGTAGTTTTGAGAATGCTTGGTGAAGATCTTGTAGGTGTTAGTCTCTGTCTGAGGGGTTGGAGCAAATGCTGTTGTACCTCAGCGCTTGGTTGTAGACAATGGATCGTGTGCTGTGTCCGGGATGGAAGCTGGAGGCATGAAGGTAGGCATAGCGGTCGGTGGGTTTTCGGTATAGGGTGGTGTTAACGTGACCGTCACTTATTTACACCGTGGTGTCTAGGAAGTGGACCTCCCGTGTAGATTGTTCCAGGCTGAGGTTGATGGTGGGCTGGAAGCTCTTGAAATCGTGGTGGAATTCTTCCAGGGTTTCCTTACCATGGGTCCAGATGATGAAGATGTCATCAATGTAACGTAGGTAGAGAAGGGGCGTGAGTGGACGAGAGCTGAGGAAGCGTTGTTCCAGGTCAGCCATAAAAATGTTGGCATATTGTGGGGCCATGTGTGTGCCCATAGCAGTGCCACTGGTCTGGAGGTATATATTGTCACCAAATTTGAAATAATTGTGCGTGAGGATAAAGTTACAGAGCTCAGCAACCAGTTGTGCTGTGGCATCATCAGGGATACTGTTTCAGACAGCTTTGTATTCCATCTGTGTGTGGGATGTTTGTGTAGAGAGCCTCTACATCCATGGTGGCTAGGATGGTGTTTTCTGGAAGATCACCAATGCATTGTAGTTTTCTCAGGAAATCAGTGGTGTCACAGAGATAGCTGGGAGTGCTGGCGGCGTAGGGTCTGAGTAGAGAGTCCAAATATCTGGACAGTCCTTCAGTGAGCGTACCAATGCCTAAGATGATGGGGCATCCAGGGTTTCCGGGTTTGTGGATCTTGGGTAGTAGATAGAATAACCCTGGTCGGGACTCTAAGGGTATGTTGATTTGTTCTGGTGTTAGTGTAGGAAATTTTTGGAAGCTTGTGCTCATTCGAAGAACGTTCTCAGACACATAGTTGATACCATAGTTTTTCTTGCTGAGCACGGTCTGCCATTCCGTGACTCAGATGAGACTGTTGGATCGAAACACAGTGGCAATTACCTTGGTATTCTAGAGCTAATCACTAAGTTGGACCCTTTCTTAGCTCAACACATCAATGAACACGCAAATCTTGGAAAAGGCCATACATCATATCTATCAAAGATTATTTGTGATGAATTCATTGCACTGCTAGCAAAGAAGATGCTATCAGCCATTGTAGAGGAGATCAAAGATGTGGGATCTTTTTCAGGGTCCGTTGACTCAACACCAGATGTGTCACGTGTATATCAGCTGACTGTCATCTTGTGTTATGCGCTACCTAGCGGCTTAGTTGAGCATTTCATAGACTCATAGAATATCAGGGTTGGAAGGGACTTCAGGAGGTCATCTAGTCCAACTCCCTGCTCAAAGCAGGACCAAACCCCAACTAAATCATCCCAGCCAGGACTTTGTCAAGCCTGACCTTAAAAACCTCGAAGGAAGGAGATTCCACCACCACCCTAGGTAACACATTCCAGTGCTTCACCACCCTCCTAGAGAAAATGTTTTTCCTAATATCCAACCTAAACCTTCCCCACTGCAACTTGAGACCATTACTCCTTGTTCTGTCATCTGCTACCACTGAGAACAGTCTAGATCCATCCTCTTTGGAACCCCCTTTCAGGTAGTTGAAAATAGCTATCAAATCCCCCCTCATTCTTCTCTTCTGCAGACTAAATAATCCCAGTCCTTTCAGTCTCTCCTCATAAATTATGTGCTCCAGCCACCTAATCATTTTTGTTGCCCTCTGCTGTACTCTTTCCAATTTTTCCACTTCCTTCTTGTAGTGTGGAGCCCAAAACTGGACACAGTACTCCAGATGAGGCCTCACCAATGCCGAATAGAAGGGAATTATCATGTCCCCCCATCTGCTGGCAATGCTCCTACTTATACAGCCCAAAATGCCATTCGCCTTCTTGGCAACAAAGGCACACTGTTGACTCATATCCAGCTTCTCGTCCACTGTAACCCCTAGGTCCTTTTCTGCAGAACTTCTGCCTAGCTACTCGGTCTCTAGTCTTTAATGGTGCATGGGATTCTTCCATCCTAAGTGCAGGCCTCTGCACTTGTCCTTGTTGAACCTCATCAGATTTCTTTTGGCCCAATCCTCTAATTTGTCTAGGTCCCTCTGTATCCAATCCCTACCCTTCGGCATATCTACCACTCCTCCCAGTTTAGTGTCATCTGCAAACTTGCTAAGGGTGCAATCTACGCCACCCTCCAGATCATTAATGAAGATATTGAACAAAACTGTCCCCAGGACAAACCCTTGGGGCACTCCGTTTGATACCAGCTGCCAACAAGACATGGAGCCATCGATCACTACCCATCGAGCCTGATGATCTAGCCAGCTTTCTAACCACCTTATAGTCCATTCATCCAGCCCATACTTCTTTAACTTGCTGGCAAGAATACTGTGGGAGCTTTGCTAAAGCTTTGCTAAAGTCAAGGAATAACATGTCCACTGCTTTCCCCTCATCCACAGAGCCAGTTATCTCATCATAGAAGGCAATTAGGTTAGTCAGGCATGACTTGTCCTTAGTGAATCCATGCTGACTGTTCCTGATCACTTTCCTCTTCTCTAAGTGCTTCAGAATTGATTCCTTGAGGACCTGCTCCTTGATTTTTCCAGGGACTGAGGTGAGGCTGACTGGCCTGTAGTTCCCTGGATCCTCCTCCTTCCCTTTTTTAAAGATGGGCACTACATTAGCCTTTTTCCAGTCATCAGGGACCTCCCCCGATTGCCATGAGTTTTCAAAGATAATGGCCAATGGCTCTGCAATCACATCTGCCAACTCCTTTAGCACCCTTGGATGCAGTGCATCCGGCCCCATGGACTTGTGCTTGTCCAGCTTTTCTAAATAGTCCTGAACCACTTCTTTCTCCACAGATGGTTGGTCACCTCCTCCCTATACTATGGTGCCCAGTGCAGTAGTCTGGGAGCTGACCTTGTTCATGAAGACAGAGGCAAAAAAAGCATTGAGTACATTAGCTTTTTCCACATCCTCTGTCACTAGGTTGCCTCCCCCATTCAGTAAGGGGCCCACTCTTTCCTTGACCTTCTTCTTGTTGCTAACATATGTAAAGAAACCCTTCTTGTTACTCTTAACATCCCTTGCTAGCTACAACTCCAAGTGTGATTTGGCCTTCCTGATTTCACTCCTGCATGCCTGAGCAATATTTTTATACTCCTCCCTTGTCATTTGTCCAATCTTCCACTTCTTGTAAGCTTCTTTTTTGTGTTTAAGATCAGCAAGGATTTCACTGTTAAGCCAAGCTGGTCGCCTGCCATATTTACTAATCTTTCGACACATCTGGATGGTTTGTTCCTGCAACCTCAATAAGGATTCTTTAAAATACAGCCAGCTCTCCTGGACTCCTTTCCCCCTCATGTTATTCTCCCAGGGGATCCTGCCCATCAGTTCCCTGAGGGAGTCAAAGTCTGCTTTTCTGAAGTCCAGGGTCCGTATTCTGCTGCTCTCCTTTCTTCCTTGTGTCAGGATCCTGAACTCGACCATCTCATGGTCACTGCCTCCCAGGTTCCCATATACTTTCGCTTCCCCTACTAATGCTTTCCTGTTTGTGAGCAGCAGGTCAAGACGAGCTCTGCTCCTAGTTTGTTCCTCCAGCACTTGCACCAGGAAATTGTCCCCTACACTTTCCAGAAACTTCCTGGATTGTCTGTGCACTTCTGTATTGCTCTCCCAGCAGATACTGGGGTGATTGAAGTCCCCCATGAGAACCAGGGCCTGTGATCTAGTAACTTCTGTTAGTTGCCTGAAGAAAGCCTCATTCACCGCATCCCCCTGGTCTTTTGGTCTATAGCAGACTCCCACCACGACATCACCCTTGTTGCTCACACTTCTAAACTTAATCCAGAGACTCTCAGGTTTTTCTGCAGTTTCATACTGGAGCTCTGAGCAGTCATACTGCTCTTACATACAATGCAACTCTCCCACCTTTTCTGACCTGCCTGTCCTTCCTGAACATTTATATCCATCCATGACAGTACTCCAGTCATGTGAGTTATCCCACCAAGTCTCTGTTATTCCAATCACATCATAATTGCCTGTGCCAGGACTTCCAGTTCTCCCTGCTTGTTTCCCAGGCTTCTTGCATTTGTGTGTAGGCACTTAAGATAACTCGCTGATTGTCCTGCTTTCTCAGTATGAGGCAGGAGTCCTCCCCTCTTGCACTCTCCTTCTTGTGCTTCCTCCTGGTATCCCACTTCCCCACTTACCTCAGGGCTTCTATCTCCTTGCCCTGGTGAACCTAGTTTAAAGCCCTCCTCACTAGATTAGCCAGCCTGCTTGAGAAGATGCTCTTCCCTCTCCTCGTTAGGTGGAACCCATCTATTCCTAACAATCCTTCTTCTTGGAACAGCATCCCATGGTCAAAGAATCCAAAGCCTTCTGTCCAACCCCACCTGGGTAGCCATTCGTTGACTTCCACGATTCAATGGTCTCTACCTGGGCCTTTTCCTTCCACAGGGAGGATGGACGAGAACACCACGATCATGATCTTCATAAAGATCACCAGCCACACAGGGGAGAAACTTGCCTCGTACTTGCTCAATTTCCTAACCAAAAACGGGATTGGCATCAGCCTTTGTCATGGCCAAAGCTATAACAATGCAATTAATAGGAGTGGCAAATATTCAGGGATACCGGCAAAGATAAAAGAGCACAATGCTTTGGTTGATTACATACCATGGGCTGCACACTCACTCAACCTGGTTGGCCAGTCTGCCATGGATGGTTGTGTTGAAGTAGTTTCTTTCTTTGGATTTGTCCAACAATTGTACAATTTTTTTCTCTGCATCAACCAGCCATCAGATGATTCTTAGAGATTTACTACCAAAGGGATGCCCAGTGCCCAAATCACTTTCAGGGGCATGGTGGAGTGCCAATGCTGATGCTGTGAATGCAGTTGTTCTAGGATACCCCAACATCCTTGAAGCACTAGAGAGCTTCAAGGATGATGAATCTCAAAAATCAGCAACAAGAAAAGATGCAAAGATCCTGAGTGATGCAATGCACACTTTGGAAAATGGTATTTTGTGTAATGTCTGGAATGATATACATTAGCCATTTGGCGGGTGCAGTCTAAGCTTGCAAATTGCTCAGATTAAAGCAGTGCAAAGGTCAAACCTAATGAGGAGTCTTGGAACTGTTCTTCAAAAAATGCAGAATAGTTTTGATGAGTATGAAATTCAGGGGGCTGCAACGACTTCTAACCATGAGTATAAGTCAGCCAAATGCCGCAAAAGACAGAAGACGTGAGACAGTGCAACTGCCCACTCATTCAGTGACAAGGAGGCCTTCATAGTTAATACCTCCACCACAAACATTGACAAACTGAAGAGTTCATTAGAACATCGGATTGAGGCTTACAAAAATATTGACAAAACCTTTAGTGTACTGACAAATTTTTCGCCTAACATTTCAAGTTCCAAAGTCAGTGAAGGTACCAAATATCTGTGTCAGAAGTAGCCAGATGATATCCTAGTAGATTTCACTAAAGAATGTCTTCAATTTGTTGAATTCACATCACTCTCAAATATAGTGAGAAAAGATGACAAAAGCAAATGTATTTGGATGTACCGAGTTATCACTGAATCCAGTGTGATAGAATGTTTCCCAAATATTGTAACTGCCTTGCGGCTGTATTTGTCACTAATGACCATTACCTATAATGGAAAACGTTCCTTCTCTCTTCTAACAAGTGTCAAAAATATCCTCCAATCCACCAGGACTCGAGCATTTCAGGGCTTTGTCCCTCTTGAGCACTGAGAATGAAATTGTCAGGTCTTTCAATTAGGATGACATCATTCATGACTTTGCCACCACTAAAGCTAGAGGAAAAAATTGTTTGAAGAATTGAATGTAAAGAGAATAGAATAAACACATAAATAATATGTAAATACATATGTAGATAAATGTTTGATGACTTCATAATTTTTTTTGCAATCTGTAATTCATACTTAGGCCCTTCCCTCCCATTAGCCTTAGGCCCCTCATAACCTTAATCTGGCCCTGACTGGGGTGCTTCTATAGAAATAGAAAGATATCTACTGAGTTAGAAGCCCGGGGAACCAAATACCTGTTCTGCTTGGGTTTTGGTTTTGAAGCTTTCTGGCTGTGACATTCCATTGACATAAAGCAATGCCAATGACTTTTTGCCTTGTTTGCTTAAACTAGAACTGCTGAAATGAATCCAAAGCCTCAGAGAGGCTATTTGTATGACACTCTGATGCTCTTGTTTAGACTCCTCTCACCATTCAGGCCCACCCTTGCTCCTGCCACATCCTTCGAAAACTTTTGTCTGGGGTGTTGGTACAGACTGTTTCTTTGTCCAGAGATGGCTGCATTTTAGTGATGAATGAATCGCCCCACTATGGACAAGCAATAAAACACATTAGATGGCTGTGACAATCTTCTGGGGTTTCCAGAATTGTGAGTTATTGGGTTACCCCTCTCAGCCTCAGTAAGTGAGAGTTTTGATACTGCTAAGCTGTGTGACAACTCCCTGACACACCAGCTTGTCTGCCCTGCCAGAAAACTCTTCAGGACTCTGCCAGTCCAAACCTTGCCTTGCAGGTAACAGATAGTGAGCCCTGACACAATACACTGCAGCTTGTTAGCTTAGTTGGAGTTAATAACCCTTCCTTTCTATCAGTGCACTGAACTGGTTTATGGTACAAATCAATCAAGTAAACAAAGTGTCAGAGTTTTAAGTGATACCAAGTACAAGGAGTAAATATAGAAAGGGTTATGAACAAACAAACATAAAATTATGCTTCTAAGACTAAAACTACCCTTCAGCAAGTTATCATTTTTGCCTGAGCAAGTTTCTCACTTATATTCAGTTTCTAGAAATTTCAACCTCCACTCGAGCCTCTTGTATGTGCCCAGTAGTGAATAACTGTGGGGTTCTCTCCCCTCTCTTTTTAGAGTCCAGTAAACTGTTGAAATGTATTCTTTGAAAAGTAAGCCAGCCAAAGCTTCTGTGTCTCTTCTGTAGATGCCATGCTGTCTTCCCAAAGTTCATTGACTCTGCTTCAAGAGGCACGAGGCTTTCTGGCGGTACAGTCTCCATTCCTGGTCAAGATTATTACGTATTCATTTTTCCACACTTGCACTCCTGATGGCTTTGTTTACATGCATTAAATGTGCTTTTCTTTGTCTTTTTGGTCACACCTTGCCCAATTTACATGAGAGACACATTCAATCTTGTGGAACCAAGTTCCTTTGTCTGGAACAGGCATGGCTTAGGTATTGCTTCCTAAATGTTAAGAACACATTTACAGTACATGTCTATGAAGTCCTTTGTGAGTTTACCATACATACATCACACAAAAACATTAATGATTAGTGAGTTATTATTTTTGCAGTGATATATTACATGCCAACATTTGGGCATTTATCATGACAACAGTGTGCCAGCTGGCACTGGGGAGCTCTGAGGGTCACAGTGACTTCTAGAGGAAAGATACTATCATATAGAAATTTTAGTTATTAGATTTTAGAGGGTAGTTTTAAGGCTAAAAATACTAAAGCTAAGAAACTGTAAGCTGCAAAATGTGTTAGTAGAGGAAGGTTATTTCGCAGTACAACAACAGGAGATACCATGAGGGGTGGTAGGTTTTGGTCTCTAGTTCCAGATGGCAATCTCTGGGAGTGCTGCAGAAGAAATGATCTCAACTGAAGGAAGGGAGAGGGAACCTCACGTTGCTTTCAGTCAAGAGTGTTCTTACTAGATTTAACAGCTTGTGTCTAGCCTTTCTGACCAAAGAGATGTCTATGAGGGAAAACTTCCTCATAAGGGGAGAGACTCTTAATGTATTAAAATTTTTTTTAATTTAAATGTATGTGGGAAACTAGAGAACAATACCTTCCTGATGTTTAAATCTCCTAAATTCTGTATTTAAACTGGAAGTGGTCTGAAGGTGAAAAGATTTGGCTTTCATGTGTGTACAGGTTCCTTTTTTGTAGAAATAAAACCAGAGTTAGGGCTGGTTTGGATCTGGAGTCCATCTTGTGAACCACCAAAGTTCTCTGTATGAGCAGGGTTTGGGTAAACAATGTCTGTGTTGGTCCATTTCTAACTAAACCATTTGTATTAGGAGTTGTGTCAGTACTGGAGCTGGAAGAATAACTTGTGCAAACAAAGAGATTGTCTGTCTGTCTGTTTTTTGTGAACTGCTTAAGATTTTCCCAGTGGAAATGTCCAAAGCTGTTTGCTCAGTAGGTTCTTCATATGATTCTTGTTCTGTAGATAGTTAACCAGCAGTTTGTTGTAAATGTTTTCATTTACATAGAAATCTGAGCTGTTTGGTAGTTTTGAGTGGGCACACCCATCATTTGACATGCTTCTACGAAAGTGTCCCTTAGGTCAGGGATCTCAAACACGCAGCCTGCGGGGTTATTTCCTGTGGCCTGCCAAGCTTCGCGCACCTGCCCCCCGCCCCCGCCCCCGGAGTTATTTTCTGCGGGCCGCCAAGCTCCCCTCCTCCCAGCACGCTGCGTCCCCGCTCCTCTGCCTACCTCCAGGTGCTTTGCGCCGCCAAACAGCTGTTTGGCGGCGCTTAGCACTTTCCAGGAGGGAGGGGGGAGAAGCGTGGAGCCGCGCGCTCAGGGGAGGAGGCGAAGAAGAGGCGAGGCCGGGGCATGGATTTGGGGAAGGGGTTGGAAAAGGGGCAGGGAGGGGGCGGAGTTGGGGTGGTGACTTTGGGGAAGGGGTGAGAAGAGGTGGGGCAGGGGCAGGGCCTCATGGAAGGGGTGGAGTGGGGGCAGGGCAGGGGAGGGGTGGTCAGTGATGTGGCCTTCGGGCCAATGTACTAGTCCTCATGTGGCCCTCCTGGTGATTCAAGTTTGAGATCCCTGCCTTAGGCTATGTCTACGCAGCAGCTGGGAGGTGTACTTCCCCGCATACAAGCCCTAGCTCTGCTTGAACTAGTGTGCTAAAAATAGCAATGTGGGCTCAGCAGCTCTAGATAGCCACCTGGGTACATATCCGGAAGCTCTGCTGGGCTTGTACATGGACAACTAGCCTGATCCGCTGCTGCCACTGCAGCCACACGTCCATTTTTAGGCACTAGCTCGAGCACAGCTAGCATGTATATGTCTGCCCCCACTGGGAATTACATCTCCCAGCTGCAAGGTAGACATACCCTTAGAATCAGCTAATTCATGCTGGCATTCAAAATCTGTTGTGCCAAATACAGGTGAAGGAAATTCCCTTTTCTTATTACAGCAAATGTTCAAAAACTTATTTGGAAATATCCCTCCAGCTCAATACAAAGTATGACGAGAATGGTGCATGCTTTTTTACAAACCAGTATGAAACCATGCTGTCAGGCGCTTTCCAATCTAGAATGAAAGCAGCAAGGGCTGCATCTTTTCTACTACAGTGAATGGAGCTATGCTAAGCCAAAGTACAGTACGTTATATGAAATATTTACACCTCTAAAACAGTACAAGTCTGAAAGCCCCAGTCTCTTTTGTGTCTAGTACATATTTCAGGGGGTTTCCAAGCATGTTTCTCATTTTTGTTGTCCTTTACACAATTTGTGCCTCTTTCAGAGCTTCTGCTTAGTCTGTGTCATTCTGAAACTCAACGCGGCACTGTGGTTGTGCATGTCCCTTTCTTTGGCTATTTGAGTTTGGCCTTTTTACTGCATTTCCCTTTCTGATTTTGTCAGACATCAGTATGATAGTAATCTCCAGCTTATGTGACAATTTGCAATTGACTGTACTTACACTATTTATACTCTATTGGTCACAGAATCTTATTAATTTCTCTGACCTTTTTCCTAATATCAGTAGTTATTCAAGTATCTATTTTAAAGCATTTTGTCTTAAGTTAGGTAACTCATATGTCAGATAAATGAGTCTGTTCGTCTTGTTAACAAGATGATCTTCAAGCATTGGTTCAGTCCGAGTATGGTGGTAAGAGACTTTTGCCACTTGCTATTGATTTATGTACAGCCTAGATCTGTAGTGAGATGATTTACATGAAATGAATGTGTGCAGAAGTTGCTACATCAGATACCACCCTTATTGGTGTCTTAGTAAGGCAGTAAAAATATTGACTTCTATGAGATCTTAACTCACCATCTCATGAGAACAGCCCACCTGTCTAATGTGTCACATCTTATGGCTTTCACTTGTTTCCCTAGTAGGGCCAACCCCAGCACTGGAAAATTATGATTAGGCCCCCAAAATCATGAGACCAAAAAACTCCAAGCAAACATTTTGGGTTCATTTTATTGGCCTTCTAGTTTCCGAGCCCTTGGGGAACACACCGGGAGCATCCTCACCTACATGTGCATTGATATCTTCCCATCTTCCTGCCTAATGCCTTTCACACTGGGAGGAACCGCCTCAACTCCTTCCTTCCAAACCTACCATTCCTCTTTCCGACTTCACCCACCAGCTGGGGCTTTCCCTCCCCTCAGTGAGTGCCACCGTCCCCTCTGCTACTGGGGCCTACCATGGTCCTTCCCTTAACCCAATGCAATGAAACCCACAAAGGGTAGGGTCTGGGGTGGAGAGCTAGGGCAGAGGCATGTAGTCCTAGAAGTTACCTCCTAGAAAAAAAGCAACTCTTGGCTTATATCATCTTCAGTAAAAACACCTGAGTTTACACCAGACTTCTCTGAGCATGGGCAGATTGGCCGGTCAGAGTCAGGAAGCTCTTGTTGTTCCTGCCCATCTTGTGAATGAGATGGAGTCATCTCCTCCAGAGATGACTGTCCGGTGGCTTTCACAAGAACTAAAGTCACTCTAGAAATGTGTTAGTTAGGGATGGCCTTCATTCAGGATTGCAGTCTGGCCCAGTCCACTCTCACTGACCAGAAAGTATGTGATGCAATGTAAGACTGTCACTTTCTCCAGGAACTTGAAGAGAGGCTAAAATCTCCTTTACACTGTCTGAGCTCCCACGGGTCTTGATTCTTCTTTCTAGTGAGGCCATATCTGGATGGCTCTAATCAAATGTGTTTGCTGCTGGTTCTATAAAAAAGAACTAGCCTCTGCGTGTAAGTGTTAAAAACTGGAGGTCATAAAGCATTTTCCACTCTCAGAAGCAGAAGGGGGATTTAGAAAGGGTATGTCTCCAGGGCATTATATCCCCTTCCTACACAGAACTTCTGAGCACTCTGCCGGTAAGTTGAGAGCAGATTGCAGATGGAGTTAGATGGGTCTGGAGACTCTTTATGGCAGGATTATTGCCTCCACTGCCCCTGCTCCACCTTCCGCAGCCACTTTTCTAGGGAAAGCAAAGGGCTACGTTGCCCAGAAGTGTGAGAGGACTGGGCTGGGGAAGGCAATGAGAAATTACAGGGCTACTGTGCAGATTGTTTAGTGGGTTGTCCTTCCCTCACTCCTGCCACATAGCACAGATCCACTGGGGGTGTGGAGAGAATCCGTTGGAAGTTAGATGAGGGGGACCCGGCATAAATAAAAGTATTGAATATTTATAAGTGAGTTACTCTTGCTCTCTGGGACACCAGCCCCAAAAGTGTGAGACTAAGGAGCATTTGGCATACAAGCACTGTTCTATTTTCTGTTTAGATCCCCTTCAGTTATTCTAGGCAGCTCCCACGTTACTGTGACACCCCAATGTATACCATAGAGCTACCAGGATGCTGATGCTAGCGAAAGGAATGGATTCCAGGTGTTTGGGTAAGTGGCAGGCTGGATGACTTTATGCTCTTTGAAGTGTGTGTATTCCACTAGCAGGATATTTTAAGAAAAACACTGTATACCTTGCCAGCTTTAAAATGGCTGCTTATCTGTGCCCTCTGAAATTGGATCCATTCTCCACAGAGGACTTCTGGTAGCTGTAACATCACAGCATGGTGCTGAGTCCACAAAGTGCAGAGAAGGCCAGCATGTGTGCACTTCCCTTTCTCTGAGTTATTCAACTTGCAGGAAGGCTGGGATTTTGAAAGGCACACGAAAGTTGGGTGCCTAAATCCCACAGAACTTCAGTGAGTTAGGCACCTAGCTTCCTTAAACTCCTTTGAAAACCCCTACCTAACACACACAAAAAAACCCCAAGCTTTGCCAGATCACCTTAAAACTTAAACACTGTCATCATTTTGCAATGCCCCGATATGTGACCTGTTTTATAAGCTGATGGATGAAAGGGCCGAATTCAGCCTCCTGAGGCATGTTGACCTCCCATTGCTTTCAACCGAGAGCAGTATGCACAGCCATCCAAGGGCAGAATTTGACGCTAGGCTTTTTTCGGATGGTAACTACTTACATAGGAGGGTTTTCATTTTCGTTCTGTAGCATCTACAAAACTAAAACCAGAAGCTGCTACTAAATAACCCATGCTGTAGCTCTGGGGGATGAGTGACGAAGGGAAGCTTGCCACCCGAAAAGGGAGAATGAAAGACAATAATTAAAGATTGGCAGTGCCCTCTTCAGCTCTATTTCTTATTCTCAGGTTTGATTTTCAGTTAGAGGTACAATTTAAATACATGTTGGAAATAAAACCCTGCATATGTGGTCATATTGCCCCCTTTTTACTCATGCCTATCCCTTTGGGTCCCAAGCTTATCCCAAACGCAGCCCACGCCCATGGGTATTGTTCTGAAGTAGAAGTCAGAGATAAGAACTTCCTGATTACAAATTAGTTCTATTATTACTCTCTCAGCTCTCTTATTACTCTCTTAGTCACCTGACTTGTCATTTCGCCCATGCAAACCCTGCTGGGAGGTCTTGGTTTGCAAACCCAGACAGATGCTTAACGTCAGTGATTTTATTAATATTCTTTATGTTGCATACAAAGCAAATGTCTTAGGGCTCAGAATCACAGCAGTGCCTCTGACTGGGGGACTCTGGCTCTGGTTAGTCATCAGTTTACCTTAAGGCTGCCTGTTGAAACTGTCTCTGTCAACCGCTTGGGGGCTGGTCATGAAAACACCCCTGCTTTTTTAGGATGTTCCATGGGATGTTGAATTGACCCTATGTGGTCAGTGCTTTCATTTTACTTGTTGTATTCTAGATGCCACCAGAAGCAACACTGGCAATGTGGGGGGTCGGGGGGGGGGGATGAGACAAAAATGACTGTGCTACAATCTGTTGCTGGAAAGGCATCTGGGCATCCGAGGGAAGGAAGTGGAGAGAAGTGATAGTCCAGGAAGCGGTGAAGAGAAGAGTTGAGGGGGGAAAAATAAATATATTCTAAACAGTAGGTTCACTAGGTTTCAGATACTTTCCCTACCATTATATCTTGCCCTTCAACTGGAAACTGTATTTCACAGTGGATTGTGCTGGTGTATCACTGTCCATCCCCATGAGGTTTTTAATTAAGGAGCCATTCACTAACAGCAGCAAATCCTAGCACAGTGGTGCTGGAAATACTGCTTGGCTGTGTGCTTTGCAATGCCCCCAGAAGCATGTATCAAACACTAATGCTTGCCCTGCTGTGGCTTATTGCTGTAATCAGCTGGCAGGGTGGTAGCAGTGGTCATGGTAAATATGCCAAGTTTCATCCACAGTAAATTCATATCAAATTTTCAGTGGTAGTACTAATAGAGCCTTAAATAGACCTGTGATTAGGATTACTGCAAAGGCATCTTCCAGTGCCCAGGGAAATCAGCGGGATTTTTTTCTCTATTGTCTTCAGTGGACATTGGTTCAGGCACTCATTCCTTGAGAATGACCTTTGTGTGTTAATGTAAGCTACTGCACAACTTGATGCCTTTTGTGTGATGCATAGAATCATAGGACTAGAAGGGACCTTGAGCGGTCATCTAGTCCAGTCCCCTTCACTCATGACAGGACTAAGTATTATCTAGACAATTCCTGACAGGTGTTTGTCTAAGCTGCTCTTAAAAATCTCTAATGATGGAGATTCCACAACCTCCCTAGGAAATTTATTCCTGTGCCTAACCACCCTGAGAGCTAGGAAATTTTTCCTAATGTCCAACCTAAATCTCCCTTGCTGCAATTTAACCCCATTGCTTCTTGTCCTATCCTCAGAGGTTAAGAAGAACAATTTTTCTCCCTCCTTCTTGTAACAACCTTTTATGTACTTGAAAACTATTATCATGTCCCCCTCAGTCTTCTCTTTTCCAGACTAAACAAATCCAATTTTTTCTATCTTCCCTCATAGGTCATGTTTTCTAGATCTTTAATAATTTTTGTTGCTCTTCTCTGGACTTTCTCCAATCTTTCTTGAAATGTGGCACCCAGAACTGGACACAATACTCCACTTGAGGCCTACTCAGCACAGAGTAGAGCGGAAAAATTACTTCTCGTGTCTTGCTTACAACACTCCTGCTAATACATCCCGGAAGGATGTTCGTGTTTTTTTGCAACAGTTACATTGTTGACTCATAGTTAGCTTATGGTCCGCTACGACCCCCAGATCCCGTTCCGCAGTACTCCTTCCTAGGCAGTCATTTCCCATTTTGTATGTGCAACGGATTGTTCCTTCCTAAGTAGAGTACTTTGCATTTGTCCTTATTGAATTTCATCCTATTTACTTCAGACCATTTCTCCAGTTTGTCCAGATCATCTTGAATTTTAATCCTGTTCTCCAAATCACTTGCAACCCCTCCCAGCTTGGTATCATCCACAAACTTTATAAGTGTACTCTCTATGCCATTATCTAAATCATTGATAAAGATATTGAACAGAACCAGACCCAGAACTGATCCCTGCGGTACCCCGCTCATTATGCCCTTCCAGCATGATTGTGGTAAATACTCTGATAAATACACTGATAGATACTCTCTGGGGAACGATTTTCCAACCAGTTTTGCACCCACCTTATAGTAGCTCCATCTAGGTTGCATTTGCCTAGTTCCCTAGTTCCCATAGCCTGCACTATTTTTGATCTCAAAGTCAGAAACTGAGGGACATAGCGCTCCACCTCAGGCACAGAATAAACCCTTTTAAAAATGCACTGATTTAGATGAGAGGAATGCAATGAGTAATGAGAAGCAAAAATCAGATTTAGGACTTGTCTACATGGCACGGCAAAACAAGCTGGAGGGGTGTGATTTGTAAAAGTCACTAATATGCTGCTCTCTAACTGCCCCCGTAGACCCTACTAGCCCAGTCTAAAAGATACCTACTTCACATTAGCGTGTTGAAACAGGACTATGTTAACACAAATTCGATACCTTTTAGAGCATAGCAGGGTCTACATGGGGCAGTTAGAGTACAGCTCATTAAAGCACTTACAAATCACACCCCGCTGGTGTGCTTTACCTGCACTATGTAGACAAGGCCTTAGTTCCCTTATTCACACGCTTTGTTTTTGACGTGCTTGTTAAAAAAAATTGCAGCCATTGGAAAAGGAGAACTTGTGTTTTTGAATTCTCTGTATTCAGAGGAAGTGCCGGTTCTAAGTAAATCTGATATTAACATTTTAAAAATAGTCTTGAAATTAGAGCTGGACTTTAGATAATCTTGTTAAAGACAAAGCAGTCCATTTTATTCTTCAGAGGAAAACGATGCATGCAAGATTGTGTCCATCTAGGTATTAGATGTCACTAATTCCCATTTTGTCTGCACATCACAATCATGGAGTTTATCCTCAACATCATGGTTGTAAGGAAGCTGTTATCCGCATTTCACAGATGGGGAACTGAGGCACAGGGTAGATGAGGTAACTTTTTCAAGGTCACATAGGAAGACTGTGGTAGAGCTGGGAATGGACCATAGTCTCCAGAGTCCCAGTTCAGTGCCCTACCCACTGGACCATACTCTCCCCTCTCCCCCACCCCCCCTGCAATTCCATGTTTTCACTATAGTGAATACAATGTTTTGTGTTCAAGATGGACAGACTGCTCTGCAAAGCTTTCTGGAAAAGCCTTGAAACCTTGTAAAAGTAGCCTTGAAAACAACCTTGGAAAGGTTGTGATTCAAAAGTTAACCTTAATATTTTATCTATATGCATTTACAGTTTACAGTGCTTACTTTAATAGCAAGACTTGCTTTTAATCTAAGGTTCTCAGATCTTGGTCTGACAAAGGAAGCAAAACTATTTATGCTGTTCAAAGCCTTTTGGTAAACCACTCAAAAGTCTCTCTGGGTGTTGGATTTCCCCTGGGCACATTGCATTTAGAAACTGCTCAAGGTGTTGGCTGATGAGACACCTACCAAAAAGTGAGCTCTTTTTGTGCCTGAATAGTACATAACTAAGTATTCTGGAACCACTCGTTCACCTGCCCTTCTGCATATGGAGGGGACTATCCACTTGGGCGTTGTTCTCTGCCTGTGTGGCTAGCCACCACCGCAGAACTGTATCTCCACCAGACCGGGCTCTCTGGATCCCAGTGTAAAGGAAGTGATGTTCACTGATCAATGAACTACATCTTAAGGGTAGAGACTGAGATGACAGCTTTAGAAAAGGCATCTCAGTTTAACAGTCTCAACAGACTGGAAGACTGAGGACACCTCCCTCTCCCCCCAGGAAAGACTGTCAGTCAGTCAGGAGGAGTTCTCTGAGCTGCTGCCCAGCTGTGTCCTGACTTTCACTTCATTCTCTTTAAATAAGGGGTTTCTGAAGGGCTCCCTAGCAGAAGTGGGCAGGGACTCCACATGGTATGTATGATACCGTAAAAGGACACAAATTCAGCAGAGAAGAACTTGAGATGGAGTCTTAAGCCCTCTCCCAAACGTGGGGTGAATCTATTCAGAATGTAATGCAGCCTGAAGATGTCGTTTTCCGAAGCAGAGCTTCTGGCATGGCAGTCCCTCACTCTGTTTCTCTCCCTGCCAGTCCCTTGGTTGGAAATTTGGAGGAAACCCATGACTGACCTTACTGCATGGCTTACTCTGAAATGTGACGATATAAAAGTGGGCTCAGCTTACTCAATAGGCCTGCTCCTTGTGTACATTCAGCCTCATCCGCTTACTTCCATGACAAAAGCAGGGAAAAGTTTTTACTCTCCTTAACACTGCAGAGCTGGTGTGGCCATGAGAGAATGAGTTGAAGTCTATTCCTGCTCATGCATCAGCAGGATTGCCACGCAAACTTCAAATGGGCCAAATTCTGTACTCACTTAACTCTCAGCAGCCACATTGAAGACAGTGGGATTGCATACATGTAATTAAGCCAAACTTGGCCAGCAAATTTTTAGTGGTGAATGATGTTTGAGAAATAAAGAAGCAGCCTTCAGGCTCTTGAGTTTGCAGGGCTGGCAATTTAGAACAAACCAGCTTGGTAGATGAGCAGGCTTGATCTGGTGTTGCTGGGTATGTCTACACCGCAAAGAAATCCTGCAGCAGTGAATCTCAGAGCCTGGGTCAACTGACTTGGGCTTGCGGGGCTTTCACTAGGGGGCTAAAAGTAGCAGTGTAGATTTGGGCTGGAGCCCAAGCTCTGAGGCCCTCCCCCCTTGTCGGGCTTCAGAGCCTAGGCTCCAGACTGAGCAGGAATGTCTACACTGCTATTTTTCGCCCTGTAGTGCAAGCTCAAGTTAGTTGACCCGGGCTCTCAGACTTGCTGCGACAGGGTTCTTTTATTTGTTTGTGCTGGGCAGACATACCCATTGAGACCAAATAAGCTTGGAACACAATGTCACCCTTTCTAAGTCAGATGAAACCTACACTCCATAGGTACACACAGGGCCAGATTTAGAAGCAGGAGACCCAGGTGACCACCTGCCAGGGTTGGGGGGCACTCGAGGTGCAGTATTTGTTGTTAGTGACAAAAAGGAAAATAGACTGTTTGAATTAACATGTTTCAGGTATTCTGTATTTGGATTCATTTTTCACTAACCTCCTAGAATGTTCTGAACGTTCGCAGAATCTTGTGAAACCTTCCAGACTTTCTGAGAACTACATTTCCTTGAACCTCCTAGAACGTTGTCAGCCATGACCTCGTCAGTATATAAGGGTCAGGGCATCGCCAGTCAGTCTGTGAGATATAAGAACGAACTGAAGTGAAGTGAGAGCCCAGCAAAAATGAGAAAAGCGATCTTTTGAACTAAAGGACTAGGGTTAACATTCTAACCATCTATTGCCATCTATTGCCCCTCCGCAGTTAGGGAAGCCCACTTGTGCAAAGCTATTTAATTCTGTTCCACCCTGTATTGGTGCACCGTTCAATTTCTTAATGTTAGTACATTTCAGTTATTCTTAACAATAAAAATTTCTATAAAGCTTAGCGGAAACTAATTATTTTTATTTGCTTATATATGGCATGAATAAATACAGATTTACAGATCCTAGAGTACAAATTTATCATCTTATATGACAAGGCTAAATCATGCATCAAAGTTGTGAAATGGGCTACAAATGCAATAAAAAACAAGGTATTCAAAAGTTTAATAAATGGAGGTGGGGAGCACTGAAGATGCTCCTTGCCTAGGGTGCTATTTGGTCTAGGGCCGGCCCTCGGTACACATTTGCCTCCTTGGTCCCCTGCGAACTACAAGTTGAGAGTGTGACACAGAAGTTTCACAGAATAAGTACCAAACTGTACTGCCCTCTTACCTCCTCCCGAGCTTTGAGCCCAGCTACATCTGCACTTAATTTTATACTACTGGCTGTATACAACAGGGAATCAACGAGACATCCAGTGGGAAAACCCCTGAATGTTTGTAAGGAAAAGTAAAACCAATTAACTGCATATTTTCCCCAGTTGCCAAGTTAAATACCTTTACTGAAACATATTATCTAATGCCAATGCAGTTGGAATGAATGCTGCTAGCTAGTAATCTCTTGATTATGTATCTTTCTGATATTATGAATTAATTTCTGGTAAATTATGTGTTCTGCCAACACCCTAACAATAAATGTTAATCATTCCTTCAAAATACAAAGTACGTGATTAATGGAAAATTGCCATCAGCATATCAAATCCACTTATAAGATGTGGTGGAAATTCCTCTTGCTATACTAGTAGCAGCAAACTGAGTCTACAGACTCTTATGACTCTGAGTAGTCATATTTGAAATCAGTGGGAATACTCATAATACCAAACACTAAGCCCAGCAGTAGTTGTATGCAGAATTGGACTCTAAGTAACTGGGAAACAAATTAGGTTAGTTTTTATTGCTTTTTCTTAAATGCCACCAGTTTTATTCTATAGCACTACAGCACTTAGCAAAACACTATGAAACCACAGAGATCAATAAACTGGAAGATATAAAAGGGGAGCAGGGTGAGGGACTGAATGGAAAACGAGCCAAGCTTTTTCAAAAAATGGGTGTTGTCAGTCCATGCTGAGCTTTAGGCACCTATTTTTGTAAATCTGTGCCTGATACAGTGATTTTCACCTTCGCAGATCATAAAGGGCAAAATAGATGTATATAAATAAAAATATAATATAAATGGTTTATAAATATTTGTATAAATTGTACAAGTTCTCAATTACAGCATTTCAATATTTTACTAAAATTGTTAACTTACTTTGCACCTTTAAGTCATCACTGACAAATGTAGTTACTACTAGAAGTAGAACAATATGTGTAGTAAACTGGTTTGGATAAATCATACTAATTGGCATATAAATTTAAAATACTGTTGCCTCATTTTTTTTTAAATTATTGTAAGATATAGGCTAATATTTGATTGAGAGGCATGAGTCTGAAACACTTAATAGATATTCTAGTAATCAGTTACTAAGCATTCACCAAAGGGAGAATGTAGAAGTATTTATTTTGTGCAGTGCATGGAAAGGGTACATTTACTTATGTAAAGTATAAATCTATAGCTACACCCTTAATATTAGAATTCCTTACTCCACCTGTAGAAGCATTCAATTTGGGATGCTTTAAACTGGCTCTTGGTGAGTATCTCACATTATGCTCTCATGCAGACTTGCTCTTTCTTTCTGAAATTAAAGGTGTCCAAGCTGAAAGTACATGTTTGGGTTTTTTTATCCATAGACGTTAGTTACAAGATAATTGGTAGGACAAAAGATTTTATGGACAGTTTTTAGATATCCAGGGTGAAAGTACACGTGTAATTTTTTTCATAGATATCGTTTACAACATACTAGACATTTGTAAGGACAAAGGTAAAACTTTGTTGATTGTGTTTACATGTGTCTTTAAGTGTTGCCAGTCTATTCCTTTCCACCAGGACCATTACCAGGGTGGGGCAAGCGGGGAAGCTGCCCACGGCACAAAGTCATGGGAACAAAGCCCTGAGGCATGGAAAAATGAGGGGGGAAGAAGTAGGGGACGCAAATATGCTTGTTTGCCTCAGGCACCTAAATGCCTGCTTACAGTGATGCTTTCCAGTATACATGAGAAATTCTAAACTTTTGAAGAAAATACCATATAATTTCTGCAGATCATTCCATGCTGTAATTTACTGGAGCTAAGCCAAGATGGCAGTACTAAAAATGAATCCTTATTAGGCTGAAGTTTCTAGGGCTCAGGTTTTAGTCTCATTTGGAGCTAGATCTCAGGTTCAAATTTGATGGGGCTACCATCTGGGAATATTTCATCTGTAGATTCCAAGATCATCTAGTCTGACCATCTGTATAACACAGACCATAGAACTGCCTTGAAATAATTCCTGTTTGAACTAGAGTATCTAAAAGAATTGACACTGTTGGAGAATGTTTTGGATTGGAGGGTCCAAATCAGCTCCTTTAACTTTGGTAGGGAGGGAAAGGGGTTTGGTTTTAAGTCATGATTTTGGCTCCTCTTGAATTTATAGGTAACTTTTTTATGTCTGACTGGGAGCATGGTTTTTATTTTTGTATTCTCCTGGCAAATACAGGGCCTGATTCTACCCCCTTACTTAAGCTGAGTAATTACCTTACTTTCCCCTCCATGTATTAGAGACGTAGCCTGCACAATACCTTAATCCATCTAGATGCCTATCTGTGCTAATTTGCCAACATGTTTTCTTGAAGCAACACAGGGTGAAATCCTGTCCCCATTGAAGTTGATGGGAGTTTTGTCACTGACTTTAATAGGGTCAGGATTTCCTCCAGGTGATTTCTCCTATTAGATATAATTGCCTAAGAACAGACCACATATCAAAATGCTCTAACTTGTACCTATGGGTAAGTTAGAAGATGGAGCTGTGCTAAAGAGGCTACTGATAGAAGGGTAATGGCTTCCAACATCCTTAGATTTCTGAATGATCTCTCAAGCTTTGGTGTCTGGTAACTCTGTGGTAAGGTGAGCATATTGTTATGGAAGTAAAAATGAATGCTTTAAAACTCTTTATAACTCTCTGTAACTTTATAACTCTTCAGTGCTCCTGAATGCTGTCCCAAATTCCCAGTCACTCTGGCTGAGCATGAGACTGAAGTGAGTTACATTGGAGTCAGTGTATGCCCAAATTTCAGACCTCTCTTACGCGGAGCCAACTCTCCCAAAGCTCTACATTTGTTCTGCTTTGAAAGGAAGGTTAGGCTGAGAAACAGTCTTGGAGTGCATCACTAATGGGCACAACATATGCCTATAGCCAGCTGTCGCACAATTTCTGGTTGGGCAAAGGATCCAACTCCCTTATGGTCAGGTAGTCCCATGTTAATACCTCTCCTTAATTACTGAACATAATGTGGCCTTTAAAACTGCCTATTTTGGAATGTGTTTTGGAAACAACGGCTGCAGTGAATTTTGTGTGACCACATCAAGAAGTTGTTTGTTGGAAACTTGAATCATAACTTTCATCGAATGAGGAAACACTTCAACAAATGACACAAACCAAACTATTGTGTTAAAAAAAATTTCACTTCATCTTTTTTTGATGCTGACTGAGTGGATTTTTTTTATTTAACCAGTTGAGTTTTTGGCTGAAATCTCTTTAAAACTCTTTAGACTGCTGTTATGAATCTTTTCAAAGAGATCCTGCCTGAAGTCAGGGAAATTCTCTCCAGTGCCACAACGTCTGATGTCCATGCATTGCTCAGCTGCATGCTGGAGAAAGATGTTATATCCAAGGAATACCATCAGACCTTACTCCAGGAAAAAGACAGAGAAGACCTAGCAAGGAAGATATCTCTAACGCTTGTGGAAAAATGGGACTTGTGTTTGAACACCTTAGTTCCTCTCCGTTGTTTAAAACTGTACCGTAAGATGCCACAAGACATCACAGATAATGAGTCATCTCTGAACAGGGGTATAGTTGGTAAGTTTGCTTTTTATTTTACATTTATTAAACAATGCTTTTCAATATTTCTTCCCTTTACTGTATGGCTGTTTGATTTGGTACAGTGATGTAGATGTGCATAGTAACATAATAGATGTAGGACGTGGGAGAGAGACCAAAATGCCATGTGACAATAATTTGAGTTTTTAAAATAAACCCTCCCTAGGGTAGCTAAGCAGCTAACAATTTTTATAATCAAGACCTATTGAAAACTTCTCATTTGTGCCCCTTTGCAAGATCAGAGACAGTGTGCAATGGGAGTAGAAAGAAGATATTGGAGACTATGATTAGGGCCGTACTTCTCAAACTGGTCCACAGATTCTGGAGCATTTGCTGTGGTGGTCCATGGTGCCTTGGTCACATGGTGCAAGCTCCATCTCCTGTAAGTTTCTAGGTTCTTTACTGCAGAACCAGGATGCCTGTTAGGGGCAAACCTACTAACCTTCTCCAGGGACTGATGCGACCACAACTGTGGGAGGAGAGGAGTGCATAAGCACCCATGGGGCTAGAGTCAAAAAATTCATCAATTCGGCTCTGTCTACACTATGGACCTTACAGCGGCACGGCTGTACTGCCACAGCTGTGCTCCTGTTAGGTTTCCTATGTAACTGCTCTTTGCCGGTGGGAGAGAGCTCTCCTGGCAGCAGAATTAAGCCACCCGAAACGAGTGGCGTTAGCTATGTCACCAGGGGAGTGACATAGCACTTTCCACACCAGCATTTTTGCTGGAGAAACTTATGTCGGTCGGGGTGTGTTTTTTTTTCCACACCCCTGACTGACAAATGCTTTACTGACAAAAGCGGTAGTGTAGACAAAACCATCGTCAGTGAGCAGCAGGGGGAGACAAAACAAAGAGACCCAGTGGATTTGGGAAAGTTAACTAATGTGACTTTCACGGTTGACCCATCACAGAGGTGGTGTGCTGTAGGATGGTAGATAGAAGTTGCTCAGCTGCTCATTCTCCTCACCAGCAGTCCCTACTATACTAAAACTAGATAAGCCTGGTGTAAGGAATAAAGAATGATAGCATCCTGGCAAACTTCAAATGTATACAAAGGGGAAAGACAAATTCAGTTTGTAGTAGAAATATCAACTATGAGAGAACATAAAAGGAACAAACGAAGTATTTGATGGAATCAGTGCTACCACTGCTGAAAGCACCTTCATCCATGCGGAGTATAGCTGGGTAAATCATTGCCTCAGCAGGGCATCATTTTGGATACCATTTCTGAGGATGGGATAAAAGTACCAGCTGAGAACAAATTACCTGGAGGATCTGCAGTCCTCAAGAAGAAAGAGCCAATCCCTTTACTCTGACAGAATTATTATTTTACAGATTGTTCATGAGAAAGGAAATATTAGGTTAAATATATACTTATACACACAATCAGACTGAATGCAGAGGATTCACACTTGAAATGTAAAGTGCCTACAATAAATGTAAGGAAAAGGTTAGCCATTTGGGTTTCTGTTTTTTAGCACTTTAATTAATGGGTCTGCACACTTCATTCCCCAAACAATTTTCTAGCAAAGATCCTATAACTGGCCCCCAATTCTCCTGCCGAAATAATGGCACTTGAAGCTGCTGGACAAGAAAACTTTGCAGCTTCTCAACTTCTGAAAATGTCAGGCAATCTCCCCATGTTTGTTCTGACTCTTGCTTTATTGACAACCTCATTGATAGCATTTCACAACTTTCTTTTTCCTGAATGAGTGTACTATCATAGCCGGTGCATATATATTCTAGAACAATAAGCTTAATGTCTGTCCCACATGGCCTCCAGAGAAAAAGTTTCAATTTTCTGTATAGAATTATAGAAATGTAGGGTTGGAAGGGACCTCAAGAAATCCTCATGTCCAGCCCCCTTTGCTGAGGCAGGACCAAGTAAACCTCTAGATGCATTAGCTAATATTTCAAATAAAGCTCAGCTTTTATGCACTATATCTAAACTCCACATCTTCCAAATTAAGGAGTTCTGTCTTCCAGCCAGAGGCAGCAGCACCTACAGTAGTTCTCATGGGGGATCTGAATCTTGTCCTTTAGGGCTGAAAAAATAATCTTTTGATAGCTGGGTGGTCTTCTTTGTAGCCTTAGCTCTGCCTTCCAGAGCTCTAATTCAACCCGTGAGGTACAGCTACAGCATTCATTACTGTCACTACTTTACCAAAATTGGGGTGCAGATCTGCATCCTAGTTTTGGTTAAAAAAGCAAGATCCTAGTCTATTTAAGCCAAAATAATAATAATTTCCAAAGTGGGCAGCGAGCACAAGCGAAGCCAATAGAATACGTGCGGAAACAATGGCAGGTCAGATGTAAGATAGACTAGGAGAGTTAAGAACAGAATTCACAAAACCTAGTTAGAGAAGTGTTTTAGGAGCATGTCTGAAATAGAAAGTTATGGGCCCACTAATTTACCAGGGGAGTAAAAGGATCAATCAAAGAATCATAGACTTTAAGGTCAGAAGGGACCATTATGATCGTCCAGTCTGACCTCCTGCACAATGCAGGCCACGGAATCTCACCCACCTGTAACAAACCCCTAACTTATGTCTGAGCTATCGAAGTCCTCAAATCATGGTTTAAAGACTTCAAGGTGCAGAGAATCCTCCAGCAAGTGACCTGTGTTTCATGCTGCAGAGGAAAGCGAAAACCCCGCAGGGCCTCTGCCAATCTGCCCTGGGGGAAAATTCCTTCCTGACCCCAAATATGGCAATCAGCTAAACCCTGAGCATGTGGGCAAGACTCACCAGCCAGACGCCCAGGAAAGAATTCTCTGTAGTAACTCAGATCCCACCCCATCTAACATCCCATCATAGGCCATTGGGCATATCTACTGCTAGTAGTCTAAGATCAATTAATTGCCAAAATTAGGCTATCCCATCATATCATCTCCTCCATAAACTTATCAAACTTTGTTTTGAAGCCAGATATGTCTTTTGCCCCCACTGCTTCCCTTGGAAGGCTGTTCCAGAACTTCACTCCAAAATTTTTTCCAAGACCTTGCATTCAACAGATGTCAAACTAACAGGCCTGTAGTTACCCGGATAGTTTTTTTTACCTTTCTTAAAAATAGGAACTATGTTAGCAATTCTCCGGTCATACGGTACAACCCCTGAGTTTACACATTGATTAAAAGAGGATAAGGGCACAGAAGAGAAGGGGAAAAAATTATTAGACATGGAAGGAATTCCCTGCCAGATTTCAAAGATTAGGACTGTTAAAACAGGAGATGAACAGGAGTTGACCTAACTGACACTATATTGTTTTTGACATTCTTCTATTGAGCATTCCCTGTTTATTTCATAATGAAAGTAAAAGGGGACACTTATTGAAACGGAAAGGTAACAAATTTCAGAGTGATAAAAGGAATTTTTTTTAATATAAATTACCCTGTGGAATTCACTGACCAGACATTAGGGGAAAGAGCTTAGTAGGATTTAAAGAAAAGATAATTTCTTAAGGAGAAAAATATCTGCATTTACACTTGTCAGGATAAACTTATAAGGGGGAGCACTCTTTCTTTTTCAGGATGTAAGTCAACCCTTGCCCCCTTGTCCCGCACAAACACTGTTTGTGGAACAGACTTCCCCATGGACATGTCATCATGTAACTGACCACTATGGAGATCTGACTCCTTCCTCTGAAGTGCCTGGTGCTGGCCACTGTTGGACATAGGATCTTTCTAGATCTTGGGAATACCCATCACCATTGAATCCAAGTGCCTCTAGTGCTAACAGATTTATCCTCTTCCACATCTGTGAGGTATGGTTGCATTATCCCCATTTTACAAATGGAAGAATTGAGGCACAGATGATGAGCAACTTGTCTACGGTGACTTCGGAAGTTTGGAATTTAGTTCCCAGCTCTGTCACAATCTCCGGATTACCAGTTCAGTGCCTTAATCATAAAACCATCCCCAGACTGGTAGACCATTAATCTGATCTCAGCAACTCCCTTCTGCATTTTTGAGTGCATACTGCTTTGTATCAAAATAGGGCATAGGGCTTACAAACAGCAATCAATTACCATTAGCTTGAGCAGTTCATTGCCACGCTGTTTGATTATTATGCGCTTTTGTTCTCAGTTAGCCCTTGTAATAATGTTTTTCTCTCAATTTCTAGTGTCTGCCCAGCAGTTCTCTTTTCTGTGGCTTCCTGTGTAAGGGACTTCTCTCTTTATCTCCCATCCACACAGGCATAGCTATAAAATATGAAAATAGCTGTATTTGGGGAAGTTGTAGCAGCAGGGTATGGTTGCACTGAGATGTTTATCTCCTTCCAAAGCTGATAGAACAGAAGCATGTAGGAAGCTGCTGGCCTGTCCCCTATCCCTAGCTTGTCACACTGTGCCCAGAGTTTTTCAAGCCCTTGCCTAAGGGCCTGGTTTATTAATTCGAATACAAAACTGGCAACCAAAGTAGGCTGCAGGGACCCCCAGCAGCCTTTCCCTCTGCTCCAGGGACTTCTGCAGGAGTCCACTTGCTTCCTGTGGCTTCTCTACAACTGCAGTTTCTCAGTCCTGTATAGAAAACACCCTGATGAGAAGGGGCAAGTCTGACACTCAAACATGGCTGCCCCAGGCCCTTAAAGGGGCAGATCATCCTGTTACATCTGTGTCTAACACATCTGTGCTCAGAGAGCCGGAAAAAAAGGCTTAGTTTGATTGGAAAGTGGGAGATACTTCTAGGCATCTGGTTGAGGTCCACAGCAGCTGACACAACTGTTACAGGGCAATATGATATGGGCTCACCAAACTGCCCTGGGGCTGGGACTCTCCGGAAGTAGGAGTCCTGGTAACCCTGAAAGCTGCTCTGGGTTGGCTCTAGTTTCAAGTGGGGGAGCTGCTAGGGTTGGGTCCCTGAAAGGGGTAGCTGACTGGTCAAGTGAGGGAAAGGCTGTCAGATCCCGCAGCTGCATGGATGGTAAAGGAGATGCTGAGGGCAGGGGAACTGGTGCTGCAAATCCAAGGCTGGCCCCATCTCTCTGCTTTTAATATTCTGTGTGGTGCGGTAAGTCTTCCTCCCTGATGTATCTAGTTGGCCTGCCCTGGGAATCTAAAATTTACTGTACTTGCCAGTTTGGGAGCATGCATTCAAATCAATAAAGGAATATAGTCATCTTAAAAAATGACATTACTCCCTGAAAATTTACATGTTCCAGATTCTATTCTAGTATTGTAACATTAGATGGAGAAAAAAATTATGCACTGGTACTTTTAAGGATTGTCAGTTTCCCATCTGGGTGGGTCTTTCACACAGAACAGGAAACAAAACAATTAAGGAAATAGGAAAACACAATTGCAAAAATCACGCAGCACCACAGAGGTACCATGGGACTGTTGTAGGTCCTTGTCAAGGTTCCTCCCCCACTCTGAACTCTAGGGTACAGATGTGGGGACCTGCATGAAAAACCTCCTAAGCTTATCTTTACCAGCTTAGGTCAAAAGTTCCCCAAGGTACAAAATATTACACCCGTTATCCTTGGACTGGCCGCTACCACCACCAAACTAATACTGGTTACTGGGGAAGAGCTGTTTGGACGCGTCCTTCCCCCCAAAATACTTCCCAAAACCTTGCACCCCACTTCCTGGACAAGGTTTGGTAAAAAGCCTCACCAATTTGCCTAGGTGACTACAGACCCAGACCCTTGGATCTTAAGAACAATGAACAATCCTCCCAACACTTGCACCCCCCCTTTCCTGGGAAATGTTGGATAAAAAGCCTCACCAATTTGCATAGGTGACCACAGACCCAAACCCTTGGATCTGAGAACAATGAAAAGGCATTCAGTTTTCTTACAAGAAGACTTTTAATAAAAATAGAAGTAAATAGAAATAAAGAAATCCCCCTGTAAAATCAGGATGGTAGATATCTTACAGGGTAATTAGATTCAAAAACATAGAGAACCCCTCTAGGCAAAACCTTAAGTTACAAAAAAGATACACAGACAGAAATAGTTATTCTATTCAGCACAATTCTTTTCTCAGCCAATTAAAGAAATCATAATCTAACACATACCTAGCTAGATTACTTACTAAAAGTTCTAAGACTCCATTCCTGTTCTGTCCCTGGCCAAGACGACTACAGACAGACACAGACCCTTTGTTTCTCTCCCTCCTCCCAGCTTTTGAAAGTATCTTGTCTCCTCATTGGTCATTTTGGTCAGGTGCCAGCGAGGTTACCTTTAGCTTCTTAACCCTTTACAGGTGAGAGGAGCTTTCCCCTGGCCAGGAGGGATTTCAAAGGGGTTTACCCTTCCCTTTATATTTTTGACACGCCCCCCAAATCTCAGCTAGGGTGAAACACTGGCTGGGATTTCTTCCTGGAGCTCTAGGAAAACAGAGTTAATAGGACACATGCATCTCTAAATATACTACCAAGTACATAAAGACTAACAATATTTTCCACATCTCAAGGACGATTTTAACCAGTTGATTCTGGGAAACTTTCACGGGAGAGTGCATCAGCCACTTTGTTAGAAGCTCCTGAGATGTGTTGGATGTCGAAATCAAAATCTTGGAGAGCTAAACTCCACCGAAGAAGTTTTTTGTTAGTTTCTTTGACGGTGTGAAGCCACTTTAGTGCAGCATGGTCGGTTTGCAGGTGGAAACGCCGTCCCCAAACATATGGGCGTAGCTTTTCCAGAGCGTAGACAATGGCATAACATTCTTTTTCAGTGACTGACCAGTTGCTTTCCCTCTCAGACAGTTTTTTGCTGAGAAACACTACAGGGTGGAATTCTTGATCAGGTCCTTTCTGCATTAAAACTGCTCCCACACCACACTCGGATGCATCTGTGGTTACTAGGAACGGTTTGTCAAAGTCTGGGGCCCTTAGTACAGGGTCAGACATGAGTGTCGCTTTAAGCTTGTTAAAGGCCTTCTGACACTTTCCGGTCCACTGAACAGCATTTGGCTGTTTCTTTTTGGTTAGGTCTGTCAGTGGGGCAGCGATTTGGCTGTAGTGCGGTACAAATCGTCTGTAATAACCGGCCAAGCCTAAGAAGGATTGAACCTGTTTCTTTGACTTTGGGACAGGCCACTTTTGGATAGCATCCACTTTGGCCTGTAGGGGGCTGATAGTTCCTTGACCCACCTGGTGTCCAAGGTAAGTCACTCTGTTTAGGCCTATTTGACACTTCTTAGCCTTAACAGTTAGTCCTGCCTCCCTTATGCGCTCAAGGACTTTTTGTACATGTTCCAGGTGGTCTGCCCTGGAATCCGAAAATATGGCCACATCGTCAAGGTAGGCGACTGCATATTCTCCTAATCCCGCTAGGAGACCATCTACAAGTCTTTGGAAAGTGGCGGGTGCATTTCGCAGCCCGAAAGGGAGTACATTAAATTCATACAGCCTGAGATGTGTGATGAAGGCTGACCTTTCCTTGGCAGATTCATCTAGCGGTACCTGCCAGTACCCCTTGGTTAAGTCCAAGGTAGAGATGAACTGGGCCCGTCCCAGTTTCTCTAATAGTTCATCTGTGCGTGGCATGGGATAGTTGTCTGGGCGAGTTACAGCATTTAGCTCACAGTAGTCCACGCCAAAACGTATTTCCCCATCTGGTTTGGGAACTAGAACCACTGGAGATGCCCATGCACTTTCAGAGGGGCGGATTACACCCATCTGTAACATATCCTGGATCTCCCGTTCTATAGCAGTTTTAGCTTGAGGAGACACCCGGTAAGGTTGGACCCTAATTGGGTGAGCATTACCTGTGTCAATGGAGTGGTATGCCCGTTCAGTCAGTCCTGGGGTGGCTGAGAACGTTGGCGCGTAGCTAGTGCACAGCTCCTGGATCTGCTGTCGCTGCATACGCCCAAGGGTCATGGAGAGGTTCACCTCTTCCACACCACCAGCACATTTCCCTTCGTAGTAAACACCTTCAGGCCACTTAGCGTCGTCTCCTCCCTGGGCTGTAAACTGACAAACCTTTAATTCTCTGGAATAAAAGGGCTTTAGAGAATTAATATGGTACACCTTAGGCTTTCGGTTGGAGGTGGGGAATGCTATGAGATAATTAACAGCTCCCAGGCGCTCCTGGACCGTGAATGGCCCTTCCCACGATGCTTCCATTTTATGGGCCTGGAGCGCCTTTAAGACCATGACCTGGTCTCCTACTTTGAAGGAACGCTCTCTGGCATGTTTATCATACCAGGCTTTTTGCTCTTTTTGAGCATCCTGTAAGTTTTCTCTAGCAAGGGCTAAAGAGGTTCGGAGGGTGTTTTGTAGGTTGGTTACAAAGTCCAGAATGTTAGTTCCTGGAGAAGGTGTAAATCCCTCCCATTGCTGCTTCACCAACTGCAATGGCCCCTTAACCTCACGGCCATATACAAGTTCAAATGGGGAAAACCCTAAACTGGGATGTGGTACAGCTCTGTAGGCAAAGAGCAACTGCTGCAATACTAGGTCCCAATCATTGGAGTGCTCATTTACGAATTTATGTATCATGGCCCCCAAAGTTCCATTAAACTCCTCCACCATGCCATTTGTTTGATGGTGGTAAGGAGTGGCAACCAAGTGATTTACCCCATGAGCTTCCCAAAGGTTTTTCATAGTTCCTGCCAGGAAATTAGTCCCTGCATCTGTGAGGATGTCGGAGGGCCAACCTACCCTGGTAAAAATGTCTGCTAGTGCCTGACACACACTTTTAGCCCTGGTGTTGCTTAGAGCTACTGCTTCCGGCCATTGGGTGGCAAAATCCATGAAAGTCAGTATGTACTGCTTTCCTCTGGGTGTCTTTTTCAGAAAAGGACCCAGAATATCCACAGCTACTCGCTGAAATGGAACTTCAATGATGGGGAGTGGCTGGAGAGGGGCTTTGACCTGGTCTTGGGGTTTTCCCACTCTTTGGCACACCTCACAAGACTGGACATAGGTAGAAACATCCTTGCCCATTCCCTCCCAGTGGAATGACCCCCCCAAACGGTCTTTGGTCCTGTTCACCCCAGCATGGCCACTAGGGTGATCATGGGCTAAGCTCAAGAGCTTGGCCCGGTATTTAGTTGGAACTACCAACTGTCTCTGAGGATGCCAGTCTTCCTGGTGTCCACCAGAAAGAGTTTCCTTGTATAAAAGTCCTCTTTCTACAACAAACCTGGATCGATTAGAAGAGCTGAGAGGCGGTGGGTTGCTCCGTGCCGCCGTCCAAGCTCTCTGGAGGCTTTCATCTGCTTCCTGTTCGGTCTGGAACTGTTCCCTTGATGCTGGAGACATCAGTTCCTCATTGGATTGTGGACCTAGGCTTGGTCCCTCTGGAAGCGATATAGGGGATGGAGCTGTTTCTGTTGACTGTGAACCGCTCTCCGCTGGTGCACTATGTTGGGATTCAGGCTCCGGCTGAGCCTCTTGTGTAGGGTTATCGGCTGCTGCCAGTTCAGGTTCGGTGGGGCCCTCTGGTGTTGAGGTTGCAAGTACTGGATTCAGTGCTGGCATGGGGTCTGGTGTTGGTTGTTTGGCTGGTTCCGGTTCTGGGACTGGTTCCGTCTGGGTCTCTGGGATTGGATCCACTACTGCTGTTGCAGACATTGGCCTGGGGTCCGGGTCCATCACCTCTGACTGGGTCCTGATAGAAGTTTCCGGAACAGAGCTAGGCCTCACGGCTTGTTTAGCCTGGCTGCGGGTGACCATTCCCACCCTCTTGGCCTGCTTCACATGATTGGCCAAGTCTTCCCCCAACAGTATGGGGATGGGATAATCATCATAGACTGCAAAAGTCCACATTCCTGACCAGCCCTTGTACTGGATAGGCAACTTGGCTGTAGGCAAATTGAAAGAGTTGGACTTGAAGGGTTGAATCGTCACTTGGATCTCTGGGTTGATTAAATTGGGGTCCACTAAGGAAGCATGGATAGCTGACACTTGTGCTCCGGTGTCCCTCCACGCGGTGACCTTCTTCCCGCCCACACTCACAGTTTCCCTCCGCTCCAAGGGTATCTGGGAGGTATCTGGGCCTGTGGACCTCTGGTGTGATTCTGGTGCAATGAACTGTAATCTGTTGGGGTTCTTGGGGCAGTTGGCCTTTACATGCCCCAGCTCGTTACACTTAAAACATCGTCCAGCTGACGGGTCACTGGGGCGAGGAGGGTTGCTGGAGAACGGGGTGGTGGGACGATAAGGGGTCTGGAGGGTTCTTTGGGAGGTAGGTGGGGCTTTGGGCGGCCCCCGGTAATAGGGTGTGGTCTGGGGTGGTCCCTTCTGGTCTCCGCTCCAACTGCGACCAGTTTTCTTCTTCTCTGCCACCTCCACCCATCTGGCTCCAATCTCTCCTGCCTCAATTACAGTTTTGGGTTTCCCATCTAGGATGTATCTTTCTATTTCCTCAGGAACACCCTCTAAGAATTGTTCCATTTGCATTAGGAAGGGCAAATTTACTGGAGATTCAACACTTGCTCCTGATATCCAGGCATCCCAATGTTTTACAATGTGGTAGGCATGTCGGGTAAATGACATGTCTGGTTTCCACCTTAGGGCTCTGAACCTCCGACGAGACTGCTCGGGTGTTATCCCCATTCTGACTCTCGCCTTGGATTTAAACAGTTCATACTTGTTCATGTGTTCTTTAGGCATTTCAGCTGCCACCTCAGCTAAGGGTCCACTGAGCTGCGGCCTCAGCTCTACCATGTATTGGTCAGTAGAGATGTTGTACCCAAGGCAGGCCCTTTCGAAGTTTTCTAAGAAGGCCTCAGTATCATCACCTGCCTTGTAGGTGGGGAACTTTCTGGGATGGGAAGTGGTACCTGGAGAAGGATTGCTAGGGTTTGTTGGTATATTCTGCTGGGCCTTTATCCTCTCCATCTCCTCCACATGCTTCCTCTCTTTTTCCTTCTCCTCCTCCACATGCTTCCTCTCTTTTTCGCTCTCCTCCTCCACATGCTTCCTTGCCTCCATTTCCCTCTTGTGGGCAGCCTCTTGGTGTTGTTCTGCCTCCCTTGCTTGTTCCTTCTTCAGCTGCATGAGTTCTATCTGTCTTTCATGTTCCCTTTGTTTTTCCTCAGCCTGAAATTTGGCTAATTCCAGCTGTAGTCGAGCTGAGGATTTGGCCATTCTCACCTCTCTGTTTTTAACTAACTTTACACCCGAGGTTTAGAAATAAACAAACAAAACTTGGCTGTAAAATTTTGCTGTGCTGGAATAGAATACCTATTCTCTGATAGTGATTGTCAGCCTACAGAAAAAGACAATTCCCTTGTCTCTGCTCTGGGCCCAAATTAAAGCAAAAAACCTCCAACTACTTGGAAACCTGCTTACCCAGCCCAAAGAAAAAAAAAATTTCTTTTCAAACCTGTGCTCCTTGTAAAACAAAAAAAAACAAAAAAAAAATCAAAATCCTAAAAAAAACCCTGCCACTTTTGTCTCCAGGCAAATGGGTAGAGCACACCCCCCCTATTTACTTTTAGGAAGAAAAGAAAAAAAAACCTCTGGGTTGGAAGACTGTGAATTTCCCTGCAGGAGTTAAGTACCCTGCCTCCAGGCAAAGAAAACCTGCAATTCACAAGATAATCCCCTTTTGTCTCTGCTTGGCCACAAAGCAGAGAGAAACCAAGCTGCTTTCAGTTTCAAAGCTGCTTTCTGAACTCTGAACTCTAGGGTACAGATGTGGGGACCTGCATGAAAAACCTCCTAAGCTTATCTTTACCAGCTTAGGTCAAAAGTTCCCCAAGGTACAAAATATTACACCCGTTATCCTTGGACTGGCCGCTACCACCACCAAACTAATACTGGTTACTGGGGAAGAGCTGTTTGGACGCGTCCTTCCCCCCAAAATACTTCCCAAAACCTTGCACCCCACTTCCTGGACAAGGTTTGGTAAAAAGCCTCACCAATTTGCCTAGGTGACTACAGACCCAGACCCTTGGATCTTAAGAACAATGAACAATCCTCCCAACACTTGCACCCCCCCTTTCCTGGGAAATGTTGGATAAAAAGCCTCACCAATTTGCATAGGTGACCACAGACCCAAACCCTTGGATCTGAGAACAATGAAAAGGCATTCAGTTTTCTTACAAGAAGACTTTTAATAAAAATAGAAGTAAATAGAAATAAAGAAATCCCCCTGTAAAATCAGGATGGTAGATATCTTACAGGGTAATTAGATTCAAAAACATAGAGAACCCCTCTAGGCAAAACCTTAAGTTACAAAAAAGATACACAGACAGAAATAGTTATTCTATTCAGCACAATTCTTTTCTCAGCCAATTAAAGAAATCATAATCTAACACATACCTAACTAGATTACTTACTAAAAGTTCTAAGACTCCATTCCTGTTCTGTCCCTGGCCAAGACGACTACAGACAGACACAGACCCTTTGTTTCTCTCCCTCCTCCCAGCTTTTGAAAGTATCTTGTCTCCTCATTGGTCATTTTGGTCAGGTGCCAGCGAGGTTACCTTTAGCTTCTTAACCCTTTACAGGTGAGAGGAGCTTTCCCCTGGCCAGGAGGGATTTCAAAGGGGTTTACCCTTCCCTTTATATTTATGACAGTCCTGAAACCACCTTTAACTCTTTAAACTGACTAGATTTCAAGACTGTGTCCCTCAAACCTGATTGTTGTGTATTTTTGCCTTCCAGTGGCTGTGATGAGCCTGAAATCCAGTAGATACAAGTAGATTCATAGATTCATAGATATTTAGGTCAAAAGGGACCATTATGATCATCTAGTCTGACCTCCTGCACAACGCAGGCCACAGAATTTCACCCACCACTCCTGCAAAAAACCTCACACCTATATCTCTGCTATTGAAGTCCTCAAATCGTAGTTTAAAGACTTCAAGGAGCAGAGAATCCTCCAGCAAGTGACCCGTGCCCCATGCTACAGAGGAAGGCGAAAAGCCTCCAGGGCCTCTTCCAATCTGCCCTGGAGGAAAATTCATTCCCGACCCCAAATATGGCGATCAGCTAAACCCTGAGCATATGGGAAAGATTCATCAGCCACATACTACAGAAAATTCTTTCCTGGGTAACTCAGATCCTACCCCATCTAATATCCCATCACAGGCCATTGGGCCTATTTACCATGAATATTTAATTACCAAAACCATGTTATCCCATCATACCATCTCCTCCATAAACTGATCGAGTTTAATCTTAAAGCCAGATAGATCTTTTGCCCCCACTGCTTCTCTTGGAAGGCTATTCCAAAACTTCACTCCTCTGATGGTTAGAAACCTTTGTCTAATTTCTAGTCTACATTTCCTGGTGGCCAGTTTATATCCATTTGTTCTTGTGTCCACATTGGTACTGAGCTTAAATAATTCCTCTCCCTCTCTGGTATTTATCCCTCTGATATATTTATAGAGAGCAATCATATCTCCCCTCAACCTTCTTTTAGTTAGGCTAAACAAGCCAAGCTCCTTGAGTCTCCTTTCATAAGATAAGTTTTCCATTCCTCGGATCATCCTAGCAGCCCTTCTCTGTACCTGTTCCAGTTTGAAATCATCCTTCTTAAACATGGGAGATCAGAACTGCACACAGTATTCCAGGTGAGGTCTCACCAGTGCCTTGTATAACGGTACTAAAACCTCCTTATCCCTACTGGAAATACCTCTCCTGATGCATCCCAAGACCGCATTAGCTTTTTTCACAGCCATATCACATTGGCAGCTCATAGTCATCCTATGATCAACCAATACTCCAAGGTCCTTCTCCTCCTCCGTTATTTCTAATTGATGCGTCCCTGGCTTATAACTAAAATTCTTGTTATTAATCCCTAAATGCATGACATTACACTTCTCACTATTAAATTTCATCCTATTACTATTACTCCAGTTTACAAGGTCATCCAGATCCTCCTGTAGGATATCCCAGTCCTTCTCTAAATTGGCAATACCTCCCAGCTTTGTATCATCTGCAAACTTTATTAGCATACTCCCACTTTTTGTGCCGAGGTCAGTAATAAAAAGATTAAATAAGATTGGTCCCAAAACTGATCCTTGAGGAACTCCACTGGTAACCTCCCTCCAGCCTGACAGTTCACCTTTCAGTAGGACCGGTTGTAGTCTCCCCTTTAACCAATTCCTTATCCACTTTTCAATTTTCCTATTGATCCCCATCTTATCCAATTTAACTAATAATTCCCCATGTGGCACAATATCAAATGCCTTACTGAAATCTAGGTAAATTAGATCCACTGCGTTTCTTTTGTCTAAAAAATCTGTTACTTTCTCAAAGAAGGAGATCGGGCTGGTTTGGCATGATCTACCTTTTGTAAAACCATGTTGTATTTTGTCCCATTTACCAATGACTTCAATGTCCTTAACTACCTTCTCCTTCAAAAATTTTTCCAAGACCTTGCATACTACAGATGTCAAACTAACAGGCCTATAATTACCAGGATCACTTTTTTTCCCTTTCTTAAAAATAGGAACTATGTTAGCAATTCTCCAATCATACGGTACAACCCCTGAGTTTTCAGATTCATTAAAAATTCTTGCTAATGGGCTTGCAATTTCATGTGCCAATTCCTTTAATATTCTTGGATGAAGATTATCTGGGCCCCCTGATTTAGTCCCATTAAGCTGTTTGAGTTTCGCTTCTACCTCAAATATGGTAATGTCTACCTCCATATCCTCATTCCCATTTGTCATGCTACCATTATCCCTAAGATCCTCTTTAGTCTTATTAAAGACTGAGGCAAAGTATTTGTTTAGATATTGGGCCATGCCTAGATTATCCTTGACCTCCAATCAATCCTCAGAGCTTAGCGGTCCCACTTCTAGTTTCTTTGTTTTCTTCTTAGTTATATGGCTATAGAACCTTTTACTATTGGTTTTAATTCCCTTTGCAAGGTCCAACTCTACTTGACTTTTAGCCTGTCTCACTTTATCCCTACATATTCTGACCTCAATAAGGTAGCTTTCCTTGCTGATTCCTCCCTTCTTCCACTCCCTGTATGCTTTCTGCTTTTTCTTAATCACCTCTCTGAGACACTTGCTCATCCATCTTGGTCTACAACTCCTGCCTATGAATTTTTTTCCCTTTTTTGGGATGCAGGCTTCCGATAGCTTCTGCAGCTTTGATTTAAAATAATCCCAGGCCTCCTCTACCTTTAGATCCATAAATTCTTCAGTCCAATCCACTTCCCTAACTAATTTCCTTAATTTTTGAAAGTCGGCCCTTTTGAAATCAAAAACCCAAATTGCAGATTTATTTTTGTTAATCCTTCCGTTCAGTTTAAACTGAATTAGCTCATGATCACTTGAGCCAAGATTATCCCCTACAACCATTTCTTCTATGAGGTCCTCACTACTCACCAAAACCAAATCTAAAATGGCATCCCCTCTAGTCGGTTCAGCAACTACTTGATGAAAGAATCCATCAGCTATCACATCTAGGAAAATCTGAGCCCTATATTATTACTAGCACTCGTCCTCCTGTCTATATCTGAGAAGTTAAAGTCTCCCATGATCACACAGTTTCCATTAGTATTTACTTTATTAAAAACATTAAAAAGGGCTCTATCCATATCCAGATTAGTTCCCGGTGGTCTCTAGCACACCCCAAGCACTATCCCAGGGGAGGCTCTAATAGTTTTCTTCCCCAATGTAATTTTTGCCCAGGCGGACTCTGTCTTATCCATTTCATTGCTTCTTATTTCTTTACATTCTACCTCATCATTGATATACAATGCTACTCCACCACCTTTACCTTTATTTCGGTCTTTCCTAAACAACACATACCCTTCAATACCTGTAGTCCAGTCATGACGACTATTCCACCATGTTTCTGTTATCCCTGTAATATCTGGTTTCACTTCCTGCACCAGTAGCTCTAGTTCCTCCATTTTGTTACCTAGGCTCCTTGCATTGGTGAACAAACATCTTAATTTTTGCTGTTTGGCCTCACTCACATTCTGTACCCTCTTAGGCAAGGTCATTCTACAGCCAGTATAACCGATTAGATTGGTATCTACACTGCCCTTCCTCCTACCCACGGCTGTATCCTCTCTTACTTTGTTTTCTTTCCTCTTAATACCCCTGGATGTAATTGCATCATATTCCAACAGGTGTATGTTTAGATAATACAAATTCTAAATACTACAGCTATCATATAGCATGCATGGTTCATACATGGTATAATACTTGTACATGTTTCTGGGCTGTTAGCAGGAGACGCTTTTGCTGGGGAATGACTCTAAACAGACTGGCAGCATGCCTGGTTTTTAAAATACTTTCACTTTTGTTTGACGTTGTTGTCACCATTTGGTGAGATGCAAGGTAAGGAGGCTCCCCGAGCTGCTTAATTTATTCTTATTGATTCACTGTTTGAAATAATGCAACTTTGGGACAGAGTTGAATTGAATAGGATTGTAACTGGGCTCTGACTTCTTCGGAAACTGGTTAAGAAAAGTTTATTTGCCCATTAGGGGTCACTTCTGCCTACTGTTACTTATAAATCTGTGTTTGTAAGATTGATATGTTACAGGCTTTCCCCATCCCATGTTCTTTTTTTGGAGAGGAATGGAAGAGAATAAGGGAGGAGAGAATATATTGCGGGTGTTGGTCACAGGTTTTCATGCTGTGATCTGTGCTAGAAGGGGACTTCCTCTTGCTTTTCTCTCTGGGATTCCCCACACTGGTTTAACTCCAGCCTCCTTCCTTCTGCTATTATTTATTTGCCCACAAAGATTTTTCTCTTCTACTTACTTTCATTCTGCACAAGCACCAGCTAATGGTAGCAACTCTGGATTCTGCCCCTGGGAAAGAAGCACAGAGTGAGCAAACAGGAACTGGACAGTTTCTGCAGGTTAGTTTCTCCTTGACTCCTTAGTTCAATGCTGTTGCCCTGACAGAGGGTGGTGCATCTAGGTTTTGCGGAAAGGCTAGACTCTTCGCTGTATGTATCCTTGTGGATATTGCTTGAAAAGTTCGTAGAGAACAGCAGGTGAAGCTGCATTTGCCTATGGGGAGCTCCTGGAGTTAGTCATGCCTCCGGCTTTGTGGTTAGTGATTTTTGCCAGATGGAAAACTTGCTAGAACGTTTCTTGTAAATTTTTGGGGGTACGGATAAGAGGGTACTAGGAAATCTTACAGAATTTTTGGGAAAAATTAATTTTGAAAGTAAAAGTAGCAGTTCCAGGAAGGCTTCTTTACAGGCAATTTCTAAGGATGTGGCTTGTGGGATTAACCCTTGTGTTTCTAGTAGGTGTGACTGGAGGACTGCGATTCTGCCAGGTTCTGTCTTCAAGGGCCAATGCAGGCTGCTGCCAAGAGGCTGGGCTTTCTCGGTGGTATAAGGTGTCTTTTACTGCGCCTGCTAAATGAACTTTTACAGTGTTGCTGTATTAATCTCCTGGCAACAAGAAAACTTTGAACAATAAGAACGTAGAGGAGCCAGAATTCTATTCCCAGATGACACAGTGACTCTAAGTAACACATTGCAGGGGTGGGGGGAGGAATAACTTCATGTCTGTGCCTGAGTTTAACCAAGATGAAGCTAGTAGCAATTCCTACCTCACAGTATTGGTGGTGGTGATACTAGCCTCATCGTAAAGCACAAAGTTCCTTGCATGGAGGTTCCTAAAGAAGGATAAAGTGTAAATTACATCCCCATAGACATCCTCCTAAGGGAGAATGTGACAGGATACAGAGCAGTCCTCAACCTCAGCCACACCGAGTCCACTTCCTCTGGAGTTACAAAAGCCATCTAATAATGCATAGGTTGCAGCAGGCCATCAGAATGGGATGGCAATCTGCCTCCTTCCAGTGCTCCCTTTGTTATGGGTTGCTAGCTAAGCATTCTCATCTCTAAACCTACATGACCTACAACGGAAAGGAGATGACAGAAAGAGACGCCTTGATGTCTTAAGTGTTCAGTGTATAACTTGTGAGTGTTGATGGCTCAGAAACATTCTAGATATAGTGCAGCCAGACTGAGGATCAGCAAGTGCAGTTAACATCTGGATTGGAGCCTGGTCAGTATTGTGTATGGGGTGCCTACACACGTCTATGAATCTTGCTTTGACTTGAATCACCTTCTCACCCTGCATTGTTTGAGTATCAAACATTTCTACAAGCAAAGCTTGCTTCATAGAATCATAGTATAGCAGGGTTGAAAGGGACCTCAGGAGGTCATCTAGTCAAACCGCCTGCTCAAAGCAGGACCAATCCCCAACTAAATCATCCCAGCCAGGGCTTTGTCAAGCCTGTCCTTAAAAAATTCTAAAGAAGGAGATTCCACCACCTCCTTAGGTAACGCATTCCAGTGCTTCACCACCCTCCTAGTGAAAAAGTTTTTCCTAACATCCAACCTAAACCTCCCCCACTGCAACTTGAGACCATTACTCCTCGTTCTGTCATCTGGTACCACTGAGAACAGTCTAGATCCATCCTCTTTGGAACCCCCTTTCAGGTAGTTGAAAGCAGCTATCAAATCCCCCCTCATTCTTCTCTTCCACAGACTAAACAATCCCAGTTCCCTCAGCCTCTCCTCATAAGTCATGTGTTCCAGATCCCTCATCATTTTTGTTGCCCTCTGCTAGACTCTTTCCAATATTTCCACGTCCTTCTTGTAGTGTGGGGCCCCAAACTAGACACAGTACTCCAGATGAGGCCTCACCAATGTCGAATAGAGGGGAACGATCACGTCCCTCGATCTTCTGGCAATGCCCCTACTTATACATCCCAAAATGCCATTGGCCTTCTTGCCTTCATGCAAGCATCAGCTAAAAGCACAATTCATACAATTGAAGTGATCAGTCAAAGTTTGAATGGCAAATTCCAAATGATTAATAATTTCCCTGAACAATGTGCAAATAATCTGTGGCTCAAATATATTAAACTATTAGGTTTTCAATAGCAAAGGTAAAAATCATGATCTGATTGCCCAAAATTTGTTTAGAAAGAAATCAGTGCATTAGATAAACTGTTAACAAATAGCTTACCCAGCTTTAGCGTTGACTTCCACTAAATGTTAATGGCTTATGACAAGGCAACACTTAAAGTATCAGCAGTGAAGGGGTTAATCTGTATAGCTAACTAATTCAAGTTTTAGTTTGAATTTGTGCCAGTCTCTTTTTTTCAGACAATTTCCTTTGCTGCTTTTTTCATGTTTTCATATCCGTTTTTTGATCCTGTCCTGCACGGAGGGCCTAAGGTTCTTGTTTGCCGATTAATGGCATAAGATAGCACAATTACTCATTAGCAGTCTCTATGGTTTTTTTAAGTTTCATGCTGGCAGCAGTCCTAATCCTCTAAATGGTGTGCAATGTCTCTTCTGTTTAACATAGATGTTCATGACAGGCAGCAGCATGTCTGTAACAAGCACAGGGAAGGATAGTGGCTATTAACCTCGAGTTCTAGGAGAGGTGTTTCGTTCATTGCATCAGTACTTGTTTGCTATGAATTGTTACATGGTCATCACATTTCATAAACTAGTCTGTGACAGCTGAAAGTCCAGGTCTTTTCCTCTGTCCTCAAAATGGCTTCACCCTTTTCTTTCATTTTACTAACTTGTCTCATCTGCCATGGAAGCACTTTCCTTAACCTACTGACTCCAGTCTGCTTACATCCACAGAGCAGTGCATGGGGAAAGCAAACTCTAGGTCTTCGGAGAAGCGTCAACTTACTTTTTGAAGAGAACACTGCCTTGTCGCCTCTATGTAATCATGCCCTCTCATTTTATTAACATCAAATGACAGATTAGTAAGGGACGTGGTAAATCCTCCATCACTTGGAGTCTTTGAATCAGGACCGAATGTCTTTCTAAAACATAGGCTATCGTTCAGCCCCAAGTTATTGGGTTCAATGCACTGGTTGAAATTCCAATGGTCTGTGTTATCCAGGAGGTAATGCCTCCTTCTGACCTTAAAATTTGTGAAGGTCCAATCTTCTTGATTAGTCTAACAATATATTAAATGGGTTCACTCAGACTCTTAAAACTTTTAACTTGTTCAATTAATGAATTTATCTTTTTTCCCCAGTCTTGCCAGTGGTTCTTTAGGTGGCTTTATTGTCCTTTTCTGGTAGCTCTTTTTTAGCACTAGTCCTGTTAATGTGTCTCTAGCATTATGATTAAAATCAGTTGCAAGGATCATTATCCAGTTCTTCTTGGGGTGCTGGTAGGGTTGCTGTTCCGAGCACTCTGTCAGGCCTATTCAGTTGTCAGTATTGCTCATTGTAATTGAAATAAGAAGTTTATATGTAAAATAAAAACGATCTCATTCTGACCTGAGGCTTTGCCGCAGCAGGTGCGAGACTGAGCCATACGTTGAGGGCAGGTATTGGGAGGCAGGAAACTGAAGGGAAATGTTGCAGAACAGGGGTCTAAAATGGTGTATTCTTGGGGGGGTATAGCATTGTGAGGGGCAGGACACAGATGGGGGGCATGAAGTTGGGCTCACGGGGAGGCAAATGGAGCTGGTGTTTGGAGGCAGGGCATGAAGGATTGTGTGCAAGGAAACCCTAGGTCATAGATGGGGATGTGGGCCTACAGCACCTGCCTAGGGACCCAGCTTCTGGAGCACAAAGAGATCAGAATCCCAGCTTTCCTTTGAGTGAACTCTTTTTGAAGCTGTAAGGACTAGAAAAAGCTTGATATTGATATTGATGATGTGGTAATCAGTGTCCCAAACAGACTGTCTGCAGATTCAGTCAAACATTAACTTTCCCCCTTCATCTTAACTCTGAATCCTCTGCTCTGGGGGAGCCCCCCACCATCACCCAAGCAGAGTACATATTTGGGGGGGGGGCTTTTTGCTGCCATGCTATCCTAGTGCTACTAGGATGAAGTATCAAGCTTTCCTCCCCCCCGACCCCAAGTTTTCTGCTGTGCAGTAAGATACACTGCAGCAGCAAGCAAATCCCCTTGAGCCTTCTTTAATTTAACGTTATGCAAATCTTTTAAATCAGAAATAAGCCAATTTTCCAGTTTCTTACTAGCCATTGTTTGACTACTCGGAGGCAATCTTGGCTCAGCGGTTGTGGTTGCCTAGGTGGTTTGTGTGGGAGGAAATAGGAATTGTGCAAACTGCCTTTGTCTCCAGTGTTGTTAAAAAGATTTCCTTCTGAGATTATGTCTACACTGCAGCCAGGGATGTAATTCCTGGCTCAGGCAGACATGCCTTCTCTAGCTAGCTTTGAGTCAGAGAGCTAAAAATAGCAGTGTAGGCTGACAGTTCGTGCGGCTACATCTACCCAAGCCAGAAATTACCCTGCCCCTCCACCCCCCCCCCCCCCCACAGTGTAGCCATACCCTGAGTGTGTAAACCCTGGCTGCAGTTATGTGGGAGGAGGCGGCAGAAAACACCTTTTGTAAGTCTGCCTCGGACAGTGTCAAAATATTGAATAATTGAACTTCCTGCAATTTATGGGAGCACACAAGGAAGGGCATCTGCCTCGGTCTCCCAACACGCTAACTCCCAGCTGTGTTTATGCTGCACTCTGGCTTTATTGTGCTCAGGCACCTACTGGGAAATTAGGCCGCAGAAGTGGGTCTAGGAGGAGTGCTGACCACCACATTAGCTGGCAACAGTGCTCCTCTGGCTGCCTAAGGGGACTTTAACCCTTGGCATTCCAAGTGCCATGTGCAGTCCATCCACCTCACCCAGACCACTCGCCTAGGCTTGTGAGTTGTAGCATTTTGAGCCATTGTGTAACTTCCATTGGCATCTTTTAGCAGTCTGCAATGAGCACCCTGAGGCATGGGGATTGGATCAACTAAAGCAAAATGTTGCATGAAACCTCAGGGGGGCACAGCGCCAACACTGAGCACATCTGTGACTGCTGGCTTTGTGTGACTGCATGTAATTCCCTCTGAGTCTGCTTGATTGAATTAGGCACCCAAATTAGCTAAAACTATGGGAGCAGGTGGAGAGAAGCCAGCCTGCTCCTCTAAATACACTTGGCCTGTGATGTTCTGGGAATATCTTTAATTAGCAGCTTCTGTTTTCATTTTCAGACTGTCACATAAATCCACTCAGCAAAACCCAACTCCAGCCCCAACCTTCAGATAATAATAATAATAATCTCTGCTTGTGGTGTGGAAAGCTTTTACCTGTGGTTTTTTGCTGATTTTCCTTTTTGAAACTAAATGCCCTTTTTTAAAAACCCTTTCCTTTACCATACACCCTGACAAGGTATATGGAGTGCTGTCCATAATGTCCCACAGAACAGGGGTCCTGCAGACAAGTTCTTGGTTCAGTTATAAAAGAAATGATATGCTTAATCCAATGCTCAATGAAGTCAATGGAAAGGCGGCCATCAGTGGGTTTTGTATCCTGCCCTATGTAGTAAAGCAGGGTGAGGGCATTTCAGATTGGTGAAGTGAAAAGGATGGTGGTCAGATTTTTGAATTCCTGAAACTGTGGTCCTCTTTTTGGAATGAATAACTGAACAAATCATCCATTAGCTGTATTATTCTTTTCTACTGATGCTAGGCACTTTCCAATACAGATAACACACAATCGTTCTCTTGCGGGGCCCCCCAACTAGTGTCAGACTTGACCTAATGAGACAGGGTGAGGACCCGATAATGTCAATAAGCTAGTGCCCTAACCCATCATATCACAGTCTGGTGTGGAGAAGCTGTTGTTTCTTTTTTTAAAATGCTATCATTTATGTAGCTAACTCTGGAAGACTTTGAAAAGTTTTATGAGGTTGAGGGTAGCAGCCTTGTTGCTCAGCTCAGGATGGGGAGTACATGTGTGCAGAATAGCATGGAAGAAAGTGCAAAGACAGTGGAGAAGCAGACAAAAGGGGCAGTCAGGTGGCATTACTGGGGTCCAGTGTTGCTCTCTTCCATCAAACAATTGTTTTATAACTCCTGTAGATGTTCTAAATTGTGGACAAGAAGGGATTGTGGTCAAAGGGATTAAGGCAAGGGGCATGAGTCAGGATAGAGTCATAGGGTATGTCTACACTACAAAAATAGGTCGAATTTATAGAAGTCGGTTTTTTAGAAATCGTTTTTATATATTCGAGTGTGTGTGTCTCCACAGAAAACGCTCTAAGTGCATTAAGTGCATTAACTCGGTGGAGTGCTTCCACAGTACTGAGGCAAGCGTTGACTTCCGGAGTGTTGTATTGTGGGTAGCTATCCCACAGTTCCCGCAGTCTCCGCTGCCCATTGGAATTCTGGGTTGAGATCCCAATGCCTGATGGGGCTAACACATTGTCGTGGGTGGTTCTGGGTACATATCATCAGGCCCCCGTTCCCTCCCTCCCTCCGTGAAAGCAGCAGCAGACAATCGTTTCGCGCCTTTTTTCTTGAGTTACCTGTGCAGACGCCATACCATGGCAAGCATGGATCCCAGTCGGGTAACCGTCACCGTATGTCTCCTGGGTACTGGCAGACATGGTACTGCATTGTTACACAGCAGCAGCAACCCATTGCCTTGTGGCAGCAGACGGTACAATAGGACTGGTAGCCATCATCGTCGTGTCCGAGGTGCTCCTGGCCACGTCAGCCAGGAGCGCCTGGGCAGACATGGGTGCAGGGACTACATTAGAAGTGACTTCACCAGGTCATTCTCTTTAGTCCTGCAGTCAGTCCTATTGAACCATCTTATGGTGAGCAGGCAGGTGATACGGATTGCTAGCAGTCCTATTGTACCATCTTCTGCCGAGCAGCCATGAGATGTGGATGGCATGCAGTCCTTCTGCACCGTCTGCTGCCAGCCAAAGATGTAAAAGATAGATGGAGTGGATCAAAACAAGAAATAGACCAGATTTGTTTTGTACTCATTTGCTTCCCCCCCTCCCCCGTCTAGGGGACTCATTCCTCTAGGTCACACTGCAGTCACTCACAGAGAAGGTGCAACGAGGTAAATCTAGCCATGTATCAATCAGAGACCAGACCAACCTGCTTGTTCCAATAAGAACAATTACTTAGGTGCACCATTTCTTATTGGAACCCTCCGTGAAGTCCTGCCTGAAATACTCCTTGATGTAAAGCCACCCCCTTTGTTGATTTTAATTCCCTGTAAGCCAACCCTGTAAGCCATGTCGTCAGTCACCCCTCCCTCCGTCAGAGCAATGGCAGACAATCGTTCCGCGCCTTTTTTCTGTGTGGACGCCATACCAAGGCAAGCATGGAGGCTGCTCAGCTCACTTTGGCAGTTAGAAGCACATTAAACACCACACGCATTATCCAGCAGTATATGCAGCACCAGAACCTGGCAGAGTGATACCGGGCGAGGAGGCGACGTCAGTGCGGTCACGTGAGTGATCAGGACATGGACAGAGATTTCTCTGAAAGCATGGGCCCTGCCAATGCATGCATCATGGTGCTAATGAGGCAGGTTCATGTGGTGGAACACCGATTCTGGGCTCGGGAAACAAGCACAGACTGGTGGGACCACATAGTGTTGCAGGTCTGGGACGATTCCCAGTGGCTGAGAAACTTTCGCATGCATAAGGGCACTTTCATGGAACTTTGTGACTTGCTTTCCCCTGCCTGACGATTCCCAGTGGCTGCGAAACTTTCGCATGCATAAGGGCACTTTCATGGAACTTTGTGACTTGCTTTCCCCTGCCCTGGGGCCAATGAATACCAAGATGAGAGCAGCCCTCACAGTTGAGAAGTGAGTGGCGATCCCCCTGTGGAAGCTTGCAACGCCAGACAGCTACCGGTCAGTTGGGAATCAATTTGGAGTGGGCAAATCTACTGTGGGAGCTGCTGTGATGCAAGTAGCCCATGCAATCAAAGATCTGCTGATATCAAGGGTAGTGACCCTGGGAAATGTGCAGGTCATAGTGGATGGCTTTGCTGCAATGGGATTCCCTAACTGTGGTGGGGCCATAGACGGAACCCATATCCCTATCTTGGCACCGGAGCACCAAGCCGCCGAGTACATAAACCGCAAGGGGTACTTTTCAATAGTGCTGCAAGCTCTGGTGGATCACAAGGGACGTTTCACCAACATCAACGTGGGATGGCCGGGAAAGGTACATGACGCTCGCATCTTCAGGAGAACTCTGGTCTGTTTCAAAAGCTGCAGAAAGGGACTTTATTCCCAGACCAGAAAATAACTGTTGGGGATGTTGAAATGCCTATATGTATCCTTGGGGACCCAGCCTACCCCTTAATGCCATGGCTCATGAAGCTGTACACAGGCAGCCTGGACAGTAGTCAGGAGCTGTTCAACTACAGGCTGAGCAAGTGCAGAATGGTGGTAGAATGTGCATTTGGACGTTTAAAGGCACGCTGGCGCAGTTTACTGACTCGCTTAGACCTCAGCAAAACCAATATTCCCACTGTTATTACTGCTTGCTGTGCGCTCCACAATATCTGTGAGAGTAAGGGGGGAGACGTTTATGGTGGGGTGGGAGGTTGAGGCAAATCACCTGGCTGCTGGTTACGTGCAGCCAGACACCAGGACAGTTAGAAGAGCACAGGAGGGCACGATACGCATCAGAGAAGCTTTGAAAACCAGTTTCATGACTGGACAGGCTACGGTGTGAAAGTTCTGTTTGTTTCTCCTTGATGAAACCCCCCTCCCCTTAGTTCACTCTACTTCCCTGTAAGCTAACCATCCTCCCCTCCTGCCTTCGATCACCGCTTGCAGAGGCAATAAAGTCATTGTTGCTTCACATTCATGCATTCTTTATTCATTCATCACACAAATAGGGGGATGATTACCAAGGTAGCCCAGGAGGGGTGGTGGAGGAGGGAAGGAAAATGCCACACAGAACTTTAAAAGTTTACCACTTTCAAATTTATTGAATGCCAGCCTTCTGTTTTTTGGGCAATCCTCTGTGGTGGAGTGGCTGGTTGGCCGGAGGCCCCCCCACTGTGTTCTTGGGCGTCTGGGTGTGGAGGCTATGGAATTTGGGGAGGAGGGCGGTTGGTTACACAGGGGCTGTAGTGGCAGTCTGTGCTCCTGCTGCCTTTCCTGCAGCTCAACCATGCGCTGGAGCATATTGGTTTGATCCTCCAGCAGCCTCAGCATTGAATCCTGCCTGTTCTCATCACGCTGCCGCCACATTTGAGCTTCATCCCTCTCTTCAGCCCGCCACTTACTCTCTTCAGCCCGCCACTTACTCTCTTCAGCCCGCCACCTCTCCTCCTGGTCATTTTGTGCTTTCCTGCACTCTGACATTATTTGCCTCCACACATTCATCTGTGCTCTGTCAGTGTGGGAGGACAGCATGAGCTCAGAGAACATTTCATCATGCGTGTGTTTTGTTTTCTTTCTAATATTCACTAGCCTCTGGGAAGAAGATCCTGTGATCATTGAAACACATGCAGCTGATGGAGAAAAAAAAGGGACAGCGGTATTTAAAAAGACACATTTTATGAAACAATGGCTACACTCTTTCAGGGTAAACCTTGCTGTTAACATTACATACATAGCACATGTGCTTTCGTTACAAGATCGCATTTTGCATCCCCCCACCGTGTGGCTACCCCCTCAACCCTTCCCCCTCCCCGTGGCTAACAGCGGGGAACATTTCTGTTCAGCCACAGGCAAACAGCCCAGCAGGAACGGGCACTTCTGAGTGTCCCCTGAAGAAAAGCACCCTATTTCAACCAGGTGACCATGAATGATATCTCACTCTCCTGAGGATAACACAGAGAGATAAAGAACAGATGTAGTTTGAACACCAGCAAACATACACTGCAATGCTTTGTTGTACAATGATTCCTGAGTACTTGCTACTGGCCTGGAGTGGTAAAGTGTCCTACCATGGAGGACGCAATAAGGCTGCCCTCCCCAGAAACCTTTTGCAAAGGCTTTGGGAGTACATCCAGGAGAGCCGCGAATGCCAGGGCAAATTAATCCTTTCACATGCTTGCTTTTAAACCATGTATAGTATTTTAAAAGGTACTCTCACCAGAGGTCCCTTCTCAGCCTGCCAGGTCCAGGAGGCAGCCTTGGGTGGGTTCGCGGGGTACCGGCTCCAGATCCAGGGTGAGAAACAGTTCCTGGCTGTCGGGAAAGCCAGTTTCTCCACTTGCTTGCTGTGAGCTATCTACAACCTTATCATCATCTTCTTCGTCCCCAAAACCTGCTTCCGTGTTGCCTCCATCTCCATTGAAGGAGTCAAACAACACGGCTGGGGTAGTGGTGGCTGAACCCCCTAAAATGGCATGCAGCTCATCATAGAAGTGGCATGTTTGGGGCTCTGGCCCGGAGCGGCCATTCGCCTCTCTGGTTTTCTGGTAGGCTTGCCTCAGCTCCTTAAGTTTCATGCGGCACTACTTTGGGTCCCTGTTATGGCCTCTGTCCTTCATGCCCTGGGAGATTTTGACAAAAGTTTTGGCATTTTGAAAACTGGAACGGTGTTCTGATAGCATGGTTCCTCTCCCCATACAGCAATCAGATCCCGTACCTCCTGTTCAGTCCATGCTGGAGCTCTTTTGCGATTCTGGGACTCCATCATGGTCACATCTGCTGATGAGCTCTGCATTGTCACCTGCAGCTTGCCACACTGGCCAAACAGGAAATGAGATTCAAAAGTTCGCGGTTCTTTTCCTGTCTACCTGGCCAGTGCATCTGAGTTGAGAGTGCTGTCCAGAGCGGTCAGAATGGAGCACTCTGGGATAGCTCCCGGAGGCCAATACCATCGAATTGTGTCCACAGTACCCCAAATTCGACCCGGCAAGGCCGATTTAAGCGCTAATCCACTTGTCAGGGGTGGAGTAAGGAAATCGATTTTAAAAGCCCTTTAAATCGAAAAGAAGGGCTTCATCGTGTGGACGGGTGCAGGTTTACATCGATTTAACGCTGCTAAATTCGACCTAAAGTCCTAGTGTAGACCAGGGCATAGAGTTGCAGGTCAGAAGGAACTCTTAGATAACTCTTATCCACTTGGGAAAGTTCTGTTAAAATGCTCTCTTGCTAAGTGCCCCACTGCTCGAGGCCTCCACCGTGGCAGGGGAATGATTGTGAGATATACCCAGCTAATCCTGGCAAGTAACCCGCACCCAGAGGCTGCGGAGCAAGGCAAAAATCCCCCAAGGTCACTGCCAGTCTGACCTGTGGGAAAATTCCTTCCCAATCCCACATGGGGGATCAGTTAGACTCTGAGCATGTGAGCAAGAACCAGCCAGACAAGCACCTGAGAGAGAATGCTCGGTGTCACCTCAGAGCCCTGTCCCATCTCCAGCCATGGTCATCCCTACTGCTTCAACGGATGCTTCTTCCAGTGAATACCTATCCAAGTCTGGGATCAGAACATCTCTAAGTCCTGGTAGCACTATTAACACCCTAATGTCCCTCAACATTAGTACAGCTAATACATTTCAGCAACTGGTCTATTCTGGCAGCTGTTACCGACCACTTGTCTGCCTGGTTTTGCTCCATCACTAATCTTTATCAGCACAATGCACCTTTTAGAGAGGCCCTGCTTGCTACTTACCACAGACCTCTCCTTGCTACTTACCACAGCAGAGAGTAACAGTCACTTGCCTTTCCTGCCTATTTAATTAATGCCATAGGTCTTCCCAGACATCCTGGCAATGACTGTATAGCTCAAACACCCTACATTTCCTCATATTGAATTGCTGTTAAAATCAGAAAGTGTGAAACGTACATTCCTCATTATCCCTACTGGATGAAGTTGACACACGTTACAGATCTGCAATAGCAACTCAATACTCCCAGTTTTGACAATTTCCAATATAATCCTGTCTTTTTGCACAGAAGCTGCTGAGAGGAAGAAATAAAAAGCTTTCATCTAAAATTTCATATGCTTAGTTGTAAACCAGAGGATGGTTTTTGGAAAGTTTGAGGTTAGTGTGGGTACGAACAGAAAAGTGATTAAATATCCACTCATCTGTTTACTTGGATTTGTTCTCTGAGTCATTCTTGCTTTTTTTTAATAAAGTGGATTTACCTCTTCTGAGAACACTGCATTGCCAGTTGATTCTGGAGGAATGAAGTATTCTATTCTGGCTAGCACATCATAAACAATTATTAACTGCAGGAGTTTGACTGCGCATTAATGAACCAGAAAAGCTTAGTTTTCAGATTTCATGGCAAGTTTGCTGGGCTGATAGGGGAAAAAAATATAAAATGATTTGATATGGAAATTAACATGGCACACTATAGTGCCATTTGAGTATAACTCTCTGGCATGACCATATGGTAATCACATACTTTTTGAAAATATACTATCTAGAAAAATTGATCATTGTCCAAACTTAAACCTCAGATTTTTAACTCAATGAAAACTATGCCTCCAGCTTTCATCGAGACCACACCACACGATCCATTGTCTACAGCCAAGCTCTACAATACAATGGCATTTGCTCGAACCCCTCAGACAGAGACAAACCCCTACAAGATCTCTATCAAGCATTCTTACAACTACAATACCCACCTGCTGAAGTGAAGAAACAGATTGACAGAGCCAGAAGAGTACCCAGAAGTTACCTACTACAGGACAGGCCCAAAAAAGAAAATAACAGAACGCCACTAGCCATCACCTTCAGCCCCCAACTAAAACCTCTCCAGCACATCATCAAGGATCTACAACCTATCCTGAAGGATGACCCATCACTCTCACAAATCTTGGGAGACAGGCCAGTCCTTGCTTACAGACAGCCCCCCACCTGAAGCAAATACTCACCAGCAACCACACACCACAGAACAAAAACACTAACCCAGGAACCTATCCTTGCAACAAAGCCCGTTGCCAACTGTGTCCACATATCTATTCAGGGGACACCATCATAGGGCCTAATCACATAAGCCACACTATCAGAGGCTCATTCACCTGCACATCTACCAATGTGATATATACCATCATGTGCCAGCAATGCCCCTCTGCCATGAACATTGGCCAAACCAGACAGTCTCTACATAAAAGAATAAATGGACACAAATCAGACATCAAGAATTATAACATTCAAAAACCAGTCGGAGAACACTTCAGTCTCTCTGGTCACTCGATTACAGACCTAAAAGTGGCAATACTTCAACAAAAAAACTTCAAAAACAGACTCCAACGAGAGACTGCTGAATTGGAATTAACATCTATAAGACTTCTAGCACGTCAGTTTATTTCTGGAAGTAATCAAATATATTCAGCATTTTGGATAGGACATATTCCATAAGCTCATCTTTACCTGTGGCATTATTGTTCTATCACCAACCAGGTATTCTGATCTGTTAATCAATAACCTTATTACTTATGTCTTGCAAATACTTGGCTTTACTAATTAATAGCAGCTTTAAAGGGATGATTCCAATATTATATATGCAGGCAACATTGTGAATTTTATGTTGGAGACCCAACACTGGGTCTACCCCTTCCTGGGGTATATTTCATCTCCTACCCATCTCCAGCCCTATCCATCACTGATGCTACAGAGGAAGGAGACTAAAAATATCCCAAAATACTTTTGAGGGGGTGGGAGTAAAATCCCTTCCTGACCTTTCCAGGAGACTGTCTGAAGCCCTGAAGCATGAGCTTTAGGAATGTAATCAATGAAAACTAGTGCATTAGGCTTTACACTTACTTTTTTGCAGTCTTTTGCAGTGGAGATTAAAGATAATGTTGGCATGGCCCAACACCTTAACAAATACTTTGCCTCAGTTTCTAATAAGACTAATGAAGAGCTTGGGGTAGTGGCAAGGTGGCTAACCAGAATGAGGATATGGAAGTAGACATTACCACATCCAAGGTGGAAGTGAAACTCAAAAAGTTTAATGGGATTAAATTGGGGGGCCCTGGGTAATCTCCATCCAAGAATATCAATGAAACTGGCACATGAAATTGCAAGATCAATAGCAAGGATTTTTAATGAATCTGTAAACTCAGGGGTCATACCTTATGACTGTAGAATTGCTAATATAGGACCTATTTTTAAGAAAGGTGGGGGGAAGTAATCCAGGAAACTACAGGCCTGGTAGTTTGACCTCAATTGTATGCAAGGTCTTGGAACAAATTTTGAAAGAGAAAATAGTTAAGGACATAGAGGTGAATGGTAATTGGGATAAAATACAACATGGTTTCACAAAAGGTATACTGTGCCAGACCCACCTGATCTTCTTTGAGAAGATAACTGATTTTTTAGACAAAGGAAATGCAGTAGATCTAATCTACTTGGATTTCAGTAAAGCATTGGATACAGTTCCACATGGGAAATTATTAGTTCAGTTGGAGAAGATGGGGATTAATATGAGAATTGAAAGGTGTTTAGGAGCTGGTTAAAGGGGAGACTACAATAGGTCATGCTGAAAGACTGGAGTAAAGTTACTAGTGGAATTCCTCAGGGATCCATCTTGGGGAAGTCTTATTTAACATTTAATTAATGACCTTGGCACAAAAAGTGGGAGTGTGCTAGTAAAATTTGCAGATGAGATAAAGTTGGGAGGTATTGCCAATACAGAGAAGGACTGGAATATCATACAAGAAGATCTGGATGACCTTGAAAACTGGAGTAATAGAAATGGGAGCACAGGCACTGGCTTCCTCTGGGCCCCAGAGGTGCTCAATCCACTGCTCTGCCCCAGGCCCCGACCCCTTCCCCCAATCCCATGCCCCGCCTCTTCCAGCCCCTGCTCCACCCCCACCCCGCCTCTTGCCACCCAGTTCCGCTCCTCCCCCGAGCATGCTCTGTCCCCACTCCTCCCTCTCCTTCCCACAGTGCCTCCTGCATGCTGTGGAACAGCTGATCCGTGAGAGGTGGGAAGAGCTGGGAACCGGGGGAGCTGGCTACTGGAGCACCTACAGTGTCGGCGCCTACGAATGGGATGACCTTACAGACTAACAACAAGATTTTTTGCTGTAAACTGTGGATTTATCAGTTGGAAGAGACAGAGGAGGAGAAAGACCTGGGTGTGTTGGTTGATCACAGGATGACTATGAGCTGCTAATGTGATGCAGCCGTGAAAAAGGCTAATCCAGTCCTAGGATGCATCAGGTGAGGTATTTCTAGTAGAGACAGGGAAGTGAAAATACCATTATACAAGGCACTGGTGAGACCTCAGCTAGAATACTGTGTGCAATTATGGTCTTCCATGTTTAAGAAAGATTAATTCAAACTGCAACAGGTGCAGAGAAGAGCTATTAGAATGATCCAAGGAATGGAAAGCCTACCTTATGAGAGGACACTAAAAGAGCTTGGCTTGTTTAGCCTAACAAAAGAAGGTTGAGGGGAGATATGATTCCTCTCTATAAATGCATCAAAAGGATAAATACCAGGGAGGGAGAGGAGTTATTTAAGTTATGTGCCAATGTGGACACAAGAACAAATGGCTATAAACTGGCCATCAACAAGTTTAGGCTTGAAATTAGGCAAAGGTTTCTAACCATCAGAGGAGTGAAGTTCTGGAACAGCCTTCCAAGGGAAGCAGTGGGGGCAAAAACTGGCTTCAAGGCTGATCTTGATAAGTTTATAGGGGGATGATACGATCGTGTTGCCCACAATGGCACATAAGCAATCTGCAACTTATAGCAGCAAATATCTCCAGTGGCTGGTGATGGGACACTTAGATGGGGAGGGCTCTGTGTTATTATCGAGAATTCTTTCCCAGGTGTCTGGCTGGTGTGTCTTGCCCATTTGATCAGGGGCTAACTGATCACCATACATGGGATCAGGAAGGAATTTTCCCCCTGGTAAGATTGGCAGAGATGCTGGGGGCTTTTTCGCCTTCACCTGCAGCATGGAGCATGGGTCACTTGAAGCTTTAAACTAGTGTAAAGGGTGGATTCTCTGTAACTTGATTTGCGGATTTCAGTAACTCAGCCAGGGTAGTGGGTGGGTGAGGTTCTGTAGCCTGCAATATGCAGGAGGTCAGACTAGATGATTCTGATAGTCCCTGTGACATTCTATATCTTGGGGGAGCGAGCTATAACCCCCATATTCCTCATTTTCATGTAATCATGATCTTACGTATAAAGCATGCCTTGTAAGGTATCAGGGGAAAGGTCATGATCTGCTGAAAGTCATTTCTCTATTCATATATGTATATCATTAATGCATATGAAGTTATGAGAATTGTGTAGTATGGTTGTCACTAAATGTTGTAAATTGGGGGAATCAGCCAGATTTTAGCTCCCCAGAGGCAACAGCAAGGAAAGTAACCAACGCCCGGGTGGGGGTGTCAAACAACCCATCAACAGCCATTGTCTAGCAAGGGAGTTACAATGCAATGACTCACCTACATGAGGCCACACAAGGGGAATTGCTCAACCTTGCTTGGAGAGACTTACTAATGCTCACCTGATTCTGAAGGGGGGGGGGGGGCACAGCCAAAAGGGAGGAAAGGACATGATAAAAGGAAGAGACGTTTGCCATGCTCTTCTTCTCTCTTCCACCTACATCTACAGACACCACACCACGCGACTGAAGTGCTAATAAAAGGGGAGAGCCTGGTTGAAGAGCAACCAGCCAGCCTGTGGAGAGAAGCATCTACGTTTGTAAGGGCTCTGAAAGTGTTAAGATCAGCTTAGAAAGCATTTTGTTTTTATTTCATTTGACCAAACCCACCTTGTTATGCTTTGACTTATACTCACTTAAAATGTATCTTTGTAGTTAATAAATCTGTTTGCTTATTCTACCTGAAGCAGTGAGTTTGGTTTGAAGCGTGTCAGAAACTCCCCTTGGGATAAGAAGCCTGGTACATATCAATTTATTTGTTAAATTGATAAACCTATATAAGCTTGCAGCATCCAGCAGGCATAACTGGACACCTCAAGATGGAGGTTCCTAGGGTTGTGTCTGGGACCGGAGATATTGGCTAGTGTCATTTGGTTGCACAGTCCAAGGAGGAGCTTACATGCCAAAGGCTGTGTGGGAACAGCCCAGGTGTGGGGGGTTCTCACGGCAGAGCAGGGTAAGGCTGCTCCCAGAGTCAACGATTGGAGTAACCTAGCAAATCACCGGTCCAGATAACACCAGAGGGCAACGTCACAGTCCCCTCTACCCTCTCCAAGGGTACCCAGAGGCACCTTACTACCACCTACCTTTAGTGGAGCCTTGTCTGCACCTGCCAGGGGTCAGCTCCCTGACTCTCCCAGCCACAGGCACCACAAACACTCCCCTCAGCCCACATAGGCTCTGCTGTGCCTCGTGCAGGTTAGGGATAGACACATTCCAAACCTGAGTCCTCTAAGTGTTCCCCTGCAGTGTCTAGCCCCTTTGCCACTGGACCCTTACAGCATTACCAGGCCTGCTGTTCTCAGAGGAGTAGTGCACCACAGCTTATTAGTTACACCTCAGAACACTGCTCCACTTAACCCAGCACGTAGATTTGTTTATAGACAAAGCAAGTATAAGTTTATTTGACAAAGAATAGAGATTCATAGGACGGCAAACAGAAATACTGGAAACAAAGGGCTACATATAAAATAAATCCTGCCACACATTCTAGAGTCTGAACTCAACTCACAAAATGCCTTCTGGTCTGATAAGTAAGGGTGCGATTCTGTCACACAGGTCACGGAGTCCGTGACTTTCTGGGACCTCCATGACTTCTGCAGTGGCAGGGCTGGAGTAACTGTCAGCCCTAGGGCTGCCAGAGCAGCGTCCCATCAGTGCTGCCACAGCAACTGACTGGTGGTCGGCCCCGGGGCCACCGGAGCAGTAGTCCCTGGGCTGCTGGAATCAGCGGCCGGCAACAAGCCCGGGGGCTGGAGCAATGCCCCCTCCGTTGGCAGTGCTCCCACTGTTCATTCCCTCTCCCTGGGACCCCCTGGGTATTTTTAGTAAAAGTTAGGGACAGGTTGTGGGCTTCTGTGAATTTTTATTGCCTGTGTCTTGACTTTAATAAAAATACCCGTGACAGAATCCTAACCTTACTGCTTATCCAAAGTCCTTCTTACAGCATTTTTCAACCAGGCTGGGTGAGACCCTTCTTTCATGAGCCCCAACCCACTGGCAACTTGTCTCCCCTTGATGAAGGATGGCAGGGTGTCTTTCTGTACCCCCAGATACATCAGCTCAGACCTTTGATCTTCATCTGAAACAGGGTGGATTTGATTTAAATCAATTTGATTTAAATCGTGATTTAAATCACTCATCAGGCAGACTCAATTTAATCATGGATTTCTACGTAAAAGTGCATTCTTGTTGGTTGTTATAACCTTAATACATATTCTTCACAACTCAGAGATAGATGTAGGTTTCATTTTTAGAGGGTACACACTATACATTGTTAAGTGATTTATTTTGAAAACTTTTCAGATTAGTTTTACAGCTTTATCAGAAAATGAATTATTGGTTATTTCATTTACCAAAGGTAATTTAAGCAGCTATTTATGAAGTCAATGGGAGGTGAACTATCTCCAATTCAATAGGTTAATCATTAATATTTGGAGGATTTTCTTGCCATGCTGTATTAGGAGGAGAACATCACCAGACAGACATTTGAATTGTTTTATTTAAACTAAAACAACAACATTATGTATTCTGGATTTTTTTCTTCAACAGCAAATATATAATATTTTAACAAAACAAGCATATGAATTTTTGAATTTAGCTAAAAACATTCAAGTTTTTTAAATCAGATTTGTTTTTATTAAAATTGTTTTTAACTAAAATAGTTAAATGAAATATTAAAAAAAAATCAATCAACTATATCAGCCAGGTCAACATGAGAAACTTAAAATATTGGCTTCTGTAGCTAACTCAGTCGTCTTCACCTTCACTTTCCTGTTTGTTCATAATCTGGAAAACAAAAACAAGCTTTCCTGCTTTTTCAGGTCCCGAACGATTTCTCAGTTTGGAATTAATCCCAAAGGAAGAAAATATTCTTTCTACACTGGCAGAAGAAGCTACTGCTGTTAAAAGTGAGATTATCACTCCAACGGTTTCTGAATCCAAGTGCTTAAGTGACTTCCACCAGTTCACTGGTGTGATTTTCTTTAAAACATCATCAGCAAACACATATTTCTTGAATGGTTCTTATTCCCAAACTGGGTCTCTTTTACAGCTTGCTGCCATTATAGGTGTTGCCTTCTAGTGAGAGAATGGTACAGTAGATCTCAAATCAATGAAGGCTACACTCAGAAAGACCTCAAGACTTCTGGAATACGCTGCTCAGACAGTTTCACTTTTGTTTCTACTGCCTGTCCCTCCTTTCTCATTTAGCTCCAGACTTCTTCTCCTTGTCCAGATCTATTCTGGCCCCAACAATCAGCTATTCATTGAACTTTTGGAAACTTTGCACTTTTAGAAAGAGGTAAGGGGTTGACTCTGTGTACTCAAATTTGCAGAGGGACAATAGGGTTGAGGTCTGTTATTTCTCACCTCAGTATTATTTCTTTAAAAACATTTTTGCTGTTAACAAGCATGTTATCTCTGGAGACACAAATCCACAGTTTGAGAACTGCAAAACTAAGCATCTCTGATGGTATCTTCTTGACTGAGCACTAAGTTCCATTGGGTAGATAGAAAGATTAACCTAAATAATCTATACAGAAGTCTGTGGAAACCCATAAGATTGGTTCCCTAATCCATGAACTATTGGAACTCATTTACAACTTTTCCTAAACATTACATTAATATATTGTCTCATACTACAGAATTAGAAGTTATAATCCCTATTCCATGATGAGATATGTATCTCAATTAAAACTAAAACTTTTAGATAGATATTTTCCTCAAAAAGAATTTTATCCAAAAAAAATCCAATTTAAATAAAAAAACCCACAATTGATGTTTTTATCATTGATTTTTATCCACCCTGATCTGAAAACAGGGTCCTCTCCCACTCCCCTGTTTACCTCTTCCTATTAATTTCCTTCTGAAGTCCTTGCAAGCTCTTCATTAACATTTGACTCAGTGCGCTAGTAGACTACATAGTGGTCAGCTAGGGAGATAAGTGTCTCCCATCGTCTGTCTGGAAAAGTTTGTCTCAAGGCATGCTCGCTACCTCTGAATGACCTACCTTTTAACTACAAGGCCTTCAGAACATATTTTTCCAATAGATAGATACACACACATCATCTTATATGTTATCCGCTCATACATTTGCAAAGATTGTGATGCCCAGTGTGACACAGGCTTTCAGAAAAAACCTTCCATGACACTCTTTGGTGAATTAGAATGTAAATACCAGACTGAAGGGATCCCTGTGTTGTTAAGTGCTGAGGAATCTTGTCGCTGCAGCAGCTCTGTCAAGGCTGCTAAGTTATTGCAGCTGCTCAGTGATTCCATTCTTGGAGCTCCGATGTTAGTTGCACAAGCAGAGAGAGCAGACTGCTAATTCAGCAAACTCGATGTTACTCCTAAGGAAAGACCACAGGTATAGTTCAGTGATAAAGGCACTTGGCCAGGTTTAATGCCCTCAAGACACAGTCCTAATGACTTGCACAGCTTGCACAATTACGTTAACACAATTGCCCCAGGGCAAGGAGCAGTTCAGTCAGCAGCGGGAATCTTTGCTGTCCCTCAGCCACACAGAGGGTTAAGGCAAGGTACCCACCATTTATAGACTGAGACAAGCAACTGAGATAAACAACTTACGTACCACATTATATGTTCCTGACATCTATTTGTTGCCTCCCCTTGTATCCTGCTCCTGATGTCTTGAACAAAACATCCCTATTCATTATTCTGTCAAACCAGCTTATTTTACCAGGGGTCAATGTGCTCCTGTGTCATCTCCTAAGAATTGGTTTACGCAGTTACTTGAGAACTCTTGATTTTTTGTATCATCCTCTGCTGTCAGGAATGTGCTTACTTGGTTAGCCAATACCTGCTGTATTATTTTACTAAGGCCAAGCCTTCTGTGGTTCACACTGTTAGTTATGCCGAGGACTCCAGCAAGGCCTGCACCCTGTAACCATTATGCACCCCATGCTCTCTGCCAGTTGGCACCAACAGGTCCTTGGGTCACAATAAGACATAAACCAGCAGTAACACCTTATTCCAGCCCCCCAACATGTGCTACATTACCTCACATTTTCAGCTACCTGACAAGGTGTAACCTACCCTTCCTGAGTGCCTTGCTGCCTTTCTTTTTCTGGACCCTCAGTGTGTTATACTACCTTCAACTTGGAGCTAAATTCAGAGGTGATGTGTAAACACAAGCAGGTGTGGGTCTAAACTGAATAAGCATTTGTTTCCCCTACACCCAACACACTGCCCCTCCATACCAGCAGTTATATCCAAGGAAAGTTAAGAGAGGCTGCATTATCTTTGCTGGAGAGTTCTCCTCTCCATGTTGGAAAACCACATAGGACAGACAGGTGCCAGCTGTAGCATTCTTTGCAATGCTGTCCCATTAGGACTGCTCTGTCAGCAAGCAGAGGTAGAGACGCAGACGGCCCCAGAGTTGTAAAGGCACGCGGCCTCACATTAATTGCTCTGCGTCATGGTTACAGTGTTAACTGCACCTGTGACCCCTCTTCTGGTCTCTCTCAAGTGTCTTCACTCTTCCCAGTGAGGAAGCCCTCCATTCTCCCCCTCACAGACCCAGGTCCCTGAGCTATAAACATCCTTGTTCATCAACCGTGATTCCTCAGCAGCCCCAGTGGGTTTGACACCGGTTAAGAAACTTCCTTTCAGAAGCTGTCACCAGTAGATAAATGCAGTGACCCAGAGCAGCTTCTTCAAAACAGGGTATTTATTATTTATTTATAGAATTCAGAGAATAGAGTTGGAACAACAAAAGGCCTACATGCAAATGGCTTACCTACAGCTTAGCATTTCCCTCAGAGCCTCGGGAGGCCCAGCTCTTTAAGACCCATTCTGCAGAGTCTGTCTCCATGTGTCAGTCAGCTCTCCTTGAGCAGTTTCCTAACAACCCAGTCTCTTCCCCAGACTCTGGATTTTTATCTAGAGTTCTTTGTTTCAGGTGTTCAGGTCCCTCCTACCCCAGTCAGGGTGTTTGAGGCAGATTGGTCAAAGGGAATAGTTCAAAAGCATTGACACCTGTATTGTCAGATAAGTTCCAGTGACTGGGTTATATAAAGCCACTGTATGCCTTCCTGCAGACCTGCAGTAATCTTGTGCAAGAATTAATCCTTTGAATCGTCTAGCAAACAGCATAACACTCAAACAGAGGTACGCAATAGTTATAAAACAAAATGCAGCTATCTCCCATGTTCTTCACACTCTGTGAATCCACATGGATCTGAAGTAAGGGGAAGCTGCTTTTTGCCAGGCTAGAGTCCTGGTCTCTTCCATGAGGCAACCTCCTTCTCAAAAAGGTTTCCTGGCCCCTTGATGTGTGTCTCTGTGTAGAATCACAGTCTGGCCATGTGATCCTGGGGACCAAACATGCACTCTTTATATCCTTTTTCTTGGGTGCAATCCACTCTCTCTAATGGAAAGGAGAATGTTTCACCTTTCTTTGATTCAACCTGTTCTACATGTGAAACTCAAGAAATAGCGCCTCGTGTTTGTGTTTATAAAACCATATCCCCTCACGAGGTTCCAGGAGATTGTGTTTAGCACTAGATGAATTCAGTAAAGAAAATTGTATAGCATGCAGCTTCTTCTTTTCTGTCTCTCTCTCTTTTTTTTTTTCGTTTTTTTGTTTTACCGTCACAACAAACTATAATCTACATTTTATTTTCTTAACTTTATTCTTGTTTCCAATGAAAGCTGAGTTAACTGCTCTGCTTTCACTTTGTTAGGTCAGGCACTAGTTTCAAAGGTTTGTACAGGGTCTAAAGAGCCACATTCATCACCATCTGTGTTTGATCTCTACACAACATTAAGAATCCAAGAACTTTGCAGACACAGTTGGGTCCCAGATGACCACATTTGCTAACCATGTATGTACAAACACACAAAGCCTAGCTATATATACACTGCAGCTCTGTTAGGTTTTGTTGACTTCTGCAATACAAGGCAGGCAGGCTCACTAGTGGGGTCCCAAATGATTTAAAGGGATACTACCCAATTGCTCTATTTTACGCTAGCCTGTGAAGTAAATTAGGATTGCTTTTTTTTATGACAATTAAGGTTTCCAGTTGATTCTTTTTCAAAGAAAAAATGTAGTGATGAAACTAGCACTTAATGTTCAGATTTAAAGTTGCTGAACAGCAAATCCTACATTTTAGAGCAGTTTTGCAAAGAAATGTTTATACTTAACACTTTTGTGATTGGCCTGTGCATAGGTTTTACTGAGACAGGAGGTTGCACAGAACTTCTCTCCGCCCCTACCTCCCCACACTTCAAACCTCCTACTTGAAAACCAGCCACCCGGGCAGATCCTGTGCTTAGAGAAGTCCCTACTCCTCCCTCCAACCTCCCCAATACTCAAACACCAGATCTCTCATCATTGTCTCAGCCCCCTCCTGCTGCATTGGAGAAACACAGGTTCTCTGAAATGTGACCCTGTCATCTGAAGTGAACATCCTTCCACAACTTTGTTCCTCTTCACTGAACCTCTAGATCTTTTCTGTGTATTCCCTGGTCTGTTCCCTTCTTACTCATCATGACCTCTGTTCTTTCCTCTCATCCAAACTCCTCCCTTCTCAGCTGCAGTGTGGTCTGTCCCACCATGCAGTCATTTAAATCAAAGGTGTGCGAGCACTGATAATAAAACTTACACACCTGTTTCACAATGGTGTGGACACAATGGTGGTGGACATCCTACTATGACAATTTGGGGACTATGTCTGTACAGCTTATGAATTCTTGTTGGTATTTGGGAAGTTGTTCTTAGGAAAACTGCTGTGTCATGGAATTCCTCTGTGTATCCATTATTGCTGACAAGCCTGTAAGCTGGTCTCTGTCTGACTAGCTGCCATGGAGAATAGTTAACCTTAACCATTGTCCTCTGACCAGTCAATAGGAGGTTGGCTGGAGCTGGGAGAAGCCATTTCTAGCTTCTTGGGTTTGGAGAGTGGGAAAATTAGCAGCAGCAGCAGCAGCAGCACAAAGGAACTAGGTGGCAGTCGTGGAGACAGGATGTATGAACTCCAGGGCCTCACGTTGCAACTCAAGAAGCTTTGGATAGAAGGAGAAGGGGGAACAGTCGGGCATAGTTTTGTAGCAGGGATTTAGCTAGAAGACCATCCAGGGTCAGAGAAAAGAAACTGACTTAGAGAAGGAGGAGGAGATGCTCCATGTTTCAGAAGTCAAGTCGTGAGCTAAAGCAGAAGCATCCCAGACAACACCCCCAGAGGACCCAGACCCCAGCCCAAAGAATGCTTCAGAGTGGTGGTAATCTGAGGCAGGGAAATGTGTGCGTGGTTTATTGTTGTTGCACAGGTCTCTACATTTCTTTTTCTTTTAAAGAAAAATGAATGGTGTTTTAGAACCCTGTGCAAAATCTATCTTTATGTGTTACACTTATCATATGCTCTTGAGGAGTTAACCTGTGGTCCCACAACACCCACATGGCTGGAGTAGGGTAGCAGTTCTATAGTACCTTCCATCTTAATATCTCCATGCTTGAAGTCAGAAGAAGTAGCAGCTGTTCAATGCCTTTAGGATTTGGCTTTTGAAAGTGAAATATAAACAGACCGCTACAACATCCTTGTGTTTGAATAATCAGCATTCTGTTTGAGATTTCAGCACTGCCTGCTTTAGAGTAGATTTGATGGTAGATGCCATGACAAATTATAAAAGTTATACACTATTGATAAGCATCCTTTACTTTATTCTGTTCATCATTTTGTGCTTTGAATTTCAGCTAGTAAAAGACAAACAATGGATTCGGCAGTTTTGACTGAAAATAGCTTTCTTGATTTGCTGCACAGCAATATTGATCCACTGCATCTATACAGCCTCTTGGACACAAGGTTATCTAATGAAGATGAAGAAAGTGAACTTTCAACAGGTTAGTAATGCAGTGAATTGTCCTGCTGGTTAGCCAGGACATTGGATGAAAGTAGAAGATGCCATTACTTAACAAGCGCACTTTGTTGTGATGGTGGAGCTAATCTAAATGTAGATATGGAATTCTGATGTGATGGCTCTAATCCACATTCAGATACAGTAGTTGTTCCAGATACCATCCTGTGTTAAATTTGTGAACCTGAGTTACAACTCTGTTTGTTCAGCTTGTAGTTTATAACACACTTCTTTACATGTTGCTCCTAATGAGAGGCTAATATCTTTGGCATGCATCTCATACAGCATAACTAAATGCTATGTAAAAGCTTCCCTCTGCTGTCCTGGTCAGGCTAGCAACTGGCAACCCCTCTGCAATTTCAGGCTGGTGCCTTTACTAAACAGAGACTTTAGCTGAGCCAGACTGAGTGAGGACAGACCTCCACAAACAAAAACAGCAAATTAATTTCCTCTGGTGATCAAAGATCCAGGATTTGACCTTAAATCTTGAGGTAGATGACCAGTGTACTAGCAGCTGCGGGGAATTTGGCCAGTTTCAGCATCATTTCTTAAACAAGGTTGGGAGGAGGCCGTCTCTCTATGCATCTGGGGGTTTCCTTCCCAATTCCCAGGACCAGCTGGGTTGGAGGCTGATTCCTGTCCATTCCCTGACCCTCAAACCCAGTCCTACCTGAGGATGTCATTGTGATTGCAGTGGTAAATCTGCAGTAGTAGGCTAGTGGGCTACATAATTGTTGACCTCATGCAGTTTCCTGCCCTCACTGTACTCCTCCTCTGGGTTTCTCTGGGGGCAGGCAGGAGGGGATCATATGTAGCTCTGTTAATTTGGTGTCTTAGTATTTCCATCAGACTCAAGGTATATTGAATGTTGATACCGGACAAAGGCCTTCATGGCCTGGCGGGTGTTCTTTTAAACACTATTTACTATCAATTGATTCAGTACCTTGTACTAAGACAGTAGCTAAATAGCTTTTTTAAAATGGACAGAAAGTCCCAGCTCTTAACAGAGGGGAGCATGATTCTCCCTTGCCTTCACCTTTGTAGTCACTTTATGTCTGCGCCAAGTGAGTGTAGAATGTTACTGTCAAGGTTCCTTCCCCACTCTGAACTCTAGGGTACAGATGTGGGGACCTGCATGAAAGACCCCCTAAGCTTATTCTTACCAGCTTAGGTTAAAAACTTCCCCAAGGTACAAACTTTGCCTTGTCCTTGAACCATACGCTACCACCACCAAACGTGTTAAATAAAGAACAGGGAAAGAGACCACTTGGAGATGTCTTCCCCCAAAATATCCCTCCAAGCCCTACACCCCCTTTCCTGGGGAAGGCTTGATAATAATCCTCACCAACTGGTACAGGTGAACACAGACCCAAACCCTTGGATCTTAAGAACAATGAAAAATCAATCAGGTTCTTAAAAGAAGAATTTTAATTAAAGAAAAGGTAAAAGAATCACCTCTGTAAAATCAGGATGGTAAATACCTTACAGGGTAATCAGATTCAAAACACAGAGAATCCCTCTAGGCAAAGCCTTAAGTTACAAAAAGACACAAAAACAGGAATAGACATTCCATTCAGCACAGCTTATTTTACCAGTCATTAAACAAAAGGAAATCTAATGCATTTCTAGCTAGATTACTTACTAACTTTATAGGCGTTGTAAGGCTGCATTCCTGATCTGTTCCCGGCAAAAGCATCACACAGACAGACAAACCCTTTGTTCCCCACCTCTAGCTTTGAAAGTATCTTGTTCCCTTATTGGTCATTTTGAGTCAGGTGCCAGCAAGGTTATCTTAGCTTCTCAACCCTTTACAGGTGAAAGGGTTTTGCCTCTGGCCAGGAGGGATTTCATAGCACTGTATACAGAAAGGTGGTTACCCTTCCCTTTATATTTATGACAGTTACCAAATCAGAATGGTATAAAGCAGTCGAGAATCAGACTTCAGAATCTGGAGTCATCTCATGCTTAATTATTGCTGGTCTGAGATCGGGGCCCACGTTTGCCCTCTGAACTGGCAACTACGATTGACACCTGCAGGAATTCGTCTGTGCAGATGGGGCCTTGCTTATGCAGCAAACTCGGAAAGCAGGATGAGTTAAGGAGCAAAGATCTGGTTGTCCTCTTAGTTACAGCAGTGAAGCTGTAACTTGATCAGTTACTTTACTCCTGATTGTCACCAGTGTGACCAGAAAAATCAGGTCCAGAATTTTAAGCAGTTTACTTAGATTTGTTAGCCCAATGTGATTTCCATTCCTGTGCAATGAGTTGGCCTTGAGTCAGTTCCTAGTGAACCAACATCTATCACAAAACCACCACAGGATGAATGCTTGGGAGAGAATGAATAATTCTGCCTTTTTGACTTGTCCTGCCTCCTGGGTTTCTTTACCCTGGCCATGGCATTCACTGACCTAATTATAACTTTTTTTTATACTTTTTTTATTCTAGACCCTGAAATTGATACCATCAACCATGATCAGTTCAGCAATTTGGATGTCTTTTATACAATGGAAAGCAATGGAAGTGTGGAAGAATCTCTCTTTTCAAATACAGGGGAAGCTTATTCTAGAATAGGTATGAGATTTTTTGAGGGGTGTGTGATGTTTTGGAGATAACTAGACAAGTATGGGGTTCTTCCCTGTATAACCCTGAATGCATTTATGCTGTGCCACTTTGTTTCCGACCCTTGACACCAGTAGCCTGGCCATAAGCACAAAATCTTACCTTGGCTTCCATCAGCCTAGTTACTCCTTGCAGGGTAGCACCACAGTCCTTCCGGTCCAAAGTCACCCCAAATCTATCCTTTCGGTGTTCTTTCCTACCAGACACATGGATCATTCCCCTCTAGTTCATCACCCTCGAATGCGTGAAACCAGCCCCCTAGTGATCAGCTCATTCTGGCACCCAAGCTCCACACGGGTTGAGCAACAGAGATCTGCTTGGGGTAGAAATAAACAGGCAGTTTATTTAATAGAAAAACCATGGACTCAAAGATGAACTAGTAAGGGAGAGCGAACGCATACAGGTCACAGAAAATAAACACAAAGATGCAACCTCAGGCTTTACACTTCCATACTAGATAAAATCCCTTTTCTAAGATAAGTTACCTATTGACATTAAACCAGCTTATCTTATTTACAGTGAAGGAAAAGCAGATGGAGCTGGGGCTGTCCCTGTTGGCTCCTTGTGCACATGCATAGGGCCTGCCCCATGTGGGAGAGGACTGGGGAGGCACAGGGTGCAGGTCCCATCTTTATCCCCTGCAAAACCTCTACAGCCAGGATTTAACAGCTAGAATCTTGCTGTGGCTTCACCAAGCAGTAGTTTCCACAGCAACACCCTTATAAAGTGACACCTGAGAATGGTATATTGCCACGGCAACAAGTCAGCTTAATGAGGCACAATTAGCTATACCAGGGTTTGAGCCTCACACAGCACTATGTTCTGCAAACTCTCTGGCTTCACTACCGGATAGAGGGAGTTGTGATATTTAAATCAAATCACAATTTATCCTTAAATTTGTATATATTTATCAAATAAATAAAAAAGACTATACAAAATGTATTCTGTAGCTTGTGGGAATACTTGATTGGCTGTGCCTCACTTGCCTATGCTGATAAGCCACCCCAACTTTGAACAGTTTCGTAGCGACCCCCCTAGCTAAGCAGGGGTCCAGTGTTTCGCAGACAGCTTCCTGCTTAGAGGCTCCCCCTGAGATTCCAGGTGAAAAACTCACTTTCAAGCCTCCTTTTCCTCCGCCCCCCCCCCCCTTCCATAGGATCCCAGAATATCAGAGTTGGAAGGGACCTCAGGAGGTCATCTAGTCCAACCCCTGTTAAAAGGGGGGCCAATCCCCCAATTTTTGCCCCAGATCCCTAAATGGCCCCCTCAAGGATTGCACTCACAACCCTGGGTTTAGCAGGCCAATGCTCAAACCACTGAGCTATCCCTCCCCCCGTCATGGTAAGTAATGGTCATTCTGAAAGGAAGCAATTCCCTCTTAACTTGATAGCTGGAAAGTCTCATTGTCTTTCCATTAACTTTAATTAGGGTGACCAGATGTCCCAATTTTATAGGGACTTTTTGGGGCTTTTTCTTATATAGGCGCCCCTTACCCCCACCCCCTGTCCTAATTTTTCACACTTGCTGTTTTGTCACCCTAACTTTAATGGTACACCATAGTCTTTTCTTGGGCTGGAAAATGGGGTGAGTACTTGAAGCTGGTTTCATTTTAAATAACTGGTTTTGAAGGTGACCCTCCCTGCTTGGCTGCTTCACCACTCTGCTGTGAGGTGAGGTTGAGCAGATTCATAACCACAGTCTGTATACATATCTTGACCATCAAATTCAGAACATTACAAGCTTTCACAAAAGATCTTACTCAATATATATATATATAGAGAGAGAGAGTACAATAATACAGCATGTAATCTGTTGGTTTAACCTCTCTTTTGAGGGGTTTAAACTTCCTATTCTGTGTTTGGGGTGTCTGGACCCTGATTATCATAGGGGGGAAGTGGCATCACATCAGCTATGAATATTGTTACTTTTTCCTTCCTCTGTATACTGGTTCCTTACAAGTTATCATTTGATCACAGTAAATTAGTAATGCCTAACTTTAGTCTCATTTTGTCTAATATAGTTAGTATTTTAACAATTACATGATTAAGAGCTAAAGTTTTTCAATAAAGCCCACCCTGATAACTCCCCTAAAAATATTCAAAACACCTAGGTCACCCAAAATTGCTATATTTCTTAAATATAAAAAGTAGAAATTAGTTTAACAGTCACTTTCATAAGATGTGCCACATCAAAGTAGCAATTCTGTGTCCCACGCTTTTAGAATTAATGATGCTAGATACATATATTGTAATGTGAATATATGTATGATTATTAACTGTCTTGACAAATATAAGTAAGTAGGGCCATTTCCTGCTCTCAATGAAAGCAATAAGAGTTTTCCATTGACTTGCTAAGAGCAGAATGATCCCACAGGACCTAAACCACTGAAGTGAGTAGTCACTCATATGAGTGAAGCTTGCTGGTATGAATAAGAGTTGTAGGTACCAGACCCACAGAGTGTATGGCTGGGAACCCTAACTTACTGCTTTTCTAAAGTAGTAATGGGTGTTTCCAGTCTGAGTTTTATTAACAAGTACATGTGAAATCCTTTTGCTTGGCTCTTAGGTGACTTCTTCCCAATCACAGGAGTGAAAGTTGCTTTAAACAACACTAAATAACAGTCCTTCTATGAAATAAAAGAGGTGTCTGTACTCCCCCCTCCACCCCACCCCACCCTCACCCCTCACACACACAATATACCAGCTAGTATTATTTTAATCAATTTGTACATCTCATGAGCAAAATGGTCACCCTTGACTGCTGGATATGTTTTGGTTGGCACAGAGAAAAAAATCTCCATTAATTATACTTTCCTGATCAACACTTGCTATGTTAACTTCCTATTTCTAGTGCCCTGCACTTCCTGAACACTACATTTATTTAATAAGTAAAACTAATGGACATTTCTTACTCTCCTTTCAGACCTTGGACTTTTGTACATGAGAATAATCTACAATAATTTGTTCTTAATTGTGTCATTTAACATACCATTGTGCTCTTTTTTCCCCCTTCTTGTTAGCTGGATTAGCAGAATATGTGCTCAAAGATCAGCAGGAGAGACAGATGGAAGACATTTTTGGTAAGGTTTTAACACATGGGGTAAAGTTTAGATATGACTGCTCTCTATAAATACATCAGAGAAATGAATACCAGGGAGGGAGAGTTATTTAAGTCAAGTGCCAATGCTGACACAGAACAAATTGATATAAAGAGGTCATCAATAAGTTTAGGCTTGAAATTAGACAAAGGTTTCTAACCATCAGAGGAGTGAAGTTATAGAACAGCCTTCCAAGTGGAACAGTGGGGGCAAAAAGCTTATCTGGCTTCAAGATTGAGCTTGATATGTTTATGGAGGGGGGAGGTATGATGAGCTCAGACTAGATGATTATGATAGCCCCTTCTGGCCATTAAGTCTATGAGTCTAAATCAGTGGCAGAGCCAAGAGTAGAATCCTGGTTATCCATCCATGGCAGTGTGGAGCAGCAGCCAAATGATTGGGACAATATTTACTTGCTTCCTATTAACACCTTTAAAAAGTTGCATGACTTATTTTTATCCTGCTTTGGTGCATTTTTGGCTTGGATTTTGCTCTTATTAGTTAATGGCAAACTTCCTGTTGACATCAGTGGAAACAAGATTGGGCCCAATGGTTGGACTGAAGTATTTGTAGTTTAAATTAAAGAATGAACCTGGTAACCTGTCAGTACTGATAACACAAATGATTTCACTGAAAAGATCTGTATGACTCCGTGATGTGTTTTAAAATAGAACTAATCCTTTGGGATATAAAACTGAGGCACAGATTAAACGACCGGCCTATGGTCACATGGCAAGTCTGTGATTCAGATGAAGGGAGAACCCAACAGTTGTGATTTCTAGTCCCCTCTGCTAGTCACTAGACCATTCAGAACCACTTAAATTTAACAACTAGATTCCTGAGTGTGTGATGACCTTCTGCACTGTAGAAGTTCACCAAGGTGGCCAAATCTGATTTCTGTGGATGTTGCATCCTTTGCTGATTTGGATGTACACTTTACTATACACATACACTCCCCATCTTTTATTTACAGAACTTATCCTGATTTCAAGACACTATGCATTTGGTGCTTGAAATTCATTTTTAACAGTACCCTTTGGGATCCAATTGATTCAGATTTGACAGTAAGTTGTTTTTGTTTAACAGGAAAACTCATTTTGGATGAAATGTCCAATGAAACCACAGAGGGTTTTACAGAGATGAAGAAGCAGAAATGTCAGAAACGACGTAAGTGAAACAGCATTTGTGGCATCGCCAGAAGCAATTCACCTAGGGGGCTGGAGTCTTTTAAAGCTCCTCCCATGCAATCATAAACTACCTGCATGGCAGGGACATTTGTTTTTAAAGGAACATTGTTGCTCCTCTCATGCCAAATTCTTCATTAGCATAAGTAGCCGCAACTCTTCTGAATTCAGTGGAGCCGTGCCCAGTTAAACCAGTGGTGACTTGTCCACTCTTCCTCTGATGTGCATTCGAATCAATTAAAAAAATGCTCCTTATATTTTCAATGATTTGTTGGCATGTAACATGGCACGGTGAGCATGTTTTTAGCTGTTATAACCCCTAGCTTTGCTTTACACCAATGTGGCAATGTTTTAATTTTGTTTTCGATTAATTCTGGCTTAGTAAGTATTATTCCTTTTTTATTTAAAAAAAAAAAAAACCAATCAACCAAACACTCAGGGTTCTCGTTACAAAAATCTGCCGCCTATTCAAAAATATAGGGTCAGAGTAAAATAATCCTACTCACTTTCATATTTAATATGCTGAAAACCTCTACTTCTGAGGTAATTGAAGCTGCCTCAGAATTTCTAGAGACAAGGCAAGTGAGGTAATATCTTTTATTGGATCAACGTTTGTTGGTGAGAGAGACAAGCGTTCGAGCCACACAGAGCTCCTCTTCAGGTCTGGGAAAGGTACTCGAAGCATCACCGCTAAATGCAAGGTGGAACAGATTGTTAAGGATAAGTAGTTAGCACATATTCTAAGGGACCAGAATTTCTAGTCTGCCACAATGAAATGGTGCAGCTTTTAGGAGACTATGCCCCAGAAATCAGATCTGGTTGGCTATACAGTGCACAGAACTCTGGTTATGCCTCTGCTAACTCCCCATCTTATTTAACATGCATAAATTAGACTCCACTAACAGAAACCTTAAAATATCAAACTAGATTCAACCTACATCAAGGATTATAAACTTTCTTACTTTTAGCATTCGTGAGCACTGCAGAGAGTTACTCTGATTCTTCCAAGCTCAAATGCAGGAGAACGGGTGAGTTATTGGCTGAAGGATTTTGAGTGTACCTTGTCTGTTGTTCTGATGTCCATACCACTATCGAGGTATTAAACAGAAGGACTGTAGCTCCTGCATGCTTGAGAAAGGTTGGATGCACTAATATGGTGACGTATCATGACAGTGGGTTTCTCTGGCTTACTGCTAAAGAATAGCACAGGTTGGGTTATTCTGCCCTTAATCCATACACCCACATCTAATTGTTATTGTAACAAACCTATGACCACCTAGATATATCAGTGGTCATAATACTGCACACCTTGGAAATGCCTCATGGCAGGGCAAAACTTGGATCCTGCTGTTCCAAAAGCACAGGCCTCCACTGTTTGAGTGAAAGGAGAACTCCATAAGCAATTAGCAATAGAAGGCTTATGAGAAGGGGAGGAACCAAGCCATAAGGGCCAAAACAATAGCCCAGATAAGGAACATCCTAACAAACACAAAAATAGCCAGGTTACTACCTGCAAAGAGGCAACTCCTCACTCGATCCTGGTTACTCAGCTCTTCTGCCAAGGCAGAGAACCTGGAGGTCAGAAGACACAGATCACTTAAAAGATCTGCCCTGTAGCTGTGGAGAGGTGGGGAGAGTTACTGGTTGCTTTAGGCTAACACAGGCTGATCCAAGGCAGGATCTGCAGTAAGCAGGCTATAACTTGGTCCCCAAGAGAATGGGAGACACAAAGGCTAAGACCTGTCTATCTAGAAGCTTGTATGGATGGCCAGGTGTAGATAAGTCACTTGGTTTAAAATTCATTGCTCTGAGTGCTGTGAGCCTTTTTGCAAATAAATTGTACGTTGTTTTGAAGAATCAGACATTGTTTTGCTTCTGTGTCACTGCAAACTGTCAATGCCCACAGACTCCCAAATGGAAACTCTTGCAGGTACCAAGCCTCCAGGGCCTGCTAAATATCACAGAAGCCCGGTCAGAGAGTGGTAGGATTGCAGGATCCCCACTGCAGGAGGCCTGGGCCTGTCACTTGAAAAGGGTGCACTCAGACTGGGAAAGGGTCTTAGGAGGGCCAACCACACATAAGGTAGCCCATCACAGTGTCAATTGGAGTTTTGTGAACAAAGCAAGGGAATTGTGCCACCCCTAATGTGGAAAATACACTTGATAGACTTGAAAAACTAAATAAAGTCCTTGGTGAATTCCTACCTGCTATTTGTGGTTTATTCAGGTAGCACATTCCTTATTTGTACTGAAGCTCCAAGATTGGTGCGGATTAACCCACAGTATTGACTTTAAACCACCCACACAATTTCTTTTTTATATCATTTATGCATTTATGCATTTATGAGGATGTATTTGTATTTCAGTAATGCTCACAATCTCCGTTGAGGATTGGGGTGCTAAACGCTGTAGATGCACGGAATGAAAAGATGGCCCTGGGTCCAGAGAGCTCACAGTCTGTGAAGGAATGTGCAATCTAAGGCACAGTTGTAGAGCTAAGACTTAAATTTTGCAAAGTAGGACATAGTTTTGTGGCATTTATGGAGGTTGCTCAGATAGTGTCACTGTCTCCATCTTCACAGATGCAGCAAAGAGGGTGAAGGAAGGAGTATGTACAGAAGGCAGCAGAGCTGTTGTGGATGTAAGAACTAGTTGCCAGAAAAGAGGTGGGCACTTTGAAAATGCCTCGTAACTTCATTTTGCATTTGATAAAGTGAGAACAACTGTGTAACTCTGTAAAGCCAAACATACCAGTCCTTTGAAAATTCAATAAATATGCCAGCAAAGAACGAGGGGGTTATATTTACCCAAGTTCTAAATAAAATAGGAACACCTGTTGTTATTACTTATTATTTATATATTTATTATTTACAGCAGAGATTACTCCAAGGAAATCCTACTGTATTGGTACCCTCACCATGAACTAGAGACTTGCCCAAACATATTGGAAGTGTTGGGATCAGCAAAACCAAAATGTACAGTACTGTATCTGTATCACGAGCAGGTTATTTCAAAATAAACAAGGACAAATATTTCTTGCATTTAAAACTATTTCTCTGATTGCTTTAATGAGTCAGTGGTCCACATAGCAATACAGACTATCAAACTGTTTACTATGTACCATGTACAGAAAGGTCCTGATCCAAATACTGGATGCCAGACAGAGCATCTTTTCAAACCCTTATAAGTTATCAAGTTTGTATAATCAGGCAGGCATAACAGGTGGTTTCATTTGTCTAGAAAAAGTTTGTCATTGTTTATGTGAAATTTTTCTAAGGAAGCCTGGCCATCCTTACTTCCCCAGTAAGACCTAGGCAGAGAGCCAAGATGAGGGGCCTTACTTTATGCTGCTTCCTCGGTCTCGTACTGCAGTGTATAAGGCAGTGGACAATGTCCGGGAAACTGAGCACAACAAGCTATCATATTAGCTCATTACCTCATACTTGGTAATAATTTACACTGAGTCTGAATATTTATGTGCCTGAAGCTATTTAGGAGGAGGAGGACGGGCCAGGAACGCTGAATGTGTTCTTTTAAACTAGTGAAGATACTGCAGAATCTTCGACATACACACTGTAGTCCTGCAGCCATGTTAGCTGGCTGCATCATGAAGTTCTGCTAAACACGTCAGGTCACTTCAGAGTTTGGATACCAATTTTTGGTCAGCTCTAAACACTTTGCTGATTTGATGACTATCAGGTGACTTATGTCTTATGCTGTGAGATCTTCTGTGGTCTGTCTGACTTTTGTAAGAAACTAACATACTTTAACCCTGTTTGCTTTTTAAAGTGGAGTCCCCTGGGTCTACAGTGAATGGAACTTTTGTAGCGGTGCCTCTGAACAGCTCTCCAGCTACCTCCACCTCTTTGTCTCACCTGCACATGCAGTTTTCTGTTACCAGTATACAGCCAACCGGAAAAAATGTTGTGATGCCTGGTATGTACGGTATAACTGCAGCTTTCTACCCCTACACAATAGAGAGAAAATGTGAAACTCTTCACCCAAACCCTTCACTGTAGCATGCATCCATCTCCTTCACATCAGGACATGGTGGTGGGGCTTCTCATTACCCCATACAGTTGCAAGGGGCTGCTGCTTCCTCTCAGCTTGGGGCAGTAAAACTGGCTCCCCTTCATTCCTTGCTAATAGCGTGTGCCACAAGATGGAGAGGCAGGGATTTCTCCTTACCCTCCTCCTCAATTAGAAACTACTCTTCCTCTGCTCAGTCAAAGGGAAAGTGAATGTGAAAATCCCTTTGAATGCAGCACTCAGAAACTGGTTGGTTAATTCATTCCATGGTGGTGAGTAAAATTAAAGGTCACTGTAAGAGCAGTGCTTCAACATGTTTTTATAATTCATTTTGACTTTGGTTTTTCTGGCAGCGTCCCTGGGAAAGGCTTTGTAGACTCAGTTAGTTTTGCTATGATTTATACAACTGCTGTATTTGTCAAAATATAATGAGCCAGGGAGTGTTTGGAGTTACACCTTTGAGTCTGGAGGCAACTGAGAAACTGACTTTAGGTAGCTGATATTAGTCAACACAGCAGCAGCTCTACAGAAGCTCTCCCTGCTGCAGAGCTGTAACAGGTGATCAAGTTACAAGCAGTGCATCATCAGAACACATTCTTGGGCTGATTCTGTCCAGAGGAGTAATGCTTCCTTGCTGCCGGTGCCGTGTGAACGTAATCACATGGAAAGGCTGTGATAATGCTTGAGTCTCCTAATCGCTTTGAGGGCAACAAAGCACCTCAGACTCCATAATGCGTTCATTTACATACAGTCGCCTTATGCAAATTAACCTTCACTGCCACAAGCCACACCAAGAGCGGCATCAGCCTTGATATTTTATATACACTGTAAATAGTATGTCTCTCTATGGGATGCCTTCGGCAATGAACTCTTTAATCTTTACAGTACCCTATGAATTTTCAATAGGTTTTTGCCATTCTGAATGCTCCAGCTGAGAATGTACATAAAGAACACCATTGAGAGCAGGAAGGGCTGCAGCCCACGGCTAGGAATCGAGGTGCTTAAAAATTGAGTAACTCTATTACTCTTAATTCCAGTGTCTTCTGGAAATTCCAACCCAGACTGTCTGCTTGTTGGTGCTAAAGGGATCCAGATGATATCCGGCTTTGCAGTTCATCCTCAGCAGATAATTAATTTGCCTGTAGGGAATGGTGCATCCAATATTATAATATATCCAGGTGAGTTATTCAGAAGTGTTTCAATTTTTCAGAGACAGAAAGTAAAATAATTTCTATCAATAAAGTACCACAGATCTTCATCACATTTGTTTGTAGATGTACAGAGAAAGCTATTAACGCGCTTGTTTTATTTCTAGTGTCCTCCTCCCCCACTGAAACATTACAGATATCACCAGTTTACCCCACAACCCTGGCTGGTAAGTGCAGGATGGCTTTTCTTCTGTCCAGTATCTCTGAAAGGGTAACAACATAGACAGTTTCAGAGTAACAGCCGTGTTAGTCTGTATTCGCAAAAAGAAAAGGAGTACTTGTGGCACCTTAGAGACTAACCAATTTATTTGAGCGTGAGCTACAGCTCACTTCATCGGATGCGTATCCGATGAAGTGAGCTGTAGCTCACGAAAGCTTATGCTCAAATAAATTGGTTAGTCTCTAAGGTGCCACAAGTACTCCTTTTCTTTTTGCGAACATAGACAGTAGATTGTTTCTCCGTACACGGACACCAGTTTTTCCTGTTTCAGAGTAGCAGCCGTGTTGGTCTGTATCCTCAAAAAGAAAAGGAGTTCTTGTGGCACCTAGAGACTAACAAATTTATTAGAGCATAAGCTTTCGTGAGCTACAGCTCACTTCATAGGATGCACATTTTGCTCATGTTTTTCTTATAACAAATTACCTGCAGTTCATAGATACTAAAGTCAGAAGGGACCATTATGATCATCTAGTCTGACCTCCTGCACAACGCAGGCCACCGAATCTCATCCACCCACTCCTGCGAAAAACCTCACCTATGTCTGAGCTATTGAAGTCCTCAAATCGTGGCTTAAAGACTTCAAGGAGCAGAGAATCCTCCAGCAAGTGACCCGTGCCCCATGCTACAGAGAAAGGCAAAAAACCTCCAGGGCCTCTTCCAATCTGCCCTGGAGGAAAATTCCTTCCCGACCCCAAATATGGCGATCAGCTTGTTAATGTTGCTGACAGTCCTTTCCCTAACAGCTGTCTAGTCCAGGGCACTAGGCAGAATTGTCTGTTTAGTGCAGCATTAGAGCTACAGAGTCATGTGTGTCCAGAAGTGGTCATATCCTTTGCATTACCCCCCAGAGTCTGGCACTTTAACCTTTCCAAAATAGTTATAGAATCATGCTTTAACGCTTATCCCATTACCATCAAGATAAGGAACTGTGTTGATGCTTTATATACTAACTGCTTTACTGGGCTTTTAACTGGCAGTTAACATGGTCCAACAGAAACAACAGCAACAACACAGAAAAGCCAACCTAAACGTTTACTAAAAAGTTTTCTCCAAAGTCTTTTCCAAAGTCCGATTGTAAAAGTCAAACACATACAGAAATCGGTTCATAATAAACAAAAGAAAGTCTTGTTGAGTTCCCAGCTGCAGTAGCAGTCTGCCCTCATAGTTAGTTACTAGTGCAGGGAGCTCTGCTGTAAGTTTTGGGTTGTGTGTTTACTTCCAGGCTTTGATGCCTACAGGGTATCTCCATTGTTGACTGCTGCTATTGCTGCTTAGTTACAGTAGGTGTGGTTGCCCCCTAGTGGCTATTTATACAGCTAAAAGCACCAAAGAGAAAGGTGAAATTTTTGAAGGTGACCCAGTGGATGGATCCCTAAATACCCTCAGGTTTCTGTAGGAGTAATTGTAAAGGTTACACACAAATTTTTGCAGGCTCACCAATTGCACTCACTCATTTTTGTTAATTTACACAGCACATCAAACTACATCGGGCATTTTCCATCCTAAAATGAGTCCTTGCCTTGAGCTTGCAGTCCAACTGGAAAACAGGCAGACCCAGGAGCAGAGAAGGAGGCAGCATGACAACTATTTATTTGCTTTCCCTCAATTTTCCATTTTGCTATTAACTTTTGCCTTATTTGCCTTATTACCACTTAATCCTTCTCTATCTGCCTGGCTATAGACTCCCTTTGATTTTCCATTCTCTCATTTTTATTTATTAACTCCTGATCAGTCCTCTAACCCCTCCCATTCACTCACTGCCTCCTTCCAACCTTTCCCATAATTGTGTTTAATCCATTCCTGCATTCAGTACCTACTTACCACCTAATCTTCATAGAATCATAGAATATCAGGGTTGGAAGGGACCTCAGGAGGTCATCTAGTCCAACCCCCTGCTCAAAGCAGGACCGATGCCCAATTAAATCATCCCAGCCAGGGCTTTGTCAAGCCTGACCTTAAAAGCTTCTAAGGAAGGAGATTCCACCACCTCCCTAGGTAACGCATTCCAGTGTTTCACCACCCTCCTAGTGAAAAAGTTTTTCCTAATATCCCAACCTAAATCTCCCACACTGCAACTTGAGACCATTACTCCTTGTTCTGTTATCTGCTACCACTGAAAACAGTCAAGATCCATCCTCTTTGGAACCCCCCTTCAGTTAGTTGAAAGCAGCTATCAAATCCCCCCTCCTTCTTCTCTTCCGTAGACTAAACATCCCCAGTTCCCTCAGCCTCTCCTCATAACTCATGTGTTCCAGTCCCCTAATCATTTTTGTTACCCTCCACTGGACTCTTTCCAATTTTTCCACATCCTTCTTGTAGTGTGGGGCCCAAAACTGGACACAGTACTCCAGATGAGGCCTCAGCAATGTCGAATAGAGGGGAACGATCACGTCCCTCGATCTGCTCGCTATGCCCCTACTTATACATCCCAAAATGTCATTGACCTTCTTGGCAACAAGGGCACACTGTTGACTCATATCCAGCTTCTCGTCCACTGTAACCCCTAGGTCCTTTTCTGCAGAACTGCTGCTGAGCCATTCGGTCCCTAGTCTGTAGCGGTGCATTGGATTCTTCTGTCCTAAGTGCAAGACTCTGCACTTGTCCTTGTTGAACTTCATCAGATTTCTTTTGGCCCAATCCTCCAATTTGTCTAGGTCCCTCTGTATCCTATCCCTACCCTCCAGCGTATTTACCTCTCTTCCCAGTTTAGTGTCATCTGCAAACTTGCTGTGGGTGCAATCTACACCATCCTCCAGATCATTTATGAAGATATTGAACAAAACCGGCCCCAGGACCGACACTTGGGGCACTCCACTTGATACCAGCTGCCAACTAGACATGGAGCCATTGATCACTACCCATTGAGCCCAACAATCTAGCCAGCTTTCTATCCACCTTCTAGTCCATTAATCCAGCCCATACTTCTTTAACTTGCTGGCAAGAATACTGTGGGAGACCGTGTCAAAAGCTTTGCTAAAGTCAAGGAACAACACGTCCACTGCTTTCCCTTCATCCACAGAGCCAGTTATCTCGTCATATAAGGCAATTAGATTAGTCAGGCATGACTTGCCCTTGGTGAATCCATGCTGACTGTTCCTGATCACTTTCCTCTCCTCTAAGTGCTTCAGAATTGATTCCTTGAGGACCTGCTCCATGATTTTTCCAGGGACTGAGGTGAGGCTGACTGGCCTGTAGTTCCCAGGATCCTCCTTCTTCCCTTTTTTAAAGATGGGCACTATATTAGAAGATTACAATCTTCTGCTTTACCCTTTCCTAGTCAGCCACCACATCTCCCTTCAACAGTGAACTCCATTCCCCTGAAGAAAATTGAGCTAAGTGAAGTTGTCTGGAGGCAGTGAAGGTGTTTCCTTGTGCGGCTGTCATACTTCCTTGTCTCCTGGAAAGCAAAGCCCATTAATAGGCTACTCCAGGAGGTGCTGGTGGGGTTTCAACTCTGTAAAGTCCAAAGGAGCAGCCGCTAGTTTACCCCACTGTCCAGATGATGCAGCTAGAGTTCCTGGCTCCCAATAGAAGATCTGCAGCCTCGTATAGTTTTCCAAAGACTCATAGATGATAAGGCTAGAAGTGACCATTGTCGTCATTTAGTCTGACATCCTGTATAACACAGGCCAGAGGACTTCCCTAAATTAATTCCTGTTTAAACTGGGGCAGATCTTTTAAAAAAACCATCCAGTTTTGATTTTAAAATGGCCAGTGACGGGGAAGTGGTTCCAATGCTTAATTACCTTCATTGTTAATTTGTGCCTTATTTCCAGTCTGAATTTGTCTAGCTCCAATTGTCAGCCATTGGATCTTGTTATACCTTTGTCTGCCAAATTGAAGAGCCCTCTGTTAAGAAATGTCTGCTCTCCATGAAGGTACTTATAGACTATGATCAAATAACCCCTTCCCTGTCTCTTTGTTAAGGTAATTAGATTGAGGTTACTCCTCAGAAGCAATGGTAGGACTCACTCTCACATGACTCACATTAATGAACTGTTTGTGCGCGTCAGCAGGGCCCATGCAGATAGTTAGTGCACATCAGGCTTCTGCGGGTTAGAGTCATATCCCAGCATGCCACAAATTACATGTTTGTGTTGACAAGCCCTAAGGGTGATGTCAAAGAAAAGAGTCTGGCAGATGAGTTGGTAACTGTGGCAAACTCAGACTGATATCAGGGGTTCAATTCCGTTAGCTCCCGTAGGAAGACACCACTTCCCGTTGGGTCTGAGTTTCTCCTAGATGTCTATTTATGACCTCTGGGCAGAACTTCTGACACTGAGATGAAAAGGCCTTCTGAGCCTTTACCAAAGCCCATGGTTAATGTGTATTCCAGAGAAGATGTTTCTTACCATATTGTATAACGCCTCTGCTGAAAAGGGATCCATGGGAAAAGGTCTCTTGAGCTGTCCCATCGAACAGGAAATTACTGAATATTCTTAAATCCTTTTAAAATGTAACCTTTACATGTCTTTATTAGGGATTGTCTTTTCCCAAATGTAAGCTATTTCTAGGCAGTGACTCATCTGAGAGGAATTTCTGTCCCACTCAGCTGTGTTCAATGTGACATCACAACTCAGAAAACATTGTAAGAAAGTATTGCAATCTTGGATGTACTCCTGGAATTTCCATCTGTTTTAATGGAGGCTACAGTGTGCCTTTAGAGGCAGCATTTGACTCCCTGAATGGATAGTTTGTTTAATCATGTTGAAAGAGTTTCTCAGATTTTTTGACTTAACTAAAATTATGCTGTGGACAGAGTCCTCCTTAGTATTTTGTCTGCTAACTCTTTGCTGTCATTAAGAGATAATACTGATAACAGTTTCATTAACTGTATAAATAACTTGTCAAATGCATTATTTCAGCTCAAGTGGACTTGGCTGTCCAAAGCATTTTGGGGTCTCCTGACAAAAACCCCTCCATGGGCCCATTTGCTTATATGCCAGAGACTGCAGCTGTGACTGATCATACAGGTAGATACTACCCTATTTAAAAACCCCTATATGCTGACTTTACAATTATAATACTTTGTATGTATGACATAATGCAGAGTGACTCCCTCAACTGAGTTTTCCCAGGGATGTTACCTGTATATAATGCTCACCCTACGTACCTAGCTACTCAGCTCTAACTAAAATTGTGTGATTACGCTGAAGCTATTCCTTTTGATTACATAAATAAGTCTTAAATGTGAACATGAATCAAGCCAAAATGCTAATATTTGAAAGGGACAGTGGATCTCATGAATAGAGCTGTAATTTTTCTCCATGGCATTGCTCCACGTAGGGTATCAGAACAGTCATGTTCTTCTGTAACATTGTAATAGCTACAATAATTAACCTTGCGAAATGATGAATACTGACTGAAGCGTCTGCTTTATCTGCAGGGTTTTCTTGCCTTTTGTCTGTCATAAGTTAACATGATTTGTGTGCATTTTTATCACTGAAATAGACAAATATTTCCACCTTAAGTTAGGACATCAATTGTTATGTAGCAAGGTTCTACCCCATTTAACTAGTCACATTGCTGAAATTGGAAAAGTTCAATCAGTGAATGTTTAAGAGTCTGTTTCTCAAATTGATTACTTGTTTTCCTGCAGATGAAGAAGAAATGTCCAATGAGAGATCACAGATTCCTGTTGTTCCTTCTGAACAAATTCTCAAAAGACCAAGTGAGTTTCAGTCTCCTTTAACCTTAAATTGCTTTGCAAATTCTGTGGAAAACCAAAAGATCAGTTTTTGCTCTAGAATAAGTTGTCTGTTGTGGGGAAAATGTTTTGTACAACAGTTGTGGAGCTGTTCAAAACTTTCTGAGTGGAATTCAATCATTGCTATATTTTAGGAACTAAATGTTTTCTGAAAACTGCCAGGGGCCAGAATGTTGGTGCATTTAAAGAGCATTGTAATTTACATATTTAAAACGTCTAAAAGTTATGTTGAGTCCATATTTCCTTTCAAATACTTGATTCTTCAGCTTACTTGTGCTTTTGTTTTTCTAGAGCCAGTGGACGCTTTCTGCACATCACTTAAGGATTATTTCCAAGATGTGTGCAAGTTCATGGCCATGGACCGTGAAGTAACCCTTGATCACCTTTACATTGATGGGGCTCTCATGCAAGGTCAAACTGAAACAAAGAGTGGGAAGAATATCATCAAGGTGATGGAGAAGGAGCTGGTAATATACAATTTAGAAGAGAAGGAAAAAGCAGCTATAGAAAGAAGCCAAATATTTCAAGTCCTGGGAGGGAAAGAACTAGAGACGAAAGTCGTTGTGGTGTTGGGAAAGGCAGGAATGGGTAAAAGCATTCTTGTTCAAAAGATCTGCCAAGACTGGTCCAATGGAAAGTTTTCTCAGTTTGAATTTGTCTTTTGGTTTGAGTGTAGACGGCTGAGCCTGCCTGAAAAGCAATACAGCTTGAAGGACCTGCTTCTTGAGCTCTTTGTCAAACCTCGAGAGGGAAGCGACGAAGTCTTCGAGTACATACTGCAAAATCCCGATAAAGTCCTCCTCATCTTTGATGGTTTCGAAGAGTTGCAGGATCATGATGGCTTTACACATTACTCAGACTGCCAGTCGTACAAGGAGCTGTACAGCATCAGAGAGCTATTTGCAGGGCTCTTCCAGAAGAAGATACTCAGTGGCTGTACTTTATTGCTAACAGCAAGACCCAAAGACAAATTTAATCAGTATTTATCCAAAGTGGACAAGATTATCGAAATGATAGGGTTCTCTCCACAACAGGTAGAATCATATATAGCCAGATATTTTGAAGGGCTACCATACAGTGATGATGCAGTGAAATTAATCACAGATTGTCAATATCTGTTCAGTCACTGCTACAGCCCTGTCATGTGTAGATTCATTTGTTTTCTCTGTGAAATGATGTTTGAAATGGGAGACAAAGACCTGCCTTCAACACTTACCAGCCTCTTTGTAAAATACCTTCAGCAAAAGCTGATACCTACACAAACAGATGTGACAGCCATAGGAAATCAACAGCACATTACCAGGCTAGCTCAGTTAGCCTGGTATCTTGGAGAAAAGAATCAAAATGCCCTGAAGAGCAGTCTTTTTCCCTCTAAAGAAGTTAAGGAGTTTGCTCTGAAATATGGCTTGGTACTGCCATTTACATTCCCAAAACATTCGGGAAACAGGGAGGAAGAATTTGGGAGTGTGTTCTCAGATTTTGTTATCCAAAATTTTTTGAGTGCACTTCATCTGGTGCTCACAGAAGAGATCAAGGATAAAAGCCTCACAAAGTACCTCTCACTACCAGCCAGGAAGAAAAAGCCTCATAATTGGTTAGACTTGGTGCCTCGATTCTTGCCTGGGTTATTGTATCTCCAGCATGATCCATACCTCTGTTCTCTTTCAGATGAGCATGTAATGAAAATCATGACCAAGAAGCAGAAGACACTCTTAAAATATATTAAAAAAATACAGATAAGTGATCTCTATCCAGAAAAACTACTTGAGCTGCTCCACTGTGTTTATGAAACACAGGACAACTATCTTTTGCAGCATGTGGCTTTAAGGCTCAGGGCTGAACTTTCTTTTCTGGGCACTCTTCTTACACCCCCTGATGTCTATGTGCTGCATTTTATTTTAAAAAGATCCCCAAAGGAGTTTTCCTTGGATTTGAGGAACAGTGGTATTAACCTACAAGGGCTGAAACACCTGGTTGGCCTAAAGAGTGTGACATCATTTAGGTTAGTTATTTCTTGTTGGTAATTGTGTCATGAGCATTATAGTGGGACAGACCTTTTCATGCAAGGGCAAGGACTCAATAAACTTGTGTTTTGACACTTTACAGGGCCTCCCTTAGTGATACAGTCAGGCTGTGGGAGTCCTTAGAGCAAACAAAAGAATATGAGCTGCTGAAGATTTCAGTTGAGAAATTTGGTATTGATCCCTTTAAGGCAGAAACTATGAAGGACATCAGTGACCTGTCTGACCTTGTACGGGTACAAGAGAAAATGATCCGCTGGTAAGATCCTATCAGAATTAATGACGTATTTACACTTCAGTGCTTATAAATTATGAAAGACCCTGGTTTAGTAACAGTCCAAGAGAGTGAAGTCCTCCATTTAGAAATGCAGGAAATGCTCTGTTGCCCCACCCATGTTTTTCTGCTGTAATACATTGTGAAAGTTTGGAGGTGGGGGGTGAGGGTCCCACTCAATCTCTGTACTGAAATGCCCACAAAGAAGACAGTTGGCAATTTGATTATTTTAGTTCAGGCCTTTTACCTATAATTTTTTAAATCCCTTATCTTCTAATCCCTTTTAATTATATATCCCACATTGTCAGTGTGGCTCTGCCCTTTAGTGGCTAGAGTCTGCTATTGGCTGTGAGCTAAGAGCCAGTCTTTTATCTCCGACAGTAAAGGCTTGTACTTTCAGAGGCAGAGGTCCTGGGTTCAGTCCCTTCAGGTGATCCAGCCAGAAGGCTAATTACAATTTCAAGCATGCACAATCAAAGCAGTTACTGGAAGTCACTGTTCTGATCTTGTATTTTGTGAATGTTGTGTGTTCCATCTGTTTGTTGTTTGTTATATGATTACAGGGGTTAATTCAAGCAGAGATTAACTGCACGTAGGCAGGAGAGAGGACATTAGCTCCAGATAGCCCCAACTTCCTGACACTGCAGATGTTACTCACTTTGAAGTTTTACCTCTGGCTATGCTGAACTCAACAACCTAGCTTGGCCCTGGAGGAGTGGGTGGTTTGGTGTCCTACTTTGTAACCCCAGAGTGATCCAAGTGAGAAAAACTGGAACTAAGACCTTTAGGCAGACACTGCTGCAGAGCACACTGGACCTCCAGTCCCCTGAGGCAAAGCGGTCAGGGGAAAGATAGACCTATCTAAGCCTTTATGCACACAGACTGTCTATACCAGGGATCGCCAACCTTTGGCACACGGACCATCAGGGAAATCACTGGCAGGCCGGGACTGTTTGTTTACTTGCAGCATCCGCAGGTTCGGCCGATTGCAGCTCCCACTGGCCGCGGTCCACCGTTCCAGGCCAATGGTGGCCGCTGGAAGCGGCAGCCAGCACATCCCTCGGCCCACGCCACTTCCCGCAGCTCCCATTAGCCCGGAACAGCGAACTGCGGCCAGTGGGAGCTGCAATCGGCTGAACCTGCAGACGATGCAGGTAAACAAACCATCCCAGGATTAAACAACCACCAGCGGATTTTCCTGACAGGCCGCGTGCCAAAGGTTGCCAATCCCTGATCTATACTGTAGTTTTAAAAATACTTTTTCTGCTATATTTTATTTTCTTCCTCCTGTTAAGATCAAACAATACTCTGTTTTGAAAATGCTATTTCTAATAAACCTTTATAGCAAATAACCTGGCTCTACACAAAGTATTCTTTGTGAAACAATGGGTTTTTTTAGTTATTAACAACTGTTTCTAATAGATACAATTATTCCATTATGGTTTATTTAGCATGGAAGATGCATTTGGCTGCAATATTAATGAAATTCCTGCTATCAAAAACCTCAGAAAACTAGAATTTGCGTAAGTAACACCCCTCCCCATTTGCTAAAATACTTCTGAAGTTTATAAGACTCTCTAAAAATAATCATTTATGTTATCTAAAGTTTGTTACAGTAAGTTTATGGTAAAAATATGAAGTAAACCCCATTTTATCTGTATTTTGCTGATCTAAACTAGAATTATTAATTTATGGGCAAAACCCAGAAACTCCTAGTGCCATACCCTCAACTGTTGTAAATCAACATAACTCCATTGACTTTAACAGAGCTATGCTGTTATACAGCAGTTGAGGATCTTGTTCCTTCAGCTGTAAAATACACTGAAGATATTTCCCTCATTATTAACAATGTCACTTTTCATTTCTCATTCACGCTAAATTTCGATGATGTAATCCAATGGCTGACAAACAAATGAGGTCCCTTTCCATTCACATTAAGCCAGCTGAGCTGCATCATTACTCAGTGTCTATGTTAGTGTTGTACCATGTTTTGGCCATGATCCAATCACTTGGGAAAAGATTCCTGCACAAAACTGCTCTACTTTCCCATCTAAGTCTCTTGACATGAATGAGTGTCTGTGTTAAGCCGTCTGTTCTAGCTGATTATGTCATGTAGGTGACAGCAAATACTGGGCGTCAGTGTATATCTGCTGACTAAAAACTATTTGCTTCCCTCTTTCTGAGAAAGGAATAGGAAGAAATAATGTTGAATTGGAAGGAAGGATTAACTTATGCACACTTAAACATCCAGTGGGAATCACTGTTATGGCATTCGCTCCACGGCGCTTACATCCAAATATTTCTTTTTAATGTAATTGGGGGCCGATTTCTCCTCTCAGTTGCACCAGTGCGACACTACTGTACTAGATAATATAGCCTCCAGTTCAGAAAAACTACTTCAGAGGGGATTGTACCAGTGTAATGGAGAATGTGTGACCACATCCTCCACTCCCTGCTGCCTACATAGAATTTAAAGTTAAGTCTAGCAGCTTTCTCTTTGCTTGGCCCCACCTCTGAATTCTCAGTATTTTCTCTCCCCATTTCCTCTCCTTTTCTTTCCCCAAACTTGTCTGTATTCTGGATCCAAATCTAGATGTCCTTACTCAGCTGAATTCCCACTGAAATCAATGAGTTTGGTGTGAACAAGGACTGATTAAAAACCAAGGGTCAATTCTGTTGTTAAGTTGGTGTAAATCTGGAGTAAGAACATTTAAAGTCAATGGATTTACTCCGTTTACACTGGTGTAAGATGAACTGGAATGTGACCTGTTGATTGAAATGGGAGTTAAGTGCAGCCAGTGGTAGAATTTTCTTTTAAGAAGAGGGGAGACAAAAATAACCTTGATCAGGTTTAAAATACTTAAAATGAGAGAAATCTGAAATAGCAGGAAATACCCAGCAAGGTGAGATCAGATATGAATGAAAAGCATGTTGCAAAGAAAAATGAGGGAGAGGAACATGTGTGCAAAACTTCCCCTGTGTGAACCTCTGCTATATTTGAGCTAATGTTGTAGGGCCATATTATGCAGCTGCTAAAGCAGAGTTAAAGAGGCAGTAAAGAGTTTTGCTTAAATACAATTGCAGAATCTTGTCTGTGGTATGGAAAAATGGATGTTGGTAACAAAACCAAAACCACATGTTGTGCTGTTTATGTACTGTGAAATGACCACAGTTTTTTTCCTTGCAGGCTGGGTGCAGCCTGCGGCCTTCAGGGATTCTTAAAGCTTGTTGAAATTCTTGCAGCATTCCCATCTCTTCAGCATTTAGAGTGAGTGATATTTTTTCCCCAACTGTCCATGGAAAGTGGTGGGTGGAACTTAACAGTAAACAGCCTCCAGGATCCTGCCTTACTGGCTCAGGTCATTATCCCATTATGTCCCAGATCCTGCCTTATCAATGGTCAATCTCTGATGCTTCAGGGAAAGGCCAGCACAATTCAAAGGGGCTCCTGCTCCATGGCTCCCAGTGTGGCCTATAAGATTAGGAGGAGATTAAGATTGGCCTCAAATTCAGATTCCTAAAATTAGGGTGGCCATATTTTCCCAAAGGGAAAATGGGACACCTCACAGGGCCAGCCAAAAGCCACTCTCTCCTCCCTGCATATGGGGCAGCCCAAGCCCCCCTGCTGTCTGCCTGTGCGGGGCCAGCCCAAGGCCCGCCACTCCCTTCCACTCATGGGGTCAGCCTGAGCCTTCCCTGAGCTTCCCACCCACGTGGGGCCAGCCCAAGGTCCCCTCATCCCCCAGCACCTGGGGCCAGCCTGAGCCTACCCTGCCACCCACCCACATGGGGCCCTCCCAAGGCCCCCTTCTCCACCCCTGGTGCATGGGGCCAACCCAATACCCCCTGCCGCCCACCCATGTGGGGCCAGCCAGGACAGAGCTGCTCTTGAGCCCTCCCTCCTGCATAGGGCTGGCCTGACATTGCCACGTGCCCCACCTGCAAGTTCTTCCACCTCCTGCTAGGGGTCGCACCACCACTTTTTTGGCAAAACTCTGCATTTGTCCTGTTTGCCAAAAAAGTCAGGACGGCCGGGACAGGACTTAAAAAAGGGACTGTCACGGCCAAAATGGGACATATGGTCACCCTACCTAAAATCCCTTCCACCTGAGGGAAGTGCAGTGAGAAGATGTTCAGTTTTTCTCCTCCCTAATCCAGGAGGGGAAGCAGTGGAGATGATTGTTATCGCATCTTTTTTTTTCTGTACATGTAGGGAGGAAATGCAGTTGGGACACAACTATTTCATAACTGGTTTAACAACGTTCATTTTGTAGTGTAAGTGGGGCATTAAGTGCTGCTGTTTGCATATCAAAGGAAGTGGGTCATGCAGTTCTACTCTTCTTTAAAATCTTCTTAGGCTCAGAGTTTGAAAAGCAACGAGAGCTGCTTATTTGAAAAGCTCGAATACGCAAGATTGCTCTTACCCAGGGCTTAAATTCTTATAGAGTATTTCCCGCAGCGTGCTCCTCCCCCCTCCCCCCAACATGTTATAAAAACTCCAGAGGGTTTGAAAATATTTACCAGGCCTCCACTCCAGACAGCTCAGGCTGAATTTAAGTCCTGCACTTACCTGATTGCCTGGGTCCATTATAAAGAAATAGCCTCTCAAATTTATGAGCAGATATCTTAGATGGTCAATGGACAGAAAATAGTTAAAAGGAAACCTAGTAATGTCTTGCTTTGTGGTCCTGCAGCTTGGATGCTCTGAGTGAAAATGAAATAGGAGATGAAGGAACAAAAAGCCTCTGTGAAGTATTGTCTGAGCTGACATCACTGGAAACATTGAAGTAAGTTGCAAGGTTAACAGTGCCAACTTCTGGGAGCCAGGAAGGAGAAATAGGTTAATTCTATGGCACTCAGAGTTGGGATTGTGCTTTGGGGCTTCCTAATTCCACTTCAAGGCAAGCAGTTAATTTTTCCCAAGGTTGCCTTATTCATAGTACATCAATTTTTTTACAAGAACTACAGAGAAATATATAAAATGCTAAGTAAATAGTAAGAGAAATTTCTTAATGTCTGATCCTGCCATTGCTCCAGATGTGAAATACCCATTGGAGTCAGTGGTGACTTTGAGTGTGGATGGATGGCAGGGTCTATCCTAATGAGCAATATATATATATATATATATATATATATATATATTGTTCGTTTAGATACATTAGACACTGAAAATCACCAAGAGGTTTTCAAATAGGATTTTGTTTTTCAAATAGGATTAAATCCTCTATCTGGTTTATCTGTTTTCAAAAGAAATATTGGTTACTTCCCTCAGAACTGCTCCACATTGACCCAATCTTCTCTGGGATAATCTGGAAGGACAACATTATCTTAAATGATTCTGGGATGGGAAAATGGTGGTTATAGGGTCACATTCTCATGTTGCATCTCAGTGTCAAATTTATAGAGCAACATGGAAAAAAATTACCCAACATTGTGATGTCCTGGTTGTATTAAACTCTATTAACAAGCACATCTTATTTGTAATAGTTTATCACAGAACAAGATAACAGATTTGGGGGCAGAGCAACTAGCCACTGCTCTTCCTTCCTTATCCTCGTTAAAGACACTGAGGTGAGTGTTTGTATTCTATTCTATTGCCTTGTATAAAGTGTCCCTGTGCCTTAGTTCAGAAGATAATGACTATACTTGGAATGAATAATGCCCACATACTGTAATGAGTTCACTATGGGCTTGGTGCTTCAGGCCTTATTCATATGGTTAGTCCCACTGAAAGTAGTGGGACTGCTCCTTTGAGTAAGGGCTCCAGGATTGAGGCCTCTGTCTTGATAGTTCCTATACACCAGCAGCACCGGATCTTATTTATTTGGGAGAAGATAAATGTAAAATTTAATCTGATATGGAGATACAATAGTTCCGCACATGGAACTGCTATCCAGGACCCCAATCCTGTGACAAGTTTTGCAGGGGTCTACTCGGCAGAATCAAGGTCTAGACTACACCCAACAGGCTGGGACTTGACTCAGGGTATATGGTTCATCTAGCCCAGTATCCTTCCTGACATGGGCCAGAATTAAGTGCTTCAGAGGAAAGCACAATAAACCCTACAGTTCAATTATGGAATAACTTGCTTCTAAGGGAAGCTTCTTCCTAACCCTTGTGTCCTGAAGCATAAAGATTTAGCCTCTGCAGGTTTTTAAATCATATCTAATATAGCCAAAGTTGTTCTCATTGTTCATTTAATGTCTAATCCTATTTTTGATTTGTGTTTGTAAACTGAACAAGGGGAATACCTGACTCTCAATAGGACTGTAATTTGATATTTAAAATATCTTGAAACCACAATCTACAGAATGGTTGCAAATTAATAAGAATTAATCATACCCTAATGTCTGGAATTCTTTTCTTTAACTACTAGTGAACATTTTGCTTTATTTAATGGTGATCCTGCTGTCTGTGTTTTCTGCAGTTTGTACAATAACTACATTTGTGATGCTGGAGCGGAAAATATTGCAAGAATACTTCCTGCAATGGCATCTTTAAGGGTGTTACAGTAAGTAGGAAATCTTCAAAGAGGATAAAGGGGGGACAAAAGCTTGCTTAGATACTATTAAAATCTTATCTTGAAGATTAATATTTTATTGCTGTTACCTTCAGCTGAGGAGTTTCAAATGCTTGAAAACTGGGAATTTGCACCCCTGTGTTCATAGGAATGTGGAGAAGAGGGGAAGGAGAGAATTTGAGGGAGAATAACTTGGGAAAGCTTTGTGGTGACAGGTTGGGATAGGAAGAGGAAACACGGGGCAATGAATACGACATAAGCTTGGAGGGATGGTTACAAGATGGAGCCTAATAAAACATTAGTATTCATGGTTAAGCCTGAAAGACAATTCTGCTCCCCCTTTCAAAACATAAACAATTCTTACCCACTACAAACAGTGATAGCCACAGGATTTTGAGAGGGCCAGTGAGTAGGGCGACCACATGTCCCGATTTTATAGGGACAGTCCCCATTTTGGGGTCTTTTTCTTATATAGGCTCTTATTACCCCCACCCCCATCCTGATTTTTCACATTTGCTGTCTGATCACCCTCCCAGTGAGATTCTTAGGGGCACTTACAGGCTTATCTGACTCATTTGTTTTATTTAAAAAAAAAGAGCAGGAAAGCTAGATACCTTCCCCAGTTTCCTCAGACAGGAGAAATGTGTGTGTGCTGGGTCCAGGTGTAGTTACCAGCAATTAGAAAGATTTTAGGGACAGTTCCAGATATAACTGTATGTCTGGGAGCCACTAAACTACACAGAGTCTGAAGGGATTTGTGGTAACTTCTAGCAATTTATAGCACTTCAGATGCTTTATAATTAACTGTATAGCATGTCACAGTTAGTCTTGCCAGTACTAGACTCCTAAAATCAGGAGGAAAGGAAGCTGGTGGGGTGAAGGTGGAATGGAGGTGGGGGTGAGAGTGGGATTTTCCAGGCCCCACAACTCAACTTTGGACGGGAGAACATTTATCAAAGTAGAAGATTGAGTTTGGGATGGGAGAAAAGTGGTAGAGGAAGGTGGAATATTAGGAGTATGGAGAACTTGGGTGGGCTGAAGGGATGATTGCTCAGGAGATCGGCTGTCTTAATCAAGGACCAGATGGCCACCTGAGTTTTCCTTTGAGGACTAATTGTATTTTTTTTTAATTAATCCCCATATCTCCTTTTATCTCAAGCATGATGTTTGATTACTGTGATGGTTAGTGTGTCCTAGACTAACAGCCAGAAAATGTGTTTTTGCCTTCAGTGTTCAGTGTAACAAGATAACTGATGCCGGAGCCCAGAAGCTGACTGATAGCCTCAGAAAATGCCCCCACATCAAGAGTGTGGCGTAAGTCTCTGGACTGTGTCATTGTAGCTTAGATCTATAAACTGGGTTGTGATTTGTTCTGATGCTGGTCAGTGGATTCACCATATTTGCAACAGGAACCAAAAATATCACTAGTCCAAAAGTAGCAACTGACTGGACAGAAATGTCTTCACTGCACTTGGTTGGTTCTAACCCCTTCTGTGACAACAAGGGGTAGGCTGTGCCATTTACGCAGCCGGCATAGAGCTTTCCACCATGCAGCTTGCTCCCCACAATGTACCTGGCTTGCTGTGTGGGCTGGGAGGGGGGAGATGTGACCCACCTCCTGCCTAATGGGGCCACTCTGCATTCTAGGGTTCTTCCCAACCAAAAGGACGCAATGGGAGGCTGAAGTTCCACAGTCACAGTCTGGCCCCCAGTGTTTGTACATGGGAACGTACCTTAAAAAGCCAACAGCGAGCGTTAGCACTATAATCTGAGAGGCTAAATACCATTGTTTGGTAATGACAGCATAGTTCAATTAAAACATTTTGATAGTGGTGATTTCATATGAAGTGTAACTGTCAGGGGAAGTGTGTGAGGACAGTAAACCTTTACTTTTCCATTTGGGAATTGCATGCCACCGGTGTTGGAAAGTAAAGGTTTACTGTCCTCACACACTTCCCCTCGACAGCCTGTTATGCTTCATATGAAATCCTCACTACTAAAATGTTTTATTTGAACTCTGCTATCAAGTCAAACAATGGCATTTAGTTTCGTTTTCCTTCGTGTGGCACTGACTGGATTTACATTTCTATACTCACTTCCAGAGATACCAGGCTTAAAAAACATTGCAAGTAGCATTTAGTTCACAGGCCCCAAGAAAACTGTGCTAATGCCAGTCTGACACAGCCTTCATCTTCTAGGGGCTGTAAACAAAACAAAGCAATGAAACTTTTGTTAAAAGTGCAGTGTCTGATGCTGAAATGTCTAGTCGAAGCCTGCATTTTAAAATGCACTGCCGAGGGTGTTGGGCTATGGCATTAACTTACTTGGGCACCTATCCTACATCAGGTTTCAGAGTAGCAGCCGTCTTAGTCTGTAACCGCAAAAAGAAAAGGAGTACTTGTGGCACCTTAGAGACTAACCAATTTATCTGAGCATAAGCTTTCTTGAGCTACAGCTCACTTCATCGGATGCATCAGGGATTGTAGTCACATAACTAACTTTAAACTGGCCTTTGCTACAGCACTAACAAATGGACTTACCATTAATTTAATCTTAAACAAATCTGCCCTTATAATAGCTAGAGAAGGGATATTAACCTGGATCCAAACACTCCTATCTGGGGAAATGCATGTCTGGAACTGAACTTTGTGGCTCAGGTCCATTTCTGATAACAGCATTCAAGCTAAGGTTTGTTCACACTAAAAATACATGCTTTCTAAAGTAAAAGCTACAGTATAGGACAACTCTCAAGACAGTTATGAGACCCACTAGCCTTGTCACTGCCCTTTTTATGATGGGTTTCTAGTGCCCTCCTCCCTATGTCCTATCTCCACTCAGGATCCCCACAGGCTCACCAGAACAGGGAGCAATTAACTCTGGACTAGTGCTTTTGAATGTAATGGGGATTTATAAAATTCATACTTGGGATGAAATCAGATTCTATAGAAATTGTACTAAACTCCTGTACAAATATAGAAAGCACTTTCCGCTAAACCATTTGGTAGAATTCTATAGCAGGGATGTAGTTGTCTGGTCAATTCTATAAACAGGAACTCGAAGCAAACAGTTGAAAAGTTACCATTTTCAGATGTACTCTAGCCTTTTCCTTTCACCTTCTTCTGTGCTTTTATGGCATGCTGTATGCTCCTTCTCACTGGCTGCGGTCTCCCGCCTCTCCCCTAACAATGGTGGGGGAGAGCTGTTAACTAAGGGGTAGAATTAGAAAGTAAGCCAGTTGTGGCTTGCCCGTTGCATTGTGTTCTAGCTAACTTTGCATATGTTAATACTTCACATTACATCAACTTTTTGTGGCGTGTGAGGCTGCCAGTTCTGAAAGGCAGGCAGATGGGCAACCCCTTTTGGTGGCTGACCAATGCTCTGGGGGAGCAGAGCTGTCACTTCTGACAAACCCTCTGGGTCAAGGTTTTTGGTGGGAACTCAGTACTGCTCCCAAAGAGGTGAATGTAACTCATTCTATGACCTGAGCCACAAAGGACTCTCTAAGTGCATAATTTTCCCTTCCTCTCTTTCTTCCACCGAAAAGAATACAGTAAGTCCATTTGTGGTCATTAGAACAAAAGGAGGGAGGGATGAAATGTAACAACTTCAAATATATTTGAAAATGAAAGGCAGCTGTTGCAGAGAAATAGCAATGGAAGTTTGCAAGTTAAAAATTCTGCTAATCTTTTGTTTTCCTTTTCAATTCACTGTCTCTTAGGATGTGGAATCCTACTATTCCCTATGGAGTTCTTGAGCATCTTCAACAGCTAGATTCTAGAATCAGTTTGCTGTAGAATCAGCTGATCCTGAGAAGGTAGCTGAACTATTTTATTTTTTTTAACCCTGTAATCTGGACAATCTGTCTGGGGAGTTGGTTATTAAGAGGCTCATCGTGTGGGGACAGGGACATTGCTGGGTTACAACAATTCGGGCCCTGAGGGGCAAGAGTCCTTTTTGATGAGGGTGGGAAAAGGCAATGTTTTAAGGGAGTACTGTCAGTTTTCATGGAGTCCTAGAGACATGGGGAAAGGGATCAGCTTTAATGCCAAGATCCTTGTTCTCTCCAGTGAACCCAAGGGAAGCCCTGCTGTGGGGGGAAAAAAGCAAAAACCAAATGATAGGAAAGCCAGTAAGTGGCCGGTAGTCACTATGGATCTTACAAAGTTTGAGAGAAGAGTCTGTCAACATGTAAAGCTTTGAGCTATCTCTTGTTATGCCTTGGGAAAAAATTGACTACATTTGAAATCAGTACTCACATGGTTGCCAAGCCCCACCTCCATGATGGGGTCTAGTTAGAGATTCTGGAAGATCTTCTGAACACCATGCAACACATGCACTCTCCTGCTGCTCTGCTCCACCAAGAGGTTTTCACCAACCCACACGCTCCCAGGATTTGCTCCAAAAACACAATGGGTATTCCCCAAATCCTTACACAGGCAAAGTTGCTTCTTAGGCAAAGTCGTCACTGATTCCTCCCATTTGGTTTGAGGTGAGAATTTCAGGATTAAGCCCACTGTGTAGTGTATTCTTTCAAATGTTGCCTTACAAAGTGGGATCTTCGCCACAGATTGACAGCCTAAATTTTCCAGTTCTACAAACATGTTTAGAAAAAATGTTCACAGTATTTTCTAGTGTTTCCTTTCATGCTTAGATAAAAAGCAGAGGATCTAGAGTAGGAAGGCACAGTGGTTTGGAAAGTGGGGGGGGGGGGAGTGATTTGAGAAGAAACGACTTGATCATATCTAGTTATTCCCTTTTTCCCTTCTCCAATTAGTTTGTGGCTGGGAGGCAATATGGATTCAGGCTGTAAATCTTAATCCTAGGTGGTTTCTATGAAAGTATCTAGAGGGCATCTCTGATACTGTGCTGCTATTCCATACAGTTAACGCTTTACTTGACATCATGCTGCAGGAAGCATATATACTGTTAGCCAAGCATGATATATTCAGAATCTTCCACTCACCCTCCTGAGTTACCAGACCTGCTCAGAGCACAAAATCTTTATGCATTCTGGTCATTGAATGGCCCTCTTTTCTCTCCATTGCATTTTATTATTAGATACTGTGTCTTTTAGTTTTTTCAGAGACTGTAAATCAAGACTCTGGCTCTGAAGTGTAAAGCAGTTTGCAGACTCTGATTCCACAGTTTGTTTGCCCAGTTCCCTGGCAATAAATTTGCAAGCCATTTTAAAACTGTGTGAGCCTGATTCCGATCTCACATACACTGAATTAAATCAGAATTATAACCCTACTGACGGCAGTGTCACAAACACCAGTGTGAGCAAGATAGCTTTGATTTCATGCTGATGATAATTGGTGATGAAGCTGAAGGGCACAGAACTAATATTGTGCTTTCATTATTTTCACAGGTAATGTTAAGAAGAGGTAAAGGCATTACTGAATTTTCCCATCTTATTTGCTGCTTTATGAATGAGGAATAAAACTAGCAACTACGCTAGCTTTCCTCAGAGCTACAGAATGGAAAATTATATTGGAGCTTCTGAGGACCATTGAAAACAGTAGACAATGAGGTCCAAATGCTTGTAGTTAAGCAGGTTCATTCAAATGCTGTTCAAATGGACTGATTCTGCTCCCGTTAAACAAGCCATTAAGAGTTATGTAGGATGAAGCTTCGTGGATGTAAAGACGATCACGCTACAGCCATCACTGTTAAAAATAAACAGGGGGTGTTTCCATCATATAAAACTGTATAATAACCACACTTCCCACACAGCGTGAAGGAATTAAGTCTATGGGAATGGTGAACTATAGCTGTGGATAAGGTGATTCTTTTTGTGATGCCCACTGTATCTGAAACTGCAGCTGGCATGCTGAGTTTGAACTACCACAGTCCAGTGTTGGAGTTTGTCACCTTGTAAACACTAGGGTTTAGAACATGAGCAAGATAGCTCAGCCTAAAGATGGAAGCATACTGACATAGAGGCATGAAAATCCCGGCATATTTACCCAATCCTATGAATTTACAGGTGGCAGCGTTTTTGTCAGCTGTTACACTAATCACATCTGGAGTGATAATGTTGCTTTCTTATGGTGTTTCGCCAAATCTGTTGTTCACTTATTGTTGATGGAGAGCCCTTTAAATAAGATGACAGAAGGGAAAAAAATTACAGGGAAAGGTGAAATTACAGGTAGAAAATGTGAATGACTTTTAACAAAACAGCTTCACAAAAATCCACATACATTTAAATAGGTTCAATCTGCTGCACAGAAATCCTGAAAAATGACTTGTGGAAATATGCAAACAGATTTTTAACTGGTCTTGAAGGAGATCTGAAAACTGACATATCTGAATGAATGGAACTGACTATGGGGAAGCTATAGAAAAACCTGAGGGCCCAAATTATTAACACAAAATACATGTCAAACTACACACAATGCTTTTGTGAAGCAAAAGATTTGAAACTGAAAGTTTTGATTTTGAAAACAAATATGTATTCTCTGTCCTATTCATGTTCAGGAATTGGATTCAGAGTTCTGAGATCTCTCACTTACCCTTCCCAACATGATAGTAATAACAGACTGTTCAACAATCACAACTTCAATATGAAATCACAACTTCACATTGTTTCATGGACCACATTTACAGAGTCTCAAAGGATAAGGCGTGCTAGACAAGTCAATTTCAGTGTATCAGCACATGTTTAGCTGCTAGCCTCTGTATTTAGTTATCAAAATTCTGATCCTACTGAATTGAGTGGCGAGATGTTGATTTCCCGTTTATTTCAGTTTGCCCCTATGATATTGGAGGGATTTTATGGTTTTCTAGAGACACAGTGTCAGGACAAGCATAATGATTTCCTGTGCAAAGAGGGACTGGAAATGGGAAAAATTAGATTAAATGGGAGAAGCTGGAGATGCCTTTACATACTCCAAAAATTGTAAGGCTAGATTCTTGCACCTCATTCTGGTGTTGCAAAGTAGCTCAAAGCTAGCTCAACCAGCTGCTGAAAACTAGCTCAATCAACTACTTGAAAATTTCCCCTTGGTAAGAGGAAACCCAGAATGGCATAGAGACTCCACCATCTCCCTCGGGTATAGAGACCAAAGTACAGCTGCATTCCAGCTATTCCTGGCTGCTGGAACAGCCCTTGGAGGTCAAAGGCAGCCTGGGGTAGCTTACTCTAGTTTAATCTGATGACCAGTCCTTTGCAGACCCTAAATTCTAGGACAGGTCCTGGTGACTGCACATAGTTACCCATCGGGGCTAATGTTTCTCATTGGAATAGCTTTCCCACACTGTCACACATTGGTTGGCTGATACCAGCCACGTGCAAAACACTTGAGGCAATACATCTTCCTGTTGACCTTGAAAGGTTAGTGAGACGGTCATCTGGTCATGAGCAACCACAAAACCCTGGTCTCTGCCGACTTCTGAAACACATTCATATGTTCTCATTCCTTTGCCTAAAGGCAGCCCACCTTGAGATGAGCCTTCATGTTCTTTCAAACAACTTATATCTTTCTGCTGACATTTCTCTGTTTCCAGAATCTCTTCAGAGGGGATGAAGAGAGGACCTAATAAAGAAAAGGGGTAAGGGATGATTGAACCAGCCTAAAAAAAAAGGGATGGAGGGTGGGATAAGACCAGCTAAATGGAGGTAATGGTGAGAGGGAGACAGGACTGGCGGGAGATGGAATCCAGGCGATTGGAAAAGGAGCCAATTTCTTTATTTTGTGCCAGGCTTTTTAATACCTGGTAGGACAGGGGAAAAACTCTCGGTGGGGGGGGGGGGGGAAACAAAACTCATCCCTGCTGCCCTTCCCCATTTCATCTTCATGAATGGTTTTATAGTCTTGGGCCAACTCCTGTGTGTTAAATTCCCACCAATATCCGCAGAAGTTCTGGACTGCACATTGGTGGCAGCCCTATGAGTTGTCTTTTCTTAACTAAGTTGTGACATGGGACAATGGATGCTATTTTAGGGCCATGTTTTGCAACTGCTCCTCACAGAAAGTTATGGCAAGATCTTAGTCAACAGTTAGTGAGATAACTGAATGTTATGGAGATTTTACACTGGATTGTATAAAACGTTTCTTAGCTGCACAGGTATGTTCCTTTAACGAGTCTGAGTCATGTAAAGATAATGTATAGTTTGTATAAACTCACGTTTTGTTTGTAAACTTTTTAAAATGTAATAAAATTACACATTCTTTTTCCAGTAACTCTTTCATTTGCTAAATAGTTTTGATGTTCTGTTTAAAAGTTACTCAATTAGCTGTTGATTCCCAGTTGTAATGTCAGGCTCAGGACTTCCATCGCCTCAGCCAATGGAAAGCTGAGCAATGGCTAAAGTCCTTTAAAGATCTGGGTCTAAATCCACTGTAGGGAACAATCACGAACTGGCAAAAGGCTGGACGAGATAAGCTAATAGGTTTTCCCCTGGCTTTACCATCAATGAAACACTCACCCAGAGACTGCATCTTAAAGTGGTGTCAGGGTTATCTGCCAAGAATGGGGTCAAGAAGCATGGACCCGTCTTTGGTGTTCCATGAAAATACATTTCTTAGATGTATGGCCATCGGCTTTTTGTGACTGCTGGAACCTCTTTGTGGTAAGTAGGAGGTACATAAGCAGCAGATACATCATTCTCAAACCTAACAAAAGATTGAACTGATTCAATACTTTCTGTGTTTAGACTGCCATTGAATGGACATTTGAGCTAGAGCTCAGCAATTCTAAAATGTGGCCCCCTTTATATCAGTGCCTACATACGGAGTAGTTGCCTAAATCGAGGTCTCCACTGTTGAACATTTTGGCCGAAGTGATTTGCCTGAGATCTGACAAGTCAGGGACTGTCTAGCAAAGAACACAGCTCTCAGCACTCAGCCACCCTGTCCCCAGCAAGGACCCACGCCTGTGAAGTGCTGAGCAGCTTGGCTAACTTACTCTGCCTCTTGCAGGTTCAGTCACTAGCCTTGAAAGCTTTGTTTACGGCACAGAAGATTGGGAACTGGGAGTGACCTATTGCTTCACTTTGCTGGAGAGTTGAAATATGTGATGGAAGTGCAAGCGCGCCCAGGGCAGGGGAAAACCGGCCTTCAACAAGCATGCTGATTGGTTCATGGGGAACCGTAGTGTCAGCCTACATGGTCCTGACTGGCTTTGAAAAACTGAGATGGGTGCAAAGAAAATGCACACTTGGCTGCCTGCTGAGGAAAGAAATATTATCACTTCTAATAGCAATAGCACATAGGAAGTCTGAAAAAAAGAGGTCAATTCTGTTATAGTAGCAATGCTCTTGCAGTACATCAACCTGGTTTAGGGGCTGATTTTGCTATTTTGGGGAAATGAAACTGTTCAGCTTTCAGCCCTCATTAGAATAAAAGGGCTTGTTTGCATGGCCCGGCAGTTCGGACTACAGGGGTGTGAACTGCAGCATGCGCTAGCTAGCTAGCTCACATTAAGGTGGTCCTGTTGGAAAGGGGATTACATTAACATGAACTAGGTACCTTGTAGTTTGCACTAGCAGGATTTGCATGGGGCAGTTACGATGCAACAGTCTGGTGTGCGCTGCAACTCATGCCCCTGTAGTCCACACTGCAGGGTCATGTAGACAAGCCCTAAATTAACCCAAACTATGTCCCTTTTAGTTTGCACAAGCGGTGTCCAAATGGGGGAGCTACAGCACAGCATGCTAGTGTACACTACAGTTCACATCCCTGTAGTCCGAACTGCAGGGCCATGTAGGAATAACACATGCCTTTGCTAAAGAGTCTTCCTCTCACAGCTTTGCTAATGCATTTCAGTCAGGACCTGCATCATTCCTGCGATTTCAGTTCAGGAAGGATGTTTTTTAAAGTAGTTGTTAATGCAAAAGCTCTAAATGCTATTTGTATTTCAGGTATCTTTCTCTTCCATAAAATCTAGGTTTTAGTAGCTAAAGACTATATAGAACATGGAAGTGGCTTAGGAAAGTTTGATTTCTAGAAAGTACACTAAATTCCTTTGTGTAAATGAAACCAGAATGACCCCCCGACAAACTGATTTGCATACTTTTTAATTGAACAAGGTCAGTCTTCAATGTATTGCTTTTACATGTGTACATAAGAACTTGAATTTAAACAATGTGCAAAGTATCCTGTTAGCTAATTAATCCTCCAGATTTATACTGGATTCTCTCTTGCTGCCCTAATACAAGACTCACAAAATTAAAAACAAAACAAACAAAAAATACCCACACCTTACAAAACAATCCCTTTCTGTAATACTGTTCTGAACCAAATTTAATTTGCAGTGGTTTTAGGCTCTATTCCAACAGCAGAACTGACCTTCTGAACTGACAGCCAGGAAAGTTTTCAACATGTGACCTGATTTGAACTTCATAAACAGTAATACAGATTGCCCATTTGGGTAACATATTTATTCAAAAGTTTATCAAATCTGAGTAAAAGCTTTGTTTAAAGTATGGAGAGACCACTTTTTAAAATGTCCCTGAAGGCCATGTCCTAAGGAGGCCCGGTGATGCATATGAATCACTGCAGTTAGTGTAACAACCCTGATCCAACAATCCTGGGGAAAAGTCACAGCTGAAACATTCTGATGCTGCCACTTCACATTGTCTCGCCCGTTTTGTCTCCTGTACATTCCTTTTAGTTTTGAACATTCAAGGCCACAGTTTCGTGTTCCATGATTCCTGTCCTGGAACATTTTCAAGTGTGCAACAAACCTATTTGAAAGAAAACCAGATTATTACAATAACGCTAGCTCATTAGTCCTTGACTCCCCAGTGGTTTTTGTTTAACCAAAGAGGCACTAAGTGGTGAAGAATAGCATGCAAAAATTTCAAACTAGACAGTTTTGAGGACAATGCTACTTATATGTGTTTAAGGTTGAGACTGTTCGTAGTGACGCCTAGGCCAGTTAAATTCCAAAACAAGTAAAGGTCTGAAATCACTCTTTCACTGAAGTCAATGCAACAGTGGGCTGGATTAGCCCTGCAGATAAATCTAACACTTATGCATGTCCAAAATTCATCGGAAAAGAAGCACAGTGCTATTCTCATTTTAAACTGACTTGGAAATCTCTCCTGAGACGCAATGTAAATTCACAAACAAAAGTTTTCTTTAGACAAAAATAGTTTGCTGCTGCCAATGTGGTCACCACAGTATAATACACAAAGTTCAGACAGTCCTTGCCCCAAAGTGCTTGAGCAAAAGTGGGCCAAATCTGTGTGCTGTTCATAGTTTTCACTGCTGTTTGAAGCAGCCAGAGTTTTCTTTGACAACTTTCATAAGTGTTTGTTACATGCATGTAATCAAACTTCCTTTATGCACTAAAATTCATTGTTGCTGGGGTTTGATCATAGCTAACAGTTGTCCTGCGTCTTCAATAGCCATCATTCTTTAGCAGTAATACCTGGACACAGGAAGACTACAAAGGAGTAGGGGTTAGGGAGTAGAGTGGGGTGGGAATTTTTGGATTAAATGGTTTTTCACTGGAAAATGCTGATGCATCAAAACCGAAACATTTCACGGGAAAGGGTGAGATTTGTCCTACCTTTTGTTGGGAAGGTTTCTCAGATCCAGGATGGAATTTCTGATCAAAACAGGGGGGAGGGGAAGGGAGACACACATACACTACCCAGAATAGCCAATAACCTGGTGATAGAGTGCTGATATGGTTTGGATCCCTGTTCTGCCTAATTTGGAACAGGACTCCAAATGTGTAAAGTCCTGGGATTGGGAATGTCCTAGACATTAGGAACCCAGGAATTGCCAGAATGGATTAGACCCTAGATCCATCTAGTCTAGTATCCTGTCTCACAATAGCCTGTGCCAGATGCTTCAGAGGAAAGTGAAAGAACCCCAAATTCGGCAGATGTGGGGTAACTACTCCCCACATAGGTCTCATCCTGGGTGTCTAACAGATTGTTTTTAGATTAGCACATCATAATGGATGGCTAAGTACTGCAGACCTCAATAGCAGATTTCCTTTTTAAAAAGAAATCCCTACATTTGGCAGGCTATCGGGATCTTTTTCCAGAGAATTGCTGTGTAATCCTGCGGCGACACACTGTCCTGACCCTAACAACTATGACTACAGCACTTCTGTGGCAGCTTTTCTCCTAATATGCTAAATGAGGCATTCTGTACATTAGAAATGCAGATGTATAAACTACTGTCTTTAGCTATGATTTTTAAGTGATCTCAAAACATATCTGCCTCCTTAAAATACAGTAATAATAACAGGAAAATGCCCTTTTCATTATAAACAGAGGAGAACAAAATTGAGGTGCTGTATAACTTTACATACCAATGCTAATTCAAGGCCTAAGCCTACAACACCAAAATAATGCCATGGACGTCAAGGAGCTACTCACATGCAATAAGGGATTTCAGGATCAGGCCCTCATAAACACTATCAACTTGAATATGGCCCCCAAATTAAATTTAAATTAAATGAAAACAAGCGTCTATAAAACTTAAGACTAATAGAACCGCTACAATAAATTGTTTTCAGAGCTCCAAAGGTGCAGTGGGAAGAACCTGAAGGTGAAAAGATTCAATTGCTTAGTATTTTTCTCATTTTGGAGAAAGAGCACCGGGACAATGAAACTGGACGCTTACCATTCTTTTCTAGACATTTGGGATTTTTTTTTTCTGATGTGGGTAAAGAAATGAACTTACCTTTGTCATCTTCAAAATCTCATGTTTTAAACTTCAGGGTCCATGAGTGTAAGAAAATGAGAGCGTACATTCACAACCCCTTTTTCTAATACAACATATTGTACATCGTAATGTGTGTAGGAATTAGCCATTCAAAATGCATGAATGTCTGTCCTGAACTCTTCAGACTGCGATTGGAAAGGTAATTTTTCAAAGCTTGAGAGAAGGATTTATAGCTTACTTATCAGTGACTTTGATATTGCTCCACAATTTGCAAACATAAGCTCAGTTAGCAGAATGTATTGATTTTGTGATGTCAATGAGATAGAGAAAGCAAGCAGATTATCAAATTGAGATAATCCAGCATTTATCTGACACAATATATCCACTTCTCATACTGGTAGTTTCACTAGTATATAAGTAACTGTTACCTAAACAAATATTGTCCTTATGTTCACCTCTCAAGACTGGTAACTGGTAGCATTGTTGTAACAGGCTGGCAATGTTTATCTAAAACAACCCTATTCTGTTAGCAGGTGTTGATCCTGATGGGAAAGCGTTATATGAGTTCTGCTGACTCACCGAAGCAGGTGACTTCCATCATCTGGATATAAGTGAGGTGGTAAGTAGCTTGCTAGGAAGGGAGGGCCTCTAGTGTGGAAAAAACAATACTGAGAGAGGATCACCAAGCAAATGGAGGGGCTTTGATCTAATATTTATTATCTTATTGCTATTTCTTTGTTAATAAAACCAAACCTCCTGAGGGGGCTGGGGGATGATTCTGGACTTCATATAACATATGGACTTTATTTGTGCAGTGCGTTAGGAAAAGTTCCTGCTCACAACTGCATGCAAAAACCTATTCATGTGTGTACCTTTCTTTTATGGGCCATTAAGTCTACCTTGAAAGAGTAGGCTGGTTTTGTCAGAGAGCAGCTCTTTTCAAGCATGACTCTTTGAAAATCCCATCTTTTCATTTTTCTCTCTGGCTGCTACGCATTTGCTTAATTTTGATCAAGACTGAGGGAGTAAGAGTCCCCAGAGATAATAGCTTTGCTCTGGTAAGTGGGGCCGCAACCAAACCTGGTACTTCTGGTGTTTGGCTTTCCCTGTGCCCACAAGTGGCCTCTACATACAACTTTCCAGAACAGCTTGGGAAAGGAATCAAAATATCTCTGCCTGCAACTGGGTGCTCACAGTTACCTCAGCTCCTGATTCTGTCTTCTAGACAGTCAGAGTACAGGTCCCATCTCTCCAAGATGCCCAAAAGTGGTAAACCCAACATAACAGTTACCATACCCAAACCTAGAGCCTGTTTGTTCCCTTCCATCTGCCTTCCTCCCCACAATAAAATGCCTGGGAAGGGACTTGGGACAAAGGACGTTTAAAAAGTGATTTGGAACGGAGTGTGGATCATCATTACAAAGGGGTGACCCTAAGGGCCTGGTGATCCAGCCATGAGGTACACAAGGCAGTTCATCTTATATTAGGCATGATCTCATTACCTTCCTTTTCTTTATTTAGGAACTTATGTTGATCTCCTGTCTAGGGTAAATGTTATTAAACAGACACAATTAATCTGATCATTATCATTGACTGTATTATAATGATTTAATTACAATTTACCTATATTTCACATAACCTCTAACTTCAGTTTGTCCTTCTCTTTAGACTCTAAGGGCCTGGTGATCCAGCCATGAGATACACAAGGCAGTTCATCTCATATTAGGCATGATCTCATTACCTTCCTTTTCTTTATTTAGGAACTTATGTTGATCTCGTGTCTAGGGTAAATGTTATTAAACAGACACAATTAATCTGATCATTATCATTGACTGTATTATAATGATTTAATTACAATTTACCTATATTTCACATAACCTCTAACTTCAGTTTGTCCTTCTCTTTTTTTAGAATCGCTGGACCTGCCAAGAAACTGTTATGGGGATCAGTAATATTGCAGGACAAGCTGCCTGGTTTTGGTGACAAAAATAAATACATCAGTAAGTCATGCACCAATCTTGCTTCACCTTCTCCTAATTTATTCCACCTGACCTAACCTGCCTTTGTTAGGCTAATGTGCAAGAAAACTATCAAAGGGGATTCAGTACCATAGCTAGAGGTTAATCCTGCCCTCACCTGGTATGATTCCGTTGGAGGCAGGATTTTGGGAAGTGATACAAGGAGTTGGTCAGATACTGAGATATTATAGTAACGGATGAAGGATTTTTTAAAAAACCAACTGTATGGGATGGTATAGCATGGAGCCCAGCTCTATAGGGGATTGGAGTCTTTGTATGGCTGTGTGCAAAGGTGTATGGATGCATAGAAGGTCAGGCTAAAGGATCCACTGCTAGGCAGATCCTCTGCCAGCAGAGAGGGGGATTTTAGGACTCTGGAAACTATGTCAGCCATTAGGCTGGAATAGACTCTGTAGAGCAACCTCCTAGGGGACAAGTCTTCTCCTTTCATGGAGATCGCCAGATGAGTTTGGGAGAGAGGATTTCCTTGTGAAGGAATCTTAACCCACCTGATCATCAATTAGAAGGAATTATATTTCACACTCACAGGAGATGGAAAAGCAGTACTAGGAAGCATGTCTTTTGTCTAATGCGGTATTTCTCTACCGAGTTTGTCTGCCATAGGAATGAGTTAAAGAGAAACACTACTGAAGAGTAAGGCTAAGATTTTGTCACTGATATTTTTAGTAAAAGTCATGGACAGGTCACAGGTAATAAAGAAAAATTCACAGAAGCCCATGACTAAAAATGTCCATGACAAAATGGGGAGGGAGAAGGCCCCAGCACCTACCACTGCTGGGGCTCTGAAGTCCCCCCCTGCCTGCAGCAGTGGGGCAGCTGAGGGGTCCCCAGGCTGCCCGCTGCCTGCAGAGCACACTACCCTCGGCGGCCAGGAGCTGCAATCAGAGTGTGTCCCCCCCGCTGCCCACAGTGGCCGGGAGCTGCAGGGTCCCCCCACTGCCTGCAGTGCTTCAGGGCTGAAGTCATGGAGGTCTCTGGAAGTCACGGATTCCGTGATTTCCACGACCTACATGACAAAATCGTAGCCTTACTGAAGAGATCTATAAAGTCCTATTACAGTCATCAAACACTCTTTATAACCTTGCTATTTAAACCAAGGACAAAGAATAGATGGAATAAGTTTTAATAAAGAGTTTAATTCGTCAATGTTTATCTGTTTAGTGATATTTTCCAGGCTGAACTGAACATTTTTGCTGCACTATAGAGAATATAGGTTTCAGAGTAGCAGCCGTGTTAGTCTGTATTCGCAAAAAAGGAAAGGAGGACTTGTGGCACCTTAGAGACTAACCCATTTATTTGAGCATAAGCATTCTTGAGCTACAGCTCACTTCCACTGAATGCATCCGATGAAGTGAGCTGTAGCTCACAAAAGCTTATGCTCAAATAAATGGGTTGGTCTCTAAGGTGCCACAAGTACTCCTTTTCTTTTTATAGAGAATATAGGGATTTTTTTTTAGCATGCTATATATGGAGCGAACTCTTCTTTTTTACTCTTGTGCAACTCCAGTGAGTTGGCCTAGACATAACAGAGCAAAATTTGTTTGAGCCTGTGCAGTTTACTACCAAAGCACACAAGAGGGCTGCCTCACGAATGTTTCAAATATAGCTATAGGCCGCTAGACCAAGTTAGTAATTTATAGTAGCAGATATTAAATGGTGTGTGAATGATAGAATTGACCAGCATATTCGAGTCTTGCCTCTCTATTCAATTGTTTAAAAAATAATCTATCCTTCAAATGTAATTTGAACCTAAACTTTAGTGATGGAAAACAAAAGGGGGCAAATCTTGTTGAGATCTTATAAATGCAGTCATCCTACTTGCTATAAAAACACCAGCAAGCATATAATAGTTCAGCTGCGAAAGCATAACACCAATATATTAAAAATAAATAAGTCATGCTCTTTTTGCTAATTCTGTCTTTGAAGTTGCTGTTCCTTCCAGGTCATAACAATGCAGAGGAAATGATGAGTCTTTATTTTGTATCCAGCACTGTATTCCTTCTAATTCCTGATATAATCCTGAAAGAAAGGGAGAGCTTAGAATTGGGCATACCACCATGCAGCCTCTTCCTGTCTGTTCAGACCACCATGCAGCCTCTTCCTGTCAGTTTGGCAGTTTCATTTTGGTAAGGTCAGATTTTTAAACCTCTCAACATCCACCAGATGGTAGAATTTTTATTTGTTAAGATCTATTTGGGATCTTTAACAGAATGGTTAATCTCTTAACAAAACCTTAGGAGAAAAATGCACTTAACTGGCCACGTGAAAAGAGCATGGTTTGTAAATTTGAAAGGCTAAATTCTGACCAGTTTTTAGCTGATACTGACAGAGAAAAAAGAAATTCACCTTCCCAGATTAGGCTCTCCACAGATTTCCAAAACTTGAATTGTGTTTCTCTACAGACTTAACACAACTGCTAGTTTGTTTAAACTGCTTGTTTAGTGTTTAACACAGTACTCTATGTAACAGTAAGAATGAAAAGGAGAAATAGACTGTCCATTGCACACAGCTGGATAGCCTCAAAGGAGACCATGGAAAACTCTCACCTACCTTCTTTAAAGGAGGTGGCAGACAACATACCTAAACTTCCATGCCTGTGAGGAGAAAGGGAGCTTATAATTAGCATAGATTAACAGAAAAATGTAGCCATCTCTGGGCAGTGCTTGCTTGATTGGGACTCTGGGTTTCCCAAATAAACCCTCCATTGCTATGAAGTTTCAACACCCTTGTGTGGCGATAGAGGCAAGAGATCTAAGCTGCCCAAATCAACAGGCTAAGCGTCTGTAAACACATGACTCGTTTCTTCAAGTTTAGAACTACTGATTGCCATCTGAAAGGGAATATTAATATAGTCCTTTCTCCTAAAGAAATGATGCCTTTTTCTGTGAAGGATTAGATTGGATTCATTCCTTTATTCCTTTGACAATATGGCTATTATACCATGCTAAATGGCACTTGTCCCCTCTCATTAAAGTGAGCTGGTGACTTAGAGCGTATTTGCTTAGCAAAGGACTCTAACACAATAAATATGAAAATTCCTTAAATAAGTTTGCTTTTAAAATCACTTGTGCTCTGGTGCTTTTTAATAGATGAAAACGCTCCGGGCTCAAGCATTTTTGATCCTAAACTCAATCTTCATTTATTTCCTCTGCCTCATTTACCTTTGACTCACATTAACAGTAACTTTTGGAAAGCTCATAAAACATTTGCCTCCATTCCTGCAATATGCAACTGAATGTGCTCGTTCTAGAAAATGTCTTGGGACCAGGTGTCAAACCAGTGCATGGAGATGTTTGACGGGCTGTAGCTACTGTCCTTGAGGGGTCAATCCAGTTCAGTTAGCCAAGACTTTGTCTTCAGGTTCTACCTAGGGCAGAATTCCTAGTAGCTTGAGCTGAAATTGAATAGTATCTCTATATGGGCTATATTTTGGCTAAGATTTTCAAAGCTAAGGGATCTGAACACTAATTCCCTTTCATTATAATAAATTATAATGGGAATTGGGCCTCCAAATCACTTACACGGCTCTAAAATTCTCAACTATTGCTCTTAAAGCCTGCTGTTACCACTGATGGTAGGAAATGCCAATTAGACTAGAGTATGACAGATATGGCAATTTCTGTAATATCCTGCACAAACCTTGTTGAATTAAGTTTAAGTATTTTTGGTGTCCATTTTGTATTAAAAATGCAAAGTTTATGTATAAGTGTGGGGTTGTATGTAATCTCTGGGGGCAAAGGTAAACCTTGGGAAGTGTTATGACCTTCACAGGACTCTTTTAAACAATGTGTCAGACAAACAAAGTTAAGTGGAATGCCTAGGAAATATCTGTGGGGAGGGGAATGCAAATTACCACCTCCGGTCATGCAAAGACCCAACCTTTTGAAGCTTCGCCCTGAGAGGAGACCATTGTCTGGCTGGTTACCTACCCACCGTGTCTGCAGATGCATGCACGTTGGAGAACTAGTATGGAAGAATGAGAATGGTGAAGATCACATAAAAAGAAGACTCAGATTAGGTGCTGCAGCATTCAGAAAACTGCAAGCTCTGGAAGGCTAAAGACATTTTGCTTAAAATGAAAATCAGCATATTTGAGAGAACTGCCATGCTGATAAAGCTATACAGGTTGTAATGCTGGCATATGAGGAAAGCCAAGGAACTAAAGATATTGACTGCACAAGTGAATTAGCTAATAGGAATATTGAGAGATTCAAGACAGCAGAAAATAAAAAATGAAGTGACAAAAAAATGGCTAGGGCAAGAAATAATGCTGTTACGGGAGCTTCAGGAAAGGCGACTGTGATGGATCAGACCTGTGTCAAGCATGGACCTGGAAAGGATATCACACGCAGCTATACATACCAGAGTGAGCGAGGAACTAGAAAGAGAGGAAGATCAAGAATCCACTGGACAGACGTCGTGTAGAATGACATAAAGCTAAAACATGTAAAGATGAAGGAATCTCTGAAGCTGATACAAGCCAGAAAGCAGAGGAAGGGCTTCCTTCGGCCCCACTGGCGCTGCTGAGCTGATCGACGGGAACCAAAGAGAGAAGAGTTTTGATGCTGTCAGCCAGAATGGTTACACCCTCCTGCCCCACCTTCTCACCTAGTGTGCCTGTTTTACAGTTAGGGGAAACTCAGGCCCAAGTAAGTGAAGTGACCATGTTCACACAGTACGTCAGGGGCAGAGACAAGAGCCTAGCTCTTCTAATTCCCTATCCAATGCCTTGTCCACTGAACCACATTGCCTCATATAAACAGGGCACTTATTTTTAGTAGGCACTTTGTGTGTGTATAGCACTGCTATTTAAAGGATCTTAAAATAATTGCATAGGCAGTCCCATTTACAGACGGGGCAGAGTCCATGGGAGAATGTGGAACAGAACCCAGAGGTCTTATCCTTCACATTAAACTAATGACGTTATAACAAGCTTTCAATTTACACAGCTGTGTACAAATAATAAGAAATCTCTTGGCTTTCATAAATGTAACATTTAGTGCTAATGATTAAAGAGAGCTAACATTTGTAATCCCAAATTGAAGTAGGAGCGAACTAAGCTATTCCTTTGACCCTGATTTGGGATTTAAAAACTGGTATGCAACTAAAATGTTGCATTTCAGATTTCTGAATGCAGGACTTTGCTCATAAAAAGGAATTAATAATAATCCAGTGATACTAAAATTTTCTTATTATGCTGTTATTGTATATAAAGTATTAAATACATTATTTTTCTATTAAATATTTTGCTGACTTTGATAACCTCATGATGAGTCACATTTAATTTTCAGGGATGTACAAAGAGAAGAGCAGTTACACAATCACATTCCAGTAGACCTCAAGTACATCACAGAGCTCAGAACACTCAACCTAAAATAACAGATGACACCGAGCAATTGCAGTTGCAATTCAGTTTACGTAGACAGGATTCTTAAAATATGCATTCTATTTAAATAGGACAGGAAGCTTTTTCAAAATGTTTAGTGCTGTAACTCCCAAGCCCTGCCACCTACATGAGAGGATATAGAAAAGTCAGAGTTCTCCAAATAAATCAAGTGTAGTAGACTCCTCTAAGGCCCCACTTCTGCAGTCCATAAAAGTCTGTAACTCCTGTGATAGGGTGTATTTGCCACATCAGCCCCTGAGAGGGTAAATTAGGCCAGGGAAGCCTAACTGACCAATTAAGTGTCCAGTAGGGGAGAGCTATAGGCTACAAGGAGGCCACTAATTAGAGGCAGTCGCAGCTGAGCTGGAACAAGAGGAGCCTGTAAAAAGCCCAGGAGCTGCAAGTAGCAAGGAGACCATAGTTGCCCCTCTGAGGGGAAGGAGAATGGGCTGGCAAACCCAAAGAGAGAGGGGAGCCAGTGATGTAGGAAGAAGACCAGGGAAACAGCAGCAAGGCCTAGCACAGTACAGGCCTTGGCTGTATGTGATAGGGTCCCTTGGCCAGAACCCAGGGCAGAGGGTGGGCTTGGGTTCCCCTGACACAGAGAGTTGGAGATGTCAGCTGGACAGCTGATCCACAAGGACTATGACTTTACCCAAAGGGGAGGAACTTAGTGACCTGGCTGGAGGGCCAAGCCACAAACAGGAAGCTGCCACTCCAAGAGGAAGAGACAGGCTCCAGAGAAAAAGGTGGGTAGAGACTGCTGAGGAGGGTGAAGCACTTGGCAGAGCTGACCCCCAGAATGGCCAGGGAGAGGCACCGTGAGCGGTGTCGGAATCCCATCACACTCCCTCTGAAGCTAATGGGAGTTTTTCATGAATATTGGCTGCAGCATTAGGTCTTTAACTGGGAAGCCCTAAGATACTGTCCCAAGGGAGAACAAAATCTGGAAACACTTAAAATTAAATAAAATATTACAGATTTTAAAAGAATGCTAAATTACTTAATTTTATATCTCTGTTTTATACTTCTGTATTAAATGACCTGGATTTAGAATGCCACACCATGTTAAACACCATTTAACCACTTGGCACAGGCTAAATTCATCTCCATTAAGTAGGATTTATACTAACAATGTTCTGATTAAGCAGCACTTTATCATCCTCTGGAATTCAGCTTAAAACATCCCTAGAAAGCAGGTGTCCTGACCAAGTGCTGTATAAGAGATTTTTCTCCTGTCTAGACAAGGACACACAATAGGAAAACTAGACTTTCTGTAAGACCTCATTTTAAATGAGTACTGGCCACTAACTGGTTCCTTTTTATCTGTACAAGAACAGAATGATGATGGAAACAAAGGAAGGCTGCCAAGCTTTATATGTACACTGCACTTTGTTACCACTAGTCCGTCTAATACAGCTCTTACTTTTTCTTCTCTACAAACATAATAATATGGAAAATGCAGGGAAAAAAGCAAGATGACAAGCTGTTTAAAAAAAAAAGCCCATTAATTAAGAGAAAAATCTCTGGACTGGAACATTTGCGACAGAGGCAATGAGTTTAAACTGTGAGGAAGAGCAGTGTTCTTCATGTGCCTCCATGCTGAACTCAAAGAACAATTAAGCAATGATTGTGATAGGCTTTAGCAGCAATCTGACAAAGTCTTCCTTGCATAGGAAGATGGTGCTGCTGACCTGAGGGCTTGAGCAGTGGAACTGGATTGAAAAGAAAATAGGGGAAATCCTTAAAGGTGGTTTTGCAAGATGCAGAAGGATGAAAACGTAAAACCAGAATATAATATGTTAATCACAATGGGCCCTGTTCCTGGCCCCACAGAAAACCTTGATTAAACTCCCATGCACATCAATGAGATCAGGATTGGGACCATGTTATAATTTTATGTTTAATGGAAAAGGTAATGCCTGTGTACTAGTCAATTCTGATAGCAACTCTGTGCCTCATCTTGCTGAGTTTTCTGTGAATTGTTCTGTGCCACACGCTTCTGGGGCAAGGCAGGAGGACTGGCTCCCTATACCTACGGATCTCCCAAGGTAACTCAAGATCCAGGTAGAGCTCAGAATTCTCTGTGTCATCCCTCCTAGGAAATCACCCTTCAGCCTCATGCATGCGTGTTTTTATTTCACAGCATGGTAAGAGATAATGCTGATAAGGTGAGCAGCACTATCTTGTACAGAATTCCCATAGGTGATGCTCTGAGTACATGCAGAGGGCAGGAGCAACAGTGAGCTTGTTGCCTTTTCTTCCTTTTATGCCCCATAGTGCATTCAGCCAGGTTTTGCAAACCCCTGTTTATGGAACCAGAGGGGTATACTATGATTATATAACACCATTTTTCATTTTAAATAGTATCCATCCTCCTGGAAGATCCCAACGCACCTCCTAGACTGTTAGCTTTGGTGGGAGTTATGTACAAATACCTGGGGACATAATTTTACCCTGTATATAAAAGGGTTACTCATCCATCACTTAAATGCTGCCAATGATGGGGACTGAAAGTCAGCTCCTGTAACACTGCACAGCTTCTTGGAAAGGAAATGAAGAACAATTTCTGCACCTTAAACTTCAGGGGGAATATAGAATGGCAAAATATAATTACACAAGCTGGGCCTGGGTCAGTATACAACTAGCAAAAATAAAATGTGTGGGATCTTTTTAGGATTGCCTCCTATTGACATTTGTGGAAGTTGGAGAGAGAGCTGAGCACTTACCAGGACTGAGCCCTTAATTATTATGGATGGCCACTAGTGCGATTTGTTCTGTGCTGACTCAGCAAAAAACATGCTATCCACTGAACCACTAACAATACTTCCTGCACTTTTCCATGTAAGTCTCCTGACCAGGCCCAATTCTGCTTCCGTAATGTAATCAGATTACTGCTGAAGATGATACAGAACTCATTGCTCAGTCTTGTACCAGGCAAAATTAATTTCTTCTTTGGTAAGAGACAAAGACATAATGAAAGATAGTTTTTAATATTTGTAAATTGTTTAGAGACACCTAGTTTTATAGAAAGAAAAGGAGTACTAGTGGCACCTTAGAGACTAACCAATTTATTTGAGCATAAGCTTTCGTGAGCTGCATCCGATGAAGTGAGCTGTAGCTCATGAAAGCTCATGCTCAAATAAATTGGTTAGTCTCTAAGGTGTCACAAGTCCTCCTGTTTTTTTTTTTTTTGCGAATACAGACTAACACGGCTGCTACTCTGAAACTAGTTTTATAGGGAATTTTGTATAGTATTCCTTCATGGCTGCTATTATGAATGTAACTTTTCCCCCTCAAAAATTCTGTCGCAGTTTCCCCTTTTTATCTTTGTAAATGCTAAAGAAACTCAACTGATATTTCTGCAAAGATGCTCATTTGTATATATATATTTACATATGCTATTGTTTAGATCAAAATCCTGCTAGTACGTTTGGTAATAAGTTTCCATTTTAAAGTTTGTTTTCTTTAACATAAGAAGTTTGGCTAATTTGACTACACACATGGACTCCTGATTAAAAAGACTGAGTTTCTTAATGAATCACTTTTCAATATTTTTTAAAATACTGCACCTTTCATAATTGTCTTTACTCCTTACAATTTTCAATTGTTTAGAATAAATCACAAGTACTAGAATAAATTAAGTTGACTAAATGATTTCCCTCCCCTAAAATGCTTCCTGGCTGACTAATATGAAATCATGTATTAGTTGCAAATAACAGTTAATTGTGTAGGTTTCACATTTATCCAGGATGAATACAAATAGGCTTTTTAAAAGAAGGGTACTGATTCAAAATATTTGTCCTGCCCCAACTAGAATTTCTGAGTTTTAAATGACTGCTGTGGCCTTTCTAGGCCAGAGTTATAAGTTGTGGTCAGAGCCCAGGAAATTTTAGGGGCCTGATCATCACAGTTGTTGAGTCTAATTGAGTCAATAGGCCCTTCAGGGGTTCAGCACCTAAAAATAAGTCCTTTAAGGACAATACTATATATACCAGTCAGTGGGGGACAGCAGTATTGAGACTAGAACCAGTTTTTGCAATTCTGTATTCCCTTGCCAGTGAACTAAAGGAGCTGCTCTGTTAAACTGGAAGAGGCTGGAGCCAGGAACCAAACAATTAAATGCTGCATTCTGAAATCTGATTAGAGGAGTGTATATGTATTTGAATTATGTCAATTACAAGACATGCTGCCAAACGAACGCCAGACGGCTCAGTGTGAACCACTACCCCGAGTTTAGCGTCAAACGATCTGTTTTGAAGCAACACAGAGATCACCCATCTAGACAGAGCCAAATTCTGTCAAGTCACTAGGGTTGGTTGCACACGCTTGCAGATGAGGGCAGTATCTCATCCCCACGAGCGGTGCACAGTTACAGACTCTACCATATCGATGTAGTGTGGAAAGGCCACCAGCTCACACATGGGATGCAGGATTTAATTTTAAAACGCTCTCCCTGTTTTCTAATCTACGTCCAGCTCCCAGTCGCATCGGAGTGTAAACTCCTCGCAGAGCCAACTCGTCCTTCCTTTCGGACTCCCTGCAGGCTGCAGTGTACGCCAGACTTTGCACCAGGAACAAATGGAGACCTGTGCTTGAGTAGTAGATATACACTGCGCTCCCGAAATCACGCCGTCCTCCCAGCCCAATGCGTATTTACATGAACGTGAGCAAAAAATTAGCCAATACCTATCCACACGTGCCAGGCCAGCGGTTATGGGGAGGGGGCTGTTTCCGGAACTCGGGTAAGCCTCCTACTAAACAGAATGGTACGCTGGGTGACGGGGGCTGGGGACAGATCCCCTAAACTTCCGGTTCTGCAAGTTCTGATGATGAGGATACAGACCAAGCTGGAAGAAATGACTTACAGCGCTTTGGAGCCCAGCAGGGCCCGCTGTGTCTGCCTCCAGCTCCCCACCGGGGCCTCCGCCGCAGCCTCCAGTTCCCATCCCATGAGCAGCGGCAGGTCCTAGGCACCTCAGCGAGAGGCAGCAGCCCCCCACTGACACTTGCATTGGTGGGGCCATTTTGGGCACACGATGCCGCGCTGAGTGAAATCAGATGTAAGGACAGCAGAGGGGTCTGGTGATCCCTTAGCCATGGCTACCAAGAACAACAGAAGCCCTCCAATTCTTGCCGTGTGTGTGTGTGTGTGGGGGGGGGGTTATTCCATAGTCACTTTCTGCACTCTTTTTGCTTGTTATTCCAAATACCCATCAAACACATCCAGCTCACTGTCCGTGTCATAGAGCACCGAGCCAGGGTCTGAGAGCACCCCCAAATCCACCAGAGCCTGGTCCATGTCTTCAGGCAGGAACACGATCCCTACATTGAGGACGATATACTCCATCAGGAAGGCATAGTAGAGAATCAGCACATTGACAAAGAACAAGCCCACGTAAAACATATAGGGCAGCACCAGCAGCGCATGGAAGGCCCAAGACTCCAGCGAATCCAGATGTGCAGAAACTGCGGCGGGCATACAGCTGTGCTGAGTAGAACTGCCTCGGCTCTCCAGAGGCCGGGGCTGGCTGCTGGTGTGCAGAGGTGCAGAAACAGCTGGCGCGGGCGCCCAGCTGTGCAGAACCAGCAAGCAGAGGGTGGTCGCTCAGATTAGCGGAAAACGCAGCGTCGCGGCGGGCGCCCAGCTGTGCAGGGGGCCAATACACAACGCAGCTTCAAACAGAGGGTAAAATAAGAAACACGGAATGAGTGCCAATAACCCCAGACCGAGAGAGGAGAGGGGGGGTCCTTCCACGGCCCGCAAGGGGAGCAGGAACGGCAAATCCCCGAAGAGATCCGCTTGATCCACTCCCCCCTAATTCCCGTGCAAGAATGTGGCCAGATTTGGCTTCAGAAGCACTGCCGCAGCCCAGCCTTTGGAGGAAGCTTCTTCAGAGGCATTTCCCCGCGGCTGCTCCAGTCCTGCCGCTTGCTCTCTTGTCCTCCCGGCTGCAAACTTTGGGGGAATAAAGGTGCAGGCTCGCTCTTGTTGTTGTTAGGACTTGCCTGTAGTCAGCGATCCCACCCGCCGCCAGCCTCCGCAGCAGGAACCCCCCTCCCCCGTCCCTTACCCCTCCTCCTCCTCCTCCTCCTTCCCCCCCACCTCCTGTCTCCGCTGCATGCTGCTGCGTCTCAGCTGTTTGTGCACTGTGGGTCCCCCAGCTTCACTTTCAGCACTGCTGCCTCCAGCGCAGACCGCCCACCCAAGTCAGCCTCCCCGTCTTGCTGATTGGCTTGAATGAGGCACTGACTGACAGCAGGGGCTTGGTTTGTTGACAGTCAAATCCCGTTTCACCTGGGGGGTGGGTACTGATTGCGGGCTCCCTGGCTTTCTGACCCGGTGGCGGCTTCATCAGTAAAGGCTCAGCAAGTTGCAACAATATTTATTTGTTTAGATGTTGCTTCCCTGTTTGGAATAACCACACGATTTCCTTTCTAGCAACTTTACTATAACGTTGTCCTTAAGAACATATATATACACATTTGGTTCTTGAGGCCATTCTGTGCTCCTAGTTATCACAAGCACTTCTTCTCTAGTACTAGCCAACAGGATGAGATGGGGCTTGGGGAGAAAGAGAGAGATTAGAAATTGTTAGGAGCTTTTATATTATATTGCTGATTTACAGTGAGTTATTCCAATTCCTTTTACTTTATCTGATCACCTCTTGGCATCGGAATCTGAGAGTTTTTTAAATGCTATGTGATTATCAGAACTGTTGGTTCCCCTGATGTCAAACGCCTTAATAATAAAATACTGTGGTGCACTTTTATAGCACATTTCACTGTGAGGTAGGTAAAGAATATTTAGGAATTAAATACCCATGACTAAAGCAGCCACTCTGGGAAGGAATTTGGCTTCTGTTTAACAGTGCACAACAATGCACAACAGCTAAGGGCTGAAACAATTGGGTAAGTAAAATGTAATTACTTGAGTTGGAATTTGGCCAGTAAACCAGGGCCCATACTCTTGCGAAAAGTGCTATGGTATCTTATTACCAGTAATGGTCAATAATTCTATTTTAACATTATGTCTGACAATGGCACCTATAGCAGTAGAGGTCCCTTAACATTATGCTGGGCATTTATATAATACTGACCAAGTCCTTGTCTATATTCAAAACATAATTAAGAATGTGATTTTAAACTGATTTAGTGAAACCGATGCCAACCCCTATGGGGAAACTCTTAGCTTAATTTAAACCTGGTTATTTTGATTTATCTCAGTTCAGTTCCTTATTGAGTTAAGCTACATCAATATGAAACAGGTTTAACCTGAATTAAGAGTGTCCACTCTGTTTTTTTATAGTATTCTCAGAAAAGAGCAAGCTGGTTTTTGGAAGGGCGTGGATACACAGACTAGATCTTCACTCTACGAAACATAATAGAACAGTACTTAGAATGGCAACGGTAACTCTACATACATTTCATAGACTTTGAGAAGGCTTTTGATAGCATTCACAGGACCAACCTATGGCGCATTCTGCGGGCATATGGAATTTCTTTCCGTTTAATCAATGTCATCAAAAGCTTCTATTTCAACTTTACATGCAGTGTTGATTACAGTGAGCTCAGTTTTGAAGTCAAAACAGGAGTATGTCAGGGGTATGTCATGTCTGCAATCCTCTTCAACATTGTCATTGACTGGGTAGTGAGGCATACAACAGAAGACATGCCAAGAGGCATTAAATGAATATTATTCTCATCCTTTGAAGACCTGGACTTTGCAGATGATGTCGCTCTCCTATCACATACCCAACACCATATACAAGAAAAAACAACTCAACCCAATGCATTCAGCCAGCAAATTGGACTGAAAATCAACCGCAATAAGACAGATATCATGACCTTTAATATTGTCTCACCATCACCAGTATGGATAGAGGACTATGTTCTCACCAATGCAGAAACATTCACAAACTTGGGCAGCACCATCAGCCAGGATGGTGGAACAAGCTAGGACATCTGGAACAAAATCAATAAAGTCAGGAACACCTTCAGGCGCTTAAATACAGTCTGGAAATCATCAAAATACAACACCAAAACCAAACTGAAGATTTATCAGATCTGCGTTCTTGCAGCACTACTTTATAGTGCAGAATGCTGGGGAATGAGAAAGTATGACATGACCAAACTGTCTTCAGTCCATACAACCTGCCTCAGAAAAATCCTCTGTATCTTTTGGCCCAGAACAATCTCAAACCAAGATCTATAAGCACCATCATTGCCAGGAGGCGTTGGAGATGGATCGGTCTTGTAATTCGGATGGAAACTGATTTCATCACCAGAGTATCAATAAGATGGACACCTGAAGACAAGCGAGGTGTAATGGCAACAGGCCAAACTGTCAGATCAGATCTTGGTACATAAGGAAGTTGCACGAATTAAAGATTACAATGTTGTTCCTTAGGAAGAACTTTCTGTTAAAAATTTTTTGTTTTCTAATAAATCAAAATAAATGGCAAGGGCAAATATGCCTGACCAACCTGATTGCCTTCTATGATGAGATAACTGGCTCTGTGGATATGGGGAAAGCAGTGGATGTGATATATCTTGACTTTAGCAAAGCTTTTGATACAGTCTCCCACAGTATTCTTGCCAACAAGTTAAAAAAGTATGGATTGGATTAATGGACTATAAGGTGGACAGAAAACTGCTACAGGCTGGGGACCAACTGGCTAAACAGCAGTTCCACAGAAAAGAACCTGGGGATTACAGTGAATGAGAAGCCGGATATGAAACAGCAGTGTGCCCTTGTTGCCAAGAAGGCTAATGGCATATTGGGCTGCATTAGTAGGAGCATTGTCAGCAGATGGAGGGAGGTGATTATTCCCCTCTATTCAACACTGGTGAGGCCACATCTGGAGTATTGCATCCAGTTTTGGGCCCCCCACTACAGAAAGGATATGGAGAAATGGAGGGAGTCCAGCAGAGGGCAACGAAAATGCTAGGGCACATGACTTAAGAGGAGAGGCTGCGGGAATTGGGTTTATTTAGTCTGCAGAAGAGTGAGGGGAGATTTGATAGCAGCCTTCACCTATCTGAAGGGGGGTTCAAAGGAGGATGGAGCTAGGCTGCTCTCAGTGATGGCAGTTGACAGAACAAGGAGCAATGGTCTCAAGTTGCAGTGGGGGAGATTTAGGTTGGATATTAGGAAAAACTATTTCACTAGGAGGGTGATGAAGCACTGGAATGGGTTACCTAGAGAAGTGGTGGAATCTCCATCCTTAGAGATTTTTAAGGTCTGGCTTGACAAAGTCCTGGCTGGGATGATTTAGTTGGGGTTGGTCCTGCTTTGAGCAGGGGGTTGGACTAGATGACCTCCTGGGGTCTCTTCCAACCTAATCTTCTATGATTCTATGAAATCTTTTTTACAGATTTTTCCCATTGAATGGAATGTCTGTGGATGGTTTAGCTAGATATAAGCCCAGGCAACAAACAGCTACTAAAATGAGGGAGGGGAAATGAGAATGAAAGAGACATTCAAAACATCATTTGCTCTCCAGGATCTTGCTAGGCGTTGGATGTATTCCAAATCTTCAGTTTATTTTGACCCTAAAACTAGAGGGCATTAAAGTGAACAATAGCAAGTCAGACATAGGTTCTGATCATTTAGGCTCCTATTCTGCAAGCACTTAAGTATGTGTTTAACTTTATGCACATTTAATCCCATTGAAACACGTGTGTGTATAGTAAAGCTCGTGTGCATTTGCAGGACCAGAGCCTTTGTTTTCCTTTAAAAGAAGAGAATGCCAAAATAGAACACTTAGAAGAAGCTAGGCTTATATGGAGAATTATACCTTTTCTTTGAAAATTGGAAACGTAGACAGGAAAGAACAGGGGAAATACTTGATTTCATAAAGGGATATTTCTGATGAATTCTGGAGAGAATTGTTTTCATTTTATAGAATTACTACTTGTGTCACATCCACCACAAAGTAAACATAAGAAACTAAGACACCATACATACTCAGTTAGCTGGTCCCTTTCTCATTTTTCCATTTGGAATATGATGGGAGGACACAGTTCAAAGGTATGGAGAGGCAGTGTGGCCTACTGAATAGTGCATTAGACTGGGATTCAAGAGTCCTGGATTATATTCCTGGCTCTGCTACTAGCCTGCTAAGGGTCCTTGGACAGTCACTTCACCTCGCTGTGACTTATTCTCCCCATCTGTAAAATAAGAATAATGATAGTAACCTCCTTTGTAAAGTGCTTTGAGATTACTGATGTTAAGTCATATTTAACTGACAGGTTTTGTTTCTTGTACAGTAACAGGGGTTAGATTGTTTATATTGAGGGTTGTGGATTTAGACTCTGCTGAGGCCTTTTGGATTTTCTTTTGTCATGGTGTGCACACTCTGGCAAAGCAGTGGATGAAGCAGTATTGCTTTCTCCCCATAGCTTGGGACAAAGCCAGCCCTCTTTCCCAAACCTGTGGCCCCCTACAGACGGTGTCTCCCAAAACGTGAGCCCTCCCACCATTTCTGCTAACCCATGCTTGAGGGGCCTCGCCTCACCAAACCCACTCTACACCTCATCTCTCTCCCTGCACCTTTCACTCCCTCCAGTGGTGCAAGCAGAAATCATCCCTTGCCAATACTGCACTCATGGAAGGGACAAAAGGGGGTGGGGGGGGAGGCATGTGATCTTCTCACTGACCCTCCATGTGACTCTTCCCCACCCCAGCCCCTCCTACAACTCTCTTTGTATATACAAACATCAACATGCTTAACTACTCACTTTCCCCCCAAATATGTAGTATTCAGTCTGTTTATATGGAATATGGAAGTTGGGTGAGGAGCCATTTCAGCATATGTATAACTTATTAAAAGACAAATTTTAAGAAGAACTGTATCCTAAACTGCTTTATGGTATTGTACCCAAACATTGCATTTCAATGGGAGATTCAACTTCCTTTATAGGAACAGATTCTTGAAACTCTTACCAGCCCACAAAAGTGGTCCAGTCATGCAAATAGTCCCATTGTCTTCAATGGGATTGATCAAATGTTTACAGGATTAGATTTCAAGTTTGTAAATTGTTCTGGATGAAACTGACAATGCCTGAGCTGTCAGATCAGAAGGATCTTCATTCGAATAAAGGTGGGCAGGTGTGTGATAAGTTTTAGCTCCATTGCTAATATGAGGGACATATTTTCAGCCAAGTTCTTGGCAGATTCCTGAGGCAGCTGGTTTAAGGCCGTCCATGTCTGGCATTATAATCTTCACTTACAGTTCTCTCACCCACAAAGGTGGGAAATGAGGCATTTGTTTTCTTTGTTTTGCTGCTCCAGTTCCAGTTAACAAAATGCATGTTAGACTAATTTGGCTGCAAAAAAAAAAAAAAAAAAAAAAAATTCTATGTACACTGGGGACAACACCTGGTTCCTATAAGGCAGCAGAACTGAGCTAACATCAGAATCCAAACATCCTCTGGTCAGTGCAAGCAGAGGCATTCCTCCAATGATTTGGACTTGATGTGATGCAGTATGGATGTCATGGATAATTCAGACCAATGGCCTGAAACAGAATCGAAAACACCTTCCGTCCCCCCCCCCCTCCCCTCTTGAGGACTCCTGACCAATGTAATCACACAATATATATGCTAACAAACCTTTGTCTAAGTTTGTTAGCACCTGTATTGTGCTGTTAAAGCCATTTAAAGAATGAATGCCCTCCCTAACCGCGCTCTGCTGCTTTAAGGAGTAGAGCGCAGCCCCAAGTCTTTCCGGTGCCCCGCAACGGCTAAAAATCTCTTGCCGGTTCTGTGTACTGGGGGGTACCACCCTGCTTGCGCCCAGACTCCCTCCCAAACCTGACCCCCTCACACCCCCGCTGAGCTCCCACCCACCTGGGTCACAACTAGCGGCAGAAGGCGTGCACGGTGCAGGCTGGGAGTTGTAGTCCACCGTCTCCTGGCCGTCGCAGGGAAGGGGGCAGGGAGACTGCATTTCCCAGCGCGCCACGCGCGCGCATGCGCCTTTGCTCTTCCTGTCGCTGACTGGTGGGGCGGGCGGCCGGCCGGCCAGCCGGGGTTGTAAGTGTCAGGGGTCGCTGGGCTGCCCCACAGCCGTGCGCTGGGGGCGATGGACGGCTAGAGCCCGCGGCCCTCAGCCTCCTCTTCGCCGCCAGCATGTTCGGCCGCTCCCGCAGCTGGGTGGGTGGCGGGCACGGTAAGGCCGCCCGCAGCATCCACTCCTTGGACCATCTCAAGTAAGTGCGTGTGTCGGGGGCGGAGTGTGTGTGTGTGTGTGTGTGTAGGGCCCCCCCGGGGGGGGGACTGAGGCGGAGCGTGTGTGCAGGGGGCTAAGGTGGGGGCGGAGGGGCCAAGGAGATAACTCAGGGAGGGGGGCGGGTCGGAGACCCTGTGGGACCAACGTGGGGCTCAGGTCCATGGCGTTTGGGGTGCTTGTGGTGTGGTTGGGGGAGCTCGGGTTGAAGGGTTGGGGGAGCTCGTGTTGCTCTGTCTCAGCGACAGTGAGCTCACAGCTTCACTGAGGCAGAAGGGACCCCTGTGGCTCTATGGCAAGCGGGTCTCTGGAGCTGGGACCTCTCTGGTGGGATTGGGGTGTGTGGACTGGGAGATTGAAGAGGCTTGGAGGAGTCTGCAATGGAGGGCTCCAGACTCAGGGGCTGACAAGGCCTTCAGGGGTTTGAGTGAGTCTTGTGGCTGTGGAAGAGTAATGACTTCTGAAGGAGTTTCACTCCGGGCTGCTATTGTAAACATGTACGAATGATATTTCCTCATCGTCTTACATATCTCTGTGAATATTCATGTAACTATATTGCTTACAGTCCTCTTGAGTTCTCACAACTACTGATTAGGTCATATACACTTCTCCTCCCCCCAGCAACCTCCCTCTCCCCCGCCAGTCCTGATTTTGCCTTGCAGGTGATTGGATGTTCCTAAGTATCTACAGGGTGGTGATGTAGTGGCACAGCATGAAAAGAGAAAGCTATGATTTTATAATGCAATAAACTTGTTCTGTAGAACAAAGTCTAAAAGGTGGTAACCTTAGATGAGTACCAGCATGGTAGAGATGGGGAGATGTAGTTAACTGGGGCATCGAAGTGGTGAGAGAGTGGTCCGTCTTTCAGCATGGCCCAGGGGCCAGTGCCTTGGTTAGAGGCCTCAATCCCCATTACCAGGTGCTGATAGAGAGAGAGAAGGTACTGGGAATCTTGAATGGGAGCTCTTTTTTTTAGGTAGGGGGTGTCTAATGAATATGAAGTCCCTGCACTGTAACTGGCTGCTGGAAAGGGGAAATAGTTTTCTTCTTGCACGATGACTCTAGATCCTGCGGGAAGTAAAAATGTGTGTGAAGGATGTTCTTTACTCCTTCTCCAGACTCCTGGCTGCTGTAAGAAAACCAGTGAGGTAAAGGTTCTTCTCTCTATTGAATAATTCAGGTTCTGGACTCTACCATAGCTCAAAATTTTCCCCAGCCAGGAGGGAATGAAATTGACCCATTCCTGTTGCTCCCACCTGGTTCTGAAAAAAAGCTTTGAAATTGAATAGCCTTGCTAATTTCACAGTCTGGTTGTTTGGGAAAGCTACAGAAGTAGTAACTGAGTTGTTCTTGGTAGGCTGAGACAAAACACTGTTTCAGTTTACTTCTGAAAAGTTTTTATTACAACAGAACAGCCTAGAAATTTTTTTTAAATGAAAGCTTACATGTTGCTGTAATAGTTGCTCGTAGTGTTTGTTGTAGCTGTATTGGTCCCAGAATATTTGAAGGACAAGGGGATGAGGTAATATCTTTTATTGGAGTAACTTATATTGGTGAAAGAGACAAGCTTTCTAGCTACACAGAGCTTTTCCTCAAAGACACTGGATGTATGGTTTATTACAACAGTGTGTAACCTACAAAACACCCCCGCCCCCTTGCCCTACCACTGCAGGGGTGTTAATGTGCCACTTCACTTTGAATTGCTAGTCTACACTTGAAATGCTACTGCAACATAGCTGCACCACTGTAGCACTTGAATGTAGACACTACTTACGCTGCGGGGAGGGATTCTCCCTTTGGCATTAGGTAGTCCACCTCCGCGACAGGCAGTAGCTAGGACAATGGCAGAATTCTTCTGTCAATCTAGTGCTGTCTAAATCGGGTTTAGGTAGGTTTAACTATGCTGATCAGGGGTGTGGATTTTTCACACCTTGACCAACATAGTTAAACCAACCTCATTTTCTAGTGTTGACCAAGCCTTAGAATATGTTTACTTATGCTGAACAATCTGTTCCACCTTGTATTTTAGATGTGGTGCTCTGAGTACCTTTCCCAGACCTGAGGAAGAGCTCCGTGTAAGCTCGAAAGCTTGTCTCTTTTACCAACAGAAGTTGATCCATAAACCTTACCTACCTTGTTGCTGTAATTGATGGCTTTTATCTCCTTATTTGCCAGGAGAAGCTTTCTACGTGTCAGTGATGAATATTACTTAGTCTTGAAAAAATCCATTCACCTATTCATTACATATTCTAATAAGCAAAATGACAAATTCCCCTGGCCTACCTCTTTCCATCTCAGTATTTTCTCTGAGTGTAGGTATCATTTTAGCAAGCATTATCATGAAAATTAAAGTTGTTACTTCATTATTCTGATGCCTTCCTCTCTTTATACATGATATTTTAGATGGATAAACCTTGCAGGGATCAGAAATTAAGGTTTCCAGCAGCTCATCCATGGCATTGAAACGACCATGCACTGGATACTGGAATTACCTGTTGTTCTGAAAGTACTATGGTATCTTTTTACATTAGCTTCCCCCAATAACATCTCTGAAGATGATGAAAGTATACTTATGACACACTCCCACCCGTTTACAAGACAAATAGGGAGGCCATCATCTTTGTGACAGAATGTTTGCTTTGTGATTTTGATAATACGCGGATACCACAATGATGGTTGTATTAAACAGTACAGTACCATGATAGTTCATCTAAAACATACATTTCAATTTATCTGAATAGAAGACTCCTGAAATACTTCAGGAAATAATAATTTGATCGGTCATATCAGGAACAAAAAGTGAGTGTCATATATGAACTATCCATTCATTCTTGTAAAATGTCCTAAATTACAATTGATGAGCTGCTAGTTAACCACAACATCTTGAGCTAGTGGTATTTGACAAACTGATCACATTTACTGTTTTTGGCAATCATACCATACACTGAGAACAAGGACTCAGTTCTTGGTGTACTGTATTAGAGCCTGATCCTGATAATCTTTACTCATGTGAATAGTCGTTGCCCCATAGTAAGTCTCATTGAAGTCAAAGGGATTTCTCTTATGAATAAGGATTTGCAAATCCTTAATTGGTAATCATAGTTAGTGTCATTGGTGGTGGTATATATTCTGTGCATCTTCCTATTTTTAAACTGGAATAAACAGGCACCAAGTAAGTAATTGCTGCATGTATGTTATCAACACCACTAATCCATAGCACAGTTTGACATCAGCCTCTCTGTAGGCATGATCCGGATGTTGCAGGTCAGGACTGAAGAGCACTGGTGTTATACCAATAAAATAAAAACCAGCAGGATCTTATTAAAGGGGAAAAGGCAAAATGCCACATTTATTGTGAATACAGAAAGAATCGTAGTAAGCAGTTAATTATAGCTATAACATTCCATTCAATCTCCTATTTATTCACACATTCATTCATACATACATACACATACACACACACACACACACACACAGGTTCTGCAAGGTTGTTATCATAGTTACCAGCCTTAGAGTTGCTCATGCCAAGCCACTGGCCAGGTGGCCTGGACATGAGGAGGGAGCAGGGCCTTATCAGATGCTCATCTGATGCTCCTGGAAGTTGGTTTGCAGAATCAGACCCCAAAGTTCTCACTTTCTAGAGTCCATTTTTATAGGAATTTCTTCCTATGCCATCTATGGGAATTGCTTCATCATGCTGTTGCTGAATCAGTCAGCAGATGGCACATTCCTGACGGCTCTGTGCTGCCAGATGTTATCTTGTTCTTTGTTTCTCCCATTCTTGAGGCTGTTGGGTGGATTCCAGTCTGCCCTCCGGGGGTCCTCTGGTTATTTCCACTTGACGCCTTCTTCAGCCGATGGACACTGGATTCTTAGGCTGGCACCTCCCTGATCATTCAGTTATTAGCCACACCAAGCGTCCATCCACATACATCCTCTATCTCTATTTTAATCACAATTGTTAATACAACAAAAGGGTGGGGAGTCTCTGGGTGCTGTTTCTGTTACAGAGTATTGCTTTGAGTCTCTCTCTGTGTGAATTGCTTTGAGAACAGACTCTGTCTTAGAATGTACTAACGCAATTAGCAGCTTGCAAGTTTCACACATGGAGAGAAACAGCACCAAAAACCAAGAGACCTCTTAATTAGTAATACCCTGGAATTTAAACTATGGGGAATCAAACTCATTTGTGATTTTTATACAGAACTTCTTTAATATGATCCAACATTGGTAGAGTTGTGTGGCAAAATGTTACCTTACATCTCGTTGTGCTGTAGTATACTTGGCTCTGGGCAGTACTCATAAGGTTGTACTGTATTTTCATGAGCAGACTCATGCATAGTTTTAAAAAGTCCCTAATTTCTTGACTGCCAAGGTGGTTTGCAACCTTGGTAGGTTCAAAGCCACAAACAGGCTTTATTTCACCTTTTTCATGTTGATATATTGGGAGATGCATCATATGCAAACAATTGTACATAACTATTTGTGACCACTACATTTTAGAACGTAAAAGAAATCTTTTTAAAAAGTTACTTACTGACTGCAGTTCTTGTGTGGCCTAAAGCAGGGGAGTGGGAGCTGGGACTTGCAGGCTGTGCAACTGATTGAGAGGTAGGTGACTCATCTGTGTGTCAGTTTACTACGCTGTAAAATAGGTTCCCTGATCAACAGCAATGTTCTGAAGCTTAATTATTGTAAATTGCTTTGAGATCATGTAATGAAAGGTGTCTCTAAATGTAGATTATTTTGCTTGTCCCATTTGAGTTGGAGGAGAACGCAGACATGATTAACAGTCTGTTCATAGTTATGCTAAGTCATTCTGTAGTAAGCTTCATGTTTGGATTAGGTTGTAACTTAAACTTGAAAGCAACATCAGGCAGTGAAATCTAGAACTTTGAAAATAACCTTTTTCCCCCCTTGGGGAAAGGGTAGGATGGGCTATTGGGTTTTGTTTAATTTACAGGTTGATTGTGAACATGTGAATATGTTATAATGCTAGCATGTTTTTGTTCAGTCATTTATGCACATTGGTCCCATGTACTGATCTATGATCATCTAAGATTTGATCTAACTTTCTATTTTCTGTTGCGTTTATAGCAGTTCTGTTTCCTGTATCGTGTTGTAGGGCAGGGTTTCTCAACCTGTGGCTTGGGACCCAAAATTGGGTCGCTAGAATGTTTCAAAGGGTCATGTGGCAGTTCCTGTGGCTCCTGTCCCAAAGTGCTGACTGGGCTTGACTCCCTGCTCCCGACACTGCAACTTTGGGGTCCCAGTACCACTCAGGTTTGGCCCAGCCATCATGATGACAGGAATCTGGGTAAGCCAAATTTGAGTTAGTGTCACTGCACCCCATGAGCCAAGTCACAACTCCACTCTCTCAAATTTGGTCCAGTTAGGGGGGCAGGGCCAAACTTGAGTGGTGCTGCCACCCTGGAGGTACCAGTGCCCAGATCAGAGAGCCAAGCCTAGCCAGTCCTACAGTGCAGGAGCCACCGATTTGGGCTAAGTGGTGGGCAGGATCCGATTTAAAAAACACCCAGGGCCTCCACCCCCAGACTATTTACTGGGTTGCGACAGGCCATACACATTTACAAATGGGTCTTGAGCCCCAAAAGGTTGAGAACTGCTGTTGTGTAGAGTGTCCTTCAGAGTAAAGCCTACTGTCTTCCCTTAAATCCTTTTCTGAAAATGAGTCTCCAATAAGGCAGCACAGCATATGGCTGTGGAACATCCCTGCCACCTTACCTTTCCATGTTTGTTTTCACCGGTGTACAGTGCTTTCCCTAAAATGATAAATTCTGTCAGAAGAAAACCTATATCCTCTAGTTTTTTTTTCTAGAGAACCTTTCCAATGAGTTGTACTTCATATAATCAAGACTGTGCATTTATTATTTATTTCTGGGGGTGCCAAAGTGTGTTAGGCACTGTACAATAGTAAAGTAAGCCCCATTTCTTACCCTGAACAGCATATAGTGAAACAGCTTATTTTTATGCATACTTACCAACATATGGCCTGATTCTGCTCCCATGACTTCTGTGGATAAGTGGATTAGACCTGTAACTGAGAGCTTGAGTCTTTCCTTAATTTAAAAAAAAAAAAAAAAAAAGATGTTTAGGGCCCATAAAGGTGCTAGAGTGGCAGATATGACGTATTTTCCAGACAACAAGTATGGTGTAGACAGCAATAATGTACTCTTTCTCAGACAGGTCTGTGACTCCTCTTTGATCTGGAAATGCCACTTCTAGGAGTCAAAGGGCTAATTTGGTGGCCCAGTCTTTTCTTGGCTACTTTGCTGAGACTTGAGGAATGTGAGGTCTGTACTATGCTAGCTTTTGTTTTGTATTGTGGACTACTTTGGAGGTTTTTTTAATGGTCGTGCCTGGAAACTCCAGTCAAGGTCAAGAACCCATTATACTGAGCGCTTTGTAAACACATAGTAAGATAGTCCCTGCCCTGAAGAGCATGAGTCTAGTTTAAGACCAGATATAAATAGATATGATATACAAATAGAGGGACTGGAGGAAGGAGAATGAGGGTTATGGTGAAGCCAACACCAGGTTTAATAAATTCGTCATGTGCACAGCTAAATGGCTTCAGTTATTTTTAGTTTTAAAATATTAAAGAAAAACTAACCCCCACTGGCCTCTTGCTTCATTATTATTAGTTAACTTAGACAAGGTAGAAGTTGGGTCTTGAAGGATTTGAAACAGGCGTGAATAGTTGCTTTTTGGACTAATTAAGGGAAAGCATTCCATGTGGTATTACTGAAACTTGGTGGGATGATTCCCATGACTGGAATGATAAAATCAATGGCTGTAACCTATTTAGGAAGGAGGGAGAGTGGTTGTGTTGAAAATGGCATTATCTGTTTCTGAGTCACCAACAACTTGGAGAAAATGATTTTGAATGCTTATAGATCAGTAGCCTAACAGATAAGGCATATGATGGGGTATTACGTGTTGTCTGCTACAGACCACACTAGGGAAGAGGATGACTGTGTGGTGCACCTATATAATGTATAGGAAAAAAGCTGTGTGATCATGGGATACTTCAATTTGAGTGATATATGCTGGAGATCTCATGCTGCCAGTACTAAAACATTCTTGGAATTTCTAAATATTATAGATGACCATTTCCTACCTTAAAGTGTTGCATCCAGCATGGGGGAATTCTATATTAAACTTCGTCTTGACAGATAAAGATGACCTGATCACAGAACTAAAAATTAATGGTAACTTAGGTATAGGTGATCATGACTGACTTAGAATCATAGAATATCAGGGTTGGAAGGGACCTCAGGAGGTCATCTAGTCCAACCCCCTGCTCAAAGCAGGACCAATCCCCAATTAAATCATCCCAGCCAGGGCTTTGTCAAGTCTGACCTTAAAAACTTCTAAGGAAGGAGATTCTACCACCTCCCTAGGTAACGCATTCCAGTGTTTCACCACCCTCCTAGTGAAAATTTTTTTCCTAATATCCAACCTAAACCTCCCCCACTGCAACTTGAGACCATTACTCCTTGTCCTGTCCTCTTCTACCACTGAGAATAGTCTAGAACCATCCTCTCTGGAACCACCTCTCAGGTAGTTGAAAGCAGCTATCAAATCCCCCCTCATTCTTCTCTTCCACAGACTAAACAATCCCAGTTCCTTCAGCCTCTCCTCATAAGTCATGTGTTCCAGACCCCTAATCATTTTTTTTGCCCTTTGCTGGACTCTCTCCAATTTATCCACATCCTTCTTGTAGTGTGGGGCCCAAAACTGGACACAGTACTCCAGATGAGGCCTCACCAATGTCGAATAGAGGGGGACGATCACGTCCCTCAATCTGCTCGCTATGCCCCTACTTATACATCCCAAAATGCCATTGGCCTTCTTGGCAACAAGGGCACACTGCTGACTCATATCCAGCTTCTCATCCACTGTCACCCCTAGGTCCTTTTCTGCAGAACTGCTGCCTAGCCATTCGGTCCCTAGTCTGTAGCTGTGCATTGGGTTCTTCCATCCTAAGTGCAGGACCCTGCACTTATCCTTATTGAACCTCATCAGATTTCTTTTGGCCCAATCCTCCAATTTGTCTAGGTCCCTGTGTATCCTATCCCTGCCCTCCAGCATATCTACCACTCCTCCCAGTTTAGTATCATCCGCAAATTTGCTGAGAGTGCAATCCACACCATCCTCCAGCTCATTTATGAAGATATTGAACAAAACCGGCCCCAGGACCGACCCCTGGGGCACTCCACTTGACACCGGCTGCCAACTAGACATGGAGCCATTGATCACTACCTGTTGAGCCCGACAATCTAGCCAACATTCTACCCACCTTATAGTGCATTCATCCAGCCCATACTTCTTTAACTTGCTGACAAGAATACTGTGGGAGACCGTGTCAAAAGCTTTGCTAAAGTCAAGAAACAATACATCCACTGCTTTCCCTTCATCCACAGAACCAGTAATCTCATCATAGAAGGCGATTAGATTAGTCAGGCATGACCTTCCCTTGGTGAATCCATGCTGACTGTTCTTGATCACTTTCCTCTCATGTAAGTGCTTCAGGATTGATTCTTTGAGGACCTGCTCCATGATTTTTCCAGGGACTTAGGTGAGGCTGACTGGCCTGTAGTTCCCAGGATCCTCCTTCTTCCCTCTTTTAAAGAATGGCACTACATTAGCCTTTTTCTAGTCATCTGGGACTTCCCCCGTTCGCCACGAGTTTTCAAAGATAATGGCCAATGGCTCTGCAATCACAGCCGCCAGTTCCTTTAGCACTCTCGGATGCAACTCGTCCGGCCCCATGGACTTGTGCACGTCCAGCTTTTCTAAATAGTCCCTAACCACCTCTTTCTCCACAGAGGGCTTGCCATCTATTCCCCATGTTGTGATGCCCAGCGCAGCAGTCTGGGAGCTGACCTTGTTCGTAAAGACAGAGGCAAAAAAAGCATTGAGTACATTAGCTTTTTCCACATCCTCTGTCACTAGGTTGCCTCCCTCATTCATTAAGGGGCCCACACTTTCCTTGGCTTTCTTCTTGTTGCCAACATACTTGAAGAAACCCTTCTTGTTACTCTTGACATCTCTCGCTAGCTGCAGCTCCAGGTGCGATTTGGCCCTCCTGATTTCATTCCTACATGCCCGAACAATATTTTTATACTCTTCCCTGGTCATATGTCCAACCTTCCACTTCTTGTAAGCTTCTTTTTTATGTTTAAGATCCGCTAGGATTTCACTGTTAAGCCAAGCTGTTCGCCTGCCATATTTACTATTCTTTCGACACATCGGGATGGTTTGTCCCTGTAACCTCAACAGGGATTCCTTGAAATACAGCCAGCTGTCCTGGACTCCTTTCCCCTTCATGTTAGTCCCCCAGGGGATCCTACCCATCCGTTCCCTGAGGGAGTCGAAGTCTGCTTTCCTGAAGTCCAGGGTCCGTATCCTGCTGCTTACCTTTCTTCCCTGTGTCAGGATCCTGAACTCAACCAACTCATAGTCACTGCCTCCCAGATTCCCATCCACTTTTGCTTCCCCCACTAATTCTTCCCGGTTTGTGAGCAGCAGGTCAAGAAAAGCTCCCCCCCAGTTGGCTCCTCTAGCACTTGCACCAGGAAATTGTCCCCTACGCTTTCCAAAAACTTCCTGGATTGTCTATGCAGGGATTGTCTATGCAGAGACTTAATCACATTTATAATGTGCAAACAGAATAAAGACTAGAACAGTGATATATATCCTTTTATATATATATACTTGATGCTTTAAAATGGCCAATTTCACAAATCTGAAAAGAATTGAGCCAAATCAGCTGGGAGGAAGAATTGAATCAGAATGATTGAGAATTGTTTAAGAACACTTTACTAGATGACCAAAAAGCCACAGTCCAGCAATCAAGAAAGAATGCCATATTGGTTTAAAAAAACCTGCCCCGATTTAGAGGGAAGTGAAGGCAGCTAAAAAATTAAAATAAAAATTAATATAAATCAGAAACTGGGAATTGTAGAAAATTGATAAGGGGAGCAAAGATAAATTTGTGTTCAGTAAAGTAAGGACAACGAGGAAGAGTTTTTAAAATAGGTTAGGAACAAAAAGAATCCTGACAATGGTATTAGCCTACTACTGGATGGAAATGGTAGAATTATCCATAATGCAGAAAAGGCAGAAGTGTTCAATAAATATTTCTGTTTTTGGGGGAGGGGAGATAGATTTGAGGGTGACCTGGTAAGATACAAGAATAGTAGTTTATGTAGGGACCAAGAAATTTGGACAAGAGGCCTGAAACTGAAGCAGTGCTAGAAGGTGGGGATGACCTGATCAGAACAGGTCAGGAACAGTATGTTAACAGGAACATTATGAATAGACTAGAGATGACAGGCAGGCCACAGACAAGAAGTCAAGACAAGAATTAAGAGGTGGGAAAAGTTTTAGTGATGCAGACAGAAAAGGCTGGATCTTTGCAATGTTATGGAGGAAGAAGTGGCAAGATTTGGGAATGGGTCTAGAGAGGTCCTAGTTGGAGATGACATCTAGGCCTGAGTAACTGGGAGCGTAATGGTGTTACAAACAGTCCCTGAGAAAGAGAGAGGCCTTGAGAGTAGTAACTGCCTACACTGTGATCTGTGAGGCTAATGAAGACACCGTGACTCTAATCAAGTTCAGACATACATTTACTGGTGGTGCCAACAGTCTAGTAGATAAGAGCAAGCTGCTTTGCCACTCCTAGGTGTGGGAGGAAGTAAGAGATTCTAGAGTGGCGCAGATAGACAGAAGTGTTACCAATGATTGACTATTTTCAGTTTTCCCATCTTCTTGTGAAATCCAAAACAATGACATTGTGAAGGGACAGAGCTTCAGATTTTGCTTCATTTTTTGCTACTGAATTGTATATTTCAGTTCCAAGCTCAGTGTCCAGCAACAGAGAGAGGCACCCATCTGTAAAACAAATTCTGGGTACTGTCCTGACATGAAAGATGAATCACCTTGTTCACAGGCATGAGGAAAAAGAGCAGTGCTGTTGGGTTTCTTCCAGAGTGTAGAAAGAAGAAAATCAGTCTGACTAGTTAATTTTCTTCTGGGTTTCTTGACTTCTTGTTTTTCAAAACTTGTTTTTGAAAACAAGCCCATGCTCCTTTGAATGAAGTACATAGAATTAATAGTTAAAAATATACTCCAACTTCCCCAATAAAAATAGACTGTTTCTTTCTGAAAGAGAATTAATTTTATTCTTTTAATCTGTTAAAACTTGGAATATGCTTGGGTGACTTGGTTGCCCATGGAGCCTTAATTTGCCCCTCTTGTCTATCAGCAATATGTTAGTCTTTAATTCAGTGGTCCTCAAACTTTTTACCTCGTGCCTCCCCCTCCTTCACCCTGTCAGCTCCCCTCTCCCTCCAAGCCAGAGTCGGGGGAGGAGGGTTGTGGCTCCAGGCATGGGGAATGCAGATAGGCTAAAGGGGCTGGCCAGGCGGGGCAATGTGGACAGGGTAAGGGAGCCGTCAGGCAGGGCCACAGCGGGGCACTCCCTCCCTGCACTCCCATGGGGATTGGCCTGGGTCCCAGCTGCACCCCCCCCCCAACGCTCCTCCACACCCCCTGGGGGGTACATCCCACAGTTTGAGGACCTCTGCTTTAATTACACAATCACAGACTATTTTTCCACTGGTTCCCTTCCTCAGCCTGTTCTTTCCAGACAGCTCACTGACAACTGTTCCCTCTCTTGCAAGACCTTTTAACTGTTTAGTGTCCTTTTATCTTAGCCTCCAGCCTTAGCAAAACAGTTGTGTAATTTTTGCTGGAATGTGGAATTAGTATTGTTTCTTAACTTCCTGACTGTGTGCTCGGTGGTGGTTTATCTGGACCCATTGTATTACCTTCCTGCTTGCTTCGTAACATCTCTGCTAGTAAACTAAACCACCCGTACATACAGTACGCAAACAAATGTGCCAAGGTGCCACAAGTACTCCTTTTCTTTATTCTGATGTATAGACATACATAAACATTTCACATGACCTGGTCACAAATTAGTATTCATAAACTAATATGAATCAGCTTTTTGTCCTTCATACCTAATTCATTACCTGAGCACGACTCCTCCGATGCACTGAATGAGGTTGGGGTCCTGCCTGTGGTAAAAACAATGTGATCATGTAATTAAAGACCATATCATAATGCATACACACAATGTGTCTGAATTGAGGCTGTATGGGCAACTTTAATTCAGCATTTCCTAACTTTTCAGTGTTTGACGTTGCAACCATAATGTTCTTTTTAAAGTAGCTTTCTTGTATGTAATATTATATGGTATAAAATTAATCTGCACAACATCCCTGCAGTGTTCTTTCACCTTTAAGTTAATGAAACATAACACTGTGCTTTAGCATAGCTTTTGTCAGGGAATATTTAATTAGTGCTTGATCCTATTCTTGTGCATATCTAATCATAAGTGTAAATTTTGGCCTTGAGACCAAGAAACACAGTTTTCTTTCCACAAAGTCACCTGCCCCTTCACAGACCAGGAGAGTTAATTACAACAGCAGCGACACTGAAACCCAAGTAAATGCATGCAGACTTATGTTATGTCTACACTTGAACCACTACAGCAGCGCAGGAGGGGTTCTACTGTTGGTGTGGGTAATCCACCTCCCTGAGGTGGTAGCGAGGTCAGCAAAAGGTTAGAGAGGTTAGATCAGCATAGTTATGTCTCTCAGGAGTGTGGATTTTTCACACCCCTTAAAGAAGTAGCTATACAAATGTAGGTTCCTAGTGTAGACCAGCCCTCACCTTATCACTTAGGTTACCAAAACAACAAGTATAAAATTAAGCAACAATGAGTTTTCCAGTAAAATTCACCAAACAACTGATAAACCTGTAATCAGTTACCAGGAATATAAAGCCCTATTCACAAAGGCATCATGTTAAAATGTGTTCAGATTTAGTTTTTGCAATTTGTCGCATTGTGTACTAAACTTTGTTTTTGGTAACCCTTTGGGAAACAGCTCAGAAATGCTTTGTAATGTACAGTGTCTTGGGGGCAAAGTTGAGTAATATCTTACGACTGTTTCTACTGTTTACTTTGACCAGCATTGCATTATTGGACTTATTCTCTCTCCCACCACCCTCTCCAGTCTTCTGAAATGTAATTTAGTTCATTTCTAATAAATGCAGCTACTTACATGGATTCATTTCTCTATACATGTGATAGTTCAGGTTCACAGTTAATTCAGATAAACCGGGCTGAATATATGCAAAATATTGCACAGTTGATAGTTACCTCTGAACTAACTCTCTCCCCCCACCCCCCAAGGGGAGCTAACATTTGCTACCATCACACTGTTCTCTCTGCTTGTGACACCCCTTCTCCCACTCTGCCTGGACCTTGTCTATTTAGACCGTAAGCTTTTAGGGGCAGGGACTGTTTAGGGGCATTACTGTGCCTAGCGTAATGGGATCCATTCTTGGATGATCCTTAGGCATACTGTAATAAACATGGTTAACTGAGTAAGTATGTACATTTTAACATTGGATCATACTAAATTTCAGTTTTCCTCATTTGGATTCTCTGCAAATACTTACCTGGGAGGACAGACTGAGTCGTGTAAAGCTCTGTCTTAATAACATACAGTGTAATTGATTTTAAATGATATACAAAAGAACTGAGGTTGAAGATACATTACAGTGGGAGCAATTATCTGCAAAATGTATTAACTACTTTTAAACTTTCCTTTTCTTATCATGACTTGACAGTTGTAGTTTGGCAGGGCTTTTGGAGCTGGGCATATTTTGAAACTCTTGGACTCTGTGCTGAACAGTTTGTTCTGGTCTAAACTAGTAGTTAGACAATGTTCTGCATCATTTAAAATTCACACCCATTTTCAGCAGTAGTTAAATTTCCTAATGTAGACACAGCTCACAGTGTGAGGGTGACTCAGCATAAAACATGCCGTTTTCCTGCAAGATAGTTGGAAGTAGATGGGTCAGGATAGGATCATCTGGGAGATGGAATATTACATGTGGGTCTCCTTGTCTAAATGAACATTTTAGTTCATGGCAAGCTTGGGTATGATTCTACTTTGCACTAGTGTTCTAAGGGCTTACTGTCTGTGTGGACCCTGCTGATATACATTAACAGTTTATAAATGCAGTTTGCTCTAGTCCTCTTTGAGACCGGGCTAGGGCCTGGTCTACACTTAAAAGTTCAGTCAACAGAACTATGGTGCTTAAGGGTGTGAAAATACATACATTTTTGTTAGACTTGTAAGTAAATGTGGCTTAACTCTTATTAAATATAATATAATTTCCCTAACATAACATGTTGTGCTTTTCTTCTATTTCCACGTATTTACCCAAGTAAAATGAAATTAGTACTACAGCTGTGTACAGGCACTCGTGCTGTTTCCTATCTGTCCTGGTTAAGACATTTTGGAGTTTTCAGCCAAAATTTAGCCCTTCGGTTCAGACTGAGCCTTGGACCCACCTCCTCTCGAAGTAGTGTCTAAATACAGATGGTCGAAGGCTGAATAACTCAGCTCCACCCAAGGTGGAGCCAAGGCATCCCTGACTGTCATCAACAATTAAGAATTCAAACAAAGATGCATTCCATGCAACAATTCTATTGCTGTAATGATGCAGTATGTATTTCAGTTAACTTTACATGCAACCTGCTAGAATTAACCTCTCAGGGGTATTTAAATCTCTCCTTACACCCTGTAACTATATTTACCCACTTCACTTTCTCTTCTCTCCCTTTTCCCATGCTGTTCTTACCCAACCGTAAACTACTCACTTAAGAAACTCAACGAATTACAAAAACAAATATAGAGGGTAAATAGTCAACATAATCACATTGTTTTAATAATCCTTTTTATTATTTACATGGTGCTTGTCATTCTAGGAGGTTAGTTTGCCTCTTACTGTTACGTATTCATTGCTCTACCCCACCTCCAATGTCATTTTTAAAGTAAACAGAAGCAATTACATCGGGGGAAAAAAATGAAGTTTCTTTCCTGGGATATAGTAATAACTGTGGAAGCATAGGTTAGTAGAGAACATTTGACAATGATTGTGAAAATCACAGCCCAACATTGTTAAACACAGCAATAGTAACCAATTACATTTTTCTCCTCTTTTCTCCTCTTCTCAGGTATATGTATCATGTTTTGACCAAAAATACCACAGTAACAGATCACAACCGCAATCTGTTAGTGGAGACTATTCGTTCTATAACTGAGATCCTTATATGGGGAGATCAGAATGACAGCTCCGTGTTTGAGTAAGTGCTTTACAGCTTCACTGTTTATTAAAAAAAACCAACAACAAAATGTAAACAATTAAATCAAAATTGTTGATCAGCTGATATGGGCGGGGTTGGCATTTGTAGATTGAGATGAATGGTGAAGCTTGCACTATGGTTCCGACCAAATGTGTGCTAGCTATAATTCAGCTGTCCATAGAGGTTAGCTTTCCTACTGTGCAAGTCATCAGCTACTTTAAGGAAGTTTCTTAATTGAAACTTGAGCAAACTATTTTTGGTAGAGTTCCTAACACACTTCAATGTAGAGGGGGAAGAGGAATTGCATACAGAGAGGGTGGCACTTAGACAACTTAGATGCTCTTAAAACAACTTTACAAAGGGGTGTGTGCATATAACTGGTATTACTAGAAAGGTAACATAACCTCTCATCCTACTGAGGATTGGTATGTTAGAGGAAACAATCATTTATTTAAAAAATTCTGACCAATTCAAAGCTGCTTCATTGTACCATTTTGATGTTCATATGCCATGGTAAGCTTTGGAAGAAAATATGATGTAGTAAACTTTTTAAGGTCTACAGAGTAGTAGGTTTATAGGGTCATTCTAAATGTAATAACACACCTTTCTTTCTGATTTCCCACCCCCTCCCCCATGCCGACAAAATACAGTAGAAGACAAGCTGACACTTTTTAGTGGATTTTTTTTTTAAGCTCTAGGAAATTTCAGTAAAATATTTCCACTCAAAGACCCTTTCCTACAAAACTGCTTTCATGAGTTCGTAGGGTAAGGAAGCCTACTTTTCTGTTCAGTTGGACATTACATGTCTGACTAGCCCTTAGATTTTTATCCCTTTTGTTTATTAATTTGAATGCTCTTCAAACATCCTGGTTCGTTTAACTTTTGACAGAGAGGCACTTCTTGTCAGTAAATGGATGCAATATTACAAAACTATACAATATGAAAGTTGTCAAACTTATAAAAAATAAGCCTCCAAGTCAAACCAACAGTTCATCCTTTTTAAAAAAAATAATGAATGAATCAGTAATGCTTTTACATTATCTTCTAGCTTTTTCTTAGAGAAGAACATGTTTGTTTTCTTCTTGAATATCCTGCGTCAGAAATCTGGTCGTTATGTATGTGTACAGCTGCTGCAGACCTTGAACATCCTCTTTGAGAATATTAGTCACGAGACATCACTCTGTAAGGACACATTTCTTATTAAACATTTGTTCTCATTATTAAACAAATCAAAGCTTCAGCACACAATGTAATTGCTCTTTTCATTTTATTAACTCTAAAAGCTAATGTACAAGAATGTTTTTAGGACTCAAGTCATCTAACTACCTCTGTGAGATCATTAATTCTTTTTAATTAAACAGCATTGAATTTCCAATGCAACTCCACTCTAAAGTGGTTGTTCATAAGTTTCCAGTAGTGTAAAAAACCCTTTGGGTTGTACTGTTGAAAGCAAATAGTAAAAAATTTGAAAAGATTTAATATGTGGTCTTTTTAAAGGGCTATTTAAAATGTGAACATTGTATTGAGTATGTTCTAGATTATAAATCTTCTACTCAAATGAGGAATTTAAAAACCAACAACCATAGAAAATCACTGGTTAATTAGGGTCTCAAATGTATGTACTTAACTGTTGCAGAACTAGCAGTGGAAGCATACACCTGCTAGCAAAGCCTTTTGCTGTAGCTGTTCTGTGATCAGAGGCGTTGGCATCCAAACAAAACACCATGTTAATTTTAAGGTCCTTTAGAAACATATGAAGGGAGAAAAAATAAATTGTTGCTAAATAAGAGAAACAAAATTGGCCAGGACAGCATCCATGCGTAAGCTTTTGAGGGTAAATAATATGGAGGGGAAAATGCTATTTAAAATAAATACTTGATTTGTAATGCCTAAGATTTGATCACCAGCTGCAGCATGCTTACAGAAGAAATGTAATATAGACAAGTGTATTCAGTTCTCATTATAATCCTATCTTTGGGAGCCAAGCCTTTTGCAAGAAGTTAATGAGCATTACTTCTATATATTACTGCTAATTGAAGTAGTCATTTGCATTGTTCAACCTAAAAATAGGGGTATTTAGTTGTCAAATGGAGACTTAATTACTGCTAGGTTGTGCTTATGAAGCACTTTTCATTGTCAGGCACTTTATATATAAGAAAAAATAAAATTAGGCTTCAAAGGATTTAATTTGTATTGCTAAGTGTCAGTAAACCTTGATTTTACTGTACACCCCTGCATGCCCCTTCCTCCCCGCCCCCCCAACAGCCCCAAAACAAAACCCATTTCCATTGATGGTGATCAAAATTTATGGAGGCAAAATAAGGAAAAATGCTGCTTGAAAACTTAGTTTGATTTAAGGATATCTACTTCATGTGTTTTGAAACATGATGTTGACAATTTGTGTTTTAGCGGTTATGAAACCTTAACTTTTTAAGCTGTCTACTATCATTAAATTGTCTGATTCCTCCCCACCCCATCCTCCATAATTTCCTGCAAGTGTGAAAATTTAAATCGATGAAAACAAAAAAAATTTCATAACCTGTTTTCACAACTATGAAAATTGAAAATGATAAACGTTTTTCAAAAATAAACCTTGATGTTATCCATTAAAATTTTAAAGAAATATTAAATTCTATGAAGCCTGTATATAACCTATTCCATAATTTTTCCTTTGTGGTGATTTGTGATATGGTTTTATATTTCAGATTATTTGCTCTCTAATAACTATGTAAATTCTATCATTGTCCACAAATTTGACTTTTCTGATGAGGAGATCATGGCATATTATATCTCATTTCTGAAAACACTTTCCCTGAAACTCAACAATCACACTGTACACTTTTTTTACAATGAGGTAAGTGGCTGGAAAAATTTACAGTAAAAAGCCTTACTAACTAGTGTGTGAAATGAGTTTAAGGCCAAAACTTTGGTGCATCCCAGAAAGACTTGTCTCACCCCTGAGCCTTAGCATTTCTCTATCTCAGCTCAAGCTTCTTTCGAGGACTGCTCCTTCTCCATTGTCTTGCAGTTTAATATTACTTATATTGTAGTAGCAATGTGCCCGAGTAAAAATCTCAATCAGGTTTTGTGTGTTGTAGCAAGTGTGTGGGGAAATCTTTTTGTGCTATGAAATGTCTGTCTTGTGTATTTCCCACTCTTCATACTGGTCTTAATTAAATTATTAACATGTTAAAAGCTTTATACTGTTTGCACAGGCAATAATTAGAGTGCAATGTCTGTTTTCTGTAATAAAAAGTCTAAATTCCCACTCTTAACTCCATTAGCATATAATATCTTGGCACGCTATTAGTGTGTATCATTTAAAAAAAAATAGTGAAGGTGAGATTTTAAATATTTAATGTGTAGTTTTTCAGCAAAGTCCACAAAGCATTTTCTTTGGTAGTCCAAAACTGATTAACAGTAGAGGATAACCTCATCTAATCCCAGCCCACAACCAGCTTTCTTGATTAAATACTACAACCGCTGAAATGAAGGTCTGCTCTACACTTTAAACATAGGTACAGTGCTCGGGGGGGGGGGGGGATCCACACCCCTGAATGCTGTAGCTCTACCAGCCTAACCTTTGGTGTAGGCATGATTAGACTGACTGACCCCAATGTTTCAGTCAACGTAGCTGCCATCGCTTGGGAAGGTGGAGTCCCATCACTGTAGCCTGAGTCTACGCTACAGCGGCATTCGCTTTGGAGCTGTTGCTGTGCCGCTGTGGTGCCCCTAGTGTAGACATTGCCCAAGTATAAATACACTGCAACATGGATGGCAGAAGCTAATGTTCTTACTGATTCGGTCAGTGTTCTGCCTTTTTGTTGTAATAACATCAAACTGAAATAGTTAACTTTGTAAATCACTGCTTTAAAAAATTAAAAAGCTTTTAAAATATTGCATAGCGAGATCTCCATTAAAAAGAATTTAATATAATCTAAGTGCAAAAGAGTATCCAAATTTACAGAAATTTGTCATTGGCATTTTGCATGTGTATATTAAAACAAACTACTTCATTGCATCCGATGAAGTGAGCTGTAGCTCACGAAAGCTCATGCTCAAATAAATTGGTTAGTCTCTAAGGTGCCACAAGTACTCCTTTTCTTTTTGCGAATACAGACTAACACGGCTGTTACTCTGAATACTTCATGGATCTTAGTAAATATTGATGTTTTGATCTGTCAGCTGCTATATTTGAATTATAAATGCCCACAGAACTTGGGATTGCAACATAAAGTGCAACATAACTTCAAACTTAAGTTAGTTCAGAATTCTGATGTTTCAAATGTAGTGATTACTCATAGAACCTAAAAAGAAAAGGAGGACTTGTGTCACCTTAGAGGCTAACACATTTAGTCGAGCATAAGCTTTCATGAGCTACAGCTCACTTCAACTTCATCGGATGCATCCAGTGAAGTGAGCTGTAGCTCACGAAAGCTTATGCTCGACTAAATTTGTTAGCCTCTAAGGTGCCACAAGTCCTCCTTTTCTTTTTGCGGATACAGACTAACACGGCTGCTACTCTGAAACCTGTCACAGAACCTAGAGTTTTGTCTATTTACTACAGTACTTTATTCAACTGTAAACCTGTTATCTTAAAGCCCTAATTCAGCATTTGAATCCACGCAGACACATCCCATATGAAGTCAGTGGGGATCAGCATGAGCAAACACACCCACCTATTTTGGTTCAGTTGCAGGTCTAGGAGGTGGTTGGTTTTTTTTTTTGTTTTGTTTTTTTATGTAACCTTAGTCTTATTTTTCTCTCTCTCTCCACATAATAGTTATTGCCAGAAGAGGGCATCAAAGCTGTTTTAAAAAGTACAGAGATGATGTTGTGTGAAATATATGAAACTTTTGTTAATATATGCTTCCTGTAATAAACTCATTTACCTGCAAACCTAATAGGTGTTTGAAACTCTCAGATTTTGTTTTAAAAAGGATTAAGATTGACTACATCTGCATGCCTTTCTAGAACTATGCAATAGGTTAGATTTCTCCCTCCCTCCTGCCTGGTTACCTTTGTCGGGTAACTTTTTCCATGCAAAATCCTAACAAAGTATTGAATGTTTGACAGGATAGTACATAATGCCTGCTGTATTTTTATTTCAGCACACAAATGATTTTGCCTTGTATACGGAGGCTATTAAATTTTTTAACCACCCAGAGAGCATGGTCAGAATTGCTGTCAGGACTATAACTTTAAATGTCTACAAAGGTAAGTTTTTAGTGTATCAGACTAGTACACCTAATACTTTGTGTAGCTAAAGTAAAATGTTAAGAATTACAAACAATCCATATTAACCAGGCATAGCTTCTGATCTATGCAAGGTTGAATTAATTGTAAGCATGTTACTTAACATGCATGTGTTAACAAACATACATGTGTTAAATATAGACTTTTTCTTAATCTTTAAAGAAGACAACTCTAAAGCCAAAGTGTGTTTGTAAACATCCGTGTATTGTCCTTGATAAAGAAAAGGGTGCCAACACAATATAAAATACACAAGGAAGTTCACCTCAACTGCCACTAGAGGTCCTAATCTGGCCATTTAAAATATTAGTTTCTTGTTCAGGATATCAGTTTCCACATATTGAATGTTTATAATAAGAGAAACAGTAATTTGTGGCAGAAATCAACATATATAGTTCCTTAATTTTTTTTGTTATAACTGCAATTCTGGAATTTGGTAGTCCACTCATCAGTGGAGAAAAGCTATTGATAAGTTGTTCTTTGTGCAAGCAAGTATATATAACTTGCACTTTATTGAAACAATTTGTTTTGTGTAGTTCTGTGTAAATTCATTGGCGTAGCCTCAAGGCAGGAATGTAATCCTAGACTCTGGAGTGCTCTGCATGGTGATGTGCATTCATATAGCGGTTTTTAACCTGCAGTTGCCTTTAACTAAATATGTATTTCAATATTTACACTGCTTTTTACATTACAAATTTAAAAGAGGAATTTAATATTAATTGGGAAATAGACTGTCAAGACCAATATAAAACTGCCTTACAAAATTTGCTATAAATCAGTGGATGTTGTAATGATGCATGGACTGAAAAATGACTAGTCACTAGAAAATAATTTTTGAACTTTTATGTACAAAGTAACACAACAATGCTTTTTAACTCAGTGACACTTTTTTCTTACAGACTTCTCTTTGAACAACTTACTGTTTAAGCTGTAAAGTATATAGCTATAATAATAAAATGATTGGATTAGTTTTAGCTCTCACCAGTATATAAGAAAGGTATAGAGTTTAATTGATCATTAGAATGTGCTTGTTACTGGATGTAGACAAGCTAATGGAGGAAGTAAAATGGCAAATGTGACATTAAAGTAACTGTAATTATTGATTATAAAACATGTTTTAAAAGCTGCTTGTTTGATCTGTATTGAATAAGAAAACTGTGAAGCAATGTGGATGCAAAGTGTCAACATTTATATGATAACCTTGAAGGCTTTTTTGCTTTAGATGCTTTACAGCTGTGTTGGTATCTGGACAAGGAGTACAAAATGTGGCACTTTCTGGTGTTTAGCAAGCAAGATCCAGGCCAGGTTTTCTCTACTTCTAACACCCAACCTCTGAGTGTGAGACTGTTGTTACAGAAACAGCAAAGTATGATGCACTTCATACTGTGTACATTTACTAAATAAAAAGGAAAGTTTTATGATGCTCTTGCCTAGAGTTTAAGTTGAATGTTGAAGAGCTCCGGCAGTTGAATTTGAAAAACACAACTATCAAACATTCTGCCTATGCATTTGTAAATGTTCTGATCTAACACGTTCTAACCTGTATCTTTTAGTTTAGATGCTTCCTGCTTTAGCTCTTTAATCCTTTTGGAGGATGTCTCACTATCCCAGTTCCTAATCCTGTTAACTGTTGTCTGTTTTTTTTTTTTTTTTTTTTTTTTTGGTTTTTTTTTGCCTTTCCTTCACTGATGATTCCTGTGTTCCTTAATGCAGTGTCATGTAAGTCTAGTAACAAGTTTGGCTTTCAATATTATTGCTTTATTCTTACTTTGTCTTTTTAGACTGTAGATTTATTTACTATCCTGAGACCAATGTAAAAATAACCTTAGTATTTTAAGAGGCTCATTTAGCCTTTCAAGAGTTGTCTATTAAAGTTTCATATGACATCTGTTTCATGGATAAGATAAACCCATACAGGTGTGTGTGTGAGTTTAAAAAAAATAGCTTGTAATCAAAATTCAGAATGGTAAGTTGATTGTATTTTTTTTTTTTTTTTACATTGATCTTTTGGAAACTTACTTTCTTATTTAATTTCTCTTCAGTGGACAACCAGCCTATGTTGCACTATATTCGAGATAAAACTGCTGTCCCTTACTTCTCCAACCTTGTTTGGTTTATTGGGAGCCATGTGATAGAACTGGATAACTGTGTGCAGACTGATGAAGAGTAAGCTTCTTACAACTATTTCTTTTTGCGAGATGCATTGAAAACCTTTTAAGTTCATTTCTCAAGAAATGATCCTACCAACAAGCAGCCTAAAGTCTGTAATTCTTACAAGATCATGTTAGAAATCATTGCAGGAGGATATTTTCAAGTCATTTATCAATTTTAACATTCCTGTAAATAAATGATTTGTTGGAGACACGTTACTCCTCATCCCAGTTGGTTTGAAATATGTAGACTTTATTAATGAACTAAATTGTTATGCAGAAGATACATAGTGTTTGCATAACATGACTAAAAGAATCTTTAGATGTCTGTACACATTCAGAACGCTGTACATTAGGATAGTTTTCTGAAAAGTATGATTAGAAAAATAGTCTTTCCAAGTTAATTAACTAAACACCATTGCCATCAATATAACTGGCAGATGGTAGCTTGTATAGAACCTCTTATTTTGTCAGCTACAAAATTCCTGCTGTTGCTCATGATCACCACATTGGATTTTCTCTTTGAGTATGTATGGAGCAGTTTTTTAAAGCGTTACTTGGGTTAGAACAGTACAGAAGAAATATAAGTAATTTTACTGGCTTTAAGATAAAAATGTTTAAATAGTCTTTTGTAATAGAAAACACAATTGTAATATTTCCTTTCATGACTGGCTTCTGAAAAGGCACATACAAAGTGGTAACTGAGATTTTTATGCTACTCCAGAAAACCGAAATCTTGTACTCATCACTGGGGCTGTTGCATTATGAAATTAATATGACAACACTCTCCTTCAATTGCTTCATTTTGATTGTAAAATCTCAAAGGTTACAGGAGGTAAATTGGATGTCTGCATTAGTCACTCTGTCTGCATGGAATCAGACAGAAAAAAGATGCAGATACATTATCTCACTGAGTTCTGAATGTTTTTTCTACCTTAGCTATGTCTAAATCTTTGTCTCTTTCAGGCACAGAAATAGAGGCAAACTGAGTGATTTGGTAGCAGAACATTTGGATCATTTGCATTATCTTAATGATATCCTTATCATTAACTGTGAATTCTTAAATGATGTGCTCACAGACCACCTACTTAATAGGCTATTTCTGCCTCTCTATGTGTATTCATTAGTAAATCAAGATAAGGTAAGGAATAGCTTGCATGATTTGGTGATTAGTTAAGTCTTAATAATTAATGATTTCCACTCAGTATTTACAGTAATTTGTGCAATAAGTGTATCCCATAAGTAGAATTATCCTCTACATTTAAGTACTTTACAAGAAACACAGTTTAAAAATTCAGGTCTTTGTTTTTCTTAAATTAAAAGATGACTGCCCGGGAGATGCTGTTTTAGGTGTATGTGTGTGATATATAAACCCAGCTAAAGACTCACGTACATTGGCCCATGTAGTTAAACATTTAGAGTCCATCGTAGTTGTTAACCATTGCGTAGCATTTAATGTTAGCAGTAGTGAAGGGGACAGGAGCAGTAAGTTTAGGTCTTGGCCTGAATTTCTCAGAAATATGTTTTAAAAGGCCAGTATAACTGTATCCAAAAGATACTTTTTTAAAAAGCAACCTTTAAGATTGAAAACAGGATCTCTGTTACTTAAATATAAAATTCTCAAATCCATGCATCTGGCCTCTAGTCTGCTTTTTCTAATTTCAGTGTTTTTTTTTTAAACATGTGACTAATTTAAGTATCATCTGTGGCTCCATAAAAGGAGCAGAATCAGACTTGCTATCTACTGTATGGAACAGATGAAAATTTTGCTTAAATTCCATCTAGTCCAGGTTCTTACACAGTGCCCATCTCTGTGGTAATTGCATGTGTCTTGTGATCCTCTTGTATTTTTTATCCTTGTTATAATTGTGTGACATCAGTTGCTCTGAAGGTTTATCGTACTTTGCATTTGTATGGAGCCTGCCATCAAAGATCTTAGTGTTTTTCATATGTTAATTAATTTAACCTGTCATATCCCCTTCTGGGTTAAGTAATTATCTTCATTTTATACAGTGAATTAGTGGTAGAGGTAGGTATAGATCAGATTTTATGATTTCCAGTCTTGTGCTTCAGCCATGTTTCCTTCCATGTCTTTACAAATGCAAAAATATGCCAATATCTCTAGTGGCTTAAAACATGTTTCAGACAAGATGGTAAATATTGTAAATAATTCTCTTTTCTGTGGTGGTAGTGGTTCTTTCACAAACCATATTATTCTAATTTTAATGGAGATTTTAAAGTATTGTCATTCTATAAGCATTTATTGTGCTCTGATTATGGAGAGAAAATGCCCGTGAAGCCAGAATGACCTACTTGAATCCAACAACGAATGTCAATAACTTTAGTAAAATTTATATCGGTCTTAATTTGGTTTTGTGGAATAACAAATTGTAAGAGTCTCCTTTTATGAATTTGTCATTTCAGAAGTACCATCTGGTAAGGATATGTTGGAGGGATAAATACATACTTCTCACTTAAGCATCTGGTAAAAATAAATATTACAGGAAACTTTGGCAGCCATATTTTCAAGTGTGCAGCAAATGAAAAATGCATTCTTCTGAAATCCCTTTTCCAAAGAAATGGAAAGTCACTGGAAAACGTCAGCATATTCGTTGGAACTTAGTGGCATTGTGGGAAGTGGGGGAGGTAGTGCACATGAATAAATCAAGTGTTTATACTTTTTCTTCTGTGTTTAAAAATGTTCGCCTTTGTTCTATTTAATGGTGTAATTAATTAACTGAGCATTCTTTTCTTTTCTTCCACAGGGTGGGGAGCGTCCGAAAATAAGTCTCCAAGTTTCTCTCTATCTTCTCTCACAAGTATGTCATGTTTCAATGTGGTGTTTGTAATGGTCTCAGTAACTTCATTATAAAATGTGTGTTTCAGGGGGCTATTTTTCAGCTACACATCTGGAGAGAATTGTGCTCAGTTTTGAGGTGCAGTGTGTACCTTTTTAAGGGACATTTGTATATTTTTTTTAAATCGCTCACTGGTCATCACGTAGGCCAACTGCCATCTTTACTTACTAGTACCTTTCCTTGGAGGTTCTTGGAATACTTTACAAACATTATCTAATTAAGACTTTAGAACCCAGTAAATGGTGGATATTTTGAAATGTTTGTAACAATCCCTTAACTCACCAGTCTAATGCAGCTACCTCTTGAATGGGATGCAGCAGCTATTAAACATTGCATAACAGCATTGTACAACTAGTCAGGACTGAAGTGAAGAATACAGTATTCAACTGCAGCTCCAGGCAGAATACAGCATTCCAAATTTCAATTTGACTAGGACATATAGAAATCAGGGTTTTGAATCTTACTCTTGTGCAAAATGTTGTGGGATCTTTAATTTCAGGTAGTCAGTGCCTTTGTTTTATGTCTCGTGAAGTGTGAGCAGCATCCTTTACAAAAATAAAAATTGAGTGTCTGAATACTAAGCAGATGCTATAACTTCTGACAATTGAAAATGCCATTATGGATTGTACACCTCTTAGGTAATTTTACAATAGATCAGAGTGCCACCATAAACTTCTTTTAAATTGGGAATTTTTTAAGTGAGTGGTGAAATACATAGTTAAATAAAAGCTCTTGAAAATGCCAGATACTTATCTTTTGTTCTTCAGATTATTGCTGTTTGCCCTAGTGGTTGAAAAAGCTTATTCTGTCAGCTAAATATTAGCTTACCTACATGCTCAATACATTTACATTCTTAAATTAATATATACATTTAGGTGAAAATATATTGTATTGACAAGTATTGACTTGAGATTTCTGCTAGAAGTGACAATATTTTAAAATGACTTATTTTTAAATCAGCCTTTTTATAAGTGGGAGTATACTCCCAGGTTGATTTCTTGATGACAATTTGTAGACATTGTAAAAACCAGTTTCCAACTGTTTTGTTGCCTCAGAGAAAGAAACACTGCAATGCTGCTAAGTTTCTGTTTCCCAAATCATTTTCAGTTTGAATTAGGTTTAGTGACTTCAGAAATGAAACCTTACAGTAGCAATCCCTTGAAACTAAGGGAATCAGTCTTTTAAAGTCACTTAATGCCTCTTATGAGATGATTTGAGCCCTCTAATTTACCTTATGTAAATGGGAGTATTGAAGTACTCTGCATTAGAGAGAGTCAATAATTTTTCAGTTCACTAACTATTCTGAAAAGTGTTTTAAAAACACAAAAACAACAAAAAACAGCCAAGTGAAGTTTGACAAATTTTGTTTTGGGGTGAACTAAATGTCTTGAATAGTAATTGGCCAGAGATAGGGTGTATGAACTGAGAATGACTCTAGCTCAGTGATTAGGGCACTCGCGTGGAAGATGGGAGACCCAAATTCATGCCCCTGCTCTGTCTCAGGTGAGGGGGAGGGATTTAACTTGGGTGTCTCACATTCCAGGTAACCACTTTAACTACTTGGCTGAAGGTAATAAAGGAGGCAATGGGTCCCCTAGCCATTTTGTGAATGGCATCTAAGTCCTCTTGTGAATCTAGCCCAAACAATTTTTGTGTCAAATTCGCAATAGTTTGGGGTTGACTGAAACTGTATTTCTCCGGGAATGAATTTTTTATCCAAAAAACGTCACCCTGTTTTGCTCAGCAGCTCATTAGGCCTATTTCATCATACCCAGGGCTTGTATACACTTAACATGCTACATTGGCATAGCTATTCCACTGCAGCGCTTTAGTCGAGACGCTACCTTTGCCGACGGGCGGGATTTCTTCTAAATCACCTGAGAATCAAATGTGTGTATCTAGGGGAAGAACATTATTCATAACATTGAGTAGTAGATTTCCATGTTGGTATCAAGATGCTGAGTAGCTAATGCAGCAAAACTCTTCCTTTATGGTTCTACTATATTGCATATCATTAGTATGGTCTGTCTTGTGCTACAACTTGGTCCATAAAGTTGAGTATAAATTGTAAAATGCAATCCCTGTTTGTTTTATGCTGTCATTGTGATAGCATCTACCAATACAAAAACAGGATTATAGTAACTACTTGCATATGAGAAAACTGCTTCCCAACCTATACCTCCTCAGTCAACATTAAGTTGTTAATTAATATCTTGATGGTCTGTAGTGAAGCAAAGGCTTGATGAAAGATTCCTGAAATAGATCTCTGTAGGTCAATAAATATCAACTCTGACAAGGTGGAAGTTGGACAGCCAGGTTCCTCACTGAAATAATCTTGTTTTGAAGAGTGCACATTAAGTAACTGTTAAGAAAACCACTTTAGTGATTTCTGCCATCAGTGTTGCATACACAGAGATGGACACTAGCATACTAGATACTCCATATAATGAACGGCTTTCTAAATTAGAACCAACAACTTGAATTGCATCCAGCAGCAGATGGGAAGCCACTGCTGTTCCCGAAGTGCAGGTGTAATGTACTTTATGCCAGGGCATTCCTGTGAGCAGGCAGGCCACTGCCTTACGTTCCTGAGTTACTTCTAAAGGGTAGCTCAAAGTTAATCTTTGAGAGCATATTGTTGTTGAAATTCTGAAGGGGATTTATATGGGTTCTAGCGCATCACTGCCAAATAGGAAGTCAAAGGTTCCCCCTTGCCATTGGAAGTCTGGATAATAGCATGTTCTGTAAGCAGATGTGGTCAAACAGTGAACCCAGGGTGCTGGTTTAGTGACTCTGAAACTGTTTTTGTCTCTTTCACCTAGAACAACTAGGAATTTATTTTAGGGTTTTTCTGTAGCACCTATCATAATACTTTCTAAGTGCTTAAATGTTGTAAACATTGGAGCCTTATTCCTATGTTACATTGAGCTTATTCCTACGTTCTATAGAATCATAAAACTAGACCATTCCTGACAGGTGTTTGTCTAACCTGCTCTTAAAAATCTCCAATGATGAGACTCTACCACCTTCCTAGGCAATTTATAAGTTTTGCCTAATGTCCAACCTAAACCTCCCTTGCTGCAATATAAGCCCATTCCTTCTTGTCCTGTCCTATCCTATCCTCAGAGGTTAAGAGAAACATTTTCTCCCTCCTCCTTGTAACAACCTTTTATGTACTTGAAAAGTGTTATGTCCCCTCTGTCTTCTCTCTTCCAGACTAAACAAACCCAATTTTTTTCAATCTTCCCTCATAGGTCATGTTTTCTAGAAATAATTTTTGTTGTCTTCTCTAGACTCTCTCCAGTTTGTCCACATCCTTCCTGAAATGTGGCACCCAGAACTGGACACAGTACTCCAGTTGAGGCCTAATCAGCACAGAGTAGAGCAGAAGAATTACTTCTCGTGTCTTGCTTACAATACTCCTGCTAATATATCCCAGAATGGTGTTCGCGGTGTCTTTTTTTTTTTTTTTTTTGCAACAGCGTTACTCTGTTGACTCTTGACATTGAGACTTGTCAGATACCTCTCACTGAAAAACAACTATTAAGAAAAATGTTCTTACACTGTTGAAAAGTCTTAGATCTTCGGGCCAGAAGGGACTGTTTTGCAGGATGTCAAATTAGATCATAAACACAGGCCATAGAGCTTCAGCCACTACTTTCTCCATCAAGCACATTTTGTAAAATCTTATGCATGGAGTATTGCTAGGTGTTCCCGTACCACAAGGCCTGTGAATATAATGTACCAGAATCACGTAGCTGTCCTGGCTTTCCCCAATAACAAGATTTCTATGAAATTGGTTGACTGTAGATGAATGCTATAGAATCTTCATGTTTCTTGAAACAAATGGGGAGGAATAAATAGTGCTTAGCTGGAAGAGGAATAAATAGTGCTTAGCTGGAAGAGGATAAAAGGAACTAGTGAACACTGGCCAAGTAGACTATCAATCAGGCTTGGAATTCAGGGAAAGGCACATTAATTTGACGTAGAAATGGATTGTGGTCTCTGTTCCTCCTGAATACTAATTACAGCTCAAGTATATCCCAGTCTGGGTTTTTTATTAGACATTATGTAAGGTAAAGAAATTTAACTATTTCATTAGGTGGGGGAAATGCCTTCAGTTTCTAAAATATATATATGTCTAACATTCTTTTCTTCTTCCCCCTCTTAATAGGTTTTCCTGATTATACATTATGCACCTCTGGTGAACTCACTGGCTGAGGTTATTCTTAATGGGGACCTTTCAGTATTCTCCTCAAAAGTTGAGCAAGATATCCAGAGAAGTTCAGTAAGTGGTCAACTAACTTTTGTATGTCTTCATTTTTTATATATATATAATATATTTTTTAAAAGGGAGAGAATAGGATGGAGAAATCTGGTTAGAAAATACTTGTCTGCTTCTGGAGAACTGATGAGCTTCCACCGCATTCAGTGGGAGGCTATTTTGCAGCCTGATTCTTCTTTCTGTTAAGATGCACTTCATCTGCTCATTTTTTTTTTCCCCATTACCCTAAATGTTTCCTTCTTTTCATTAATAGTATCTTTCAGTTTTTATGTAGACTTATCACTTTTTGGGGATGAAGCCAAGCTATAGCTTTCCTATTGCATAATTGTAAGTGAAAATGCAATATGGACTCAAGCTATTTGGTACAAATGACAGTGTTTTAAAAATTAACCCTGTGATTTCATTCTCTGAATGTTTAAATCAACTGTTTTATAATTAGGTGTGTAATGTACTCCAAAGTTCTTCCACAATTGTTTTTTACTTCTAAAAATATATCAGCCTGTTCAATCAGGGAAAGTAATCCTCTTCAGTTTTTTGATTCCCAGGTCCCTTTCAGTCATTGAATTGAGTTCAGCAAATTCTGAGAACTGAAACCTCTAACAGCCATAACTTTCAAGTAGATATACATAATTATCAAAATATAATACTTTATGTGAGATCTGTAGTAGAAATGACCAGGCAATGTTTTAAAATAACTGGATATATTAATCGTTTTTAATGGATATTTAAATGTAATCTTTATATATTACATAGGAAGAAAGATTAAGTCACCTATGTTACTTATCTCTGAATTCCCTGCAGCGTGTGCTTGCATTTGCATACTTAAGAGTAGCTTAGTTTTTCTAAAGGCAGTCAAATCATGACTGTACATGACTAAACAGACTGTAATTCCTATGTCAAAAGTGAAGTATGTCCTCTAAGCCTATGTCTACATTTATTGAGGCATGTAGGGTACAGACACTGAATGCCCAGTTAGCATAGGTATAAACAGCAGTGTGTAGGTGGTGAAGCACTGCTCAATGAGTAGAGTATAGACATGCCAGACCATAGGGTATATATCCTCTTTGGCTCTTTACATGCCCAACCAGTGCCTCCAATATCTATGCTGCAGTGAAAGACTCTGGAAGGAGGAACTGCTGGAGCCTTTCCTCACTGCTTCCCCCCATGAGAGCCTTTCGCTGTGGCATGAAGCTATGTGTATTCTACATACAAGTGTAGACAAGGCCTAAGTATCTGAACCTTCTACCCTTCCCCTTGCTTTAATGTACTTACAGTATATTAAACATTTTCTTTAAAAAAAACTGTTTCAGGATTCTAGAAATAGCTGAGTCACTAAGGCTTGCTTTAACAGAAATGAACTTTCCTAATGCCTCGTTGTGTCAGGGGAGCTTTGTTGTTATGGGCTGATCTTTATTGTCCGTGGCTATTCGGCACAGATACAGGGGTAGTCCGACTTTGCTCTTAGTATTGGATTTCTTTTTAAACAGACACTCCAGGGTGGAATGATAGTATTGTGAGTGAACACTTCCAGATAAAGTAATCTCTTGTTCATGTTAGCAAAGGTCTGTGGCCTTCTGTTTGTCGCATACTGGATGTCTTAGTGTGCATTACTTGTATGCCGTAAATGGGTTTCATACAGAAGCAGTTTATTACTAGGAAACCTGTGGCCAGAGGGTGGGGTCTGTCTGTCTGCAGAAATTACACTTATTCTAGTTCACAGCTATTATGCAAAGGCACCTATATCTGATGTTTGAGTGTTTTGGAATGTTTGTTTCAACGTTGACGGGTTTGTGGATTTCCTACAAGCTTGGGTTCGCTTTTATTGTTACTTTGTGCAGGTTTTGTTCGTGCTTTTTTTTGGCTGCCACTTCCTACTGCTCAAGATAAGTGAACTGGCTGCATATAAACTGGAAGTCATGTCATAGCTAATCACATGAGCTAAGTAGGGCAGTTGTTAAGTCTTTCTGTGCTTGCTGATAAAAGTTTGCTTGTAGGAGAGTGAACTGAGCTTTTGGGGCTAAGGGGTTTCAGTGGAAAAGAGGAAAACTTCAAGTTAGGGAAACTAAATTTGTGGAGAGTTCATCTATAGACTCTAGGAAGTATTTATAGGGAAGTAACGGTTTCATTAAGCTCATGGGGGAAACCTGTGGTGTGGAGTTTTCAATGGAAAACCTGTCAACAGGAAGGAATATAGTCGGTTGGGGAAGCTGGACAAGAGGCCTCCAGTGAAGGGAATGTATCAGGTATCCAGCATGGTTCCAATAAAACAGACAGACAACAGGGTGTAGGTGTAGCTATGTTCATGTAGGGTGGTGACAGGCTAAAGCCAGTGAGAGGTATTGAAAGATTCCTGATGTATTGGGGATAGGGTTGGGCAGGACAGTTTAGTGTTCTCTTCTCTGTTAACCTGTGATGATACTCACTGGGATGACTCAGGTTGGGTCCCAAAGTTAGTTGCCTACCAGTTTAGGGGTTATTCTCCAGGGCTATTTCTAGGTAGCTGAGTACCAGTATCACCACTGAGTGCAATTTGTCGGTAAGAATTAGCGATGATATATTTCTTCCTATTTATCAATTAAAACATTGCTCAGGAACTGGGTTTTTCTTTTCTCAAGTAATTACTGTATGCCGTAAATGGGTTTGATGCAGAAGCAGCTTATTATTAGGAAATCTGTGGCCAGAAGGCGGCGTCTGTGTATCTGCAGGGGACATTGTAGAAGAGTTGGGAGTGAAGAACAGGCTTAACTTACTATTTTCTTCCTCTTAGAGTGTTAAATTTTACTTTGAATTCTCAATTCTAGTAAGTCCCAACAGATTTCTCTTCCTCATTTCTTACTGTATGCTGCAGCGTTCCACAGAACATGTTGGAGTGCTAATATTGGCTCCATAGATTTGCATTGTGTTTAGATTTACCATAAAAAATATTTTTAGGTCCTACAAACACACAAAGGATATATCTTAACATACTATAATGAGAAGCAGTTATAAGCTAAAGAGAAGAGGAAAGTTTCATCTTGAGACTTAGAGACAGGATCTCAGTTCAAAGTTTTGTGTCTCTTGGTATTTGAAATGTCTTCAAAGACTTGCATTTCCCAGGTACTAATGTGTGGCAAAATGATGATCAGTTGAAATGCTGGTGGAATAATTGCATCACAAGTACTCTCTGGGTCCAGTGTGCTATTTTAAATATATATTTCAAAACTGAAATTCAAAAATTCCCTAGAATTGTTTTTAATAGAAGTCCTGGATCAACTGAATAGCATTTCACATGGATATAAAGATCAGACTCGGTAGAATCTGAAAATTGTTCTCAATTACCCTGGCTACAAATATGAGCCAGTGGTATGGAGTAAGGTGAGGGTGAAGGTGAGGGTAAAGCAATACAGTGTTGAATACTGAAGTCTGTAAGAGGTTTGCACCTACTTTATCAAAAAAGCTGTCAGACTTGTGTCCCATCAATATCTTCAAACTATAGATGTGGTGTGTACTCCACACCGTCCCTTTGGATCCATGTTCTTTTTGGCTAGTGAAGGCCAGTGAGGAAAGTACTGGATCCATTGCTGGTGGAGATTAATACCTTTATTAGGGAGGGTAGGGTGCCAGCTTCTTTTTAAGAAGCTCTGGTGCATCCTCTGCTCAGGAAACCAACATCTGATGCTGAGGGTCTTCCTTTTTTGGTTGAGATTACAGAGAAGTTTATAGTAAGACAACTGTTGCCTCAACCACCTTGATCCTTACCAGTCTGATTACAGAGCTGGGTATGGAACTGAAAGAGTCTACCACTGCAAGAAGTACAATCACCTAATGATGGATGAAGATCAGGTAGGGTCCATGCAGATACAGTTCGAGCTGTCAGCAGCTTTTGATGCCACTAATGAGGTGATTTTGACTTACCTATGCACTGCACAGGTGAGTCGATTTAAAAACAAATAGTTTGCGGAGGACAGCTTGGGAACGAACAATTACCCTTGTAACATAAAAGCTAACAGACCTGTCTTGCAAGTTATGTCAAAATGTATTTGACAGCTTTGCTACAGTACTAATTTCTGGAAATCAGGGTTTGTAATGGAAATAGCAGCACATGTTGGTGACTATAAAAAGATAAGATCATTAATTAGGGTTTTCTAATTTCTGAAAAAACTGGACCCCTCTGCTCTGCCTCTTCCCTTGAGCGGTATCTTCCCCCCCGCTTCTGTCTCCCCACACCAATAGCTCACTGGGCTCCCTCTGCTCTGGGGCTGGGACAGGAGCTGCAGGCTGGGACAGAGCCTGTCTGCTTGCAGGTAGTAGGTACCCCCTGCTGAACAGGGGCTGGTGCGAGTTGATGACCCAGCACCTCCCCTGTGTCCACAGTAACTGGACAATTGGTGTCCAGTCAGTACATCTGACCGGATGCTGCCAGGTCCTCTTTTCACCAGGTCTTTCTGGTCGAAAACCGGACACCTTGCAACCCTATAATTGATGCACAACAACACCAATAGTGATTACTGCTCAAAACAGATCAACAGTAAGAGATGTTTCAGAGTAACAGCCGTGTTAGTCTGTATTCGCAAAAAGAAAAGGAGTACTTGTGGCACCTTAGAGACTAACTAATTTATTAGAGCATAAGCTTTCGTGAGCTAAGTATCCAAATCCTGTGTATACAGATACAGTTCAGCGAAACTTATGCCAGGAAGTCGTGTGTGTGTGTGTTTATGTTTATAAGTGAACAAACACCCCATATCAATGTGTAGCAAGTTCTGAAAATAGATGTGAGTAGCAGAAATTACATGTCGAGGTAACTATTTTCTATATACTTTTATTGGACAGTGTTAAAATGAAGCTCTTGCTATGTTCTTCTTCTTGTGACTGTAGTTAAATATGTGAAGTCAGGGAGAATATAGTATAAACAATTTGACAATAGTCACATTAAGGTTTACCTTCCTTCCTGTCGGTGAGACCTGTTTCCTGTGTAATTCGGATGTTGCTCAATCCTACCTGTTTTAGGTTTCTTGGTTTTTGTTTAACCTACTTTCTCCTTCTCGTAATATGAAGATAAGTTACTGGTATTGCCTTGTTTTACCATCACGCTTTACACAAGATCAAACTGCAAATATGTAAAAAATTGCTTGAGAAGGTGTAAATTAACATTAACCTAAAATTGGTATCAACCTTGATAAATTATGTGCCTTCTAAATTAATTTCTGCTCTGATCTTATGGTTTAAAGTATTAGGAGTGTGTAGCTCTTGTATCTGACAGCACACATTACATATTAGCTCTTTGTAACCATTCTTTTTCTCCAAACTAAACAGGCCATGAAAACTGGCCTTTTATATAGTATGTCCTTGAGTGTTCATCTCCTCGTTTTCAACATGTTTCATTCACATTGATAGGCCACAATACACTGCATTAAAAATGTACCTACAGTATATTAAACATTTTCTTTAAGGAAAACTGTTTCAGGCTTCTAGAAATAGCTGAGTCACTAAATAATGGAAAGGGAAAAATAAACTAAATGATTCTTGCAACTTGCATCTTATAAGATGTTCCCATAAAGAAAAGACTTCATTTGTTCCTCCATTTTTCATGCCTCTTGTAATGAGAACTCATTATTATAAATAGGGCTCTAAATCTAGTTATTTCTAAAACCTTCATGTGTTGCAGTTCTATCTCTGGGTAAAAATAGATTTGAGAGGTTAAGGGGAGATAATTTTGTGCTTAAAATATAAAAGCTTCATAGTGGTGTGTGTTTTTTTTTGTTTTTTGTTTTTGTTTTTTTTGTCTTGTCGTTGTGAAGGATTCTTGTACCAAAGTATTTCTTATTATGGTAACTAGCAATGGGTGACCTGGACAAGGTTTGAATAAGCTTTCTCTACAAATTGCAAATCCTTACTTGAACCTTTTAGGGCTACAAATTGTGCTAGAGATCTTGCCAGGCATCCCTTTCATGATGTTTCATCAGTTTTTATTGCTGTTCTGAAACAAACTGTGCAGAAATTGGAAAAAACTGTCCCTTCGCTTCTTTAAACTTTTGAGCCAGAAGGCTTGATTATGTACATAATTTATCCAATTGGTTTGCCCCTCAGTATTCATCTCAAAATATAAATACTCACTGAATTACCTCCATCAGAAGATATAGAATAAAGTACTGAAAATCCAGTGATTTTTAGTTTTCTGTAACTCTATAAGAATATACATTTTGTTCAAATGAGATCAGCTGTTTGGAAATAACCACCTCCACTAGCAAGCATACGTGAACAGCCTCCCTAGATCAGGGTTCTCAACCTTTTTCTTTTTGAGCTCTTCCCCCCCCTCCCCCCCCGCCACATGGTATTAAAAACTCCATGGCCCAGCTATGTCACAACAACTTTTTCTGCATATAAAAGCTACAGCCTAGGTTAAGAGGTAGCAAGCAGGGCAGTTGCTTGGGGCCCCATACCACAGCAGGCCCTGCAAAGCTAAGTGGCTCAGGCTTTGACTTCCGCCCTGGATGCCGGAGTTGTAACCCCAGGCTTCAGCCCCATACAGAGAGGCTTTGACTTTTTGCCCTGGGCCCCAGCAAGTCTAATTGCAGCCCTGCTTGGCAGACCCCTTGAAATCTGCTCGCGGCCCCCCAGGGGGCCCCGGACCCATGGTTGAAAACCACTGCCTTTATATGAGATTGTCTTTGTCTCACAAACAATGAACCAGAGTATTGATCATGGCTGTGCTGCTTCACAGTTAAGAAATAGTCTCTCTCAATATCCTACATAGCATGTACCTTGATTTGTTCAAAAGAAGGCTGTCTCTTACTTAATTTGTGGGATAAAGCCCTGTTTTAAATGAAGTATGTTTCAAAACTTGCTGCACACAGCAAGAATGGGTAGGGGAGCTGCTGGAGGAAGACGCTAGATGAAATGTTCTTGAAGTTCAGCTCTTGCAGAACTTAAATGTACACACAAGCAAAACTTAAGAAAACCAGCCATTCTCAGCAGTCCTTTGCTCCTGGAATTCCCCCTTACAAGCTGATTCTGAGAGATCTGCCAGCTGGCAGTAATCAGAGCAACTGACCAGCAGGCCTTAAAGTCTGTGCTCATAGTCCTTTGACCTTGTTTGTATGGCTGGCTCCTACAACTAACAGACCACCCAATGATTTAAAGATTTCCCTGTCCCTCTAGGCCATTGATTGAGGTTGCTGTCTATATGGAATATTGTTCAGGTTAAATAAAGAAGCCTAGGTGTGATGAAATATTGGAATTGTTTTGCTGAGTGTGAATTTCTTCAGATACTTCATAGCTTTGCACTCATAGACATTAAGGCTTCTTGCCCACATCTCAAATGAAAATTGCTTTTAATAAAAATAAACAATACAATGATTTTGTGGCAACTTTGCAAATAAGACCACTGGATGACTGGAGAAGGTGTTTTCCTTGTTCATGAGCCTAGTAAGTGGAATGCTGCACATCTGTTGCTAAGGGGAATGGTTCATACAGATGTTTGCCTTTAGCGGCCTTCATTTGTAATTATCCAGAACTTATTTATTTCCTATCTAAGGCACAGCAGTATGGGTGTTATACATGCTTCTCATTCTGGAGTGCACTGAGTTGAATAATATTACGTTAAACATCCTAAAGTTGGAATAATCGGTAATTTGTGTGATATGGGTTGATGCAGTAATATTGTGAAAATATACTTAATCATATCATATCATATAAAATACTGGTACTATGTTTTTGTAATAAATGAGACCACCAAAGGTCCTGGTAAGAAACATGTCTTTTATTTTCTGTCTTCAGTCACTTGACGAGATAAGGTTACAAAAATCTTATACTCTTGCTGCACAACAGGAGTCAATATCCACTATCTCCAGTGGCTGCTGTTACGTGGTGTGTTTTTTTTTTTCCATATTGCTACTATTTTTACCCTGAAATGTGGTAGCAATTTTAACTGATGAAGTATTGCCCATGGAAGCTGTAAATATACAGTGACTGAATTTTTTCACTTAACAAATTGCTCTTTGTTTTGCATTTGTTTTAATAAGACTTATTAACAAGTCTGCATCATTTGTTAGTGGAAAAGCAAAGGAGGTTAAAAAGCCCCGCAAAAGCCAAGCATCCTATGTTGACTGGCGATGAGTAAACCCATCTACAGCATTTGTCACGTTTTTGGGGTGGGGGTGGGGAATGTAGTCTTAAACTGCTTTGATATACTGTAGCTTTGCATCAGAAAAGAAACAGGCTTGTGTTAAGCCATATCTTTCAGTTCTTTATAATGGATGCCACCCACATACATACTACAAAATAAGTTTAGAAAACTAGATCTGCGGAGATGTTTTCGGAGTATAGAGAAGGACAAAATGAAATCAATTAGGGTTTGTCTACCTGGTGCTGTAGTCTGCATCAGAGGGGTTTAAATTTTAGTATGCACTAGTGTGTCATGCGCTAATTGGCCCATGTAGACCCTGCTGGCATGCATGAAAAGTTCCTTAATGCTGTTAATGGAGTTCTGTTTGAAACAGAACTATGTTTATGCGCACTAGAGAAATTTCAGTGTACACCAGCAGGGTCCACACAGGCCAGTTAGTGTGTGGCATGCTAAAGTGCACTAGAATTTACACCCCTGAGGTGCAGACTAGTTCACCATTGTAAACCAGTCCTATGAAATTTATTATAGGTTTTTGCGGGGTGGGGAGAGGAGGGAATGATGGTGACTGAGGCAGATGCACCAAGGACTAAGGGATTTTGCTAATAGTGAAGGATGAGGCCAAGAAAAGAACACTGTACGTAATAGTCTAGGTATACTTATCCTTAATTGAATAGATTTATCTATCACATCAGCAACAGGAAAGTAATACCACGTCTGATATTGTGACAACTTTTGGGTTAAAACATACACATTTTAATGAATCCAAATGTGTTCAGTTCTATATAATCGGGGCCTTCATTTCAAGTGCAAAGTGTTTTTCTTGGAGCCATATTGTATGCAGAATATGAGCAGACAGGAAGTGTATCTTAAATGTCCTCTTTTAACGTAATTAGCAGATGAACAGTTACTGGTTTTCAGCATTTACCATTGCAGCTTGAGCCTGCTGTGTACATAAACATTTAGGAAATTTCAGTTTTTTGACTGAATATGGGTGCATGTTTTCTTTTTCTATATATTTTTAATTTTTGAGAAGGCAAATTCCTGAGACACACACTCAGTGTAGTTGTATTTTAACTCTAAACATTCTTACACATTAAACTAGCCTTTTTAATTGAAGTTGATATGAAAACTACCAGTGAAGTACACTTTGACCTCTATTTAAAACTTTAAAAAGAGGTTAGAGGTATGGTAGTTTTTCATTGAACACATTGAGATAAAAAGCATACCTATAGTTTACTTAAAAGCTGTATTTTATATTAATGGGTTTTCTTCAGCCCCATTTTTGTTTTTTGTTTTTTACTATTTCACTCCTTCCTGTTTTTTGCAATAGGCTTTTGTCTGAGTCCTCTCTGAGCTGTCTCCCCTGCATGGTCTAATTCAAAGAGCAGCTGGTGCAGTTTGTAACATCAGTGGGACTTGATTTAGTTTAGTATTGTATGCTCTTGCATGGCAAAAAACAAGGTTTACTTTTTGACAATTTTTTTCTTGATGGTACATGCTTTTAAAATGGTCATGTTTAATAGATGGATCTAGAACTTTCTTGTCCTGAAGTGTTCATGTTTCCTAATGCTACCAAGTCCTTTAAGATTAGAATAACTTTATTTTGTAGGTGGCCTGGAACTACTGATAATTAGATATTGCTAAATTGAGATTCTCCTTCTGGCCTTTTTAAGTTAAATTTGATGTGTGTAGGTGAAATGCTTTATAGATTTGTAAATAACAATTTGTCTTGTACAAACTGAAGTTACTTCTACCCATTTTATGCTAAATTGCAGAAGAAATATACAGCTAAAAATGTATCTCATTTAAATTTAATAGGCAAAATCAAGCATCAGATGCTTCATAAAACCTACAGAGACACTGGAGAGATCTCTTGAAATTAACAAGCATAAGGGAAAGAAGAGGTTGCAAAAGAGACCCAACTATAAAAACGTTGGTGAAGAGGAGGAAGAGGAGAGAGGACTTGAAGATACTCAAGAAGACCAAGATAAGGCTAAAGGTACAGAGGGTAGTTCAAAAGGCATCAAGGCAAGTGGAGAAAATGAAGGTGAGTGCACCAATGAATGAAAACCATGCAAACTTTATATATGCTAATAATTTAATTATATCACATGTTTGTGGTCTAGTTCATGTTTTTTGTTCATTTATAATACTGATTGCATAACTAAATAAACAAAATCATTAGATTTTTCCACTATCAGTGATTCTTGCTTATTTTTCAACCTCTCCATGTAGAATTCAGCTCTTTAAAAAAGACTGTTTAATTTGGTGGAAAATGTGAAGTGTCTGCAGTTTCTCCTGTGGCATCCAGCCTTTAATCACAAGTACACCTTCTAGCTATCTGCACGTGATTAATTAGTGTTGTAAGACTTGTTAACAAGTCTGTATCATTTGTTAGTTAAAAAGCCCCCCAACGGCAATCCCTCAAATTTTTTTATTTAATTACCTGACTGATGTGCATTCTAGTTGCTTCACAGAACTATCATGCCTGAATCATTAGATTTAAAGTATTGGGTGTGCACCAGAAAGGTATGCGGTTCAGTTCCTTTCGTTGTTTTAAGTTACTAGTGAAGAGGAAAATGCATATCAAAAAGTAGAGGTTTTTATGCATAAAATGAGACCGCGATGACAGCACTGCATCTAAGGAAGCATATAACACAATACAATTTTTTTCCCCTATGTTATGACTTCTTTGGGAGCCCTTTTTCATGTCCTGCTTGCATTTTGATACATGTAACTAATCTGTCCTAAAAACTTCCAAGTTCTTTATTCTGACTTCATGTAAATGATGCTAAATACAATGCATGTAATGACTGTGTATTGTCATTTTTTTGTTCAAATTACATAATTGAACTCCCTGTGCTTACGAAATGCATTTTTTAAAATTCTTCCTCTTTCCAGTTTCTCAAGAGGCCTAACAAACTAATTTTGGGATGGGCAAGGGACCATGTTAGAGAAGTGGGCAAAAATCTCTGTGTGCCTAATATCTTAAACGGGGAGGAGTGTGTAAAACTTTTTTCTAATCCACTTAAAGTGGGTTAAAGGTCATTAACATGGCTTGCATCCATACTACAACTTAAAATCTTTTTATACAAGTGTCAGAACACTACCAAAAAATGTTTCAGAACAGCTCTCACTTTAACCTGGTTTCTTTATAGTGGGGACAGGGCTTTAGTGGGTAGTTTGCATAATTTTTATGATCCTCCTGGGTAATCCCCTAGTACATAGCATAGCATTAACTCCTAATTTCAAACAAGTAGCATCATGCTAATCAACATAGTATGTACTGGGCTTTGTTCCATGATTCCAAGTATTGCATATTGGGCTTTGTTCCATGACTCCACATATTGTAAAGCATGTGTGTATTGCTTCCTGGCAAACTGGGGCTGTTATCATAAGTTTGACAATGATATAGCTTTTATAATTTAATCTTCAGCATTTACCTTGAAAAGCTTTAAATCCAAATTAGGCAAACCTACAACATTTGAAAAAAAAAAAAATTAGGTGTAAAGGAAAGGGAGAGTGAGGGTTGGAACAAACGTTGTGGGCCATGCATAGTGACTGAAGAGAGGCTTAAGCTGAACAGCAGTGGAAGTGGTGGTCATTAAGCTCAAAATGTGGGTCTTGAGGCAGGATTTCAAGGAAACTGAGGATGTTTAGTAGAAAGAATAAAGATGCCATTCCAGTCACAGGGAACAGCATCAGAAGATACAAGAGTAAAAATAGGGAACTATTAACCCCAACTGTGTTACTGACTTGCTGTGCAAGGTTGGGGCAGTCTCTTATTTCACCCTGTCAGTTTCCACTTCTGTAAAATGGGGATACTACTTATCCAGAAAAGTTGTTGTAAAACTTAGTAATGTTAATATACTGTTGTCTTAGGATGGAAATGCATGTTAAGGCTTTTGTAGCTAAATGAAACTAAATATCTTGCTCAACTACTCTGCTTTCACTCAAACTTTTTTTTCCCACAATGTGGACGACAACTTACTGTGGTGTGCATCACCTTCCCTTTCATTTGCAATCCTATGACATCCCTCTGGCAATTACAGCAATTTATGTGAAAAAGTAATATTAGGAAAACATTTGGGGAGTACTGTAGTGATCACTTAGTGTGACTTAGTAGCTTTAAATAAGAGCCACAGGCCTGTTTAGATCTGTTTTTACAGATGAATTAAAACAGTTTTTATCAACTGGATAGATATCACATTGGAGTAACTTATCTTTATATGCTAATATTTTTAATAAACACTTTGTTCTAGTTTTGTTTTTGTTAGTCATAAGGATAAGTTCATATGTACCTAGGTTAGCCTAGAAAATTAGAAGTCCTGACCAATCCACTGACTCAGTAAGACTTTGATCCTTAGCACCTGAACTATAAAATTACATGAGTTCACTGGCAACCAGACACTGCACCTAAGTTGATTTGCACTGAGGAAATCCGAGAGATGTGTAGGTGGAATCTCTTGGCTAGGAATCTATCAATTTTGGCTATAGCTGATGGAAAAAGATTGGACTCTCTTTAAGTTTATGAATTAATTTGCCCTGTGTAATTCTTGGGAATAGCACTTCCTTAATTGGTTTGAGCTGATTTGGCTGGCTGTCTTTTCATTGATTCATATCTTCCCATGGAGCTACATGCATGCACCAGGATGACACTGTATCTTGAAGTCTGACCTTCACTTGTTTTTGTTTTTTTTTTTAAATGGCAGTGATGGGGACTCTGACAAAGTAGAAATGTTAGTTGTAGTCTCAGCAGAGTTAGATTGGTGTGCACAGTGCATAGGTCAGAAGTAAAAATGACATTCAATTTAGCCCCTCTAATAAATTTGTTTCCATGGCTATAAAAAGGAGTTCATATTTTTACCATGCCCACATACATGATTCCAAGGAGCAGCCATAACAGGAAAAAAAAAAAAACCACACACACCACTGATTGTTTCTCATAAATGTGGCTTTGATAAAAATGGATTAAATTTATTTTTCTATAATTTCTGGGCAAGTAACTATCTTTAACTCTTCCCTTACAAACCACATATGCTCAAGGAAATTTTGTATTCCATTATTTTGCTAGATTCTAGGCTATTAAATGGCACAAGTGTCAAAACATTATACTGTCTGCATGCCAGTTGTCAAGGACTTTCCTGAGGAAACAGGAAAAATACGAAGAATCGGAGTGAATCATGTCTTTGGGGTGGGTGACTCTTGTCCTCAGGGTGGAGGCAAAGTCCCAGATTACTCTGAGTGGACTGTGGGGCTGAGAGTAGTTGGCTTGAGGAATCAGTTGTCACTGCCAGGGAATAATTGGCTGTGGGTTTGAACTGCTAAGCCTACTGACAGTAGAGTTTCCGATTTTTGAGACTGCTAAGGGAGGGGCATAGGAGAGAACTTGGTTAGTAGCATGGCTATTTACAATTCAGCATAATTTGTTTGATATTCCTATACTAATAGCTAAAAGCCTGTGCTGTTGCATGGGTATAATCCGTTGTCATATGTTTAAAAGAAAAAAGGCCATAAATGGCTGAGAATTTCAAAATGGGGCAGTAATGGACCATGAAGCTCAGTGATGATTCAACCTGATGATATTCTGAACAAAAAGATCTGTCACGATCGTAACTGTTTCCATCACTTCACACTGACTCCGCAGACATTCTAGGATTCAGAGTGACACAGTGACAATCCTAGAATCTTGTTACATAGATATACTAAAGTATCCTTTTAGTAACATCTTGTTTTTTCATGGTTGGTTTGGTTTTTCTTATTTGTTTATGTAGCCTCTTATTAGTTTTTCTCTAAAATTTAAATATTTTAATACTTCCACTTACTTGGTAGAGTGTTTTTATTTGAGAAAATGGTAGACGTTTACAAATGTGTATGAGGGGAATACTCTTAACGTGACTGCCTTGGAAAAACACAGCTCAGTATCATAGAGGGGAGGGATCCAGGGACATGGTCCAGAGGTTTGTAAATTGTCAGGAGTAAATTTCTCCATGGCTTGTGTCAGTCAAAATCCTGCTACATGATAATGCTATAGTGCAAGCTGTGGCCAGAAAGTTATCTTTTCTCTAGATTTCAGGGTATCGGGTGTAGATGTATGGTAGTTTGTATGCTATAAGGGTGATCGATAGCAATTTGTTACACCTGAGTGACATGCAGATCTTGCCATCAAGTGGCTCTGTGTGCAGAGAGGGATACATAGGACCCTATCCACTGTCCACTTCACCTGTGGCTGAGCGTCTCAGCCTCTGCATACCTATAAGATCTCTGTCACTTGACCCTGGTGCCAATGAGCTATGGGGGTGTAAACAAGTGAGCCAGCACTTACAAAGTTTAAGTTTTCAGGGTCTGAAACGGTCTTTTCTTTATGGCATGCTGCCTTCTAGCACTGGACCATGCACTAGACAGGAAAGGATCAGCGAAGTCAATGAGTTGGTAGCTCTTAGTGGATCTGTCGGCTGTCTGGCAGTGAGGGGTTTCTTGTGTGACTAAATATGCAGTCCGTCAAATGGTAGCCTAGGGCTTCCATTGCTCTCTGTGAGGGAATGAAGTTTTGACATCACCAGTGAAGAACCACAAGGAACTCCTTGTGTCAGGAGAAGAGTGGCTTTACAAACTGCCTGTATGCACAAATTTAATGTTTACTGGAAAAAAGTCTCAATACCTCAATGTTTTCTTTAGCCTACACCTAAAGAAATTTAGGGAGACCTTTACCAAAACTGAATTTCCTCAGTGTTGTGGAGGAAGTGTCTGTCTATAGACCACTTGTTGAAAGACTTTGAAACGTAATAGTTTCATACTCAGAACCAGAAATATTAGCCATAAACAGAGTTTGTTTGCATTAGTTACTACAGTAACAACTGTACTGCTCCTTTAAATTCCACATACTGTTTCCCTCCACCTCTTTTTTTTTTTGTGCCAATGTATTTTTTATAAAATCTGAAGCAGTTATATATATACACTAGTTTTGTTATGTTTGGGCGTAGAGTGAACAGTTTTTCACTTAAAGCCCCTGAGATAATTGAAAGTGTAAATAGTTTTTTGGCAAATGCTGACCATTTAAAAAATGCTGTTTAAAATGCTTGTCCGTTAAGTTTTGTAAAGGCTTTCGTATTCAGAACTGATGGTGTAATTATTTATGAAACCCCGAGTTTATTTCCTTCAGATTGTGTTTTTTAAATCTTATAAGAAATGCTTTTTAATATTTTGTGGTGATGGTAGGAAAATCAGAAAGCCTCTGTGTATATTCTGACACATAAGCAGTGTCTTCCCTCATTTTTAGGTGCATAACACTTTTTTTAAAAATCACTTTTTCACATAAAGAATACTTCAAATAGGTCACATCTTCCTCTAAACTCAATTTTAGCTCTTTCTTTTAAGAAATAGAGATGGTAATCATGGAGCGGTGTAAGATGTCAGAATTGTCTATCTCAACTGTGACAGAGCAGAATACAACTGATGAAGAAAAGAGTGCTGCAGCCTCTGGGAATGAAATGATAAACTGGAGCAGGTATGAAAGAATTGTAATTCACCTGTCCAGGTTCCTTCCTTCTGCTTCTTTTTTCTTTTTTTCAATTTTGTCGTCTCTCTTCTCTTCCCTCGTCCCCCCCCCCCCGCCCTCCCAATTTATGGCTCATCCAAACATTTGCCTTTGACTGGTGTAGCTGTCTTGTATATGGTCATGTAGAAGGTGTGTCAGTAAGGAAGCAGTGTCTATCCTCTTCATTCCCTGGAGGCTGCTGTATCGAGTTTCCCTGCCTGAAAGGGGTGCCTTGTCTTAGAGCAGTTCTGTATGTTGTATGCCAGAATAGGAAGCATTACATGTAACACACAAACTGTGTTCTGAGGATGTGTTTTGTATGTCGTTTGGTTTGCCACTTTTCTTACAGTAGTACCCAGAAGCCTCAGTCGAGATCAGGGTTCCATTATGCTAGGTGGGAGTCTCGCAGCAATGACGTTAATCTTTTTGGTGCCGAAGAGCCTTTTAAGTGTGAAAATTAATTCTTAGCAGTTAAAATCTGAAATACTACTAACAATTAGGAAACTAAAGGATGTGCCAAATGTTCACTTTCTTCCCATTTGATTGTCTTAAATTGCTAAAGAATTAGTAACATGTAAATGATTTAAATTTTTTAAAAAAGTAAAATATTGATTCTGTTTTTGAGATAATTTTCTCTATTGTGTCCTAGAGTATCCTGTTCTGCTTTTTCCCCCTGTGTTGGGTAAATGACTTTTTAGATGTCAACATACCCTGCAGTAGTTTAGTTTGGATGCTGGGGTGATCAATAGCAATTTTGGTAAACAGAACACGTTGACAATAACATATTTTTTTTATCCAAGTGATTTGCAGTGTTGTGTATATAATGTAGGTGAGGTACTTTTTTTTTTTTTTTTTTTTAACTGGAACAACTTCTGCTGGTGAAAGGCAAGCTTACATGGAGCTCTTCTTTAGGGAAGTGCGCTGTGTAAGCTTGACAGCTTGTCTCTTTCACCAACAGAAGTTGGTCCAGTAAAAGAGATTACCTCTACCACACTTGTCTAATTGTCAAGTGGGACGGCTTCATGAAGCGTAAAGATGGGTGACAGTAATGGGAACATAATGTTACAGTTACTAGCAAGTGTGGGCAGCATAGGGGTTTTTTAAGTGAAGTGTGAGTGAGCAAGAGATTCTGGTTTACCACTTTTTATAAAATGAACTTGGCCATGATAGGACTAAGGACAGTGCCTGACGGTATTAGAACATTAGCTTTTAAGTCTTCAAAATGCAAAGTATTCATCTGATCATCCTAATACCTTGTCAGATATTTGCATTTCAGGACAGATGAGAATATAGATAGCGATCTAACAGCATCTTGCATCTTCGTTCAAATGCCATCTGTGCAGAAGTGAAGCACGTCTAAAAGCAAGAGTAGATCTTATCACACATGTAAGGGAAGTATTCCTAGACTTAGCAAAGTAAAATACTACACAAGACTTTTTGTTAAAGTGAATTTTTCAGTTTCTTGGTTAAGAAACAGTTAAAAACTTGAATTTTTTTGATACCTCAGCATTCTAAACTCTATTTGAATCCTTCCCCGTATAATGAAATAAACTGGATGAAATATTTTTTTGCATTAAAGATTGGATCTGTTTATAAGGAATATCTTTCCTATTTTGGTTATCCAATCTAATGGATCACTACAAATGTCATAACGAAGTTTGCACTTTCCGAAAGTTATGAAATACTGGTGGAAAGTGAGATAACTGAGGGCATGGCTATACTTGCAGATGTAGAGCACTTTGAGTTAAATCAGCCTTCGTAGAACACAGTAGGGAAAATGCTGCAGTCTGTCCACACTGACAGCTTCAAGCACACTGGCTTGGCCACATCTGCAGCACTTGCAGCGACATTGGGAGTGGTGCATTATGGGCAGCTATCCCAGCATGCAAGTGGCTGCAATGTGCTTTTCAAATGGGCGTGTGTGGAGTGTGACAGGGAGCGTGTATGTGGGGGGAGAGTGGTTTTTTGGGGGGCTGAGAGCATGTCAGCATGCTGTCTTGTAAGTTCAGACAGCAGCAGATGCCCCCTTCCTCACCACCCCCCTCTCTCTCTCTCACAGCATTCCACAGTAATGGTTGTTTTGTCTCAGAGGAGATAAGCAGCCAGCTGTCAGAAACGGAGCTTTCAATGGGCATTCCTTCAGCCGATTCCAAACAATGACAAGAGTGGCCACTTGACTTAAGGGGATTATGGGATGTTTCCCGAGGGTGATCAGAGCGCAGTAAAGCAACACCTTGTTCACACTGGCGCTGCAGCGCTTCAGCGGGGGTGCAGCAAACGTTATTCCACTCGCTGAGGTGGAGTAGCAGCTGTGCTGTAGCCGCGGAGTCAGAGTGCTCTACGTACCTTACAAGTGTGGATGGGTAGTGAGCTAGTGCACTCAGGGCTCCTTTATTGCTCTGTAACTCGCAAGTGTAGCCAAGCCCTGAGTGTGGTCTGTATTGGCACATGTTGACTTTTTAAATGATGATGTCTAATGTAGATCCAGCTCTATAAGGCACGAAATTTAACAATATTGTGTGTAAACAAACCTTAATTTTGCAAGTTTTAATGTGCTCGACATTTGAATGCTAAGGTGGATCAATTTGAGGATAAATAGAATCCCTGTAGGTATTAACATTTGTTTAATATTGGGGGAGATACTAGAATCTGGAATTCTGTAGAAATTTAAAAAGTCATTTCCAGTCTGATCCTTCAAATAGAACTCACGTTAATCATTATTAGTGGGAGCAAAAATAACTGGAAAATATATTTGTCAGCACAGTATTTGCTACATAAACAGTAGCCAAATGACGCATTGGATTTTGTTGTTCTGCACTGATGTACCTAGAATCATAGTACAGTAGTTGGGAAAAGGCATATAGGACCATCAAGTTCAAACTTCCTGCTAAGGCAGGACATTATGGCTCGGTTCTCAGTTCCCCCCAAGCTAGTTTTTGTGTGAGGATGGATGGGGCAGATGGGGGAGGAACTTTTAAGTCATGTCTGTACTTCCCGTGTTCTCTGCCCTACCTGACTTCTAGCTAACACTTGTATAGTTGAATGGAATACAGCAAATGGCTGAATTGTTTATAGATGCAATAAATGTGGTTTTAAAGAAGACCACACATCTGAAATGCCTGATTGTAGGTTATATGCTGTGATCATGGCTAAACTAGTGGCAGGAGAGGCTGGAAAAATGCAGTGAAACTTGCTTGCATAGTGACTGCTTCTCTTGTATCCAAAGGAACATCCAGGATTGTCTTTTATGGCGGTGGTATTGAGAGGATAGGAGCGTACTCATTTTTCTATTTTGGGCTTTATTATTGGTATTAAAGCATTTCATACTTTCAGTCCAATGTAATAAATTCCTACTTGTCATATTGTACACTTCATTGTACACGTTTCTGATACCTAATATTTTTTTGGTTCTGTGAAGCGTGCCTCCTTGCATCTAGGTTAGGGAATGAAGCTCACTGCGCCAGCTGCCATCTTGCTGCTCATTGCTCACTCTGTAATAGCCTTTTGTTCTGGAAACTTAGCCCTCTGGCCAGGTCACCATTTAGTCCACCCCTTCTGAGCTTAACGTCCAACAGAACAACTGTTCAAACACTGTTGCCAGACAGTGTTCAGCCCCAGCTCAGGATTCTGTGCCAGTGTCTAGCACTGGAACCCAGGCCTGTCTGTTACACTGGGTTTCAGCCCAGAGACCCTATAACTAGCAATTAAACTGCCTCAGTTCATCTATAGAATCAGTGTATATGTTTATCTAACTAGTATTGTAATTATTAGCTTTCTGAAAGTGAAAAGTGCTAAAATAGTGCTGAAGCTTGGTATCTTACCCAGCCTCCTTTGAAGTGTTGTTCCCAACCAAACTCTGCTTCCTATTTAGGTTGTACGAAATTAAAGCCAAGTATGTTGCAATAGTAGAGACTATAGAGAAACAAAGGGTGATTGTACAAAACAGGACAACTTTAGCCATGCTCTACAAAAAAGGCTGAAAAGCAGGCCTCAGAACCTAGTTATTGGTTTTGTTAGTTGCACATAATTGAATGCTTTTATATAAAAATCCTTTTGGTCCTAATAGCTGCTCCACTGTGCCCTAGCTCTTTTTTTCCAGATGTCTGTTTAGTCCAGAAATTGAGTTTTGAAAGTATCTACTTGGTCACAACTCTGTCATGACTTGATTGTGTAAAGTCTCTGGCACTAGTCACTGAATCACCCCACATCGAACTCAAGATAACAGTGGTCTGAAATCAGTTTAAACAGCTCAGGTTTCTTCTTTTAGACTTCTGTTCCTCCACATAGGAAGGATAATAGTTTCCTCCATAGATGGCTTAGAGTAAAACTTGTAGCTGTGTTCTAGTAAACATTGCTTTTATTTATACTAACCAATAGTGTAACCATCTCAAAGTTGTTCATTGGTCCTGAAGATGAACATGGTTAATATATGTTAGTTTTCCATATGTTCCAATGCAGTTTTGCATCACACACAGGTATAAACAATCCCCTGAAGTTCGTTGTGTCTGCTTAGAACAAACTGTGGAATGTCTAATGGTCCGTAATTTTTTTCCCCGGGGTTTTTTAAGGCACCAGTGCCAGTGAACATTGGGCCTGAAAGATAACCCATTATAAGTGAAGGCAATCATTTGGGAGGGTGCTGGGGAAAATTCCTACTAAAATGACAGGTGTAATACCAGTAATAAACACAATAAAATAACTGGTTTCATAGTAGCAGCCGTGTTAGTCTGTATTCGCAAAAAAGAAAAGGAGTGCTTGTGGCGCCTTAGACACTAACCAATTTATTTGAGCATGAGCTTTCGTGAGCTACAGCATCCGATGAAGTGAGCTGTAGCTCACGAAAGCTTATGCTCAAATAAATTGGTTAGTCTCTAAGGTGCCACAAGTACTCCTTTTCTTTTTAATAAAATAACTGCTTTCAAACAGCTTGACTTTTGCTCTTTACCATATCTAAAGAGAAAATTGGGGCATAGTTGGATAGTGAGTCATTCTGTTCCATAGGGAGGTAATGGCACAGGCTATGTTACAATTAGCTAGTTCTTCAGGCATCCGAACAAAACCACCATTTTAATACTACTCTTTTTTTCCACAGGCCTTTTCTCGATATGGTATATAATGCACAGGACTGTACTGAAGATGATTACTATGCTCTTTTTGTACTTTGTCTTTTGTATGCAATGTCTCAAAATAAAGGTAAGATGTTTATTGCTTTGGATGTTCTTAAATGTGTCTTTCTACAGAAAGGAGAATAAAATAAGACTTGACTGCACTCGGTGGTCTTAGTTTGGTAAACGTTTCTTCAGTGAACTACATACTTATTTTTTCTTAATGACTTAAACTACAAGAAACAAAAAAGGTTGTGTAGGATCTGCATGTTAGAAGAATTTTTAATAGAATGCTATAATTGTTTAGATGGTTTGTTTCTTCAATTGGTTTCCTAGAACTAGAAATGAATTACTCATTTGCGCTTTGTTCTCAGTTACTTGACTTCAGTACTCTTAAGCTGAACTAACAAAATACGTTCAGTGTGAACACTGGGGCCCTTATTCTCCCCTGACTTTCAGAGGCACGTGGTTGAAGCGAGTGCAAAGTGGGTGTAAAATACTACTACTAGAATGAGTGAACAATTCCGACTTGGTAGCATTTACCCTTTGCTCAGGTGTAAATTACTACAGGATGTGCAAGGCAATGGAGAATTAGGCCCCTTATTTTTGAAAGTCTACTGTGGTCGGTTATTGGTACTCCATTCCACATGTCCTTAATTCTTTCTTTGTTAATGACACAGCTTTCTTTGTCTGCAACAGTTGCAAAATATGTTGCATCATAATTCTTTGGTTTCAATTTTAGAGATTTTATTATGAAGGTTTTTTGCTTTTAATACTTTTTCAGTTGGTTCATAGATTGTATATGTGACATTACTTGGGGTGCTGCAGAGTTGGCTTTACTGCTGATTATCTTGTAATGAACAGATGCAACTTTAATGGATTTTTCATTGTGAAAGTATTTGGACAAGTGACACGCACAATGATATAAACTGAATGCTAATGTAAGAATTCCAGGAAGTCCTGGTAGATGAAATGCATCAAATGTCTACATAATATAGAAATGAATTTTGTGTATGGAAGTATTGAGCCGTGACCCATACAATTCAGTTAATCATCAGAATTCGGGCTGTCAATCGATAAAAAATTGAGCGATTAATCGCACTGTTAATAATAACACCATTTATTTAATTGACTTCAATTATAACCCAAAATACAAAGTATACAGTGCTCACTTTATATTGATTTTATTACAAATATTTGCACTGTAAAACACCCCAAAAGAAATAGTATTTTTCAATTCACCTAATACAAGTACTGAAGTGCAATGTCTTTAACATGAAAGTTGAACTCACAGATGTAGAATTATGTACAAAATCCCCCTGCATTAATAAATAAAACAGTGTGAAACTTTAGAGCCTACAAGTCCACTCAGTCATATTTCTTGTTCAGCCAATGGCTCAGACTAACAAGTTTGTTTACATTTGCAGAAGATAATGCTGCCCACTTCTTGTTCACAACGTTACTGAAAGTGAGAATAGGCGTTCGCGTGTCACAGTTGTAGGTGGTGTTGCAAGATATTTACATGCCAGATGTGCTAAAGATTCATATACCCCTTCATGCTTCAACCACCATTCCAGAGGACATGTATCCATGCTGATGACGGGTTCTGCTCGATAACAATCCAAAGCAGTGCAGACCGATGCATGTTCGTTTTCATCATCTGAGTCTGATGCCACCAACAAAGTTGATTTTCTTTTTTTGGTAGTTTGGGTTCTGTGGTTTCTGCATTGGAGTGCTGCTCTTTTAAAACTTCTGAAAACATGCTCCACACCTCATGCCTCTCAGATTTTGGAAGGCACGTCAGATTCTTAAACCTTGGGTAGAGTGCTGTAGCTATATTTAGAAATCTCACATTCTTTGCATTCTGTGAAATCTACAGTGAAAGTGTTCTTAAAATGAACAACATTTGCTAAGTCATAATCTAAGACTACTATAACATGAAATATATGGGAGAATGCGGGTAAAGCAGAGCTGGAGACATACAATTCTCCCCCAAGGAATTCAGTCCTAAATTTAATTAATGCATTATTTTTTTTAACAAGTGTCATCAGCATGGAAGCATGTCCTCTGGAATGGTGGCCAAAGCATGAAGAGATATATGAATATTTAACATATCTGGCATATAAATACCTTGCAATGCTGGCTACAATTCTCACTTTCTGGTGATGTAAATAAAAGAGGGCAGCATTATCTCCTGTAAATGTGAACAAACTTGTTTGTCTTAGCGATTGGCCGACTCAGAACTAGGACTGAGTGGACTTGTAGGCTCTAAAGTTTTGTATTTTGTTTTTTTTGAGTGAAGTTATGTAACAAAAAAAAAATCTACATTTGTAAGTTTGCACTTCAGTACTTGTATGAGATGAACTGAAAAATTCTTTTGTTTATCATTTTTACAGTGCAAATATTTGTAATCAAAAATAATAATATAAGTTAAGCAGTGTATACTTTTGTATTCTGAGTTGTAATTGAGATCAATATATTTGAAAATGTAGAGAAACATCCGAAGTATTGTTTAACGGTGCGATTAAAACTACAATTAATTGCAATTAATTTTTTTGAGTTAATCGTGTGAGTTAAGTGCGATTAATCAACGGGCCTAATCAAAATGAATTCTGGTTCAAGTTTCCAATAGAAAATTCTACTTCTACTTCCACTTCACCTCTTGCATCTTTTTGAAATACTGACAAGTACAGAATGTATCTTACATGACTGGAGTATTTTTACTGAATTTCAACTTCCAACTCCTGAAACATACTGCCTTCAACTGAAATCAGTTGAACAAAAACACAGCATTTCAGGACAGCACAGTGTGTGTGGGAGGGGTGGGGGGGGAGAATGACTTCAATATAGTGGTAGAGGCATTTCTCCTAACACTTTGAACAGGTTCAGGTGAGGGAAAATGGCAAGTAGATGATAGAAGTCCTGGAAGGTGAGGGTGCAAGTCCAGAATATTTTAATTTTACAACCAATTAAGGGTTATGGATACGTGGGTGGAAAGAATATAAAACTGTGGACAACTTTTTCCCCAGGGATATAGAAAATTAAGGTTTGAAACTGGTTAAAAATAACTCTACAGAACCACACTCTGTGGAGAGAAGAAATGGATTTGTCTGCTGCGTGGCTCCATTTTTCAGCTCAAATTGTGTAGTGGATGTGATAGGACCAAAATAATGCAGATTGAGCATCTTAAGGATGGAAACCAGGGATAGTCCTATAAAAGAAAATGAAGACTGAGGTCTGAAATTCATTATGTACCAAATACTCCTTACCCCATGGTTTATTGGGATCATCTAGCATGCAGTTGCAAAACATTGACCTGCTACATTTGCAGTTCATGTTGAAGGGCATTAATAATGCTAGACTGCCAGGACTTTTTAAAAAAAAAATCAGGCTCTCGTTACGTTATGTCAATGAAATCAGATACAGTTCGCTCGCTGTACATCTTTGGATGCAGCATGTGTGAAGTTAATTTGAGAAATTCTGTAAAATGTGAAATTTGAAGGAGTTAAACTTCTAGTAGAGCAGATGAATGTGGGTTTTATATGTGTAGTTTATTGTAATGGCAGTAGTTAGACCAAAATAACTTCAGCATCCATCATTAAACCCTTTCTTACAGCTATCCAGCTAGATAAATATTTTAACACTGGTCCCTGTACCTATAGAACACTTCCTTTCAAATATAATCCTTTTAGCTTGTCTAATTTGGGGAATTAAGAGTCCCATTTGTTGGGCTAGGACACAATACAATAATAGCATACTTTATGAGATCACAAATGTGTATTCTTTCAGACTATAATCTCTCTGCAGACTATTCTTATTTTGTAGAATATAATTTCATAAGCAACCCAATTCCAAATCAGTTAGTCATAGGCATGCAAAGTTGCTATAATCACTTGTGTGTTCCTGTGTATATGGATTTGAAGGTGTTTCCTGATGACCTGCTTCTCTATTTGCTCCATTATTAAATTTGTTCTGTTAAAAGTTTTTGGCCATCTAAGACCTAGATATGGACAAGCAATATGTCTCCTTTTAACATATTTTGCTATCATGTTGGCTCTTTGGCCGAGTCTATCTTTCATGCTAAGGGATTTTTTTAGTTCTTCACAAATAAGATGAATTAGACACCAACTTGGCAAATGGCCATTGTAGGGGCAGATGCGTGTCTGGAAGGAACAGAGGCAGTGTCTTTTCTGGATGAGTTCCAGCAGATCCTGCCCATTGAGATTCTGAAGGTACTGTAAAAGGCACTGGCTCTTTGTGTGCTTTGAGTATAGTAAGAGGGGAGGAATTGCAGGGGGTGCTGGTAAATGTCCAGGCCCTCCCTAAAAAAAGTAGAACGTGGAGAACACTACTATGCATAGTTTCAGTCGTCATTCAAAAATCAATTTTTGTGACTGATAATCTTTCCAGTAATCATGCTTTATTTTCTTTTTGGTGAAGATTATTGTGAAGGTTATAGCAAAATGCGTGTCTTGTCCTCAGATTCCTTGAACCCTACCACCTTGTCTTTCAGCCTAGATATGATCAAGTTGGCATTGGTCTATGATTTATCTTGAGAAGATGTCCATGCTGTTTCTCTCAGTTGGCATTCCATTGCAAATAAGGTTTGTTAATTCTTCTGCGGGACCTGACTAGGGCGCTTTTAAATGCGTTCTAGTCTGAACTTTTAAAAGCCTCAAAATGTGGTTTTAGGCAATTGCTTACCAGCCAAACAGTCTCTAAGGCAAACTTCCCTGCGGCTCTATTTTATTATTCCTTTGTCTTAATATGTATTTGAGACCATTAGAGGTAATTGAGATAGTTTGTGTTGTAGTGTCACTGATGTGTGGATGGGATTCAGCTCCATCTGTTTTACCTCCCCATTCTCTGTGTCTAATTGAAATTGAGATTTGGATGAGAGTTGGCTGAAAACTGCCTGGATAACACAGATGGTGAGAGTGTGCAGAAGAAATTTTTAAGACATTACAAGAGTGAGTCTTGTTGTTTTGTGTGGCTTGGGCCATTTTTGGCCCAAGAGATTTGCAATTTGGGGGTTCATTTGTCATCTTTAGGGTTTTGAATTGCAGGAGGCATCATTGGCTAATAATATTTTTCCACTTATGTGAGACAAGGAGCTAGTTCCATTTTCCCCTGATCATGGCCCTGCCATAAGAACCCTTGTGTAACCCATGTTAACTGAAGCGTTGATACTTCCCCTCTAATAAGTGACCATATATGGAGGTTTGAACCTTCTGTCTCTGAACTAATGCAGGCTACTATTTTAGCTCTAGCAGTAGAGGCTCATGGGTTTTTAGCTCCTGGGTGCAATCCCTGTATATGATGATCCAGCCAAGGCCATAATTACAAGTGATGACCCATACAGGGATTTGAACTTCTATAGACTTTGGTATGAGCGTCCTTAAATTGGGGGATTATGTAACCCATGTTAACAGTCTATCTTTGTCACCCTTTAGTGGAGAAATCATATATAGAGGTTTGTTAGCTACTGTCGTCTAGATTACAATAATCCAATGTACTGTATTTGAAGACCACTGGAAAGTTAGTGTAGAAGACTACTTCCCACCTTTTAGGTGGTGGTGGTAAAAAGCAACAATAGTTCAAAAGCTGCACTGGCTTCCTATTTGCTTTCAGGTTCAGTTAAGGCACTATTTACCATTGTGGGCCGCATCCAGTACTACCTGTATGGCCCTGAGGATGTCACATGGGCTGCTGTGCTGTGCTGATTGGGCCGCAAGCGGCTCACGGGCCACAGGTTGAGAATCACTTAGTTAAGGTGTTGGCTTTGGGATTTGGTTGTCAGATAGACTGCTCTTACTATGGTATGTTATGGTGGCTAGTTCTGTTTCTGTGAAATAGTGCTATTTTTATGTCCACTTCTGATGGAAGTGTACTTCTCATGTACTTCTCCCCTGAGTGCTATCTAGGGGTGTACTTTACACATCTAAAGTGTAAATAATTATCAGCAAATTATGTTCTTGTTAGAATGGGTGTTAGTGTATGGAAGCTGTGTTCTATTTACTGTAGAAATATGCAAATACAATTGAGGACATGTGCTCTCTTGCTTTAGAAGGGCAACTTTCAGGTGCTCAAGTTGTGTCATTAATAGTGCAGGCTTGGAAAAGTTTTCATGTACGTGTCACCTAGTTAGACACAGCAAAGTAGGACTTTCCAAAGGGTAAGAGCACACACAGAATTCTAATCACTAGTAATTAATTTTATTCATTATCGAGCTGAAAATTGACCCTACAGTGTCCCTGGAATCCATATAGAACCATTTTACATGCTAAGTATGTGAAGTCAGTGCATGTTCATTTAGAATTATTGTGTTGTCTTGTACCTACGCACATTGCATACATGTTACTATTCATTACACAGGTTGCACAATTAAATAAATCTAAAAAAACCCAAAAGTTGAATATTTGGTCACCTATTTAAATAGTAACTTGCTGGCAGAAGGCTTTTACTGCTGATCTATTTCCCTCCTTTTTGGCAAATGTGATTACTAATGGCACAGTTACCCTCCACGCTACAGAGTCAGTCACGCATTTTTGTGATCACTGTTAATACCCCTCAGTTTTGTTTATGAAGTCTTTACACAATATGGTTTGAAAATTGTTAAGCAGTAACAAGTAATAAAGATTATGGTGTAAAAATATTATGTTTTTTTGAACAACAAGCCATGCTCAGTATTTGAGATGGCAGAGAATAGACTGTTCCTATGGCTGGGTGTATTCCGACTGTGGAAGTAGTATATGAGACCTGGAAACTTCTCCTGTGAGTCCTGTGTTGCCACTACATTGTTGTAGTAAGAATGCTTTGCTTTGAATTCAGCATACTACACAAATCATACTTCAGGGTATGGTAAAATGCTGCATATTTCAAAATGAATAGGAATGGCTTAATTCCTTACAAACAAGCCTTTCTTTAAGATTTTTAGTGGGAAAACAAAACTGTTGCATTAGCCAATTGTAATTACAGTCAGCAGTGTAACTGTGGAAAAACTAATATGCAGAACTGTTTGAAAGAAGGATGTTAAACAGGCTTAATTTGATACCTGCCACAAAATAAAAGTTTACTTTTACCATACAAGGAATTACTTTTTATCTGGTAAGTAAGTAAAGTGAGGCTATACTAAAAAAAAACACTGAAATCAAGTGTTTCGAAAAGCACACTTAAAAAAGATATAACCATAAGGCATCACAAGTGACATTTGGATTGGCTTAGCAGGAGTTCAGGGTTGGAAGAAATTCAATAAAGTGGAGTACAATGTTCTGATCTATTATGGAAATGTTTTAGAGTTACTTGGAATCAAGACAATGAGCTTCTTAACAGTCTGTAACCATTGTCTGAGGTCTTACTGTAACACATGTTTTTCATAAAGGCTAATATTTCAAACCAGAATATTCTGAGAAATCCAACTTGGCATGAAAACTTGGAATTTGTTTAAATTTCTTGTAGGTACTTTCACAAAAGCCAGTGTGTTTAGCATTTTGGAGTTGTAATTATGAACCTTTTAATCTGGCTTGTTCCCTGGTAACTCTTGGTTGTTAAGAGAATTAATCTTAACACGTAGGAAAAAAATTTTCTCTGGTTTTCTTAAATCAGACTTCCAGCAGGACCCTTACATGACTTGGTCAGTTGTCAACAAAGTAATAATACTTTTAAATGATTTTCCAAGGAACTGAAGAAGTTTAGGTGTCCATTTCAGTGGAATTCCATCCTTCAGGCTCCTTTTTGAAAATCCCAACCTGGAAGGTTGTAAAATTTGTTCAGTCTTTTTTTTTTCTTTTCCAACTGTGCCACAGCCATTCAAATGTCACAATTTTACTCTCTGCCAATGCAGTTCTATATTGCTTGTGATACTCTGCATTTTCAAGATGACTTATTGTAATTTTTAATAGCTATTAGCTAATAAATATCCTCCTGTTTTCTTCTGCTTCAAAAGGAATTGATCCTGTCAAGCTGGAGAGAATTCAGCTTCCAGCACAGCATGCTGAGGAGAAAAGTTCATACAACCACGTACTTGCAGAAAGGCTCATCAGGATAATGAATTATGCTGCTCAACCAGGTAGAGCATTTCTGATCATGTCAACTGATTACTTTTTTTGTGCAGCAATAAGTTCCGAAAATGTAATGTCAATGTTTAAAATATTTGAAGTACTTCCCCCATGGGGAAGTGACTCGCTGCTGTTCAACTGGAACTAGCAAGCTCTTGTCAGATGATAAGCAGATCTGGCCTGTGAAAGAGACACACATAGCCGCATTCCACTGGGGAGCAGAGTAAGTAGGAATTCTGTTTTTCTTCTGAATAGTTGCTATTGTATTCAAGACAACAGGGAGGCCTAAGACCTTAAAGTTCCTGCGTATTGTTGAGTTACATAAGCAAAATGTCCAGCAAGCAATAACAAGAGTTAGTTTACATTTTAGTAACTGATATTAGGTCCCAATCCTGCACGCATGCACTTCAGTAAAACTACTGCTGCGAGTAAAGTTACTTCCATGTGTAATTCTTGCAGTATTTGGCTCCTTAGTTTGTAGCTGTCCTTCATTTCTAGGCTGATTACAAATTTTCAATCAAAGTTTTTTTTATGCAAAATTTGGGCATTCAGCTAAATTTTTTTTTACAGAAATCTGCTTTCCTTGAATTTTTTTGTTAATCAGAAAAATGAAGGCGTTTTTTTATAAAGTTCAAATTTGTGCGGGTGCGGGGAGGAACACACCCATTTTTCCAATGGCTCTAGTCATCTCACCTCTTCTAAATTAAGTAACTCATGGAAACATTGTGTTCAAGCATTAGCTCTTCACTGCTTGGTTTCTATTTAAACAAAAGCACTTCCTTAGAATCCATAATTAGCACTGCTGGGCAAAACTGGTAGTGTGTTAGACATGATTCAGAGAAGTCTCCTTATTCCCCCCTCCTGCTCCAACTCTGGACGGGGCTCTACAGGGCCTTGTTTCTGGTCCTCTTCTCCCTCTATAATTTTTCTGAGTAATCTCATCCAGAAACATGGATAAGAATATGATCTTTATGCTGAGGATTGTCAGATCTACCTCTCTTCTGAACCACCATCTGCTATCCAAACTTAAATTTCTTCCTGTCCTTCTGAAATCTCATAGATGTCCAACCGTCAGTTTGAGATCAACATGGCCAAAACAAAGGTCTTAATTTCAGCCCCCCACCCCCACCCCCCCAAATACTGCCATCCTCCCTTCTTTCTCTATCAGTGGGCAACATCCTCATCCTCCCTGTAATCTGGGCATAATCATCTTCTCTGCAAGATTTAAACACAGCCTAGATGTGAGAATCTAGACATGGCAAATTCTTTCTGCATAACATAACGTTGCTAAGATACGGTATTTCCCATCATCTACACAGCTAAAAATGTCATCAAAGTCTCCTCTTGGCTACTGCAACATCCTCCCCCTCCCTCTCCCCCGGCCTTGACAGAGGCAGTCTTGCCTCGTTCATATCCATTTAAAATGTTGCTGCAACAATCACTTTCCTAGCTTGTTGCTTTATCGGTCACCTGCCACTTTGCTTCCCTTCGCTGGCTCCCCCTTCCCCACCACATCAGACACAAGTTACTTGTCTTCACTTTCAAGGCCATTCACTGTCTATCCCATGCTACCTGTTGTCTCATATGCTTTTGAGATGTTCACTCCCACTCCTGCTCTTTCAGTGATGCCAGCCTTAACGGCCCACTTGTTGTTGTTTTTCAAATAAACACCCTGTGTTTTCTTCCAAGTTGCCCATCATGCATAGAAGGGACTACCCATAAACATCTGCAAAGCTACCTCATTGTTCTCCTTCAAATCCCTCCTTAAAACTCTTTTCTTAATGCCTTGAAAAAACTTAACAGTTAGACTGCTGGTGTGCTGAGACTGCTGCTTGTCATGCTGACCAATGTTGGCTCTTTGTTCTCCCCCATCAATCCACCTATTGTGTGTATCTTATCTGTATCCACCTGTTGTCATCTTATATTTAGATTGGGGGCAGACAGTCTTGTGTTTGTATATTGTCAACACAATGAGATCCTGGACCATGACAATGAATGATGATAATTATACTTCTGTTCATGAAAGCTGCACTGGTGTAGCAGTTTTTCAACCTGAAGGAGTGAGCTGGGGATGGGGAGAGAAGAGAGCTCTTAAGGTTTCCTTTCCCCAAATGTTTGAAAAATCCTGTTTGCTGGATTATCCCAAAGCCAAAAAATTTTGCTTTTAGTTTTGTGTCTGGGGCTGAGTCTCCTGGCAATAGTGATTTGACAGCTCCCAGAGAAGGAGTGGACTCCATCAGTGACAGAAATAACCTTTAGCTTTCTCTTGAGAGATCACTATTTTGCAAGGTCATAATCTATGTGCCTGAGACTAGATCATGCCGTTGTAGTATAGTCTGGTTTTGTTGTGTGTGGCCGTTTGTGTGTGTGTGTGTGGGGGGGGGAGGGAATGGAAAGCCTCTGAGTAAAAAAGATTTCTCCTGAGTAAATACCCTGTACATCAGGATTGTAATTGACTTCTTACTTTAGATGGAAAAGTTCGTCTGGCAACACTGGAACTGGGCTGTCTATTACTAAAGCAGCTGGTATTATCTAAAAGTGGCAGTATTATAAAAGATGTTCACCTTGCTTGTCTTGAGGTAAGTGTGTGCTACTTAGCTATCACCTTAAAGAAAGTGTCTTAGCGTTAAGGCCCACATAAGTAATGGTTTTGTTGGTTATAATGGCAGCCGGACATGAACTACAGCTGCACAGATCATTCTGTTCTGTTTAGTTTCATATAATCCATCTCTACAGCAAATACCTTTTGTTTAATTGCACAGAACTATCTGAGGAAAGAGGCTGTCTAGCGGTTAGATTTAGGAGTTGGGAGGTGGGACTCCTAGGTTGTCTTCTCAGCTTTGCCATCACCTTGCTGTGTGAACTCCGGAAAGTGTCAAGATAGCTGTGTATAAGGGCTCTTCTGCACTGCCCCACAGTTCTGACTCTCTAGGGGTGTAAATAGCAGTGCACACCAAAGTGCTGCACTGTAACTCTCCTGTGTGGATGTTGCAGATGCAAACTAAACTGTTGCTACTGCACATTAACGTGGTTCTGTTTGAGGATTAAGTTAGTGGGAAGTATGAACCTTTTAGTTCTCATGCAGCATCCCCATGGGGCAGTTACAGGGCAACGCTTTTGTGTGCACTGCTGTTCGCACCCCCAGAGTTCAAACTGCGGGGCAGTGCAGATATGCCCTGTGTTTCTGTGTAAAATTTGGATGCTCCCCATCTCGCAATGGTGCAGTGAGAGTTAATTATTTGTGACTCATTTTGAGTTGCTCAGATGAAAGGCATTTTGTAAATGCAAAACCCCTATTCTTTTCATCAAGATGAAGATTGGGAGGCTGAGTACATAGAAACCATCCCAGTATATAATCAGCTTTTTTTCTGAATGAAATTATCAGGAAATAATTCTCCTTTGAGTGGCTTCTTCATATTCTCATTCATAGGATATGCCAACTGGATACAGCTAAGACAGTGGAACCTTAACTAGGAGTGCTTATTAGAGTGCTCTTGCACTCCCTCCTTCCCCTTCCCTCACTGTTCCTGAACACCTAGGAGGGAGACTAGGAAAGGGTGTGGCTCTCTGGCCAGTTCAGTTCCTTCCAGTTACTAGTGGCGATGGATTAGGAATTGCTCTCGATCATTGGTCCTTCTTAAATTGCCCAACTATCTTTAATAAAAATCTGTACATATTCTAACAAAACTTTATACTATATTAGGATTTTAGTGTTCGGGTGGCTGCTCCAAGCATTAGTCCTGGAAGAAACCTTGATGGCAGACCCAAAAATTAAGCAGCTTGGCTTTAAACTCTCTGCTGCTTGCTCTTCAGGCTTCCCAGGATCAGTGTCACATGGTGCCTTGCCTGCCCCACAGAAAGATATTTATTATTAATTTTTATTAATTGATCAGACTGATTACTGGCTAGACTGGTGAATGCTGCCGTGGCAGAGAAGGCACTATTGACCAGCTCCTTGACATTACTCATACCTTCATTCCAATCATTGAACCAGACAATGCCAGTCTCCTTTTGAACCTTCACATCTAAAGATACTGGATTTGTCTGTAAAACTGAAGGGGAGAGAACAATTTCCCACTCTAGTGCATAATACATTGGAAGATGAAGAGTAGATGGTTTTACACAAACTTCAGAAAACAGATCCTGTATTCGAAGATTGACTATCCATTGATGAAAATGCAAAGATGCTGTTGCCTTTTGCAAATTAGTGGAAAGAATACCAACTACTTCAAGAAAAGAGTTCATATGCAGGTTTTGACATCCTACATTCTCTCAGCAGTATTAAATGGAATTTTACAATTTGCGATGCTCATGTGGGCAAGCCCAGCTTTGGTTCAACCAATATTTTAAAATACAGACAAATTATGTCATTTACCCCAAAATGGCTTCTCCTATTCCTACACACGCATAGAATCAAACTCCCTGGTGGTTTAAGTGGCTGTTCAGAGGTCTAAAGGTCGATTAGTCCTTCTGTACTGCTTCATATAAGAATGGAAAGAACATGGATTTATGGGGTTGGAGGAAGCCTTCTCTTCCTCCACTTTAGGTTTGAGTAACAAGCAGTGATCTTGCTGTACCAATACCATATATGGGTGAAAATGTCAGTGCCTACTGAACTGCTCCCAGGCTAACAGAGAACTCGCAAATGCCATCATTATGGTGGGTCAGCAAGTGGCAAAATATGACTTGGGAACATCTCTTGATTCTTCCGACTCTGCAGTTAGAGCTGTAGTTTTTGCAGTTTCTGTTAGAAGGTTCACTTGTTTAAATCTGCAAGAATTCCAGAAACAAAGTCTCTCTCTAAATTTGGGGATCTTCCCTTAGAGAAGGACTGTTTAGTACCAAAACTAATGAGGTTTCTGGAAAAATTAGACCAGACACCCTGCCAGGTTGCTGGGCATCTAGCAACAGCCCAAGAGGAAACGTGGTTTTCAGGTACCCATTCATAGTCTTCCTCTTTTCGACTTCCCCACAGGAGACTGTTATTACTAACAATGTCCTCTTCACAGTGAAAGGGCTACTGAAGAAACTTCAAGAATCAGTGCAAACAATCATCTTTGAGAGCAGTGATGTCTGGCCTTTGGCCCCAAGTTTGACATACTGCCCAGGAACGGCAATCCAGTACTAATTCAAGTGTATTTCCCTCAATTTAGAGCCCGACTGGATCATTTTTTCCACTGCATTTCCACAGGCAAGTGTCTTTTTTAGAAATTACAAGAGGTATCAGTACAGTTCAAAACTATTCATCCTTCCATTCCCTATTAGGAACCCTCATTGCAAAAATCTGTTGAGATAATTTGCTTCTTGCCCTCCCCAAAAGAGGGTAGTGCCAAGGAATAGAGGAGAAACACAGGGCTCTATTCAGGGTCTTTTCTTGGAGGTCTTCACTCTATACTAGACCTTAAGAAGCTCAACACTTTCATCAGAAAAATTAATTTCCATATGCTGACCCAAGCCTCTACTATACTCTCCCGTTCTTAAGGAGTGGTTTGCTGCTCTCTGTTTAAAAGGACAACTGTTCCATATCTCCAAAAGACTCACTCATCACAAGTACCTTCATTTAGTGGGGCAGGATCATTTTAGTACAAGGTGGTCCCTTTTGGACTTTCTGCTGCCACAGAGTATTTACAAAATGTGCATCTGTGGTGGCAACTCACATAAGAGGGAATTTATGTGAACCATTTGAACAATAGGTTATGTAATCAAAGGAACACCTTTACAATGCTCTCTTCTGCATATACTCCCTTTGAAAGATCTGAGTTCATGATAAATTGAAAAGTTACTCTTACCAATCTCCTATAAAAGCTCTTTACCTTTTGAATGGATATTAAGTAGTGTTTTACCTCAAATTGATGGGATTTTTAGTTTCAAAATAAGTCACCCTATATGCTAATCTTAAAATGAGAACCGTATAGCACTAGCTGTCAACCAGATACAGAGTACAGACAGTGTGTATTGAAAATTAACCATTCCAAAGAAAGTGCTGTGATTTTTGAGGTGGGGCACTCAATTTGCAATGTCTTCAGGGGTATACCATTCAGCCCTCTTGTTCCATTTTAACAGTTACCTCTGATGTGCCAACAATGGATGGGGCCTCACTGCTTCTGGTTCACAGTGTAGGGAACACTAAAATCCCCCAGAGACTAAGTTACAAATAAACCTTCTGGGGCTCAGAGAAATTTGCTGGGCATTAAAAACTTTCTTATGTCACCTCCAGCACAGTGGCTCCAGGTGGTTATGAACAATATCACAAACAGGGAGGTTCCTATTCTACTCAACTTTGCAGAGAGGTTACAGTTTTATGGGAATGATGTATTCTTATGCACCTGTCAGGGGAGAACAGCAACCTGACAGACCAACTAAGAAGAATAACAACAGAGGCTCACAAGTGGTCACTGAAAACACCAATGATGGAGGAATTCTCTGCATGGTGGGGACACCACATTATTTACAAAGAAGTTTGGAAGTGTCAAAGGTTTTGTTCATAAGCACAGAGAAACAGGCATTTTGAGTTTTGATTCTGCATATAATGAAGGCAAGGACTACTGCGTGCCTTTCTTCCTATCCTCTTATGCAGGGGGTCATAAGGAAAGTAAATCAGGACAAGGTCAAGATAATCTTATTCACGCCTGCTTGGCCCAGAGAACAATGGTCCCCAGACCTACTGTACCTCTTAGCAGGGACCTACAAAGTGCTGCCTGTTACTCCATATTTACTGATCCAACAAGATAATGGAGTCTGTCCTCTAGATCAAAGCACACTGCATGTCACCACATGGGCAATAGGTTTCTAATGGACTTTGAACTACTTTTGTTCTGCTGATGTTCAGAATGTCTTAATGAGCTCCAGAAAATAATCTAATCAAATGGTACAATTTAAAACTGAAAAGCTTCAGTGTCAGCAGGTAATAATACATCCCCTTTGACTGCCCAATTCAATGTATACTGGAATACTTGCTCCAGCTTAAAATCTGACTTGCTGCTTTCTTTAAAGTTCATTTATCTGCCATATCAGCCTTCTATTCTTTTGATGATAAATGTTTGCTTGTGAAACATCTTTAAACATTTCTTAACATTTATCCTCCTATTAAACTGTCATCCTGGCAGGACATAAATCTGGTTCTCCCACATTTAATGAAATGGCCATATGAGCCGATGGGAGAATTTGTTTTTATTTCATTTATCAAAGTAGCACTCCTGGAGGCAGTTCTGTGTGCAAGGTGAGTGAGCAAGTTATAGGCACGTATGGTAAAACCACCATTTACAATTTTTTCATGAGGACAAAATAGTTGTATATCTTCACTCCCTAATTTCTCCCTAAAGTAGTTAGATTTTCACATTAATCAGTTCACTTCTGTTTCTCTGAGTTTCATGTGCAGAAGGATGAAGCCAAACTGCATACTCTTCATGTTAAAGCTTTAGCTTACTATTTAGATGGGAATAAAGAGTTCAGACATTCACCAGAGCTATATCTCCTTTGCTTAGAATAAAAAGGGACAAGCTGTGTCTTCCTAAACATTACTCATCTGGGTCAAAGCTTGTATAGGAGAGGCTTTTACATTCATTTCAGGAATAGGAATGGAATATATAAGGTCTTGATCTGCCAGGGCCAAAGGAGCTTCAGTACCATATCTCAGACACATACCAATCTGTAAATCTGCAACTTGGAGCTCTAGTTCACACTCCTACAAAACATTGCTGTCTGAACCTCAAGTGCCGATCTGAAGCTCAGTTTGGCACAGCAGTCATTCATTCACTTCTTAATTAGGACTTCTCATCTCGCATTCCTTTGCATCTACTGCTTGCCAGTCTCTCCCATGCATGGGAATATATAGAGGCCACTTGAAGGAGAAATAACAGTATTTTATTTGTAACTGTGGGTCAAGATGGACACTGCGTATTTGCACTCCCTGACCACCTTCCCCTCTTCCTTTACTCTCATAAACTAGACTTGAAGCAGAGGTGGCTGGAGCGCTACAGCTTCTTTTATAGCCTGACCCCAAGAACATTTGGGATTGGTAAGGGGAGGGGCAAGAGGACATGAGTGCTCCAGTGGCCACTGCTAGTTAAAGTTTCACTGTCTCAGTGTACCCGCTGGCACATCCCAGGAGTGCTAATATGCAGAGTCCATCTCAAAGAACTCCAGTTGCAAGTAAGTAACCTTAATTTTGGGTATTAATCTAATCACTGATCTATTTTTTTTTCTCTAGGGTGCAAGAGAAGAGAGTGTTCATCTTCTGCGGCGCTTCTATAAGGTACTTTTTTTTTTAAAGAGGTGGATAAAATTAATTTTTTCTTACTTTAAACATTTCTTCTTCCAACTGAGGTAGACTACACTGTAGAAAAAATACACACAATATTTGAAGAAAATGATGGAGTTAAGTACCATAAATTATATTGCCCATATTGTATGCAGTGTCTTTGTAGCTATTTTGGTCCCAGGATATTAGAGAGCCAAAGTGGGTGAGGTAATATCTTTTTATTGGACCGACTTCAGAAGGGTTTTAAGCCCTATGCTGGTTCAAGATGTTTCTGCCAGTGAGTGACCCTCGCTGCAGGTGCCTGAAGTTTCTGGGTGAGGGGCCACATTCAAGACCCACTGCTGGACCTATAAAGACTTGAAGCTGCATACAAAAAAGGACAGGGAGGTTGTCTTGTGTCCATCTTTGGAACCTTCCCACTTGGTGCAGGTGCCAAGTACATCTATGTTTGCTGTATGTGCCCCTCCAGACGTTCTCATTTACCCCCCAGAGATCAAAGGTAAGGCACCAATCCCCTTTTCTTGTGCTGAGGAAAAAACACACAAGATCCAATGAACACCGTTCCTCTAATATGGGTAGATCTGATTCTGGCAGGAGACTGAGATCCCTTTTGCCATCTATCCTCAGAGTAGCAGATATGGCAGGTAGACAACGCGCCCTGGTACCGACCTCTGCTATATCTGTGTAAGAATCATTGACTCTGACTCTGGCACTGGCTTCTGCGTGGTCGAGGCCAGTTCTTACTTTGGTGCCTACACTTGTGGTGCAGCAACTGCTGGGCCAAGGAGGTGTCTCAGTGCCGACAACACCTGATACTTGTGCAGCACGTAGAGTTTTGCTCTGCCTCTCTGTGCCAGATTCTTCAGTCACACAGGCGATAGGCCTACTGGTACTGGTCCCCTCTCTCTTCCCTTGCCCTAGCACAGTCTATCCCAGCAGAAGTGCTATTTCAAGGCAGGGACAGCAGGTCATAGTGCCATCAATGGTCAAGTCCTTGGAATGTCCAACTCTTTTTTCTCATCCTGTCCAGTCCAGGGATAAACAAAGTATGTTGTCCAAGTACGATCATCCAGCAGATGTTCCATTTCCAGAATCGAGTGGCACAGCACCATAGTGGCTTACAGATCACTCTGGATCCTCCTCAGAGTCAGAGGTTGATTCCTGCGCACCACCTTTCCAGGATAGGAAGTCATACCAGTCATTGCCATTATTGGGAGGATACCAGTCCCAGGTAGCTATCTGACTTTGGAAGGCATTCTGGAAACTGAGATCCATGGAGCAGTTATAGTTGGGGTCCTGTGCCTCACTGTTGGCCTTTTTGGAACCCTTGAGTCACCCTCCCACAGCAGTCTTCCCCTGTTCCTCCTGCTGCAAAGTCACCTAGCAGGTGCTGAGACAGAGATCCCATGAAAATGTTCAGGTTCCTGTCTTTGGTACTGAGCAAGAACCACAGGCTCCTCCACAAATTCTTGTGGCAGAAGCCTAACCATTAGAGAAGGTTCAAACCCAGCTGCCTTTGAACTCATCTTCCTCATTGCCTCATGACACCACAATGTCTGGGGATTCCTCTCCTGTCCATGATAATTTCAGGTCATATCAAGAATTGTTAGAGTAGCTAACTCTCTTGATATTCAAATTGAAGTGATTCAGGAGATTTCCCATAGACTGATGGACATACTAACTTCTGCAGGGCGTTCAAGTGGCTCTGCCCATAAATGTGGCCTTTTGTAGCATACAAAGTAGAGTGGCTTCTCTGCCCCTGACTGCTATGAGAACCAAGAGGAGGTGGTATGTCCCTTCTCAGAGATAAGAACATTTTTTTACACACAGCCTTCATCAGGTTCGTTAGCAGTGAGTGAAAGATCACATCAGGGATGATTATCTTCTACTGCGAAGGACAAAGAAGCAGAGAAACTCCAACTTTTTGGTAGAAGGGTTTATTCCACATCTGGGTTTCAGTATTGAATCTCCAATCACCAGGTCTTACTGGCTAGATACAGTTTCGCACTCTGGGACCTTATGCTGAAGTTCTTGAACAAATTGCTGGAGGAGGCCAGGCAGCACTTCCAGCCATGATAGAGGAGGGTAAACTAGTGGCTAGAACCTCCCTCCAGACAGCCTTGGACAGGGCTGACTCAGTGGCTAGGGACATGGCATCCTCAATAACTATATGCAAATGTTTGTGGCTAGTCATCCAGTCTCTCACCAGAAATTCAGCAGGCAACCTAGGATCTTCCCTTTGAAGGTCCTACCCTTTTCTCTCAAAATATTGATGAACTGTTATGTAGACACACAGAGTTGAGCCCCAGGTTAAAATCTTTGAGGTATTTACACACCCTTTCTTAAAAGGAGGCAATTCTGCTTTCAGCCTCTTCAGAGATACTTATTCTACCTACTTAAACACCACAATGGAGAAAGAGACACAGAAGAATACCACCACCTTATTGTAATGCAGATTCCTTGAGACAGTATGCAGCCTCTAGTCAGGCTATTTGACTGCTTTTTTGAGGACAGGATACCAGCTTACCATATTAGTTTCTTCCATCCATATTTTTTCCAACAGGTTATTGATGTTCTACATGACCACTGATGAATGCGTTCTAAGCACCCTGGCATCTATCATCCCCTCATAGATCCCAGCAACCTGAGTGATGCATATTTTTATGTGGCTATCCACCAGAGCCACAGGAGGTTCCTAAGATTTGTGGTCCACAACACTCATCAGTTTGCAGCCTGGCTTTTTGGTCTATTGGCAGCCCTGTGAGATTTTATAAAATGCATGATGGTAGCAGAATTTCTAAGGACCCATCAGCATTACTAGTACCAAATTCAAATCCCAGGGAGGAGTGGGATCTGCCACATGGGGAAACAGCCTTCCAAACCCTTTAAGAATCTGATGGTCATAAGGTTAGAAAACACTGATCTGTTCTCTATTGGTGGATGGAATGCAGAGAGAGCTTCTGAGGGAATTTAGAGAAATTTTGATGCTTTCAGTGAAGCAAATAATCCAGGAGATGCTAGATAGAAGCCAGGATTCTGGCCACTGCTTCTTCATTACTTCTGTTTATGAAGGTAGTATTCTTGGTGGCCATTAACTTCACGAGAAGGGGATCTGACCCTCCATACACAGATTTTTTATAAGGATAAAGTATATTTACATCCTCATCCAAAGTTCTTCACTAAAGACATCTCTGAGTTCCACCTTAATCAAGCCATGTACTTATCATCCTTGTTTCCTAAGCTACATTTTCGTAAGGATGAAGAGGGACTTCCTACTTTGGATGCCAAAAGGGCACTGGAATTTTATTTGGACAGAACTAGATCTTTCAGAAGATCTACCCAGCTGTTTGTTGCAGTTGCAGACAGAATGAAACCTCTCCCAGTTTTTAGGCAGAGGATGTAATTGTGGATTTCATCCTGTATAAGTCTGTGCTATGACATTGCCAAAGTACTTCCACCAGTCAGGGTGGAAGCTCACTCCACACGAGCCCAAGTGGCTTCCGCTGCTTTCTGGCAGAGGCCAAAGACAAGAGATGTTTGTAAAGCTGCAGCATGGTCATTGGTGCATACTTTAACAAGACACTATGCTATATCCCAACAATCCAAAAATGATGCCTAGTTTTAGTAAGTAGTTCTTCAATTGTTCAGGTAGACTCCAAAATCCTACTCCAGTGTAAACTGCTTGTAAGATACCTAAAGTGGAATGAACATGTGCCTTCATTCTAAGGAATAAAAACAGTTCTGTAATTGTTCTTTGAGATGTATCGCACATGTCCATTCCACAACCGACACCTTTTCCACTCTACGTTGGAATTTATCTGGTAAGACGGAACTGAGGGTGTGTCGAGGACAGCTCCACCTTTTATACCATTAGCTAGTAACACAAGCATGCAAAAGGTGCTTGTGCCATCCTGATGAGTACTGCTAAGAAAAAAACATATTCAGCTCTGGTGCACTGGGTGTGCACATACATGTGAAGTGGAATGGGCATCTACAACGCATCTTGAAGAAAAACAGTTATAGAACAGGTTAGTAACAATTTTGTCTTGAACATGAATTAGTGAGTAGAGCACAAGCAAGGTATCAGAGGTGTATGATTATAGTTTATTACATGGTTCTGCTACTTATGAATGGAACAGAACCTGAAACTTAAACCTCATTGGAGTACATCAGGGACTCTATCAGCATTAGGGAAACACATGGTTATTAATGACACTTCTTGCTCAGCAGTTATCTTTAGAAGGCTCATAATTTATTCTCAGCATCTTAAATATTTTCTTTTTTCCCCTATTTAAGTGAGATGTTTACAGCATTGCACTTCTTTTAGTGCATTGTAAACAAATCATGAGAGAACTGAAATATTCAGTCTGACACTTTAACTCCTCCTAACAATAAACTAATGTCAAATATCCCAAAACAATTAATGAACAGACATGAAATGCTCCTATTTTGGTAAGTTCTTAAAAGAATGAGTACTGAACAATGATGCAGGATTTCTTTTTTACTTGAATTTACTGGTGACTTACGAGAAATGTGGGTAATGAAAAACAGATGGCTTCTCAACCATGACCCAGGATCCCTAATGTATATGTTTATACATGGAGAAATAATATCTTGGTTTTTTTAAGGGAGAAGAGATTTTTCTGGATATGTTTGAAGACGAATACAGGAGTATGACAGTAAGTGATTAGAAAATAGAGATTAAAATAGAAATGCTGATGTAAAACCTCACAAAATACCAAGGATTTTATTTATAGGACTGGAATAATAAAACTGCATGTGTTTTGCTCAGAGGAGCGTAACTACATTTTAATATAAGGCCTTTTATCTAAAAATTCCCCAATACTCTAAATTTCTATAAAAAGCCTAGAGATCACTTAATCCCCTGAGAAGTGTAGTATCTGTTTAACAGCATGCCGAAACACTAATCAATGGAAGTAAAAAAAATCCTCTTTTCCTCTGGTAGGTGTGTAGAATGTATTAACCCTGGTTTTCATGCTAGATCCCAGTTTTGGTATACACTGCTTCTCTTGTGAAATGGGGAATGGAATCTTACTGACAACAAACAGCAGAGCCTGGATTTTACATCCTATTTGAAAGATGGCACTTCCAGCAGCATAACACCCTGTGTAATAATCTCCATGATTTATACCTTGTCAACTCAAGTTTAGACAGTTTTAATTAAAACTGATTTTTCTGAGCAATGATACTAGTGGCAGTTGACATTGCTATAATCATAATGCTGGCCAGAGAACGGTCCCTGATTTTGCAAAGATTTAATATTTAACCTATAAACATCATGTCTTAAAACAGTGTTTGGGCATCTCTGACCTTGGGTTGCCAGACTGCTAGTGTCACAAATATTTTTTCCTCTTAGATAATAGCAGGAGGCACAATAATTAACAATTACATCTCCTATTAAAGTGTACAACCTACAGTTTGTATATTACAAAAAAAAAATCTTTTAACATTGGGAGGAACCTTGTGAGTCTGCTCAAAGTGGGGAGGTTGGAAATCTTTGGTCTGAAATATTTCCTCCAATCTTTGCGTATTGAATAGCTTTCACTGAATGTTGGTGTGGTTCTATTCTGAAAAGTGCCTGAAAAACTCGTGCTGGATGGTTCCATGTGTATTATCTCTCTACTTGGCACTGAGTCCATGTGCTATGAAATCAAAGTTGTTCTCTCGCAGTTCTGCAAATGCATTCTGAGATCTAAGGACCAGATTCTTCTCCCATCTTATGCCAACATTAGACTGATGTAAATCTATTAACTTGATAAGAGTTTTCTGATTTACACCACCAGATGAGAAAATCAGGCCCTAAGAGTCCAGTTACAATGGTTGTGCTTGAAGGAGAGAATGCAACAGAGGCTTTTTTGGCAAAATGAGGTAGTCCATGACATCTGTGCATATCTGTTGCCTTTAACAGGGTTACAAAAGGGTATGTGATTTGTTCATAGTGAATAATTCTGTTGAAGCAGGAGGAGGAGTAGAAACTAGCTTGCTCACTGCTGTCTCTGCAGGGCCAATGAGTAAAAAAGTTTGTATTTCACCAGCATCAGCAGATCTGAGTCAGATGGTGCCATATCTGCATTTTTACTTTTCCAGGGTAGAACTGTACTTCAAAATGTTAGCTTCATTTTTGAACTCAGTTCACCTTTTCAGTAAGAAACCTGATCAACTTTGTTCCTGAATGTGATTTTATCTTTAAGATAGCTGGTTCATCTTATCTCAGAGCTGTTCATTTCTTGTAGTTATGCATTCACAATAGCATTATCTTTAATTTAGACTTCCATGTTATTTTTTCTGCTATCTTAATCTTGCAGATTAATACCCACCAAATTTCTTATTCACCAAAACAGTTTTAACTGAGTTATGCAACATTTTAAATACCTTAGGAATTTCTTCAAAAGGTATATGATGCTGAGAAGTCTTTTTTTAATTATTATTATATTATTAGCAAGCCATGGGGACCTGCATTCAGAACCTTTGTTTGTGGCAGACACCAGTCTGAGATTACAGTGCTTAGATCCTTATCTGTTTCAGCCCTGTCTTGTTTTGCAGCATCTGGAAGCACATCATCATAACAAGAGTAGGCTTCAGTTGTCAGCCATCCAGCATGCCTACTGTGACGGGTTGGATCACAGAAACCCCCTTGGGGCTGCCAACTGATGTGCCAAGACTACTTCTGCCCCTGCTTTCCCTGCCAGCTTGGGACTCTAGCACCCTGTCTTGCTGAGCCAGACATGCCAGTCTGCTGCAACACAGACCCAGGGTCTGAACCACGTGTCCCAAAGCTACAGACAAACTGAAAGCAACTTAAGAAGTGTTCCTGTCTTTGACACTCAGATGCCCAACTCCCAATGGGGTCCAAACCCCAAATAAATCCATTTTACCCTGTATAAAGCTTATACAGGGTAAACTCCTAAATTGTTCACCCTCTATAACACTGATAGAGAGGTATGCACAGCTGTTTGCCCCCCCCCCCCAGGTATTAATACATACTCTGAGTTAATTAATAAGTAAAAAGTGATTTTATTAAATACAGAAAGTAGGATTTAAGTGGTTCCAAGTAGTGACAGACAGAACAAAGTGAATTACCAAGCAAAATAAAATAGAACATGCAAGTCTGTCTAAGAAAACTGAATATAGATAAAAACCTTACCCAGTAAGCTGACTTTTACAGACTAGTCTCCTAGTCTGGGTCCAGCGATCACTCACACCCCCAGTAGTTACTGTCCTTTGTTCCAGTTTCTTTCAGGTATCCTTGGGGTTGGAGAGGCTATCTCTTGAGCCAGCTGAAGACAAAATGGAGGGATGTCCCAGGGGTTTAAATAGACTTTCTCCTGTGGGTGGACACACCCCCTTCCCCTTGTGTAGAATCCAGCTACAAAATGGAGTTTTGGAGTCACATGGGCAAGTACATGTCCATGTATGACTGAGTTTCTTACCAGCCAAGCCACATTCCTGGGAAAGCTCAGATGTGGATTGGTATCTTCAAGATCAATTGTCCATTAAGTGCTTCTTGATTGGGCATTTAACTTGCACATTCCTTCTCAAGAAGCTGACCAAATACTTACAAAGGCTACTTAAAAATCAAGCCAGTACACACCTAATATTCATAACTTGGAACACAAAAATGATACATGCATACAAATAGGATTAATAGATTCAGTAGATCATAAACTTTACAGAGATATTACATGGCATATGTAGTATAAAACATATTCTAGTTTTGTCATATATACATTCATAAGCATATTTCCATAAAGCCTTATTGGGGGCACTGTCACACCTATTTTCCCCTTTTCTTTGGGACACCATCTGAAAAAACATGTACTCTCTAGGCAAACTTCAGATTTAAAATATTAGAAATACATATTAACATCTATTTTATATTCACTGTAATGCTCTTTCCTTTTCTGGGTGCACTGCTGTACATCAGTAAAATCCCAAACTCCAATATGAATTTATTGGTTTGGTCCACTTTTTTGTTTGGGGAAAAAAACAGGCTTTAACTTGAATGAGCAAATATTGACAGAGTATATTTGTAGAACAGAACAATATTTGTATTGGTTTAAATTTTATATCTATGCATACACACGAGTCCTGAAAATATCATGTATGCTACTTCTGGGGTTTGTTAGAAATAGTGAGTTGCATTTGAAAGTGAATTTGCAAATTCCCTTTATTGCTGTAATGTATGCTGAATGTGGAATTATTTTCATAGATTAAGCCCATGAATGTGGAGTACTTGATGATGGATGCCTCCATTCTGCTCCCACCAACAGGGACACCACTAACTGGTATTGATTTTGTGAAAAGACTGCCATGTGGAGATGTGGAAAGAACACGAAGAGTGAGTAAGCCTGGTTTTCTTAAATCCTTTTGTGAAATGACACTTTCCCTAAATAGGCAGCTGGCTGCACCTTCCGTGGGAAAAATGTTATGTCAACAGAGAGCATCAATTAAACAACTAAACTTATGACTATTATCCATATAGTAATGAACTCTTAAAGTATTTTTGGCCAATATACTGGAAATTACATCATAGAATCAAAACTAAAGATAGGAAAAGCCACAGTGAGGTCACCTAGTCAAACCCTATCCAGTACAGAAATGTTTTCTCTACGGTATTTCTTGTATATGGTAACTTTAATTTGTATTTGGGTAATGGACAATTTTCTCTATTGTACTTGGAAAAGGTTCAAAAAACGGCAACAAAAATTATTAGGGGTTTGAAATGGCTTCCATATGAGGAAGAATTAATAAGACTGGGGCTTTTCAGCTTGGAAAATAGACAACTAAGGGGGGATATAATAGAGGTCTATAAAATTATGACTGGTGTGAAGAAAGTAAATAAGGAATTGTTTACTCCTTGTTACACAAGAACTAGGGGTCATCAAATGAAATTAATAGGCAGCAGGTTTAAAACAAACAAAAGGGAAGTATTTTTTTCACACAATGCACAGTCAACCTGTGGAATGCCATGCCAGAGGATTGTTGTGAAGACCAAGACTATAACACGGTTCAAAAAAGAACTAGATAAGTTCATGGAGGATAGCCATTGGTGGACCCATCAGCCAGGATGGGCAGGGATAGTGTCCCTAGCTTCTGTTTGCCAGAAGCTGGGAATGGGTGACAGGGTATGGCTCACTTGATTACCTGTTCTGTTCATTCCCTCTGGGCCACCTGGCATTGGCCACTGTCTGAAGACAGGATACTGGGATAGATGGACCTTTGGTCTGACCCAGTATGGCCATTCTTATGTTTAATGACTCTCACGTTAGGATGCTTTTTCTGCTACTCAGTGTAAATTTTCCTTTCCTGTTAACCATACTTGTAGTTTTTATCCTATACCAAAATCAAAAGTTTGCTTCTGTCAGGGTACCCCCACAACTCTGAACTCTGGGGTACAGATGTGAGGACCCACATGAAAGACCCCCTAAACTTATATTTTACCAGCTTAGCTTAAAACTTCTTCAAGGCACAAATTCCTTTCCTTGTCCTTGGACGGTATTTTGCTGCCACCACCAAGTGATTTACACAAAAATTCAGGGAAGGGTCTCTTGAACTCCCTATCCTCTCCAATATATCCCCCCAAGCCCCTTCACCTCCTTTCCTGGAGAGGCTTGAGAATAAAATACCAAACAGTTGCCTTAGCAATGTGAGCTCAACCAGACCCTTTGTCTTTAGGACACTAAAATCAATTCAGTTCTTAAAAGAAGAACTTTTATTATAAAGAAAAAAGTAAAAGAATCACACCTACAAAATCATGATAGAAGGTAACTTTACAGGGTAATAAGATTTAAAACACAGAGGATTTAAAACCTGGGCTCAGCTTCACAGTTACAAAAACAGGAATGAAGCTACCTCTGTAGCATAGGAAAATTCACAAGCCAAAACAAAACCTAATGCATTTCCTTGCCCTACTCAGTTTCTGTGGTTTTAGATGGATTATTCCAGGTATATTTTTCAGAAGATAGTGTACCTGCTTGGCTTTTCTCTCCGTCTAGAGAGGGAACACCACGCAGAACAACAAAAATCCTTCCCCCCCCACCCCAGATTTGAAAGTATCTTCTTTCCTCATTGGTCCTTCTGGTCAGGTGCCAACTAGGTTTGAACTGCTTAACTCTTTACAGGTAAGGCAACCCGGTACAGCTGCCAAGGAGGGATTTTATGCTACTCTTCCCTCTGTATTCATGACAGCTTCATTGTCTAATTCACCCTTCAGTAGCAGCATGAAGCACCAACCAGAAGCCCCAACCTGGCTCCATTGTGCTAGATGTATAGATATAGCAAAATACTTTTCCTGCCCCAAAGACATTAATCTTAGTCTGGCAAAAAGTAACCATTGGGTAAAAGAGAACAGTGTCAGGTGGGAGTGGGGAGAGTAATAAAAACATGTTTTTTCATAACAATGCATACCATTTGTAGGTATAAGTTTTTTCCTATGAATGAAGAAGACTAATTATATTGGTAGCAGTAATTTTAGGTTGCCATTTGTTAACATTGTCACCTGGCAGTGTTCTGCAGGCATCGTAGTAGAAGTAAGTCTTAAGCAGGGATTTGAATGAGGATAGTGTATTGGGTTCCCAAATTTTCATGGGAATGGTCATTTCCCCCCACAAGGATTGACATATAGAGGGTGCTTGTTGGAGAAGCAGGCAATGGAGGCTGGCATTTTTGACAACAGTGACAAAAAAGCAACTACAATGTTCTATTTATTAGAGCAGTGAATATTTATTAGAGCAGTTAAATTGTGAAGCACCTTGAAGGTAAGGAGAAGCATCTTGTATTGGTTGCAGAGGGAAAAGTCAGTTAATTGACTCAGAGGGAAATCCTGGCCAGGAAGGTGGTCTTAGCAGCATTTTAAATGGAATTGAGGAGATAAGTTTGAGGTAGTCAGGATGTGAGATAACAGCCTGAGTGAATTTTGGTGCTAAGGACAAGGAAAAACCAGATCTTGAGTATGTTATATAGGCAGAAATAAGATGATTTAGATATTGCCTTGTTTTCTGAGCCTAGAGGGAAGGCTGAATCAGTCAAGAAAGATCTTGGAATCCTCATGGATAGATTTCTGAAAACTTCCGCTCAATGCACAACAGTGATCAAAAAGGCTATAACAGTATGTTAGGAACTATTAGGAAAGGGATAGAAAAATATCATGATGTCTCTATATAAATCTGTGGTGCTCCCACCCCTTGAATACTCTATCCAATTATGGTTGCTCTATTTCAAAAAGGATCTAGTGGAACTGGAAAAGTTTCAGAGAAGGACAACAAAGATGATCAAGAGCACTGAATGGCTTCCATATTAGGAGAGATCAAAAAGATCAGGGTTGTTCAGCTTAGCAAAGACAACTAAGGGGGATACGATGATAGAGGTTTATAAAATCCTGAATGGTGTGGAAAAAACTAATGCAGAAATATTGCGTTATTCTTTTGCACAATACTAGAACTAGGGGCACTGAGGAAATTAATAGGCAGCCAAGAAGTATCTTTTTCACACAACTAACCTGTGGAACTCATTGTCATGGGATGTTCTGATGGCCAAAAGTATAACTGGGGTTTAAAAAGAGCTTGATAAGTTCATAGAGGATAGGTCCATCAATGGCTATTAGCCAAGACGTCCAGGGACGCAACCCCATGCTCTGGGTGTCCCTAAACCTCTCACTGCCAGAAGCTGGGCCTGTATGGCAGGGGAAAGATCATTGCATAATTGCCCTCTTCTGTACACTTCCCTTTAAACTTTGATATAGGCCACTGTCAGAGACAGGATACTGGGCAAGATGGACCATGGTCTGAACCAGTATGGAAGCTCTTACGTTCTTAAATGATTCTTTCCCTTTAAGAATCATAATTTGAAATTTAATTCCCTTTGGTATTTAGAGTGCAGTAGTAGATATGCTGGTCTTGCCACTATAAAATGTTCGTTATGGAGATTAGCACTCTCCAACTTCATATGTATTTGTGCTTTAGATCTCTTTGAATGTATGTGTAATTGCTGGTGCCTGCTTATATCTGTGAGGAAAAAGTGAAACAGCAGATATTTCCAAAAATATTCTAAATATACTGTTTCTATCAATGCTTATTCATTTAGCTCAAACATGTTACCAGTAATATAGTTCAGCCAGTTGCACTCTTGTGGGATTACAGGGGATAAGTGAGAAATTGCTTTCCATGTTCAAAATGGCTACTGACTTACTGAGTAAAGCCCCAAGAGGTATTGGGTCTCTCCTGAAATACTCAACTGGGAATTCTGAGCTCCAACGGGAGGGGGGAAGGCAGGCATCCTTTTAGGCTTCAAGGACATCTAGTGGTCCCGTGTGTCCCATACTCCCCCGCAGTAGAGCGGTTCCCCAGATAAGAATGAGTATAATGCTACTGTATATTTATATTTATATTTATACAAGTAAACAACCGTACACTAGACTAGACTCTAATCACACATGACACAGTTAAGAGATTAATGAAAGGACTAGTGAACATTTATTACTTCTTCGAGTGGTGTCCCTATGGGTGCTCCACTCTAGGTGTCGGTGCATCCCTGTGCTGGAGATTGGAGATTTCTTGCAGCAGTACTGGGTCGGGGGAAGGGCGCACACAGGAGTAGTCTCATGCAACCGTTGGCACCTCCTGTAGTGCTTGCTCCCCTGACCGTCCCCTCAGTTCCTTCTCAGCTGTCCTCGGCTGCAGGCAGAGCTCCGCGCCAGTGCTCTCTTTGATCATTTCTGGGGGGAGGGGAGGGAAGCTACAAGTTACATAGGAACTTCTTTTTAGTCTATACTTAGTTACATTGTTTAGTTAGTCTTAGTCTGTACATAGTTACATAGTTTCATTAGTTCCTCTTAGAGATTTTCCTTTTTAAAAAAAAAAAAAAAAAAGTGGGGGGGAAGAGAAGAGAGACCTTTTTCTCTCCTTAACTCCCCATTTGGGAACAGTTTCTACAGTTTACCATTACAATTAACTCCCACCCTTATTTCTTGAGAAGCAGGAGAGGCTTAACTGCAGTCAGGCCAGGCTCCACAGGATTTAAAACTCCTGCCGTGAACCGATGCCAGTCTCTGATGGCCATAAATCCTGCATTCGCTGTCTGGGAGAAACTCCTAAATACCCAGAAGTGGATACACTGCACCAACTTAACAACAAGGGCAAGATGTGACAGGGATCTCTGCTTGAAAATGCTTCTGCTGGAGAAATCTTTCCAACCTCCTTAAGAGACGTCCTCCGGGGAGTCTCATAAACAGAGATCCATGAGCTCTGATAAGGCTCCGACTTCCAAAACTGTCAGGAAGCGAGCATCAACCTCTCCAGCAAGGGTCTCTCAGAAAAAGAGAGCTTCCCCAGTGAGGTCATTACCCTCAGTGCTCCACTAATCCAGAGTGAGCACTTACGAGGCACTGGGCTCCTCCAGCACCATCCCTCAGTGGACCCCCGCTGAGCCCCAACGTGCGGGACCAGAGTTGAGACATCAAGTCTCCTCCACAGCACCAACTACCCTAGTGTAGAGCGTGGCACAGGCAGCAGCACCGCAATCAATGCTGCCACCACCGGCACTGACCCAAGACTTGCTGCCGCCTAACAAGCTGAAACCAGCACCGGTCAGCACTCCAACGGTCGACCGCAACCCCAAGGCGGGACCAGCGCAACTCCTGCGTCCTGCTGACATAGCAGTTTCTTCGGCACCGCAGTCGCCACTGCGCTCCACTGAACACTCCCCGAGCTACATAGCATGGTACCATTCTTCATCTCCCGCACCACTCTCAATGCGTAGTGGCGAGGAAGGAGATGTGCAGGACGACCGCTTGTCCTCTCAACGTTCATCCCCATCACAGAGGAGACCTATGTGGAATGCTGTGAAGCCTGAGCCTCCTCTCTCCAAGCATTCACAGCCCTGGTATGCACAGTACTGGCCTTACCCATTGCCAATTTACCCCATGCAATGGCCACAATGGGGTCCTTGGCCCACATACCAGAACCCCTATTCTGGTCCCCCTTCCCCAGCAACAAGAGGTTCCAGAGTACACCCATCATTACCACACAGAGAAACCTCTGACCCCCCCCCGAGAGAGAGACTATCTCAGGCAGACGTGGATGATTCACCACCTTCCCCACACTCATCTTCCGCACCAGACAAAGCGGTGATGCCGTCTACCCCATGACACCAGATGATCTGAAACAGTTCCAAGAACTCTTCAGAAGAGTAGCAAACAGCCAAGAAATTGCCTTACATGAGGTGCAGGAGAAACAACATACGTTGTTAAAAATCTTGCAACCAGCATCATCGACCAAGATTGCCCTCCCCGTGGATGAGGCTATGATAGAGCCTGCAGAGGTAATATGGCAAACACCGGCATCGGCACCACCCACCAACAAAAGGGCTGACAGAAAATACTTTGTTCCAGCCAAAGGCATGGAATTTTTGTTTTCAAACCCTCATGCCTATTCTCTGGTGGTAGAGGCTGCTAATCAGCGCAGTAAACAGCCTCATTTCTGCTCCTCGTTGCAAGATAAAGAACACAAGAGATTGGACCTCTTTGGGCGGAAAGTTTACTTGTCAGCCGCCCTTCTGCTTGAAGTTGCCAACTATTCTGCTCTACTAGCAAATTATGACTACTCTAACTATAGTAAAATACGAGAGCTCATAAAGGACTTCCCTGAGCATAAACATCCTCAATTGAATGCCATTATCAATGAGGGTCAGTTAATAGCCCGCACTGCGCTGCAAGCCTCAATGGATGTAGCGGATGCAGCTGCCCAAACAACCGCAACAGCTGTGGTTATGAAAAGAACATCATGGTTGCAGGCTTCGGGAATTCCAAAAGAACTATAGCTAAAAGTGGAGGACCTCCCCTTCGATCGGGATAAACTATTCTCGTCTCAAACAGACGACGTCCTCCATACCACGAAGGCCTCCTGAGCAATGCTGCGTACACTAGGCATACACCCACTGCCTGACAAACGCCCTCGCTGTACACCATACCAGAGCTCACGAGACACCTCGTTTAACTGTCAACAACCACGATACTTCACTCAGAACAGACCCAAACAACGGGCTCAGAGACAACGAGCTCCACAGAACCAGGCCTCGTCCATCCATCCAGCTACATCTAAGCCACGATTTTGAAGTCATGGTCTAGGGTATGCGCGACCTCCCCACGCCCCCAGCCCCAACAGATACCCCATCCCACAATTGTTTGGTCACTGCCTAAGAGCATTTTACCATGCCTGGGCTGCGATTTAACCACAGATCAATGGGTTTTGGCGATCATACAGTCTGACTACACCCTTCCCCGACCCTCTTCAGGGACCCCTCTCACGAGCACCTTCTGCAACAAGAAGTAGACCGCCTCCTACTGCTGGGTGCTGTAGAACCAGTACTACATCAATACCAAGGGAGGGGGGTTTATGCCAAATATTTCCTGACAGAGAAGGAGGATGGAGACCAATCTTAGATCTCTGAAAACTCAACAGGTTTGTGCCCAACCCACAGGTTCAAAATGGTCATTCTGGCCACAATAATCCCAGCACTAGACGGAGGACGGACGGACTGGTTTGCAGCCCTCGACCTCCAAGATGCATACTTCCATATTACAATACATCCTTCCCACAGACGGTTCCTGAGGTTCACAGTAGGACCCAACCACTACCAATACTGGGTCCTTCCCTTCGGACTGTCCACTGCTCCCCGCGTGTTCTCAAAAATGCTTGCAGTAGTAGTAGCACATTTACGATGCAAATGAGTCATAATCTTCCCCTATTTGGATGATTGCCTTCGCAAGAGTGCCAACCGACAAGAAACGGCAGGCATGCTGAAGACCACAATAGACCTGTTTCACCAGCTAGGTCTACAGATCAACGAAAAGAAATCCACCCTAGAACCAACCCAGTGATAGGAGTTTATCAGAGCCGACCTAGACTCCGTACAAGCCAAGGCAATATTGCCAAACCACAGATTCACTACATTGACCAATCTTATTTCCACGGTAACCATCAGCCCACAAACTTCAGTGAGGACGTGCCTTCAGATTCTGGGACATATGGCAGCTACGACTTTCGTAGTAAAGTATGCCAGACTCCATATGCACTCTCTGCAGCACTGGTTGAACACGGTCTATGCACCCAGCAAACACTCTCTCAACAGATGTGTGACCCTACCACCAAGTGTTATCCTCTCCCTACAATGGTGGACACAGCCAGGGAATGTGTGCTTCGGGATTCTATTTCAACAAGACCCCCCTCCCCCCATCAGTGACTATTACAACAGATGCCTCCCTGATAGGTTGGGGCACCCACTTGGGTCACCACAATGTACTAGGCAAGTGGTATGCAACGGAAACCCGACTACATATCAATCTCCTGGAACGCCGCGTGGTATACAACACATGCCGACACTTCCTCCCACTCATACGAGAAACCTCAGTCTCTATTCTCACCGACAATGTGGCGTGCGTGTTTTACATCAATCACCAAAGAGGAGCCAGGTCTCACTCACTATGCGTAGAAACCATGAATTTATGGAACTTCTGCATCCGCAACAATATAAACATCACAACATCATGCCTACCAGTCGACCATCTCAACAGGCACTTCTCACAGAAACACGAGTGGGAAATCCACGACAGTGTTCTCGACACAATATTCCAAGGCACCTCTATCTATGATCCTAGACTTCCTACTAAAACTGAAGGAAACAGGGTTAGCCATAGGATCTATTAAAGTACACCTCGCTGCCATTATGGCTCCTCCTCGAACACCTAGAAGGGGCTTCAATATTCACTCACCTGATTTACACAGTGCTTTCTAGAAGGTATACAGAACATGTACCCAGAAGTACGCCAACGTGCACCACCATGGGATCTCTATCTTGTGCTCAAATGTCTCACAAGACCACCCTTCGAGCCTCTAGCAACCTGCTCGCTCCTTCATATGTCTATGAAGGTCGCATTCCTAATGGCAATTGCGTCTGCCAGACGTGTCAGTGAAATAGGAGCATTGATGGCTGAACCACCGTACACTGTATTTACCAAAGACAAAATTACATTACATCCTCACCCAAAATTCTTGCCCAAAGTGGCTACAAATTTTCATATTAACCAAACCATACACTTACCTGCCTTCTATCCCAAGCCACATAACGATTCTTGAGAAGCATCATTGCACATGCTAGATGTCAGAGGGGCTGTAACCTTTTACTTGGACAGAACTAAATCATTTTGCAAGTCACCAAGACTATTCGTCTCTACAGCAGAGTGCTCCAAGGGCTCTACAATATCGACTCAGACTCTCCAAATGGGTCTCTACCTGTATTCAAACTTGCTACCACCTGCATCACAAAGAACCCTCCGTGAGCATCAGATCCCACTCAACACGAGTCATGGCGACACTGATTGCATTCTTGAACAATGTCCCCTTAATAGATATTTGTAGAGCTGCAAACTGGACATCGGAGCATGCTTTTGCAAAGCATTACGCTGTCACCCAAGGCCTTGTCTCAGACTCTATCGTTGGCCTTACAGTGCTCTCATCACACACTTTTATACATAACTCTGAACCCCTACTACCCCTGGTGGGGTACTGCTCTACAAGCACCTAGAGTGGAGCACTCACAGGGACACCACTCAAAGAAGAAGTTACCTTGTGCAGTAATGATGGTTCTTTAAGATATGTGTCCCTGTGGGTGCTCCACTACCCAGCTTCCTCCCCTCGAAGTTCACACAGCCGAGCTCTACGATAGAGAAGGAACAGAGGGGACAGTCGGGGGAGCGGGCTCATGCTACAGGAAAAGCCAATGGCTGCACAAGATGATTCCTGTGCATGCCCTTCCCCCGATCGAGTATTGCTGCTAGAAATCTCTGATTTCCAGCGCAGGGACACACTGACACCTTGAGTGGAGTACCCATAGGGGGACACGTCTTGAACTATCGTTACTGCACAAGGTGAGTAACTTCTTCCCAGTCAGAGCCAACTCTAATGGGGGGGTCTCAGATTAGCATTATGTCAAAGGAGGGGTTATATGACATGAGGCAATCTTTTTTTCTTCTTTTTTTAACCATTCAATGCAATCAGCCTTAATTATAGTAATCTCATGCATTGCAAGAGTAAATGGGTTAAAGGCCCTCATGGCTAACCAACCCTTTAATAAATTTGTTAGTCTCTAAGGTGCCACAAGTACTCCTATTCTTTTTGCATATACAGACTAACACGGCTGCTACTCTGCAACCCTTTACTGTCCTTCACAAAGACAAAATAGTCCTCCATCCCCATCCTAAACTATTTTCCAAAGTGGCAACAGAACTCCATCTCAATAAATCCATTAACTTACCAGTATTTGTTCCCAGACTTCGTTCACATCCAAGTGAGGCAAAATTGCTTACTCTTGATGCCAAAAGGGCATTTGTTTTCTATTCAAATAGGACCAAGGAATTTAGAAAATCACCAAAACACTTTTTCATTTTGGAATAGTACTAATAGGGGACAAGCAATTATATTGCCATGTTTATCAGAATAGGTTAGTGCTGGTCTAAAAAGCTACAAATAAACACTTGTTCTCCACATAGTATGCCTGTCCTATTCCAATTGTAGAAATATGCAGTACTGCAACCTGGAGTTATATTCATGTTCCACAAAACACTGTTAACTAGATCACTGGATCTAGCATCCTGGTCAGATGCTTAATTTGCTGTGTACTATAGCAATCAATTCAGACTTGTCCCTCCTTCCAGAGACTGTGGTACTGATTATGAAACTATCCCATGAAGTGGGAATTTGCGGAGGCGCTGTGAAGAAAAAATGAAGATGACTCACCTATAATCAGTTTTTTCAAATTGGACTGTTACTGCTCACTTTCCCTCTTCCTCAACTTTGTACCTGGAAAGGCAGTGGAGGGCACTGAGGCAGTTAGAATGCCATATCCCTTTCATAGCATAACCTTCAGTACAGTAGTTGCTCCAAATACCAAATGTGTGCAAGAAGGAACTGTTGTCCCTGGCAGAAGAAAAAATCTGGAGCAGAAATTCCCAAGGAAAACCTAGACAAAAATATTTTGCCCAAACCAACAAAACCCTTAGCATCTCAAAGTCAAAATGGGAATTTGTTCATAAGCTTGCAGTTTCTGTACGAGACTGTTCCTTTAGGTCTAGCCTACACAAGTACACTATTTCCTACTTTGAAGAGAGTAAAAGCTGTGGAACAGAAGTTGCTGCTTCACTAACATCTTGCTGTACATGTTTCTAGACTGTGTAATGGGAATATGTAGCCTAGAGCAGCTGTTTGTAGCATCTCCCTTTTTGTGACTAGCCATCCCCTCCCTTCCAAGTATGCGTAATCTCACACTTGCTGAGTTGTGTGTAGGTCACTGATAACTACCTATGAGCTTCTTCATAGTTACCAATCCCCAGATGCACATTACCATATTTTGGGCCAGTTTGTTCACCTCTTCTGTGTGGCATTTGGTCAGTGGGTGATAAGAAGACCTGAATCACTTGCTCCTGATGTATTTTAAAATATCACCAGTCTACTCTAAGAGTTCTGAATTTCCTCTAAAGTGATACTTCTGGTGGTGAAAGAAAGTCAAACGTTACAAACTTCGTAACTCTTTGCCCCTGTATTCAGTATTAGTTTCTTCCCCTCATTTGGTTAGTGTCAGAAAAAGGTCTCTTTTTTTCTTTACACTTAGCAAACCTAAAAAAGCCCCCTCACCATTCACTTAATGTGTTATGAATGCATTCTTCAGACTTTCCATTAGGCTAATTCTGGTAAAAGTGTGCTGTCCATAAATAAGAGTTAAAATAGGTTATTCTCGTAAGCACATATTTATAGCATCCTTAAGCACAGATTCCATAAACTAAGCCATAATAGGGAATGGGGGATGGAGGGTGGTGGTGGTTGTACAGAACTCTAAGCTGCACTAACTTTTTACAGATGGCTTTAATTTTTGCTCCAGCTCTGGTCTATCAATGTTTTTAACATTAAATGGTGGCTACAGAAAAGAGAATGAAATATGAGCTCTTAGTTGAGTTTTCATGTATATGTTCTTGGAAATACATCCCACTTGTGTACAGCTGTTTAACAAAAAGTTATTCCCACTACCAAATTGAGCACTTGTTTTATATTTTAAGCTTTCAGTTTTTGGAGTGGGTAAAAACAGTGCAGGCCTTTTCTAATAAAACATTAATTGGTGCGTTTGTTAAATCATTGAACAAACCTATACAAACTTTTATTAAACATTGACTTTTAAACTCCATGTTAAAAATGTGGTGGTCTTTTTCTGAAACACAGTACAGTACAATAAGGTAAGTCTCTTGTAACTGCTTTCTAATAAATACATTGTTTGTATGCAGTGATGTTGTAGTTGTGTTGGTCCTACCTTGTCTTTGTAATAAACACATTAAGTACACAACCACTCTGAATGTGATTCACACTAAGTTACTGTTTCTTGCACATGTGTAGATACTGACTCTCTCTCTCTGTGCTTTTCTGACTCTGGGGTCAGTGATATTCAAGCTAATTAGCTGTACAAGCCTTGCTCAGGCCTTCTCATCCCAATCACTTCGGAGCATTCATTTTACATTGAACAATGACGCTCCACCCATCAAATCAGCTATAGTGCACCTGAAACCTTCTTCCCCTTCAGTTCCCTCTGAAGGTGTCAAGCTGTCGTCTAACATGACACTTAAGTGTATTGCCTATTGACTTCCCCTCCTTTCATCCCTTTCTCCCCAGCGGTCGTGAGGGCATCATCACTACAATATTCTTGGTCAAAAAGTACTCTAGAGAATTTGGGCTTCCCAAGTGAAAGCCCATAGTGCTACAAGCTATACTACTAGTCCTGTCTTAAAAAAACAAAATAAAAATTCTTCCCCCTTTAACGGAAAGCGTAGTTCAAACTAGTCCACACATTTTAAACTATCACTTGCTTTATGATCTTAGATTGTAGAGGTACACCTTCACTGTGTTCTCTGCTGATTTCACAGGATGGAAAATCCACTCTCTGTGGTTCTGCCTTGTTTTAGTTTTGATGACAAACTGGTACACTAATGTGCTTTCTCAAATTAAACAGTTGACATACTGCACTACAATATAGTCAGTGGTTTTAAACACAGATGTATTTTTATACAACTCTTTGAGCGCTTATTTCATTGTGCAGAGAGAGAAATATCTTTATCTTTAGTCTAATGCAGAATAATTTAACAGCATGTTTTTAATTTCTTTAGGCAATCAGAGTTTTCTTCATGCTCCGTTCACTGTCACTGCATTTACGAGACGAGCCAGAAACTCAGTTGCCATTGACAAGGGAGGAGGATCTAATAAAAACGGATGATGTTCTTGACTTGAGTAAGTAGCTTCCTCCCACCTCCAATTATCTAGTACGTTTAATGGAAAGTTGCCCATCTCTTTTAAGGAACTGACAAAAAACCAATAGGTTTTCTCTTCATGTAGCTGCATAATGAAGACTGATGTCTTGCTACTAACTTTAGCATCCGTTAGAAGTCTGTTAGGTTGGGAACATGTCCCACCAGTGATAGATAATTTAATATTTTAATTCAATTTTTAACGGTTGTACTTCATTTATTTTTCCTTCCTTAGGTCCTTCACTAGAGTTTCAGCTACTTTAATACCTGAATAGGTTTTCCTAGTAGAAACTCTGCTTGTCTTAACTAGCTGGTCCTGAGAGGATGCATTTTGTTCTTATTCTCTTGTGCTTTGGTTTTTGAATTCTGCCCTTCCAAAATGTGCACAAACCAAATTTAGAGGGCTAGAGTAAATCCAACTACATCTACACAATCTTTCTGGTATCACTCTACCTGTCTCCCTCTTTCCTCAACACATCTCTGTTCTAGCATTTAAAGATGGTAATACAGTGACTTTTTCTCCAATTGAATAGCACACCGACCTATCCCGAGGGGGTTTAAAATTTGCAAGTTCAGGTCAGTGCAGCATGCACATGGTACAGTCTCTGAGCCTTAAACGATGCCTGTGTAGGAAGTTGAGAGTCAAGGTAGTCTCTATTGGCAATATCGTTAGAATGAGATTTTTGGATTCTCTATTGAAGAAGCAGAAAACTGGGAGAGAAATGGAATCTAGTTCTGTGCTCTTCAAAATTAGTTTGTTCTTTGCTGTAATTTGTGAACTAAACCTTAAGTACTATTATGTAATTTGTTCAAAATGATAAATGGGAAAGCTCACTGTACAACTAGGTGCAATCAACTGTTTTTACTTATCTGTGCATCTTGGTAAATGATAAGGTTTCTGTATAAATCAAACAATCTGCCACCAGAGCAAGTCTGGCCTTAAGTCACAGAAGCACAAACTGCAGTAAACTTACTCCATGACTAAGATGCAGTATAAGAAAAGGAAACTTACCATGGTTTTAGTCTCTATTTTAAAAAAAAAAGTGTGGGGTGTCTTTTTTTTTCATTAAATAAAATAGCAGTGTGTGTTCAGAAATATAATTTTGGTTTTTCCATCCTAGTATAGAAAAAGTATAATAATGTCATGCATTGCTTTACTGTAATAAAGATTAAAAGAATTTAACTATCAATTTTAATTGATTACAGATAGCCAGATAAGCACTTAACTGGTAGTGTGCAGGCAGCTACCTTATTAAGAATTTACAGGCAGTGCATCTGAATCTAATATGATTTAATACAGTGTAGCATGTCGTAACTGAAGTAGATTCAAGTCCCAGCAAATAAGTGAAGTCTACCTATATCTAAATGGCATACTGTAAACTAAGACGAGAGAGAGCTGAAATCACATTTCTGACACTTCGGGCTCATAACACTGTAATGGTACACTTGATTGTTTTGTTGATCCTATTTACCACAGCATCTGTTTTTCCTGTGTTAAACACTTTCAGGTTGTTTATGTTCAATGGGATTATCTCATAAGTGTTGTAAGGGTATTTTAAAAGGAGAACTTTTTTTAGCATAATTGATCTGATTTTGAGGCACAGAAACAAAAGAAGTGTTTAATCACCTGAAAAAAAGAAAAGGAGTACTTGTGGCACCTTAGAGACTAACCAATTTATTTGAGCATAAGCTTTCATGAGCTACAGCCCACTTCATCGGATGCATTCAGTGGAAAATACAGTGGGGAGATTTATATACACAGAGAACATGAAACAATGGGTGTTACCATACACACTGTAAGGAGAGTGATCAGGTAAGGTGAGCTATTTACCAGCAGGAGAGTGCGGGGGAGGGGAGAGGAGAGGGGAACCTTTTGTAGTGATAATCAAGGTGGGCCATTTCCAGCAGTTGACAAGAACTTCTGAGGAACAGCTGGGGGAGAGGAGGGATAGTTTTACTTTGTGTAATGATCCATCCACTCCCAGGCTTTATTCAAGCCTAAGTTAATTGTATCCAGTTTGCAAATTAATTCCAATTCAGCAGTCTCTCGTTGGAGTCTGTTTTTGAAGTTTTTTTTGTTGAAGAATTGCCACTTTTAGGTCTGTAATCGAGTGACTAAAGAGATTGAAGTGTTCTCTGACTGGATTTTGAATGTTATAATTCACCTGAGTGAGGGAAACTCTTTGAACCCACAACATGCCCAGACTTTTCATTTAATCCCAGAGTTTGACACCAGTACTGCTAGGCCAATAGCCATGAGTTGAAAGAGCATTCAGAATAAAAATATACAAATGACATTGAACATTCAACTTTAATTCTTAGTAATATTATCAACAGCTTAAGTAGACCAGGTACACAATCCTGGACACACCCCAACTGGGTTTCTGATAGAGGAATTTGTAAAATGAAGTGATCTGGTTGGTGTGTTCATTTGGTTATCAATCAGCTCCTGGAAGAGTTTCAAGCAATTTTGATGATAAAACAACAGGACAGAGCTGATTTACTGAAAAGGGGATAGATGCTGTCCCAGTAGTTAACTGGATTACTTACAAAACACAGCAGAAATGTACTAGTTTGCATGTTTAGTTTCACGGGTAGCAACATGGAGGTATGGTATTTTAACAAAAGCTTAAAGATGACAAAAATGCTAATCGTGGGAGAGATCATGTAGGTGATGACACAGTAAGAAGTGGGTCTTTTTTAACTTACGGTGTATATGGTAGTTTTGACTTTGTAAATCAAACTAGTTTACTTTGCATTAAAGTAAAAAATAGTCCTTTCAATTTTCATGAAGTATTCTGACAGAACAGAAAACATTTCACCAAAGTAGTAAGTTGTATATTTATAAGAGGTTTCAGAGTAGCAGCCATGTTAGTCTGTATCCGCAAAAAGAAAAAGAGTACTTGTGGCACCTTAGAGACTAACAAATTTATTAGAACATAAGCTTTCATGAGCTACAGTTCACTTCATCGGATGGCACAATCTATCATACTTCCTGTTGGATGCTGATGGAATTTGGAGGTAATTTTGCCAACCATATGGGTGAATGGAAACTTGCACTGCATTTGCTTATCCAGCTGGCATAAGTGGTTTCAGAGGCCATTTCTATCAATCTCTATTTTTTAAAAGTCCAGATGTACACATTTAAAGCCAATTAAGAGTGCATACATTTTGCCTGCCTTTTTCACTGTAGCTATTAACATATGAGACACTAAAAAAAATCCCTGTATAGATTTTTTTTGTAGGTTTTGAGAACAGTTAATTATATTTTAACAAAGTATTGCAAAAGTCTTGGAATATATGTGGAAACTATCCAAGAGGATGAATTTTCATTTTTGCAACATGCCCGTAATTTTTTTTAAATGTAGTTTTTGCCTCAAAATATAGGGAAAACGCAATTAACAGTCGTTGGTTGGACAGGAAAGCAACAGAATCCTACCTGCATACAGCTAGTTATTTTCCAATGAATTGACAATATAGAACTAACATCATTCCCTGTGTTCTCCTGAATTACACTTTTGTTCTTCTGTTGGGTCTGTGAAGTGGAATAATGGAAGTTTCCCACTGCAGAAATCAAGTATATAGTTTATAACTAACTCGAAATGCAATATGATGTAGCTGTCAGTTTTGTTTGTGTGTTAAAGTAAATCAAATTGCAACATTCTTTTTCACTTTTAAAGTGGGATGATGTTGTTGTTTCCTGCATATTGATTATTTGATTGGTATCTGTCTCCTGCAATTTTTTACTTTCAGTAATGCTCATTGATGTGGTTTAATGTGTGTTCCTGTAATCTTTTCCTGTTTTTATAAAATAATCATAATCAAGTTATGGTACTGTACATTAGACTTGTTCTGCTAAAGTAAATAATTTGTTTAATATACTTTTCTCATGGTTTTTATATTCCCACCTCTCCCCACCCCCAATATTATTGCTCTTAAAACTGTTTAAGAGTTGTATTTTTTTTTCAATCAGGCATTTTAATGGAAATACAAATAATTCTTTCTTGGAAATATTAACTATATTCCTATTCTGTTAAATTTTATTGATTGATTTATTAAAAAGGCACATTTTAGAGTCTGCTTTATGCAAAAATATAACTAAATGTAACTTTAAAAAATACACCTTTGACATAAGTGACTTGTTCGATTTGTTTCTAATTTGTTTCTTTGGGAGAGCAATTATACTGTATTGGGACAATAGAGCAAGTCTTCTCAGGTAACACAGGATACAAGACTAATGAGATTTTTTTTTTACATTGCATGGAAGATTAATCTTCACCTATTATCTAGGCTTATCTATGTATCTTCTACATACATTTCATAGACTTTTTGAGAAGGCTTTTGATAGCATTCACAGGACCAGCCTATGGCACATTCTTCAGGCATGTGCAATTCCTTTCCATGTAATCTTCATCAAAAGCTTCTCTTTCAGCTTTACATGCAGTGTTTGTTTGATCACAGTGAGCTCAGTTTTGAAGTCAAAACAGGAGTACGTCAGGGGTGTGTCATGTTTGCAGTCCTCTTCAACATTGCCATCTTCAACAATGCCAAGAGGCATTAAATGGGCACTCTTCTCATCCTTTGAAGACCTGGACTTGGCAGATGATGTCGCTCTCCTATCACATACCCAACACCATATTACAAGAAAAAACAACTTGACTCAACACATTCAGTCAGCAGATCGGACTGAAAATCAACCACAATAAGACAGATGTATCATGACCTTTAATATTGCCTCACCATCACCAGTACAGATGGAGGATTATGTTGTCACCAACGTAGAAATATTCACATACTTGTTCCACCATGCTGGCTGATGGTGCTGCCCAAGCCAGGACATCAGGAACAAAATCGGTAAAGCCAGGAACACTTTGAGGAGCTTAAATACAATCTGGACATCTTCAAAATACAAAACCAAAACCAAACTCGAGACTTATCAGAGCTACATATTTGCAGCACTACTTTATAGTGCAGAATGCTGGGGAATGAGAAAGTATGACATGACCAAACTGTCTTCATTCCATACAACCTGCCTCAGAAAAATCCTCTATCTTTTTGGCCCAGAACAATCTCAAACCAAGATCTATTGACACAGTGCATCCAAGAGGATCTGAGCACCATCTTTGTCAGGAGGCTTTGGAGATGGATCGGTCATGTGCTTCGTATGGAAACTGATTCCATCACCAGAGTAGCAATAAGATGGACACCTGAAGGCAAGCGAAAACCAGGCTGCTAGGAAATAACATGGCAACGACCTGTGTAAGCCGAGCTGAAAAACCTGGGGCACGGCTGAGGAACCATTGGAAGACTTGCCAGAAACAGACAGGAGTGGAGGAGCTCTGTCACTGCCCTGAACACCAGAGGTGTAATAAGAACATGATGATGATCATCATCTTCTTTGTAAAGATGGTACATGTAAAAAGAGTAGATGCTAGGTAGTAATACAGTATTGCCAAAACTTGGAGCTCGAAAGTCAGACCCAAAAAAATCAGATCGGCTTTGTCATGAAAGTGAAAAATAATTTATTTAGTTAAATCATTGATGTGAAACCCTCATTGCAGTTAAACCATGTGTGTATACTCGTACATTCTGCTGATTTCCATATCTATAGTCCAGATAGCTCTCTGCTTGTCTCTCCCTAATCTGAAGTCACAAAGCTGCCATTCTGTCCCTCCCTTATTATTATAAGACATCCTTTTCCATCTGCCAGACCCTTCTCTCACAGCATTCTGCCTGTCACATTTCCCCTCCTGGCACCATGGTAGCCTTCTGTGGACGCAATATTGCCTTCACTCCTTCCCCCCGAACGTTCGCCCTAACTTTTTTTTTTTTTGCCTGAGTTACATATTGTGAATGAGGGCAGACTGGCTTGGGAGAAAAGTGTTAATATCTTTGTTAGGGGCAACCTAACATCTGCCTGCAAAAGCTGTAATGAAATAGTAGCTTGCTTTGAAAAGGCAGCTGTGGCTTCAGTTTCAGTGAGAAAATGGGAGATGACCATTGTTGGTAAGGGAAGAAAAAACAAACCAAACCAATACCAGTTTCTTTATGGGATGATGAGCAGCTTGAAAACAAACATCTAAAATCACTTGACATCTTGAGAGTTGGGCACTCAGTAGTAGACACTCATAAAATAATTGTAAGATCCAACAGCCATCTAAAAGATGACTGCAAGTGGCTTGTCATCTGAAACTGAGTAAGCACACTGCCAGAATATGTAAAATCTCTTCCCACACTCTCCAATCAGCAAGATGAATGGAGAACACAAGCCAAGAAACTACTTCTATTCTCAAGCCATTCGGTCATCCAAGCAGATCAATGCTATTAAAAAAAAAAAAAAATCCCTACTTGGATCAGTATTCCTGCCATTTCTGGCTCCTTGCTGAACAGTTGGCTGTGTTGTGAAGGGAGACTATTTGATTACTTACACAGTTGAATTCTGCACAGTCTCAGATTTATTGCCCTAAGGCACTTTCAAATTGGACTAAGGGAGGGATAATTGTGAAGAGATGGTAATTGGTTACTGTTGGTGCCCCTGAGGCTGTCTTCCTGCTTGGTCCAATAAAAGGAGTTCCATTTTTATCCCCCACACCAACTATGTGTCTGGTAAGATGCACCTATTGAAGACTGGGGAGCCCACCTCAGTCAAGTCCAGACACAAACTCTTTGGTCACGCCAGGAAATTTCACTTCACATAAACATGCTAGAGCTCTGAGCTATTCATTGGGCCTGCAAGATGTTTATCCACCATTGAGAACCAGGTGGTACAAGTTCTTATAGACAAAAACCACTGCCATGTTTTGTCAGGAGAAGCAGGGAGGCAAAAGTTTGCCTCAACTGTGCCAGGAGGCTATTCTCTTAAGGAATTTATGCATTCATCAGCATTTCCCTAAAGGACTGCATTTCACCTTCCAGGACTGAAACACACTTTCAGATTCTCTCTTAGACACTTGTGTTGGTCTATCAAGAGTGATGTTCTCCAGATTTTCCACCGCTGGGGGTACTCAGTAATAGACTTGTTCGTGACCAACCTGAACAGCAAATGCACCAAGATGTTTCTCCAAGGCAGGTCACACTCTGGGCTCCATCACAGATGCCTTTCTTTTTCCATGGTCTGATCATCTCCTCTATGCATTCTTTCCAGTTCCTCTGATTCTGAGGGTACTCAGGAAGCTGAAGTGAGACAAAGCATCATTAGTATTTATTGCACCAGCATGGCCAAGACAATATTGGTTCACAGACCTGCATCGGCTTTCTGTCCAGTCACAGATAACTTTTACCACTAGTTGAGGATCTTCTGTCTCAGAACCAGGGCAAGTCTCTATTCCTAACCTCAGATCTCTCCACCTTATGACATGGATGATCTCTGCTTGAATACCAGTGAGAAACTGTGCTCCCAAGTGGTACAGCCCATCTTGTTGAGCAATAGAAAAGAATCAATTAAAGCCATGTATGCAGCAAAGTGAGAGATTTTGAGTTTGGGCACAATATCAAAACATACTGCATGTCTCTTGGAGGTTACATGTGTACTGAACTATCTGTTGCACCTGAAATCCATCAGGCCTTTCAGTGAGTTCCCCTGGGTTCCATTTCTGCACTGCATCTGCCAGTAGATGGGTTTTCCATTTTCTCTCATTTCCCAATTCTTGAAAGGTCTGCTCAATGTTTACCCTCCTGTGTCTGAACCTGTACCCATATCGGATCTCAATCTAGTCCTCTCCAAACTCATAGGACTCCCTTTCAAGCCTATGGCTACAACCTCATTACTGCCGTTGTCTATGAAGATGGCTTTTCTGGTGGCGATCGCTTCTGCTAGGAGGATTTTCACAACTTCAAGCTGTCCTGGCTGATCCTCCTTTCACAGTTTTCCATAAAGACTAAGTTTCCCTTAAGCCACACCCTAACTTTATGCCTAAGGGCATGGCTACACTTGCATATATAGAGCACTTTTGAGTTAAACCAGCCTTCAGAGAGCACAGTAGGGAAAGTGCTGCAGTCTGTCCACACTGACAGCTGTAAGTGCACTGGAGTGGCCACATTTGCAGCACTTGCAGCGGCATATGAGAGTGGTGCATTATGTCCTTGCAGCGGCATATGGGAGCAGTGTTTGTTCTTCCCCAAGAACCGGCCGCTGCGACTGGCTACCTTCCTCCAGGCTTGAGAACAGCTCCTGGGTGCATGCATCTAGAGATGCCAGGGTGTCTTCCTCCGCCTCAGCACCGTCGCTCCTGCTTTCCTCCTCCTCCTCTCATGTTGAACTGGGCTCTGAAGTATCCATGCTGGTACTTGGAGGGGAGGTGGGGTCGCTGCTAAGTATTGCGTCTAGCTCTTTGTAGAAACAGCTGGTCACGGGGGCAGCACCGGAGCAGTGGTTTGCCTTGGGGGCTTTGTAGTAGGCATTCTGCAGCTCCTTCACTTTAACCCTGCACTGCAGTGCATCCCGGTCATGGCCCCTTTCCATCATGTCCCTTGATATCTGCCTGAAGGTATCGTAATTCCTACGGCTGGAGCGCAGCTGGAACCGGACAGCTTCCTCCCCCCAAACACTGATGACCAGCACCTCATCATTGCTCCATACTGGGGATCGCCTTGCATGTGGAGGCATGGTCACCTGGAAAAGTTGACTGAGAGCACTCCACACCTGGCTGAGCAAACAGGAAGGGGATTTTCAAAATTCCCAGAGAATTTAAAGGGCCAGTCTGACGGTCACCTGAGGGCAGGGCAGTAGAGTTCAAAGTGATGACCAGAGTGGCTAGAACAGACATTGTGGGACGCTTCTGGAGGCTGATCAAAGTGCACTAACAGACCAGGGCGTCCACACTGGTGCTGCGGTGCTCCAGCAGGGGTGCATTAAACGTTACTCCACTCACTAAGGTGGATTTCTAGGAGTGCTCTAGCCCTGGAGTCAGAGCGCTCTACGTGCCTTGCCAGTGTGGATGGGTAGTGAGTTAGAGCACACGGGGCTGCTTTAATGCGCTCTAACTCGCAAGTGTAGCCATGCCCTAAGGTAGTGTAAGCTTTACCCCTAAATCAATCTATTTGCTGGTGTTTTTTCCAAAAGCCCCATTTTTCTAAAACTGAAGAAAAACTTCCTACTTTGGATATTCATAGAGCTTTGGCATTCTACTTGGACTGCGCTTGGTCCTTCAGGAATTCCCTCAGGATTTTAGTAGTCTCTGCTGAGAGAATTGAGGGTCAATCAGTTTCAACTCAGCAAGTCTGATTGGATTTCTGATTGCATTAAACTCTGCTACAATTTTGCTAAAACCCCTCCACCACCATGTCTACACTACAAAAGTACTCCGATTTTACAGAAGTCTATTTTTGGGAACAAATTGTGTAAAGTCGAGTGCATGCGTCCACACTAAGCACATTAATTTGGCGGTGTGCATCCACAGTACCGTGGCAAGCGTCGACATTCCGAGTGGTGCACTGTGGGTGGCTATCCCATAGTTCCTGCAGTCTCTGCTGCCCATTGGAATTCTGGGCTGAGCTCCCAATGCCTGATGGGGCCAAAAATTTGTCGCGGGTGGTTCTGGGTAAGTGTAGTCAGTCAACCCTCCCTCATTCCCTCCCTCCGTGAAAGCAACAGCAGACAGTCATTTCACACCCTCTTCCCTTGATTGCCCCAGCAGACAGCATAGCATGGCAAGCATGGAGCCCGTTCAGCTCGCTGCAGCAGTTATGACCGTTGTAAACACCTTGTGCATTATCATGCAGTTTATCCAGAACCAACACCTGAAAAACCAGGTGAGGAGACAACGGCAGTGTGGTGATGAGGACATGAACACAGATTTCTCTAAAACCGTGGTCCCCAGCAATTTGGATTTCATGGTGTTACTGGTGCAGAATCATGCTGTGGAATGCCGATTCTGGGCCCAGGAAACAAACAGAGTGGTTGGACCACATAGTGTTGCAGGTTTGGGATGATTCCCAGTGACTCTGAAACTTTTGCATGCGTAAGGGCACTTTCATGGAACTTTGTCTTGCTTTCCCCTGCTCTGAAGCGCAAGAGTACCAAGGTGAGAGCAGCCCTCACAGTTGAGAGGCAAGTGGCAATAGCCCTGTGGAAGGTTGCAACGCCAGATGGCTACCAGTCAGTCGGTAATCAATTTGGAGTGGGCAAATCTAGGGGGTTTGATAGCATCAGCTCAATGATTGCGTTGGCTACTTGCATCACAGGTGTGGGGATTCCTGTGATGCAAGTAGCCAACGCAATCATTGAGCTGATGCTATCAAAGGTAGTGACTCTGGGAAATGTGCAGGTCATAGTAGATGGCTTTGCTGCAGGGGGATTCCCTAACTGTGGGGCTATAGACGGAACGCATATCCTTATCTTGGGACTGGACCACCAGGGCAGCCAGTACATAAACCACAAGGGGTACTTTTCAATGGTGCTGAAAGCATTGGTGGATCACAAGGGACGTTTCACCAACATCAACATGGGATGGCCGGGAAAGGTTCATGATGCTCACGTCTTCAGGAACTCTGGTCTGTTTAAATGGCTGCAGGAAGGGATTTAGTTCCCAGACCAGAAAATAACTGTTGGGGATGTTGAAATGCCTATAGTTTCCTTGGGGACCCAGCCTACTCCTTAATGTCCTGGCGCATGAAGCCATGCACAGGCACCCTAGACAGTAGTAAGGAGCTGTTCAACTATAAGCTGAGCAAGTTCAGAATGGTGGTAGAATGTGCATTTGGATGTTTAAAGGGTCACTGGTGCAGTTTACTGACTCGCTCAGACCTCAGCGAAACCAATATTCCGACTGTTGTTGCTGCTTGCTGTTTGCTCCACAATCTCTGTGAGAGTAAGGGGGAGACGTTTATGGTGAGGTGGGAGGTTGAGGGAAAGGGCCTGGCCGCTGAATACATGTAGCCAGACACCAGGGTGGTTAGAAGAGCACAACAGGGAAGCACTGCACATCAGAGAACCTTTGAAAACCAGTTTCATGAGTGACCAGGGTACTGTGACACTTCTGTTTGTTTCTCCTTGATGAAAACCCGCCCCCTTGGTTGACTCCAAATTCCCTGTAAGCCACCCTCCCTCCCCCCTTCTATCACAGCTTGGTTGCAAAGGAAATAAAGTCACTATCGTTTAAAAAACATGTATTCTTTATTAATTGATTATAAAAATAGAGAGAGAACTCATAAGGTAGACCGGGTGGGGTGTGGGAGGAGGGAAGGAAAAGGCCACTTTAAAACTTGTTGAATGACAGCCTTCTGTTGCTTGGGCTCTCCACTGGGGTGGAGTGTTTGAGTGCCTGGACAGCCCTCCCCCCCCCCCCCCCCAAGTGTTCTTGGGCATCTGGATGAAGAGGCTATGGAACTTGGGGAGGAGGGAGGGCAGTTAAATAAGGGTTGCAGCGGCAGTCTGTGATCTTCTGCCATTCATGAACCTCCACCAGACACCGGAGCATGTCCGTTTGGTCCCGCAGTAGCCCTAGTGTTGCCTCATGCCGCCTCCTGATCTTCCTGCCACCACCTCTCCTCACGTTCATCGGTCACTTTCCTGTATTCTGCTATTGTGTCCCTCCACACATTCTGTTGAACTCGGTCAGTGCCGAACGACTGCACGAGCTCAGAGAACATTTAATCGCGCGTGCGTTTTTTTTCGCCACCTTATCTGAGATAGCCTTTGGGACGGAGGAGGGAGGATTGAAACATATGCAGCTGCTGGAGGAAAAAAGGAGTATTTAAGAAGATACATTTTACAGAATAATGGCTATACCCTTTCACGATGAACAACGCTATTCACATTACATAGCACATGTGATTTTTGGTACAAGGTCGCGTTTTGCATCTTGTATTGGGTGCCTGCGGCTTTGGTGTTTAGAGATCACACACACAGTGCCGGGCAACAGAATTCGGCTTGCAGGTGGCCACGGTAAGCCATAGTCTTTCGGCTTCTGCAACCTTCATAACAGCAGCGCCCTCCTCTCCCATACCAAGCAAAGCCCATTGAGTTGGCCATTTAGTGCTGCGGTTTTCCTGTTAATGTGCAGCAGCAGAAACCAAACTACCCCCCCCATCCAGTTCTCTGGGATGATTGCTTTACCCCTCACCTCACCACGTGACTGGTATCAGGGAAGATTCCTGCTAGCCAAACGCAAACAGCTCAGCACCAATACCCCCACCCCCCCACGTGGCTAACTGTGGGGAGGATTTCTTTTCAGCCACAGGAAAACAGCCTAGTAGGAATGGCCACCTCTGAATGTCCCCTTAATTAAATTCTCCTATTTCAACCAGGTGACCATGAACAATATCACTCTCCTGAGAATAACACAGGGAGATAAAGAACGGATGTTGCTTGAATGCCAGCAAATACCGGGACCATATGCTGCCAGGCTTTGTCATGCAATGATATCAGATTTCTTGCTACTAGCGTGGAGTGGTAAAGTGTCCTACCATGGAGGATGGAATAAGGCTGCTTTCCCCAGAAACCTTCTGCAAAGGCTTTTAGAGTACCTCCAGGAGAGCTTCATGGAGATGTCCCTGGAGGATTTCCGCTCCATCCCCAGACACATGAACAGACTTTTCCAGTAGCTGTACTGGCCACGAATGCATCTGAAGTCCTCAGGGCTACTTAATCATTAAAAAATGCTTGCTTTTATAACATGTATTATATTTTAAAAAGTATACTCACCAGAGGTCCCTTCTCCGGCTTCGTTGGGTTGGGAGGGTATTTCAGTCAGGGTAATTAAAAATATCTGGCTGTCGGGGAGAACGGTGTGCTGTGTGCTCTCCTCAAGTTCGTCCTCCTCCTCCTCATCTTCCCCGTCTGCAAAATCCTCAGGCATGGTGGAGAGTATCCCCTCATCTGAGTCCACGGACAGGGGTGGGGTAGTGGTGGCAGCCCCCCCTAGAATTGCATGCAGCTCAGTGTAGAAGCGGCATGTCTGGGGCTCTGTCCCGGGGCGTCTGTTTGATTCTTTGGTTTTCTGGTATGCTTGTCTGAGCTCCTTAAGTTTCATGCGGCACTGTGTTGCATCCCTGCTGTAGCCTCTGTCCTTCATGGCCTCGGAGATTTTTTGAAATGTTTTGGCATTTCGTCTTTTGGCACATAGTTCTGATAGCATGGATTCATCTCCCCATACTGCGATCGGATCCAGTACCTCCCGTTCAGTCCATGCTGGAGCTCTTTTTCGATTCTGGGACTTCATGGTCACCTGTGCTGATGAGCTCACCTGGCCAAACAGGAAATGAGATTCAGAAGTTCCCAGGGCTTTTCCTGTTTACCTGGCCAGTGCATTAGAGTTCAGAGCACTGTCCAGAGTGGTCACAATGGTGCACTGTGGGATAGCTCCTGGAGGCCAATACGTTCGAATTGCGTACACACTAACCCTAATTTGAAACAGCGATGTAGATTTCAGCACTAATCCCCTCATTGGGGAGGAGTACAGAAATCCGTTTTCAGAACGGTGTATAGCGAAAAAATGGCTTCGTTTTATGGACGGGTGCAGGGTTAATTCGATTTAATTCTGCTAAATCTGACAAACTCGTAGTGTAGACTAAGCCCCAAAATAACAGCTCACTCCACAAAGACTCAGTTTACTTTGTCAGCCTTTCTGAGCAAAGTCCCAATAGCTGATAACTACAAGGCAGCAATGTGTTTGTCTGAAAATACCTTATTATACCACTCATTTTGCCATCACTCAAGTTTCTATGACAATGCCAGCTTTGGCAAGTCAGTGTTACAATCTTTGTTTCTATGATCTGAAGTCCTTCCATCTTAAGGGAGCTGCTGATGCGTCACCTGCAGTGGAATTTATATGTGCACAATCATTCAGAGAAAAAATGCTTATTTACCTGTACAGTAATGCTTGTTGTTCCAGATGTATTATGCACATGTGCATTCCATGAGGCTCCCACCTTCCCCGCTAGTTTAGACATTGTATACAACGGTTTGAAGGAACGGAGAAGGAGATGGGCAAATGTGCCCCTTTTTTTGCCCTTGACTGAGAGCAGGTGTGAGCGCTGCCTCGTGGTAGTACTGGCAAAAGTCTCCCACTCGCATGCGTCCATATACAGGTGGAATGTGTATGTACACAAAACATCTTGAAGAACAGCAGTTAACTTCCCAGGCAAGAAATAATGGAGAAAAGGTTGTGAATGGTGTTCTTGGTGACATGTTACTCAACTCACACTCTTCTGATGTAGCGGCCACCGTGCCCTCCTGTTACTCTCACTTATAAAAGGACTATCTTGAGGGTAGTCTGTTTGCTCTCAAACTTTTACAGAACCATCCTCTTGCAGTATATGTCAGAAGGATGCACCTACTATGGAGCAAACTAAAGGAGACATGACATCATGTGTTGGGAAAACCAGATAATCCTTAAATAACTGAAAACATGTGCTATGTGAATCTGCAGTATGAGGCAGTGTGAATTTGAGCATTTTTTAACAAATGATAGGTTGATACCACTGATCTTTACACCCTTAATCTTAAAATTCACATTTTCTCCTTTTCTCACATTTTAAGAAGTGCCAAAAGAAATTTTCCTCTCTAGGAATGTTTGCAGTACCCTTGTAAAAAAACCTGACTTCACCTGCACATTCTTGGTAAGAACTTCTCTCACTGCTCTAGCTGCCTTTGCACATATGTCACTGATCAGAGCACCACATCTAGTTACAAATTTATACTAGCAATGAAAGGATACCCATTCTGTCAATGGATATGCATGGTCCATAAATGCTCATTATGCACACACATTCCATAAAGTCTTTTGGCCTGCTTTCCTCTCTCACTTCCTCTTGTGGCAGCTGATATTCTGGAGGTATAATGAGAGCTTCTGAAATAGATATTTGGTAATTAAGTCTTTATGTACTATTACTTGTTACTGCAGCACTTAGTTCTAATTGTAGGCCAGGACCGTACTGTGTTAAAAACCTTTAAGATTTTTCTAGCCATACACACATTTCTAAACTTTTTTTTGTTTGTTTTTATAAAGGCTCACAATATGTCTGTATGTGGATGGAACTTTCCAAAATCATTTTAAAAAACAAGTCCTGTGAATGTAGCTTGAATACTGGCTTGTTTCACCACCAGATTTTGCTTGGTGGTAATACTGTTTTACTCTTGCTGCTCATCTGTTTCTTTCAGCAGTGAAGGTAGCATTCACACTACAGTCTGGACAGCTGCAGATCCAGCATTCTGATATTTCCATCCACGAGTGACATTGCTTTGACTCTGTACAATGTGTGACTTGTTATATAGTCTGGACTTGATTGTGTGATGTACTAAGCATCTTCAGAGCCTCTAAAATGAGTGAATGGGAGTGGATGGTGCACAGCACCTCGCAGGTTTGAGCCCTTTTTATAGAGGTAGCTGTGGTAATGTCTGTGACAAGAGATTCATGTATGCTTAAGGGAAGTTAGTATAGATGCAACTTTAGTTTCTTAAATTGAGCTTTCTGAAGACTTCTCACGGGTGTACTACTAATGTATTTCTGCCAGTGGCAGCGGTAGTGGGAATTCTAATGTAGGCAGTGTGCTGTTACTTCTGCCACCACGTTTAACTCTGCTGAGTGCAAGTCTAGAGGACATAGTGAAAATGCTGCTAGTGACTGATCTACACTTGACCTCTCACTTTGCTATCATTGTTGGGGCTGCATCAATGGTAGTGCAATGAAGGGAAACTTTTTAAAGAAAAAGTTTAATATAGATGAGGCCCAAGAGACCAGGTGTGGAAAAGCTAGTCTGCCTTGGATATCTTTTTCCTTACTTTGAGGAACATAATGGTTCCATGTGCATTATAAGTAAAGATCTGGAATTTATTTTTGTTTCCTGTGGATTTGTAACTTACATACAGTAGGTAAACCAGATCTGTGTGGTTCTCATGTGACTATCTGGAAGTATGTTCTTTTTTGACAAACTCCTTACCAGAAAGATATTGACAAAATAGAGAGGTCCGAGAAGAGCAACAAAATGCTTAGCGGCTGGAGGTAAAGCCACTAGGAGAATTTGTTGGAGAGAGATGTTTAGCTTAGCTAAGCAATCACCGAAGTTTGTGTGTGTGTGTGTTTTGAGGGACGTCTAATATTAATTGGATAGAACTAGGGTAATGGTATGATAGAGAATTTAAGTTGAATACTGTATAAGGAAAGCTGCTTGACTGTGAGATCTGGTAGCTTCAGAAATAGTCTCCCAAAGGCAATAGTGGAAGCCCCATGACTTAAGCCATTTAAAGCTAGCCAGGAAAAGGCACATGCACATGCACACACATTCTTCTCATCCATATCTAATTTCTTTGTTTTTATGACATGATTTTGTGCACTTCTGTCCTCAGCTGGTGTGTAGTCTTTGTGTGCTGTTAAACAGCTATATTCCTTCCCAGAAAATGGGTACATTTCAGAAGTGAGTGGGGTGATTCCCATATATCACAGATAGGTAAGGCTCCATTTAAGGTTTTTTTCAAGTATTTTCTGAGAATTGTGATTGAGAGGTTACTAGTATTAGTGCTGTAGGACCTGGGTACAGTAGATGGGTGAGTTAAGGACACAGAGTCATCATTAATTTTGAATTCTTGTGTTTTAAGTGGCTTAAAGTGAGTCTGTACCAAACATTTACCTGACTAAACATTAGAAGTTCTTTAGTCAGTTAGTTAGTTCTTGTATCCTGACTTTCTAATCCTTCTTAAAAGAAAAATCTTGGTGACAAACTTGCTTTTTGGGCTTAATCTGTAAGATATTAGTGCATTTTGGGAAATGGATTGTGAATAAGCATTTAAGCATGTAAATTACTGACATGGAAATTCAAGAAGAAATCTGAGAAGTCTATTCCAGAGAGCTGTTCAGTGGATTGACCCATTTTACCCATTTGAAATAAATAAAGCTGCTATGAATTATTATAAATCAGAGTGTTCATTAAAAGTCTGGCTAATACTGGCTATAGTTTTCTCCTTGATCATATCCTTTATGAACTTTTATTAAAAATAAAGCCTATGTAGAACATGCTATTACTCTTATTAAAAATTAATAACTTGCTCTCTGAAGACAAAAAACCTTCAGAGCTTGGCATCTTACTGCATTTAATAAGTCACTTGCAGTTGTACTCCCCTCTATTTTTGTATTTTTTTTTTTAATTTGTCCTGTGGTTAAATGACTACCACTTACTTTTAGGATGACATCAGCTTCTTTATTTTGAAGGGTGAATGGAACCTGAGAAATCCTCTCCCTGTAATAACTTGTTGTCCCATTCAGTTTCTGAATACATACTGGGTAGCTTAAATTTGCAGCAATAACTAAATTTAACATCCGTTCAAGGAGAGCAAAGGTAGAGCTTGGGGTTGGGAAGGAAGCATGATCCTGTGGCACTCTTTTGTGTATATGTCTGAAACCTATTGGCTTTTATCCTATTGTTCCTTTGCAGAATAAATTAAGGCAGTGGCTTTTCACAATTCTCCATTAAAATCCTGGTGGTATCTTAAAGATAAGTTTCAAAGAACTTAAAAATTGGGCTCATGCCATTATTTTTCTTTCCTGAGGTAAAAAGAAGGCCTGATTGGGCTTTTAAAATTAGGAATACCAGGAATGTCAATTTTGGTCCCCTTGATTTTGCCCAGACTTATTGGCAGGTCTCAGAAGATGTATATGTTAGTACTTCAGTAGAAAAGATGTGGGATGTTAAGCCTTTAGCAATTAATTTCATTATCCAAAATGTTGGAGTCATAAAAATTTAAATGTGTTCATAGAAACAAAAGCTGGACTTAAACAGCATGAATAAACATCCCTTTTCTGCCCATCAGTTACTTAACTTTCACACTTCCCGTTCTTGTGGAGTCATTTCATTACTTCTCCAGTCATACTCTTCCAGGGCAGGGAAAAATTTCTAGGGATACAATAATTAAAGGTTCTGCTTTTTTTATGTGGTGCTTTTATTCCTACCACGCATTTTTTTTAAAAAAAAATTCTTCCCAGTCTTATTCCCATCTTGAAAGATTCTGGCCTATGACTCTCCATAATCAGTATATTTTCTGTTAATTTAGTGCTATTTCACATATATCCCGTTTCCTTCAGATTTATCTTAATCCATTGTACAAGCCATGTGACAAATCCTAATCTTAACACACCACTCAGGTAACTAAGATGTGCACTGGAGAATTCTGGAGAAGCCAGGGTGGGAAGCGAAAGGAATCCTTGTCCAGCAGATCACAGTGCATGGTGCTCGATAGCTGCTACTGAAACTTTAGTGCTGCATTGGCTCCTGCAACTCCCTTCATGGAACCAATGTATCCATTATCCCTACTGTATTCAGGAATCATTCTAAAACACTCCTTCACATCTTTACACTTGGGTGCAGAAAGACCTTGTGGAGCACAGCTTTGTACAGAGGGTCCTATCTCATACGCTGCAATATCCCAGACTCTTACCTCTTCCTCCCCTTCCCCCCCCACCCCACAACTTCACCAAAGTTCACCAAAACTGCTACAGTCATGGGTGGTGGAGGAGGCACGATCTGATTGGATCAGAGGTAACATGCAAAAAATCCATTCTCCTATGACTAACGTTAGTTGATTTCTTCATTTTCAAAATACTTCTTATATGAGCCCATCCAGCACTCTGGGTGCCTTACTATAAATTTAAAAATTACAGCATAAAGCTGTAGTGAAATGTAGTGCTGTAAAACTACCACTGTACTCTTCTGCACTCTGCATCCTGAATCATGTATCCAAATGAAGGAAGAGGATTGGATTTAAGTAGGTTGAATTTAATTAATCAAGGAACTTGGGCAAGAGGTTGAGGCTGACATCCATAGTCTTACAAAGTGCATTTGGGTTCTTCATATTTTTTAATTTTCGGTGGCATCTTTCATCCAAGGAACTTGGAGCACTTAACATACATCAGCCTCACCACACTCCCGCAGGGTAAGATTTTCCTTCATCTCATGGATGTAGTAAATGAGACACAGAAACTGTGTTATACTACCCTTTTCTTGTTGAGGCCCCAGCTTTGCAACTACTGGTGCTAGCAACCATTAGGAGCCCAGAATTCAACAAAGTGCTAGTGGCCGCTGGTAACACCACCATCCCTCTGAGCATGGTTAGATGATAGTGGTTAAAATGCTTGGACCTGCCTGGAATCTCGTCTACATTAGTACTCCCACCATTGCTACCACAAGTGAAGCTGAACGAGTGGTAGTAATGGTGGGTAGTTTTTACAAGAGAGGCTAGTGAAAACATAGCAAGAAGAGCTTGCTCAAGATAACAGACAAAGCTTATTTCAGAGCTGGGAATAGAGGGTGGGATTTTTCAAAAGCACTTGAGAGTTGGGAATCCAGCTGCCATGGACTTTCATCACTTCTGTGCTTTTGAAATTCTTACCCAGAATTCATAGATCTTCTTGACCCCCAATTCTGTGCTTTTAATTCCTAAATGGTCTTTCCTACCATCTGATAGAAAGTCAGGATTTGTTTCAAATTAAATCTTTAAACTACCTGCTAACGAAGTTTCTGACTGCTTCTTCCACAATCTAGGTGTCTTTTTTCTAAACTCAAAATAGTTGAAGGTTAAATCTTACTTAGAACTCTGGACATGTAATGGATAGTGTGGTATATGTGGGGGTCATATCACCAACACTTGAGAGCTTTTTCTGTATTAACCCACTGATGTGTCACAACATAATTGAGCTGAATGAACTGCTGTAGAACAGCATCTCTTAATAGGTACACAAGAACTGTGTTTAATTACTCATAAAAAAATTTTCCCCATGCCAACAGAATGGCTGGTGGAGAGATTTTTCTCTTCCAGGGAACATGTCTGTTGTCATAAAGAATAGAAGTTTGTCTTGAATTCAAGCAGCAACAATAAACCGAAGGTGATGTGCTGTGAACTCTGACCTTGAGCTATGCACCGCTGTGGTAATGTCAGCCATTAGTTTTAGTAGTAACTCTACCACCTAGAGTTACTACTAAGTACCAAGGAGATAAACGTATAGTTGTTTTTAAAGGTGATACTAAATTCTCCAGAAAAGTCAGAGCACCTGTGGGAGAAAATGTATAAATAAAGGCATCTTGTGCCTGATTTTAGAGCTGCTAAGCAATGCACAGCTCTGATGGCACATGAATATCTGACAACTGGACCCACAGCCTCTAAATTGGGTCTCCAAAAGCTGAGCTCACAAAGCTAAAAACCTGTAAATACAGCGAAGTTGGTAAATGCATGAGTCTCTAGAAAGCACATCCATCACACCGGTAGAGATCATTTGAATTTGACCTCTGGTTTGAAGAAAAGAATATTCTTTTGTCCCAACCCTGTAAATCTCCCACCTGAATTAATGAGCCTAGATAAGCCCAGATATGGGTTGGAGAGGTTAAGGGAAAAACAGACTATACTGAAAGTATTATGCAGTATAATGCAGGTTCTTTTTTTTTCCCCGTATAACACTTCATTTCTGAAGAAACACATTTTATAAACTGAGTCCTTTCCCTGGACATCTAATTTAGACCATAGAGATTATTATACATTCATGGTACTGTACTACCAGTTCAATACCTAGTGACGTGTGCAGTGTACCCTAAGTTGCTTTTTTGCAGGGGAGGGGACGTGGGATGGTAAGGCACAAAAGTAATTGGAAGAGAATGGGTAGGAAGGTAATAAGTGCAACTACCAGGAAAATATTGTCTTGCTTTGGTTACTTTTAATCAAGTGTGCCTTAAAAGAAAAACGAAGTAGTGTTCAGCACTATGGAAACCAGCTTTGTAAGATGAGCTATATGAACTAAAACTGTATTATAGAATCATGTCACCGGTTTAGATTTCAAAAATTTTTTCTCTGTGCAAAAATAAATCCGAGTTTAACTGTCCAAAAAAATTAGTTGCTGAAAATTTTCCAGTGACTTTGCTGACCAGTATGTGCAGTTTAAACATGTTAAACTAAAACAGTGATAATATTTATGATTATTTAGGGTACTTCACTGTCAAAGCCTTTGATAACATTTTAACTAATTCTGAAAGGTAAAGCTGTGAAGTATTGATGTCCTTATTTTCTAGGGGAGTGCTATAGACTTTAAGTAGCTTGCCCAAGGGCCCAGAAGCACTTCTAATAGTAGAGACTAGAATTGTGGCGTTCTTGATATCTATTGTGGTGCTTGGGTTCCAGAATCATGAGCCGGGAAAGATTTACATGATTCATTTAGCACAGGAACATTCTTCATGTGCTAATTCTTTGTGAACATTACTATCTTGTATGCAGGTCTTCCAGTTAATGATGCAATTCATTCTAAAAATTGAATGATTTTTTTATGTCAGTGTTTCTATTAACTCAGTTTATCTTCACGCATTAATCAATTTCTGCATAAGTAAAAACAGGTGACTACTATCCTAATACTGTACAGCTACTGTAGAATCTTTTTTTGTGTGCTGTGACAAGCACTATGCTGGAAACTGTACTGCAAGGACCCGATCCACTAATCCAGTTATCTTATATACTTAATTGTGCTCACTCTCTGTACAATACAATGTTATCAATTCATTGAGACAAGTCTGAACAACCTAACTTTCATAAATATGCAGTTGACCTAAGGCATTTTAAAATGACAGTGGTGACACATGCAGGAGTATGAAGTTGCAGTATGGCATGCCAGCCCACTGTCTCCTTGAAAGATCATAAGTAACTCCTTTCCTGTGTTAATAGTTTTATTCCTTACTGGAAATAGGTCCCTCAGATCCAAGATTACCATCAATTGGTAATGCAGCAGTCCAGCTGATGTGCTTGAGAACTGGTGAATCCACTCGAGCAAGAAAGCTGCCAGATGTTTCAAGTAGTTTCTATCTCAGTACTGTTATGTATGGATGAGTTTCAAAATTGCAAAATGTCAGATGAATATTTACTATTACTGAAGGTCCAAGACTGCAGAGGGAGGGGGAATTTTAAATAACCTTACTGATTGAATCTACTTACTCAAGCCTCCCACCTTCATTGCTGCTCTTTATTTGTAGAATCTATCACCCACCTTTTCTTCTTGCTTCTCTGAAACAGCCTCCCTGTGGCACAGTGTTTCCATTTTGTATGAAACTGGAGTACCCTCAACAAACTCAGTTACTCTTACAGTGGAAATAACTCAACAGGTGTCAACAGAATCTGTATTTATAAATAACTCTGCCCCACTAATATAGATTTTTTTTTTGCAGTTTAGCAGGTGGAATGAATAAATGTGTGTGATTACTGCTTGTGCAGGTACTTTTCTGTATGCTAGACTTTGATTTAGAACAGCGTGATTGAAGTACCTTTAGTGCTTGATTTAAAGATAGCTTAATAGATCTCATCTGACTGTCATTTTCCTCTTTGCTTACAATGTACCGGAGTGTTTTCCTACTGTTTAGATACATTTTCTTTGATTTTTTTATTTATTTTTCATCTTAATCCTCTGTGAAGGATTCTGTTCTTTCTCCGTAAACTAAAGTATCTAACATAACTCTTCTTTTTAAGCACAGCTTCAAATACATAAATGGAAGAATTTCAAGTTAATATCTGATGTTTGATCAAACGAAAATCATTGTTCAAATTCTAAGCTGATGCTAAATAAGAAGAAAAGCTGATCCCTTCTTGTAATACCAACAGTATGACTAGCTTAGGTGGTGTTTCTCCTTTCCCAAGGGAAGTTAAAAGTGGTGGCCAGCTTGGGTGAGGTGGCTGGGAAGAACTGAGACTGTTTTAGTCCCTAAAGTATTGGCCAGTTTTTCTTTGTCATGGCTTAATTGTACCTCTTCAAGTCCTCTGAAACCAGATGTCAGTCTTCCCATTCCCTCAGGCATGAGTTTGGAAATTTTGCAAAGGGTTTGAAGGTTTGAAATGTGCTTAATATTTCTTTGGGAGTGCCAGGTTTTATTCTTCATGCTGTCTTGCAATCTGTTTTATAATTAGTTTGCTGCTATCAACAAAATTGACTTAATAGGTGTAGCTGGAGTTTTCAGAACTGTTGTGATTATCTATAGTTATTGTATTGTTAAGGTCTGAAACGTGTGACAAAGTTCAATAGACTTGTCTTATCTTACACTTTGAGATCTGTACTCAGATTTTGGTTAAGGATATTTCAGTAAACTCATTAACGTCACCAGAGGGCATTAATCCATGTAGGGTTTTTTAGTGTGAAAATACTTTATAAAAGAAAAATTTTTTTTTTTCAGAAGAAATTCAGTTGCCAAATTGCTGTAAAGTGGAAATGACTTAATTTTTCTCTACGACACCCTTCTGCATCATTCAAAAGTAGATCTTTTATGTGCAGTGTTTTTTTTTTCTGTTTTGTGATAGTGACCTTAAGTTGTCTTCCCCCCTACTGTTGACTAAATTTATCTATTTTGGAGGTTTTGTGGTTGACTAGTGTTGAATTTTACTAAGAATTGTCTGCAGTAACAGACTAGGTGTAATGTGACTATTTTTCCACTAAGTAGCTGAATAGCATTTCTAGGTGTCTTGTATGCCTCTTGTCATTTCTGAACTAGTTCTCCAGCATAGTGTAAGCAGATGCTGTGCTGACAGGGGTACCATTTTCCAAATGAGAAGTAAGAGATTTACCACTTGTCACAGAATGACAGTTTTCTCAAGAGTAGGGGTATTAAAGTCCTGTTTAACCAAATTCAACTTGTGCTCTAATTAAACTTTCCCAGACTCTAAATGGTTGTGGTGTGCTCTTAAACACTGGTTTGATTCAGGTATTATGGGAGATGGAGAAAGGATAGAGAGAGCTAATACAACTACAGAGAAAAATTGAACAATATTTATTTTAAAGTGCTTTGGATTTCCATTTATATGAAGGATGCTATAGAAATGTAAGTAAGAAAACTACAAATTCTTAACTAAGCTCTTCACCTTACTGGAAGATGGTTTAACACTTTTTTTTTTTTAAATTTCATGGCTTCCTACAGTGTGTTTCTCCCATTTCACTCACACCCTGTTTATCTAAAAGCAATAAGAGACCCAAGATTTGTTAAAAGTGAGAGTTTTCATTTTAACTCATGGTGGGAGGAATAAGTAAATTTGGGGTAATAGGACTTTAACACAAAAGGAATTAAGATAATAAAGGTTCTATTGCAGTTTTCTCAAAAGGAATCAAATTTGTATAGATCGAGATATTTACACTTCCTTAAGCTATCTTCTCCTTTTCTGAAGTGTTGGTATTTTAAATTTAATAGCTGAAATACCAAGATACATTTTGATTTAAGAGATTAATTGATGGATTTACCAACAATCAAAATGCCTTCTGAACACTGAGATGTCTACTATGATGCTCAAACATAAGTTGTATGATCATAATGTCAATAAGGAGGGGACGCTAACATGACTGGATAATCACTTAGGTTTTTTTAATTTTTAAATTAAGTACAGTGATTCACAAAAAGTGTGTCCTCAAGTTACTTTAGGATTCAGGATGCAACTGAAAGGTTTACAACTATTCTGACTGTATATTTAGGAATCAGGTGTTCCATAGAGTAGTTATATTGCATACTGATGGATATGATGCAACCATCAGGCATGGTATACTGATACTTTTCCAATATGGATAATCTAGATATGCAAAATTTTGTAGTTGGCATTGTTAATCTTTATATGGCAACTAACCTTTAGTGTGAAGTTCACCTGTAGCTTAAATTGACAGTGGCCTGTCTCGCTGCTTTGATCTTTGTTTCAGATTATTAGTTGAAATGGCTATAATTTCAAGTTTCCTTCCATTAATACGGGGTGTATATATATGGGTAGTAAAAAGGTTGCATATACTGGTGGTTAAAAATATTGTCATTATGTCCAACGAGTGTACAGTGGTACACTTGGAATACACTTTAAAATGGAGAAAATGATATTATTGCTCATTAAATCACATCAAGATTTTGTTGGTGAGATTCTGTAGGGATTGGAATTCGATCTGGTGCTCTTGAAGCATCAACAAGTTTTAATTCTGGTTTCTCTGTTTTACCATGATGGCATCCAGCAGGTGTCCATGTCTGTGCTGAGCCAGGCAATCTGTTCTGTCATTGACTTGTGTAGGTCTTAATTTATTCTTCTTTGAGTGATGGTCCCTATATGGATTCCAGACATGAGTGCAGCAGATGGAACAGCAGGTGACGATGTGGGCTTCGCTGTTGCAGTAGAGAAAGCTCTGGTGTTCATCCTCATAGAGAAGGAGCGCAGGCACGAGCCACAGTTCTTGAAGCTGACTTGTTGGGTGATAGTCCTGGAGGAGCTGTGGGAGTCTCTGCGTAAGGAGAAGCCCAATAGGGGAGTCTAAGTGAACTGTACAAGAACTACAATATACAACACTAACAACTATATACAGACAGAAAACGGACAAGAATTCTCTTAGCAGGGGTTCCGATTCTGGCCATGTGGCAATAAGAGGGATACTGTAGCAGTGTCGACCCACATGGCCTCTTATAGCCTCGGATGCAGAAACACTGAAGACGCAAGACGTGTGTGGGTCAATGGACACGGCTGTTGAACAGTTCTGGCTCTGGTGCATGGTGCTCATGTGCAGCCACGTCTGGAATCCAGATAAGGAGCACACATCTCAAAGAACCTCCAGTTATGGTAAGTAACCTCATCTTCACTGTTCATCGTACGACAAGAGGGGTTTACAACTAGAGATTTCACAGTGAATTTATTTCCATGTGTAAGTATGTGACATTAACTAACTTGACTCCACTCTGTTACATCCTTCTCACACCAGTATTGGTGCACAGGGCATAAAATTGGGTATTCTGTTGCTCTGTCATTTGCAGTTGCTTCCATATGCTGTGTGGTGTTGAGATCAACTGTTCTGCCCTGTTCTTCATAAGGCTTCTCTTGAAGGCGCTCATTTTCTCACACCAGTTGGTTTCACTTGACCACTTCATATGGGAATCATAGGGCTTGTCTTCACTACCGCAATCGATGCAGCGGGTGTTGATTTAGTGGGTCTATTGAAGACACACTAAATCGATGGCAGAGCACACTCCACTCGACCCCAGTACTCCACCTGTCAGAGAAGAGTAAAATAATTCCACCAGAGTGTGTCTCCCATTGACACAGCGCAGTGAAGACACTGGGGTAAGTCAACATAAGCTACATCGACTCCAGCTATGTTCTTCATATAGCTGGAGAAGCATAACTTAGGTCGACTTACCCCAAGTAGTGATGACAAGCCCTTTATGTTGGCATCCAGAGTTTGTGCACCAGATATGTCCAGCGGTTCCTTCTAATTCTGGAGGAGACAAGCTGTTGATTGGTGACTTCTTGGATCTCTTTGGAGAAACTTCATTACCATCCAATGCCCAGAATCTTTCATAAGCACTTTTTGAAGGCTCCCAGTTTTCTGTCTTTGAAGGAGTCTACTTTTTTTCTGACATTGTGGTAGATCTCAGTTTTCGCAGCCATATGTTAATATTGAGATTGTTTGAGTTGAAGACGGTTTTGTTCTCTTGCTGAATATCTTTGGTTTTTCATATGTTATTGAGTTTAGTGAATGCTGTTGGATGACTTTCCTATCTTTGATGTCACTTCCTTCTTGAGATCTCCGTTGGCTACCATGGTGCTGCCCAGGGTGATGAACTATTCTTCTTTCTTTGTTTTTGCCTTCTGATGTGAATTTGTTGCTTTGCATCAGAGTTTCAAGGATATTTGTTGTGGCGTAACTGATTTTGAGCCCTATTTGGCTTATTGTTCGTGTCAGGTTATCTATCTTTGTAGCTTTTTGGGAGAGTCGCACAGTAGTGCAATATCATCAGCAAAGTCTCTAGATCTTCAAAGCATTTGCTATTTACCCCTGCTATACCAGCAATTGTGTTGCTAATACACTTCATAATCCAGTCTATGGCAATGTCAAACAGCAGATTCATAGATTCCAAGGCCAGAAGGGACCATTGTGATCTAGTCTGACTCTGCTGTATAGGGCAGACCATAGAACTTCCCCAAAATAGTTCCTAGAACTTTTAGAAAAAACATCCAATCTTTGATTTAAAAATTCTCAGCAATGGAGAATCCATCCTTGGTAAATTGTTGCAATGGTTAATTGCTCTCACCATTAAAATTGCCTTATTTCCAATCTGAATTTGTCTAGCTTCAACTTTGATCCACTTGCTCTTGTTCGATCTAGCAGAGAAAGATAGAAGAGCCCATTAAATATTTGTTCCCCATGTAGGTATTTATAGATTGTAATCAAGTCACCCCTTAACCTTCTCTTTGTTAAGTTAAACAGACCGTGTTCCTTAAGTCTATCGCTATAAGACAAGTTTTCTTGTCCTTTAATCATTCTCAGGGCTCTTCTTTGAACCCTCTCCAATTTATCAACATCTTGAATTATGAACATCAGAACTGGACACCATATTCCAGCATTGGTCACACGAGTGCCAGGTACAGAGGTAAAATAACTTCTACTCAAGATTCCCCTATTTATGCATCCTAGGGTCTCATTAGTCCTTTTGGCTACAGCATCACATTGGGAGCTCATGTTCAGCTGATTATCCACCTCTACCCCAAAATCTTTTTCAGAGTCACTTCTTCCAAGGATAGAGTCCTTCATTCTGTAAGCATGGCCTACGCTCTTGTGTTACTAGATGTATACATATTTGCATGTAACCATATTAAAATGCATATTGTTTGCATACAGTTTACCAAGTGATCTAAATCACCCTGAATCAGTGACATGACCTCTTTATTATTTACCACTTCCCCAACTTTTGGAACATCTGACAACTTTATCAGTGATGATTTTTCTTTCAGGTCAAACTAAATAATGTAGGGCCAAGAACCAATCCTTGCAGGACCCCACTGGAAACAGACCCTCTTGATGACGACTCCCAGTTTACAGTTACATTTTGAGACCTATCGGTCAACCAATTGTTAATCCTTTTAATGTGTACCATGTTAATTTAATCTTTTTTTATCAAAATGTTGTGTAATATCAAGTCAAACACCTTACAGAAGTTCAAGTATATTATGTCAACATTGTTACTTTTATTACCCAATCTTGTAATCTCATCAAAAATAAGAGAAATCAAGTTAGTTTGACTGGATCTATTTTCAATAAACCCATGTTGATTAGCATGAATTACAATACCCCCCCCCCTTTTTTTTTTAAATTAGAGTCCCATATCAGCTGCGCTATTATTTTGCCTGGGATTGATGTCAGACTGACAGGCCTACAATTACCTGAGTCATCCTGTTTACCCTTTTTAAAAATTGACACATCGTCATCCTTCCTCCAGGTTCTTGTAACTTCTCCAATGTTTCAAGACTTATTGAAAATCAATGTTAACAGTCCAGTGAGCTCCACCACCCGCTCTTTTAAAACTCTTGAGTGCAAGTTATCGGTCCCTGCTGATTTTAAAAAAATCTTGTTTCTGTTTAATGTTCTCCAGTGATATTAGTGCAATGGAAAGAGTGTTGTCATCATGAGATTGTATCATCCATTTTTCCCCAAATACAGAACAGAAATATTTATTGAATACTTCTGCCCTTTCTGCATTATTGATAATTCTATCATTTCCATCTAGCAATGGATCAATTCCATTGTCAGGATTCTTTTTATTCCTAATATATTTTTAAAAAACTCCTTCTGGTTATCCTTAACTCAGCTGGCCATAAATTTCTCCTTTTGTCCCTTGGCTTCCCTTATTAATTTTATACAATTCCTAACTTCTTTGGTTTATATGCTTCCCCTTTTCTTCTATTTGCTCAGAATTGTTTTCAGATTTGTGAAACTGGCACTGTTAAACCATGAAGTGTGTGTATATAGAACTGATCTGGATTTTATTCTGCTTGCACATTATAAATGTAATCAAGTCATGAACATTCCCCTGTGTTGGCTGCAACACTTCTTGAATTAAGAAATTGTAATCTATGTTTAGAAATTCCAAGGATGTTTTAGTACTGGCAGCATAGGTTGCTCAAACTGAAGTCCCCCAGGATCTCCCCCCCACACACACACACATTATAGATAGGTGCATAAGGAAGGGGTCATCCTGTTCCCTAGTGTGATTTGGTGGCCTGTAGCAGACACCAACTTGTACTCCATCGTATGCTTTATCTGTTAGGACATTGATCCATAAGCATTCAAGATTATTTTCTTCTGAGTTATCAGTGACTCAAATAAGTATTGACAGGTTTTGGAGTAACAGCCGTGTTAGTCTGTATTTGCAAAAAGAAAAGGAGTACTTGGGGCACAAGTCTCTAAGGTGCCACAAGTACTCCTTTTCTTTTTTCAAATAAGTATTGCCATTTTTGACATAAAGTGCCACTGGATCCTTCCTAAATACTTTATAACCACTGATGTTAACATTCCAGTCATTTTAATCATCCCACCAGATTTCAGTAATACCAACTAGATCGTATTTATGCTTATAAATGAGCAGTTCCAATGCCTCTTGTTTCTTACCCAGACTGCTAGCATTATTGTATAGGCAATTCCAGAATTTCTTTCCTCCATGTTCTTCTTGATTAATTTTGTTCTGAGAGGAGACTGCAGCTCTGTTTCATGCCAGTGTCCACTGTGAACTACTCTGTCTGATTATTCACCCTTACAGAGCACTTCTCATCTCTATATGTGGCCTTAATGATGATTACAACTTTAGCTGGGATTTTAAATGAAAGCAAATATATGTTTTTCATTCTAGTGGATGAGTTATCACTTACAAAAGCAGTGCTGTTAATGTTTGTGGTACTCAGACCAATTCATATCTATAATCTTACTGTAAATTATTACTGTTAATATACTGAGATGTTGCTGTCTTTCAGTGTTGCCCACTCCCTCCTTTTTATCCTGTTTCATACCTGGTGTCTTATATGAGAACCCGTTTTTATCTTTAAAAAAAGTTAGTTCTCCTTTGAGTGATTGTTCATGTATGCATTCCACTGCAGGTGTAGGTGTACCCAATGCACTCGAATCAGACTTTTGCCAGTTGTACTACTAGACAAAACAGGTGTCCCTGCTCTCCTTGTGCACTGTGCCAAGGCCATAAAAGGGGCATGTCTGCTGCTGCTGCCCTCTAAGTTCTTTCTCAACAACCATCTGTGATGAGTCAGAGCTCCCCATACATGTTTGTTTACATTAGCCAGTGTTTTCAGAAAAGCTAATGAAAAGAATGGCCCCTTCTTTAGGAGTACAGGAGCTCATTCAAGAAAATCTTCATAATATTTTACAAACCCCTGCTCTGGGAAGAGTTGCCCTTCCCGTTACCAAAGCCTGGGTGGAGCTGGCAAAACCCCTCTGGCAGACCCCGGCATCTGTACCACCTATAGCCAAGAAACTGGACAGATGCTACAAAGTCCCTCTAAAGGACTTTGATTATTTTTTCATATATCTGGTCCCTGACTTTTGGTGGTCATTGGTGGTCCAATCAGCACTCCCAGCAGTCTCATCCCAAAGCAATTCCTAAAGACAAAGAGCTCAAGAGATTGGATGTGTGCAGCAGGAAGGCTTACTGCACTGCTACTGTTCAAATGAGGGTGGCTAACTTTCAAGTTCTTCTGTTCAACTATAATTTTATTAATTTCACAGCATTAGCCAAGTAGTTAGCGGACAAACTACTGGAAGAGTATAGGGAACAGTTTATGGATCTTGTCTTTCAGAAGGGTACCTCATGGCATAAACATCCCTCCAGGCAGCTATTGACACAGCTGATACAATTTCACAGTCCATGGCCACAGCCCTGAGACATTCTTGGCTGCAGATGTCTAGAATTCCAAAGGAGCTACAAAATGCAATCAAGGATTTGCCGTTGGAGGGGTCTAAGCTGTTCTTTCAAAATACTGGTGACACCATGGATACCCCAAAAGACTGCCAGGTGACTTTGAGGTCTTCAGGGGTTTACACCCCAAGTTCAAAGAGGAAGCAATATACACCTCAGCCCTAGTACTGATGGCATTACCATCAGCAATTCCAGGACTTTAAGAGAAGATCTAGGCATTTTCAGTGTCACCAGACATTGACAGCCTCTAAGTAGTCATTCTGACTGTTTCCTGAAGGACTGTATACCAGTCTCTCCACCTATCCCGCCTTTTGGAAGATGTCTATTGCTCATTTACAGCACTTGGAATGAAATAACATTGGACAAGTGGGTGCTCCACCCTGTAAAGAAGGGATGTGTTGTTCAGTAAACATCCCTCCCTTTCCCCAACTCACCGTCCCTGTCCCTTTTCAGGAACATGTCTCACAAGACCATGTTGCTTCCTCTTCTGGAATTGGGAGCTATAGAAGAGGTTTCTTGTCATCGCAGAGGTAAAGAATTCTATTCCTGTTACTTCCTAATTCCCATTTTAGACCACAGGAAGTTGAACAGCTTTATCAAGAAAATCAAATTCAAGGTGGTTTTCCTCACTTCCATTACCCCTTCACTGAAGAGTGGAGATTGATATGGTGCCCTAGATTTGCAGGACACACACTTCCATGTGCCAGTACGTACTGGCCATAGGAGGTAGTATGCTTTAGAGCAAGGGACACCCACTTCTCTGAAGCTCCCCTTTCACCTGTCATTGGCCCCAAGGGTCTTCACAAAATGCATGGCGGAAGTAGTGACCTACCTGCACTGTCTAGGTATGCAAATTTTCCTTTACCTGGACAATTGGCTATGGCACAGTGCCTCAAGCATCCAAATACATAGCAGCATCCTCATCGGGCAGAATTTACTTAATTTGGGCCAGAAACTGAATTTAGACTAATTAATGTTACAGCGAACACAGCATATAACATTCTCAGGAGCAGACCTCGTTGTTATAATCACAATGGCCTGTCTTCTGATGGGCAGGTTTCAGTCCATAGTCGCTCTGTCTATTGACCTTAAGCACAGAAGCTTGAAAACTGTCACCATATTATTTTTAAGCCTTGTGAGTTTTTAGCTCACTTATGCTTCCAGAATTTTCCATATACAAAGATCTTCCAACTTTGGGAGCAGATAGGTAATGACTAAAAAGCTAGTCAAGGTAAAGAACTCCAGTAAGTATTTCTTTTGTAACTTGATGGTGCGATAGTTTGACTGTGGTGATGGGTGGGGTGGTCGCTTCCTCTTTCTTTGACTGTCTCAGCTGTTTACAAGGCAGTTCGAATTTCGCTTCTTATGTTTTTGTTAAATTCAGTAGATTCCCCCTTTGAATACCATGTGCCCTATTACCCATAACTCTGTGTCTTACCTCGTCCATCTTGCCTTCCATGTGCTGACCTACAGGCTTTCTTCCAGCATGCTCCAACATGTGGAGTTGGGGGAAACTGCATAATCTGCAATCACTTTCTCTAACTTCTTCTGGATTGTCCAAGAGTTTCTCTTTGTCCTTGAGATATGGGTGTAGCTGAGGGCTCTTTTCTCAACTATCTCCTGGGGCTGGAAGCATGCTGGGAGTTTAAACATGTCATCCATTATATTTGCTTCCTGATCACTGCAAAAAAATGTACTCAGGCATTAAGTGTTAATTTACAAAACAAGTGGTAGGAAAAATGTTTTGGCTACATGGCCTATTCAGGAATCCAAAATGTTCAACAGCTTTGTATAATAAAATTAACAAATAAGCCTTTACTTTTTTCAAAATCTCTATTAAGGTCTGAAAAGAATAGATTGTAAATTGTAAAGGTCTGCCTAATTTCAGAAAGTTTTTATAGTACTTACTTTTGTTGTTCAAATGGCTTCCAGGAAACTCCACGCTTTTTCTTTTGGTTCCTTACCGGTTCCTTACCAGTTCCTTTACAGTTCTGTGTACCGTTCATAAACAATGCCATGTACTTTCCTAGAAAGGAAGCTTGGTTTAAATGTATTATGCAAATATGAGTCATTCTGATAAATAACTGCTTAGGTAACAGTATGATGAAAGTGGCTTTGAAAAATACTTCCTCTTTTGTAGTCCAGCAACTTGTTGCTTCGTAGATAAGTTTATTATACATGGTATTAATGAGATTTTGGAGGGAGTCCAGGAAATAATCTCTGATAATTTAAGCCCTGGTTGCAAACCCTTTCCAAACAGCTAATTCAACATCTCCTCTATCACATTCCTTTACACCCCTCACCTTGTTATACAATGTCTGCATACAGAAATGAGATGCTGGTGTGAAAGTTATAAACCACCATGCTCTTCTGCCCTGTCTTTTGGTCTCTGAGTCACTCCCCAAGTGAAGAACCTTTTGATGCACTCCTTTCACTGAAGGTGAACCTTGCAAATCTCTGACATAGGAAAGGTCTATATCATAAATTGAGGTATAATTGTAGTGAGGCATCCCCGCTCTAATTTTAATCCACCTAGTATGGGAAACAATAGTAGTGAAGTTCAACCTTCACTAGTGAGTAAATAATTATTGCCGAGCACAGTGTAGGAAAATGGATATGGAATTTTCTAGTACAGATACAACTCTTGCTCAATATCGGAGAATAAAAAAATGACTTTGTATAAAAATCTATAGAACACATTGGTTAACGTGCCAATATCTACTTTTTTCCTGCTCTAAGATATCCCACCCTTGCCTTTAGAGTTGATTTTTTTTTCCCCTTGCATGTCGTGTATCTTATGTTTTCCACCAAATTGAAATTTAAGGGACACAGTCAACATAAAATATATATAGTTAAAAAAACTGAGTTAAAAGGGGTTTCAGATTCCACATTAGTCCCATACCTGCCCTGCCAATTTTTGTAGCTTTAGAATTACTTTGGCACAGCAACCTGGAAAGAAATGTTTTAGAAGACCCACAGAAGCAGGAGAGAGTGAAACTGTTCATTCCCAAAGTGGTGCCAAATGCATAAGGTAAACAAACTGAAAAAGTTACATACGATTACAGGTAAAAACCATGTAACATTCACAAGCATCAGAGGGATAGCCATGTTAGTCTAAATAAACATAAACAACAAAGCATGATTTCTAATTTGACTGTCCATCAAAAAGGATGACAGTTTTTAATTTATGGTTTTGATCAGGTCAGAGAATTCATAATCTGTTCTATAACAGTGTATCTGTAGAGGAGGAAGACGAGGAAGTACTAAAGATGCTGTTACTGAATTATGACTACCTGTGTTTTTAAATTCCATATTTATGAATTATGTTACTGATTTTGAGATACTGAGCTGAGAGAGCTATAGGTGCCTCTGAAAATCAGGCCCAGAACCCTCTTTTGGATAGTTTGAGCATGTACCCTAAAAGTTAAGATACTTGTTTTTATTTTTTCTGGTGTGGGGGGGAGTAATGACTTTTTTCATCTTTATACATGCTCAGTACTTAAAGATTTTGTTACAAAGGCAGTTTCACACTTTTGATACATATATTAACAGGTTGTTGTTTTTAGGCTTTTTTGTGATTTCATGGTTACATATTTTATAACCTTGCTAAATGTACAAGTAATATTAAAAAAACTATAGGCCACAAAATTGCCAGGCATCAAGTCATCAAATAGGGACTAATGTTGGAAGCCAAATTAATTAATAAAAAATATAAAAGATTCTAACTCATTTGAACATATATGGATTTATTTTTAACTAAACCAATATATCAAATATGTAGTGTTGTCATTGTCAATAAGACAGATGGTACAGAACCCTGAGTTTGCTCAGTCTAAAGGTTTAAGATACGATGCAATGTATTCTTGTAGAAAAAACTGCATACCTCACATACGCAGTAATCATTAGTAACTGCATTTTGTTTTTGTACAATTTTGTATTGAAAACTTGTATTTAAATTTATGACAAAATAAAAATAGGGAAACCATGTTCTATTGTATTACTCCCTCCCCCCCCCACAAAAAAAATAGAAATTTCTCAATGTGTTGTATTTTTGGCCATTATTCATGTTAAAAAAATTAATGTCACCTGTTAATATGTGCAGTGTCTAAAATAAGAAACAAACAGGGACTCAATACTTATAGCAGAAATATTTCTAATGAATGTTTGTTCCTGGTTGGTGTCTGATGTATTTCCCCTAGAATCTTGGAATCATTTTATTTTGGGGTTGTCCGCTGCCTACTGTGTCTCTTCTACTTAAAGTGGGACAGAAAGTTCCAGTAGACACACCTTCATTCAGCCAAGAAGAATTCCAGATCACAGTCTAGAAGTTCAAGTCTGAGAAGGCACCAGGGGTTTGTAACATCACCCTGAGTTGTTGAACACAAGTGAGTGTTATACCATGGCTGCATAGGCTCTTCAAGGCCATCTTGCATATTAGTATCCTCCCGAATGACTCAAAGAAGGATGCTACTCTGCGTATGTTCAAAAAGGCCACAAATAGCTATTATAGAGGTTTTATGCTGTTGTTGGTCCCAGGGACTGTCTTCCTGCTTCCATGTTAATACCCCAATCAGCAGTGCACTTTGTGGCGAAGGATATTGAGCGCATTTTTACACTTGGTTGTTCCAATGGCAACCAGCTCATTCCCTTCAGATAGCTTTTTGAGAAGATGGCTGCATTTAATAAATGGTGCTGAGCACTTTTTTTTTTTTTTGGGGGGGGGGGGTGTTCTATGAAACCTTTGATTCCGTACATTGAGCAAGCTTGTGAGATCTGATGAGGCTACTTGCCCCCAGTAGGAAGATACCGTTATTGTTGTAGGAGTTCTATAATGAAAAAGAAAGCTGTGTTCAAGTCAATGGTAGATACATGGCATGGTTTCCATGAAAGTTCAGCAAGGCTGTGTCCTGTCACCATTGTTCAGTTTTGATAGGTTGATAAGTTTTTTGAGGAGGCAGATGTTTGTGATCTCCATCTGAACATTATTTTGCTTCAAGATCTCCAATACACTGATGCCTTTGCCTTGTTGGCTCAGTTTGGGTCACTGCAGCTGGTGCCTGATTGGTTCAGGCAAGAAGCAGTGAACATCAGTCTTGCTGCTAATCTGAATAAAATATATTAATTAATCTGAATACAGCTAAATCCCTGGCCAATACAATCAAGTGGCAGTTTGATGTTTGAGTCTCATCATCTTCATCAGCTGCTCCATATTAAGTCCTAGGACATCAACAATGAGGATAGTCCTAGTCAAACCCTGCCACCTAGATCTCAAGCATTGATTTGATTTTGGCAACTTTCTTGGTACTGATATATTAACATAAATATAAGCCATACTGGGTCAGACCAAAGGTCCATCTAGCCCAGTATCCTGTCTTCTTCTAGTGGCCAATGCCACGTGCACCAGAGGGAATGAACAGAACAGGTAATCATAAAATGCTCCATACCCTGTCGCTCATTTCCAGCTTCTGACAAACAGAGGCTAGGTACACCATCCCTGCCCATCCTGGCTAATAGCCATTGGTGGACCTATCCTCCATGAACATATCTAGTTCTTTTTTGAACTCTGTTATAGTCACGACATCCTCTGGCAAGGAGTTCCACAGGTTGACTGTGCATTGTGTGAAAAAATATTTCCTTTTGTTTGTTTTAAATCTGCTGCCTATTTCATTTGATGACCCCTAGTTCTTGTGTTACGAGAAGGAGTAAATAACACTTCCTTTTTTACTTTCTCCACATCAGTCATTATTTTATAGACTTTTATCATATCCCCCCTTAGTCATCTCTTTTCCAAACTGAAAAGTCCCAGTCTTATTAATCTCTCCTCATATGGCAGCCATTCCATATCCCTAATCATTTTTGTTGCCCTTTTCTGAACCATTTCCAATTCCAATATATCTTTTTTTTTTTTTTGAGATGGGGTGACCACATCTTTATGCAGTATTCAAGATGTGGGTGTAACATGGATTTATATAGAGGCAATATGATATTTTGTCATCTTATCTATCCCTTTCCTAATGATGCCCAACATTCTGTTAGCCTTTTCAACTGCCACTGCACATTGAGTGGATGTTTTCAGAGAACTATCCACAATGACTCCAAGATCTTTGTCTTGAGTGGTAACCGCTAATTTAGACCCCATCACTGTATATATAATTGGGATTATGTTTTCCAGTGTGCATTACTTTGCATTTATCAGCATGAAAGACCCATGAATTATGAAGTACATTTACCAAGGAATACCACTGCATGGTCAGCGATCACTTGGTCACCAAAAGCTTCAGTGTCGCAATAAGGTTGCCAGTGATGGGTATAGACCTAACATTCAGCCAGAACATCTTAAGGATCTAGCTAGAGAGAGATATCCAGGGTGGTGCTCAGCCTTCAAGAAGGCTATGTCCCTTTGGGATTTGTCATTATGGCAGTAATCAGTGCACAATAGCCAAGTGATTGTACACTTTGAGACAAAGTACTTCCTTAGGTTATGTCTGCATTACAAGGTAGGGATGTGATTCCCCTGCTTAGGTACACATACTCGCGCTAGCTCTCAGAGCTACTGCCAGTACAAATAGCAGGGTAGCCGCAGTAGCATGAGCGGCAGAGGCATGGCTGAGCTGTGTCAAGTACATACCCACCAGTTTCAGGTGGGTTTGTACTCTGCACAGCTCAGTTGTACCTCCGCTGCCTGTGCTACCGTGGCTAATACCGGCCCTCTCGATGAGAGCTAGCGCGAGTATGCGTAGCTGAGCAGAGGGATCCCATGCCTACCTCACGATGCAGATATAACCTAAGGAAACACTTTGAGAGAAAAATGTGCCGTCAGTTGATACTATGTACTCATTACTTTCATAATGACAAATCCCATTTGTTTATATGATCAGGGGAATCCCATATCTAGCTCCCAGTGTGGACGTAGCCTTAGAGGCTGGTAGGTGTTAAGGGCATAAGCACCCACATCAAATCCCAAGTCTCTTGTCCATTACTTGCTGTTTCTCGTTTTATTTCTCTCTGTATAACGTCCATTTCTTGTTTAGCTTGGATTTATTTTGCTATTGCAAGTTTTGGCTAGTGTGTTTTTTAAATGTAAAATTATTTTCAAGTTGCTATGCTTGTCTGGCATACAAATATAAAGTGCTTACCTATCCACGTCGCTGAGATATAGTTATGTATAAAAAGGTAATGTATCTATTCACATCCTATTAAAAAATTAAAAAAAAGAGGAGGATGGAATATCAAGTTGTACCTATCGAATCCCCGGTCCAACAATTGGTGTAATGTTTGTTAAATGCATTAGATGAGTGGCTCTCATATACATAAAATACAAAACACTTGGTGTGGCACAACCTTTTGTAATTCTAATCAGTGTCATAGTAATGAATTCTTTCTGATACTATAAAACAGTCTATGTACCAATAGTGGTTCACATACAGCAGTGCTGAGAGTTGCTGTGTTAGAACAGCACCACATTCTGCATATCTGTTTCTTCACAGAGAATGTACAGGATGGTTAGTGGCTGTGCAAGCTTTACCATACAAACATAACCCATACTCAAGAGTAACTTTTTTCTAATGTTCACTTGATTCTTGGCCTCAGTGTGGAGGCTACCAGTGAGGCTGGCAGTTCTGGTGGGGTATTTTATTATTAGATTTACATAGTATCTATCTTCTTCTTTTAAAAATATCTGATATACAAACTGCAGTGTAAACAGGGATCATTTCCATTCACCTGTGAAGTAGGGTCAAATTTGGCAAGTGTTAAATGGCACACAGTACTGCTCCTTAACAGTTTATGATAGGAAGCTATCTAGTTGAAACTGGAAGGGAAATGTAAGTAGTTGGAAAGGAAATATAATTTGGTAGAATGTAATTACCTAAGTTGCAATTTGACCAGAAAACTTGGGTAAAAGTTGTCTGCATATAGCTAACCTGCAGCTGCCAGCTCACTACACTCAGGTGACTAAACAACACTCAGGATGTGACAAATTCCATTAGTTCTAGAACTGGTCTATCACTGGAGCTGATGATTTTATAAATAGTGCATTTGATCTGGAATACATCACTCAACCTAGAAATTCTTTCAACTAAATGCATTTGAGTTTCTGACATACAGGCAGATCGTTCTATGACTGATTTGTAGCATAGATGAAAATACTCTCAAGTTCACTGGAACTCTTTAACCGCATTTTTCTCCTTTGATTATTTTTAGTCATCAAATACATGATGTGGCATTAAAACCTCTAGCTACTATAAATTAGAAAAAAGTGTAACTGGGGTACGTAAAAGTTTCCTGTGACGTAGTTCCCTAATAAATGAGTAATTTTTCCTTTCTGCTCCCTGAATAACTTTTACAGTTGTAATGTGACCTGTGTTCCTATCAGATTTAAAATAAAACCAAATGCTCTGATCTTTGGGAAACAAAAAGTAAATTTTTTCTTTTAGTAACTTTACTGTGGTGCTAACTTGCTGGATCTCAGTCTTAACATGTCAAGGTTTTGTAACTAAACTGTTCAATGCCTACAATAAAACTCCAATAACATAAACAAATGACTGTTCGTAGGATCTGAATTCATACTTTAGTTGTGGGTCTTGGACCTAATCCTGCATTCTTTACTGACTTAAATGGACAAACTGGGGAAACAGAAGTCCACATGGTCATTAACTGGGCTTGTGGTGCCATTAAAGGAGAATGGGAAGGGAGTAGAGGGCACTGATACAATAGTTGTAACCGAATAGGTTCTAGAAAACTGTCTTGAAGCATTGCTTGAACTTCCTGGGCTGAAGGCGCTTAAGGCTTGTGTGAAAGTTCTCTGAGTACCCTGGCCTGTGAGTCACCTTGTTACACTCTTGTCTGCAGCAAGAGGAAGAATTTCCTGGGCTTAACTGGCTGTCAGATTCCTGACACCCCAGCATGTTAGCCACTCAAACTATCTCCTCTGGGCTATGCCAGTCCTTACCTTTTCTTGCAGGTGTACTCCAATCCCCAAGTCCCTTTAACTCCAAGAGCCCGTTTATGCCAACTGGCAAAGGGCACATCCAACACACTGTTGGCATAATATTTACCCAGCGTCTTGTAAGGTACTTTGTAAAAACTGGTGACACACTGGTCATGAATATCCTTGTGTGATGGGTATACTGGTTGTTTATGAAGAGTTACATATGTGTGCTGGAAATAAGTTCATAAAGTGTGTTTTGGAGGCAGTTGATAAATAAGCTTGCCCTAGATAGACAAATGAATGTGGATATTACCTGATTGCCTGGCTTGATTACAAGCAAAAGACAATGAAAATACATTTATAACTAAGGTAAACAAAGTGATTTAATCCAATCAAAAAGCAGATTGGCCAGAGGATGAGGACAGCATGGCATCTGCACACCAGTGGGGGAGAAGAACTGTCTGCAGTATGCACTTCAAAGGAATACATTTTAAAAGTTTACTAGAGTATAAAAAGGTGGGGAGAGAACCAATTAATGATATAACACTTAAAGGACAAAGCAATGAACAGCACCCTCTGAATCTGTAAACCGTGGATCCTCCTGCCTCAGGAGCTAGAGATGCTGAGAGTTTGATGTAAGTGAGAAAGCTGCTTAGGCTAAGATTGTAGCTTGCTGAAGTTTAGTTTGAGACATTAGAAAGCATCATTTTTGTTTTGTGTGTAACCACACCTGTCTTCTTTCTTTTTCTTAATATCACTTAAATTTATGCTCTTAATAAATAAACTTATTCTTAGTTTTACAATAAACTATCTCAGTGCTGTCATGTTATATAAGGTGTGCATCCTCTATTAAGCCAACAGGCTGGTGTGTATTCTGTCTGTTTGGAGACAGCAGACTTGGTTAATTTCTGAGAGCGTCCAGTGAGTCACACCTCTGGGGAACTGGGGTTCAATGAATGTTACCTGTAAGGCAAGGTTTAGACTAGCAGAGTCTAGAGGAGTTTGTTGATGAGGTGGACAGACTGGTATGGCAGGAGCTATCCCATAGTTTAAGCTCCAGCAAAGCTCTCCTGTTGAGGTAGAGGAGTAACACAGTTGCGTGCCTGAGGGAAGCATGTCCCCTCTTTAGTGTCCAGCTCCTTATCCACTGAATACACAAGAAATACCATGTCTGTTATCTCCGAGGGAACAGTGTATGCACCAGGTTGAATGATTCAACGGATGAGAGCTCTGTATAACACAACAGCACTGAGATGTTTTCATGATAAATACAATAAGTTTGACTAAAGATTCAAAAGATAATGCAAATGGATAATAGGAACAGGGTTAAACATAAATGAAAATCATAGCATAACAGGCTAACTTTCTGTATAAAGAGGTTTCTCATCCCCAATACCCTTTGCAGCATTTTAATCAAGCCCGATAGAGATTACATTTTCATGAATGTAAACATGCTGTCAGTTTGCTTCCCAGGCCTGGGATAAAAGGGAGTCCCCTTGCTTTCTTCTTGTATCCCCAGAGTTCGTCTGTCCTCAGGGATAGTAAAAATCCCCGTCACTTGTTTTTCCCAAGTCCCGCTTCTTCCCTGTTGATGTCACATTCCTCTGACTTCCTGCGTAAATGGGGCTTCCATTTTACTGGCTGCTAGTGTTTAATTTACATGCTGACCAAGAGACAGGTGAATAAACATCTGGCAGAAAACCTGTTTGTCAGCTCTGCCTTGATACGAACTTTAGTAACATATTTTCAGCATACATCCATAACTCCTTACATAGTATCTGTACATACATGGCATAATGACATTAATGACCAGAGTGACCCTGCCTTTCATTTAAGACATCACATAATATTCTTCGAACCAGATCGTGTGTACCAGAATCAGGATAATCTTGTCAGCTCCTTGACAATGAACACTGAGAGATTCATGTGTCACAACTTGTCTGTGGTGAGATTTTTTTTTTCTTAAAATTTCAGTGTTGCATGACCATTGGAGCCACTGCACCAATGGTATCAACAGAGGGACTTTTAGCATAAAGAGAGCACAGGTGTCTCTGCCACCATGTTGTTTAACCTCACTCTGACCAATTCTAGGTGTCACAGCAGTAACTATAGACACGGTGTTAGCACGATAGCTTCAGTTATTGCTACCCTCATGGAGCTGCCTTGTCGGTATTGCAGCCATGTGAAAACTTAAACACCAGTTCAGTATAGACTGTGTTATTGAAATATCTGACTATAAAAGGCTGAGCTAAGCAGGTTGTGGCAATTTGGAGCATACAAACATTCTGTTCCTTTCAAATCAAAACATGATGTGGTCTGGTAGCATACTTTATAAATTGTTCAAGAAATCTGATTTTTATTTAAACATCACTAAATGGCTCAACCTCAAGAGGAGAACGCATCCTTTTTTAGCATGCGGTAAAGAGTAAGAGTACAAAAGTGTTCTAAATGCTTTCCTGAGATGACCAATTTCAGTTTCAAAACAAGAGCAACAATGTACCAGTCTATTTGCATCTTGGTGAAAATATTGCTAACTTCCTTTCTCTATGTAAATACCATGAAATAGGCTGTTGGTGATTTGAGAATCTACCACTCTTGATAAATCCTCAAAGGCAACATATCAGAGACTAGCAAACCTTGGAAATAACAGAACCTAGCTGGGGATGTCTGATGGGGCTGATAAGAGAAAACTATCATTTTAGTTTGATAGTACTTTTCTAAAAAAAATCAATACTTTATTTCAGTGTTTTATCCAAAGCCTGTAATGAGATACTAAGGGCCAGATTAAAAAGAAATGTTCAGTTTTCCTATTGCTGAAACCTGATATGGGCTCCAAAACCATATTTATTAGCTTGTGTGTCTTACTGACATTGTACTTCATTCTCTAGGGCTGCCTGCTCCACTTCTTTTACAAGAAAGATTCTATTTAGAACATGTACAGCATTATCAACAGCAGTACATGCTTCTCTGTGCTGTCCTGCCAAAGTTGAAACTGCCAACAAGCATTTTAGTCATGATGATAGCTTTTGTGGGGGGAGTGTGCGTGTATTCAGTAATCAACTTTCTTGACATAGGGCCCATTTCTCCCCGGCTCCCAATAATCAATTTGATCACCATTTACCTGTGCTACTTTCAAGTAGGTGGTTTAGAGCAGTTTCTCAACTGATGTTTCTCAGTTAACAGCATCACACAGCCTTGAATATTTCTTTACAACCTAAAGCAAAGAAAATCTCTGTTCCATACACCCTTTTCTCTCATCAAGGTCAAGTATTCTGCCAGCCTCCCAAAACATACACAAATGTGTACATAGGCTTATCGATCGGAAAATACATAGACGTAATAAATTTCAGTTTAAGACCAGAAGAGACTATTATATCGTTTAGTCAGATCTCCTGTAGTCAGATCTCTGTACCCCTATATTGAGCCCAGTGTGAACATATTAAATCATATCAATCCTCAGGACCCTAAACTGTTATGCATGCAGGAGAGACTGATGTGCCACCAAAGGTTGAGATTCCTGAAAAGGCAGGAAATTGACTAGGAGTAAGATGCTAGCAAGTTTTCTACACCGCAGGTGGTAGAGGAAGGCAAAAAACTCCAAAGGTCACAACCAAACTGGCCTAGGGGAAAATTCCCTGCTCACCCCTACTCTGGTGATTAGTTGGACTCTAAGCACATGAGCAATACATACCAGTGAGGTATGTGAAAGAAGATTCTCTGAACCAACTCAGAGCCCTGGCCTACTATGCCCAGTGTCCGATCACCAGCTGTGGGCAATATCTGATGTTTCAGAGGAAGGCAAACACCCCCCTCCCTTCCAAACGTCTGGCCAATCATGCATGGGGAGCAGGAGTTGATATTTCATTAGATTATAGATTATTCATAGAGTATAAAGCCAGAAGGAACCATTGCTATCATGCAGACTAACCTCATGTATAACACAGGTCATAGAACTACCTTGAATTAAATTGTGTCTGAACTAGAGCATATATTTTAGAAAAACATCCTATGTTGAGGTAATATAACCTCCTTACTCCTACTCAAGATTCCCCTATTTGTACGTTCAAGGATCACATTAGCCCTTCTGGCTGATTATCCTTTGACCCAAGTCCTTTTCAGAGTCATTGCTTTCGAAGATAGAGTACCCCATCCTGTAAGTATGCCCTGCACTCTGTTCCTAGATGTATGGTAATATAGAAACACATATTGTTTGGGTTGTGCCCAGATTACCACTCCCCCAAAATTTGTCTCATCTGCCAAGTTCATTGCAATTGTCTTCTTTCAGGTCACTGATAAAAATGTTACATACCACAAGATGAAGAATCAATTTTTGCAGAGCCCCCAAGAAACATACTGCTTTATCCTTCTCCTCCCCCCATTTACAATTACAATTTGAGACTTAAATCTGTTAGTGAATTTTAATCAATTTAATGTGTGGTATGTTAGTTTTGTATAATTCTAGTTTCTTAGACAAAATGTTCTGCTGTACCAAGTCAAATGTCATATCAAAGTCTAAGTATACAATACTATTAGCACTATTAGCTTTATCACCCGATCTTTTAATCTCATCTAAAAAAAATTCCAATTAGCTGGATGAGATTTATTTTCCATAAGCTCATGTTGAATAGCATTAATTATAGTACCCTCTTTTAATTCTTTATTAATCAATTCTAGTATCAGCTTTTCTATTGTTTTGGCTGGGATCAATGTTAGATCAACTGGTCTATAACTGCCCAGGTATCCAGTTTTCTCTCTCTAAATATTGGCACAACATTAGCTTCCAGTTCTCTGGAGTGAATTCCCCAGTGTTCTAAAACTTATTGAAAATCAATAGTAGTGGTCCAGAGAGCTCCTTGGCTAGCTCTTTTAAAATCTTGGGTGCAGGTTAGCTGGACCTGCTGATTTCAGAGTGTCTGACTTTAATAGCTGCTGTGTCAGATCTTTCTGAGTTACTATTGGAATGGAAAGTATTTCATCATGATATCAATGCATTATCTAGCCTTTTTCCCAAGCACAGAACAGAAATATTTATTGAATTCTTTTTTACGGGGGAGTGAGAGGGGTATTATTAACAGTTTTATCATTTCAATCTAGTAAGGGACTAATACCATTGTTAGGATTCTGTTTGTTCTTAATATAGTTCTTATCCTTAACTCTGCTAGCCATGGAATTCTCCTTGTCTTTTTGCTTCACTTATCAGTTTTCTACAATTCCTAGCTTCTTATTATTGATAGATTATAAAATAATTTAAAATGTACGTAAAGGGCTTGTGAGAACTTTTTACTTCAAATTAAGGGTCACTAATCTGGAAATGTTGAGCATTGCCCCAGAAGGTTGAGTCATTAATCAAATCTGGCCCATTATCTTGTACCTGGGATAGTTACAAGAAAAAGAATAGCAGACTGTTTTATGCGAAAACCACTGTAATGCCTCTGTTTTACTTTGAAGTAAAAATACAAGGTAACTAGATTGACTAAGGTTATCAATAATTCCATACTTTAGCTATGGTGTCTCAATTTCACAGCACTAATAAAAGTGCCAAAATCATCTGGAAATATACTTTATGAAATTATCTTAATGTCTCATGTAACTGGAGCTTCAAGTGATATCCAATATTATCTTACCTGGGTCTCTAATACTCACCGAGCTTACTCAGTGTTTAATTCTTCTGAGTTTTTGTGCATCTAATCAACTTCTTAGTAGCAATGAAGACACTTCAGGTGGTACATAGCAGGTTAGTTGTACTTCCCTTGAGCATAGAGAGCTTTTCAGTTGTGTTGTTGCTTCAATTTAAGCACGATCACATCCTCATTTTAATTTTTCAGCTATTTCATGTAGTTGGCTTAATGCATGTCAGAAGTGAAAATAAAATATTTTTTTTAGTTTTTAAAATCGGACTGTAACACTCATTCAGTTCTAATTGTTGAAGTTTCCAAAAGCTGTACATATTGTGATGTGGTGGTGGTCTCTAACATACATTGAGGGACAAGATATTAGTGGAAAAGAACCACCAGACCATTTCACTTCTCTTCAAATGCAGAAATAGTCAGAGATGGAGGGAGAATGAAATGACTTGTGTGTACTGGGTTATCTTGGAGTTCAGCTCCTGGAACTAATGGGGACTGCTTAAACTTACTGTAATATTTTCTCCTATTTACCAGGAATTGTTTTTGAATTCTTTGTTGCTGGTTATAAATGCTTTTTGAACAATTATTGCAGTACTGTTTTAGAGTAAATTTTTCAAAAGCTCCTAAATCACTAGATCCCATTTTCACAAGTGACTTAGACTTCCAGGTGACATGGAAGCTTTTGAAAATGTTATCCTTAATCTTGACACATCCTGTATATTGCACTAGATTTGTGTTACAGGTAATTCCATGTTGCAGTATTTTGGTTTTAGACTGTATGCGCAATATGCTTATTCACACCAGACATCCACAGTTACATAGTAATCATCTGTACTCTGCAATTTTCCTCCTAGTCATTTGTCTAGTACAGGGGTGGCCAACCTGAGTCTCAGAAGGAGCCAGAATTTACCAATGTACATTGCCAAAGAGCCACAGTAATATGTCAGCAGCGCCCCATTAACTCCCCCACACCCAACTCCCAGACCCTCCCACCCACCAGCAGATCTGCCAATCAGCGTGTCCCCCTCCCTCCCCGCACCTCCCCATCAGCTGTTTCGTGGCATGCAGGAGGCTCTGGGGGGAAGGGGGGAGGAGCAGTCTCAGGGGAAGGGACGGAGTGGGGGCAGGGCCTGTGGCAGATCCAGGGGTTGAGCAGTGAGCACCCTGCGGCACATTAGAAAGTTGGCACCTGGAGCTCCAGCCCTGGAGTCGGTGCCTATACAAGGAGCCACATATTAACTTCTGAAGAGCCTCGTGGCTCCGGAGCCACAGGTTGGCCACCTCTGGTCTAATAGTTCAGAGGCTCTGGACAACCCACAGAATGAAACTGTGCTTGTTAGTATCCTCACCCCTGTTTTGTTTTTGTTGTTGTTGCAATTATGTTGAATGTGTTGCTGGCACACTAAAGAGATGCAGGATGCCAAAATGTAGGCACACTGAATTGTGAGTGACTGTGTGGCTCCCTTTTGGTAGAAATAAATTAGCTACCTGGATTAGAAACCGGTGTTTTGTGGTGAAAGACACTTTTCTTTTGTTACTGTAAACCCTGTCCTTATCAAACCAATTTCAGCATATTTGTGAATTATCTGAAAAAATATGGGGTTTGGGCGAAAAAGTAGCAAGAGAATACAGAATGGGAAAAGAAAATAGCACATCCAGAAAGTGAGGAAGGCTAACCTCTACAGCAGGGATGGGCAAACTGTGGCCCATGGGCCACATCCGGCTTGTCAGACCTTTTAATCTGGCCCTCAGGTCCAGCCAGGTAGCAGGTCCTCTGAACCCCTTGATCCCAGCCCAGAGCCCCCTCTTGTACCCCAAACCCCTCACCCCCCCCGCCCAGCCCTGATCCCCCTCCCACCCTCTGAACCCCTCAAGTGTATCCTAGAGCACCCTCATTCACCCCAAACCCCTCAGCCCCACCCCGGAGCCCTTCGCCCCCTCCCTTACCCTGAACTCCTCATTTCTGGCCCCACCCCCAAGCCCTCACCCCCGACGTACCCCAACCCCCAATTTTGTGAGCATTCGTGGCCCACCATACCATTTCCATACCTCCAAGTGGCCCTCAAGCCAAAAAGTTTGCCCACCCCTGCTAGCCTGTTCAACAACTGATGCCAATAGTGTGGTCTTCCACCGTGGGAACTGGTAGGAGAGGGAGGAAAACTGAAAGGGGTACTTGGATAAACAAACAAGCAATTGCAAAAACAAATAAATGCGTAGCTTTAAGTTCAGAGGTATCTCAGCAGTCGTGAAGAGGGAGATATCAGCACTAACTGATTTAAGTTCAACCCTGAAATCATGTTGAGTGTAACACAAAAGCCTGTTGAACTAAAACCCTTAACCATTTAAATACCACACCATGTTTGTACTCAAAGCATTCTTGACAAAATAAGTCATCATCCAGTGTATACCAGGAATTAATTGTGAATGAGCGTGATAAAATGACTCTTAATGTGAAGAGGAAACGAGTATCTGAAATGTGCCAAGATAACTTAGGTTTCTAATGCAAAGCATATTCCTTGAAAAATCTTGAAATTCCTAACAAAATAAGCTATTGCAGAAGTTAACTGTGATAGCTGCCTATCTTAACTATTTTTTTCTCTTTAGATAACAGCGATTTAATTGCTTGTACAGTGATTACAAAAGATGGAGGTCAGGTTCAGAGATTTCTGGCTGTGGATATTTACCAGATGAGTTTAGTTGAACCAGATGTTGCCAGACTGGGCTGGGGAGTCGTTAAATTTGCGGGCCTTTTGCAGGTAAGATATCTGTTGACCCGAGGATTTGTTTTCCAGCTGAAAAGTCTGTTAATGTAAGAAACAGTGTAATCAAATTTAGTATTTGTTTTATCAGTGTATGTTTTAGGTCAATAGCATACCTCCCTATTTTCTGTGTACTTAATATCCTTTCTAATTCTATCTTCTGTTAAATTGCTTTATGCCATTTCCAGCTTTCCAAAGAAGTTCTTTAAAAGTTCACTAGCTGGACACTTGCAAATTAAGTAACTTCCTCATAAAGGCCCTGCTTCAAGAAAGCATCTCTATTAATCAGAGCACTGAAGTCCCGCTAACGTCAATAGCACTTAAACACATGCTTAAAGTTAAATCTGTGCTGAAAGGCTCTTCTGAATCACAGCAATAGGGAACAGATCTTATAATACTCGTGAAGAAAAGGAAAGAGATGGTTTCTCATCACAAATTAAACTGTGTTTTTAAATTCTGAAATACTTAAACACGAATTCCGGTATTTGCTCTATGAAGTACACTTAACAAAGAAAATAATAGCTAAAAGGTGCCCTGAAAATTGTGTGTGTGTGTTCTATATGTATGCAAGCACACAATACATCTGGGTATATATTGGGAAGCTATTTTATTTAAGTGTGTATTGGGATTTGTTGTGGAATAGTATGAAATCTTTTATTCTACAAAATTACCTAGAACAGTGGTCACCAACTGGTAGATAGTGATCAGCTGATCGATCCTGGAGCCTTTTCCAGTCAATCGCGATTTCCGGTTGCTAAAAGTCCAGCAGCACAGCAGGGCTAACACAGGCTCCCTGCGTGTCCTGGCCACATGCTGCTCCTGGAAGTGGCCAGCACATCCCTGAGGCCTCGGGGGAGCCCCCTCCCGGAGCCAGCACCCCAAACCTCCTCCTGCACCCCAAACCATCTTCCCCAGCCCTAATCCCTCTTCCCAAGCCAGCACCCAAACCTCCTCCTGCACCCTGAACCTCTCCCGCTCCCCAGCCCTGAGCCCCCTCCCAGAGCCTGCACCCCAAACGGCCTTCCCCAGCACTAATCCCTCTTCCCAAGGCCAAACCCAAACCTCTCCTGCATGCCAACCACTTGCCCCAGCCCTGACCCCCCCTCCCAGAGCCAGAACCCCATATCTCCTCCTGTACCATGAGCCCCTGCCCCAGCCCCCGTATTCCCTCCTGCACCCCAACACTCTGCCCCAGCCCACAGCCTCATCCTGCACCCCAACCCCCTGCCCCAGGCTTAGCCTGGAGCCCCCTCCCACACTCGGAACCCCTCGACTCCAGCCCAGAGCCCGCACCCCAACCCCCTGCCCCAGCCCAGTGAACGTGAGGGAAGGTGGGGGAGAGTGAGTGGGGCGGGGCCTTGGGGAAGGGGCAGGGTAGATCCTGGGTTGCACTTAAATTCAAAAAGTGATGTTGTGCATAAAAAGGTTGGAGACCACTGACCTAGAATGTTACAATGAAGAAAGCAAGTATAGATAATTCTAGAGTCTAGTCCTTTGAATTGTTGTTACCTGAGAAAAATGGGATTTCAGCATCTTTCAGTCTAGTTTATAATAATTCTTCATTTAGTCCAATGTTTTAGTACCTAATTCAAATTTCTTGGTATTCCAGCTGCATCAGAATGTAAACATCTATAAATGAGTTGCTCAGCAGTAGTAGTATCTGTTTATTATGTTATGCCAAGCTCAATAGTCATGTTTCTAGAAAATGGAGAGAGAGAAGTACTCTTTCACAGTCAAACCACTTAATTGAATTTTTGCCTGACTTAGCCATGTTGGATTTACTTCACAAGAAATTTGTACCAATATACTGCAACATTTGTGTGGGGTTTTTTTTAAAGCAGTATCTCATGTCTCTGTCTTCTTATAATGATATATTGTTTATATCTAATTTAAATATTCACAATGAACAATTCAATTTCTTTCACCGCTAACTATATTCCATTTCTTTATAGGATATGCAGGTAACTGGAGTAGAAGATGACAGTAGAGCTCTGAATATAATAATTCACAAACCTGCATCTAGTCCCCATTCTAAGCCCTTCCCCATTCTCCAAGCCACATTTATTTTTTCTGATCACATTCGCTGCATCATTGCGAAGCAGCGTTTGGCAAAGGGCCGCATCCAAGCTCGACGTATGAAAATGCAGAGAATTGCAGGTAAGCAGATGCCTTAAATGTTTCTCTTTGAAGTGGGAAACATGTCTCGTGACAATTCAGTGTAAGATCTGCTCTTACGTGTCATCCAAAGCATCTGAAATACTGTGTCCCAGGAGAGGAATCTTGAAACCAGTGTCCAGTTTCTAAACAATAGATCTTAACAATATCTTCGCATTATAGCAAAATGCATATTCATGTATGATAATGTCTGCCCCAGCAGGGAGGAGGAGAGAGTGAATGAACCACGTTAGTGTTGCTTGATTCACTAATGGAAGGTACTCAGATACTATGCTGATAAGAACGGTATGAGAAGCTACATAAAATAGAATGTCAGCAGTTAAATTTTCTGAACTTTTATGCATTGAGATGTAGAAAGGAGTGTTACCTATGTAGGTGGTTATCGATCAGGTAGGGTGTCGTAAAGGGAAGGGTAACCACCTTTCTGTATACAGTGCTATAAAATACCTCCTGGTCAGAGGGAAAACCCTTTCTCCTGTAAAGGAGTAAGAAGCTAAGGTAACCTCGCTGGTACCTGACCCAAAGTGACCAAAGAGGGGACAAGATACTTTCAAATCTGGAGTGTGGGGGAACAAAGGGTTCTGTCTGTCTGTGTGATGCTTTTGCCGGGAACAGATCAGGAATGCAGCCTTACAACTCCTGTTAAGTTAGTAAGTAATCTAGCTAGAAAATGCGTTAGATTTCTTTTGTTTAATGGCTGGTAAAATAAGCTGTGCTAGAGGGAATGTATATTCCTGTTTTTTTGTCTTTTTTGTAACTTAAGGTTTTGCCTAGAGGGATTCTCTGTTTTGAATCTGATTACCCTGTAAAGTATTTACCATCCTGATTTTACAGATCTTTTACCTTTTCTTTAATTAAAATTCTTTTAAGAACCTGATTGATTTTTCATTGTTCTTAAGATTGAAGGATTTGGGTCTGTGTTCACCTGTACCAGTTGGTGAGGATTATTATCAAGCCTTCCCCAGGAAAGGGGGTGTAGGGCTTGGGGGGGATATTTTGAGAGGAAGACATCTCCAAGTGGTCTCTTTCCCTGTTCTTTGTTTAACACGCTTGGTGGTGGCAGCATACGGTTCAAGGACAAGGCAAAGTTTGTACCTTTGGGAAGTTTTTAACCTAAGCTGGTAAGAATAAGCTTAGGGGGTCTTTCATGCAGGTCCCCATATCTGTACCCTAGAGTTCAGAGAGGAGAAGGAACCTTGACATAGGGATTGAATGTATAATAGCTAAGGCCTAAATCAATGCAGCGCATGGTGAGGATTGGAACTAATCGGGTGAGTGAATGGAAGAGGATAGAACATACAGGGAAAGGGGATGGGCAGGTGAGAAAGGAAACTGAACATCTTAGTTATTTGATTACTGGAGAGCATCAATCACTGTCTGGAATATCTGTAATATGAAACAATGTATAAAGAAAATCTGTAGTAGTATTAAAATTAGTGACTCAACCTCAACTAAGAATTATTCGGTCTAGAGTTTTAAAATGTGTTTCTAATGTTTCAGTGCTATGTGAAATATACTTATGCTTTGGTCCTGTGAATTATAATTGTGCAGTCTAATTCTTTGGTCTTCTTGATTTCTGGTATCTAAATTAAGAGTAAGTTCAGAGTTAAGATCTTCCATGGAAGTAGACCTAAAATAGTGTGGGTGGTCACACACACTGCAGATATTTACTTACCAGATTACCTGTCTCCAAATGGCTTGGCCTGCTGCCGTGCACAAACATAACTAATGAATGTCCTTGTTGATGGATATTTCTTACTACGATACCAATTTTTGAAATGGCTTGCAACCATCACGTTTGTGTAATGGAGACATATTGCAAAAGGCCTGTTTCCTCCTTTAATAAATATTGGGGTTTCCCTAGTATATACATGAAAGGGAGTGCAGTTTGCAGCCACTTGTTGCCTTTCCCGCCCTGTAATTACAGGGCAAAACGAGCAGCAAGCTGTTTTTATTCAGAAGATGCAAGTATGAGCAAGCTATGTAGGTTGATCTAAACTAGCTATGGTCCCAAGATTCTGGGCAAGTTGGCAATGTAATTCTCACATTAGATCTCCTTTTTATAGATTTTTATTAACAAAAAATCAATTTGTTTAAATGTAGCTCTCCTGGATCTTCCTGTCCAGCCTTCAACTGAAGTGATGGGTTTTGGACACAGCTCTGCATCTACATCACAGCACCTGCCATTTAGATTTTACGACCAGTCACGGCGTGGCAGCTGTGACCCTACTGTACAGCGATCTGTTTTTGCATCTGTTGACAAAGTCCCAGGTAAGCCAGAACTTCTGATGAAGCAAGCTGCTGCTCCATGTCAGTCAAATATGTGAAACGTGTGGCACAACCTTTGCCTCTTGAACTTTTTGAGCAAAACCTCAGCCTCACCAGAAATGTATTTTTTTTTTCTTTCAATATTATCCTTTTTAAACTATCTTGTTCTATTATATGTAACTTATCAAGAAGTGAAACCATTCTATTTTCAGATGTTAAAAACAAGCAAGTTGTTTCTCTAAACCTAGGTCAGAGTGTCTCCTTAAATAAGATATATCTAATGGTTGGTATTTTGCCATCTGTCTTGTCTTCAGATTATAAATAGGTCTGTTCAAAAATTTCTTAGAATTACAACCTTGAAACTTCTTAGAAACACTCAAAATGTTACTAATCAAGTTGTGGTAGTTTCATCAGTAGTACAAAATGACTAGTTCAGCAAGGTGTGGTTACCCAAAAACACTGATTCTAAGGAAAAGATGACTGCACATTTTAATGCTTATGTTCTGTGGTGTAAGCTTAAGATAGGTAAGATCCAAGTCTTTCAAAGCTCAGTTTCTAAAAATTCAAAAGTTGGTTTACAAGTTCAAGGCTGATTAGCCCAAGCATTAGTAAATATATTATAGAAAATGCTCTTGTAAGTGGCAGAGAAGCACAAGCTAACCTGATAAGTCTTTCCACCTCCAGCTTGTGATGTGAAGGTGCTTGTGCAGATGAGTATGCACTGGATACCTGAATAATTAGTGATATCTGGTACTTATCTGAATGCTTGTTGTATAGCTTATAATAGTATCATATGGTCCTAAATTTGTTGCTTTTTTTAATAATGCAGTAGAAATGTCTGTCAAATGGCTATTGGTACAACTTTTAAATATATTAAAATTGCTTGGTGACAAATCTAAGTGTTTTGGCCTCCAGTTCCAAATGATTGAAAGCTAACTGGGTCACTGGGAACAGCAGATAGGAAAAAAAATTGGGCTAAACTCAAATGTAGAGAGACACTCCGGGATGAGCCTCTAGGAAGAGTTGTTTAGTTAAGCAATATTTCATAACACGAGGTGCATAAGTAGCTTCTTGATGCATGCCTCAGTTGTGTTGTGAACAAGTTGCCAAAGGTACATCTTCAAGTACCAAAGAAGTGTACTAGGTCTTCTAGTACACACCCTGTCACATATTACTGCTGTTGGAGTATGGGTCATTTAATGTCACGTCTTTTAAAAATCACATATCTTGTCCTCTCTGAATAGCTCCTTGTGATACAGAGGTTATAAATAGATTTTCTCAACTATTATGTGAAATCGGGCTAGTGAACAGATAACGTCGTCTTTAGTATGGAAATAGCAACATTTATAAGTTAATAGAAAGGTTTGAAATTCATTTGAGGGCTTCAGGAAATGCAGAGTGCACCTTTGCAATATCTCGTGGAAATGAAAAGATAGGGCACCTGTTCACAATGTATTCTGTGGTTCGGAGGTCTCTGCATGCGTACTCTGGCGAATCTTTGATTCTCCATTTTTGCATCAGGTATTCAATGGTGGGATCATCTAGGAGGTGCTTTTTGTTTACTTCAGAGCCTGCCCATTGCACTCACCAGGTGTCTTCTGGGTAGGAGTTGGATGACAGAAGAGCTTTTTCAGCTGCCCAGAATGGTTGGTGGAACTTAAAGCAAGTGTGAGGTGGATGAACAAGGTTGTCATAGAGAATTTTTTGTTAGTGAGAGCATTCTTGTACCCATGCAAGATATCCTTCCTCCAATCATCTGTTAAGAGATGGCTGTTTGCGAGGACTGGAATCCAAGGCACTAGAGTGGACTTTAGACTCATAGCTGTATTTAGCTGGATATAAATGAGGTCCATGTGTGACCTTCTTCCCCAAACGTGTGCAGTATTTGGCCATGCAATAAATTAAAGCCACTTTTGCCATTGTAGCGCATGAGCATCACAGCACCAGCTAGAACCTGCTAGCTTTTGGATGATATTGATGCAATTAACAGAGAAGTGAAACCATCAAACCTTGTTAAACTGTGGTTGAGAGATTTTCACAGGACCAGTAAGGGTGTAACCAGTGCAGATTATGCGGCTAGGTTACTGTTTCCCTGTCACATCTGACTCAAGACTTCCATGGGAAAGGTGTGGTTGGAAAAGATGCCAAGATTCTGAAGGGGAGTAATCTCCTCTGAGTAGGTTCACTGAGTAAGATCATTGTCATAAATTATCTCAGCAAGTAACAGTACTTCTGCAAGGAGGACAAGATAATCAATGCAAATGGCTGACACTATTGTCAGGCATTCCTAATAAATAGTTATAATTGGTAGAGACTGGAGACTGTTTCATTGTTTGCATGTGCAAAAATGGAAAAAAGCATTAACATTTAACATGGTGTCAGACACTCAGGACAGGAAATTAAAAATATTAAAGTTACTTCCATGCAGTTCACTTGGCCATGGTGCTCATTCTAAATGTTTTATGGGTGTATATTACAATAGTCAATGATATAATGGGGTTCATCTTTAAAAAAAAAAAAAAAAAAAAAAGCAGTGGATATAACAAAGTATAAAAATGCTACAATAAGTACATTATGGCCAAGTTAACATTATTGGAATTGCACACTTCTCTTAGAGTTATAAGGTTAATGGTTTAATCTGACTTTTTTGGGAGGAAGTGAGCACCCATAGCTCCCTTTGACTTCAGTAGAAATTGTGAGCGATCATCTTTAGTAACTGACTGAAAAGGAAGATTAGAAATAAAGCTCTGGCACTTTTAAAATTTATCTGACAAGTTGCAGTTGAGTTATATTGTCCCTGTACTAGTCATTTTCTACTGCTGTATGTTTCAGTGCTATTAGAAACTGATATTCAGTACACGTATGCTGATGAGGCAGCAAAGTTCTCTCTATATTTATAGAGAACACAAGACTTGCCTCTTCTTTCACAGACATGGATTCACAGAGTAAAATAGGCAAAGTAGTCTAAATTAACATGCTTCAGCTATTCCAGAAATATTTTTCCAAAATAACTAAAGGTACCAGTATACAGGAATATTCAGTTCATTATGTCTGCCTACTCTATGCCACTCACTCCATGTTCTCGACTATTAGTGCTACACAGCTAATATAGCTATTGTAAAGTCTCCTGTGCCTCACATATAAGCAAAATTGTCAACAAGGTTCTCATTGCGGAATCTTTATTGCTTGTTGTAATCAGCAGAATTAAATAGATTTATCAGATCTGTTTTGGTTCAAAATGCACCAAAAAAAGCCGCCAGAGTAGCTTCCACGAAATTTTGCTTGGCATAGAATGTATTAGCTTAGTAGTTCATTTAATGTTAATATACTGAAAATAGAAGGCTAGGGCTGGACTGATATGTTTTTGAACTCCTCTCTGCACTGGTACCTAAATATGGCTGTACCTGTAGACAGGGTCCATGTCCTGGGCAGAATGTTAACAAGAACCACTGCTCTCTCCTGACCCTCTGCTGTTCCGATCACATACAAATCAAAGGGGCATAGAGGACTAAAGATCTCTACCCTGTGCAGTTTAGGAGGCCTGGACAAGTGCTGGGACAATAGTCTGGTCAGAAGCTCTAGGTCCTTTATCCACTGCTCCCTCTTAAACTGGAAGTGAATGAAAGTTAAGTTCCTAATTTACACAGAAGTAGGTCTTTCGTCCCTTCATGCCCTTGTCCATCTCCTGGCCCCCCAGAAATCTCCACCTCCCCTGAACAGCAAAGTGTCAAGGGCCCATGTACTCTGCATCAGGCTGCACCTGAACTCTGTAGCATTCCCATGTGGCAAACCAGAAATTCTGTGGTAAAGCCAAAAAGGAGAGAATTTGTGAATTAAAATATGAAAAAATGTAGTCAGTAAAGAATTGGTGTTGGTATTTTTGTTAAAATGATCAGTGGAGAAATGGCTAATGGCATTTGAATGATCATAATTTGGCTTTATATACTTACACTTCTCAGAGCTACTATTTCAAACTGTCTGCAGATTTCACTGCATGAGTTACACTGTTCACCTTTTGAAGGGTTCTTTAGCCGCTGCAGTTGTGAAGACCTACATTTAGATGAAAACTTGAATTTTCAAGCACAATTAGGAGGCAACTTTTGAAAAGAGCAATTGAGACTATTTGCATCACATTACATGAACACAGATTGTGTACATTATATAATTACCTTATCCGAAAAAGTCTTCTGCTCCACCTTGCTCTTACTGTTTTATGGCGCAACATGAAAGTTGCTTAAACAGTGTGTGTGGCAATGGTGGTTTGAAAGAAAAAGGGCATGAAGGAGAACTGAAATGTGACAAGAATGCAATGTACCACGACTACTCTTCTTATTATTGTGTTTATGATGCGTAATACGCAAATACATATTGAAAGGTTTTTCTCAACACAGATGATTCACCTGATGAATGGAGCATGTTTTATCAGAGAGGAACAAGGAACAATTTTAACATATTCCCAGAAAACCCTCGTAGCACATTAGTGGCCCCAAACTGTGAAGACTGAGTAACACTTTCCCAGAATTATTAATCAGTCTTCACAGATTGTGGCCACTAATACACTAGGAGGGGTTTCTGGAAGTATGTTAAAATTTGTTCACCAAAGTGTAGAGAACTTTGAGATCCTTTCCATGGTTGTCATGTTCACCACCTTCCTGGATACTGCTAAATCATTGCTGCCAGAAATGCTGTATTCTTGGAGCTCATAATAGTACTTTTGAATTTTTTTGTGGAGAGGATCCGACTTCTTCAAAAGGGGAAATTACTTTATAAACATTTCCTTGTGAAATATTTCGAAACGGAAATATCACTTAACTTGCCCACTAGCCTCCTAATTTCAGATTACACCAGTTAAACACTGAGCTGTATATTCAGTATATTTTACAGGAAGGACTCTTAAATATTTCCAACATAATGCTCTTTAATCTGTTTTACCAAGTGGTGCCACTGCCCTACTTGCTTATAGTTCAGAGGGACTTTTCTTTAAATAAGAAAACAATAGATTCCTCTGTCCCCCCATCCTCTTCAGCGCTGTATATACCCCTTGTACATGGGGCTTATCGCAGACTAATGGGAAGAGTTTGTGGAAAGCCTCTGAAGAATATTAGCTGTGCATTGCTGGTCATTGCCCCTTTCTCATTTCAAAATCTGAACAAAAAAAAAAAAATTTCCCTGTACCACTCTAGGTTAAGATTCTTTTATGTAGATTTTAGTTAAGGGTTCTATACTTCTTAAAATTAAGGGAAGGTGATGACATCTATCCCCCTTTTGGGGGTCAGGTTGGAGAAGCACATATTACAGCTGGGATAAATGAAGCCTTGTTCATAATACTACTTTGGTTCACTAATATTTTTGTTAGGGATGGCAGATGACTTGTGGACAAGGTCAGTTTTGTAGTCTTTTCCTCCGCACGGGGCAAAGGGATCAGTTTACCTAAATCATTGACTAGTGACTTGATTTGTCTGAAATGCTGACCATCTGTACCTCTCATTGACTTCACTGAGGTTTTTGAGCATGTAGTACTCCTGAAAATCAGGACAAAGATCTGTTTGGCCTGGACTATGGGACTCCTGGGATATTCCAGACCTTCATGCTGATCACCTCCCACCTTCCTAATTATCTGCTGAGCATTGTAGCAAAGCGACAGCTCTCCTGTACTTTAAGACCAGCTTTCTGTTGAAAGCTCAACTCTTCTAAGTGCTCTAAAATCTCTGTGGTTACTTGGATTGTCTTGTAATTCGGCGTGCCTTATGAGGACATGCAGTTCTACTCGTGATCCAAATTTGGGGCCACTTGACCAAGGGGGACTTGAGATACCCCAGACCTTCATTCTCATCACCATCCACTGTCTTAACCTCACTTCCAAGGTAACTTTCTACAGTACTTGTAAATTCTGTTTAGTTTGGATATCCGATAAATACACCGAAGCATTTACTTCAAGAAAATATAGGTCAGCAGTGGTTTTAGAACATCTGAAGGGCTGTTTGTAGTTAAGGAATTGTAGTGCTTTACTTTTTTTTCCTGTTACAAAATATGTATTAATGTCTCCAAGCAATGAATACTTAAAGATTAGTTGTTTCTCATTAAACAAAATGAACTGCTGATTTCAAAAATGATACCTTAACATTTACTTTAGCTCCTGGTTCATAAGCTCCCACAATGGAATTGTGGGAAAATCAAAACATGAATGAGTTCTAATTTGAGAAATGCTGTGGAGATGGCTAAATTATCCTTTCCTTGTTTCATAGTTCGCCTAATAGCATGGTGGATTGTAGACCATAAGTAAGTTTAAACAAACCTAAATCACTCCCATTCTCTGTCGGGGAAAAACCCCATGCACAGTACTATGTCAGCCTGCTATGGAAATAATCGCTATAGGGGATATAGAGGCTTTTGGCAAGTCTAAGTGCAAGTCTAATTTGAAAAACTCACATTTTCACGCATTCTTACTCTATAGATCTGTTCCGTGTTTGTAGTCAGTCATACCTGCTGATTTTAATGACAAGATGATATTGCTTTTTACTCCTGTTAACTCTGCAGGGCCAGAACAGTAATGAGGAATGGACTGGATTCTATTTCTTCTTGTTCACTGTCAGCAGAAGCGTTTGAAATTTAATCAGTTAGATCTGTGCAAACTTATTAAAGGAAGTGGAGTTGGATCAGTGTATCTGAGCACACAGTTTGAAAGCATTAGGATTGCACAAGTGTTACTGCCTAAGGTGGACTGCAGAACATTAATTACTATTAATGTGTGAAAATGAAAGAGATCATCTGACCTCTTAAATCCTAGCATTGAATTTATAGGAGTCACAGTTGGAAAAAATCTGATCTGGTAAAAAGCTAAATGTATTTGAGGTGGAAATAATGGATCCCCACAATGGCATACTTTAAATGGTCACTTTTCTAAAAAGAACTACACTTCTAAATAACACGTTAAAGAAAAGCCCAAGAATTTTGGACTCCTATAATGTGTGCTGATGCTTTTAAATATCTGTGTGTCGTTTATTTCCATTAGAGCCCCTCCATTCCAGTTCAGATGCATTGTTTGAATTTCTTTGGCTTTACAGAGCAAGCGCCTCTCCAAATGGCAGAAAAATGTTTGGCAGATTGTAGCACTTAGTGCGCTCTTCACATCATCCATCCATCTTCTAGAGGGATAGCGAGGGAGCAGGGGCTGTCAGGAATACAAAGGGCAGCATAGTTCCTGGGGAGAATGTGCTGTGAGGAGTATAAGATGATGTGGTGAGTAGCTGGGGTTCCTTCACTGGTGTTTTAGGGTCCTCTGGCTCCACAGTAGATTTCCCTGTGTACCCACAAGCTTAAAAGTTTTTCCCCACAGTAGTCATCTGGATAGGCCTTCCGAATTGTCTATATTGAGTATTATAGCAGAGCAACAGCTCTGCTGTAGTTAAAGTTAAGACCAGCTTTCTGTTTAAAGCGCAACTCTTCTAAGTGCTCTAAAATCTACACCTTTACATTTGGTGTGCCTAATAAGGACATGGGGTTCTGCTAGTGATCCAAATTTAGGGCCACTTGACGAAGGGGAGCCTGAGATAAAAACCAGAGTGCAGATCATCACACCAGGGTCTCCAGCAGTTGAGGATTACACCAACAGAGTGCTTGGCACCCAGCAGCTCTTTGGGGAAAACCAAATTAAAACGTTATATGAAAAAGATTTTGCTTCTCCAGTTAGCCTCACGTGCTTATTCTTGCTCCTAATAGATTGCACTGAGTGTGAATAGACAGAGGAGTTAGCAGCAGTGCTGTGCTGTGATATTTTTAGTAAGGCATGCAATTCTACACATGTACTAGGTGGTCCAATATGTCATCCTTCGTGCAGCATTACCTTGTATACATGGCATATACAAGGTCAAACTGTGTGGAGGACACCATTTTGTTCTACAAAATGGCATCCTCTGTGTGCATCTGGGGGCCGGATAGCTTTGTCCCATGGGCTGGACCAATGGGCGTACAATGCATGGCTTGCATACATACACAGCATACCACTGGTTAGCAGGATTGTTAGTCTTTGAAGTTTCACACCAGCTGAATACCTCAAGAGGATAAGCAGTTGTTCTTTGAACCCAACTTCCCCAGCTAGAGTCCGTTCAAGTCCCACCTTGGACAGAAAACAGGAAATGGTTGGGAGGCGTATTACTAAAATCTGCCTCTGTCAGGGTGGCTTCTGTTTTGGGGGAAGTAATCAAAAATATTTTGTTTAAAAATAAATAAAGATAGCTGAATGCTTGCTGGCAAGGAAGGTTCATTTTAGGGGGTGGAGGAGTTGGAGGAATAGGGGCGAGAGGGGCTTGAGGCTGCATTGAGGGGAGAGGGGATAGATGGAGATGGGTGGTAAGAGAGGTGAGAGGGGTTGAGAGCTCAAGAGGGAGGGTGTAGGTCATTGGGAGAGGAACTGGGGAGAATAGGAGCAAGGACAGCTGTCAGTCTCAGGTTCTCCTCTTCTCTGTGTGACAGGATCTAGGGGGGTGTCTTCCTACTCCATGTGACTAGGATCTGGGGGTCTCTGCCCCCTTTTTTGTGGCCCAGGTTCTGGGGGCCTTGCCTTTATGGGGAAGGGTCACCTTCTTTGAGCAATGCCCCATAATACTAGGCAGACATACTCGCACTCTACCTTTTCACAGCAGAGCTACCTGCACTTTCCATACACTCTGAAATGGAGCCTATGCCCCCAACAGAATCCCACACTTGTAAAATTAACAACCATTTCATACCTTCACATTTTCACACAGGATACCACCTAAACCTATACTGTTCCCTGCCCATCTTTAAATCCACAGACTGATCTCACATCGCACCTCACTACTGATATTACCCATGGCAAGAAGACCCCAGGGCCCTGCCACTGACACAACCTACACAGTTCTGTATTGAGATGATGCAGAATGGAACCTCCACATACATATGCTTCTCTTTCGTTGGATAACATATATGGAGGGACTGAGAGCCAGATCTCCTCATATCAAAATCACAACATATTCAATACAGCTACACTTAACATAGTGAATGCAGCTGGAGTGCTTGCAGCTAATTCCCAGTGGCTATTGCCAGCTCCAGGGGGTCAGAATTAAGGTTCTGTGGGCGTTTACGTTAACTGAAGTTTGAGTTTTGCTGAATTCGATGTTCAGGAAGGACATGAGCTATCGATGGACAGCCTAAACTCTGTTAATGAACTTCTTTGCCCTTTAATCATTCCGAATAGGAAGCTTGCAAAATGCATGTTAAATAATTCCTACTAGGAAATACATCACTGCCAGATAATCAAAGTTCTAAAGCATTATGAAATATGTATTTAGCAACAGTTCCAAATGTTTCATGGCAGACGCTGCTTTTGGTCACTTTGAATAGCTCTTTGATGGATTTCTTGATGGCAAATATATTAAGTTAAATTACAGTGCTAGGTAATTTTTTTAAATGTTTACTTTTTGGAATGCTACCTTATGAAAAAGAGATTAAAGTATTTTACACAAAGGGTGGCACTTTCAAAGTCATCCAAGTGACTTAAGAACATGCGTCCCGTTGACTTTCAATAGGACTTGGACTCCTCAATTCTTGCTTAAGGTGAAACTACGAACTTCAGCAATTTCAGTATATCCAATACTTCTATGCCTTCTGTGCCTTTTATTTTTTTTAGACACCAACATCAGTTAACCATGAGTGGATCTAATTTTCAGTCTCATCTCTGCATTTTCCCCTCATTTGTGGGAAATTTTAAATATAAGATCATCAATTATGTAATCTAGTTTTGCTGTGATTTTGATATGAGGAGATCTAGCTATAATTATATATAATAAAGAGCCAGGCCATAAAAATAATCATAGAATCCTAGAATATCAGGGTGGGAAGGGACCTCAGGAGGTCATCTAGTCCAACCCCCATTCAAAGCAGGACCAATCCCCAATTTTTTCCCCAGATCCCTAAATGGCCCCCTCAAGTATTGAACTCACAACCCTGGGGTTAGCAGGCCAATGCTCAAACCAATGAGCTATCCCTCCCCCCTTAAAAACGCTTTTTTTATTTGCCTTTTGGTTTGTGAGCACTTGGGTCACATTTTCTGGCTTTTCTCCACACTCATGAAGGCTAGAAACCTTTATTTTATTTTATTTTTATTTTTTTTAATGACAGCAGAGATTGTTGCATTGCAGGACTCCAGAAGTTTGGGAAAACACCAGATATGAGACTTGTGATCGAGTTGCAACAGCTGTCAGTACAAGGGATGAGATTATCATGTGTTTAAGTGCTTTGTTGAATCAGGACGTATATCCCTGTGCATGTCACTAAAAACCTAGCCACTACCATCTGCTAAAACTAATATTTCCACAAAATATTTGGAAAGCTAAACTTTGGTTGGAATTGCAGCTTCATACATACAGTAGCACATTTTTCTCTTGAATGAATTTGTTCATCTTGTGTTCAAATAGTTATGTCCGCTTTTTGATTGCAGACAGAGCGTCTTTTTAATGCACACTGAAAATAATGTATTGGAACATTTTGATACTCATCTGCAAAGGTAAAAGAAAGGAAGATGGAGAGACATGACAAGCTAATGGAGAGGAAGATAGGTCATTGAAGCTCAGAAGAGAGGCAAAACCCAAATCAAGGATTAGGAGAACTGTGGGTGGGTGAAAGGACCATTTAACAAGAAGCTACAGTCATCTTAGTGAAAAGCTGTGGACTTAAAAGGTGATAGGAAGGAGTGGGAGTAAAATTACAGTCATTGAATACCGAAAAAACATATACTACATGGCAAAATGTTGAGACTAAAAATTATTAGAGCATGTCTGCCATACAATCCATTTTTGGGTACTGATTAGAGCTGTGCAAACTGCTGGCAGCAAAACCCTAGACTCCACAAAACTTGTCAGGTTTTGTGTTTTTTGTACCAAACCTGGTCTGAGCTTCACATATGTAATATTTGTGACCACAGATGGATTATTTTGAATCAAAACAGTGCAAAATTTGCAGTGATGGTTGACAGAGTTTTTGAGATTTGGGGTTTAAACCTATGCAAGTTGAAATTGAAGAGAATGTTTGAATGAAGTTGTGTGAAGGAAAACCCCCACTTTTTGGCAAAGATGTGAAATATCAACAAAGAACATTTGAATTTCAAACTTTGTTTTTTACTTACTGTACATGCACAGAGAAGCCTGAGTTGTGGATTGTTTGACTTATCTTGTAAAGTTAGGAATGACAATCCAGGAGGAGGTGGAAAGTTGGCCAGAACCTGCTGGTTTGCTCTTGGGCACTCTCAAACTGACTCTGCAGATCAGAGTTATTAGAGCAGTATGGGGAGGAAAAGAAACGACGACACCAGAGCTTAGGTGAATGGAGATATGACTGTATGGGAGAAAATTGTGTTTCTCGGTGGAGGACTGTGTTCCATGTCTCAACTTTGTGGATTTTTTCCTCCACTATGTTTTGTCTGATCTGTAGAACTGTCTCCTTATTTGAGATGACAGAATTAAAGCTAAACCATTCAGAAGTAGAGGCAGAGGGGGAAACTCTGAAATTTAAGACAGAGCGAACATGGCCTTCATCACCCTCAAAGAAATACAGTAGTATTGTTAAAGTAAAACTGAAGAGATACGGCAACTTCATGTCTGCACTGAAACATCAGTGGCATCTTATAAAGCATTCCTTGGCAATACTGTTAATATGTATGTAAGAAACTTAATGTTGCCCTGTGAAACTTGTCCATTTTCATCATGCAGAAAAGGCATTCTTCTATAGCAGCTTAGGGAAATGCATCCTTCCTGGTATCAAGTCTTAAATTTCAAGGGAGCATGTTGCTAGATACAGAAGGTTCACACCTTCTTGTCAACTGTCTAAATGGGCTGTCTTGATTATCACTACAAAAGTTTTTTTCTCCTGCTGATAATAGCGCATGTTAATTAATTAGCCTCTTACAGTTTGCATGGCAACTTCCACCTTCTGTGTGTGTGTGTGTATCTTCTTGCTATATGTTCCATTCTGCGCATCTGATGAAGTGGGCTGTAGCCCATGAAAGCTTATGCTCTAATAAATTTGTTAGTCTCTAAGGTGCCACAAGTACTCCTGTTCTTTTAGAAGGTTCATGGTTATTGGAATGGAAATGGGGCACATGTATCAGTGTCTGCATTTCTAAATTTTACCTTTACCACCACTTGAAAGCAAGCTGCAGAGGTTACAGATGAAGGTACTTTTAGGACAGGGGTGGGCAAACTTTTTGGCCTGAGGGCCACATCGGGTTTCCAAAATTGTATGGAGGGTCAGTTAGAAGAAGCTGTGCCTCCCCAAACAGCCAGGCTTGGCCCGGCCCCTATCCGACCGCCCCCCCTGCTTCTCACCCCCTGATGGCTCCCCCGGGACTCCTACCCCATCCAAGCCCTCCTGTCCCCTGACGCCCCCCCCCCAAGACTCCTGCCCCATCCACCACCCCCTGCTTCCTGACCGCCTCCGGAACCCCCGCCCCCCACCACCCCATCCAACCCCTCCTCTCCTTCCTGACTGCCCTCCCAGGAGCTCTGTCCCATCCAACCCCCCTGTTTCCTGCCTTCTGACAGCCGCAACCGCTATCCACACCCCCAGCCCCTGACCACCCCGTCGAACTCCCCTGCCCTCTATCCAACCCACTCCCCCCCGCCCCCTTACCGCGCTGCCTGGAGCACTGGTGGCTGGCAGCGCTGCTGCCGCGCAGCACAGAGCACCAGGTCAGGCAGGGACTCTGCAGCTGTGCTGCCCCAGGAGCTCACAGCCCCCCAGCCCAGAGCATTGCACCGGTGGCGCAGTGAGCTGAGGCTGCGCAGGAGGGGGAACAGTGGGGGAGGGGCCAGGGGCTAGCCTCCCGGGCCAGGAACTCGGGCCAGGCCGGAGGGTCCCACAGGTTGGACGAGGTCCACGGGCCGTAGTGTGCCCACCTCTGCTTTAGAACCTCTTAGGTCTCATTTCACTTCCAATAGCCATGACTAACTCTGCTTACTTTTTTCTTTGCAGATTGTTCCTGAAGAAGTCTCATGATTGAAATATATCTTTCTTTATCAAGGCTCTCAAGCTGAGGCATTTTAGACGATTAAGATTTTTTTTAAAAAATGAGATTTTTAACATCCCACTGCAGCACCTCTAAAATTAATCTGCAGATAAAGTGCTTAAAAACTTGTATTGATTATTTTTATTCTCCATTGATGTGACTTGGTGTGGGTCATCTTTTTCTGTTTTCAGCATGCATTCTTACTGAATCTGCTTTTATGTTTTCTTGTGTGAGATGATAGCCACATAAGATACTATTTCTTTTCTCTCATTAGTCAATGTAGCATTGTGTTAATTTTCCGAAATAATTGTTCTGAAAGTTTGCTGTACTTCTAGTTCAGGCCCTGCAAGGAGGAAAATGTTTTATAGAGGGATACATTTTCATTACAAAATAGTTGGCAAATTTTGATTAATATTTTGTTCCAGATAACTTAATATAAACCTTCTACTTGTGGTCACAATTTGGCAAAACCTGTATTGACCTAACACTCAGTTCATGGGAAAATGTTTGTTTTTTTCCCACTTACTGGTTATCGTGTGACTTACTTTTAAAAGTGAATGTTGGTAGCAAAAAGTATATAGCTTTGTGATGGGTAAATCACATTTTTTACTATGTAAAAAGCTCACGTTTTGGAGTATGCTCTCATCTGAGCTCACCTTACTTATCTCGTACTCACTGAGATAAATTATTCTCCAATGTATGTCATTTGTACGGACCCAACTTTGATTACTTATAAACATTAACTGTAATGTAAATTGCAGTCTTCTGTTCCCGTCAAACAAATTGAGGCACATTAAGCACTTTTGGTACGTGCATTCTATGATTGTATGTTTGTAGAAAGCTCAACATAATGAAGCTGAGCAAGCTGCTGGAGTGAAATAAATCATAACTTATGCGTATTTCCAATGGCAAGAAACTGGATTTTGTTAAACTTCAGATAAAGAATTTAACACTGAAAAATTACTTCATATTTTTGTCTGATTGCAAAGAAGGTATATTTCTGCTAGGTTTAACTATTTTAGAGACCAGGTGGGTGAGGTAATGTCTTTTATTGGACCAACTTCTATTGATGTGAGAGAGAGCGGTCTCTCACCAGCAGAAGTTGGTCCAATAAAAGATATGACTGCATCCCCTTTGTCTCTAATATCCTGGGGCTGACACGGCTACAACACTGCACAGGTTTAACTATTGATGGTTTTGTGAACTATTAAACTTTTGTCTGAAAACATGGCATATCTTTTTGCTTTGTCTCCCTCCGTGAAACACACAGAAGCACAGGCTCAAAGGGGGAGCGCCCTGCCTCAGAAAAAATGGTCTGCATGTTTTTCAGATATTTCCTGCATCTATTATGAGAAATATGTCTAGGACTATAAGCAGGCGTATAAGGAGATACTTCATTTTAATGAGAAGTTGAGGCCGCCTTTACTGTGCTTTAATTTCTGTGTGGACTGGTTTTTTTATCCGTTTTTGAATTTATTTAACTTAGTGGCCTAATGTCTGCCTAATTCTACTCATACTGATAACATAAAGTGCCTGACATGCAAAGAACATGATAATGTGGGAAGTATACTGGAAAAATTGCCAACAAAAAAGAGCAGTGCTCACAGAACAGCAGTTCCTGCCAAATATCAATCTAAGTCCTTTAGAAGATTTCAGCTTGCTGGTCAGCCCAGTGCAGAAAGATTATGAAACTTTCTTTCTGAATGACAATATTGAAATGCACACTAGTAGTTACAAGTGCCTTTTATGCAAACTAATTGAACAGTCACAGACATAGACAAAGACATAGCAGGCTTACGCAGAGGCTTTCAGTCACTGAAGAGCCGCAACCCCAGTCCAATTAACTTTGGTAAATGTAATTAACAAAATCACAATTGTTGTTTTTATATTTTCTTTTACTGTCATTACTGTGTACTGTTGATATGTATGTTAACCAGAAGCTTCCTCTTTCTTGTTCATCTGCTGCTGCCTGATTGATTAAATGCTACAATTAGATGAATGTAGCATCAAAGTTACTTTGTATTGTGTGAAGGATTCAGATGATAGGATAATTAGAAATGAGCCAAGCTGTGTTGGAAGAAAACAAGTGACCTCTACAATTTACAGGTCAAATTGGGACAGGTGGTACTGAGGGGTGTGGTGGGTTGTTTTGTTTTTTTTTAAAGGTGCTTGTTGATGCTCACTTAAACTTTTCTCATCTATGTGATCTTGTTCAGATACATTTGTGGGAGTTCATAGCCAATAAAAGGAAGAAATTTGAGGTCCAACATTAATTTGAGATTTGGAGAAAGCTCCTAAGTCCTAGATGGTCTCTAGCAGGGCATCCTCTTCCTGTTGGCAGCCTGAGGTACTGAACAGACTTGCCACACTCAGCATATGCCTCTTGGCTAACAAAACAGATTTCACGTTGCTGGCTCTGCAAGACAGTCTTAAGTGTACTGAGACAGGTAGCTTGCGTGTTAAAAAACTGTAGTTTGGACAAAGCAAGTTATTTAATAATGGATGCAGACAACCTCAGAAAAATAAACTCTGTTTCACCACTGAGAATCTAAATCTGTGTTCTCTAAAGTAAATTTGGATTTTTTCTCTAGACTTCCAATATGTTTGTTGATAGAGCTCTAGCTGTGCAAGCAACCCTTGTGGGCTTACAGAAATGTATGCGCTTAAAATTTTATTCTCATTAATTTTATGCTAAAAATTTAAGCATAGATGTAAAAACAGCTGCAACAGACTAGTCATTGGTAAAGCTGAGGAATTACAAATCAAGAACAGTGGATGGGATTTTACTTTAACATAGCTGTTGACGGGACAATTGAGTTAAGCAAAAACAAATTTATACGTAATATTTTAATGGTTAGAGAATGAGAGCAGGAGATAGGATTCCTGGTTTCTATTCCCAGCTCTATTGCAGATGTTGTCCATGGCTTACTGGCGTCTGTTCCCATAATCTTTAAAATGGGCATGAAACTTTCCTACTTCACGGGGGCAATTTGAGCATAACTGTGCATAAAGCTTTTTGAGATCCTTAGCTGAAAGTTGCTATAGAAGCATAGATTACACGAAAGTCAGCACAGCAGTATAGTTTTAGGTCTTATTAGATTTAATAGGCAATTAATGTACAGTTCTAAGGTCTAATTGCTTGTCCTTAAATTCTTAATTATGAAAGCTGGAATTGATGGGGTTTTCATCTAAAACTTCTCAGGGAGTCTCAGCAATGATCAAGTGAGGAGGTCAAAAATTCAAAATTAAATGTATGTTTTCATTTTAGAAGTTTTGTGATGTTCAGAGCTGGATGTCTGTAGGACTAGGTATCCAAGATAGGTGGAGGCCTCTTCAGCTCTTGCAAATGGGGGTGTAGTAGATCCCTTAAGCCCATATGAGAGACTGCACACACACCCTTCTCAAAAAAACAAACACACATGCACCCTTCTCTGGAAAGAGACACTAAAGTCTCACTCATTGACTGTACTAAAAATGGATTTTTATCCAATCTGGTAGACAGCACGGCTTAGTCGAGTAAAGACACGAATGAAGATACACTGCAAAGCTGCCAGCTGAGGTAGAGTAGAAATCCCTTCTTAAGCCTAGCAATATTGATCTGACTATCACTGAGATACCAAAATATAGACCCTTCTAGTGACACTTCCAATCACTTTTTAGAGTTGAACTACTTTTTAAAGGAGTTATTACGATAGATAAAGGGTATGTTCCCGAGTACGTACCTTACATGTCTCTCTACATGCCCAAGCCATGCCTCCCCGTGTATGCTGCTGCCGTTTGCAGTGTATTACGATTTCAAACTACAGAGGGCTTTGCAACCAAAAAAGAAAAGTCAATATCTCTCTCCCCTAGTCCATTGTCATTTCTGTCATGAAACTTCTAGGCTTCCCATATAAAAAAGGATTTAGCAGAGCATTCTCCTTCCATCTGACTTTTCATCACAGATTAATTGTAATCACATAATTAGCAAGCATCACATAATTTCCCCCAACACTAACCCAAAATCTGAAAGAAAAATGAAAGCCCTCTCCTTATTCCTTAGTAATTTGGGAAAACTGGATATGCATAAAAATATATGTATATATTCTGCATTGCATTTCCTGTTCCCAAAGCTAATAATCTCTTCTCTGGTTCTTGTTTTAAAAGTACTCTACTATTACTGGTAACATGTAATTGTTCCCATTTTCCTCCTGTAATTTATGAGATAAGTTTTCATTTTATACTTTTCCAAAAATGTTTGTTTTGGTTATGGTCTCCCCTCAGACTCATAACATATGGGAAGGAAAGGCATTTTTCAAAATTGCTTTCTTGTACATTTGAACAGCTTTGACAACTGAGAAGAGATATTTGTGAAAGTAGCTGAACTTGTGGATGGACAAAAATTGAATATAATCTTTTAAAGTATTAAGAAGCTCCTTTTATGTGCTGTTACTCCTACCCTGTGTCATTCATAGTGTGATCATGGCTATATGTAGCTAATGGGGACTAATTAATTATTGCTTAACCTAGCCAAAAAGTCATAAGTGGTTCTCTTTAATAGATGGGACAAATAGTAATCCTAGTGAGGAAAGTGCAGTGTATTGCCAGACATCTGCATCTGATATTGTGTGCACAGCTCAGTTTATCTAATAGCACTGGTTATGACACTGTTGCAACAAACAAGGCCTTTTTTCTGAGAGATGTAGAGCATCTGCAAAAAAAATTTAATTCAACAGTGTCAGCATCCATTGGAGTAGACTTCAGATTTGGGAGTCAGGAGGTACTTAGCTTATTTCAGAATGGGGATATCGTCTGTTATATAATTCAAAGGAAAGAGCAGTATTTTTCTAGAGTGGATACATTTTAGGCAAGTAAAAAATTATTAAACTTCGTTCACTTCTGTAGGGGAATAAAATGCTAACGAGCTAGACCATATTAAAAGTTAAGGAGGAAAAGGATTAATCAAACTAGTTAACATAATAGAAGAAGAGGGAAGTTGTGTTATAAGCTATATGAAATGGGATGCAATTTACTGTGATCTGACTCAGTCAAAGCATAGATCATGCTGGCAGCAGTGTGTATAGTTAAAGTTGCAGAACACTTTCTATTATAAGAGTCTGTTTTCAGTTGCTTATAACTTTGATAGATTTTACCCATTTGAGCTGAAATTTCTGTGCCAGGTGTCTATCTCTGACATTAACTTTTTTTGCTAAAATATAAAAAAAAAAATTTTTCCAAGAATGAAATTAGGAAAATACGTTTGGCCAATGCTTAAAAAAAAAAAAGTCTTAACTGCTGGGAAGTTCCAGTATCTCTATGCTTTGATGCAGGGACTTGAAATTTGGCAGAGAGGTTGCTCTAGTCCCAGTGAATAACCACCCACATTTGTATGCCTCTGAAAATCACTATTTGCACATTCTCAGTAGAAGTTTATTAGAGTTTGGTCACAAAATTCTCCAACATTCCTTCTTCACTGAGGAGGACTTTTCCTACAATTACTCTTCCCATTTGTCACTGTGGCACTGGACACCAGACCTGATCAGGGACACGTTCTTCTGTGTTGTCAATGCTCCCACTTCTGACACCTAAACATCATGGATGAGAAGGAGAAAGTACCAGACTCTACTGCAAGGGACTGACTAGTGAGGGGAGGGATACAGTGTGTGGGGAGGGGAGAATGACAGGAGTAGAAGGATTTGTAACTGCTAGAGAATATTCTCCTCTGGCCTTGGAATGGAATCCAGGATTCCCCGTCACAACATTCCTCTGGTGCCAGCAAATATTCGTTAATCCCACTGTCAAAATGTCTCATACTCTTTTGTTGTCTGGAGGATCCTTGTGTTATTTGTTTCATAATATGGAAGGTGTGTAATGAATGAGGGTTGGGATTGCAGGAATGGTCTCATAGTTAAGACTGTTGAGTGGCACCCCGGAGAACTGGATTCTGCTCTGCCACAGAGTTTGTATGTGATAATAGGCAAATAACTTACAATGGCTCAACGCGAAAAAAATAGTTTTGTGTTCCTCATGTGCTGGGTGCTCAATTTGAGATTTAGGGTCTGATCTGTAAAACTACTGAGCTCACACAAGTGCAAGTGAAGTCAATAAGTGTTTGATCTGAGTACGTATAAAGTGCTATAAAATGCTGAGTACTCTGCAAAATGAGGCCCTATGCTTCTTAAATTGATCACCCAAACTTAGCGCATACTTTTGGCAGCTTTGGCTTTAATCTCTCTCTGCCTCAGTTCTCTATCTGTAGAATACCCTTTTTCTGACACAGGTATATTGTGAAGACAAATTCATTAGTGTTTGTGAAGCAGTCATAAAATATCCATGAGGAAAATAATTCTTTATTCAGTGCAACATTTGGAGAGTGTGCAGTAAATAAGATGTGAGACTACACACTGATGAGAATAAAAAGATATAATAAATATCTGAATCCCTTTGCATTGACATGAACATTAATACTCTACTTTGTTTCCTTCCAAATACATAAATGACCAATGCAGTTATGGGTGGATCTCTATCCACACCCTGAGTATCTAGAAAGCTGCAGCCTGGGGATATGAAGGTACAAACTAAGAGCATAGTCCTGCAAAACCCTCATCATCTCACAGAAGTCAGTGGGGCTATTTGTGTGACATAGGACTGATTTACACACACAATTTTTACCAGTATAACTATTTGGGTTAGGGGTGTGATTTTGTTTTTACCAAAATAGTTAATCCACTTCAGTCCCTAGAACGGATGCAGTTCTGCCGGTGTAAAGATGCATTATACTGGTATAGCTTTTTCCTGTCCTTGTTGAACCATAGTGAACACTTGCAGGAGGAGCAAAATAATAAGAAAACTTAAGTTTACAAAAAATTAAATATAAGCAAGTTAGAGGTAAGGAGTAGCAACGTGAACTTTAATTTGTAAAACTGGCAGAACAGAAGGCAGTCAGTGATATGAAGCAACAGGCTAGAGTTCTTAACAAATTAGTCCTGACTACTTCGCCACGTGTTCTTTTTAATAACCTGGTTGAGAAGCAGCTGCCAGCTCTGTTTAATGTGCACCTTTAAACGTCCGCAGATCGGCACCTAATTTCTCTGCTCAGGGAGGAGCCTACAGTTGTTGCAGAATAGGGTTGAGGATTCATTGTTATAAAGCTCTCTGGAAAAGGTTACACACTGCCTACTCATACTACACCCAAATCTGGCCTATATCAGGCTCACTCTTCAAAGAGCAAAAAAAGTCTTGTAAAAGTGAGTGCGAGAGAGAATTTTCCTGTGTCTAACTCATTATCGGGGTTTGACTGACATGAAAAAATGGAATTGAAACTTTTGTGATTCTCAGAAATGATTGTGCTTGGCCTGTGTGGTCTCAAGGCCATTGATTGTTCCCTGTTTCCCAGCATAACTGGTCTTCCAAAATGTGAAGTATGTACCAGAAACCTAATATGCATTTATTTTTGCAAAAAATAAACTTCAGTGGGCATGAATGCTACAGAACTCCTTCAGATTTGAAGTAGTTCAGTTTGTGGTTCCCTTCACATAAACCATCAGGCACCATTGTATGCAGCCTCAGTTTGTTAATTCATCTAAAAGATTGTGGAAGATCAATCAGTTTGGTTTCTGAAACAAACATAAATAAATCCTTGTGTTTTACAATATAGATAGCTGCTTACTACACTATTGTTTTTCTCTAAAATAGGTCTATTCTACTATGGTTATGTGTACATTTTTGAAACAGATTTTGATGTGAGACTTTATGAACATTGACTTAAAATATCAGAAAATCCTGATATGTCACTGTAAGTCTTCCACAGTGGATAGGTGTATGGTCTTAATGAGATGGACAGAATAGTGTGTAAACATCGAGCTATAAGAGTATAGACACAGCTTTTATCTGCACACTTCATAATCTTTACTGTTACTACCATGTTCTCCATAGATTCTTTAAAATAGAGTCAGGAATGGCACTGTATCCTAAAATGAAGGACTGTGGTTAAGTTAGAAGATTTTTCAGGGAATTATGGAACAAAGTCATAGGAGATATTGTAGGAATATCATGGCATGTGATAAGAGACGTTATGGTGGATGTATGTATTGTAACAATGAAATTTAGAATTACAGCAAATAACATTCAAAAACTTATTTAAATGGAAAAGTACAAGCACAGTCTCTAGAGCCAACTAAGAACTAAGTCTCCAGCCCTGCAACAAGCTCCATGTAGGTCTAAAACCGCAGGTTGGCGTTATAAGTATTAACTTTCTCATTAAGACTACCTGCTGCTAAGTAATGTTAAGTAAAGTAAATATGTATTAAGTTATCATTTCTGTATTTAAATATTTCCTTAGGAGCTTAATAAATTTTCTTTCCATTCCAAGTACCAGACCGTGATTTAAATTGAAATATTTATGTAAGCAACCATGGGTGCTGCCACAACCCCTTGGCTTGAAGTGATTTCCATCATGTATAGGGTTTACAGTTGGTTCAATGGCCCCTCTATACAAATTGTTCCAGCACCCCTGTAAGCAGCCCTAATTAAAAAGCAGTGTCTGGAACTGCAAAAGCTTGAGTGAATTCGAGAGAATTATTTTAATTTTTAATTTTCCATCTCATTACAATGGATGTAATTTTAAAAACTGGGATTTTCAAAGACACCTAAGAGAATCAGGCACTCAATTTCCATTGAAAATCAATCAGATTAGGGGACCTAATTCCATTTAAGTAGAGGGAAAATCAAAGCCTAAATGCATGGAGTGAAATGCTGGTCCTAAAGAAGTCAATGGAAGTTTTGCTGTTCACTCCAGTGGGGCCAGGATTTCACCTTAGTATGCCATGTGGAATTTACTATGGTATCTTGTATGTTGCAACAACGTATTTGTACAGTGATAAATGTTTACGCTGAGGAATACTGAATTTATTATGGTATATACAAATAATGGAAACAAATTAATCATTTAGTATGTCTGTATTTTTGCATAGTATTGGAAGTATTTATTTATCTTACCTTTGAGTATCCAACTAAGGTACTGACAAAATGTTTAGTGAGGGAAGCACTGGTCATTTAATGTTCTGCTTTGTGGGCTAATTAAAAAACAAAAAACAAGAAATTCAACTGTCAAAATAAAGTGTCTGCCAATAGGAAATTGAAATATCAAGTTGCTTAATTTATGGTTAATACAGAATTAGTTTCCAGATAATAAATTCAGGGATTACATCGGAAACAACAAACAAACAAAAACGAGCTAAATGAGGGATTCAATGGGCAAATGCTTTTGCTAAGAAACAGGCATCAGAGTTAAGTTCTGCTTCAAAAATCAAGGCCAAGCTTTATCTAAGGGTATGTCTAAACAGAGATCTGATTGCAGTACATGTAGACGTACCTGAGCTAACTAATCTAGGAATGAAGCTGCAGCACCATGGGCCAGCTAGCTGCCTGAGAAAGTGTCCACTGTCCCACTTGTATGGCCCTTGATGAAGCCTTTGCTGCTCCAGCTTAACTGCTATTGGTACCTTGATAGGTTGGGTATATCTACAAGAAAGGTAGTTACAACCCATGGTTGCAGAGTAGTCATATCCTTAGAGACTCCACCATCCTAACATATATGACTAGCCTCTAACCAAAAGGAGCGCACCTTACCTTAGACCTTTGTTCCTCCTATGGCGCTGAAACTTTGGGCAGTCCAGTTCCTAACTGTGATACTTCTTCCCAGGTGATGCCTGTTGTCATAAATATAAAAGGAAGGCTAACCACCTTTAAATCTCTCCTGGCCAGAGGAAAAACCCTTTCATCTGTAAAGGGTTAAGAAGCTAAAGATAACCTCGCTGGCACCTGACCAAAATGACCAATGAGGAGACAAGATACTTTCAAAGCTGGAGGGGTGTGGGGGACAAAGCGTTCTCTGTCTGTGTGGCTTTTGCCGGGACAGAGCTGGAATCCAGGTCAGAACTCCTGTAAAGAGTTAATAAGCAATCTAGTTAGATATGCGTTAGATTCTGTTTTGTTTAAATGGCTGATAAAATAAGTTGTGCTGAATGGAATGTATATTCCTGTTTTTGTGTCTTTTTGTAACTTGAGGTTTTAGCCTAGAGGGATTCTCTATGTTTTGAATCTGATTACCCTGTAAGGTATTTACCATTCTGATTTTACAGAGGTGATTCTTTTACTTTTTCTTTAATTAAAATTCTTCTTTTAAGAACCTGATTGCTTTTTTTATTGTTCTTAAGATCCAAGGGTTTGGGTCTGTGTTCACCTATACAAATTGGTGAGAATTTTTATCAAGCCTTCCCCAGAAAAGGGGGTGTAGGGCTTGGGGGAATTTTGGGGGGAAAGACGTTTCCAAGTGGGCTCTTTCCCTGTTATATTTGTTAGACACTTAGTGGTGGCAGCAATAAAGTCCAGGGACAAAAGGTAAAATAGTTTGTACCTTGGGGAAGTTTTAACCTAAGCTGGTAAAAATAAGCTTAGGGGGTTTTTCATGCAGGTCCCCACATCTGTACACTAGAGTTCAGAGTGGGGAAGGAACCTTGACACCCATGCATTCAGTATCCTCTGTCAGTGTCTTCTCCCAGTTCTTTTTTGGCCTTCCTCGCTTTCTCTTTCCTCCCTTGGGTACCCAGTTTAATGATTGCTTGTCATGCCTCCCATCTTCCATATGGTGTATGTGTGCCAACCACCTAAGCCTTCTTTCTTTGATGATATTGTGCAACAGGTCCTGACCTGTCAGCTCCCTTACTCTCCCATTGGTTGTTTTCTTTCCATAAATGTATAATATATTCCTCAGCCATCTGTGATCAGCCTCCAATCTCTGTTAGCCACTGTCATTGTCCAAGTCTCTGCTCTGTATAGTAGTGGGCTCACTACTACCTCATGGTATAATCTGACCTTCTGTTTGATGGGGAGACTTCTGTTTGACCAGATGATGATCATCCTTCCAAAAGTGTTGTTTCCTAATCTTGTATGAATACGTTCAGATGTTGCCATGCTCCCCAGATGACAGAACTCTTCTACTTCTCCAGTCTCTTTTCTGTCTAGTTTCCTTCATAATGATGGTTTTCTTTGCATTTACTTTCAGTCCAATTTTTTCTGCTTACCTCTAATACAAGGGCAGTCATTAAGTTCCACATCGTACTTAGAACAGTGATGTTGGCAAAGTAAAGGTCGTGTAACTCGTATCTGCTAAACCATTTTATATTGTCCACAATGCTTTTTGTTGCCTGCTTCATCACCCAATCAATTGCTAACGCAAAGAGGATTGGTGATACACACACCTTTGTCTAACTTCAGTTACAATATTGAACTATTCACCCAGACCTGTTTCTGACTTTACAGCATATCTACTTCATCATGTAAACTCCTTATCATGTTGATCAGCTTGCTGGTCTCCCATAGCTTTTAGTCTCTCTGTGGACATTAGCTTACGCTTTCTTGAAGTTGATTAAGACACGCTTTTGCCAAGCAGTATCTTTTTTGGTATCTGTCTAAGAAGGAATATCTCTTCAGAACATGATCTACCTGGATGGAACCCAGCCTGTTCTCATAATATCTCATTCACTGCCTTCAGTGATTAAAATGTCATGTGACGTTTTAAAAAATAATTTAAGCATTCCAAATTCTAAATGATTTGTCAGAGTAATCTACAGTGGGTTCTTACTACACTTAGCTATTTACAGTGAGCAAGTATTTCATTGTGTGTGTATTAGTGCTTTAACTGGGACTATAGTATAGCAAGAATACCACATTTTCAACTTTCCATCTTTTGTATTAAAGTTTTTTATTCAAAACTTCCTTGATATTTTCCTAATCAGAACAACCTTGATAATTTATTAAGTAGGAGCTTAGGGGACATCCACTTTGTGCACTTAAACTTAATCAGTGCAGCCATACCTCTCACATGGTGCAGGACATCCCACATCTGGCCCCAATTTTTAAATTTGTACCACATTGCCATTTCAAAGTCTATATTCATCTAGTCTGCAAGTTTTCCTGGTTCTGAGCTGTACATCTTGGTGTCTGATGTCATCATGTCTTACACCCACAGCCAGTCACTGCCATGTTTGCACAAGCAGATGGAGCAAGGCAAATATGTGAAGGTAAATAGCTATAAACAGCTATAGCTACAGTCTCTAAAGTGACAAGAGCTTGCATAATTTTTGCTTTGTCATCATAAGAGAACCATGGCTGGTAGTTCAGACATAAAGGCCATATACAAGTTGCAAGATTATTGGCGTTTCTGGAGTTCTGCTGTATTTACCCCATTTTCTTCATTTTGGATATTTACATACCATTATTTTAGCATAAACATGAACAGCAAGGACTGCCATTCAAGCCCTCAGGTCGTCAGAGCAGAGGGGGGAAAAACACAAAAGATGTCAATAGAGGTCCTCTGGAGAAGACACAGAAGAGGTATTCCACATTGTAGAACAGCTGGTACACAGAATTCACGTGGGTCACTGATAGTCGATGTGGACAAATATTTGATTTCTACAATATCTGTGGATGTGACTATACTGTGATCCAGGAGGATATCAGATAATGTGGCATCAATGACTGGGAGAAATAACTTGGTGCTGCTCAGGCTGAAACAAATCAAGCAAAACAGAGTCAACGTGGGCGGTCTCTGCCATGTAGCAAATATCTACAGCAAATCCAGAATAAAACTTTCAGTACCTGCCGAGAAACTTATTTCTCATGTATACTGTCACTTCTCTTCAAGCTCCTAAAGGTATCAGCTACTAAAAGTGTGCCCTGTTCGTCGACGCTGAGTCATTGACTATAATAAGCTTCACATAGAGATGCCTTGGAACTTCTGTTGAAATGAACATATAAAAAGACTGCATTATTTAATGGCACAGTACTAGGTAACATTATTTAGAAATTCCCCTTAAGAGATCAGCTGTTTAAAAAAAAAAAATGCAGCCAAAGCTATGTCTGTTCTGCTGCCACATTAGGGATTACAAGTAGCGCTGAAAGAAAAGGAGTACTTGTGGCACCTTAGAGACTAACCAATTTATTTGAGCATGCTCATGCTCAAATAAATTGGTTAGTCTCTAAGGTGCCACAAGTACTCCTTTTCTTTTTGCGAATACAGACTAACACGGCTGTTACTCTGAAACCTGTCAAGTAGCGCTGAAGAAGCCAGCGTATGGATCAGTTTTCAGTGTATCAGGATCAGCGTATGGATCAGTTTTCAGTGTATCAGGTCCAAGATAGAGCTGATCTTCTTTCTACAAGAACCAGTGGAGAAATAAAGCTTTATGAGAGACTTGTAATGACTGGCTTGTGTTTGCCCCACTCAAATGTTGAGCCTGAACATGCTTTCAGTATTGTGACAAAAGTCAAAACTGAGCTGAGACAAAGCCTCAACATTAAAACACTTAATGCTGATTTCTGTTAAAATAAGCAGAAATCGTGAGTGCTTTCAGCACAGTAGCCGAAGGAATTGTTGGGGTTGGCAAAAAAGCAACCCCAGAGTGCAACAACAGTGAGTGTTTGAACAAATTGACTTTTTATTTTAGTGTCAATAGTGGGTCTACAAAAAACACAGAATCATTTAGTTTCATTGAAACAAATTCCGGGCTATTTGCATGCTTATGTATCTTTTTAATAAAACTGTGTGTTCAATAGAAATTTGATGTCCCCCATTTCAAGGTGTGTTGTCCTTTGTGCTGAGGGTCACTGTCTCTCATTTCAAAGTCTGGGACTTGAGAGGTATGGATACAACTGGTTATACCAAATGGCCTTTGTGGGATTTCTGGGAGTTCAGTAATCTTTTGGGGATTTCTTAAAATCATAGATACTCCTGACAACAGAAAAAATACCTAAATTTCTTATCTTAGACTATATAGAATAAGGAAGTAGTGGAAGCCCCATTGCTAGTCATTCAAATCTGGACTGGACAAAATATTTGAGAATATACTTTACAAAACAATTGGTATGGGATGAACTAAGCATTGGAATGAGAGCTGAGCAATATAAATTTTCAGATAAATTATAATTGTGTGAGCATAGGAATTAGAAACAGACAAGATGGCAGTATTTTGATACTGAGTTGGCATGAAGAGTGAATAAGCATTTGCTTAATATTGAGCATATACTTATCCCTTTAAAAAACTGCACAGTATAATTATGGGCTTCAACTGAAATCTTTTGCAGCACCCTGCAGAATAGGATTCTTCATTCTTTCAACCTATTCATCAAAAGTATGGCTGTCACATAGAACTGTTTCATAGTCCATTTCATGCAAGTCATTCTGAAGAGTTGGAAGTGGAGAAACAAACACTGTTGTCCACCCTTCTGAACAAATGAGGTCAAGCAATCTCAGAATACAATATCAGTGTTCCTTTGTATAGTAGGAAAGAACAGGTCCCTCCACAGCAAATATTGGTGCAATGCTGTGGCCTGATTTGTGCAGGAGGTCTAACAATCCTTTCTGTCCTTTAAAATGTATAAATCCCCTTAATTATAGGTGCCAGAGCTGAGGAAACAATGACATTAACTGAACAACTTGTATATAGCTGCAATGCCATCTCTCTCTGAAGAAAAATGGCTCTTGTAGCTTTATATTGGTTGACCATTGTTAGAACATCTGTTTCTGCATTAGTGAAATCCTTGCCCCCTTGTGAGTTTGCAAAATGCAAAATCATACAAGGACATTCATGCAGACAAGCAATAGACCATATCTGAACACCTTCTCTTAAGGCAGCATTCTAAAACTATCATATCTAGGTGATGCTCTTCTACTAACTAGTAGTCTCTTTTAATGACCTTTGGAAAGCTTTGGTAGTAAAATTCTGAACTCCACAGAAGTAGCATCATCTGCATTGGACTATCAGTTTGAATTGGCATTGGATGGCTACATTTTAACAGAAAGAATCACTAAGCTTACCTTTTTATAAACAAGCCCACACACATCACATCAGTCTACACCCAATCAGTGATAGCCAATAACAGTCCTCACCCAATAACTATCCAATATGTCATATTAAATGTCATAATATGTCATAATAAAATACTGCCCTAATCAAGGGATTCCTCAAATTGTTAGATTAAATCTGTAGCGAGAGTGAGTCATACCAGAAGCTTATGAATATTGATATGCTCATAGGTCAGACAGTATGCTTTGTATTTGTGTAATAGCTTCTTACGATAATCTGAAAGTCCAACAATCTAGAGGGTTCAAGATGTTAAAGTTAATAAACACATTTGTTGTCAAACCCTTATACCAAGTTGTGAGGTTCAGACACTGTATCATCAGTGAGAGCTAAATCTGTTACCTGTTTAGTGTTGGTGAATGATCAGGTACATCCAGGTGAAACACACTGGCAGTCCCGGAGAATTGAGTAGATAAATCCTAATGTTTACTTGATTTCAGTGAAATATGAATGGATGACAGTACAGCAGTTGCATCAGAAGACTAGTAGTCAAAAGGCTGAAAGTCTGTCATACTTAAGTTTGTGGCACTACCTCTGTATATAAAAATGAAACTCCTTTTCAGTATTGGGCAAACTTCTAAAGACAAGAACAATTTTTCTTTCTGATCTAGGGGATTTGGGTATATCAAGAACTCATAATTTCTAATCCAGGCTTTGCTGCTGAGTTGCATTGTGGCCTTGGGCAAATCACTCAAGCTAAAATTTTCAAAAGTGTCCACTCATTATGGGTACCTCAGTCTTTGGATGCTCGGGTTGAGACAGGAGGACCTGGTTTTCAGTACCTACAGTTTTATCAGATGTCAGTTCATGCTGCAGGTACTCACTATGTCTGCAAATTTTGTTTTGGGTGTCAAAAGTTGGGTACCCAAAAATAATGGTCAGTTTTGAAAATGGCCTGGACTTCTGTTTCCCCATCACTAACGTGGGAATACTGAAACCCGGCCTTAAAGGGGTGTAGATTGAGCTGTTGTGTTCTGTATCTTCCTTCATCATTATTACTTCAGTAGCAAGTAGCAGCACTAAATGACTTTTGCAGTGATGTGTGAGGCAAAAAGAATACACAGTGATTGCTATAATACAGACTAGCAGAAAATCTTCCTAAGCAGCTAAAAAGAACTGCCACTCACTGTTCCCTGTCCCTTGTAAAGAGCCACAAAACACTCTGTGTTTTGGGTAGAAGGAAAAATGGGAGACTGTTCGGTTTTACTAATAGTCATAAGAATGGCCATACTGGGTCAGACCAACGGTCCATCTAGCCCAGTATCCTGTCTTCCGACAATGGCCAGATGCTTCAGAGGGAATGAACAGAAAAGAGCAATTATCAAGTGATCCACCCCGTCATCCAGTCCTAGCTTCTAGCAGTCAGAGGTTTAGGGACACTCAGAGCAGGGGGTTGCATCCCTGATAATCTTGGCTTATAGCCATTGTGGGATCTTTCCTCCATGGACGTATCTAATTCTTTTTGTAACTCAGTTATACTTTTGTCCTTCACAACATCCACTGGCAATGAGTTTCGCAAGTTGATTGTGCATTGTATGAAGAAGTACTTCCTTATGTTTGTTTTAAACCTATACATTTTGTTGGGTGACCCCTGGTTCTTGTACTATGTGAAGGGGTAAAAAAATACTTTTTCTCAACACCATTCATGATTTTATAGACCTCTCACATATCCCCCCTTAGCTGTCTCTTTTCCAAGATGAACACTCCCAGTCTCTGTATTTTTTCCAACTCTAATATGTCTTTTTTGAGATGTGGCAACCAGAACTGCACACAGTATTCAAGGTGTGGACATACCATGGATTTATATAGTGGCATTGTCATATTTTCTGTCTTATCTATCCCTTTCCTAATGGTTCCTAGCTTCTGTTAGCTTTTTTGATTGCTGCTGCATGCTGAGCAGATGTTTTCAGAGAGCTGTTCACAATGACACCAAGATCTTTCTTGAGTGGTAACAGCTAATTTAGATCTCATCATTTTGTATATATAGTTGGAATTGTGTTTTCCAGTGTGCATTACTTTGCATTTATCAACACTGGACAACAAAATGTCAGATGAAATTCAATCACGCAGTTTTGTGACATCCCTTTGTAGCTCTTCACTGTCAGTTTTGGACTTAACTACCTTGCGTAATTTTGTATCCTCTACAAACTTTGCTACCTTACTATTTACCCCTTCTTCAGATCATTTACTGCACTGGTCCCAGTACAGATTCTTGGGGGACCTCACTATTTACCTCTCTGCCCTGTGAAAACTGACCTTTTATTCCTACCCTTTGTTTCCTATCTATTAACCAGTTACTGATCCATGAAAGGACTTTCCCTCTTATTCCATGACTCCTTACTAGGTTTAAGAATCTTTGGTGAGAGACCTTGTCAAAGGCTTTCTGAAAGTCCAAGTATGTGATATCACCTGGATCTCTCTTGTCCACCTATTTGTTGACACCTCAAAGAATTCTGATAGCTTGGCAAGCCGTAATTTACCTTTAGAAAATCTATGTGGACTTTTCCTCCAACATATTGTGTTAATCTATGTGACTGATAATTCTGTTCTTTACTATAGTTTTAACCAATTTCCTGGTACTGAAGTTAGGTTCCTGTAATTACCAGGAACACCTTTGGAGCCTTTTTTTAAAAAGAATTGGCATTATGTTAGCTCACCTCCAGTCATCTTGTACAGAAGCTAATTTAAATGATAGCCATTGGTAATTCTGCAATTTCATATCTGAGTTCCTTCAGAACCCTTGAGTAAATACCATCTGGTCCTGGTGATTTATTACTGTTTAATTAAAAAAAAAAAAAGTTGCTGTTAGTTTTTGTGTCTTTTGCTAGTTGCTCTTCAAATACTTTTGTCCTGCCTAATTATATTTTTACATTTGACTTGCCAGAGTTTATGCATCTTTCTTTTTTCCTCAATAGAATTTGACTTCCATTTTTAACGAATGTCTTTTTGTCTCTAACAGCCTCTTTTACTCTGTTTAGCGATGGTGGTATTTTTTGGTCATCTGTTTTTCCTATTTATGGTATACTTTGTGTTTGAGCCTTGATTATGATATTTGTAAAAATTGTTCAGGCAGCTTGCAGGCATTTCACTCCAAGTTCACTGTTAGACATTTTTCTCGTTTAAAAAAGCACAGATGTCAAGTGTTTAAAAACCATAGGCCAAACAAATAATAGTGCTAAATATGTTTCCACATCTTCTGCAGAGACAATAGACTTCAAGTGATGATGGTGTACCACAAGGACATAGAAAAATGCTGCATAATAGAATCTGTACACTACATTTCTTGAATAGAGGGTTAAAAATATTTGTTAATTGAGAAGATCAGCTATTATGTAGTACTCTTCTGTATTCTGACTTGGGAAAGTCTCTCAAACAGCTGGAAAAGCATCTAATGTCAGCATTTGGTTTGAAGGATAATATTCCCCAAGGGTAGTGATTTTTCCACTGAGGTGCTCTACAGGTTTTCAGCCTCACAAAAGACAGTTGTCTCCTTAGTAAAGCTCTCTTTTTGGCAGGTCATCTTTGAATTTATTGAAGCCAGTATTTACTACTACTTAGCCTATGCGCAGCGTGCTTCGGGGGGCACGTGACCAGGATTCATCACCTGGAATTTGGTCCACTGGTTGGATCATTAGCTTCCTCGGCTTGGGCTGGGTCGGGTACTGATGGGGAGTGCGACATGAACGCTGATTTGTGCCCCCCAGTGTTTACTGAAAATTGGCAATAGCATGCATTGGATCACTGACAGTCCATTTTGTTTCACAGATTGATTTTGTGCCTCTTACCAAGCATCTCTACATCCTTCTTCCATCATCCACCTGCCGGTTTAAGTAGCACTTTTCAGTTAGGAGTCGCTTTGCTTCTCAGAAAAAGAAAAGGAGTACTTGTGGCACCTTAGAGACTAACTAATTTATTTGAGCATAAGCTTTCGTGAGCTACAGCTCACTTCATTGGATGCATACTGTGGAAACTGCAGAAGACCTTCTTCAGAAGACCTTCTCAGCTGCAATTGACCTTTAGGTGGCTCCTTTGTCAGTGAACTGAATCAACACTAATGTGAGGCACTATTGTGCCTCTCACCCTTTCCCAATCTGTCCTTACCATACTGTCCAACTTTAATTATTTCTGTTATTAAATTCCATTGTCTTGTCTTGTAGGTTTTGCAGTAGCCCAGTGTATAAACCAGCACAATCCATCACCGCTTTCATCGCCATCTCCTTCTTCCAGTGGTAGTGGGAGTACTGGACACTGTGATTCAGTTACTGCCAGCTCAACTTCCACTCCTTCTACAGCACAGAGTCCATCAGGTAAATCACTGTTTTAAGTCTTGGCATCCAGGGTGCACACTGGTTTATTTTATAAATGCTTACTGGATTAAATTGTAAGTCGTGTTTCAGACCTCTTTTACTATCCTGGAATGTTTTTGCAACACAGATTGTGAAGATCTTTTCAGCTTTCTGGACTATTTTAGTCTGTGGATACTTTACTATTGTCAGTGTTGATTTGAATGCTGGTTGAAAAATACACCTTTACGTGCTTTCTCTTTGTCTGCTAGCAGGCTGTCTGCTTTAGTTTGTTTTACCTGTAATTATAATACGGCAGATTTATAGCTCATCATCTGATCAGCTGGAGCCCCTGTGAATAAGTGTGAGATTCTACACTCAGTGTAACTTTACGCAGCTGAATGGTTTTGTTCACGTACCACTTTTACAACTTTTTGTGGTTGTGCCTTTTATTTTTAAAAATAAAATGACTCACTTTTGTATATTTAAATCTGACAGTTATGTTTGTATGGTATCTATAGGGCAAACATGATATATTTCAGCACATGTATCTAGGTTGTTATATAGTAAAAGTTGGGCCATGATTAATGTGGCCTTTTGGTTAAATAGGCATTTGAGGAGACCCAAATTCATGCATTCCACTGGCGGAGAGGAAGTTGGCACGTATGCTAACTGACAATAGTAACTTGCTTTCAAAGGTTTTACACAGCAAACCACAGTGGCGCCATTGTGTAAAAGTGCTTAATTTGAATATTTACAATGAGATTCCTTTTTGCAATCCCAGTTAGGACTCCCTTTTCCATTCTTCCTTTATTTGTGAAGTATTTGTAGAACATCCCATACTGGCATTTATCCTCAACATTCATTACATCAATCCTTTCATTGACATATATGAGTCAGGGAGCTGCTAAGACACAGAGCTGGGGGCAAGGCAGGAAAGTCATTCTGCAGCAGATTCTCCTTGAAATGCTTCCACTGTGCACCTGCTCCACTCTAACCAGTTTTGGTTTTGACAATTGAGGTGACTGTTTTTAAAAATAATCAAGTTGGGCAGCCATTCCCAGGCTTGAAATGTGGATAGTCACCTGCAATTCTGATTACCATTTTGAATGGCCATTTCATTTTCTGATCATAACTTATAGGCATTCAGTTATTAGCATCCTTTGGGGAGCCTGAGACCTGTTTAAATTTATTGCAGGGGGCTGTGTTCTAAAAATGGGATTTTTGATGGTTATGACAAGCATTCCATGATCCACACTTATGAAATTCTAAACCAATTAGTAAATGCTAAAAAATGTGGTAACATCAACCTTATATCAACATTTCAGAAGTAGAATGAGTTAAGTTGCATGAATTACTATGTACTCCAGTACCAATAAAGTGGCATTAAAAATCATCAGCAAGTATATAACTTTGTAAAAGATAATATATTCTGTGTTTACATAGCTACTCAGTCGTGAGGTACAGACCCTGCATACTTACCCTAAGACACATCTTAAATGTTGCTTAATTTTTCAGTGTCTGATTGTCCTTAATTACCACCTGATCAGAAAGTGAGGGTCCATTCAACTATCACTCTCTAAAGAAATGGACACCAGAAAAAAGCCTAGTTTTGAGATGACTAGTTTTGACTAAAATCACTTCTCAAGCTTCTGGGTATTTATAAAATACTGTTTAGTGTTTCTATCAAAATCCAAGAGGCTCTCTGTCTGCCACAAATAAAATCTCTGGGAAAATGCATAATTCTCATACATTTAACTGATTGGACTCTACTCTGTCAAGAAGCGAAGTGAGTTAGAGTCTAAGATCCCTTCTGAAAATGCCTGCTGCCAGCCATTATCCAAGAAGCTGTAAACTCCATTATCTCTGATGATCATGACCTTTGTAGTCACCTGGGGATTGATGCTGTCTCTAAGGTCGCCAGGATCCAAAGCACTTAGGGCTTTAAGGTCATAATCAAAACATAAACTTTACCAAGAAACAACCTAGCGATCAGTACAGATCACATAGCACAGGTGATTATTCTCCCAGCTAGAAGTGCCACTTAAGTGGGCTGCAGCATCCTACATCATCTCAAGAGTGAGTGTAACCCCGTATAGAGCAGCCTGCAGGTATAACCCCGTGTAGAGCACCCTACGGTCATCCTAAATGGAGGTTAAGGCATACACTTTGAAAAGTCCTCATCTGAAAGACTGAGGACATAACCACCTTGTCAGAGATGAAAATACTCTACCATTAGTCACAAAAAATCACTGCCTGTCATAATCCTTTTCCTCACCTCTATCTACAACATGTAGAGGTACATTTGCAGCACCATTTTGAAATAAAACAAAATATGAAAGTCAAAGTGCTAAACTAAAACTCGTCTCTTGCTCCAAGTTTTGAAATGACCTTGTAGACATTTATCATTTTATTTAGTGTTACAGTCCTTGTTCACTGGTGATCGCTGAAATCGGATCTGTCAAAAGAGAGAGAAGTATGTGGGGACTGAGGGAATGAAGAGGTGGTAGGATTTTCAAAAGCTCCAGTCTGAAATAGCCTCATATGCAAGATAGATAGGAAACAGGAGAATGCGACCCCAAAACTCCATCTAATATCTATATGCTGTACTTGAATCTTTAGTGTGATCATGAGCCGGCATAAGTAAACGTGCAATCTGACTTTTGTCAATGGTGGCTGAGAAAAAAATGAGAACCATACATTAATTTTTGTTACACATATTACAGTAGTGCCCAGAGGCCCCGTTGTGCTGTATGCTGTACAGACAAAAAGAGAAGATCCAAAGAGCCTGCAAGTTAGGTCTTCTACCACTATCAGAAGGAATCCTTCTACAGCAAGACAAAGCATTCTTCATTCATATAGCGCTTCCTTATTTTATACTATTAAATAATGGTTTCTGGTTACACATGGTCACCCCAAACTCAAGTATCTGAATTCCTGCCTTGAGTCATATTACTTATTTCAGGCAGATGTCTTTTATTTGTGACCAGCCGTGACATCCATGAACAATTCAGTTAATCAAAAGCAGATATTTCCCTATGTAATAATATGGAAAGATTATAATGTATAGCCAATGCCATAGTTCACAATCTTCCAAAATCTATTCATTGAGTGTGCTGTTTCCAGTAAACTTTTATTTATTTAAATCCTGTAATTTAAAGTGCTCAGTCAGGTGAGGCTTTTTATTGTTGACTACAGATATCAGAGTAAGGTTTTGAAATGTTTGTTTTTCAGTTTCAAGATGGGTGAGGTAATATCTTTTAGTGGACCAACTTCTGTTGGTAAGAGAGACAAACTTTCGAGCCAAACAGCGCTCTTCTTCAGGCTGAAAAACTTGCTTCTCTAACCAACAGAAGTTGATGCAATAAAAGATATTACCTCACGCACCTCATGTCTCTAATATCCTGGGACCGACATGGTTACAACTACACTGTTTTTCAGTGTCTGCACTTTAAAATTCTGCTAAATCACTTAGATTGAGTGAGCTACCCACGCTAAACGTAACCCATGTTCTGATTAGTTCACAGGTACAGCTTTAAAATTCTACTGTTCTGCAGGAAGAAATCCTTAATTAAAAAAAAAAAATAACAAAAAACAGGATCTCATTGTGTTTCACTGAATAACCTTGCAAGATAGGAGGAGATTCTAAAGCTCCAGGATTCTGGGTGTAGGGTATTTTGACTCTTAATCTTCCCCTGAATAGCTTTCTGGAACAATTTTCAATGCCCTCACTTCTGGAAGTGCTGCCTCTGAAATTTGTACTCTTAAAAGCAATGCATTGATTTACCCTGAATGTAGAAACAATAGCGCCCTTCCAGGAAGTACCCCTTCTAGGAGCAGCAATTCCAGGAGAAAGATCACTGCAACTGTGTTTTCTCAGAGCTGATTCACATAAGGGTAGGTTTGCAGGATACCTGCGATCTGTTTATACTGCATCTGGCTCATCTCTGTTGCACATAGTGATCTTATTTAAGTTTCATTCCATTCCTATTTGTAAAGACTGCTATAAAATCTTTAAAATAAGGGGTTAGAAAAAATACGCTGATACACGTATAATTGTTTTTGCTGTTTTAAAAAACTAAGTTTGAAAAGCTATTGATTTTTTTTCAATAATCATTCATAAAGAGTCCACATTTTTTTTGGAATTCTGTGCACTATCGATGCTGACTCTTTTGATGGTTAATCAACATTTCAAATGTATTATACTTGGGAAATTTTTATCCCATTGAATAGCTGTTAAAGGCATTTTCCAACAGGACACTTGCGTAATGTGCCCAAATTACTGAAAGTTGCATAATAAACTAGAAATGCCACACCTGCCCAATTATAGCACTTATCCAGAATTGCAGTGTATGAAGTGAAACTTTCAGTTCAGCTTCCAAACTGTTCTCATTGCCAGAGACAAAGATTTTAAAAAACATGGAATCTGATTGGCGTGCTCTGGAAAAGAAAACAGTGAATGGAATAGACTTCTGACATTATAATAGCATGTAAATTTGTAATAGTCACATTTGAAAAAAGTCTGTTTATATTGTACAACTAGTAGTCAATTAGGAACTACAAAGAACTAAAAAAAGTTTTGCCTTTCACTCTAGTGAAACAAAGTGTTGCACATTGTAATTACCAATTCAATACCAAAACATTCTTTGTAGAACCTATCCCAAGAAGAAGAGGGGGCGAGGGGGAAGCACAGAAACTTTTAATATACAGTGAGCTATTTGCTACCACTTCTGCTTACATCAAACAGAACCATGGTACTTTTCCTTCACAAGGGAGGTCACTAAATGTTTTGTATATTACATGCCTATTACATATATTTCAGTCACTGGGAGAGGACAGTGGTTATTTATCTACTTTTCTGTGAATAAATTAAGCTTTTTCCAGCTCTTAATGCTACTAGACACACTGACAGCTAATGTTATATTCCAGAGACTTTTAAGGTTATAGCAACCTTTAAGTCCTCGTGTAGAAAATTGTGGGGTAAAATCAGGGGTGGGCAAACTTTTGGGCCCAAGGGCTTCATCTGGGTATGGAAATTGTATGGTGAGCCATGAATGCTCATGAAATTGGGGGTTGGAGTGTGGGAGGGGGTGAGGGCTCCAGCTGGGGGTGCGGGCTCTGGGGTGGGGCTGGGGATGAGAGGTTTGGGGTGTATGAGGGTACTCTGGGCTGGGAGGGCGGAAAGGGGTCAGGAGTGCAGTATCTAGGCGGTGCTTACCTCAAGCAGCTCCTGGAAGCAGCAGCATGTCTCCCCTCCAGCTCCTATGCGGAGGCGCAGCCAGGTGGCTCTGCGCTCTGCCCTGTCTGCAGGTGCTGCCCCTGCAGCTCCCATTGGCCACAGTTCCCGGCCAATGGGAGCTGTGGGGATGGCGCTTGGGGCAGGGGCAGAGTGCGGAGTCCCCTGGCCGCCCCTACACCTAGGACCGCAGGAGGGACATGCCGCTGCTTCCGGAAGTCACAGCACATGCGGAGCGGGGCAAGCCCATGACCCCTCTCCCTGGCGGGAGTTCAAGGACCAGATTAAAACATCTGGAGGGTCAGATGTGGCCCCCAGGCTGTAGTTTGCCCACCCCTGGGTTAAATGTAACTCTTGCAATATCTCTCATTGTTCCGTAGAAGTGAAAAAGCAGAAGTTGTTGTGTACTGGAAGAAAGGAAAGTCCCGAGAGGGAAAGAGCAAACAATACAGTCCAAACAAGTCACATGCATTGCTAGCAGGTTTTTTACTTGTTATACTTGTGACCTTCCATGAAGTAACATGCCCATGTGAACAGTTGCTGTGTATAAGATGAAAACGTTCTCCTGGTAGTCATACCTTCATCATTATGCCTTTTGAGCTTAAATGTAGCCCCTTTGCTGTCAGTAACTGAAAATTGTATTATTAAATGTGCTTATGTATGTATAGTAAATGGAATAGGGATGTTTTATACTTGTGTAGAATTCATATACTAGCCTACAGTATATATTCATTGTTACACCATATTTTACTGAGTATTTTTAAAACTGTCAAGTCATAAAATGCAGCTGATCTTCCTTTTAGAAAATATTTAAGGGATGATAACAGGACCTGGAGATATATAACCCAGCACTAAGTAATGAGTGTTTGGGATTTCAGGAGGTTTTTTCCTTCTTGTGCACCACTTACAGCGTACTGCGCTCTTAGTTGGGGCAGAAGTTGCTTTGGAAGTGAATGGATTAAAATGGAAAGGATAGTCCTTTGTTGCTGAGTTAGAGTAATTTGCATTCTGATTTGTAGAGAATATATATTCCAAAATTCTGAGCACTGGGATCCTGTAAAAAAGCAATGCAGGCCATCTTGCTGACACCTCCTCTGTCCCTTCCATTTGTGATTCAAGTAACGTAACTGTGGTGGTGTTTCAATTCTGTTATGCTAGTAATCCTCTCTGTTAACTAGGTACAAAAATACTTTTAACTAAAGTTTCTTTTCTAGAACCCTACCTATGTGCTAAGCAGACTTTCTCTTTTCTTAACTGCTGGTTTTCACTAGATATCTCTCTAAAATACTGCCCTTGGCTTTGTTAAAATCCAAGTGCAATATTTCAGTTACATGTCTTGAAGTAGAAATATTGGATTGTCCAAAATATTATCCTTTTGAAAAAATAGCACATGCTATCCTATAATTTATTGCCAATGAGGGATCGGAATATTACTACCACACCAGCATTTCTAAAAGATTGGTTCTGTTTAATATTTTTAATGTGTCTGGCCAGATTACAGTGTAAAAGCCTACCAATCCTGCCTCCTGTGACTTCAGTGGGAGTTCAGCTGGTGTCAGAATTGCAGGATCTGGCCCTAAATACCAGAAGTAAATCTCCAGATACGTAGGTAACAAAATAACATGATTTTAATTGGTTTGTAAGGAACACTAAATACACACACACACTACCTTCAGGAGTATTTTCCTAACTTACAAGACTCTTGATGTGACTTAAGATACCACTTAGAATACCAGCAGTTATGAATAAGTCCCTGTCACTTATACTTGTTGATACTCTAATATTTATCCTTTGTGTCCATTCCAGTTTCCCTTCTGTTTCATTGTGAAAGCCTTTGTATGATATATCACTGTGTTTTCCTCTAGTAAGGTCTGGCAGGAAAGGACGACGGCGGGTGTTTAGTCTGTCGGAGGCTGACAGTCACGGTGGACACTGGGTTTAGGTCTTCAAGCAGCAGCTGCAACCGCAACTCGTGCAAAATCAATGCAGGCAGGTTCCTCCATAAGATTTCAAAAGGCCACAATGTTTAATAGAGCATAGCCATTATCTATTTCCATACTAACAGAATGACTATCTACTATTATATGCATGAGATATAGAACTTAAAATAGCATCCACCTGTATCTAGTTAAGAGCATCATTCATAGATCTAGCAATTGACTTCTAAAAGGTTTTAACTGGTGGCTTCTCATGTTGATTATTCTTGGTTATCTTGCTAAAAGAATTAAAACTCCTCTCCTTGCCTGGAAAAGGTATGTCAAGTCCCAGCTTTCAAACAGCCATGTCTTCTCTTGAACAGGGGCAGCTATGGCTCCAGTGGAATTCAGTAAGCAGGGGTTTCTAAATTGGCATGAATGCAGACAGCTAGCCAGTCCAGCCACAGGATCTCTAGCCTGTAACTCAGGGGAAAGAGAGAAACTTTCAGCCAAAGACTGTCCAGGATTTGACCAGTCGTATTTTCTATTCCTACAAAAATCCTTAGAATCTAGTCAGATGTTGTTATGGAATTATTTTTTCTGGCTTTGCTTCAATCAGGCAATTTAATATTGGATATGAGAAAGTGGGAAAATTGGCCTCAGGACATTACTGAAATTTACAAAGTAGTAACTGTGTTTACTAGGATCAGATTAGTCTCTTTTTGTATTCTTTATAGTAGTGGCATGAAAATAGAAAAATATTGCCAGTTTTGTTGGATGATATATAAACAACTTCCCTTATTTTTTTTGTAGATTTATTAATACTCTTCTCACTTAGTTTCCTAGTTGTGTTTTAATTGTTTATTTTTTATCCTATTGTAGGTTTACTGTATGATTTAATTAAGAGACTTTCCTTTAGACCATTTCTGATTTTTTTTTCTTCCTCTGCTCCTTTCTGCCTCCTTTTTCCAAATTACCCCACTTAACACTTCCATTTTTGTAAAGTTAATCTAGGCATTATCCTGCAACTGCTGAGCAAATCGTAGGGGTGCTGTGCACCCTCACTTGTCACTGAAGCTAGTGGGAGTTAAGGGCACTCAACACCTTGTGGGATCTAGCCCTTATTTTGCAAACTCTAATCAGAAATTACTTAACTGTGTACAAAAAAAGTTTACCCAATATTTTTTCAAATGTTAATTTCCCACATCAGCTGGCACACTCTGGTTCCTAGGAGTTACTGCACACCCCAGGAACTAGAGAACTAGTTAAGATAAAAAAAAAAAACCCCTTCACCCTTTTTGTGCAAAAGTCAAATGGAACTGCCACATTTGGGAAAACTCTGACTAATATCTTAGAGGTGGAAGTGCCAGAATAACATGGGAGGATTCTATTCTCTCAAGATACCATCTGCTTTGTTACTCTATCTCTTGCGTCTCAGTGCCTCATTGATTTGATGTAGGCTTGAGATCCAGGAGTGAGATCCTATGAGATATCTCCAAAGAAGCAGAATAGTCCCTCTTTAGGGCATTTGCCACTGGGCTTGGGGCAGGAATTCCCACAGCTCTTGAGAGTATGTATTCTTGCCAAATGTCCAGCCCATGTCATAGACTCCAGAGTTTTGGATCAGCTATAAAGAGGCGGTCAAACCTTCAGATGCTTCTTGGAACTGAACTCAAACGCCAAAGATTTTGTAGTTGGTGACTAATATCTTCTCTCACTGATAGAATGATACTGAAGGACAGTAGCTCAGTTAACACCTCTGGAGGCTGCCCATAAAAAACCTTTTGCATCCAGGTGATACTTTGATATCCACCATAAACTCCTTGTATAGTACACATTTTCTGTCAATTGGTCCCCTTGCTCTGTTCCCTTGGATCCTTATTAACTTGGTTGCCTGATAACTTTAGATCATGTGATTTTTTTTCTAGCCTTTAAAATATTTTATACCTCGTAAGGAGGAGTGTTTTAAATTAGACATAGATCTTACCTTTTAAACTGATGTAAGTTACCGACATCCATTAGAGAAATCAAAAACTTTTGTCATGCTAGTACTAGTTACCCCTGTGCTGACGTTCATTGTCTGCACCTACTAGGGGCTATATTTTCACTAATCCATCGTTAGCATTGGCAGGTGCCCTGCTGGGATGCAGCAAATTTGTCACCGCTACTCTTAAATAGAACAATACTGTAAAGGAAATGAAGTTCAGGGAGCTACTAATGGGTTATGGAAAGTAGATGATGAAAGAAAAATTACAGCCATTAATAATACATATAACTTAGAGAAAAAATACAGTACAGAAGATCTCTATTTCTGTACTTTCTATTTATAAATTCTACAGCTGAAATATTTCAAGGGCAAGTTGAATTTGTTCTGCTGATATTTATGGTGCCATTTTCTAATCATTCCTCTGAGGTTGTTTTACAGTGTGTTGAATAGAAAATTGCATTTGTTGGCCCTGGATATGTCCTACAGATAAATATTTTTCAACCATTTATTTTTCCTTGTATATAAAAAGTGGGAGACATTTTAGCATTCATTTAGGTATTATATAGGATTGGAACAGCACAGTGCAGTAAAATTTAAAAAAAACCTTTGTCCTCTGTTTGCTTGTTTAAATCCATAGGATTTTAAAAAAGCATTTAGGATTATACCAAAATTTCTATGTAAGGGAAAATGGCTATCATTAAAGCAGTCAGGCATAGAACTAAAATGTAACAGATTTTTGGAGAGCTGCAGTAGAAATACTTCATATTTGTGTCCATTGATAAACTACATTTACCCAAATTACTAATGTGTCTAAATAATACATTTTAGTGAGTGTTCTCACGATATTCAAAAGCCCAGATTGAGGTAAAAAATAATGGAAATTTAAAATTTGTTTAGTCATGGACCTTATGTTTTTTTAAAACTATCATAATAAATACTGCAGACATTTAAACAACTACACTAGTAAAAACAGACTTACTGGTTGGACTTTGTTTAAATGTTAGTAATTGCCTTTGAATTCAGAGAAATAAAAATTCATGTTCAACTTTAGCTCACGAAAGCTTATGCTCAAATAAATTTGTTAGTCTCTAAGGTGCCACAAGTACTCCTTTTCTTTCTGCGGATACAGACTAACACGGCTGCTACTCTGAAACATTTTCTTAGCAATTCTTTGTCTTTCATGCAAGTCTTACATCATTTCCTCTAATATCGTTTACCACATTCTCCCCAAAGTTTTTTTTCACAGCTAATAAGAAAAATCTGCAGGGTTATTTTGCATCAGCACTGTCTTTCAAAAGGCAGTTAGTGGTGACACTTGAAAAAAAGTGAGAGTCAAGATTTTGCTACAATTTATAAATCTTGTTTTTCTTTTAAAAAAAGAAAAAAAAACAAGAAGCTGTAGCCCGCAGACTGTCAGCAAAAGTGAAATGAAGCGGTTTCTGAAGTGAAAATATACATTTGTTTGGAGTCTTGTTAGCAGAAAGATGAGAATTTTACAATGGAAGGGATAAAAACCGTGTCTCTCACCCACACCCAAGCTACTCATTTTCTCTTTCTCGGGTGACCATTCTTATCTCTTCATTCCATTCTAAGCTCTTATGGTTTTTTTCTTGTGTTTTGCCTTAAGTTTATATTTTCTGTTCTTACAGGATTAACTGGAATTCATATTGAAACTGAAATGTCTTTAAACGTCATTCTGGAGTTAAAACAAAAAAACAAAAAAAAAACAGTCCCCTTTCTTTCTACTCACTAGAATGCCTTGTAGAATTTTCTGCAGACTGCAGAATTTTCTTGTGCATTTAGACGTGCTGTCTCTGAAATGAAGAGCCATGTAAATAGTCTGGTAGCTGGTTACCTGTGTTACTCCATTTGTGTTAGTTACTGTAATCTGAAATGATGCATATTGGCCCGACCTGGGAGACTTTCTAATATAGGACAAAATTTATAAGCCAATTGGGGGTTTTTCACCTCTGAAATATCCATTGAAGCCAAATTAGCAATTTTTCCATCACTTATTTAGGATTTTTAAGAAAGAGGTGAAAAGGAATGTTATTAAAATGCTTCTTATTATGTGTAATTGTTTATAGCCACCTTCATTTTGTTTGCTCAGTGCTGCCTCAGTGAGCAAACAAAAGTGCAAGAGGAATAAACAGTCCTGTGTATCTGCATTAATCGAACAGTTCTGTAGAATTATTCTCCTTCCTATTCTCCCATGGTTGAATTGATGTAAGTTACCATTTGTTTGTTTCACAGCTTCTTTAGAACCAGGTTGCTTCATGGGAAATGAATTCTACAGTTTTCTGTTTCCAGAGAACTTCCTGATGTGGGTTTATGTTGGTTGCTCTAATCTATGCTAAATTCTAGAAAAGCTTTTTTCACTACTCTCCTCCACTTCATCCCACCAGAAATAATAGCGATGTCACACTGTCACATTTCAAATGAATTACTTACACATAGAGCATTTAATAGCTGTCAATTCAAAAAGCTTACAGCTGGGATTTCACATCTCTACTAAATATTTCCTGTATTTCATTATTTACATGATCACAGGGTACATGTGTAAACATACTGCTTCACAGATCTTTGGTTTCCTCCTGAGTTTAAGTAGTAAGTAAAGAGCTTTATACTGTTGGTGTTTGTCATGTGTATTGAGCACAACTGAAATGCTAACTGCTGCCTAATGTTTTCTTTAGTAGGTGACTCTTCAGCTCTTGAACAGCTTCCCATGACCTTTTCCAGTCAGGTGATGTTGGTTGATGAAACCTCTTCAGCTGCCTCAAAATCTGGCAAGAACTCTGTAAAGAACCCTGAAGTGGAAACAGCTAACCTATCCCCTAGCCTGATTCCTGCACAGCAGCCCACAATATCTCTAATCTCCGATGACAATACAGATGCACTGAGCGTAGAGTCACTTACACTGGTCCCACCGATTGATCCACACAGCATTCATACTTTCAGCTGCATTCCTCAGTCTTCCTTGCCATCTGAAGTTTGCAGAGTGACAGAGGGAGAGGGTTCTGATCAGAGTCAACAAGCAGACTACGATGAACAGTGAAGAAAATGCAACTGACTGCTCTGTATTTTCTTTAAGTGAGGTGATGGGGGCATTAATAAAGCCACAGAGGCCAGTTGGCTCACAAGAAAGAGGCCAATTACTCAGTAACTCAACATATGGGCATCTCTTTAAAATAAACATTATACGTTCAGCATTTTTGAAGGAAATCTCTATTGTAATATGGGAAAGTGAAGAAGCTTTGTTGGGCTACCTTGGCTTCATGATGATTTACTTCTCCAAATATGGAGAGACAGCATTTGCCAGAAAAAGGAAATATTTTAGGATATTATAGTACAGAGATGCTGTTTCCATTTGAAACAGTTTTTCTATTCTGTCAGTCTTATTCAGCTTTTAGAGGTATGGCATAAAAACAGACTTGGCCACTTTCAGTATTGTATTCATAGGATTGTAAGCTTTAATATTGTATCCTCTGTGTAATATTTATTTCAATGTTCAACATAAATATCGAGCAAAGATTTTTTTTTTATTAAAATGAATTGAACCCCTGATATAAAAATCAAAGGCTTATTAATGGTTAATATAAGACGGTTTTTTGAGAAGCATGTTATGTATTTTTTTGCATAACCAACTACAGAGGAATGTGAAGTATTTTAAGAGACTGATGTTCTACATTTTCTTAAGTGATTGCTTTAGTCTGTTTGTTCATTTCTGACAGAGGCAAATTGCAACGTCTGAGGAATGGCAAAATCCCTTCTGCAGAAGGACACTGTCTTTTCTTTAGAAACAGCCACAAGAACTTGTGCTGCATACAAGTTTCCATCTCCAGTGTAGCCAGGAAGCCACCTTACCCAGCTGATGATATCTCACTTTAGAAGGATGAAACTCAAAAGGGAATATACTGATTTTTCTATATGGAACTGGCTAATCCTGATGTTAACCAGATTAAACTTCTCAGTGAATGTGAATCTGATCTGAAGCCTATCTGACCTGTAGGTCCTGGTACATAGAAGATAGAAATTAACGAGAAAACATAAAACTTGGCAGAAGTTTGGCATGTTCTTTGCTGAATTGATTCATACCTTAACATGAATAGAATTTAACCACTCTCAAATAAATCTGCAGTGCATTCATTTCAAGTGGTGATAAAACTAGCAGGGAATAATTATTTCTGCATAGATGATGATGTAAAGTATTTCCTGCTTCTCAAAAATTAACCTACACTTGTTTTTGCTTCTGTTTTGATTTTAGTTAGCAACAGATCCTATTATCGGATTCTGTTCTTGTTGAAATCAGTGAGAATTTGCCATTGCATTCAATAGTAACAAAACTAGACTCCAGTCTCGTGTAGGATTAATTTGAAAAGTGTGTACCTATCTTCCATTCACCCTGCCATGGTTACATGATTGTTTGGCCCTCAGTAAGGGAATACTTGAGCAGGATATTTTAAAGGTTGTATTTTTATATTTGACACCCCACTGACTTTCGGTCTAACTTTGTTTGCTGCTTGCTTTTTCAGGCTTGGTCCTTTGGGAAGCAACTTACCCGTAGCAAAATACACATATACTCAATATTGGTGCTGGTGGTAAAGCCATTAAGTGTTTGTTCCTATGTGCAGAATTGACTGATTCAGATCTGTCACCCTGTCTGATTCCTGTGGACTTCAGCAGGCGTTTAACCAGTCTGAGTGTCTGATCCTGCAAATGCGATGACCCCAAACCTCACATGAAGTCTGAGAGTTAGGGGTCCTCAGCACCATTCAGGCGGTGCTTAGCAACTTGTGGAACCAAACTCAGATCAGAATTTGGCCTTCGGGTGGAATGGGAGCCCATCTTTCTTTTGGACCATTCTTAGACATGGTAGTCAAAAGACCATCTCAAAAATTATTACCTGCTTATTTCAAAAATCTTTTGTGTTAGATGTGACATTTCGCTAGACCTAGATCAGAGAAAATGCCATATTGCAAACCTGATTGTTCTAAATAGTATTACTTTTAAATGGAAATTTGGGGTCACACTCTCACAAATCTTGGGAGACAGGCCAGTCCTTGCCTACAGACAGCCCCCCAACCTGAAGCAAATACTCACCAACAACCACATACCACACAACAGAACCACTAACCCAGGAACTTATCCTTGCAACAAAGCCCGTTGCCAATTGTGCCCACATATCTATTCAGGGGACACCATCACAGGGCCTAATAACATCAGCCATACTATCAGAGGCTCGTATACCTGCACATCCACCAATGTGATATATGCCATCATGTGCCAGCAATGCCCCTCTGCCATGTACATTGGTCAAACTGGACAGTCTCTACGTAAAAGAATAAATGGACACAAATCAGATGTCAAGAATTATAACATTCATAAACCAGTCGGAGAACACTTCAATCTCTCTGGTCACGCAATCACAGACATGAAGGTCACTATCTTAAAACAAAAAAACTTCAAATCCAGACTCCAGCGAGAAACTGCTGAATTGGAATTCATTTGCAAATTGGATACTATTAATTTAGGCTTAAATAGAGACTGGGAGTGGCTAAGTCATTATGCAAGGTAGCCTATTTCCTCTTGTTTTTTCCTACCTCCCCCCCCCCCCCGATGTTCTGTTTAACTTGGATTTAAACTTGGAGAGTGGTCAGTTTTGAAGGGGTTTTACCAGCAGGAGAGTGAGTTTGTGTGTGTATGGGGGTGGGGGGGATGTGAGAAAACCTGGATTTGTTTGAAAACCTGGAAATGGCCCACCTTAATTATGCACATTGTAGGGAGAATGGTCACTTTGGATGAGCTATTACCAGCAGGATAGTGAGTTTGTGTGTGTGGTTCTTGGGAGGGGGGTGAGGGGGTGAGAGAACCTGGATTTGTGCAGGAAATGGCCCAACTTTATTATCATGCACATTGTGTAAAGAGTTGTCACTTTGGATGGGCTATCACCAGCAGGAGAGTGAATTTGTGTGGGGGGGTGGAGGGTGAGAAAACCTGGATTTGTGCTGGAACTGGCCCACCTGATGATCACTTTAGATAAGCTATTACCAGCTGGACACTGGGGTGGGAGGAGGTATTTTCTCATATTCTCTGTGTATATATAAAGTCTGCTACAGTTTCCACGGCATGCATCCGATGAAGTGAGCTGTAGCTCACGAAAGCTTATGCTCAAATAAATTGGTTAGTCTCTAAGGTGCCACAAGTACTCCTTTTCTTTTTGCGAATACAGACTAACACGGCTGTTACTCTGAAACCTGTTAAAAGAAACACATTTACCTAATTTAAAATGACATTCTAGTTCAATTAAGTCAACAGGCACAAAATAGGCCGGTTAGCACGCAATGCACCTTCTTACCTCTAAGCCATAACGCGCACCAAGAGATGGGACAAAGGAATTTTTTTTAATAAGCTTACAGAAAAGTAAGATTTGAAAGGAAATTGTCTTAGTCTCTGCTTCCAGGTACATTGTGGTCACTTTAAAAGCCAACAATCTACTTGAATTGTCTGCTCGAAGCTTTAAAGGGAAGAGGAGGGTGAAAACATATATTGAAAAAGAGAAAATAGAAATAAATGACTAAATAGTTACGACGTTCAAACAATTGCTCAGACTTGTTTGTTTCTAACCTTAAAATGTATATAAGAATTGACAGTGCCTTAATGCTGCATTAAGGAGAGTTCACCATATAAAACCCCTATAGATACTGAAATGTATCTTCTGGGGAAATCTTTGCTCTGTTTACAAATATAGCGTATTGCTCATCTGCTGCCCTTCGAAAAATATCGTGCCCATCACTTACCAGAGCAGCTCAAGAGCTAGCTCCCTTCTGCTGTAAAAGGGAGGTACAAACAAGAGAGCATTAGCTCAACAGCCACCTTTATCGCCGTCTTTTTTTTTTTTTTTTTTTTTTTTAAACCAGAATTGATTGAATCAGTGTGTTCTCAGTATTGTCTGAACCAAATCCTCACTGTTCTCCAAACAAACTGGTCAATCTTAAGGCTCGGTATTTTCAGGGGCAATTCTGTGGGGTCTGTAAAGAGGATCATTATAAAAAATAATGTGTAGAAATGGACCAGAACATAACACTGGATTTGAACTCACTCAAACGTTGTGAGGAGATGCTATGGTCTGGGTGTGAATTTTGGGGTTTGTTCCCATCCTTGAACCATGTGTTCTCATGGTTCTTGCTGAATGCTAACTGGATAAACCCCCTCCAATTCCTTCCTGTGAGACGAGACCAGCAAAGAAGTCAGTGGTGTGCTGAATGTGACTTTGGCAGTTTCTTAGTCTATTCTTCTCACATGTATTTTATCAAATCTGTACCAAGATGCTATAGTTCACATGGGCTGTTCGATCTTGCCTCACCTTTGCTCTGCCCCCATCGCACTGATGGTTTTAGTTTTCAATGAACTGTAAGAATAGAACCTAGATTTTCAATCTAACAGAGTAACTGCAACATACACTTAAGTAACCTGGTGTAGGAAAAATAAAGATACAAGGCCTGATTCTGATCTCCCTTTCACCGGAGTAAATCAGGAATAATTCTTCCAGAATCAGTGGAGTTATGTGGGTATAAAACTGGTTTGAAGCCTCGTTCACTTTCCTGAGGCTTTTTAAAATTTAAATTTAGGAAATTGTATTTTTGGTTTCCTTTTTAGGATTCTGTGGATTAACCATGCTCAGTCAAAATGTTGTCATTGTGCTAATATACAAATAAAGGGCCCATAATTTGAGAGAGTAATTGCCTTGGTCCCACAGTAAGGGATGAGTCCACACACATTCTCCATGGCTAATTGGTGGTAGTTTAAAATTCAGATTGGATGAGTTATTGTACGTTTTATTAACAAACTGCTGGCTACGCAAGGAAATAGTGCATTTTGTTCCTTAAATTTGGCAGAGGGTTGTAAATACAGAATTAACTGGGTAAAGGAGTTCTTCAGCATTCCTCATGACCTTTAGTTCAAGGAGTTCTAAACTTTGTTCAGTTAAGGGCTTTGTTAACAAAAGGTGAGAGGATCTGTTCTTCCATCACCTGTATGGAATTAGTACAAGTAATTTCACATTCTGGACTGTTGTCGTTAAAGATGTGCCTGATGCCCAGACCAGAATTCCAGATCCGGGAAGAGTCAAATCAGGATCCCTTTGGTCACAATTTAGGCCCATCTGTAGTGAGCCTCATAAATCCCTTGCACATCAGTGAAAGTCGAAATAATGTTCCTGTGTGGATTTTAGTTCTAAAGTTTCATTGCTATCTTATACGTGCAAAGTTTTAAAAGATATTGAAAGTTAAAATGGTTTAGCTATAGCAAAATGAGCAGCAGCCAGCAGGTTTTAAGTTATGATCTTTCTAATTAAGCAATAAGACATGGGTAGCTGTAATTTCTATACTGTTATGATAAGTGGCCTTGGATGATTATTTTAACCACTCTAGATATGCAATAATCACCCTGTAATTGAGTGTCATTTTTCCAATAGGAAATGGACTTTATTAGTAAAATAAGGGAAACCCATCAGGTCAAATGTATCCAGATTTCTGAAGCCAATCATAAAATTCAACAACGTATCTGTTTGCCATACGCTGTGTTTAATGTGTTCTTTTTTATCTCGCCTGTTGCTGTGCCTGTATTTGCTCTTATGGGTACATAACTAAAAAATAACCTACTTAATATTCACTATGCTAATAATCACTGCTTCTCCACAAAACAACCAGTCGTCTTACTTCTCTTCTGAACAAATTTTAATAAGGTGAGTGCTGTTAGCTGAAAACTTTATTGGACAGCTACTACCTGGAGAACTAAACCTATTAACTAAATGCCAAAATGAAAGATTTGAGAAGGGAGAGGGAGGCATCATGCTGTGGTGAGAAATCTGCCTTCCACCTCCAACTACTTGGAAGGGAGAGGCTGCTGGGCTTTTTACCGGGGTGCTGCCTTTGATCCTTTTCTTTCTGGCTACTTCATGTGATATATTTAAAACTCCCTTCCCATCCTATACTCTCCTCTGGTTGCTAGAAAGGAGTTGTCTCTTCCACACAGACGCAAAGCTCCACTACCCTGTCCACCACCACCACCACATTGCTGGTCACTGTACTCCCTTAACCAAGTCGTCTTTTCTGCATGGTCCTCTCAAAGAGTAGCTTCACTGCTAGCCTCTGCTGTTGTTCAGAGCTTTCCCAAGTATCAGTGGAATGAAACTGAAATTCTTGTCAGTCCTACTGCTTCCCTCAGGCTTCTGTACAACTCCAGTGAACCTGAGCAGAATTTTGTTAGTTTTACTTTGCTGCTGCGCAGAAAACCTCTGAGCATCAACAGAGGCACTGGAAAGACAGTATTGCACTGGGTCAAATTCAGAAGGTTCTCTTCACACAATAAGGGCCAGAAATGTAATGTTTTTATAATAGAGGTTTAGATTCTATACAACTATTGCTGTCTTCGGCTCCCCAAAGTTTGTTCAAGCCCTACAGATTGCTAAAATTGTATTCCTTTTACAAAATATTCTATAAGATGTTGCTCAGTACTTTTACGAGTATATTACAAATTTAACACTAAATTGCACTTGTCAAAATAATAGTACATTTTGGAGGCAGTCACCCTTTTTATTGTATTTGATTACTTGGTAATTTGCAGAATTCAGTCATCAGTAATGGGTCATCCAGTCATTACTGTGAATTAAAGTGCTACTATATTGGATTAGAAATTTCTGTAGATAACTATTCATTGTTTATTTTTTAATCATTGTAGTGACTGGGTAGTATGTATATTTCACATACACAAGAGGTGAGTCTTTTTGATGTAATGAAATAACATCACTATTCGTGAATAGTAATATTTAATGGCATTTATTTAATTCAAATTGTTTTCTGAAGAAAATGATAGAGCCAGAGGTAAATAAGGTACAGGTACTGTGTTCCCAGTATTAGTTTAAAATAAGCTGTCAGACATCGTGTATGATTCTCTTGGCCATTGGCTTAGTCCTTTATACCAGTGAAAATATTCTGATTTGGTTGCGTATTCCTCTCTGGTGTAAATGACTACCACAGGGCTGAGACAGAGGAAAACCTGGCCCATGTGTTAATGTTTATTACCCAATAAGTGGATGTAAGGACTACGTGTAGTTGAAAATGTTACAGTGTACATGAAGCTAATTTAAGAGGGGGCAGGAATTGCAAATGGTTTCAGTTTTGCAAACTAAAGATGATTTACCAGAGCCCTAAAAGTCTGGCTTTGCCCTGTATAAACACTAAGTAGTAATCCGTTAAACCATTGTAACTTCAGGGAGCCCAGTTGTCAGCCTCTCCACCTGCAAATATGTTTCTTTTGTTGTTTGAGCTATTGAACTTTGTTGCAAACATTTTGCTTCATTTTAAATTGCTTTGAAAGCTCAATTCTGTTTTAGGCACAAAGGGGGAAACAAACCTATTTTTTTATGTAAACGAATGTATTCAGGCATTGTGCAGCACATAATTGCTCTGAGCAGGAAGGACTGTCTTCGTATGAAATATATTTGAATAATCTTGTGTATGAGATGTACTTGATTTACAAAAAAATCCAAACACAGGGTGGATTTAATTCTGAAATGTCTTTTCTACATGCAATAAGTATAAACTATTTAACATAGATTGTATGAGACATTCAGTGTAAATGTGACAGTACATTATGTTCATTTAAATTGAAGAAAAATGTAAATAGATGTCTGGGGTAGGGGAAAAATTAAGAAATATTTGTGTACATTTCTGAAACCTTACAGACTTCTTCTACAGAAGGGTGAATTTCCTGGCAGGAATCGTGTTTCACTGGGTATTGAACACCTGGATAGGCATGAATAATGGAATTTTCTTTGTAAATTGAACTTTGCAATAAAAATGGTGTTACTGAGAACCTGTCATCTTCTGTTGCTGGGTTTGTTACGTGCAAGCACATACAGTAACCGGGCACAGCAGCACTATTACTTCACTCACAGTAGTTTGCTTTAATTAATAGGGACAAATTTGTGTGGGTTTGGTTTGGGAACCCTCCAGTTAAAAATGGAGTTAACAGGAAAGCAGCCAGCAGAGATGGTGGGAGGTAGCGGTTAAGGGATATAGAGCAACGGACAAGGAGGATGGCTGGGCCATAGTTGAAGTAGCTGTCACTAAAAGGCAGCAATCACTTTCAGTTTGAAAATGCCCTTTTTGGCTGTCGGATGTGATTTCTTCCCAGCTCCACCCCTGCGCTCCCACGGTGTGAAGTGCCAAACCTTTCAACTGAGGTTATTAGGTGCATTCCTGTTATTTAGCCACTTCATCTCTAGGGATGAATTAGTGACCACACTGTCCTTGCAAAGCATTCTTTTTCAAGCTAGGTATTCCTCCAGGAGAAGAGTCTGAGAAGAGAAGAAATTGAATTACATTGTACCATGAAATAAGCAAACTGTATAATGACTAGGTAAGAGAAAATGGCCATCAACTATGGGAAGCAGGTCGAGGACCACAAAAGAAAAGAAATCAATGAGTTTATTTAAACCTGCAACAGAATGAAATGAATTCTACATTTCATAATGGGAACTTGACTAGGTAGGTATTGTGGGTATAATTGTGAGGTGCCCCTCCCCATTTTAAGTTGCTCTCTGTGGATTGCATCTCCTCCCCACTCCTCAAAAACACACCATTAGCAGCCTTACCCCTGCGTCAGAGCAGGCTTCTGGAGCACCTTACATCAAACTCAATACACCACCTGTATGAAGTAGGCATTATTATCCCCTTGCTCCAGAGAGGTCAAACGAGGCACAGAAAGGTGAAATGACTTGGCCAGCAGCACAAATGTGCGTGAGATGGAACCAAGAGTCCTGACACCAGGCCCCATCTAGACCATTCTGCCTGAAAAGTGAGTTCAGTAGAATGCTGCTCAGCATTGACCTGTTTCCCTTCTTTAAGGCCTTGTTTACACACACATTGTACCACATAACTATATTGGTATCTTGACAAAGTTCCTCCTCTGCCTTGGTGGGTCCTGCACTTATTGGTGGATTTGCTCGCCTCAGAGGTTCACGGCAGCCCTCAGTTTGGATACTTTCGTGGCTCAAATCTGCCATTCACTCAGTTAGCCTCATCACTGGCCAGCATGGGGAAAAAGAAAGAACAATCCCCGCAGTCTCTGCTGATTCACCTAATAGATTGGGGAACAGTCCAGAGACCTTCCCCTCTGGTGGAACCCACAGTCCAGGTCAGCTCCTCCAGTGTCAAGTAGGGAATTGGGGGGTGGAGGGAACCTGGGCCTGCCCTCTACTCTGGGTTCCAGCCCAGGGCGCTGTGGATTGCAGCTGTCTATAGTGACTCCTGTAACAGCTGTATGACAGCTACAGCTCCCTGGGCTACTTCCCATTGGCCTCTTCCCAACACCTTCTTTATTCTCACCATGAAACCTTCCTCCTGATGTCTGATAATGCTTGTACTTCTCAGTACTTCCAGTAGTACGCCTTCTCACTCTTAGCTTCTTGCACCTCTTGCTCCCAGCTCCTCTCACACACACCACAAATTGAAGTGAGCTCCTTTTTAAACCCAGGTGCCCTGATTAGCCTGCCTGTCTTAATTGATTCTAGCAGCTTCTTGATTGGCTGCAGGTGTTTGCCTTAATTGCTTCCAGAAAGTTCCTGATTGTTCTGGAACCTCCACTGTTACTTTACCCAGGGAAAAGGGACCTACTTAACCTGGGGCTAATATATCTGCCTTCTATTACTCTCCTGTAGTCCTCTGGCCTGAAGGGAGAAGGAGGGAGAGGGCTGCTGCTCCTGCTGCTGGTACTGCTGCTGTTAAGCCCTGGGCTCTCCCTGCTGCTGCTACTGCTGCTCCAACTGCTCCCCGGCTGTGCCAGACACCACCCCCTCCTTCTCTGCTACCTGGTTGCTGGCCGGCTGCTGCAACCCCCCCACCCTCGGGTGTTGCTACCGCTCCAACTACAGCCCCTGTGGGGAGGGCCTGCTGGCCTGCTCCCCAGAGGGGGGGAGTGAGGGACCCCAGTCCCAGCCGTTGCTGCTGTGCCCATCACCACCTGAGAGGGGTCCTTTCTGCCTGCCCAGACCACCACCTGGAGTTCCTGGAGCTGCTGCTGTGGAGGTTACTGCCTAGAGCTGCTGAAGCCCCGAGGAGGAGAAGAAGAGGACCATCTACCAGTGGGGGAGCACCTAGAGATTTTGAGGACCACCGTGGAGGGAGCCTTTTGAACTGAGTAACTTTTCAAACAGTGCTCTTGTTGTGGGGGTTTTGACTGTGTTTGTAGGGACATAGGGGGTGTGGCATGGAGCTGCCCCCCAATCCATCTGTGTCCCCCTCAACCCCTACCACCATTGTCCCCTCCACCACCCCCACTGGCTGTTTACCATCTGCTGCAGCTCTTGCCTCTGGACTCAGCTGTTTACTTGTCTTGCCATGCCCTATTTCCACCCTTTGGGCCAGAAGCAGCAGCCAGCCTAAACAGACTTTGTGCAAGCGCATGTGAGCACACATGCCCCCCCCCGGACTGCCCACCCCACAGCTTTGCCCTTTGCTACCTGCCCCATTTGCTCCTTGCAGCCTTCCCCCCACTTTTACCCCAGCCCCCCTTACTAGCTTCAGTTTGTTTGCCTGCCCCGCCCATTTCCCTCTGCAGCCTTTGTTTTGTTTGCCCCGCCCCAGTCTCTGAAGCTAGCCCCTTGGTTTCCCTGACCTAACTCCAGCCCACTTAGCCCCTTGCTCCGTGCGCCCATGCCCCCTCCCATGCGCTTGTGCCAATCCCCTTTTTTAGTTTAAACCCTCTTCACTGCACCCCCAATGCTGCTGTATTTCCCCCCCTCCCCTAGTGCAGCTAGAGCAGCCGGAATCCCACCCAGTGTTGGTCATTGACCCCTAACCCCTGATTGCCCCCCCGTCCAACCCACCCCCTTTGGCGCCCTCCTCCCCTGCCTGCAGCCTAGCGGGGAGGAGTGGTCGACCTGCTTCCCCTTTTCCCCCTTCTCCTTCTGGTGTCTCCCCTTCCCTCCCTGCTTACGATGGCAGGGGACGAGATGGGTGGGGCCCCTCCAGAAAACCCCACCGTCCCTCCCCCACCTGCCACCCCATCCCCCCCCCCCGAGCCTCTACCTCTGCTGCCGCAGCCGAACCACCTGCTACTGCCTCCGCTGGGGCACCAGCAGCGGTGGATACCGGGATGACCTCCACTGCTGCCACGTCCCTCACCCCTCCGACCCTGGGGAAGCCCCCCCAGCCAGCGGGAAGGGCCAGGGAAAAAAAGAAGGGTAAGGGCTCCGCAAAAAAGACCAAACCCTCCATGGCAGGGGTTGCCCCCACTGCCACGGCCCCACCACTAGCCATGGCGTCCCTCCCCACTGTTCCCTCCACCAGCTCTGCGGGTGCCCCTCCTCTGGCCCCCCAGGGCATACGCCCAGGTGGCAGCAGCCCCCCCGCCTGCCGCTATGTCATCTTTCTCGCCCACCATGTCCGCTACCATCTATAGTGGCCAGGGCCCCTTCCCGACCTTGACCAGGAAGCACGGCGTCCATTGACTCCTGGTGCCCACCTTGCCCCACGTGGAGACCTATGTGCGGGTGTTGGAGAGGGTGGTGGGGCCCACGGCCATTGTGGCGGCCTCCAAAATGTACAGAAAGGTCGTCGTCGTCTTAGCATCGGAGGCTGCCACCCAGGAGGTGGTGGAGAAGGGCCTGGTGGTGGGGGGCATGTTTGTCCCCCTAGAGCTGCTAGAGGACCTGGACATCCACCTGGTCCTGACCTCTGTCCCTCCCTTTCTTCCCAATGCCGCCCTGTTACCTGCCCTCTCTACCTTTCGGAAACCCATCTCCCTGGTCAGCCCTCTTCCATTGGGCTGCAAAGACCCCGCCCTCCATCACGTCCTCTCGTTCCACCGCCAGGTGCAGCTTCAACTGCCGCTGGTGGCACGTGGTGGAGAGGTGCTCGAGGGGTCATTCTTGGTCCCCTACCAGGGGGCCCATTACCGGGTGCACTACTCTATGGGGGAGGCCCGGTGCTACCTCTGCCGGGCAACGGGGCACGTCTGGAGGGACTGCTCCTTGGCCCAGCAAGGAGGGGCATCCGGGACCCCGAGCCCCATCAGGATGCCAGCCCCGTCATCGCCGGTGCACCTGGCTGCCCGGCACCTGAAGCCACCCTTCCTCCTTCCCAGTCCACCACTGCTCCCGCTCGGGCCCAAGGGGCACCTCCCCCACTATGCCCAAACAAGCAGGAGAACCCTGCCTCTGCTGCTTACAATCTGACAGGGCCTGTGGAGGAGGGTGCGGCAGGGACACCGCTGGGTATGGGAAAGGGCCTGCCCCAGGGGGCATCTTCCCTCCCTCGTGCTGCCCCACTGTTACCCCCGCTGAGTCCCTGAGCCATCATCCCTGCCCCCTGACCTGACCCCTGCTAGCCAGCCCCCAGATGATGCCTGGAGGGCTGGGCCCTAGTACAGGGGAAGCGGGGCAAGCAGAAGGCTCGAGCTCCGCTCCTCCCATCCAATGTGGAGGCCCCCTGAAAGACCAGGAAGGGGGGCACCATAGCCGAGGCTTCCGCTTTGCCCACGGGTGCGTTCCATCCACCAGTGTCAGCTGGGGAAGACGTGGCAGCACCGGAAGGTAGTATCTCCGCTCCACGGGAGTCCCTCTTGCCCTGGTACCATCTGAAGCCTCTGTGAGCCCCAAGGCGACCATCACATCGGGTGCCAGCAGGGAGAACCCCAGGGTGGCAGAAAGTGATCTCTCCTCCATATACGAGGAGATCGAGGCCCTAGGTCTGACCCCGGTCACCCAGGGGGAGGATGACCCTTTGCCAGTGGGCCTTGATCTGGGCAACCTCACTCCAGCCCCCCTTTCCGCATGCTCCCTCCCCCTAACCGTTGCTTCCACTCCCACCTCTGAGGAGCCCCTGGACTCCTCCATCAACCCAGACACAGAAGGCACCCCACTGATGGCCACCGAGCCTGTTGAGGCGATGGCCAGTGCCACGCGGCTGGGACCCGACCCACCAGGGGCATCCCTCGTTGGGTGTGGAGCAATCTACCTCCTTCCTGGGTGGGGGTCCTACAGAAGATAGTCCATCTCCTGATGCCATGGCTGCCAAATCCACCATAGAGCCTGCGCCCGGCATCGCTGACAGCCCCCTCCCCATCCCCTCAACCCTTGAGCCTGATCGGGAGGTGCCACCATCCAGCTGCTGGGCTCTTGAAGCCCAGAATCTCACCCCTGGCCCTGGCTCTGGCCCTGATCCCGGCCCTGCCCTTGATGCTGTCCCTATCCCGTCCACCTCCCGCGATGTTATTGCCGCCCCTGGGGCTGTCTCCTTCCCTTTTCCAGCAGATGACCCCCAGGGAGTGGCCTTTGTGTTTCCCTGCCCCGACCCACTAGGGGCTGATACCTTCCCTCCGCCACTCCCTATTGCCCCAGGGTTCAAGGCAGGCTGCATGGTGCCAGCCCATTGGGTGCCCCATCGGTGATCCGCACCCTGCCTGCCTGTCTCGGTGGGCCACGGGGCTGTACCACAGACCCTGTCAGGGGATGACCAGGAGACAGTAACCCCACCCCCCCATGCGCTACGAGAGGAGTTGCAGGAGTTTTTAGAAGACATCCGTAGCTCACACAACAAGGTACAGCTTGCTCTCCAGTGATGGGGGGACTTCCATCAGATCCTCTGGGCTCCAAGGGCCCTTATGGGGGAGGGTAAAAGGACCAGGAAGCAGGCCGCTGCAGCCTACCAGTGGGTCCGCGGCTTCTGTGACTCTTTGCTCACCTACGGGGTAGGTCACAGTTTGCTGCGTGGCCCAGTGGGGGTGGCGAGCGACCCTGCTGGTGAGGATCCCCCCCACCAAGCCCTCCTCATGGCACCGCTCATCTTCGCAAAATTGAACACCAGGGGCTGTAGGATGGGTCTCCGCAGGTCCCAGGTGCTCTCCTTCCATACGGATCTGGCCGCTGAAGACAGCTGGCAGCTGGATTGCGGGGACAGGGTCTACTTTAGCCATCTCACAGTTCGTACGGCTGGAGTGGCGACCCTGTTCTCCCCTGACCTACAGCCCAAGGTGCTGGGGGTCACCGAGGCCGGGCCGCCTGCTGCACCTCTGGGTCCATATTGAGGGACTCATGGTCAACCTCGTTAACGTCTATGCCCCGATGTCGGGCCCAGAGCGGCTGCAATTCTATCAGCAGGTGTCCGCCTTCCTTGGCACCTTAGATCCTCACGAGTGCCTGGTCCTGGGTGGGGACTTTAACACCACCCTCGAGAAGTAGGACCACTCAGGGACCGAGCAGTGCCCAGGCACCACGGACGTCCTCCGGGAGATAGTCAAACACCACTCCCTGGTGGACATCTGGCGCGACCACCCCCCGGATGACATTTCCACGTTCACCTTTGTTCGCGTGGAGGTCCATCGGTCGTTGCACTCCCGGTTGGACCGCATTTATTTATCACACTTCCACCTTTCACAAGCCCACTCCTCCAGCATTCAGCTGGCCCCATTTTCTGACCATCATTTAGCCACTGTGATGGCCTCCCTCTGCGCGGAGAGGCCGGGGCTGGCCTATTGGCATTTCAACAACAGCTTGTTGGAGGATGTGGGCTTCGTGACGTCCTTCCGGGAGTTCTGGCTGGCCTGGTGAGGGCAGCGGCATGCCTTTCCCTCGGCGCAGTGGTGGTGGGACCTGGGGAAGGTGCGCGCTCAGCTCTTCTACCATGACTGCACCCGGGGTGCCAGCCAACGGAGGGATGCGGTGATAGAGAAGTTGTAATGGGAGGTCTTAGAGCTGGAGAGGCATCTGGCCACCAGCCCTGAGGATCCACCCTTCTGCGGAGCGTGCCAGGAGAAGCGGGAGGAGCTCCGGGCCCTCGAGGACCATCGAGCCCAGGGTGCCTTTGTTCGATCCCTCATCCGCCTTTTTCAGGAGATAGATTGCGGCTCCCGCTTCTTCTATGCCCTGGAGAAAACGAGGGGGGCCAAGAAACACATCACCTGCCTTCTGGCAGAAGACGGCACCCCCCTCACAGATCTGGTGGAGATGTGCGGGAGGGCGAGAGCCTTCTACGCAAGCCTTTTTTCCCCACATCCGACTGATCCTAACACTTGCAGAGTGCTCTGGGAGGAGCTCCCTATGGTCAGCACGGGCTACCGAGACCGACTAGAGCTGCCTCTCACTCTGGCCGAGTTCTCGGAAGCCCTCTGTCGCATGCCCACCAATAAATCTCCGGGCATAGACGGGCTGACCGTGGAGTTCTACCGCATGTTCTGGGACATCCTCGGCTCAGATCTAGTCACCGTCTGGGCCAAGTCTTTGCAGAGTGGGATCCTACCTCTTTCGTGCAGGCGAGCCATGTTTGCCTTATTGCCGAAGAAGTGGGACCTCCGCGATTTACGAAACTGGCATCCTGTCTCGCTCCCCAGCATGGACTACAAAGTTGTAGCAAAAGCCATCTTGCTGTGGCTAGAGTCTGTGCTGGTGGACGTGGTCCACCCAGACCAGACCTACACCGTCCCATGCTGCAGCATCTTTGACAACCTATATCTGGTCCTATATTTTGGAACTTGGGTGTACGAATGGTCTGTCGTTCACCCTCCTGTCCTTGGATCAGGAGAAGGCGGTCGACAGGGTGGACCATGGGTATCTCCTGAGCACTCTGTGAGCGTTTGGCTTCAGACCCCAGTTTATGGGTTTTCTCCGGGTGCTGTACGCTTCCGCAGAGTGTCTGGTCAGGCTCAACTGGATCCTGACCAAACCGGTCAGTTTCGGGCAAGGAGTACGGCAGGGGTGCCCCCTTTTGGGTCAGCTGTACGCTCTGGTGATTGAGTTCTTCCTCTGTCTCCTCCACAGGAGGTTGACAGGATTGGTGCTGCGGGAGCCGGAGCTGCGGCTGGTCCTGTCGACGTACACCGATGACCTGCTCCTCATGGTCCGGGACCCAGGTGACTTGGCGTGGGTGGAGGCTTGCCAGGCCATCTATTTGGCAGCCTCCTCCCCCCGGGTCAATTGGGTCAAGAGCTCTAGCCTAGTGGTTGGGGATGGCTGGCAGGTGAGCTCCCTCCCACCTGCGCTTCAGGCCATCCGGTGGAGCGCGGGTCCACTGCTCTATCTCTGCATTTACCTTTCTGCCACGCATCCCTCTCTGCTGGAGAACTGGCACAATTTAGAGGGCAGAGTGATAGAGAGGCTCCAGAAATGGACAGGACTATTCCGGTGCCTCTCCCTTCAAGGGAGAGAGCTGGTGCTTAATCAATGAGTCCTGTCCATGCTCTGGTACCGGCTCAACACCCTGGTCCCGGCCCCTGGTTTCCTGGCCAATCTCTGGCCAGAAATTCTGGAATTCTTTTTTGGTCAGGACTGCACTGGGTCCCTGCAGGGGTTCTCCATCTACCCCTGGAGGAGGAAGGGCAGGGTCTGAAGTGTCTGCACACTCAGGTCCATGTCTTCCGCCTCCAGGCCCTGGAGAGGCTCCTTTATGGTGCAGGTAGTCTGGCATGGAGCATACTGGTGCACGCCTTCCTGCATTTCTGAGGGCTCTGATACGACTGGCAGCTCCTTTATCTCCATCCGAGAGGTCTTCCGCGAGACCTCTCCGAGCTGCCAGTCTTCTACCAGGACCTCCTCAGGACCTGGAAACTGCTTTCAACAACCAGGTCCATGATGGCCACCGAGGGGGCAGATCTCCTCGCGGAGCCCCTGCTACATAACCCCCAGCTCCGCGTGCAGGTGGCGGAGTCCCCCTCGGTGCACCAGAGGTTGGTCCTGGCAGAAATCACAAGAGTCGGAGACCTCCTGGACTGCGACCGGGGAGACTGGCTGGATCCCCTGATGCTCGCTCAGTGCATGGGGCTCTCCAGACCTCATACTTCCCGGCACGTACTGCAGGAGGTGAGGGCCACTTTGCCGCCCGCTGCTCGGGTTTACCTTGACTGGGTCCTGCGCAAGGGCGAGCCCCATCCACCCTCCACTCCAGGCCCATCGGGCCCCTGCCCCGTGGACCCAACCGACCCCTCCACCCCTTCACCGTGAGTCAGCTGCACGAGCTGCAGCCGATCTGCTTCCAGACCGCGCCAAGGAAACATCTATACACACTCGTGCTCAATACCCTTCACACTCTCACCCTCGTGTCCCGCCCTGATACAAAATGGCAGGACCTCCTGCCACCTTTGGAGGGTGAGGAGCCCCGGTGAGCCAGCCTATATTCCACCTTGGTCCCAAGGCCTGCTGGGGATATCAGTTGGTGGCTCCTTCATGGAGCCATGAGCATGGGCATGTACTTGGCGGCGGTTCACCCCTATCCCAGACACCTGCCCCTTTTGCGGCATGAGGGAAACCCTGGCACACATATATTTGGAGTGTGCCAGGCTGCAGCCCCTATTCTGGCTCCTAACAAAAATTTTATTATGTTTTTGGTTGCACTTTTCCTTCACCTTCTTATTTATGCACTCCCTATCTGTGGCCCCACAAAGTCACAGGATCTGCTGGTCAACTTCCTCCTGACTAAAATGGCCATCTATAAAACCAGAGTGAGGAGATTGGCCAATGGAGTCTCCTGTAACTGTGGGGCCTATTTCCGATCCTCCATTCGTTCACGTATCTGGGCAGAGTTCCTCTGGGCGGCGTCCACTGACTCCCTTGATGCCTTTCTCTGCTCGGTGTCCCTATCTGGTTCCCTTTGTTTGACCCTTTGACCACACTCCTGTCCCTGTTATTTCATTAGTTGTCCCCCGTATTTATCTGGTGTCCAGGTCCTTTTGTTCCCCCTCTTAGGCTGGGGGAGATCCTTTAGCCGTGACGGGCTTCACCCGCCCACTTCCCGGATCCCAATAGGATCACTCTCCTGTAGCCATCTGGCCTGACCCTCTCACAGTATACTTAAAGCAGTACAATCCATCCTCCGTTGGCTCACTGGGAAGACCCTTTCTCACAAGATAACTGTGCTCAGGGTTATACTGATTCCACTACTATGGCAGGACAATCACACCCTAACTGAAGTAGTTACCCTGGTACAAAACCTGTGTATAGATAAGGCCTTGGTCACATTTCCTAGCTAAAATAACTCTCAGGAGGTTGGGGTACACATGGTACCTACAGAATTGAAAACGTGATTTCCTGTAAGTACATCCAACAGCTCCCAAATTGGAACTGGGTTTCTCTTCTGCCCAGTCACTTTCTCTGCGGTGTAAATATGCATGAATGCTGTCTCCTGTGTAGACAGTGAGGGGAAAAGAAGGTCCTAAGAGAAGATGAGGATACAGCTTCCCCCCGCCCCCAGTCAAACACTAGGTAATTACCTTGATTATCCAGCCAGATGCCTCCGATTTGTTTATAAAGCAGATTGGCTTTACTAACAGCCTGCTCCTGCTGCCTTTTGTGCATTTTGATGGTAAGTTTGGGTGCACAAAAGCACCGTACGGGACTCCAAATGAGTAAGATACTGCTTTGCTCTGCCAATCAACTGCTGGTCCGGTCCCAAGGGTGCCAGACTAGCGAGGTTCAACCTGTAATGATCTTATTTGCCCTCCCATTTGAACATTATCTCTTCAGGAGGTGTTACTCAGAGTCCACAAAACCATTTTTGTTTGCACATGGTCAATTCAGAGACACAACAGCCCTTGTGGACCATTGATAGACTCATTTGCATAAAAATGGTCCATTTTTAATTCTGCTCTAAGTGGCCAGTGCACACCTCAATGTTAATGATATCAAATAATTATATTGTAAAATGTTTATCCAGATATTGATGGATTCGAATGAGATCCATTTTCCAACTGACAGATTTTCAAATGTGACCCCCCCCTCCTCCCCCGCCCCAACCCATCATCTCACTTGAAGGTCATTCACAATCCAGTTCAAAGGGCTTAGGAAATCTGGGTGTATCTCATTGAAGCATTTCCCTGTCCCTGCCGTTGCAGGGGCCTCGAGTTCTGGTACTCCTTGGTCTCGCCTATTCTTTCCCTGTGGTATACATTAGTCCAATATTCTATGGGTCTCATTTCAGTTGTTGGGTTTAGCGTGCAGGTACTGGGCAGTGTTGGGGGCCTGTGATATACAAGAAGTCAGACTAAATGATCGGGGGGTCCCTTCTGGTCTTAAACACTATGAAAAAAAATTGACCTCAGGTTTCCTTCATGTGCTTAGGGTTTTCAGTTTTCCTTCATGTGCTTAATTGCAAGGCCCACAGTGCTTTGATGTTGGTAGATTTTTTTTTAATTTTTTTTTGTCTTTTCAGCATCTCTTCCCCCTCTTCCCCACCCCAGCAAAATCATGTCAAAATTTGCAGCATGAATACAGTAACTCAACGAGCACATGCAATGCATGGAAAATATTGCTATGAGAGCTGATTACAGTATTGTATTTCAAGGGAATCTCTTTGGCCTGAATTCTTACCATGCACAGTAATTATTTGTCCTTTAACTTGCCCACTCTTCTTGAGGGTTCTGTGTGGCTACTAACAGCATCTGTGCAAAATGCCTGGCTAACCACTGCCCTTTTAAGGTGAATGATGCTGCAGAATGGAATTTTCTATTCATCTGCACTGTCTGGTTATGTCAGACGCTCACACTGCACCCTCCCGTGCTTATTGCTTGGATGCTTAATATGAACTCTTTGCCAAGTACCTTTCCTATTTAAGGGGTGAAAGTAGGAGATTCTAAGGGTCCATATCTGGAATCAAAGTAGAAACATGCAGGACTCTGGTCTTTTCATAGATGCTACTGTATGGCTTCATGTTTTACATGATGACAATAATGGATACTATTTTATATTATGACAGAGTAAGCATTCATTGGGCTGTGTTGAAAATCAGCTGCAAATGCCAAGCTATCCACAAACAATTGTAAAATAGATTAACATGGGGCTCAGCGTGCTGTTAACTCATTGGTCTGTTACATTGTGTGCTTAAATTTTGTTGGTTTTTAAATCTGAGTGAAACAGGAATTCCTGCTAAGCAGGAAGATCACAAGAATCAACTTCCTCTGTACAGTAATGCGAGGATTTTGAAATTACTAATGATTTTGAGTGTCTAACTTCGAACACCTTAAAGGGGCCTGAGTTTCAGAAATTGCCAAGCACCTGCTGTCTGAAAATTAGGCTCCTTAAAATAGTCTCAATCATTAAGCACGTCTGAATGTTTACACCTAGCTTTGTAGACCTCTTGTGAAATATATTAAAAAAGATCATTCTCCCATCACCAGATATTGGGTTTATTGAGTAGAAAATACCAAAATAATCATTTCCCCCTCTTCTCATCCCACCAAAGACAAGTTCACATAGTCCCCAGTTTAATTTTATTTAGCCGGTTTGGACGACAGATGAAAGAAGATTAATACTCAAGATCAGTTTTCTAGTGACACATCATCGACTAAGATTTTTTTTAACCAATAAATTTTGTGGTGGGTGGTGGAGAAAACAGGCTAGCAGTTACTTTAATGGCAAAAAGAAAAGGAAGGAGAGTGAGTTTGTGTGTGTATGGGGGTGGGGGGGATGTGAGAACCTGGATTTATGCAGGAAATAGCCCAGCTTGATTGTCATGCACATTGTGTAAAGAGTTGTCACTTTGGATGGGCTATCACCAGCAGGAGAGTGAATTTGTGTGGGGGGGTGGAGGGTGAGAAAACCTGGATTTGTGCTGGAAATCACTTTAGATAAGCTATTACCAGCAGGACAGTGGGGTGGGAATAGGTATTGTTTCATATTCTCTGTGTATATATAAAGCCTGCTGCAGTTTCCACGATATGCATCTGAGGAAGTGAGCTGTAGCTCACGAAAGCTTATGCTCTAATAAATTGGTTAGTCTCTAAGGTGCCACAAGTCCTCCTTTTCTTTTTGCGAATACAGACTAACACGGCTTTTACTCTGAAACCTTTAATGGCAAAGTAATTTGTAACATTAATTAGATGAAGAAATCATTATTTTACATTTGTTCTTTTGGGGGGGGGTAATTTATTTGAAGCTGTTGCACACTGTTGAATTATGGGCTGGAAAGTGATACTTAAAACTGGTGAACAAAATGAATACATCATCCACCTGTAACCGTCTGGCTAGCTCAACCACATTGAATGCTGGAAGTTGACAAGATGTGCTTAAGAACAACAGAAAATATCTTTCCTCTCCCAAATCTCCTCGTCCCTGCCAGAACATTTACCATAATGGTAAACTATAAAAATGGTGGGAGTTTTTTTATAAGCTGTGATTCATAACAGTGTAGCATATTTCCTGCGGCTTTCCAGCTGGCTACCATTAATGTCTTGTTCCATAATTGGTCATTAATTCCCAGGAAATGTGTAGTACTTTGTTATTGATTAAAGAGTCATAGATCCTAAATATGACCCACTTTTCTTGTTAGTATCCCAACAAGTGGGAACAAGCGAAATAGGGCAAGAGTCCCCTCAAAACCAATAAGTGAATCATAATCACTTTATCACAAGATCTGGCAGGAATGTCCAGGGGAAAAGGGAACTGATGGAGTAGGGTAAGTGGCTGAACATAGGGGATAGAGAGAGGCTAGGAAGAACAAAAGGAGATGTTGGGATTTGTTTTTTCTAAAAGGGCAAACTCCCACTTGCAATAACAACACATGCGTACTTGGCCATCTCCATACCTTCAGTTAATCCATGAGAGCCCCTGCTGATACTATTCCCCTCCAGGAATCCCACGGCCTGTCTCTCATATGAGAGTGAAGTCAGGCATCCCAGAGGAAAACCTTCTGAATGTGGAAGAGAATATTAAGCTGGTATGTGTTAGCCACAGGGACTTTCCTAGCTGTTCTTTATCAGCCAGATAAGGGCCTTCTTAAATAACTACGCTTTGATTTGCTCCAGGTGCTTCCCTGTCCTAGCAGGCCCTGAAAATGGGTTGTTAAACTTGGCCTTTAACAAATGACATTTGGGAAACTAGGAGAGGAGAAAGTAAAACCAAACTTCTCTCACAGTGAGGCCGTGATCTGAAGAGGGAAGTGCATTTAGAAATCTGCAGAAGTCCACTAGCTACAGCACATGTCCCACTGACAAATGCTGCATTCCCCTCCCAGAGCCTTCCTTTGAGGTGGGGTTGGCATCCTGCGCAACCTACCTGAAATCTGTTGCAAACACCACTTGACAACAGAGACCCTTGTCCCTTGGGTCCTGAAAGCACATTCATGTGTCTTGACTCTCAAGTTTCCACAGCCTGACAAATTCAGTGCAATCAGAAGCAACACATACCCATCCCAGTATTGGCCCACCTCCCCCCTCCCCCCCAAGCCAATAAGTTAATCGCAATCACTTTATCACAAGATCCTCCCAAGTGAACCTTATACTAATTTCACATTAAACTCAATTAAATCTCAGGCATTTCTGTATTCTCTGGAGTACCCTTGGAAGCATACGTTCAGACTTCAAAAGAGCCAGCACACAGCCCCTGGATTGCTACTCTTCATGCGCTGACCTGCATGGAAATGCCTGATTTTAGAAGAGTTGCCCTGTTGTATATCAGAGAAGTGACACCACATGGTATGTCTACATTGCAATAAAAAACCCAGTGGTCCTGAGTCTCAGAACCTGTGTTAGTTGACTCTGGTTCGGGCTGCAGGGCTGAAAATTGCAGTGTCGGTGTTCGGGCTCAGGCTGAAGACCAGTAGTTGAGACCCTCCCCTCCTTGTGGGGGCTTGGAGCCCAGGCTCCAGTCCAAGCTCAAACTTCAATTTTATAGCCCCACAGCTCAAGGCCTGAGAGCCCAGGTCAGCGGATCCAGGCCAGTCCAAAAATTAGAGGGAACATTGGTCACGGCCACGCCACAGATCCTTTATTGCAATGTAGCTGCACCCATAGGGCTGAAAATCAAGAGGACATCTCGCCTCCCCACCTGTACTGAGTGAATTTTAACAACTAGTGCCAGAGTAACAGCCCTTGAGAAAAAGTGTTCTAGCTACAGACTGGGCAGTAGCAGCAGTACAGGATTCCTCCCCTCTCCAAGCCTTGCTGAAGGACAGCTTCCAACAGTCAGAGGTACGTGGCTCTAGTTCCCAGTATAATGTACCATCTGTGGGGATAATGGTCGCAAGCATGACACGCTAGTGGTTGGCCAATCAAGAGGTTTAGCAATCCCTAATTATTAACAAGAATGTGGGTTCCCAAGAGATAGAGTCCTTTGTTTTGGCACCTGGAAGACCCTAGTCCCTGGTGCTTCATCCACATTTTTGTTATGCTGGCTCTGCTATTGACTCACTATATATCCTATTGCAAGTCACTTAACCCTTCTCTGCCTGGGTTTTCATTATGACCCTGAGGTGGGGGAGGGGAAATTGTGTCTTTAAAAATCAGCTTAATCTAACCTGGGACCACTAGTGCTAAATTGCTTAAATGATGATCATATAGTTCTTGTATAATGTTGTTATAGGGCAGAGTTAAGGTTGTATGGGTTTTCTCACTGTATATGCCCCACTCTTAACATGTTTGTATTTCTTTCAAATTTAACCTTATCTCTGAATTTTCTGGATTTATAACACTTGGTTTGGGGATAATTGTAATATCCCTGTGATGTATTTTACCCTAAATTACTGAAATGCGTTCTCCACCTTGACATATTTTTTGTTTGGGAATATATATAAATTATCACAGTCCCAGTGTTCCCTGAACTATCAAACTGGGTTACAACTTGTGACTATTGAGAATAAAAATTTGTAAAAAGACATTCAACTGGGAATACTAGAAAAACACCTGGTGCTTTTCAGAGTAGAAGCCGTGTTAGTCTGTATCGGCAAAAAGAAAAGGAGGACTTGTGGCACCTTAGAGACTAACAATTTTTTAGACTCTAAGGTGCCACAAGTACTCCTTTTCTTTTTTTCTCTTGCTTTTTACTTAGCCAGCTTGACGGCTGATGAATTGTGCATAAAAGCCACTGTACTTTCCAGAAATGACTGTTATACTTTCACTTAGTTTTTCTCTGTTTCTTGCTACATTTTTGTTGTGTGAAATACTTTGCCTTTGTTGCTGTGTTTAGGAGACTAGTTATTGCAGTTTGACTTGGTGAAGGATGGGAGTTAAATCAAAATCTAAACTGCCTGCACTTGTGATGAATATAATTAGGTGCTTGGGGAAGGAAAGCAAGTAGGGCTGGCTGGAAAACAGCAATTCTGCTTTACAAAATATATCAAGGTTCAAAATTTATTTTAATTCTCCACTGGAGTGAAACAGTTTCTGCAAAAAATTTGTTTCATTGAAATGGCATTTTTCTACTGAAAAAGATATAGTCAAAAATTTTTTGATCCTCTCGAGGTATAAGGGTTTAGAATGGAAGGAAGCTCTTACACCTTATCTGTGGAGCTTCTGTTAGTACTTCCTTTCCCTGGAAGAGAAATTGGGTTGGCTGAAGTTCAGCTATTACAAGGTCTTAAGGATCTGTGCTCTTGATGCTATTATCATTGGGATGCTAATTGTCTTGAATGTGATTACATTGCAAATCCTTGTATTTTTAAGAGTGGCTATAGACTTTGGTCATCTTCTGGTACCTTCCAAAATAATGTTGGGGATTTAAAAAAAAAACCTTTGCAGTTTACTTTTACCCAGTGACAAAGAATAAATCAGGCATTAGAACCCACCACCCAGGACTCCAAGTTCCCTGCCCTCACCACTAGATACCATGCCCCTCCTATAGCACCTGCACAGCTAATCTAGTAATACATACAGACGTTCAAAACAGTTCATGTTAAGCAGGAGTATTGTGGTGCATTGGGCTGTATTCAAAGCTAGGAAAAGCAGAGCATCAGGCGAGAACATGATTTCTCCCCCACCCCATGGGAAGGCAGTGCATGGAGCAGGCATCACAAAACCATTCACAACATTCGCGCTGTAGTGACCACATTTGCACTTAGCGAGGCTTCCTGTGGCATAGGCTGGCTTCCACTGCCAATGATGTTTTCCCTTTGGTTTGTCTCCTGCTTAATTTGTTTTAGCACCTGCTTTTTGTGGGCGAGCCACGCGGGGATGAAGGTGCAATCAGTGGTGGAGAGTAAGAATGAAATACACCCTTTGCCCCACTCCAACAGTTGAACATTATTTTAATGTCCAAGTACAAACTGTTGCAAGACTGTTCTATTCTCAGCCTGGCTTTTAAAAATACTGTTCTATTGCCATGGCAAAGAATCCTGATGCAGTCTCTAGGCAAACTGCTTTTGGACAGGGTTAGTTCTGGGAGCTTGTTTCAGAAGTTAGCATTCTACAGGGCAGTTGAGAAACTCTGCAGTACATCACTAAGACCACACGAACCCTCCCCCTTCCACCCACACCTCTGTAAGTCTTTGGAAAACAACTAAACTGTATGGCAGTTACCATCTTTTACTACCAGCATGTCTCGATTAGCACTGTTTTGTTATATTTCTGCTGACTGTAACCCCCTGAAGGCTGCCGATATTCTAAACACTGTTTATGTGGCTGGGAAAATACATGGTCTAAGAATTAACCCCTTTATATAGAAAGGAGAAGCTCCTGCTCTGAGGAACTTGCTATCTAAATCTGACATATAATCATAGGTGATGACAGGAAGAGGAAGAAAAGGCAAAAGAAAACAAGGGAGAAAAGAAGGCTGCTTCTGAGGGAGCATTGCTTCTAAATGTAGTGTTGGGAACTACTTCCAAATTGCCTTACCATAGCAAAGCAGTGGTCCGTCTAGTCCAGTATTCTCTCTGAGAGCAGCCAATATCAAAAAGTTTTAGAAGATGATGCAGGAAACACCCTAATGGATAACTATAGGATAACAGTTTATCTATATCCATGCATCCGAGAAGCAAGGAAGGGGATTAAGGCCAGCCAAGAAACAGGAAGGGCCCCAACTGGAGCTGATTACAGCTCCTAAAAATGCTCTCTTCTCACAAGCTGATTGGTGAAAACTTGCCCAGAGGGAGAAGGTGTAAAGCTAATAATCAGACACAGCTGTAGAGCAAGCTGCTTCTGCAGGCTTAGTGCTATTTCCTTGGCTGGGGGCAGATGGGTCACATTTTCCAGCATTTCTCTGCAGCCACAAGGGCCAGATTCCCAGGTAATATGATTCTGGCAATTGGGGGGCTCTAAAACCCCCAAAATAGTGAAACTTGGGATAAAATCACAAGAGTTGGCAACCCTGCAGGTTTTGTCAAGCTCAGCAGCATCTGTTCAGTACTTTATCTTGGGTTAGACGTAGGAGGGCTGATGATTACATGTGTCCTTTGCATTGCACCAGATTTGTACCCTTGCTAAAGCAGGAAGTTCCTCATTCCATTTGGCCACAGATTGCAGGGTGAGTAATAACCTTTAAGCATGGGTAACTTTGACCAGTAAAGTGTGGGTGACAATCAGCTTTGTCGGTGAATTCCTTGAGGGGGAGGTGATGCATTCAGGGCAGCAATGGCAGGTGGCTTGATTTGCTAGTACAATAGGAGGTGTGAGTTTTGGAGGTAGAACTTGTTGTTGAGAGGAGAATATGATAATAGATCTGTTTGTTGGTGCCCTGGCGATTGGCATGCGATAATTATCATTGACCTACATCTTCTCTGACATTCCCCACAGCCAAAGAGTAGAAGAAAAAGCTTCAGTGAAGTTCTTTAGGAGACTTCAAGTCACACTTGACTTGAGTGTGTCATATAGGATTATCTATCAGCCTATTTGTCTATTGTTTCCCAGAAGATAATACACCCACACCGCTACCCCTACTGTAGTGCTGTGGATGCCGGGACATTCTGGGAAGCTGAATTTGGATAAGGCTATATCTTTTTGGAGTAGAAGGACTGAGAAACAAATAACCTTGCTCCTTCTGACTCTCCACTTTGGTTCACAGTTGAAAGGCTTTAGGTGTATGTTGATGCATTGAGGCTGAGTAATAGTATTGAAGGCCTGGCCCAGCCCATTTTGACAAGACTGTTTCAGAGTCTTGTGATTTTCTCAATGTAGATGAATTGAGAGAAAATTTGCTTGAAGATGCGTTTTCAGCTGCACAGTTGAGATTCAAACTTTTCCGAAGTTCAGAGATATTTTGCTGATTCAGGGATATTGATTCAGCCCATCTCAGCTGGCCTAAATTATGAAGATGTCTAGGAACAATGTTAATATTCAGGAGTTTGATATATGCCCATGAAGTACATAGGAGGTTTTCTCACTGGAACATTTTTTTTTGATCACATGTAAGGATATGTTTCAGGTCCAAGATGAGGAAAGATGCCTAGGTAGGTTAGTTGCTTGCATGATCTATGGAGAAAAATAAATCTTTTTTTGGACAGAAGTGCACCTTTCCCACTCACCAGTGTTCTGAATACTAATTGGGAAACGAAGGTTGAGGTGAAAACTTCAGCAGACACTGCCAAGGTTTCCTGAAGATGAATTGGTCCTTTAATCCCACAAAATGTTAGTCAAAATGCTGCAACAAAAGAGTCACCTCTAAAGTAAGACCCTCTATAGTTTTCTTGGTTACAGAAAATTTTCTAACATTCTCGACCAATTATATTTTGAGTGTTTTTTCACTGTTCATGCTAACATAATTTTTTACTCTACTATTCTGTTTTATCCCCTGCTCTGTCTAGGAGGCAGGTGACTCAGTGTTGACTCTATATGAATCAGTTTGGTTTTCCTATTTGCTGTACTATTTAAATGTCTCTGTTTCCCTTATTCTGCTGTTCATGACCAAGATTTGTTTCTCCTCATTGTTAGCAGCGCCCGCAGGCAAGATGACACTGAAATGAAGAAGAGTATAGCTCGAAGACCAACCCGCCAACACAATATTTCCTGTTTTGGATTAACTGGCTACATTTGGCTGGGTCTAGAATGGCAGAAGAACAAAAGAAGTCTGACTGTGGTTCCTGTGGGCCTTTTGGGGGTGGGCTGGGGTGGGGTGACAATGGAAAGGAACAAATTAAAAGGAGAGAGGGGATGACAAAGCAATCTCAGAAAACAAAGTTGTGTAGCTTTCACACCGGAGTTTTATGGCAAGGTTCTTGGGCTTTTAGACCAAGAGGAAGAAAAGTGACTCCTTCTCTTGAAAAAAGAAAAGGAGTACTTGTGGCACCTTAGAGACTAACCAATTTATTTGAGCATGAGCTTTCGTGAGCTACAGCTCACTTCATCGGATGCATGCCGTGGAAACTGTAGCAGACTTTATATATACACAGAGAATATGAAAAAATACCTCCTCCCACCCCACTGTCCAGCTGGCTGTTACTCTGAATCCTTCTCTTGAGTAACTCTTTGTTAATCTCTACTAATTTGCTCTGAGATGTGTAAAAAGAACAGAAGGTGGTGGCCTGAAAGGCTTGTCAGAAGCTTGCCATCTAAAGCCACGATCAGGCAAGCTGCTCCACCTGGGTAAACCCTCTTACCATCGAGAGCACTCTGTGGGGGTGCCGGGCTCTCCAAGAACAGAGCAGCTTGCACATTCAGGACCTAAACTGCTGTTGCTGTGGAGTGCATGACACAGAAAATGAAGTTCTGCCCCAAGGAGTTCACAGTCTAAATAACTCCATTGCTGACAGTAGTGAAGCCTATAGGAACTGTAGAGAATTGAGACACAAATGAACCTACCTCAGATTACCTCTTCCCCTCTTATGCCTCTCTCCCGCAACACAAACACACCCCTGAACTAAGAATAGTTGCATGAACAAATCAGCCCAGGTAATAGTAATTCCTAATTAGGATCAGGTGTTAATATAGATGGACTCATTCTATACACAAAACATGAAACTGGCAGAAAGCAACATCAAGATGCAACCAGGCCCTAACCAGCTGAGTTGCTTAATGAAACTGGCCCTAAGGCAAGATTGATTTTTATAGTTGGAGCACGGGACTCATCAGGAGATTGGGTTTTGGGAAGTTTTTTGGATTGGGTTTTTTCATTTCAGAAAACTTAATACTGTTATGCAATAAAAATCACCCCCAAAGGAAACCTTCAGAAGTTTGCCCTGGCAGTCTCTCTGATCCACTGAGAAAGTATTTAGGGTTATGTACAATATAAGCCTGCAGCAAAGATCTAATCTAATTAGATTCATCACTGTGGTATCTCCCCTCCAATCATTTCTCTGCACCATGATCTATCCTATTCTGACGTGTGTTTACAAGCCATCAAATAAATGATAGTGTATTCAGTTTGGAACATGATGTTCTAACAGACTGTTTGAAGGCAGGTTTTTAAGTGTGACGGATTGACAGCGTGACGGATTGACAGCGTGACGTTTGGTGGCACATTGAATTTTTTTTACAATTTGTTAGCTAGGACTCTTGCTCTGCTGTAACGTTTGGGATTGGATCAGTGACACTCAGACAGAGGCTTGCGAGCCGCAAGTGACTCTTTAATGTGTCTCCTGCAGCTCTTTGCAGCACATAATCACAACTCAGTGTGATTTAATTACCAACCAATCAAAGTTATTAACCAATCAGGATGCTTTTACGATGTTACTAACTAGTTGTAGTTGATGAAATAATACTTGGTCAGTCATTTTCTTGTGAGAATAATATATATAACACTAAATATGTCCCATCAGACTTTTTTAAATATGGATATCTAATACTATAGTAAATGAAACAATGAATTCACACTATTGTGGCTCTTTTGGGTAATGATGGTTGCTAATTTGACTCCTGAACCACTGAGGTCTGAGTATCTCTGGATTAGATCTTCCAGGGTATTACTTATAAATGAAATTAAGAATACCACTAAACAAAAGATTTCCCATTATGTGAAGTAGAAATGCCAGTCCATTGTCTGGCATCCCTTTAAATGCATGTCAAAGCCAAAGCAAATATTTCGTTACGTCAATTATTTACAATAAACACCTTGCTGGGACACTGCTCAGCACATAGAAATCATCCAATACATTAGAAGAGCCTATTGCACACTTTCAGGTAAGCATTTATTGGCGAATTCTGTTTATCACCAATCCATGAGGTTTTCGCTTCATTTTCCAGCGAAAATGAATTCAGATAGTTTGTCCAATTTGGAAACAAAAAGAAAAGTGTGACCATTTCTTAAAATAATCCTGTACCTCCCAGAAGCATTAATATTTACATTAAAATGATATACGTATCTGTCTTTCATGTATGCTCACTACTGAATTTTTTAAACTGTCTGCATCTGTCAGGCCCGACCATCGGTCTCCAGTGTGAGAGTGAGTGGAAAGATTTTTTTTTTCATTTTAGGCCCTGCTTTGAGGTCAGACGAAAGCCTCTTTGCTTCATCTGAAGTTGCCCAAACTTTCTTCTGCCATTTTGACTCCCCTCTGATAAGAAACCCTTTAGCAGTCCCCCTCCTTCATACCTTTTTATATATGCAGCTCTTGCTTCTAATGTCAAGGGGGAAGGTGAAGGATGGAAGGGTTCTTCTTTTAAACCAAAGAAAGTCTTATTCCAATAACAACATAAACAGTTTCACATTAGAGCCACAACGTCGGCTAATGTGTCTGGCCAGCAGAAGAGAAAAGAAAACACCCGTGTATATTTTTTTTAAATAGAATGTAGACTCCATTGCCAATATCTGATAAATAACATATATTCTACAGAAAGCAGATAAGTAAACTGTAAAAACAGGGAACTCGGATCTCAGTTTTTTGCAGCCACATTTTCATTAATTGATATTGTGTGCATAAATTCTGACTGTAACTCTACCCCTTTCACTGCAGCACAGTCTATGTGCCTTAACTGGGTTTATTTATATCTCACAATTTATCCATTTCTTATTTTAAAAAAAATTAATATCTGGTATCATCGGGTTAGATTTTAAATCCCAAGTTCACAGGAACTGAATGTGTTTGACTCTTTTTGGCTGCTTCTCCATTTTGCCCTTCAAATGAATTTGCTTATCACAGCTTATCAGCTCAAGGCTTTCCTCTGAAAAGCATGTTTGTGATCAGCAGCTGCTATATAATTTGTAATTCTTACACAGCTGCCAAAGTTATTCTGAGGAAAATGGTCTTGTTTTTTTTTCTAAAATTGGGTAACTCCAGCTGGCAGGTTTGGGTTTGGTTTGGGTTTTTTGATGAGACCCTCTTGCACATTGAATGCATTGCTTTGAAGGGGAGTTGGCCAAACTCTCTTAACTTAAAGAAGTGTAGGGCAAGAGTTAGAACCAGGGCCTGGGAGTTGGGATTCCTGGGTTCTTTTCATGGAGTCTGAAACTCTAACTTCTGTTTTTAGCTCTGCCTGACTTAGAGAGACCTGAGACCTAGGGTAAGTCACTTAACCATGATGTTCCTCAATTTACCCATCTGTAAAAATTGATTTATACCAATGCTAAAGTCATGGTGAAGTTGTGAGGCTCTGTTAATGTTTGTAAAGTGCATGGATGTTCTTTGGTTAACATTGCATGTATCTGTGCTTTCTGTAATGAAAGGCAATAAAATCCATCACTCACTATAACTATTTGCATCCAATCTGTCTGTCCACCCTACACTCCATCCCTGTGGATGCCATATCCTTAAATTACCCCTCTTAAAGCTCCAATCTCTCATCCATCCCTGTATCATCTGAGAACCAAATAAGTGGGGGGTTTAAAATAACATCTCTCTTCTTTCCAGCTGCTCAGAGTGTGAGACTGAACTCTGTTATGTTTGCAGTCAGCCAGTGTTGCCAACTCTCAAAGATTTGTCATGAGTCTCACAGAATCTGTTTTTTTCTTAAAGTCCCAGCTCCTTGAGTGATGTGAATATATGAAAATCTCAGCTTCTTTTTAAAAACATGTTTCTAGCTCTCATGGTTGCTAAGAAAAGCTTGAAAATATGACCTGAGTGCACCCTGATGACTCAAAAATCAGAAGGCAAATAAAAGGAACCCCTAATGTACAATTTTTAAGCCAATCTCTTGGTTTCTGGGGGTGGGGGTGGCACAGGGGAGCTGACTCAGGATTTTTGTATGGTAGAGGTTGGCAATACAGAGTAATCAGGTCTGGAATCAATGAAGGCATGGATCACAGTGGCTAGATTTGTAGCCAAAAGGATGAGGAGGAGTCTTCTGCCCTGACTCACATGGAAATAGGCCTTTTTTTGTTCTGGAAGCTTTTTGGTCAACCAAGTGGCTGTGGACCAGTTTAACCACCTGTCAAGGCTGATTCCCCACTCTGGCACTTCGAGTGCAGAAGGTGGGGGCCCGCAAGGATTTTAAAAATTAATACTGGGCACTCCCAGCTGGTATTAAACTCCCAAGGTCACAGCTTCTCTCTGACCTTGGATGGGTAGATGCTGCCACTACTCAAGTGCAAAAAACCCAAACCTCTTTTGAGAACCCAGGAAGGAACACTTGAGAATTCCTTCCTGTGGGGTACCCTCAAGCCCTTTCACCCCACTTCGGGGAAGAGCTGAGGAAAAAACTAAGGCAATCAGCTGTTGCCACTAGCTAATTAGACAACATGTGCACAAACCTCTTAGGGACACACAAATCCAATCCTTTTCTTAAAAAAGGTAAAATTTATTAAAAACAAAAATAAAGGAAATACATTTGGAACTTAGGCTTTTTGCTAGATCTTAAAAGAAACCATTACAAAAATTAAGTATCAAGATAGCTGTCTTGAGGTTCCTTAAAGGTTACAAGCAAAACAAAAGCATCTGGGGTTATCACAGAGGAGTCCATTAGCCATAAGAAATAACCCTAATCGTGTCTTTCTAAACATTCCTGATCTACTTACACATTTGGGAGTTCCAGATAAGTAGTTCTAGGTATGATCTGATGATTTATGATCATACTTGGCATAAAGCTGCTTAGAGCATTGCTGCTCTGTCTCTGCTCTCTGGAGAACAACAACAGACAAAGGGAAGGTTTTTTCCCCAATTTTAAAAAGTTCTAGCCCTCCCATTGGCTCTCTTGGTCAGATGCCCACTCCTTTTCTTTTATCTGTGGGTTTGTTAACAACTGATTGTTCCTTCCTAAGTGGAGTACTTTGCATTTGTCCTTATTGAATTTCATCCTATTTACTTCAGACCTTTTCTCCAGTTTGTCCAGATCACTTTGAATTTTAATCCTATCCTCCAAAGCACTTGCAACCCCTCCCAGCTTGGTATTGTCCGCAAACTTTATAAGTGTACTCTCTATGCCATTATCTAAATCACTGATGAAGATATTGAACAGAACCAACCCAGAACTGATCCCTGTGGACCCCACTTGTTATGCCCTTCCAGCATGACTGTGAACCACTGATAACTACTCTCTGGGAACTGTTTTCCAACCAGTTATGCACCCACCTTATAGTAGTTCCATCTAGGTTGTATTTCCCTAGTTTGTTTATGAGAAGGTCATGCGAGACGGTATCAAAAGCTTTACTAGAGTCTTTACTAAAGACACAGTTTAATGGGCAAAATAACAGATCCACAGTGTTCTGTGTTTTAGATGGCCGTACTGCTAAATTGCATGTATATGTGTATTTATTTTTATTTACTCTTTGTATTCCAGTAGCCCCTGGAGGCTGCATCTGAGACTGAGGTCCCATTGTGCTAGGTGCTGTACATGTAGGTATTAAGAGAAGCCCTGCTCCAAAGAGCTTATGGTCGAGACAGACAAAGAGTGGGAAGAAGGGAACTATTATGACTATCTCCATTTTACAGATGGGGAACTGAAGCATAGATTGATTAATGCATAAGGTTGTATAAGAAGTCTGTGACATAGCAAAGAATTACATGCAGACCTCCTGAGTCTCAGTGTAGTACTTTAGCCCTGGGGCTGCTTATGATTTTCCAGAGGAAATAATGAATAGAAACAAGTGATGATTATATCGAATATCTAATGTTAAAACAAATTTAGGTAAAAGCTTCCCTATTTTGCATCAGTGCAATTTCTCCATTGTAATATAATCCTTCAGCGTGTTAACATATTCACAAGCAGATCAGTATGTTGTAGATTAGTAATGCAGCAACCTCAAAATGTGTGTAGGATCAGTCTGGATGAGGACTCAGAAGTTTGGAAGCTTATCTGACCTATTCAAACCTGAGAGCGGAATGAAAAATGGAATTTCCATTCCATAGAACATTCTGATATTTTTACATTTGTTTTCATCCTGAATCAGGATGGAATATCAAAACTATTTGTGGACTGAAAAATTCAGAAAAAAATTTGATTTGTAAATCTCAAAATATTTTGATTTAACATTGTTCTGTGTCCAACTGAGCCACCAAAATGTTTCATGGGACTTGTGGTTCTAGGTCCACATGCCCCTATCCTCCTCTGAGGGTCTGCTCCCGGATTGGACTATATCTCCCATAATGCACTGCAGTGGCTTAGCCACAAGCAGAGACTGACGCATCATGGGACAAGTAGTCCACCTGGAGAACCAGGCCCATGGGGGAGACTGGGAATATGAGAAACCTGGAACTACAACTCTCATAAGGCACTTGGTTGCTCAGTTTTGTTTTAGTTTTCCTGGTAGGTTTCAGTGGAATTTTCCATTTTGTTGCTAGAAAATCTCAATTTTGACCAAAAAAAAAAACCCCTTTATTTTCTAACTGGAGAATGCGTCATTCAAAATTTGTTGAGCAGCTCTAATATAATCTTTTTGATCTGCAAAACTGGGCTGGAAATCTTGCAAGAACATCTTATTAGTCCTCCTTGGTTCCAGTCATGCCAGATATGCAAGCTATCACTTGAGGTTTTGCAGTACTTGTACGTCTGGTGCTGACTGGAACTGGGATGTACCTAACTGTATGAGAATGAGAAAAAAGAGGGGAAAAGAGAACCCATAAAGTCTGAGTGAGGGCAGGTCAAGGTTCACTTTGTTATGCTACCATTCACAAAGAGCTCTCTCTCATATCTCAGTCAAAATTATTTAATTTTAGATTAAGTTAACAGGGAAGAACAAAAGCACAGTATCTCTCAACTCTGAGAACTAAATGGCTTCTGGCTCTGCAGACAGGCAGAGTTCTTAGAAGGTGCATTACACAGAAGACAAAGCACCATTTTAAGATGCCTACACCACAGTTTGGGGTGGGTCAGCTATTATTTTGTGTATGATTTTCCAGCTCTTGTTTAAAGCAGAGACAGGCCCAAGCCACAAAGTTTTAGTCACAACTTCCACAAAGTTTAGGGGTGCTCAGAACTGGGGCTCTTTTCAGGCAGCTTTCTAATGAAAGAAGATATAGATAATGTAAAAACCAAACCAGTCTCAGGAAATCAGAATTTAGCCTGCTAAACACTCCTTAACTCATCTACAGTCTGAGGGACAAACATGTAGCCTCTTTATGAACTTCCTGCCTTTTCTTCATTTTATGCCACAAACGTTTACAAATCTCAACTAATCGATGGCCTGTGGCTGACTTTCAATACTGCCATCAGAGAGAGCCAGATCTGGAACTTGCACCAGAGATCAAAGAAAACATTACATAGGAGATCTACAGGAAAATGAGAGGAGATTTATCCCCTAAGCAAGGAAATCTTAATGCTGAGCAATATTGCAGTGATGAAGGAGCAAAAGTGTACTGAACTCTGTCTTCTACAGTGCAGGAAAAATCATGCATCTTCTGAGACCTAAAATCTGCTACTTATTTAGGCTCTGATTCAGCAAGATACATGCCTGACTTCAGGCACAAGAAGTCCTAGTGACGTCAGTGGCACTATTCAAATACTTAACTATCTGCTTAAGTACTTTGCTGAATCAATATCCTACTTCCATTGAAGTCGATGGGAGGGAGCAGCATTGTGCCCTTATTGCAGAAGATCCTGTTTGTGATGGGGATCCTGGACATTTGCAGAACTGCACAGAGAGAGCTCTTGGGGACACTTTTCTGCAAGTCAATGATAGGCACATGAGATGGAGGTCCAGGATGTAAGGCTAGAGAGTGACCATTTATTTGTGGATACTCAACTATGAATTTCATATTTTTTTTAAATGTCATTGATATGTATACTTTAGAGACAAGGTGTGTGAGGTAATATCTTTTATTGGACCAACTTCTGTCGCTGAGAGACAGAGATGATTCATAACTCTTGATAGTGGGGGGTGGGGCACAAATTTAAGATTCTGCGGGCAAAACTCCCCACAAAAAAAGAAATAAAAACATAAATGCTGGGAGAAATCTGGAGGGGGGGGTGAGAGGGGAACATGACCCCACATGCCCTCCTCCTACACATCTCCTCTGGTGAGAGACAAGCTTTCAAGCTCTTCTTCAAGTCTGTGCACGGGTTTGAAAGCTTGTCTCTCTCAGCCCCAGAAGTTGGTCCAATAAAAGATATTACCTTACCCATCTCATCTCTGTGATATCCTGGGACCCACATGGCTACAGCAACAGTACATACATCTATGTGTATATCTAATATTACCTTATCTCTAGTAACGTGACTACTGTGTAGCAATAATAGCCTTTACGGTGGCTTTACTGACAAGATTGTTCGTGTGCTAGTAAATCTGCTTGGTTTTCTATACCAGTCTTCATTATTTTTTGAAGGAAATAGCTTGAGAGAGAGGAAAAAATACCAGGTGCACACACAGCCAGCATGTATTTGGGCCAGAACAACCCCTTTTTCAACTGACTATAAAGCTGTGAATCAACATACTTCTGAAGCATGACATTAACAAGGCACACATTTTGTTAGACCCGTTGATGAAGGGCCAGGTTAGTAGAGAGGTACTATTTTGCTTAAGATTCTGCTTTCTTCATTCCACAACAAAGAAAAGCGGGACACATTAATGAGTCTGATACAAAGGGATAGATTTTCTGGAGTCTGTCGCTTCTTTTTTTCATCCCCAGCCCTTCTAGGATGTGGTTAATTGTGCTGAGTGGATGCTGTAGTGTGGCTACTAGGGTGATTACTGTTTGTGTGAAACTGGATAGAAGGGGTTGGTTAAGTCTGTTTCAGTTTTAGGTAATTAAGTCTGAAAGGCCTCAGTGGTTACATTACAGGCACTAATTTTAAGCTATTTTACTGGGTTAAGCTGTAATTGTGTTTTGCTGCATAAAAAGATTTTTTTTTCTTTTTAAAAAAGGTTGCCCTCTTTTCAAATGATTTTGGGGGTGGGGGGAAATTTCAAATTTTTGCTCTTCACAGTGTCAAGAGACATAAGTACCCACTACAGACTCAATGTCCTGCCAAAAAACAAAAACAAAAAAAAAAACCTCTTAAAAAAAACCCACCCAAACAAAACACCATTTTGGGAATGGTGAATATAACATCCACTTTATATGTCTTGCACTTCAGTGAAACAGCATAGGCTCCAGTCCTGCAATTGGATCCGCAGGGGTGGGCCCCTGCACTGATCTATGTGTGGAGAAGGGGAGGGAAACCATAGTTTTGATTTCAGGTTAGTCATATGGAGAATCTTGAACATTAAGTTCCAGTCAGGAGTGAGATTTTTAAGAGACAGTTAAGCCCAGCAGGAATCATAACTCTAATGGTGCAAATAATAATGTTAATAATCTAAGGGCCTAATCCTGCCAAAGTGTTTGGCACCCTCAAGTCTTATTAAATGGACATTTACAGCAATCTCCTGCCCCTTTCTGAAAGAACACTACAAAGTTGTGTGTGTTTCTAAGGTACCTCTTGTTCTGGGTATATCTGTTTACATGATGAAATACCTAGGATGTATTAATCACTGAAACGCCATTCTCTTCCCCTCCCATCCCACAATCAGAGTTTACTAAACCACTGCATGGGTTTTCCAGAAGGCAGGATGAAGGGAGGAATATGGGTTAGTGGGCAAACAGAAGAAATTGGAAATGACTCAAGGCCCCAAATAATGTACAGGATTCTGTCGTTGGGTGTGTTCATTTCCAGCTCTCCACTCGCCTTACTCATTGCATTGCTTCTAGAGAAGTTTCCTCTGCTTCCTTACTCTGTTCCTTGAAGCCTGTTCCATGTTTGAATGCATGACCTTCTCCTTTATTTTTCTTCTCCTCCCAAAAGGGATTTGGCTTCAAGAAGAGAAACACTGACAGACATGGGGCCATGCTATGTATTTTTTCCAAGGTAGGGTGTCCCCTGTTGTATGTGGAGCTTTAGCACCTGAAAGTTCATGCGGATAAGTTAGAGAAATAATGGACTTTATTAGGAACTAAACTCAACCTCTGACTTAAAAAATAAAATTGAAAAAATATGATCTGGCCTATTCTGGAACTGGTCCACCCAGACAACCATGCCATAAGGCTGCCGAATGAATGACAGTTCACTCAGCCAATGAACTACAATATAAATGGAATTACAGCACCAGCACCATAACATGCTCCAGCTGAGGACAGGACACTGTCAGCTACAACTATTTAGCTATGAACTTCGAAGGCTAAGGACTGGACTTCGGTGCATGGGGGCCACATCTAGGGGAGACACCCCACTCTCCGGGGCCTTACGAGCCATGCAGCATTCCCCCCTCTGATCCCATGAGGCCTTGGGGGAGTGACACTGGAGGGAGGAAGGCGCTGCCAGAGACTGACGTCCACACAGCAGCTGCAGAAAGCCATTCAAGCAGAGACCTCTGGACACCGATGATGTCACAAGACTGCTCTCTGCAGTTTCACTCTGAAGGTTCTCCCCCCGTCTTTCTACCGAAATGTTCATGCTCTTCGAGCACCACCACACAGAAAGGATTGAATAACAAAACAAACACCAGCAAACCATGGAAGAAACGTGACATTGTTCATACCACTTGTGGGTTCTGTCCCACTCCCTAGCCTTTTCTCTCTCTTGCCTAGTTAAGACTGTAAACTCTTTGGGGCAGGGCCAGTTTCTTATTCGAGGACTGTACAGTGCCTCTCAAAACGGATCCTATTCTAGGTTAGCCCGTTGGCACATGATAAATCCAGTAACAGAGAGAAAAGGACTATGCAATCTAAGTTCCAACATAACATGATGAGTGATCAAGTAGCGAAAGGAGGACAAAACAACAGGATTATGTGGTTGCACAGAGATGTGTGCACGTTTTAGGGTTGTGTCTGACAGCAACAAAGGAGGTGGGACAGTACATGAGACCATAGGAGGGTAGAATGGGGGACGTATGGAGTGATGGTAAATGGGAGATCAGCAAGAGGAACAGATGAGAGATCAGAACTAGAAGAAGAAGGCTTTAAATAGCTTTGGGGTTGGGAAGTTAGCAAATTGAATCCAAGGGGGCAATGGACATGGATGTGTAGTGGAAGTATCCTGATGGTGAGTATGGAAACCTGTGCCTGGATGGAGGGGGAAACAGCCAGTGTTGTGCTAGAGATGTGTCATACATCTGCCCTTCCTGGAGTATTACTCAGGCTCTTGGACAGCCTGTCTTCCCGGCACAGAGGATGGACTAAGGAGGCAGTCTTAGAAAAACATGTGGAGTGAATGTCCAGTGTATTCTAAATACTCCTTGACATTGCTACCGTGTGAACGGGGAAGTGTCGGCAACACCTGCAGTAGTTAAATGGATTAGCAAGGCTTCTTCCGGGAGCAGAATTCATCCAAATTCTCAGCCAGGAAATATTCGTCTATGGTTTTATGGTCAGGCTGACATTTCCTGAGGGCATGGATTTCAGCTGAACCCAAGTAACCAATCACATGCCGTCATCTGACAGCCTTTGTTCTTTATCAGCCCATTAAGGATGGGCTTTTAGCCAATGAAAATGTCAGATTTTTGGCAATGGGTTTACAATTATTAGGAAGTGCTGTGGCAGAATAATTGAATTAGATGGTTTAGAAACCAATCAAATAGATCTGTTTTCAGTATAGTCCCAGAGAGGGTAGCAAGTGGCCAGGGAGGAATATCAGAGCGAATCAGGCACTATGAGGTATTTGGATTTACTGTAGGGAGTGGACTTTAGTCACAGCAGTCGCTATCCAGTCTGTAATGAAAGTTGTCTCCTAGCACAATGCCAGGGCCAGCTGATCCTGCTGGTGCTTTGGATTCACTTTTAATTTGGATAGGTGAAAGCACATGGACCAAACTTCCTTTTGTTTTGCTTGAGAATTATCATTACAAAGGAGTCACAAAGGAGGTACCGGGAAGGGAGTACTTCAGTAAAAGTTAAAGTAGCTTCTTTCAGCTAGTTTACTCCCTTTAGAAGTGTGTCTCTCAGCTCACTGTGATTGGCTGATGGGGCAATCCCTCACCTGCTATGGAGAGGGGACTTTTCTACACTTCTTAGGCAGAAGGATCAATGACTGGAAAAGCTGTAGCAGACAAATCAAAATAGTGACAGGTTTCAGAGTAGCAGCCGTGTTAGTCTGTATTCGCGAAAAGGAGGACTTGTGGCACCTTAGAGAATAACAAATTTATTTGAGCATAAGCTTTCGTGAGCTACAGCTCACTTCATTGGATGCATTCCACTGTAGCTCATGAAAGCTTATGCTCAGATAAATTTGTTAGTCTCTAAGGTGTGACAAATCAAAATAGTGTTGTCTCTTTGACCTGAGCAGTTAGCCAATATCTGGGGCCTTGCAGGTTTGTTTCTGTTAGGAGGAGAAATGGAGGATACAAGTCAGATATTTCTTTGGCGCAATCCTGTTTATTTACATGGCATGTACACAAAGCCTTGTTTTCCTGCACACAGCACAAATGAGCAGTTGAAATCCCTAAGCCTGCCCTTCTAGCACGTGAAGGCTCTGTCTCTCTGCTCCCTCTGAGGGTCACACTCATGACTGCCTTTAGCTGTGCCTGTTTCTAACATGCACACAGCTTGCTCAACAATCCCTTACCACCTCTACATTCACAACCAATCCCAAGGAAAGCCTTCAGGCCACACAGGGCTTAGCCCTGCTAAGGCTTCACCATCTGGCCAGTGCCTTGGGCAGTACCTTCCTATTTTTCCAGGTATCACTGCGGAGAAGAGCTTTGAATTACTCCTCTATTTAGCCTCAAAGAAGCGTGCTTAGCAAACCATCCAATTTAACCCGGTCTGTGATTGTCTATAGATCAAAGAACCACTTGATGGCACCCATTAACAGCATTACAATGGTTTATTCTTGTTCTACATAGAAATGGGCATAGATTTTTAGGAAACCTAAACTCTCCAAAACTCCTGGCGGAGGCAGAGGGAAAACTAAGTGCCTTACTATTGAGTCACTTGCTGTATCCACTGCCAGAGTCTTCAGTGGGTTTTTGGTTTTGACTTCTGTTTTGTTTTCATTTGCACTGAAGCATACCAAGAACAATGTGGAGAGGGAAGATGCAGGCTATGCGGAATGCCTCTCAGGATCTGCTAGACTGTGTTTCATTTCTAAACACACACTTTTCCTGGAAAGGGCAGCGGAGAAGCAGACACAGGCTGTTCACCTTAAAGCCTAACTTATTTTTCAAGTACACAAGGCATCACTTGCTCATCTCACCCCAAATGCAACAACCACGTCTGAGCTGTACCAACGCATCAGCTTGCCCCCCCCCCCCACGCACACACACAAACACAAACACAACCACACCTACCAAGTTTATGCATCTGCACCTACTGTGCTGCTTAAATGTGTCTGCCCCGGTGAATTCTGGAACAGTTTGGACAGCTATCCCATAATTCCTCACAACGGGATAAAATGTCCAGAGGGAGTGCACACAGCAGCAGCATGTTGGGCATGTAAAGAGCTGGAGGACCAGCTCAGATGGTCACATAAGCATGGTTGGGGTGGGAGGAGGTCTTGTCTACATTGCAAAATCACCAGACAGAGGAATAACAAGGGAGGGCCAGAATAGGTCTCTAACAGGGCGAAACACTAGTAGCTGCCACTGTTACTGATCATGTATGTGCCATGTTATATGCAGACACACACCATGTTTAGAATCAACTATGTTGCTAATTTGTTAATCTTGGATTCAAAGCTGTGGTATAGACAGTGCCTGAGAAGCTGCAAGAAGCAAGCAAAGATAAAGGGAATAGTCAGCCTTAGCCCATGTCTGCGTGGTGATCTGCCCCAGTTCTAGCCATCAGTGGTCAGCTCTCAGATGCTTGCTTTCCAGACTAAGGCCAGGACTACAAGAGAAACTCTTGCCGGTATAGTAGTGTGGGTTATAGTAAGGGCTGTGATTTTTTTTTTTTGGGTGACATTTCAATACCAGCTAAAGCCCCAGTGTAGACATAGTTATACTGGCTTAACAGCGCTTTTTCCACTGGAGCTTATTTTACTTATTGAACTAGTATAAGCTATACCAACAAAAACGCTTTTTTTTTTTTGGTATGAGCTGCTTCTGTACTAGGCGGGTTTGCAGGATATTTGTTTCACCTGACTTCGGCTGGATCAGTACGAATCACAGCTTACCTTGTTTACACAAGAGGCTTGCACCGGTACAGCTGAACTGATAGCTGAAATTGGGACAAATCCCAGTGTAGACAAACATTTAAATATCTTTGCTACCCTTCCCCACACAACTAGAGAGAACAGCTGGTGGGATACCAAATGTGTGTGTCCAAACTCCCCCTATAGGCCAGTTTATGGTTTGCACTTGATCTGCAGCAAGGCTGCTCTCTAGCAGTTCAGGTGGGTTGGCTGTTGTCATTTATAGCTGCTTTTTATCTGTGACACTAATAGATGGTTAAAACTCAGAAGGTCTACAATCCAACAGGCTCTTTAGTTCTCAAACCTTGGAAGTGAAACTCAGTGGAGTCCGTTTAGGTTTTGTTTCTAGGCTGTCAGTTTCACTTTCAGGTTCTCAGAGCTTCAGTGTTTGGGCTGAGGATGCCACAGGGGAAGGTTGCTTTGTTTAAACGCAGCTGTTCTCACTGGGATTTGAAAAGAAGTCTTAGAAACAGTTCTGGTTAAGCTCAATCAGAGCTTGTTCTTACACAATCCAAATGCTGGCTTGAATCAGTGCTGATAAGTCCCCTTTTTAACTTGTCTGACAGAAATGTTTACTAATGTGCCCTTTTAGTCCTTTCTATCCTAGAGGCCCCTTCTGAGAAAATACATCTGTTGTTCTTTGCATGGCTCTGCATATTCCCACTAATGGGTATTGCACAGCCTGGTGGTGTATGGAACCTAACAGCAGAACCTTCTCCAAGCCATGCCTGTTAGAACACACGTGTGTCTCCTACTTTCCTCCCCTCAGTGTTTTCAAACCTTCCAAGGGCAAAGCTACAAAAGGGGGGGCTGTGCCCTCTGCCATGTCAGTTCCTTCCAACTGCTGCACCAGATGGAAGTGAACCACTCCGAACCTTCGGATCTGGCATTTCTCCATGTATAGGGTGTTGTTAGTTTATAGTTGTTGTTCTCTGTATAGCTTTTAGTATAAGGTAATTTTAAGTATCTTAATAGATATAACTAGTTTATTCCCGTTGGCAAGGTCAGGTCCATGGGATGGGGAACCACAGAAGGAGAAGCCGGGCTTTAAGTGATGAGCTTTGTGCCCAGCTGTCTGCCCAGCAACACATTAAGTGCACGAGAGAAGACCACTCTCCTTCTGGGTGTTCGATTTGCTGGACTTTCACACCCAGAGCATGCAAAGACAGGCAGAACAGACTACAGGAGCACCTGTTTAAAGAAGCTTTCACTGCTGAGCCCCCTGGGTCCAGAGGATCATTGGATCCAAAGACCGAGGCCTGTTTGTGCTCCAGCGGCTTCCTACAGCAAGGCTAAGTTGTCTAAGGGTTTTATGTCATCAAGATCTTTAACGCTACTGGCTCCCCATCCTTGGGCTAAAGTTGATTCCAAAGAAGAAGCTGAGGGAGAAGATGGCCACAGTTAGCAGTGCCAGATCCTGTATTTCAGACTTATTGGATCCATTCAATTCTGACATAGCCTCTACAGTTCCAACACTGAACCCAAATTGGTTCTGGGTTCCACTTCAAAGTCCAGAGTTGTGGAGCTGAATATTTATCAGGATCCTGTACTCTCTAGGCCTATGGTTCTGGTTCCATCCGCTGCTCCTGTTCCAGGACCATCCTTGGATCTAAAGAGGATGTTAACAGTGGTGGCCGATGTCCACCTTCCTGCATGTGAGCATTCCTTGGATCTGCCTGACAGGAAGCCGGCGATGAGGAAGAGACAGTTTTCTTCAGTTCTATGATCTGCTTGTGGTCACATGAAAAGAGGTGATTTAGTCTTTCTCTGGATCTATCTATGCCTCCTCCTCCTAAAACTCATATGAGGTCTCCAGGCATATCCTTCTAACCTTTTCTCTCCATTCTTCGGTTTCATTGCGATCTCTGGTGCAGTCCTCAGCAGATCCAAAGTCCAATCCTATTTTAGAGGAGGTTAGAGGAAGAATTAAAAAATCTTATTCATTCCAGGTTATGCTGCCTCATCCTTTTGCTTCTCTTCCTAGGAGTATGTTTCTGGATCCCAGCTACTGGAGAGACTGGCATCCCTGATCTTCATGGCCTTATTGGATTCCACCACAAGAATTTTCAGATCATCCTCCTTATTAATGAAGAGCTGTAGTTTCATCCTATAAGGATCCAGTAGCTTAACAGTCTTCAGATCCAGTTCCTCTGGGTGCATTGGCAGCCCAGATGGTTGTTCTCTTTTTGAGGAGGAACAACTGGATGCTGATTTTAATCCTGATTTGTCACCTGATGAACATGTGGGTGTAGCTTCTGCTTGTGACCCTTCTAAGGATGCTTTGCAATTCCATGACCACATAGATCACATGATAGCCACAATAAACTTACCTTCAATGGCTGCAGAGGAAACCTTCTACCAATAGTTGACCACTAATAGGATGTGCTCCCTATCCTGGATGGTCTTTTGCAGACTTCTAAGACTGGTGAACTCCTGCTTGCTGTCAGCCAGTTTCCAAGAAAACAGACAAATGGTATCAGATTCCCTGTGAATGGTTTTCTTGCATTCAGACACATCCTGTGCCAAATTCACCAATTATGGCTGCTGCCAGTAACGGATTTAGATCCAGTCAAGCTAATTCTATTCCTGCTGATGAAAACTGGTGCACTTACAAGAAAAATTTTCTTGTCCTCTTCTTTGGGAATTAGAGTGGCTAATTACTAGATGGTGACACTGATGGCGCATTACCAATTCCACCTGTGGGAAAGGAGGGTGTTCTTTGTCCAAGATTTGCCACATAATAAAAGAAGACTGGCTAATGCTATTTTGACAGAAGGACAGAATGTGACAAGGCAGAAGGTTCTACTCTTAGTCACCACCAACCAGCATGGCACCGATGAGTGTGACTATGCCGAGTTGTCTTGACAAATTCTGGTTACAAGTAAGTAACCTTCATTCCTTTGCCCCTGCTTTTCCCGGGGCCATCTCCTTTCTTCTTCTTCTTCACCCATGCTGCTGGCAGCATGAACCAGTGTCCTCTGGGGGAGCAAAAGAAAGTGACAGCTTGTTGCAGGGTGAGGGCTGTCTCATGGACAGAGAGTGCCATAGACATTTTCTAGGTGAAATCACAAGTCAGGAGGAAGCAGGCAGGGCAGAGGTGGCAAGGAAGAGGAAGAATCTTCCTTAGTTGAATAGTAAATTAAACTTGGATCCTGAGAAATGGCTGAGTGAGTGCAAGTCATGATGGGCCAAATTCACCTCTGGTGTCTATTCATAGACTTCAGATGGCTTGCACAAGTGATCAACAGTTTATCCAGAAAGGTCACACCTGTGTCATAGCAATGAAATGGAGGATAACTCAGGGTATGAAGCATTTTAGTGCGCTACACAAATGTACCCTGAACAGTCACCGACTGAAACTCCAGCCACTTCAGTTCTAGGACCTGACCCTATGTTTCGTCCATCCCTAGAACTTGCATGGATGACACTGAGAGTTTTGGATGTGCAAGGACTTGGGTCCTAAGTTAACTTTCAGGAGCAAAATATGGTCAAAGCAGCACGGCTTTACTTTTGCTGATCCCCCGCACATCTATTTATTCCATTAGTTCCCCCATTAGACTGATGGCTTCTTCTTTAGTAGCAACATCTGACTCATCTTGTACTTGCAGACTTTTACTGGGAAGTTTGCTTATATGAAGATGGCATGAGGACTTCTGGATCAGTCCCTTTATGAGCAGTTTGTTTTGATGGATGATGTAATGGTGAATATAAATACCACCTTCTCAGTGAGTCAGGTCACAGGACATGAGACAAAGGCCTGTATTTGCATTTATGTGAAATTGCTAATTCATTTTTTTCCTTTGTTTCAAATAATAATCAGTAATAAACAAGACCCAAACAACCACTTCAAAATGTCTGTAGTCTGATGATTTACCCTCAGGCCCAGATTAACCAATGTGCACTCACTGCACTTGCATAGGGCACCCATCTTCTGGGGGACCCCCGATCACTGGATTTGGGTGGGTGGTGTTGTGGCTACATGGGGGTCACAACATCACTCAAGTTTGTCTCTGCTGGTCCTCCAGTGTGATGGCTGGGTACCTGGGCCAAATGAGAGTGAGTGGTGGTGTGACCTGGCATGCAGGCTTGCAGCTTCGCTCACTCAGTTTTAGCTGGGCCACCCCTCCATTGTGTAGGGCTCCTTAATTTCCATATACTGGGCGCCAAAATTCTGTAATCCCCCACTATTTACCACCCCAGCTCAGTCCTGAAGACAGATGTGGGAACAAAGAACTATAAGATTTCTGAGAACAGGAGGAGCCAGTAAGAAGAAAAGCATTGTGTGTGGAACAATGGCTCGTAATTATTGATGTGAAATATTCCCAAATAAAAATTCCTCACTTACCTAAAACCATTCAGTGGGATTTAAACATCACAAGCATTGATTATCCCCTTGTTCTTACTCATGCTATGGTCCAGTGGAAGAATTGGGAGTTAGAGACATTCTGGGGTTCTTGTCTTAGCTCTGTCACCAGCTAAATGGTTGACCTTGGGCCGGTCACTGAGAAAAAGCCCAGTGGGTGCTGAGAATTTTTTTAAATCTGCCCCAGATTTAGGTGCCTGAAAGGGAGCTGGCATTAAAGTTACCATGGAAGCAAAGGTTCTGGCCCAAGGTAATTGGCACCTCACGAAAGTTCGGTGGAAGTTGAGGGCACTCAGCCCTTTGCACAATCCAGTCCCTTAACCCTAAGCACTCAGTTTTAGGGCCTAATAGTCATCAAGTATGTTGAGAACTTGGAAAGGACCCTGATTATTTAAATCTGAAGAGCTATTGTTTCATTACGGGCCCGCCTGGAAGGGAACCCTCATTCTGTGAAAGGAAAACATGAACATGAATTTTATAAGTGTCTTCCATTCATCATATGCAAGCTGGGATGTAACAGACATTCCTGAGGCACATGATGGCAGGAAGAGAGACGCTGGTACTGCTGCTCTCCCTGCTGTAACTCTACATTTTAACATGCCCTGGCACAAGATCAAAAACAATCTCAAAAGTGTGCAGTGACAACAGAAGGACCGCAAGAAAATATCCAGTGAATTTAGCCTTCTACTGTAATGCAGCAGCAAGAGAGAAATGTATTTTCCTTCTTATTCATTCTTTTCCCCTTTCCCTTCCTTTTTCTTTTTTGCCATAAATTATTTATAAATTACTGGTGAAGGGGAGAGGAACCTCAACGTGGAGCATAATCTCTTGCAGTTGTAGAATGCCTCTGGCAATGATGCAGTGAAATTTGTATGAAACAAATATTATATCTGAAGCAGAGAAAGAGAGCGAAAGTCCATTGTTACATACTGTGTGTTGTTCCCTTGCACAAGAGAAAAAATCAATCCAGTCTCATAAATAAAATACAAAATGCACATTATACATCTAAAGTCAATCACTGGAGATGTCACCAGAGTCCTTTGACTGACTGCTAGAAGGAATATAGTGGGGGGAAGAATTATTCTGTTCAGTAACTGGCAACGTTTCTGGTGGATTTCTTCGACTTTGCTGTCTCTAGGGAGGTAATTTATGTCTGACCAAAAAAATCTGCACGTTGTGAATCAAACAATCATTGGGCCTCCTAATCAGAAACAATTGGCACTCTTTTCATTTCATGCCCTGCAAAGTAAACAATACATTCTCCAGAAATTCTTCCCTTGCCTTAATAGATTTCAAGGCTTGTCTGAACACAGAAGTTGCACCAGTTTAACTACAGAAGATGAATGTTGCATCCATTTATTTAAACCATTGCAACTCAGTGTATGGAGACACTGACCTCCATTTAAACTTGGGTTACAAGACTTTCGCTTACAGGTTTAAGCTGATATAAGAATGTTCGCACACCAAGATGCAATGGTTTAATTAAAGGGGTAAGATAAACTGATGTAACGTCTACGTTTAGTCAAGAATTAGTTTATAAGGACTGAGTATGCCACATCTAGCAGTTAATTTATTCTGACCTGCCTTGGCATATGCTTACAGCATTTAGTCTGCAGAACCACCATTTGACCACCTTTTCCTTGTACTTTGGAGAATGAGAGAATTTAGCTGCAAATTGGCATGGAGATCTTGACCTATATTGACAGAATGATTGAAGAGTTGTTTGTTCTTTTACCTTGATGATAAACTAGAGCAGTGCTACTCAAAGTGGTGGTCCACGGACCGGTGCCGGTCCGCGAGCCATCGCCTGCCAGTCTGCGCACACATTGGGAAAAAAAATTGCCGGTCCCCCACATCAGATAGCTTGAGAGCACCGCACTAGAATATTTTCAAAATGCAGACCACCTTGCTTCTGTATTAACTTTAATGCCAAAGCTAAGCACTGACACCTTTTGAATTGTGACTGACCCTTCATTGATATAGACAGTTTCGTTCTTGTTTTATAACAGGTGATTTTGTAATGAAGCAAAATCCCTATCCTGTATAGGGATTTACAGCCAGGCTTCTTGGGGAGGTCGCACAAGGTTAAAGGCTACTAAATGAGTAAAGCTGCTTAATTTACCCAGTGAATGCATGGCCACTGTCAAAGGCAGGATACTGGATTAGATGGGCTGATTCAGTGTAGTGATTCCTATATTCCTCATTTAGCCTTTTTTTGGTGATGAGGTATGTGATTGGTCAGCTCAATTACTTGGCATTGTTTCTGTTCCCTGACTGGATTACCTATGTTTGAACGGAAGGCATGACTGAACAAATTATTGGGGCTCAAATCACTCAGGAAGAGAGAGGGGAGACCAAAATCTGTGATTCACCCATCTGTCTGCCTGACATGACATCCTGGGAGGTATGCTGCCTACCAAGGGCCCATATCTGAGACATTACAGAAGGATTGTCGGAGATCATCTGGCCCTCTGACTACTATCTCATGCTACTCATCCATGTGGGCACTAATACTGCGAGATATGACTCTCAGCTGATCAGAAGTGACTACAGGGCTCTGGGAGTATGGGTGAAGGAGCTGGGGGTGCATGGGGTGTTCTCGATGATCCTTCCAGTCAAGGGTAGGGGCCCAAACAAAGACAGATGCCTCCTGGAGGTGAATGCCTGTCTGCGAGGATGGTGTCACCAGAAAGGCTTCTGCTTCCATGACCATGGGATGCTGTTCCAAGAAGAAGGACTGCTAAGCAGAGATGAGGTCCACCTATCCAGGAAGGGGAAGAGCATATTTGACACAGACTGGCTAACCTAGTAAGGAGAGATTTAAACTAGGTTTGATGGGGGCAGGAGACAAAAGCCCACAGGTAAGTCAAAAACATGGAGACTTGGAAGAAGGATCGGAATCTGGGGGGAGCATGGGCGGTTATAGCAGGGATAGGGGAAAGATGGGGGGAACTCAAATCTGTATCTTAGATGTCTGTATACTAATGAGAGAAGTATGGGGAACAAGCAGGAAGAATTAGAAATGCTAGTCAATAAAAACAAATGACATAGTTGACATCACAGAGATGTCAATGAGATTTTTCTCATTATTTGCCAAGCCCTAGAAAAACCCTAAACTTCGTGAAAGATGCCTATCAAAACATGACTGGAATATTGGTATAGAAGCGTACAGCTTGTTCAGGAAAAACAGGCAGGGGGAAAAAAGGAGAAGGTATTCCCTTATATTAAAAAATGTCTACACTGGGACTGAGGTTGTGATGGAAATAGGCGACAGACTTGTTTAAGGTCTCTGTGTAAGGATAGAAGGGGTAAAAAACAATGATATCATGGTAGGGGTCTACTACAGACCACCTCACTGGGAAGAAGAGGTGGATGAGGCTTTTTATAAACTAAAAAAATCATCTAAAACACAGGACTTGGTGGGCTGTGTTCCCTCTAACTGTGTGGCCATGCAGCAGGTTGTCAAGGGCCCTGCAGGTGGGGAGAGGCACCCCCTCCCCCGGCCTAGCCCCCACCGCAGCTGCTGCAGCTGGGACGAGGCACCTCTCTCCTGGCCAGGCCCGCACCACAGCTGCCGCGACATAGTAGAGGCACCCCTCCCCCAGCCCAGCCCTGCTGGAGCTGCCGTGGCCGTGCAAAGGCACCTCTCCCCTGGCCCCAAGCTGCTGCGGTGAGAGAGGGCTGGGGGGAGTTCTCTCTCCGCAGGACAGCCTGGACCCCAAACCTCTCATCCCCAGCCCAACCCCAAAGCCTTCACCCCCAGCTGGAGCCCTCACCCCCGGCACGCCAATCCTTTGCCCCAGCCCTGAGCCCCCTCCCGCATCTCAAACCCCTTAGCTCCACTGCCACCACATATCACCTCCATATTGGTGTACATAATAAAATTCATTCCGCACATGGATGTAAAAAATTAGAGCCATTAGCTATTATCTTTGAAAAGTCATGGAAGATGGGTCAGATTCCAGAGGGCTGGAAAAGGGCAAATATATTGCCAATTATAAAAAGGGAAATAAGGAACAACCCGGGGAATTACCAGTCAGCTTAACTTCAATTCCTGGGAAAAAAAATGGAGCAAATAATTAAGCAATCAATCTGCAAACCCCTAGAAGATAATGTAAGAAGTAATATTCAGTATTGATTTGTCAAGAACAAATCACATCAAACCAACCAAATAGCTTACTTTGACAGGGTAACAAGCCTTATGGATGGGGGGAAGTGGTAGATGTGATATATCTTGACTTTAGTAAGTCTTTTGATACTGTCTCACATGACCTTCTCATAAACAAACTAGGGAAATACAATCTAGATGGAACTACTATAAGGTGGGTGCATAACTGGTTGGAAAACAGTTCCCAGAGAGTAGTTATCAGTGGTTCACAGACAAGCTTGAAGGGCATATTGAGTGGGGTCCCACAAGGATCAGTTCTGGGTCTGGTTCTGTTCAATATCTTCATCAATGATATAGATAATGGCATAAAGAGTACGCTCATAAAGTTTGCGGACTATACCAAGCTGGGAGGGGTTGCAAGTGGTTTGGAGGATAGAATTAAAATTCAAAAGATCTGGACAAACTGGAGAAATGGTCTGAAGTAAATAGGATGAAATTCAATAAGGACAAATGCAAAGTACTCCACTTAGGAAGGAACAATCAGTTGCACACATACAAAATGGGAAATGACTGCCTAGGAAGGAGTACTGCGGAAAGGAAACTGGGTGTCATACTGGATCACAAACTAAATATGAGTCAATGGTGTAACACTGTTGCGAAAAAAGCAAACATAATTCTACAATGTACTAGCAGTAGTGTTGTAAGCAAGACATGTGAAGCAATTCTTCCACTCTACTCCACGCTGATTAGGCCTCGCATGTTCTGGGCGCCACATTCCAGGAAAGATGTGGACAAATTGGAGAAAGTCCAGCGAAGAGCAACAAAAATGATTAAATATCTTGAAAACATGACCTATGAAGGAAGATTGAAAAAACTGGGTTTGTTTAGTCTGGAAAAGAGAAGCCTGAGAGGGGACACAACAGTTTTCAAGTACATAAAAAGTTGTTACAAGAAGGAGGGAGAAAATTTTTTTTTCGTTAACCTCTAAAGATAGGACAAGAAGCAATGGAGTTAAATTGCAGCAAAGGAGGTTTAGGTTAAACATTCGGAAAAGCTTCCTAACTGTCAGGGTGGTTAAGGACTGGAATAAACTGCCTAGGGAGATTGTGGAATCTCCATCACTGGAGATTTTTAAGAGAAGATTAGACAAACACCTTTCAGGGGTGGTCTGGATAATACTTAGTCCTGCCATTAGTGCAGGGGACTGGACCACTAGATGACCTCTCGAGGTCCCTCCCAGTCCAACGATTCTGTGATTCTTTCTTGACAAGTGTGGTATAAAAATCCAGAATGACTGAGGCATTGATTCAGGAAATTATTTAGCACGTACATAACTTTAAGCACATGAATAGTCTCATTGCTGTCACTAGGACATCCCATGGAATCAGATTTATGCCTGTATTATGTCCTTCTCCAGCACTTTTTCTAGTCTGGAGCTTTCCATCTGTAGACAGGGCCACACTGCAAAAACGTAGATTCCAAATTCTGCAGCTCCCTGCAGCTGCTGATCTTTGAACCCCAGGGTCTATCTTTTGTCTTTATATCTCAGGGCTGCCAGGGATGGGAATAGTGGACTTATTTTCCTCCATCTATTGAATTTTTTTTAATAGCTGTTCAAAGAAACCTTGGCAGTTATTCCTATGTCAACCAGTAACCAGAGGAAAAAAATCCCGAACAGCTGAGGCTTCCCTTCTCTCTTTCTCCAGGCCTTTTGCATACATTTCTTTTCCTCTATAAATAACACAGAGAGTTATCTGGAAGAGAAAACTGTTTTGAGAGGTAATATATCACCACCTGGCAACCGGCCAGACAAGGAGTGGCTACAAGCCAGCACTGAACTTCCTTGAGAAAGAACAATGTCCTTGTTCAGAAAACAAAAAATCTGCCTTGTGTGTGTAGGAGGGAGAGGAGCAGAGAGACCAATTTCATTTTATTTGCCACCATAAGGAGTGATAGATTAGGAACAGAACTTACAAATGTAGCAGCTGCAAGCACCTCTCCATCTTCCCTCACCAGTGGAGGTGGTGTGCAGCCAAGGCAGCATACCCAATGGCAGTCTGGCACACTGCCAGGTGGAAGGAACTTGTAGGTGTATGGAGGGGCAGTCAATTTTTGAAGAGGACCAAAGAGCCAAGAAGTTGGAGCATAGAATCATAGAATATCAGGGTTGGAAGGGACCCCAGAAGGTCATCTAGTCCAACCCCCTGCTCGAAGCAGGACCAATTCCCAGTTAAATCATCCCAGCCAGGGCTTTGTCAAGCCTGACCTTAAAAACCTCTAAGGAAGGAGATTCTACCACCTCCCTAGGTAACGCATTCCAGTGTTTCACCACCCTCATAGTGAAAAAGTTTTTCCTAATATCCAATCTAAACCTCCCCCACTGCAACTTGAGACCATTACTCCTCGTTCTGTCATCTGCTACCATTGAGAACAGTCTAGAGCCATCTTCTTTGGAACCCCCTTTCAGGTAGTTGAAAGCAGCTATCAAATCCCCCCTCATTCTTCTCTTCTGCAGACTAAACAATCCCAGCTCCCTCAGCCTCTCCTCATAAGTCATGTGTTCCAGACCCCTAATCATTTTTGTTGCCCTTCGCTGGACTCTCCCATTTATCCACATCCTTCTTGTAGTGTGGGGCCCAAAACTGGACACAGTACTCCAGATGAGGCCTCACCAATGTCGAATAGAGGGGAACGATCACGTCCCTCGATCTGCTCGCTATGCCCCTACTTATACATCCCAAAATGCCATTGGCCTTCTTGGCAACAAGGGCACACTGCTGACTCATATCCAGCTTCTCATCCACTGTCACCCCTAGGTCCTTTTCCGCAGAACTGCTGCCTAGCCATTCGGCCCCTAGTCTGTAGCGGTGCATGGGATTCTTCCGTCCTAAGTGCAGGACCCTGCACTTATTCTTATTGAACCTCATCAGATTTCTTTTGGCCCAATCCTCCAATTTGTCTAGGTCCTTCTGTATCCTATCCCTCCCCTCCAGCGTATCTACCACTCCTCCCAGTTTAGTATCATCCGCAAATTTGCTGAGAGTGCAATCCACACCATCCTCCAGATCATTTATGAAGATATTGAACAAAACCGGCCCCAGGACCGACCCCTGGGGCACTCCACTTGACACCAGCTGCCAGCTAGACATGGAGCCATTGATCACTACCCGTTGAGCCCGACAATCTAGCCAGCTTTCTACCCACCTTATAGTGCATTCATCCAGCCCATACTTCCTTAACTTGCTGACAAGAATACTGTGGGAGACCGTGTCAAAAGCTTTGCTAAAGTCAAGGAACAATACATCCACTACTTTCCCTTCATCCACAGAACCAGTAATCTCATCATAAAAGGCGATTAGATTAGTCAGGCATGACCTTCCCTTGGTGAATCCATGCTGGCTGTTCCTGATCACTTTCCTCTCATGCAAGTGCTTCAGGATTGATTCTTTGAGGACCTGCTCCATGATTTTTCCAGGGACTGAGGTGAGGCTGACTGGCCTGTAGTTCCCAGGATCCTCCTTCTTCCCTTTTTTAAAGATTGGCACTACATTAGCCTTTTTCCAGTCATCCGGGACTTCCCCCGTTCGCCACGAGTTTTCAAAGATAATGGCCAATGGCTCTGCAATCACAGCTGCCAATTCCTTCAGCACTCTCGGATGCAACTCGTCCGGCCCCATGGACTTGTGCACGTCCAGCTTTTCTAAATAGTCCCTAACCACCTCTATCTCCACAGAGGGCTGGCCATCTCTTCCCCATTTTGTGATGCCCAGCGCAGCAGTCTGGGAGCTGACCTTGTTAGTCAGGATTCTCTAGGGCAGTGGTTTTCAACCTTTGGTCCACGGACCCCTGCAGGTCTGCAGACTGTCTAAGATGTCCAAAGGGGTCTGCACCTCCATTTGAAATTTTTTAGGGGTCCGCAAATGAAAAAAGATTGAAAACCACTGCTGTAGGAGTCCTGAGATTCTGCATCATTCCAAGGTCAGGTGTCCTCTAACTCTTCTTTACTACCCTCATCATTGGCCTTGTCTGCACACAAACGTTGTATCACTATAGTTAAAGCAGGAGAAACCCCAGCCCCTAGTGTGGATGCAGCTATATTGCTATGAAACCGCCTCACAGAGGTACAACTGTACCTGTAAGGAAGGGGAATAAGCTATACTGATATAAGACCACCTCACACTAATAGGCCTGCATCCACCTTAGGCACTGTACCAATTTAACTATTTGGTATAAACTCATTACCCTAACTGAAATAGTTACAGCAGTACAAAACCTATGCATAGACCAGTTAACAGAGGAGAACTTTCCGCTACCACTTATTTCTCCTGGAAGAGCACATGGGCCTGAGATCATAAACTGCACAGTAGTCTTGATTTATGTCTGTTTCTTCCATGTGGAACATATAGCCTGCACACCTTCCTTCCCTTTTTGACTCTCTCTGGCTTCAGTTTTAGTTTATTTCCATGGCAATTTAATGGCTTTCAGTTTTGCTTCCATTGTGCGTTTCCATGTGGTCCTTGGTTTCTCTCATCACCCCGCTAGTCTAGTCTGTTCAAATCATGAGTTACTTTTCAGAAATCTCAGCTTGCTTTCTTCCCAGGTGATGCTGCTCTTCCAAAGCAGCCTAGCCCTTTTTTCCTCATGATTCCACTGTGGTTTTAGGGTGCTAACAGTTTTTTTTAAGCCCTTCTCCCCCACATTCATTATCCCAGTTACACAAAATCTTTGCAACTTTCTGGACGACGTGTCCATTTTCATCTAACAATTTCAAAACATTACGTTTTCCAATCAGCTCTCATCCTAATCCACAGAAATTTGTTTTTCCTTGACTATTCACATCTGCTGTTTGCATTAGCATTCTGGGACCTTCAGTCTAACAGCATTAATTGAAAACACCAGCTCTCCATGGCTGAGGTCCCTTTACTTTTGTTACATATAAACTTTTCTTGGGATTTAGAGAACTTCTTTTGAGATTTTACCAGAGTTGCATCAATATTCTTTACAGCTGTTTATCCTGTTTTGAAACTTAAAGTATAGAGAGAGAGCCTAAAAAATGTTCCTTGAATTAAAAGCTGTTTGGATTTGAATTCTGGTCTAAAACCACCCTTGATATTTCAGTTTCTGGTCAGATCCTAGGACTCACTGATCTCATGGGATTACATTGCAAACTCAGTCATTGTTTGTGTGCTCCAGGAGAGAAAATGCACAGTTGTTTATTAAACAAAACAAAAAGCAACCTAAATTGGGCTGAAATCTCATATGAACAGAGGTGGGGAGATTTGGTTGTGACTATACTATAGTCCTGATTTGAACTTGAACTCGAACTTCCACACTCAGACTCCTATTCTAAACTGGATCAGAACACCGGGCCAGATCCTGGCCTGTAGTTGAAGATCACACTGCAATTTTGGGGAATGTGTGGAAAAATGTGGAAAAGGTGGTGTCATGGTTACAGGACTAGCTGCACCTCTAAGTGAACCTCCTCAGATCTCAGGCCTCAAGCCTTTATCTCTCCTGGTGTCAGGGGGGTAAACCATGCAATTCTCCCACTCTTAGAGTGGGTCCTGGGCTACATCACCCTGTGTATTGACTGTGCTTACCCTGCAGGTCTGACAAGGTGTGGGCATCTGCAGCTCTTTCCTTCAGGAGCCTGTGACCATTGGATTACAGTCTTCTTGAACAGCCTTCTTAAAACAAAGTATTGTTTAATCTTAACAGTAAGAACAGAAAATAACCACAAAAGGGCGACATGCATACCTATTTTATCTAGAATGCTAGGCAGGGCAAGTCTCTGTTACCCCAGACCACTAACCTCTTGGGGTCTGTCACCCATAACTCTCCCACCACCTCTCCTTGAGGGACTCCTTTAAATCCAACCAAAAGTCTTTGTTCTTTCAGTTCACATGGCTGGACCAGCTGCCTAAAAGCTGTTTGGTGACCTCTGCATGGAGGTTGAGCCAGAGCACCAAAGAAAATGGCTCTTGCATTGACTTTCAAGTGTCTGCTCTAGTGCATTTCCTGACAATCCTGCTATTGAATTAACTTGTACAGTAAATATCACAATAAGCTCATCAAGATACAATATTCATAAATTACCTCAGGAAGCTCCCAATCAGTCACCGGTGGCATAATACTAGTCTTTGCACTCCTCCCTTCCTCCAGGATGAGGGCTACTCTTACGCCAACTGCAGATGGCTCCAAGGGGCTGAACTGTTGTCAGGGATTAATGCATTTTAGAGGCACCCCGGCCACTCCTGCTTTCCTCAGCTGAACCCCCTGTTATAAATGTGGGTGTAGAGGGATATAGCAGCCCCTATGTCAGCATTACACCACCAGCAAATCCCTTTCTCCTGGCTGCATTAAGACAAGCACAGTATGGCTTAGCAGAATATATCCATGATATGGAGAGTCCAATCTCTCTTAAAGCATCATATTTCCACAAAAAATGAACAAGGGAGGCTTCATTGACTGACTGGAGTCAGAGATTCTCGTAAGTTTGTCATCTAAAACTGTTGCTCTTGCTGTGCTTGTTTCGTTTAGGATGTTGCAAAATCCTTCAGGAAACATTTCCTTGAAAGACAGTGCAGGGAAGTCCCTGTCTGTTTCTTATCATCCTTGTCATTCTAATAGATGATTTACTAAGGCATGTCCTTGCAGCTTTGAAGAATTATGAGACACTGGCATGTTATCTCTTTTATTAGAGGGTAAACTCTCCTTTCGCAAATGACTGTTGGTAGGTAGTAAAATGTGATTGTACAGTCTTTGTAACCAAATCCAGACACTGACATGCAAATGAGGTACTGCCAGGGAATGCCTGGGAGTTTTAGACAGCCTCTTTTCCTGGAATGATAAGGAAATTGATTTCTGTGGTAAATGAGCTACAGCTCAGGGTCTTAAAGTGTAACAGCAGGAGGCTGCTCAGTAACATTTGTCAAACATACACTGACTTCTTAGAAATATGCTCACTGAATGCAAAATAAAACCTGGAGGCTGGGACAAACATTTTCTGGTTTTGTTATTAAAGAAACAGAGTCACTGTGCCAAATTCTCTGCTGCTGCAAATTCCATTGATGTCAGTGGAGCTGCACTGATCCAACAGAGAATTTGTCCTAAAGGTGTAACGCTCGACATGGATACAGCATAAGAGTGTTCTTTCAAAACCCAGATGGAGCATGTCCTCTTAGCCATTGAGAGAGAGGGTCGAGAAGGTTAACCTGATCAGTTTTGAGAATTAGCTCAGCTGAAATATAATAATACTACCTAGCCTTATAGAGTGCTTTTCATCAGTAGATTAAGACTTGGTTATTTTTTTTTCTGTGCTCCAGAAAAGAAACCCCTAAGATGAATCTTCTTGATATAAAGTTTAACTGTGTTGACCAACTGCAGAGAGTCTGTCTCTTTATCAGACATGGGTCAGGGTGGAAGCTGTGGGACACACATGAACACGCAAATGAAATCAGTGGAGCTCTTTAGGGACTGTAGATTATGATACACTTGCTAACTATGTTATAGCTCCTTTCTCTATTGAAACGCCTGTCATCATTTATCAAGGGGAAGTCTTTCATAAGTGCTAAGCACTCATGGCTTTTATTGAAAGCCAAAGGAAAACTCTCACCCATCCCCCTAACTTATACTATGCTAATATCCATGAGGTCTAAGGGTGAAATCCTGGACACATTGAAGTCAATGGGAGCTTTTCCATTGACTTCAATGGAGCCAGGATTTCACACAGTCTGTGCCTTATTCTGAAAAAGCAGCTTTTTTCCTTTTCTTTGATCCTTCACACTAATATATGATGTGGCTCATTGCTACAGATAAGGCAACTGAACATGTTAGTAATATACATACATATATGGAGAGGGAATTAATTTCAGAGTATTCACTCCTCTGTGCTTTCAGATTCTGTCTAAGCCAGGAAGCAGAAGTACCAGACCACTGAAAAAAGCATTCTTTGCTATGTAAAAAATATATCATTGCTATTGTTTTGCTCCTACCTTATGTGCTTCCGCTTATACCTAAAAAATAATTTTCAGTCCTGAGGCTAATGGCTCTATTTGACTTTAAACCAAGCCATAACTTTGCATCTAACATTTATTTTGCACTGTCCAAATTAAGTATAAGTTAAACTAAGAATTATTTCTTACAAAAATATTTCAATGTCATTAGTATTTATACAGTGTGACAGAACTCTGTCCTTGCCTCCGTGGGTCCCGCGTTTCCTGGCGGATTTCACTAGCCTCAGAGGCTCACTGTGACCCTCCACGTAACCCTTCTTTCTCTAGAGACAAGGGTCACAGTCTACTGAGCCATTTTCATCATAAGCCAGCAAGGGAGGTGAGGAGAAGTTATCCTTCCTTGCACAGTCTCTGTTGTCTCCCAGTCTCAGTGATTAATCAGGGGGCAAAGGTGGGGGGGGGGGCCAGGCCCACCCTCTACTCCGGGCTCCAGCCCAGGGACCCTAATAGTATCAGCTATGGTAGCTGACCTTTTAGAAACATGACATGTACAATTCCCTGGGCTACTTCCCCCACAGCAGCCCTCACTTCCTCAAGCTCCACTTCACCCTTACCTCAGAGCCTCCTTCCTTGTGCCTGATATGGTGTGTACTGCTCAGCCTCTCCAACAGCACAACTTCCTCCCACAGCTCCTGACATGCACACCCACCTGACTAACTGGGAGGCTTTTAACTAGTTTCAGCCAGCCCCTGACTGGATTCAGGTGTCCCAATCAACCTAGCATTCTCCCTGCCTTCTGGAAAGTTCTTAATTGGCCCCAGGTGTCTTAATTGACCTGGAACAGCTTCCATTTAACTTAACCTGGTACCAGGGATTTGTTTAGCCTGGAGCTAATATATCTATCTCCCACTACTTTTCTATAGCCATCTGGCCTTGCCCCATCACAACAGCAACTTTCTTTTGTGGATATAGTGTGGTATATGTGGTATTGTTCTGGTGGTTTCATCAAGTGGAATTGTTACACAGTCTTCCAAATGTTGTGTCTTAGTATACAAGCAAGTGTTCAGTCTTGGGAAGACATGCTGCGATGCAATATCTGGTAGAAGCCGTGGTCCAGAGAGAGCAGTAGGGGAGTTTGCTCTTGACTTTGATCTCAGATTGGAGTCAGTTCTTGAGGCAGAGTTGCTCCCTGGGAACTGGGCACTGGTGTTGGGCAGAGATTTCTCATAAGAACATAAGAAAGATCATACTGGGTCAGTCCAAAGTATCCTGTCTTCCGACATTGGCCAATGCCAGGTGCTCCAGAGGGAATGAACAAAACAGGTAATCATCGAGTGATCAAAGAAGGGATCATCCAGCATCTCTATTCAAGGACTGGTATGTATGTGTAAATAAAGTTAGTTATATTGTTGGATCATATTAAAGAAGTTCTGTATTAAAATCACAAATGAGTTTGATTCCCCATAGTTTAAATTCCAGGGTATTACTAATTAAGAGGCCTCTTGGTTTTTGGTACTGTTTCTCTCCCTCTCTGTGTGAAACTTGCAAGCTGCTAATTGTGTTAGTACATTCTAAAACCGAGTCTGTTCTCAAAGCAATTCTTTGTAACTGGGAGTAACAACAACTACTCACACAGAGAGAGACTCAAAGCAATACCCTGTAACTACAAAAACAGCACCCAGAGACTCCCCACCCTTTTGTTGTATTCATCTCGCTTTGTTAACAATTGTGATTAAAATAGAGATAGAGGATGTATGTGGATGGTTGGATAATAACTGAATGATCAGGGAGGTGCCAGCCTAAGAATCCAGTGTCCATCGCCTGAAGAAGGCGTCAAGTGTAAATAACCAGAGGATCCTCGGAGGGCAGACTGGAATCCACCCAACAGCCTCAAGAATGGGAGAACCAAAGAACAAGATAACATCTGGCAGCACGGAGCCGTCAGGAATGTGCCATCTGCTGATTGATTCAGCAACAGCATGATGAAGCAATTCCCATAGACTGACATAGGAAGAAAATTCCTATAAAAATGGACTCTAGAAAGTGAGAACTTTGGGGTCTGATTCTGCAAACCAACTTCCAGAAGCATCAGATGAGCATTTGACAAGGCCCTGCTCCCTCCTCATGTCCAGGCCACCTGGCCAGTGGCTTGGCATGAGCAACTCTAAGGCTGGTAACTATTATGATAACCTTGCAGAACCTGTGTGTGTGTGTGTGTGTGTATGTATGAATGAACATGTGAATAAATATGAAATTGAATGGTATGTTATAGCTATAACTAACTGCTTACCATGATTCATTCTGTATTCACAATAAATGTGGCATTTTGCCTTTTCCCCTTTAATAAGATCCTGCTGGTTTTTATTTTATTGGTATAACAATATTTTGAATATATCCAGACTCCACATCACTAATTTCACTTCCAATGGGAAGCCCCAATATCTATTCTGCTTGGCAAAGAGGTGACACTGCTATCAGAAGAGGGATGGTGTTGTTATGCTCACTTTGTGTGTGAGGAAATAGAAACATGAAGACATTAAGGCCCCGATCTTGATTGATACAGAGAGCCCTCAAGAGGCCATCCTGCAAGAGGCATTCAGCATCTAGGGATCACTGAATGCACAACGTTTTTTTTCGTCTTTATTTTTGGCATGAGCAATCACTGCTGCTTTCAGCTGTCACCATGTGCCACCTGCAAGACGCCAGAGGCACGGTGATTTTTTGCTGTGTAGGTTCCACTTCCCTTTTCTTAGTGTCAGTCTGTCACAACTGAGAGCTCTTGTATCAGTTACATATTAGTAGGAAGACCACATTTCTATTTATTAAAACCATTGCTTGGTTTTAGTAGCTTCTTGAAAGCACTGTAGAATTTTCTGATCACTTCTGGGAAACCATATGAATTACACTAATGCCTTACATGAAACCGATGACTACAAGGTGCCATCTCATAATCATGAGGTTGCCCCAAAATAAGTCTCCTCTCAAGCAGCCTAGACTTGGCCCTTGAACAATTTTTGTAAAAATTAACCATTTATTATTGAGTTTTCCAGGATGCATTTGCCAACAGCAGAATCAATATGAAACTGAATGATCACTCCAGGAGACAAGGCATCTCATATCATTTTCCATTAAAATCCTTAGTATCTCATGTACAGGGGGGAAATTGTTAGGATTTTTTAGCTCAAAACCTTGTCTTGCAGTATTTCAGCCCTGTAGTTTCTGGTCCTGGCTGGATTATGGAAGGATGATGGAGTGCAAATGTGACAAACAAATTAGTCAAATATTTTCAGATCTGAAAAAAAGGCTTCCGATTGCTTTGGCCTAAGGTTCAAGCCAGTTCTTACCTTAACCAAATGAGTGTGTGTCCCCCCTCTTTTCTTCCTTTAGTTCTTTGTGCACCTGATTTCCATGCTCTGTCCCACTATTTCAGGTACGCTGTCCTAAATCTCTGTAGCCCTCTGCTCACAAGAAGATATGCCTAATCTCCCAGTTACCCTTCCCATTACTCATCATAGGACCACCAGAATGAGCTCAACCCTTCCTCAGGCAATCCAATGTTCATTCAGGTGAGTACAGAGCTGTAGCCATGGGCCAAACCCCTTGTATTTTCCTAGTAATCACTCCAGTTATAATAAAACTCTGACCCACAACAGTCCAGGCAAGAAACTGAAACTTTATTTCCTGCTCAGTGGTTATTACACCAGTTCAACCAGTTCCTTGTAATTCTTCTTTTAGGTTGCTACTGTTGTGTAATAGTGAACTAAACCTACACATATTTCTTGATGCGACAAGTCAAAGAGAAATGTCCTGCTGAATGATCATCAGCCTCCTCTAATTGTGATTGCTTCAGGTATGACACTGTATTTACAGCTCTAATAAATGCTTTCTAATTACAGATGGCAATGAGCCCACACACGGTGAAATGCACGAGGCAGCACTTGTGTGGGATAAATTGGCTCTAAAAGAACAGCATCACACCTGAGACATTTGAACCTTAAGGCAGCAAAGATTCAAACTCTTTTTCAGACAGAAGGTAATTGGAGGAGAGTGAATTTGAGAGAAGTCTATGGCATAGGGAAAGCACTAATGAGCATCAGGGAAGGGCAGATGGTGTTCAGGTAAGAGAACTGGAAGCCAGGATTCCTGGGTTCCGTGCCCAGCTTGGCTACTGGCACTTAGTGTCTGGCACTTAAGCTGGTCATTTTGTGTCTCTCTGGGCAAAATTCACCCCTGGTAATGTGTTGCTATTCCATTGGCCTCAGGGGAGTTGAGCCTGCTGAATTTTAACTGGTTCCATTACCCACCAGTAAAAGGGATGTAATAATACCTACCCGTGCAGCACTTTGTAGGGTTCTCATGAGGTTTAATCCATGGAGGTCAATGATGTGTGCTCTGGTAATGAAGATGGCAATATGAGGCGAAAGCATTGTCCAGCATCACAACTATGCACTCCACCCCTGGGTTTCACAATGGCTGCGTTCGAACAACAGAACATGCTGGTCCCGGTGGTGACCCTCTGGGGAATGGGGTGGGCAAGCTGCAGGGATGAGGAGCTGGAAAGAAGGACAAATCTGGAGTTTGATCCTAACTGATGTTTCAGGCCTTCTGCGAAGTTTTGAGCACCCTCAGCTCCCTTTGTGTTCAGTGGAATTCAGCTTCTGGCAGGGCAGGCACATGGTTCTCGCTGGAACTATCCATTGGACTGCAGTGTCAGCCTGGGCTGTGTCTTGCTCTCAGACTTTCCCTGCATGGCAGTTATAAATGCAGAGTATAGCGAGAAGCAGTGCAACGCTATAGGAGCAGGGTTGCAGTCTCTTCCTTCTTCCCTCAATAGAGAGAGAGAGAGAGAGAGAAAACAATAGAGATCTGGCTCAGAGTCTCAAGAGAAACTACAGCATACTATTGACAGCTTGAGGAACGGCTACTGATTGGGGGCTTTTGGTTTGCCTGTCAGGAGCTGCCCTTCTTCCCACCTCCACCTCCATTAACTCGGCCAGAGCTCGGTACACAAGACATCTCTCTTCTGAAGAAAACAGTTGCACAACGGCTGCCTGGCTTGGGTCATATGATTCCAGGTCAGTACTGACTCAGAACACCCTTCTGAGAGCAGCAATATCTTGCCAAAATGCTTGCCAAGCCAGCCCCCATCGCCTCTGCTCCCATCTGGGAAGGTCATCCAAACATACATATTTTATTGTTGTTCAAGACCAATCAGTTAGATTTATCCTGGCCGTGACTTTGCTGAAGTTAATGGGGTTACTCTAGGAGAATGTAAGTTTCAGGATTTCCGCGCCCATGAGTCAGGCATAACGGATCACCAAATGTGGGGTCTGGATAGAATCTCTTTTTGGCCTTCACAAAAGCCCCTAGCAATGAGTTCCACAGGTGGCCTGTACATCGTATGAAGAAGTACTTCCTTACGTTTGTATTAAACCTGCTGCCTATACATTTCATTGGATGACCCCTGGTTCTTGAGCTATGTGAAAGGATCAATAACACTTATTCACTTTCTCCTACCATTCACGATAGACCTCTGTCACACCCCCTAACTTATCTCTTTTCTAAGGTGAGCAGTTCTAGTATTTTTAATCGCTCCTCGTATGGAAGCTGTTCCATACCCCAGTCTTTTTTGTTGCCCTTCTCTGTATTTTTTCTAACTCTTATATTATATTTTTTTTGAGAAGGGATTGACCAGAACTGCACACAGTGTTGAAGGTGTGGGCTTACCATGAATATAAAGAGTGGCATTATGATATTTTCTGTCTTATTTAGCTATCTCTTTCCTAATGGTTCCTCATGCTGTTAGCTTTTTTTGACTGCCGCTGCAGATTGAACAGGTGTTTTCAGAGAATTATCCACAATGACTCCAGGATCTCTTTATGGAGTGGCAACAACTAATTTAGAACCCACCATTTTGTATGTACAGTTGGGACTGTTTTCCAGTACACATTACTCAGCATTTATTAACACTGAATTTCAGCTGCCATTTTGTTGCCCAGTCATCCAATTTTGTGAGAATCCTTTGTAACTCTCTGCAATTATCTTTGGACTTAACTACCTTGAGTAGGTTAGTAACATCTGCAAACTTTGCCACCTCACCATTTACTCTTTTTCCATATGTTGAATAGTAGAGGTCCCTGTACGGATCCTTATGGGACCCCACTATTTACCTCTGTCCACTGTGAAAAGTGACCATTTATTTCAATTTTTTGTTTCCTATCTTTTAACCAGTTACTGATCTATGAGAGGACCTTCCCTTTTATCCCATGACTGCCTACTTTGGTTTAGAGCCTTCGGCATGGGACCTTGTCAAAGGCTTTCTGAAAGTCCAAGTACATTGTATCAACTGGATCACCTTTGTTCACATGCTTGTTGACATCCTCAAAGAATTCTAGTAGATTAGTGAAGTATGATGTCCATTTACTAAAGCCATATTGACTTTCCCCCAATATCATGTTCATCTATGTGTCTGATAATTCTGTTTCAACCAATTTGCCTGGTTCTGAAGTTAGGCTTACCAGCCTGTAATTGCCAGGATTAAGTCTGGAACGTTTTAAAAAAATCATCATTACATTAGCTATCTTCCAGTTTTCTGGTACAGAAGTTGATTTCAATGTTAGGTTTCATACCAAAAGTTAGTAATGCTGCAATTTCATATCTTTGAGTTCCTTCAAAATTCTTGGGTGAATACAATCTGGTCCTGGTGACTTATTCCTGTTTAATTGATCAATTTGTTCCAAAACCTACTCTGTTGACACCTGAGTCTGGGACAGTTCCTTAGATTTGTCACCTCAAAAGAGTGGTTCAGGTGTCAGAATCTCTCTCATACTCTGCAGTGAAGACAGACACAAAGAATTCATTTAGCTTCTCTGCTATGACCGTGCCTTCTTTGAGTGCTACTTTAGCAGCCCCACTGATTGTTTGGCAGGCTTCCTTATTTTGATGTATTTTTTTAAAAAATTGCTGTGTTTTTTTTCTTTTGCTAGTTGCTCTTCAGATTCTTTTTTGGCCTACTTATACTTTTATGCTTGACTTGCCAGAGTTTGTGGTCCTTTTTATTTTCTTTGGTAGGATTTAGACTTCTAATTTTTAACAGATGTCTTTTTGTTTCTAACTGCCTCTTTTACTCTGTTGTTTAGCTATGGCAGCATTTTTTTGGACCTCTTATGGGGTTTATTATTATTATTATTTTGGATATATATTTAGTTTGAGCCTCTCCTATGGTCCTTTTAAATAGTTTCCATGCAGCTTGCAGGCATCTCACTCCTGTGACTGTTCCTTTTAAGGATGCAGAAAAATCAAACAAATCAATGAAGCAGCCTCTCTGTTCCTTCCTCCTCCTGTTTCCAATGAAAAGTGCACCTTAGATTTTTTCAGAATCTGCCCGTGGGCCCAATGTGTGGGGAGTTCTGACCCAGACGCAAATTTAACCAGCTGAGTGCAAGTGACCCCAAAAATAACACATTAGTGATACTCCGTAATATTTACTCCCAATTCACTATAGCCTGTTGTTTATTTTTAACTAGAATATTAGTTCTCATTTAGGGGAACTAAAACAGCGTTCATTTAAATTCAAACAGGGTAAGATCCATTTGGGCTTGGTTGGCTGGGTTTGATGCAATTCAGATTCCTAATATTAGTGCACCAACTATTCAGCTAAAATAAACTTCCATTTGACAGGAAGGAACACCCTCATCCCCAGCAGTGTGAAGGATATAGGCCTAATCCTGTGGGGTGCAGATTCCAGCATCTTCAAGATTTTCTCCTAACTTGGGTGGAAAGGGGCCTGCATTACAGTCAGGTCAGATCAAAGATGCGTTGTGTAGAGAGCCGGGAAAATAATGTGCTGCTTGTACTGGTAGAGCCGTAATCTGGCATTTGTTCAGCTCTGTTCTGGTAGCTTTGGGTTTGGTCCGGCCCACACGTCTGGGAGGTGAGTAATCTGCCAGTCCAGTTGCTGTGTTGCAATTTCCTTTTAAAAGCTGCCATCAAGTTGTAACATGTGATTCATCTCCTTGTGAGATTACCATCCTCACCCTTAAATCGAATTTCCTAGGGACTCATAAATCCTTTCAAAGGTGACAAGCTTTCCTCGTAACCCATTGTACTTATCATGCTGATGACGCTGTACCTTGCTAGCACACATCCTTTGGAAAGGAAGAGACGGAGGCCCGTGCATGTGCGAGCGAGGAGTGACAAAGGCATGACACACGACTATTGGTTAAGAGAATGATCTTTGCTTCCTCATCCCTGTCATCTGAACTGGGTTAGCGTTATAAAGGGAAATGCGCTTGACACACACGACCGTAATAGATGTCTGCTAGTTCCAATGGTTACTGTTGCATATATTTTTTAAAAGGAGGAACTGTTGAGAGGAGGGGGGAGAGATATTAAAACAGCATATTGCAGCTTATAAATAGCAGCGAAGACTAAGGGGAAACCAGAAGCGACAGGAAAAGGGACCAAAGAAAGCAGGATAATGACAAACAAAGGAAACAAGTTTGAAAAGAGTCAGGGAACTGAAGATTTGCAACATCCTCTCTAAGCCAGTGCTAATGGCTACCATAGGCGATCAAGATCAGTTGTGAATTCAGCTCTAATCAGAATTTTGGAGCATCAGTTCAGCAGGATTATATGGAAGCTGCCCCTGGCCTGTCATAGAAACCTTGCTCTTTTCCAGCTGAATGCCAGTATCACGGTGTGAGACATGGGAAAGAGGGCAGGGGATGGCGGTATCTGAATCACGCACACTGTTCTGCTTAGTGCTTTCCATTAGATTTCATAGGAGACAATGGAGAAGAGTAGAAAATGTCATGCCCATTGGTATTATGTCAGTAAGTTAGTATATCCACTGTCCTTGTCTCCTACTGTGAAATCCAGTGAGAGGGAGGCGATTATTATTGTAACTGACTCATTTGGAAGAAACAAGGGGATGGGTTTCTTGTTCCTGGCTTGACCTTTACAGCCCTGGTACCTTGCAATGGTTCTACAGAAAGGAGATACTGTCCCCTCAAGAATCTAGGAGGTATGAGGAAAATGAGCCCTTTGTGGGGCTATCAATTCATCCTCTTCAGGCCAGCAGCTGATAGGATCCCAGGAAAGAGTGTGTGCGTGCATCCAGCAGCAGGAGCAGCTCTTTGCGTACCATCAATTTGTTTTCAAAGGAAACAAGGGCAATTGATAGCATCCAGAGAGGATATATCAGAGGAGCCAGGTGTTCATGCTTCCTTACAGATCCTTGTAGGGATCAATAGGAAAATCACTCTGACACATCAGACATTTGGTGATAGGCAGCAACTTAAAGCCAGAGTAACAGAGATGGAAAGAGGAAAAGGAAACACTTGCATTTGCTCTGTTCTGAACGCACAGGAGATGACCCTTGCGGTCCCTTCTAACCCTATGATTCTATGATCACACATAGTAGTTGACAGCACAGTCCCCATTTAGCAGAAATATATTTTAAAGACACATCAGATAATTTATTAAATATTATGGCAGAAGTCACTAGATGGTGCTGTTAGTTTTACAAGTTCCTCTTCACAGTCTATGAGTATTGGGCAGTCTTTGAAGAAATTCTGCTTTGTTGTTAGTTGGGAGTTGTAATGTCTTTTGGGGAGAGCTGCGGCAAGTAGGAAAGCTTGCTTAGTGTTGCCAACTCTTCCGATTGTATTGATGATCCCGGGATGTTTGATGTTTTATTTAAAGCCCCAGATCCTGGAGGCAGTTGATTACAGAAGAATCTCTGCTTTTGTTGTTAAAAAGTTTCTAGCCTTCATGTAATTAGAGCGTCTGCCTTAATTCGGGCAGTTCCTAACTTCTGAGTGCTTAACTTCGTAACCTTAATCATTATCTTTTAACACTTTGTATGAGATTTTGATAGGTTTTAAAAAAAAGCAAACTGAAGAAACAGAAATTCCATCATTTGGCATTATATTGACACCCACACTGCTCTTGAGCAGGTTGGAACCCTTACAGCCACTGCACAGACCCCTCCTAGCTGAGTTAATAAAGTGATTGCCAGAGTCAGTTGTTTTCCTTGCTATGGACTAGCCCTAGAGGGGGATGGGATACTTTGCCAGTGGGTTTCATGGATATTTGCTGCCAGCAGTGGCATGGTGACACCTAGGAATCTTGGTTCCATTCCAGGCCATGGAGGGGAGTTTGCTCTAATGGACACAGTCTCTTATGCCCATTTCCCCCAAGCATGACCCCGTCCTCTACAGTCTGTCTCTATCCCTGTCCAGTGGTTTCCCCTCCTCTAGCTCCTTGTCCTACTCCCAGTCTCCCTGCACAGCTAGGCCTAGTATCACCCTCTGGACTGCACATCCCAGTCTCCCCTCCACCATTCCCAGTATTCCCTGTCACCTTGCCCAGCCAGTCCCAAATCCTCCCTTCCAGGTCTTCATCCTCCCCAACCCAGCCTCCTGTCACCCTCATACCCACATTCCTCCTGCCCTGCTGCTTCCCAATCCCACTCTCCCTCTCCAGGTTCCCCATCCAATCTTAGTGTTTACCTCCCGCTCAATGTCCAAATCTCTTTGCTCAGCGCAGTTCTCCCCCCATGTCCTGGCTCCTCCTCAGATTTGTCCTGCTCTCACCCCACTGATTTCCAGTCTCCTTAACCAGCCAGTCCCAGTCTCCCCCCGCCGCCCACCCCACCCCTTGTCTGATCTCCCCACTCCCACATTTCCCTGCCTGGGTCCCAATCACAGTCTTTCCTTGCCCCGCCAGTCCCAGTCCCCATGCCAGTTCCAATCTCCCCCCTACAATAGGCTCCTCACCCAATCTACTTCTCCTGCCTCTCCCAGTCTGGCTCTTGTCCCCGCTGCATTCATGCGACTTCCTCTTTCAGGCTGCCTGGGCCCATGTGGGGAGCACTGAGGGCACAGAAGGGACAGGCTCCTGGCTCTCAGTTTCAGTGCCTGGCCCAAGCATGTCCTGTACCAGCCCAGAGCAGCAATTGCAGGGAAAGCCCCGCTCTTTCCGCTGGAACTTGTTCAGTGCGGACGGATTCTTCCAGGAATTAAGCTTCAATGCTTTAGCAAGTCTCTACTGAGCGTGTGAAAGCTGCAATGTTTCAGAAGCTTAAAGCTTGGCCAAATTTGTTTTTCGTGGGGACAAGCTCTAGTTGTGTGTGAGCAGGGTTATCTTATCTGAGCCTCTCCTGTTTGTCCCTTTCACTGTGAAGATGTGCAGTTTCTTCAATTAGCAGGAATCCGGGAAGGGTTTTAGGCAGAAGCTCTGCAGTGAAAGAGAGAAATGTGGTAACTTTGCAGCATTGCAAACTCAGAATTTAATTGAGTCTGTGATACTTGGTGTTTTCTTAAACACCCAGCTTCTGCAATCATGAGAATTTTTTAGAAAAAAAGTACATCTAGTGCTTGTGGTCATGGAGAAAAGCTGGAAAATGGGAACTCTAAAACTTCAGGCACCAGAAAGTAAGAGACCCAAACATTTAAATACCAGGATGACCCCAGGATTATTTTAAAATCTCCTGGTTTTAAACCACTCACAATTTTTTAGGACCTAATGCCCTGGTTTGGGGATGCTTGGGGATGTCTGCACTGCTTTGGAGCCAACACCTTTTTCGAATAAGGTTCCTTATTCAGTGTAATAAGACGGGTTTCAGAGTAGCAGCCGTGTTAGTCTGTATTCGCAAACAGAACAGGAGGACTTGTGGCACCTTAGAGACTAACCAATTTATTTGAGCTTAAGCTTTTGTGAGCTGCAGCTCACTTCATCGGATGCATAAAGTGGAAAATGCAGTGAGGATGTTTTATACACACAGACCATGAAAAATGGGTGTTTATCACTTCAAAAGGTTTTCTCTTCCCCCACCCCACTGGGATTCACTGAGACTCTCAGTCAGCCAGTAAAACAGAAGGTTTATTGGACAATAGGGACACAGACTCAAACAGAGCTTGTGGATACAACCAGGACCCCTCAGTCAAGTCCTTTTGGAGGAGCATAGACCCCAGCCCTGGGGTTCCCTGTGTTCCACCACCCAGCCCCAAACTGAAACGAAACCCCCACCAGCAGGCTCCCTCCTGCAGCCTCTGTTCACATTCCTAGGCAGAGGTGTTACCTCCCCCTCCCCCTCCTGGCTCAGGTTACAGGCTCTCAGGTCTCCCATTGAAACTCCTCTGCCACATTCCCAGGTCAACACTCCTTGATGGCTCACCTTGATTATCATACACATTGTAAGGAGAGTGATCACTTTAGATAAGCTATCACCAGCAGGAGAGTGGGGTGGGGGGAGAGAAAACCTTTTGAAGTGATAAACACCCATTTTTTCATGGTCTGTGTGTATAAAACATCCTCACTGCATTTTCCACTTTATGCATCTGATGAAGTGAGCTGTAGCTCACGAAAGCTTATGCTCAAATAAATTGGTTAGTCTCTAAGGTGCCACAAGTACTCCTTTTCTTTTTGTAATAAGATAGTGGTTCTTTCTGCAAGTCTTTGCCTTTTCACCAGCCATTCACCACTTCAGAAGTGCACCCGGGGGATTTTTCCTATGCCCTCATTCCCAGTACCGGGGAGACTATGAGGAGCTTAGCCTCCTTTTGCACAGCTAATGAATTCCAAACTGGTCCAGCTTAGACCATTTCAGTACTTACTTCCATGCTCTGATTCCAACATGCCAGTGTGGACTTTAAAAAGCATTTTTCCCAACCAAGGAAACCTTAGTTATACTATCTTTCCTTTTCCTTCCTTCCTGTCACCTGTGCTGAACCCAGTCCAACCACAACAGGGGCTAAAGCAGCTGTAGTACGGAAGAGTTGTTTATAATTCTGGCCCAGATGACAGGGCCCTCTTTCTAGCCTGGGGACTCTCTCCTCAAGCTGAGGGTGAAGCTGGGTTTCTCTCATTGTTTCCTAGAAATAACTAACTTCTGAAGCCACTAAACAAGTGTAGGTAAGAGGAGAGGTCTTACTAGAGCCAGTAATTGATGCCCCAGTTTCAGTTTACTAGCTGGCTGAGACTTCCCCAAGAACATGTGAATTGCTGGGAAACCAGTACAGAGGATAAAGAGGCTGTGTCTGTCAGTTACTTCTGTCTGATGTCCAGATGCTCATGGATTCAGTTTTAGCACAATAAAGGAAGCGCTGCCTAATGACCTTGCTCTAGTCCTGTTTATAGACTTCTCTGAGCCAAAATATTGATTCCATGTAAGCAGATGGCATGTGCTAATATGACTTAGCCTCCACTGTCCAGATCCTATTGGTGCAGAGTCATAATGAAGATAGCCGATAACACTCATGTGCGTTATTAGATTGTTCTGTTCTGAATGTCTTTGTCTGTTTTTCCCAGGAAACATTCCTGGAAAGAACATGTCAACAATTTCCTGCCAAGAGATTTGACTAAATCATTACTGCCAAGCAAGCAGTATCTCAAACCCTTATCTCCCTCAAATACTAGAACATTTCCCTCGAGGAGGAAATATAGCAGTCAGGCTTTGCTTGCACACAGTGTACTCTTCTCACTGCAGTAGTTCTGGGTAGCACAGGCACTCGGCTCCTCCTAACTTTGGAACAATCTCTGCTGTGTTTCCTGTAGGTCAGCCTCACAGCAGCTTTGCCCCACAACAGTGCTCATGAAGCTGAAGAAGTGTTTTAGTGACCGTTATGCCCCCACCTTAGCCTTTAACCTAGCTTGGATGTGGGGCTTAAAAAAAAAAAAAACTGTGAGAAAATTAATACAAAATGCTCATTTTATATTCTGCTCATCCTTTTCTAAATACTTTTCTGGAATTCTTGGGAGCAGTGTTCTACAGGGTTTTCTATAGCATGGAAGAAATTCATGGAAGCAGATCATAAGCTGTAGGATCTATGCTGTTTTTGCATGTAGCTTTGAGTTTGGAGCATAACCATTCATCACTGTTTCACTCTGCTGTAAATATATGGCCCCACAGGAATTACGTGCATGGACAGTGAGAGAAGGGTGGGGTGAGGAAGGAATTGATCCCTGCAGAGGTTTCTTCCTGCCTGGTGAGGAGTACAAGTGATGATCAGATTTGGAGTACAGGCTGTGTTGATGATAACCCTGTTGCTCCTGCCTGAAGAGTAAGGACTCAGAGGAAATGCACAACTGCTCATGTGTAAAGAATCTTATAGCTCCTCAGAGCAGGCGATTGACACGTATTCCTTTTTCAGAGGACTTTGCCTAGTGTTTAGCCTTGCTTGCATAGCCTCCATTCACCCCACAGTCCAGGGTAACCTTCTCCTCCCACCCTGCAAGGATCTGCAGTATCAAGGCCTGCATCTGTGTATTTATTTTCACATGTCTCAGACCATTGTCCTGTCTTCCAAAATGTCAGGAGAAACTAGCTTTTCGCTTCACAATGTTCCCCATTGAATGTAGCTGCAAACAGACGTCAGACAATCGTTACTGGGGAGCGATACGTAGCACATGAACCTTTTATGGCTTGTAGGATGAGACTAAATGTTTTTTTCTTTTACACAAATACCACCTTAAACAAACTAGGAGCAAGGGGCAAAGGATCCAGAGCTCTTATCAGGCCAATGTAGAATACATGAGCATAATGGCTAATCAGAGGGCATAAATTTAAAGCTACGAGCCTTTCCTATTGCTGCCCATAGCTCTAAGGCAGGCATTAAGGGCTTCTCTCCCCCTAGAAGTTATGCTGCTTTAACTAGACCAGGTGTAGTCTTACAACTATGGGCAGAAATGGGAAGGACAGCTAACTTTATGCTCTTCAATTAGCCATCACTCATGTACGCTAACACTCGTTTGCCTGAGAAGAGCTCTCAAATGTGCCTTATACTGGATAGTTTACCCCTGTTCAGGAATGGAGTAAGCTACGCTGGGATAAGGCACCTTTATACTGGTATAACTGCATCCGCACTAGGGCTTGGACTGGTATAAATTATTTTGGTTTTAAAAAAAAGTTACACCTCTACTGGAAATACGTATACCGGTACTAAAACTGTGTGTAGACCAGGCCTAAGACTGGCATGGGATACTAACCAGGAGACTGCTGACTCCAACAAGGAACTGATGACTGTGTAGGGAGGGGCTTTCTTAACTTGTAAGCTCCCCTCTCCTAGGCACCTTATTATCATATTACAAAAAAACACGTTGATATGAAAACATGTTGGTGGCTAAGTCAAGCACTCAAAATGCCAGAGTTAAGACTGCCCATGCAGCAATAATTTGCCCCCTTGTGCACCTGTCCTAGGATACAGTCTCTAACTAGACGACGATATTCTCTTTTTCCATAGAATCCTACCTCCTCCGGTGGACAGCATGGATTTTTGATTTGTGTTGCATTTATAAGACATGAGGTTAAAGTAACTGGGAAGACAAGTGTGCAGGGGACCCTGGTGCAGTGCTGTTGCATGGCCATGTGATTATCCCTGCCTGAGAGCAGCAGTCAGGCCAAAGACGGGGAGAGCTAGTCCACACATAAGCCCAGGTCTCCTGAGCAACAACAATGCTCACGACTTATCCCGTGTGACTAATGGAGCAGATGCATGCAGGGCTGCTTGAGGTGAAGCTTTTGAAACTTTTGCCAGAATAGTAATATTACTTCGGATGTGCAGGCTTTCTGACCAGAAAAGCCTTAGTGTAGATACAGTTATACCAGCAAAATAGAGCTTTAGTTGGTGTAATTCACTTAGTTTGGGGAACTGGTATAAAGAACTCTTTGGTCAGTACAAGCTGTCTCCCCCTGGGGGACCTTGCTGGTATAACTAGTATTGGGTAATCTCACCTAGCACTTAACCTTAGGGTATGTCTACACAGCTGGCCGGTGCCAGCTGACTTGGGCTCCCGGCACGCAGGCTGCAGGGCTGTTTCATTGCTATGTAGACTTCTGGGGTCAGGGACCCTCCCCCCTCACAGGGTCCTAGAGCCCAGGCTTCAGCCCGAGCCCAGACGTCTACACCGCAATGATACAGTGCCACAAGCCCTGTGAGCCCGAGTCAGCTGCCATGGGCATCTAGTTGCTGTGTAGACATACCGTTAGTTCTGTGTGCACACACAGGGACAGATTCTCAGCCAATGTAAGGTGGCATGGCTCTATTGAAGTTAATAGAGCAACTGAGGCTCTTCCCCATAGTCTACATTTACACTTGGGCAAGAGCTGTACTGCTTTGTTCTCCCTCCGCTGTGTATTCCAGGACTTCAGTCAAGGCCTATATATTTCTATTTCAAAAGCATGTGACCAGAACCATTCTAAGGCCTTGCTTGCAGCCCAGGATTATAGCTTTCCACATTTTTTCCCTTCACTGTTGGAAGGTGACCGTATTCTCACTGGAGCAGCCTACCCCTAGTAAAGCACTTTACCTCTCCAGCCCTGGTTTTGTAGCAGAATCCTGCAAGTCTAGCAGTTGTGGTTGGTTTAAGCTAAGTGTACTGATGCATGAAAAGGAGCTTACTATCTGCCTTAGCACAAAGTGGTATGGCTCTAATTCTTTAAGGATCTATTAAACAGATGCATGTTGTTCTCTGTAAAAGTACAGAACACCCCAATATTTCAATTGTTAGTCAGATTTGCTTGCTCAGGGCTTGTTTCTGATTGCAGATCCATAAGTGCTTAGTACCAGAAAGTTCAAAATACACATCATGTTTGCATCATTGTCCAAATCAAACTATAACTGTGCCACAGTAATGCCAACCTCCAAAAGGCCCAACAGAATAAATACATATATGTAACATGCCCATGTCTGAAAATAGAGTTAAGTGGGAGGAGGCCTTAGCTCACAGACCAGTTATAGACCATATTCCTGTATGCACTTGCATTACTTTGCTTCAGCCAGCATATGGACTATGTAGTCACTAGGGAACTTGCTACTTACCTATGACTCTACACACCTTTCAGCAGAATTCTATATGCAAAATACAGCTGTCAGGATCACTGTGTGAATCTGTCATGCTCACATATCATAAAACAGTGACTGGATTACACTCAGATATACTATGATTATTTTTTCCACAAGATAGTATGTGGGCAACAATCTTCAACATGTCATGCAGGTATAATTCAATACACGTTCAGATCTAATGCCCCAGTCCTGCAAAGTCTTAGACATCTGAGTACTCCCATTGCCTTCAATGGGACTATTAAAATGTGCAAGTCTTCGCAGGATTGGGACTTGTGTTAGAAAAGCTCACCTATTTTATTTAACTTTTTCAGAGTTCCAGGCATGCAATAACTCAACAAAATGGAAGTTTTTTTCAGAGAAAAAGATGTTTTTTCCAGCTATTTTCTAGCCAAGTGCAGAATCCAACTCATCCCAAACAATGTCCAGCATCTTAGCAGGGACTTAGACTACATGACCCCTGTGGTCCCTTCTAACCCTATGGTTCTATGATTCTCTATCTTTCAGTTGCTTTCTGGCTTCACCCTTGTGCCTTATCCTAGATGGGTTCCAAGTTGAAGACTTCCCTTTTTCATACTATTGATCCCTCCAACCCTTCATGTTTCTTTCCTCTTTCGTTGCATTGGACGTGGTCAAATTTCCCTTGCTGTTAAAATATTTAAGCAATCTCTTATTTGTGTTTCTGAGAGGTAAGTGGTTCTAGCTCAGTCTCATTGACTGTGTTCCATAAAAAACTGTCCAAAATAGAGCATTTTCCTATTGGAAGCATAACCATTACAGCTGTGTGAATAATGGATTTGCCTATTCCAAAAAAAGTTTCATTTTGGGTCAAACCAAAAACGAATGTTTTTGAAATTTTTGGTGAAAAGTTAGGAAATACATTTTGGATCAAACAAAATGTTTTGTTTCTTTGGAGTGTTCAACATTTTTGAATTTTTTAAAATAAAGCTGAAGGAAATTTTGACACAAAATTGTTTTGAACGGAAAAACTAATGTTTCATTTTGAAAATGTTGACATGAAACTGAATTTTTTACAGATTGTGGGATCAACATGAATAATTTGGCAAAACAGACACAAACTCACAAAGTGTGTCAGTGTTGTTAAATCTGCAAAGTTTTGGCCAAAAAATGTCACTCAGCACTTAATAACCACGCTAAGAAATTCAGATCAGCCAGATGTGTGCACATATCAAAATACATTAAATATATTCATGGAGATGTGAATAAGTATTTTCATTGTGTGGGGCCATGTCAGCGTGCATTTTACCTGAGTCTGATTTTGCCTAGGTTTTCAGTTGAGGAATGACCTCTTTTAAGATGTGTTACTCTTTGAATGTGGTGTTTTGCAAGTCGGACTGAGTGACACATGCAGTTTTTACTTCCCTAGTTTTGTGGATTTCCCCAGTATCTTGGAATAATGGAACTAAAGATGAAGACCTATTAGCCCAACTAGTCCATCTCATGACATTAGGGTTCTCCAGTAGAGAATGTTTTCTGGTGATTTGTCCCGTATAGTTTTAAATTACAAGTGCCACTTCTCACAGGAGATCTTCCCAATCTGACCAAGCTCCCTGTCACTGAAATTATTGCTTCGTATTTGCTAAATATCCCTGGCTTACTTTCATTGCCGTACTCCTTTGTACCTCTTTAATTCCTTTCCTAGGTTATTCCTCTCTCCCACAGCTTAGGGCTTGTCTATACTAGCAGTGCTGCTGTTCCTGTGCAGCTGTGTGGCTACAGCACTTAGTGAAGATGTTACCTACACCAATGGGAGAGCTTCTCCTGATGGCTTAGGTATTCCACCTCCCCAAGACACAGTAGCTATGTCAACGGGAGAAGCCCTCCAAATGACGTAGCGCTGTCTACACTGGGAGTTTGGTTGGTATAACTGCATCACTCAGGGGCGTGGATTCTCCTGAGGGATGTAGTTGTACGAAAATACTTTTGTAGCATAGATGAGGGCTCGGTGTTTAAAGCATCAAGAAGACCTACAGAAAACATACATTTGAGAATAGCCCCAATTCAGTAATTGGTCAATATGCAGTGTAAACAAGGGAAATGCTTATTATTTGGAAACAACTGGATTGTTACTTGGTAAAACTTGCTTAGCTACTGAGCATTTGGATTTTAGTGCTCTTGGGCTGGATTCTCCTGTCTCAAATAGGTGAAACTCAAGAGTAGCTCTCCTGAGGTCAATAGTCATTCCAGTGTGAAATAGCATAATTAAGTTTGGAATTGGGGCCTCGAAATGCACAGATGTGTACAGTTATAGGTCTTATTGCTTCTGAATATCATAAGCAGAGATGAGCTTGCACCACCATCCTAGTTCTGGACACTCCAGGATTTGGGGGAAGATTAGCTAGGGTTTTGGAAAGAACCATTATAGAAACACGGGTGAGCTACAAATTTTGAATGAAGATCTGAACACCCTTGACTTTGGGGGAAGTTGGATCCAGGTCCAACCTGTCAGCTCAGAATCCATATCTTCAAAGCCACCACCACAGTTGGCACCAGTGGACACCTTTGGGAGCCTCAGCAAGTCTGCCGGTTTTTAAATGGGCATGAAAACGAAATTACCCTTCCAAACCTGGTGACGCTCCCTTCAGATCAGAGCTGAGGAATAATTGTGGAGCTATGTGGGGAAATTCACTGTTGCTACCTATGTTGTACCTATCTCCAAAACAAATGGCAACTCTCTCCGGGGCTGGCATTCCTGTATATTTCAGTGGAACCTAGTTCACTTAAATGCAAATGAAATAATTAGTCTCATACTTTACAAGCCTTAAGAATCCCATTGGATTAGAGCTCTCCAATTTCTTTCCATCATTTTATCATTGCACTTGTCATTGTTTATTGCAAATTGCTTGAATAAGTTAAGTTTATCTTGACCAACTGAACTATAATATATCTTGTCTTCATCACAAAATGCCACATATTGATTCCAAGAAATGCACTTTTTCCAGTTAGCTTGTCAATAGATGCTATTGCTCTGTGATGCTTTTGAAGAAAAAAAATAAAGTTGAATGACCATTATCAAGGGTGTTAGTTTTATTCATGATTAGAGACATTGGTTCACAGAGCAAATGGCTGACATCACTTGCTGGTGCAACTCTTTAGGAGTCTAGGAGTCTGCTCTCAAAGAGCACTGTTCAATTCCCAGCAATGCTGTGGTTTAGCAATGAGATTCCTAGTTTGGGTGGACACAGTAGAAGGAAGTCAATGAGCAGCGTATGCTACGAAACAGTTAACGAAATAACAGCATCACCAGTGGAAGGGTGCAGGATGTTCTGACCACTCAAATAAGTACAGATTAGTGCACCAATTTAAGAAAATGCAACTGGGCCAATTCAGCACAGGCCTTATGAACAATCTGACCTGTGCTCAAACTTCCACTGCAATTAGCTGTGATTTTAGATTTGGACAACATATGCATTTTTATAACTATTTCACTGCTGCCAAACTGAGTGGCACATTGCTACAAAGATTTCAAATCCTGAGCCATAGAATTGGCCGGTCTGTAAGTCAAAATGAAATTTATTTCTTGTGCTTCCTATCCTTAACAATTACTTTGCATCAGTCAGACACCCATAAATGGCTACAAACCAGCCCAGTTTCTATAGGGAGGATTTACGGCAACATTGTTATAATCTGGGGAAGAGTCACCCGGCAGCCACTGGCCAAGAAAATCAGAGCTTCCCTGTATGGATAGTCTAAACATTCATACAGTATACAAGTGAATTCAAGAGAGGGGAAATACAGCCGCAAGTCAGTATATGGAAGCCTGCATACTAACGGTGTAAGCAATTTCTCCTTCACCCACCTCACCCTACAAACCTGACAGAGAGTTGTGTCCAAAACCTGCAAGCTTTTTCGGTTTGGCCTGGTCAACCTCACATGACTTTGGAAAATGGTGACATGCCTGAACAATAGAACACAAGCCTCTCTGGGTTTGTGTCCTTCCTTGACCATTAACTTTGGTTTTGGGAGTCTTAACTGAGCAGTTGCTTAAATGAGTGTGTTCTTTCCTCTTAAAATGACCAGGGTGAAGGTGTTTTGCCTGCTGGTATGAAATGTAACCTGTTGACCAAATGACACATTGGGAGTTTTGAAACATTGTATTATTGCTATTTTTTTTAATCCCTCTGCCTGTAATCCGGGATCCCTTACTACAGCAAATCCAACTATACAGGCCCCAATGGGACAGGAAAATTACAGCAAATTCCTTTAGATAGTCTTCAAAGATGATTACAGTAGCTTAACCAGACACAATAATGTTGCAGTTTCAAAAATGCAGTAACTCAGGACTTAGCAAGAGGAAAGCTATGGGCTCTCCTAAATTTCTAATGGGCTTAAACATGCCATTTCTAGTTATGATGGCTGGCTGGTTGACTATTACCTATCTTCGGTCTCAGGCAATTTTAGGGGGAAATTCCACATTCTACGGGAAAAGGAGGAAACATTTGCCTGGAAGACTTTTTTTTTTTTTTTTTTTAAGTGGCAGGTGCCTGAAGCTGCTTAGAATTGGTTTTATTAAAAATAGCCTTGATAAAAAGATGGATCTGATCTGAAGCTGATTGAAATCAATGGGAATTCTCCATAGACTCCAAGGGGCATAGAATCAGGTCTTTTGTGAGCAGAGTGAAGGAGAAGTAAGTTACATTTATCATAAGTTTCTGTAAACCACAGAGCTATCACCAACACATGTGCAGTGTGTGCATAAATAATCAAGCACACAAGACTAAGGGCTTGGCTACACTTGCAAGTTACAGTACAATAAAGAAAAGGAGTACTTGTGGCACCTTAGAGACTAATAAATTTCACTACCCGTCCACACTGGCAAGGCACGTAGAGCACTCTGACTCTGCGGCTGGTCCGCTCCTGGTACTCCACCTCGGTGAGTGGGATAACGTTTGCTGCGCCCCGCTGGAGCACTGCAGTGCCAGTGTGGACGCACTGGTCTGTTAGTGCGCTCTGATCGGCCTCCAGAAGTGTCCCACAACACCTGTTCTAGCCACTTTGGTCATCACTTTGCACTCTACTGCCCTGCCTTCAGGTGACCAACCAGCAGACCCGCCCTTTACATTCTCTGGGAATTTTGAAAATGCCCTTCCTGTTTACTCAAGGCCAGGCGTGGAGTGCTCTCAGGGAATCTTTCCAGGTCACCATGCCTCCAAGCGCCATGTGATCCCCAGTATGGAGCAATGGCGAGGTGCTGGACCTCATCAGTGTTTGGGGGAGGAAGCTGTCCAGTCCCAGCTGTGCTCCAGCCATAGGAATTACGATACCTTCGGGCAGATATCAATGGCCATGCTGGAAAGGGGCCATGACCAGGACGCACTGCAGTGCAGGGTTAAAGTGAAGGAGATGCAGAATGTCTACCGCAAAGCCCACAAGGCAAACAGCCGCTCCGGTGCTGCTCCCACGACCTGCCGTTTCTACAAAGAGCTGGACATGATACTTGGGGCCAACCCCACCTCCACTCCAAGTACCACCATGGACACTTCAGAGCCCAGTGCAACAAGGCAGGAGGAGGAAAGCAGGAGCGAGAGTGCTGAGGCGGAGGAAGACACCCCGGACTCCCTAGATGCATGCAGCCAGGAGCTGTTCTCAAGCCAGGAGGAAGGTCGCCAGTCAGGGTGACCGGTGCTTGCAGAAGGACAAACACCAGAGGAGGTTCCTGGTAAGCGACTTTTATTTTGGGAGGGAAGTTATTCAGTGCAGGCTCTTGGAGTGAGGAAGGTTAGGGCTGTATGCATGCCTAGATGTGGAATAGGGCATTGATTTGCTCTCTCACATCACAGTAATCAGTGATCACAGTGGCCTCAGTGATCTCTTCAAAGGTCTCATCCAGAACTTGGGCAATGTGCTTGCACAGGTTTCTCAGGAGAGCCACTGTGGTCCTCGTCCCAGTAAGGCTAAAACTTGTCTGCGCCACTGTGCCGTGGAGGGCGGGGCGGACCACTGCTGCACACAGGCAAGCTGCATATGGGTCAGGGTGGAAGCCGCATTGAAGTAGAAGACCCTCCCTTGCTTCCCAGGTCACCCTCAGCAGCGAGATACCTTCCAGGACGAACTCCCATGGAAAATGTGGGGACAGTGTTCAGTATAGGGGTCCCCTGCCCCTGTTGGCTCTTCCCAGGGCACAGAAACCCAGAGGATAGTACAGCCATGAAACAATCAGTCACGCTTGACCCTGTGTTTACTCACCATTTTGGGGCTCCCGTGGGTTATGTGCACTCGCTTTGGGATGGGCAAATTATGCTATTGTGTAGACTGTGCTTGCCCTTAAGTACAGGGGAATCATTGCTCTGTCTGGTGTGAACAATGCTGCCTCTGTTCAGTGTTGCATTTTACCTTTATAGATGCAACCTTGAGATCTCAGCCGTCCATGTAATCAATGGCCTAGAGGCTGCAAAGAATCAGGAAGAGGCCACGTAAAAGCAAAGAGGACATGCTGCATGAAGTCATGCAGCATTCAACTAATGAAAATCGAAAAGTGCAGGAGTGGCGGGACAGTGAAAGGAGGATCCACCAGCAGAATGAGGAGCGCCGGCACAAAAGCGCGGTGCTTCGGCAGCAAAGCACGGATCGGCTGATAAGGATAATGGACTGCCAAGCAGACTCTATCCAGGCTCTCGTAGTCATGCAGGCGGAGCACTACTGCCCCCGCCCCCCCGGCAGCCCTTGTCCCAAAACTCTTTCCCTTGTGTCCCCATGTCACCTCCAACCCACTTTCCCCAACATCTGGGTTCTTACCACCACCAGCTGCCTCCAACACCTGTAGCTTAGCCACCCAGCCCTGAAAACTACGACCCTTACCCCCTTACCCACTGCACTTAACCCCCATCACCATGCAGCATAGCCATCCTGAAGTGCAGCACGCATTGCACAGCACTCCAGAAAGGACATATGCAAATCTGTGATTGTACCGTTCCCCACCCCCACCCCACCCTTTTGTGTTTCCCAAGCAGTTTTGTTGTGTTTCTTTTAAATAAATTGATTTATTAGCTTTGAAAACATTCTTTATTATTGCATAACCTTAGCCCAGGAAAGCAACAGGCACTGCAAGTCAGTGTATCATATGTAGCAAACACAGATTCCTACCACACTTCACTCCCGTGCAGGGCACCACACCAGACATTACTGTTGGCTTTCAGCCTCAAATTGCTCCCTCAAGTTATCCCTAATCCTTGCAGCCCCTCACTGGGCCCCTCTAATAGTCCTGCTCTCTGGCTGTTCAAATTCAGCCTCCAGGTGTTGAACCTCCGAGTTCCATGCCTAAGTGAATCTTTCACCCTTTTCTTCACAAATGTTATGGAGGGTACAGCACATGGATATAACCGCGGGGATGCTGTTGTCAGCCAGGTTCAATTTCCCATACAGAAACCACCAGTGACCCTTTAAACGGGCAAAAGCACACTCCACAGTCATTCTGCACCGGCTCAGCCTGTTGTTGAACCACTTCTTGCTGCTGTCAAGGCTCCCTGTGTAGGGTTTCATGAGCTACGGCATCAAAGGGTAAGCGAGGTCTCCAAGGATCACAATGGGCATTTCAACTTCCCCTATGGTGACCTTCTGGTCTAGGAAAAAAGTCCCAGCTTGCAGCTTCCTGAACAGGCCAGTGTTCTGAAAGATGCATGTGTCATGCACCTTTCTGGGCCAGCCTGCGTTAATGTCAATGAAATGCCCACGGTGATCCACAAGCGGCTGGAGAACCATAGAGAAATAGCCCTTCCGATTAATGTACTCTGAGGCTAGGTGGGCTTGTGCCAGAATTGGAATATATGTGCCATCTATTACCCCTCCACAGTTGGGGAAACCCATTTGTGCAAAGCCAGCCACAATGTCATGCACATTACCCGGAGCCACTGTTCTTCTGAGTAGGATGCGATTAATGGCCCTGGAAACTTGTATCAACATGATTCCAACGGTCATCTTCTCCACTCCAAACTAGTTAGCAACCGATTGGTAGCTGTCTGGAGTTTCCAGCTTCCAGATTGCAATAGCCACCTACTTCTCCGCTGTCAGGGCAGCTCTCAATCTCGTATCCTTGCACCGCAGGGTGGGAGCGAGCTCCTCACACAGTCCCATGAAAGTGGCTTTTCTTTTCCAAAAGTTCTGCAGCCACTGCTTGTCATCCCAGACTTACATGACGATGTGATCCCACCACTCTCAGTGCTTGTTTCCCGATCCCAAAAGCGGCATTCCACGGTGGTAAGCATGTCCATGGATGCCACAAGCAAACTTGTGTCATTTGTGTTACTCGAGTCGATATCATCGTTGGAGCCCTCACTGTCGCTTTGGATCTTAAGGAATAATTCGACTACCAAACATGACATGCGGACCAGACTCATCAGCATACTCCTCAGCAGTTCAGGCTCCATCCCCAGACCAAAAGGGAAGACAGAGCGCGCAGTACAAGAAACGTTGACAGATGGCGTCAAATGTGGACGGAAGCAAAGGGAATGCTGGGATTCAAACCAATGCATCACGGGGCGTTGGGACAGGACCCAGAATGCCCCATACCCTCCGCCCCCTTCCCACAAGCCACAGTGCCAGAATGGGAAGAGGGACAGCTCTGTGGGATAGCTGCCCACAATGCACCGCTCCCAATGCCGCTGCAAGTGCCGCAAATGTGGCCACACCAGTGCGCTTGTTCCTGTCAGTGTGGACAGACGGCAGCGCTTTCCCTACTGCGCTGTACGAAGGCAGGTTTAACTCAAAGCGCTCTACATCTGCAAGTGTAGCCATGCCCTAAAGTTACTTAAAAAAATAAAACGGGCTTCTCTACTCATTGCTTGCACCTCCCCTGCCCCACCAGCACTGCCACTGGTTTCTAAGAACATACTACTTTCAACTTTTCCATGTGTCATTTACTCTGTAAACTCTTCAGAGGTTTTACACACAAGTCAACTTCTTCACAGTATGTCTAGCCCAAGGTTAGGTGCTACTTGAGGTCATTGGATATCCGCAGATCATTTTGATTCTGAGAAATGCTTGCTGTAGTACATTAACTCTCTCTGTTCACCACCACCCTCTTTTTTGCGTGTGTGCTATAGATTAAGTTTCAGGCTTTGCAATTTCAGATTGGAGAAATGTTTAGGGCCAGATCCTCAGCTAGTGTAAATCAATGTCGCTCCAGTCTCTTCAGTGGAGCTAGCTGAATGTACAAGGTTGAGGCCCTGGCCCTAAAACTTAAAGAAAGTTACAAAATTGCAGAAGTGAGTCTGCTCGTCGGACAATCCTTCATAAGATTAATGTGTTTGGGGGAGGGGACGGGGGTTTCCATCAAGTTTCATTTCCTTTTCTTGTGTCTGTCACTTGGTGTGATCAGGAATTTCTTAAAAAGAAGTGGAATTACTATAATTCCTTTACAAGCACATTAATAACAAAACAGAAACTGAAATCATTTCTGCTAATGGGAGTTTTGAGATGATTCTGTTCAAACTAAAAGGTCCCTTTTCAGTGGATCTCATCCCTGTTACTATAACATCTGATTTATTTAGGGTCTCTGCTATGAAGCAATTTTGTTTAAGAACCTTTCTGGGCTTCCTCAGCTATACCACTCACTCACATCACTTGAAACACTTTATAAAAAGCTTGTGTGTTGATCTTAACTCATGTTACAAAGTAAACAGTGAAATGCTAGGAAAAGAAGACAGATACTTTACTGGAAACTGGGGGCCAAAGGCTATTTTTGTTGCACAGACTCCAAATGCTTGCTGTACAATATGACATAATTATCTGAAAGTCTGTACCTTGGAGTAAAAGGAACACTATTGATTTTCATCTTTAAGAGTTACTGAAAACCAAAAGGAAAGGGAGCTAGGGAGCGTTAAGTTCCAGGTAGAGTAAAACTGAGACAATGATGACTGCAATGAAGGAAAGCAGATGGGCAGCCAAAATGTCTGGGTAACTTTAAAGCTACATAATTCTGTACCAGCAAACTTCGGGGAAACAGTCAAGTTTGTTTTCCAGGAAGAGATAATAACGTAGAAACCTCTTTCTTGTGGCTTTCTTTAATCACATGCAGGGATGGTGTTAAAAGCAGAGCGCACACACACAGTGACACCCGCTCCTTTTGAACTACAAGAGACCAGCACATCCCTGGCTCATCTCTAAATGGGAGCTTGGTTGAAAGTTACATTCAGTTGGTGTGTGGGGCTGACATGCTGAACCCCTTTTAAAAATAACCTTTTTGTCTGAGTGATCCCAGAACTATGGGGTTTAGTGAACGCTCAGAACCAAGGAGTCAGACAAAGAGCTGCTTCATTCAGTGTTTGAGTTTAAACTCGCTGTGTAAATCAAAATCTTCACAGTGCCCTTTCCAGGCTCTGTGTCAGGAAAGCTCAGCCCTTAAAGTCACAGGCCCAATACCAGGAACAATTAAAGTTATCAGACAAGAAAACTCCAGAAATCTGTGGAACTGAGCCCAGCAGAAGGGTACACTTACCACACACATCTGTCTCTCCTAATTCAAATGCATATTTTACAGAATATGCCTAGATCCAATTAAAATACTTTAACTAGCTTAAAAAGGCCATTTATCTAGAACTGTTTCTGCAGCTGGGGAAGGTAACCTGGGAGACATTTTAATGATATACTGTTGTATCCTTTTCCATTGCCGATTTACAGGTCTCTGTCTCCTCTCAGACAGATTTATTGAGCTGTCACTTTGTCAGTGAAGGATCAGGAATAAATCCTCTGTCTTTCTCCCCTCCCTAGGTGCTCAGGTCCCCAGATGCTGCAGAACCAGCATGGTTTGCTGCTGTATGTGTTAGATTTGGGTGTGTACCCCTTGCGCTGTCATGTCATGCTGCAGGCAGGAATACAGAGGCACATATAGTTACAACAGAGGTAAGTGCTTTCTTAATGACAACCTTGGAAGTGACAATCAGCTTGGGCAAAGAAAGACCAACAGTATTAAGTATCTTCTATCACAGAGACCAGCTCCCAGGCACTGACATGAAGAAGGATACGAAGGAAGGAGCCAGGGTGAAGAAAGTGGATCTGCTACTATAAAGATCCACTGGCTGCCTCTCCCCCTAGAGACACTGGGTGGCGGGAGCTAAATAGCAGACTTGTCATCCCTTCCTCAGAGTTCCATAGCACAACTTGGCTGCCTGGAGAAGCAATTGTCCCAAAGTGACAAAACTGGGTGTGTAAGGACTGTACTGAGGGGTTCCTCTGAGCAAATGCCGTCTTTGAGTGCCCTTTATGATCCATGCACAATGCAAGGTTTGGAGCAATGTGGGGATTTCCTAGCTGTGATGGATCCAGGATTTTAAAAGGAGTCCAGTAGCAAGATGAAAGGTTGTCCTAGTGGTTGTCTCAACAGCTGTAGTGCAAGTAAACAAGGATGAATTGATCTAAAGTTCCGTGGGCTACCAATGAGCAAGTTACACCAATCAACCACTAAAATAGAGTAATCCACGACATTTAGTATGAAAATCAGGTAAGATAACTAAGTACTGTGAAGAAGGTTAGTCTTGTTTCTTCCTTTCTTCTGTCATCTTCCTCTTTTTCTGGAAACTTAATATTGTCTCACATGCCTGTTTGAACTAGTGATGGACAAGCTCCAAAACATTTAGACAGGCATCCAAACCCAGCCATCTCGAGTCCCTGCATGTGCTGAATGTCGACCTCTTGACCTTTCCTTCTCCATACAGACTGTTCTGGCCCTCCTTCCTTTCATGCACCGAGGGCCTAATCCAAATATATGGAAGTCAATAGAAACTTTCCCATTGACATCAATGGGCTTTTGATCAGGTTCACGGTCTCTAATTCAGCCCCTTCCTCCTGGAATTTCTGAAATTCCCTGCTGGCTGGTGCAACACACTCCCATGCCCAAATAACAAAGAAGAAAGTTTCCCGCAGGATCCTGAGTCCCCAGGCCAGTCATTATGCCACTCCCCACAGCCTCACTCAATGTGACATGCACTGCACAAAACGCAAAGCGAGACAGACCCAGCCTAAAATCCTTGCAGTCTACAACCCTGGAACGAACTGTGGACAAACACACTAACGTGGTTCCCCAAAAACCTTCCATACTCTAAATGCAAAAAGGCTTCTTTGACCCTCAGCAAGAACTCGCAACGTTTTGCATCCTCTCTTGGGTCTAGTTTTGCAATTGCTAATCTGGAAATCTCCACTGACTTCAGTGGGAATTTTGCTTGAAAAAGGACTGAGTAAGGATTGCAGGAATGGGGCCTTACTCATTAATTGCTAGTTAGCACAGTTCTCTGTAAATCTGAAATCTCCCTGGATGAACTCAATCATATGTTTCTCTGGCTCACTCTTGTATTTTGCTCCATAAATTTTTAGCTCTGATTATAACTGGCTTATGATTTTTTCCCCCAATGAAAATCAAAGTTTAGCAAGACTAACTTATCCATTCCACATAACATTACTGGAGCGAAAGTTTGCCACTCTACTCCTCTTCCATCAGACTTTTCACAACAGTAAAGTTGTGATTTGTTAGATCTTAGTCCCTAAAAATGTCTTTGATGAATACTGATATAGGGTTTTTGCTTTACAGTTCAAAGCAGAAATGATTTTCCTCACAGTCCTTCAGGCTTGGCTCTCTCTCTAAAGAGGTTTTCTTTTGGTGACATCATCAGCAAATCTGTTCTTTAAATATTTCAGATTGTTTAGCTGTTCCCTGCCTCACTGTTAATGGAGGAGGCTTGATGTATGCTTTGCCCGCTATTAGATTTCCAGAAATCCTTCTCTTTACAAAAAGACCAGTCAATATAAAAAACTGGAGCCTGTAAGACCATTCAGGGAGTCTTCCTGCAGCTGTGCTCTACATTACGAAGTTTCCATATGCGTTTTACTGAGTTCCAGCATAGCTGATTTGTCCCAGCTGACAGACACTACTTCCTGGTGCTGACAAGTAATCACCCTTCCAGAGCACTTTAGAAAGACCTTTTAGACCTTTCTTTAACAGCAGAAACGCACTGGTGGATTAAAGCAAACAGCACCGACAAAACAGACTGAAATCCTAAAAATCAGTATTAAAAGTCTAATTCTGTTTTCAGTTGCATGCGCAGGCCCCAGGAAGACCACAGAAGCAGTATGTTTATGTCTGAAGGAAGAATGTGGCCCTGGTTGTGTAAACATAACTTGCAAAAACATTGACTTGGGTGGACCTGTGTAACTCATTAAGATATTTAAAGGTAAAATGCTCCCCTCAGTTGTACATGTGCAAACCCACTGATTTCAGCAGAATTGTGCTCAGTGTACCTACCAGAGGGCAGAATTTGACTGTCTGTGTTAGGCCACTCAGACCTGACTGAAGAGCACCCCGCGTGTGCTATTTCTCTTATAGGAAGTACTTGACTTGGAACCTTTTGATTCCTGGTTCATTGAAAAGGAGCCACAGAGAACTGTGCAATTGGCTAGCAGGGGAGGAGCAATTCCACTGACAAGAACGCAAAACGCAGGATGGCTCGAGGGTTACTGTCCACGCCTGATTAAGACTTAGCTGGGAGAATACATTTTGGTTCAAGGAGGTACAAAGAAGGGCTGGTTTCTGGCCCTAACTCTGAGGGGAAAAACTAGTCTGAACAGGTCCCAGCCTTTTTATTTGGGGCACAGAGATGCCAGAGACTTTATTGGTCTACCAAGATCTCCCAGTATAAGGCAAGTCCTGAGAAAGTTAAAGCCTTATGGATGTTAATCATCAAATATGAAATTCCCAATCCAAATGCATCCAGGGAATTTAATCAGATTTTCACTAACCACAAAGTGAGACAAAGAATAGAAACAAAGTCTTCAGATAAAATCTTACTAATGCCTGTCATACATAGATCCTAATCTAGCTAAGAAGAAACAACTCAGTTCTGCTAAAAGTCAAATTTGGGGGCCGAGAGTAGGGGCACCAACAAGGTGTAATAATAATTTAATCCAAAATTGAGCTTTGGCTAAGTGGGAAATAAGAGCAAGTTATAGGTCCTGACTCCTGACCAAAAGCATATTTCTCTTAATTGACTCATAAGACTTATGTCTGTGCCGAGCCCAGATGTGGAAATGTGGCCATTTTTTAATTTCTCATTCTCTACCACCTGAACTTCCTGTCAGCTAACAGCATCCTGTCTTTATTACTCTTACTACCACCATCATCCCTTACTAGTCAAGACTGATTAATACTGTCCAGGAGGCTTTATTTGATGTGATAACCAATCAGATAATCCCCTCGAGTGAAAACAGGGATCTCTTTTAGCTCTGGAAGGGCAACAATCTGCAGTATATTCAAAAAGTGTTGGTCTGGTGAATTAGCACCGTGGGCCAGATCTTGCTGCCTGTAACATCAATGGCAAAACTCCCACTAACTTCAATGGGAGTAGAGTCTGTCCCGTGACACAGATGGTTCTCTAAGAATACTCATTGTTACAGGGGGTGTTTTTTTAAAAGGGGGGTCTGCATGTAGGTAGATACGTAGCGTGCCCTGAGAGGGTGCTCAAGAATATACAGCATTGTTTCTGGGTTTTGCTGAAGCAATAAAACTTCTTAGTGTTGTGCTCAGCAAATTGCTTTTTGTGTGCAACTCTGCACATAGTGCTCTTACCACCCATTTCTCTTAGCACATTGCTTGTTCCTTCTCATTACAGGTGAAGACACATTAAAGACACTATCCTTTCCCAAAAGAGCTTCCTTGCGAAGTTGGTGAATAACTGGAGAGAGAAAAGAAAAGGAGGACTTGTGGCACCTTAGGGTATGTCTACACTACGAAATTAGGTCGAATTTATAGAAGTCGTTTTTTTAGAAATCGTTTTTATATATTCAAGTGTGTGTGTCCCCACAGAAAATGCTCTAAGTACATTAAGTGCATTAACTCGGCGGAGCGCTTCCACAGTACTGAGGCTAGAGTTGACTTCCGGAGCGTTGCACTGTGCGTAGCTATCCCACAGTTCCCGCAGTCTCCGCTGCCCATTGGAATTCTGGGTTGAGATCCCAATGCCTGATGGGGCTAAAACATTGTCGCTGGTGGTTCTGGGTACATATCGTGAGGCCCCCGTTCCCTCCCTCCCTCCGTGAAAGCAAGGGCAGACAATCGTTTTGCGCCTTTTTTCCTGAGTTACCTGTGCAGACGCCATACCACGGCAAGCATGGAGCCCGCTCAGGTAACCGTCACGGTATGTCTCCTGGGTGCTGGCAGACGCGGTACGGCATTGCTACACAGCAGCATCAACCCATTGCCTTGTGGCAGCAGACGGTACAATAGGACTGGTAGCCGTCATCGTCGTGTCCGAGGTGCTCCTGGCCACGTCGGCCAGGAGCGCCTGGGCAGACATGGGTGCAGGGACTACATTAGAAGTGACTTGACCAGGTCATTCTCTTTAGTCCTGCAGTCAGTCCTATTGAACCATCTTATGGTGAGCAGGCAGGTGATACGGATTGCTAGCAGTCCTACTGCACCATCTTCTGCTGAGCAGCCATGAGATGTGGATGGCTTGCACTCCTTCTGCACCGTCTGCTGCCAGCCAAAGATGTAAAAGATAGATGGAGTGGATCAAAATAAGAAATAGACCAGATTTGTTTTGTACTCATTTGCTCCCCCCCTCCCCCGTCTAGGGGACTCATTCCTCTAGGTCACACTGCAGTTACTCACAGAGAAGGTGCAGCAAAGTAAATCTAGCCATGTATCAATCAGAGGCCAGACCAACCTGCTTGTTCCAATAAGAACAATTACTTAGGTGCACCATTTTTTATTGGAACTCTCCGTGAAGTCATGCCTGAAATACTCCTTGATGTAAAGCCACCCCCTTTGTTGATTTTAATTCCCTGTAAGCCAACCCTGTAAGCCATGTCGTCAGTCACCCCTCCCTCCGTCAGAGTAATGGCAGACAATCATTCCGCGCCTTTTTTCTGTGCGGACGCCATACCAAGGCAAGCATGGAGGCCGCTCAGCTCACTTTGACAATTAGGAGCACATTAAACACCACACGCATTATCCAGCAGTATATGCAGCACCAGAACCTGGCAGAGCGATACCGGGCGAGGAGGCAATGTCAGCGCGGTCATGTGAGTGATCAGGGCATGGACACAGATTTCTCTCAAAGCATGGGCCCTGCCAGTGCATGCATCATGGTGCTAATGGGGCAGGTTCATGCTGTGGAATGCCAATTCTGGGCTTGGGAAACAAGCACAGACTGGTGGGACCACATAGTGTTGCAGGTCTGGGACGATTCCCAGTGGCTGCGAAACTTTCGCACGCGTAAGGGCACTTTCATGGAACTTTGTGACTTGATTTCCCCTGCCCTGAAGCGCATGAATACCAAGATGAGAGCAGCCCTCACAGTTGAGAAGCGAGTGGCGATAGCCCTGTGGAAGCTTGCAACGCCAGACAGCTACCGGTCAGTTGGGAATCAATTTGGAGTGGGCAAATCTACTGTGGGGGCTGCTGTGATGCAAGTAGCCCACGCAATCAAAGATCTGCTGATATCAAGGGTAGTTACTCTGGGAAATGTGCAGATCATAGTGGATGGCTTTGCTGCAATGGGATTCCCTAACTGTGGTGGGGCCATAGACGGAACCCATATCCCTATCTTGGCACCGGAGCACCAAGCCGCCAAGTACATAAACCGCAAGGGGTACTTTCAATAGTGCTGCAAACTCTGGTGGATCACAAGGGACGTTTCACCAACATCAATGTGGGATGGCCGGGAAAGGTACATGACGCTCGTATCTTCAGGAACTCTGGTCTGTTTCAAAAGCTGCAGGAAGGGACTTTATTCCCAGACCAGAAAATAACTGTTGGGGATGTTGAAATGCCTATATGTATCCTTGGGGACCCAGCCTACCCCTTAATGCCATGGCTCATGAAGCCGTACAGAGGCAGCCTGGACAGTAGTCAGGAGCTGTTCAACTACAGGCTGAGCAAGTGCAGAATGGTGGTAGAATGTGCATTTGGACGTTTAAAGGCGCGCTGGCACAGTTTACTGACTCCCTTAGACCTCAGCGAAACCAATATTCCCACTGTTATTACTGCTTGCTGTGTGCTCCACAATATCTGTGAGAGTAAGGGGGGAGACGTTTATGGTGGGGTGGGAGGTTGAGGCAAATCGCCTGGCTGCTAGTTACGCACAGCCAGACACCAGGGCGGTTAGAAGAGCACAGGAGGGTGCGGTACACATCAGAGAAGCTTTGAAAACCAGTTTCATGACTGGCCAGGCTACGGTGTGAAAGTTCTGTTTGTTTCTCCTTGATGAAACCCCCCGCCCCTTGGTTCACTCTACTTCCCTGTAAGCTAACCACCCTCCCCTCCTCCCTTTGATCACTGCTTGCAGAGGCAATAAAGTCATTGTTGCTTCACATTCATGCATTCTATATTCATTCATCACACAAATAGGGGGATGACTACCTGTGATCATTGAAACACATGCAGCTGGTGGAGAAAAAAAAAGGGACAGCGGTATTTAAAAAGACACATTTTATAAAACAGTGGCTACACTCTTTCAGGGTAAACCTTGCTGTTAACATTACATACATAGCACATGTGCTTTCATTACAAGGTCGCATTTTGACTCCCCCCACCGCGTGGCTACCCCCTCAATCTTCCCCCCTCCCCGTGGCTAACAGCAGGGAACATTTCTGTTCAGCCACAGGCAAACAGCCCAGCAGGAACGGGCACCTCTGAGTGTCCCGTAAAGAAAAGCACCCTATTTCAACCAGGTGACCATGAATGATATCTCACTCTCCTGATGATAACACAGAGAGATAAAGAACGGATGTTGTTTGAACGCCAGCAAACATACACTGCAATGCTTTGTTGTACAATGATTCCTGAGTACTTGCTACTGGCCTGGAGTGGTAAAGTGTCCTACCATGGAGGACGAAATAAGGCTGCCCTCCCCAGAAACCTTTTGCAAAGGCTTTGGGAGTACATCCAGGAGAGCTGCGAATGCCAGGGCAAATTAATCCTTTCACATGCTTGCTTTTAAACCATGTATATTATTTTAAAAGGTACACTCTCCGGAGGTCCCTTCTCTGCCTGCTGGGTCCAGGAGGAAGCCTTGGGTGGGTTCGGGGGGTACTGGCTCCAGGTCCAGGGTGAGAAATAGTTCCTGGCTGTCGGGAAAACCAGTTTCTCCGCTTGCTTGCTGTGAGCTATCTACAACCTCATCATCATCTTCTTCGTCCCCAAAACCTACTTCCGTATTGCCTCCATCTCCATTGAAGGAGTCAAACAACACAGCTGGGGTAGTGGTGGCTGAACCCCCTAAAACAGCATGCAGCTCATCATAGAAGCGGCATGTTTGGGGCTCTGACCCGGAGCGGCCGTTCGCTTCTCTGGTTTTCTGATAGGCTTGCTTCAGCTCCTTAAGTTTCATGTGGCACTGCTTCGGGTCCCTGTTATGGCCTCTGTCCTCCATGCCCTGGGAGATTTTGACAAAGGTTTTGGTATTTTGAAAACTGGAAGGGAGTTCTGATAGCACGGATTCCTCTCCCCATACAGCGATCAGATCCCGTACCTCTCGTTCAGTCCATGCTGGAGCTCTTTTGCGATTCTGGGACTCCATCCTGGTCACCTCTGCTGATGAGCTCTGCATGGTCACCTGCAGCTTGCCACGCTGGCCAAACAGGAAATGTGATTCAAAAGTTCGCGGTTCTTTTCCTGTCTACCTGGCCAGTGCATCTGAGTTGAGAGTGCTGTCCAGAGCGGTCACAATGGAGCACTCTGGGTTAGCTCCCGGAGGCCAATACTGTCGAATTGTGTCCACAGTACCCCAAATTCGACCCGGCAAGGCCGATTTAAGAGCTAATCTACTTGTCAGGGGTGGAGTAAGGAAATCGATTTTAAGAGCCCTTTAAGTCGAAATAAAGGGCTTCATCGTGTGGACAGGTGCAGGTTTACATCGATTTAACGCTGCTAAATTCGACCTAAAGTCCTAGCGTAGACCAGGTTTTAGAGACTAATAAATTTATTTGAGCATAAGCTTTCGTGAGCTACAGCTCACTTCATTGGATGCATGCAGTGGAAAATACAGTGGGGAGATTTTACATACACAGAGAACATGAAACAACGGGTGTTACCATACACACTGTAATGAGAGTGATCAGGTAAGGTGAGCTATTACCAGCAGGAGATAAAAAAAAACCTTTTGTAGTGATAATCAAGGTGGGCCATTTCCAGCAGTTGACAAGAACGTGTGAGGAACAGTGTGTGTGTGGGGGGGAATAAACATGGGGAAATAGTTTTACTTTGTGTAATGACTTATTCAAGCCTAAGTTAATAGTGTCCAGTTTGCAAATTAAGTCCAATTCAGCAGTCTCTTGTTGGAGTCTGTTTTTGAAGTTTTTTTTGTTGAAGAATTGCCACTTTTAGGTCTGTAATCGAGTGACCAGAGAGATTGAAGTGTTCTCCAACTGGTTTTTGAATGTTATAATTCCTGATGTCTGATTTGTGTCCATTTATTCTTTTACGTAGAGACTGTCCAGTTTGGCCAATGTACATGGCAGAGGGGCACTGCTGGCACATGATGGCATATATCACATTGGTAGATGTGCAGGTGAACGAGCCTCTGATAGTGTGGCTGATGTGATCAGGCCCTATGATGGTGTCTCCTGAACAGATATGTGGACAGATTTGGTAAAGGGCTTTGTTGCAAGGATAGGTTCCTGGGTTAGTGTTTTTGTTCTGTGGTGTGTGGTTGCTGGTGAGTATTTGCTTCAGGTGGGGGGCTGTCTGTAAGCAAGGACTGGCCTGTCTCCCAAGATCTGTGAGAGTGATGGGTCGTCCTTCAGTATAGGTTGTAGATCCTTGATGATGCGTTGGAGAGGTTTTAGTTGGGGGGCTGAAGTTGATGGCTAGTGGCGTTCTGTTATTTTCTCTGTTGGGCCTGTCCTGTAGTAGGTAACTTCTGGGTACTCTTCTGGCTCTGTCAATCTGTTTCTTCACTTCAGCAGGTGGGTACTGTAGTTGTAAGAATGCTTGATAGAGATCTTGTAGGTATTTGTCTCTGTCTGAGGGGTTGGAGCAAATGCGGTTGTATCGTAGAGATTGACTGTAGACAGTGTATCGTGTGGTGTGGTCTGGATGAAAGCTGGAGGCATGTTGGTAAGTACAGCGGTGAAAGTTATTACTTTTTAAGGCCTATCAGGTGGTGTTAGTCTTAAGCTGCACCTACTATGTAGCCACCATGCCAGAATTTATTTTACCTGTCATGGTAATCAGTACTTACACAAATACAGCTGTTCTTCTTGACAACTTTTATTTAACTGCCTAATTAGCTGCTTTGGCATTCTGAGAGACCAGTTTGTGGATTGGGCAGATTTGGCATGATGCAACATACCTTGAATAGTCAATATCTGAAAAAGCCACAAAGTTTTGATTATTAATGGATTCTCTTACTGGAGATCTTACCAGTGATCTCAAGCATGTATGGCAAATCACTGGAGGGGCTATAGTGTTTGATGGACTAAGAGCAATACTTGCCACTTACCATATTAAAGGCACACTATAAATAATAAGTAATTAGTGCTTTCAGCATCCCTGGGAGGTACAGTAGTGGTTAGCCCCATCTTATAAATAGAGAAACAGAGGCAGAGTATTTGTGATGGTCAAGACTGTAGGAGTCAGTAGCTGGACTAGAACTCAGAAGCCTTTGGCTATCACTCAGAGCACAGGAAAAGGTTTAACTCATGTTAGACTAATTTAAAGGAAGATTATTCAATGGGAGGGCTTGGATTAGACTCTTCAGAATATTCATCTAGCTCCTTTGTAAATGCTCCAAGTGAAAAACAGAACTGGGTCTTCAAATACAATATTAGATCAACATTCATAACTCATCCTCACTTCAGTGATTTCAAAAATTATTATTTGGGTGTTGCTTCCTCCTCCTCCCGACTTTAACATTTTCTGCAGCATCATATTTGAATAGGAAATGTCAAATAATTTAGCAATGTTAACATGAAGCAGTGTAGGTAAACTACAGTTGGTTCCAGTGAAATTGTTGTGTAATTATCTCATTGTCACAACATGTGTTATTATGAATGCTCTATGGAAGGGATCACTTTACTATTTAGATTTCTGAACTCTTCCTCATATATCATTCAAGTGAAATGTGCCATTCCACATGATTCATAGCAGACAGCAATACCACGGGCAGTTGTTTTCCAGATAAGATCATATTTATGCCAAGTTTAAAAGGAAAGTTAATTATTTTGTTAGTGCAGGCAGCAAAAGATTTACATTGTGCAACTCTTCCTAGGAACTGAACTGAAGAGCAGGAAATCCAGGGAAGCTAGATGGATTTCAGCTGAAAGGAGGGGTTTTGTTTTTCTTCTCCTGTTTTGATGCCTGTCTTCATTGAGAATGGGTGAAGTGTTGTATTATTCTGAGCTTGTATTAGGCAGTTCAGTATGAGAGAGCTGTGCAAAAAGCCAAGCTGATCAAAACCTAATCCAGCTCAAACCCCAAATGGAATACGCTTGTCAATGAGCAAGTGAAACTTGCAGAGTCAGTCCTGAGGAGTGTCATCTCAGGACCCGCTTTACAAGTATAATTGGGTGGAGCACTGCACAAATAGCATTTTCTGCTCAGGAAAGGCCCAGCACTGCACTAGTAAGAAGTACAGAAGTGCTTGTCTACGCTGACATTTTATAGCCCCCTAACTTGCTGGCTCAGGGGTGTGAAAAATCACCCCCCTGAGTGCAGCAAGTCTGAGCACTTTAAAGTGCTCGTGTGGACAGGCTCCGAGCGCTGGGAGCCGTGCTCCCAGCACTTGGAGCTAATCCCCTCATGGAGTGTGGATTACCACACACGCACTTCAAAGCGCTGCCGTGGGAGCGCTCCCGTGGCAGCGCTTTGACATTTCCAGTGTAGCCGTGCCCTGGGAATTCAAGGAAGGAGTAAGCAGTTACATGTCAGGAAAAACATACTAACACTAAAATGTGGTAATTTTCCCACAGATCAGTCAGAGGAATGTGAAGGAATCAGCTGAGTTTATCCTGCAAAGGTTTCAGATACTCTGGGCCAGATTTTGCTGTTATACACCACTGTAAACCTCTGGTCAGCACCTCAATCTGGATTAACTCAATGACATTTATGAAGATTTACACCAGCAGAACCAAGAGCAGAATCTGGGGGCATGGCTACACTTGCAGATGTAGAGCGCTTTGACTTAAACCAGCCTTTGTAGAGCGCAGTAGGGAAAGCGCTTCGGTTTGTCCTCACTGACCACTACAAGCGCACTGGCGTGGCCACATTAGCAGCTCTCACAATGGCCACACAGAGCAGTGCATTGTGGTAGCTATCCCAGCATGCAAGTGGCTGCAACTTGCTTTTCAAATGGTGGGGGGTGGAGTGTGACAGGGAGTGTGTTGTGTGTATGTGGGGTGAGAGAGAGAGTGGGTTTCGGGGGGAGGGGCTAAGAGCATGTCAGCATGCTGTCTTGTAAATTCAGACAGCAGCAGACCCCTCCTCCCTCCACCTCTCTCTCTCTCACACACACACACCATTCTACAGTAATGGTTCTTTGTCTCGGGGCAGATAGGCAGACGGCTGTCAGAAACGGAGCTTTCAAAGGGCATTTTCGCATTCCTGCAGCGAGTTCAAAACAATGACAAGAGGGGCCACTTGACTTAAGGGGATTATGGGACATTTCCAGAGGCTGATCACAGGGCAGTAATGCAACAGCTTGTTCACACTGATGCCCGGGCGTTTCAGCCACGGCGCAACAAGCGTTAATCTTCTCGCCGAGGTGGAGTACCAGGAGCGCTCTAGCCATGGAGTCAGAGCGCTCTATGTGCCTTGCCAGTGTGGATGGGGAGTGAGCTAGGGCACCCGGGGCTGCTTTAATGTGCTCTAACTCGGAAGTGTAGCCAAGCCCTGGCTCTGTAATTCAGGAGTGGGAGAAGGCAAATGTGATAATGAATTATACTGGCACATCCACACTGTGCTGCTAGCTAAGAGCTAGAGGTCTGCACCCAATTTTCTCAACATTAAGTAGCTTGCAGGTGCCTTGATTTTTAATTCAACTTCCTCTTTCCTGAGGAAAAGACCATAGTCTTCACCCGGTCATACCTCCATATTGCAGATGCAGTTGGCCATATGCCACCGTGGAGGACTCCCTGAATTGCACTTTGGCCACAGATTCCTAACATAAAGGTACAAATTAACATCTAACTCAATAGAAAATGTTTAAACTCTCATCCACCATTATAAATTATAGCTGGAGAGGCCAAGCATCCTTTGTAGTTAGCTAGTGCATAAAGGCTTTATGACTTGGTCAGGGAAGGTACATAAATACTTTAATCTTGATTATTTAAAAACCCACTACCTTAGGAGTGTTCTTAATAGAGGTCTCTTTTTTCCTCCATATTCAGCACATTAGCCTAATTGCCAAACTGTGCACTTAATATGGATTAACTTTAAAACCAGACAATGCATTCATTTCAGTGCTAGTATTTATGGCAGTTAAATTAGACCCGTAATAAGTTCAAAGAGGAAAAATTAGACCACCGCTAACATAATCTATGTGGCAATTAACTAACTAACTGGCCTTTCTAGCATTCACTAAGGTAAGGACGCAGTCCTGCATTGTAGTAAATGGTAGCTAAGAACCTTGCTGGCTCATGTTGTAAACTGGCTGAATCTAGGATTAGACATTTTCGGCCCAGTCCTGCAACTGCTCTGCAGCTGGGACCTCCTCCAAAAATACAAGAGACTATTGTTAGTCAGATGGTTTGCACAAGCCTACCTGATGCCCACTAGCTATCTGGGGGTTCTTCAAAGCCCTGCCAGCATTTTTTCTAGCCTTCTTGATTGTATTACCCCTTTCCAGTCCCCTCTGGCATGTCACATCCTTTCCAAAGCTCACACCACGTTTTCCTTTCTAGAGCACATTTGCTTTCCATGATATTTCTGAGCACAGCTCTGTTTCCACTGACTTCACTGGGTACTGACTCGGGCCTTAAGGGAAGCACTGTACATATTTTACCATAAGCCAGTCTCGGCATTTCTTTGAAGCTATTCATATGGTGATTTTATTGTATCTGTTGGGCTGCATTCAGACCAATGAATTCACATCTGCAATCACAAATCAACATAATACCCATGGAATAGTATCCACTTACACCAGCTTTGAATATGACCATGTATCAGATTTAACATTGGAATGCAGTAATCCACATGGTGTATTAATGACTAACTGAAGTAGGTCTTTGTGCTGAAGAGTCAACATCTTATTTTGCTTACATCAGGAGTTCAAGTTTTGCTGGTAAACTGTGGTGTTATAGCGGCTTATATGTGCTTAAGAAGTTATTTCCCTTCTTAAAGTATCTCTTCTTTAACCTGTTTGAGGTTCCACTACATTACATCTCTTGACCTTCACTAGAGGGTATGTGGATTTGTAACCCACTGGAGGGTTGTGGTTTGTAATGTACAATGAGATTAATTTACACTTAGCTTGGATTCAAATCTTCATGCTAATTGTAACTCGAGTGAAATAAAAACCATGAAGAAAATTATAATCTGAATGAATTTAGTGGCTGAGACGGATAGTCCTGGACAATGGAGTCCTCTGCTTATCCTCACTACAGATACAAGCTTCCCCACACTGTGTGTTTCAACAGTGTTCACCAGTGTGCTTCAACACAGACCTGAAAATACCAAACCATCAAGTATCTACTTACAATTTAAGATATGGCTGTTTGTCTACAGTATAAATTATAGCCAGGGGTGGTAGCACCACCTATTATTAAGGTTACCCAATATTTTCCTTTGTAAGATCGTATTTTCAGTTACTTGTAACTTTGCCAAACTTTAACCATTTGGGGCTGAAATTTTCCATGTTGAGTGTCTGCCTGAGGCTGAATGTGCCTGGAAAATTTCATTCAAAATAGTCCAGCCATTCCAAAGAACAAGGCTACTGGAAAATATGTTGTTTCAAACTTTAAGAAAATTCCTTTTCTTTGGAAAGCTTTAGCACACCCGGGCTTGGGAGCAGGTATCTGAAATTTGGCAGAAAGGGGCCTTTATGTCAGGGATGTGCCTTTGGTCATACCTCTAAAAATCCCCCTAAATTTGGCCAAATCTTTGTTGGGTGGGGGGAAGGAACCACAACACAATTTGCACATGCTTAGTAGAGACTTGCTTGCATTTAACAGGTAAACATCTCCAAATAGTCCATCCTCTCTGAGTGCGTTCAAGTCTCTCACAGCTGTTAGTGCTGATCAGACTGCACCTGTTCCAATGCCACAGGGCTACTGAGCATGCTCCTGCCCAGGGCTGCAGGAGAAAAGCCAGACTTTCCTTATTATGCGGCTCAGAGCTTGAAACTAGGCTATTGTGGGGGAGGGCTGGGGGAGTAGATTGGGACAAGGAGCCTGGGAAGCAAAGATTGGGAGCTGAAGGGCAGAGACTAGATCTGGACCCAGTGGGGCAGAAGTAATTACATGGGGAGGGGGAAGAGACCTCTGACAAGGATCTAGGGTGAGAACTGGTCAAAGAGACTGGAACAAGGAGGCAGGGGCATTGACTGGATGAAAAGCTTGGGGAGGGAGATGGGGACTGAAAGCCACTGAGGATGGGGAACCTGGAGTAGAGAATGATTTGAGACTGGGGAAGATAAAAAGAGATTGGGGAGGCTGGTTAAAGAAACTGGGAACAAGGAGCAGGGGGTTGGGGGGAGTGGGAGTGGGATGAGAAGCCGGTGGGGACTGAGATAGGTTGGACGGAATATGGTGTAAGCTTGGTGAGGGTAATAGGCTTGTTCTCACTTGAACACTCCCTTCCAGAGCTTGGAATGGAACCCAACATCCCTGAGTCTCACCATTCCTGTGCAACCTTAATTTAGCCCCCTTGTTCATATGCATGATGCGGTCCTAAATTACACTCTCTCTCTCTGTCTCAGTTCCATGTGGATCATAGGATCCACTTCACCACTGCCTTCCATCTTTACATCTCTCCTGCTGCAGTCTTAGCTTTCAATTCTGCTTCCATTGTGTGTTTTCATGTTGTCCTCTGTTTGCCTCATCACTTCTTGTCCTGGAGGTTAGAGTCCAACCCCTGCCTTGTTATGTTGTTTGGGTCTTTCCTCTATGGAGATGGTTAGAATGTAAGCTTTTATTCTGTAATTTTCTGTCCTACTGGTTTCTCTTTTGTCTTCCTCCAGAATTCTTTGTTTGTTTTTTTTTCCTGGCCATCTGATATTGAGAATTTCTCTAAGGCAGCTGTTAATGAAAATGTGGAGTTTAGATGATAAGGTCTTAATTAGGCTCCAAGTGTCAGTGCCATATAATAAGACCAACTCTACAATGGTGTTAAATATTCAAAATTTAGTTTAGAGGGCAAGATTTTTCTTTCTCCAGATCAGCTTTAGAGTTACAAAGCTTTCTCTAGTCTGGCTTTACTATTTTTGTCTGTTCCACCTGTTGTACTTAGAATTCTCTCAAGATATGGGAAATATCAAACCTCTTCTATTTCAGTCCCAGAAAGTGTTGCTGGTGTTTCTTGTTGCGTGTTGACTCTTATGGTTTTAGTTTTCTCTGTGTTGATTTTCAATCCTAGTAATTGTGCATAGACCTGGAGATCATTCGTTTTGGCTTGCATGTCTGTATGGGTGTGAAATAGCAAGCAGACGTCATCTGCAAAGTCAAGGCCCTCTAACTTTCTGTGTGAAAGTCCATTGGCTGTTCCTATGGTCTCATTATTGGTAGTGGATTGGGTAAGAGGATAATAGGTGACATAGACATCCTTTTGTCCCACACCCATAATAACCTCAAATGGCTTCGTCAGTTTGCCATTAAGTATTACTTGGCATGACATATTTTCATAGAAGCTTTGAATGATGCACACAAATTTCTGATAGATTACATAGTGGCATAGCTATTTAAATTACACTCCCACAGATGGTGCTCACTTAATGAGAAGATACTTTACATTTTGTTTTCTCCTCAATGTTCAATGTGTGGGCCCACGCCTTATTTACTATAAACTATTCAAATCCTGCTCTGAAGACAGAGCCATTAATTTCCTCAGACTTTTCTATGGTGCTCATTACCACAGCATCTGGCTGCTTCACAAAGATTAATTCATTTATTTTCACAACACCCATTTGAGATTGCGAAATGTTGCCATCCTCATTTTATAGATGGCAAATGGAGGGCCAGAGAGATTAAGATCAAAAGTATCCACTAATTTGGGGGGCCCAATTTGAGATACGTAAGACTTGATTTTTCAGAGTACTTAGCATACATAGCACTTTATATATTCAAGCACAGCTCCCATTATGTTCAGCTGTGAGTCCTCAACACTTCTGCAAATCAGACCCCAGAATCTCAAGTTGGGCACACAAAAAATAAGGAACACACAATTAGTAACTAGCTGGGAAAAGTTTTGTTTAAATGACTTGCCCAGAAATACATAGGAACACTGTCAGAGGCAGGAACAGAATCCCATTCTCCAGGGAAGTATTTAACAGCCTTAAACATGAGATGAGCCTCTCTCTTGCTGTAGCCTTCTGCATCATTCACTACACACCTCCCAACTTCTACAACAAAAGAGGCAGTGGTCCTACAGATAGCAGCCTCCTTCAATATACAGCCCTGATTCATCCCCAGAGCAGAATGGAAAAAATAGTATATGATCATGGTATATATGATAGTATATGATCATACACGATATGAACAAGGGGTCAAATTAAGTTTGCACGGGCAACATTCATTCTGGCATTTCCTAACTCTTGAGTGCTTGCTTTGCAACCTTAATAATGTTCTTTTAACACTTTTTGCATGTTATATTACACATTGGCAAAGAACTCACATGATTTTGGCCAACAGTGAAAGTCAGCGTATAGTACACAGCATTATTTTTCTTCGACTCCTGTCCATCAGCTCAGTGACAATGGGACTGAATGAAGTCTGTCTACCACTTTCTATCTTGTATCAGGGCTTCATTCATCTTAAAACCTTTTTGTTCTACATCATTTGTCACCATGTCTATCTAGTGCATCATCAGTCTTCCTCTATTTGGAGTTCCTTGCTCTCTCTGCTATGTATCACCATCTGTGATATCCTTTCTGGGTCCATGCTTGACATGTGTCCCATCAGTCGTCTCTCTTGAATCTTCTGTGATAGCATTATTTCTTGCCCTAGCCATTTTCTTATCACTTCATCTTTTATTTTCTGCAGCCTTGAAACTCTCAGTATTCTCCTCTGCCAGTTCATTTCTGAGCCAAATATTTTCATTCTTTCCTCACACTCTGGCCTTCTGACACACACAGCAGTACTGGTACAACAGTCGTTTCATATATGCTGTCAAGGTTCCTCCCCCACTCTGAACTCTAGGGTACAGGTGTGGGGACCTGCATGGAAAACCCCCTAAGCTTATTCTTACCAGCTTAGGTTAAAAACTTCCTCAAGGTACAAACTTTGCCTTGTCCTTGAACCCGATGCTGCCACCACCCAGCATGTTAAACAAAGAATAGGGAAAGAGCCCACTTGGAGACGTCTTCCCCCAAAATATCCCCCCAAGCCCTACACCCCCTTTCCTGGGGAAGGCTAAAAATCCTCACCAATTTGCACAGGTGAACACAGACCCAAACCCTTGGATCTTAAGAACAATGAAAAAACAATCAGGTTCTTAAAAGAAGAATTTTAATTAAAGAAAAAGTAAAAGAATCACCTCTGTAAAATCAGGATGGTAAATACCTTACAGGGTATCAGATTCAAAACATAAGGTTTTGCCTAGAGGGATTCTCTAAGTTACAAAAAGACACAAAAACAGGAATATTCATTCCATTCAGCACAGCTATTTTACCAGCCATTAAACAAAAGGAAATCTAATGCATTTCTAGCTAGATTACATACTAACTTAAGGAGTTATGAAGAGCATTCCTGATCTGTTCCCAGCAAAAGCATCACACAGACAGACAGATCCTTTGTTTCCCCCCGCCCCTCCTCCAGCTTTGAAAGTATCTTGTCTCTTCATTGGTCATTTTGGTCAGGTGCCAGTGAGGTTATCTTAGCTTCTTAATCCTTTACAGGTGAAAGGGTTTTGCCTCTGGCCAGGAGGGATTTTAGAGTTCTGTGTACAGTTGGCGGCTCCTTCACGGAGTTGTGAGCACGGGCATGTTTTTGACGCGGTTCACCCCCATCCCAGATACTTGCCTTTTTTGCAACGTGAGGGAAACCCTGGCACACGTGTATCTGGAGTGTGCCAGGCTGTCGCCCCTTTTCCGGCTCCTCACAATTATTCTATTACACTTTTGGCTGCACTTTTCCCCTCACCTTTTTATTTACACACTCCCCACAAAGTCGTGGGATCTCCTGGTTAACCTCCTCCTAGCCCTAGCTAAAACAGCCATCTATAAAACCAGAGAGAGGAAGTTGGCCAATGAAGCGTCCTGCGACTGTAGGGCCGTTTTTCGATCCTCAGTACTTTCACATATCCGGGCGGAGTTCCTCTGGGCGGCGTCCACCGACTCACTTGACACCTTTGAGGAGCGGTGGGCACTGTTTGAGGTTCTCTGCTTGGTGACCCTGTCTGGTTCCCTCTGTCTGACCCTTTGATTGAGGGGAAGAGCGAGAGACCCCAGCCCCAGCCATTGACACTGTGGATACCATCATCACTGTCACCTAGGAGGGGTCCTATCACACGTGGGTGTACGTCCCCCCAACCCCGTGCCCATCTTGTCGGGCTCTCTCAGGAGAGGAATAATCGGTGACACTGGGCATGGCACTAGGTAACTCGAGGGGGTGGAAGACCACGAGTGTTGAGGAAGCCCCCCTGCTCTAGGCCACCAGGTAACTCAGGAGGGTGGAAGACCATGAGTGTCAAGGAAGCCCCCCCCGCTCTGGGCCCAGGCTAGCCTGAACACTTCTCCCTCCTGAAGGCCGCTGTGTTATACCTTGTGTTTGCTTTTGTTTTGTTGCATAGTTTTGTTTTTTCCTTTTTGGTGATTTTTTGTAAGTGTTATGCAAATAAAATTCTATTCAGCTTCAAAAAAAAAAAAAAGATCTTGCAGAGTTCTTCAAATGCAGACGCAGCTAGTTAAATTCTTCTTTTTATGCCACGTCCACAATTCCCATTCCTTGATACTAGGCCTCCAGGATACACAGATTTTCCCACTTATTCTAATTCTTTGTCTCCAAGTTTGATCTTTTCTGGTCTTCTCTTTGCTGATCTTCAATCTGAATTTTCTGCTTTCCCGGCCTACCTTCTCAATTATTCTCTGTAAATCCTCCTTGGTCCGTGCTGGAAGGTCAATATGATCTTCCAATCTAAGGTTATGCCCTGTGCTACCACATAACAAAACCCCTCCATTTCATCTCTCTGTGCTACAGCCACCACTGCTCCCAGTACCGAGCTGAACAAATCTGGTGTGCATTATGCAAAGTGAACTGTACTCACTTATCAGGAAGAAAGATTAAACCTGTTTTTATTAGTTCCAAAGTATAATAAAGAGCCACACCACTTATCAGCTGCTATGAAGTCACAGAATTGACATGAATAGCCTTCACCTGATTCAACTCCATTCATAGGGAAAGTCCTGCTTCATCCAATCCTCTGAGATAAAAGCACAGTCAGAAAGTATGTTCCAGTACTTCACTCTCTGCACTTCTGTAGTACCTTTCTCTCAAGGATCTCCAGGTGTTTTCTGAACAATTTTGGATTAAAGTAGTGTTTCCTGAACTGTGGAGCACCACTTCCAGTGCCAGGTTGGGGGGTGCAAAAGGGTACTGGAGGGGCTGCGAGACGTGCGTGCCCTGCCGCTGCTGCCTTGTTGTGCCATGTGTGCAGTGAGAGATAGTTGCATGCCCTGTCCCTGCCAGCCACTGCCCCCCTCGCTGTAGTTTGTGCTGCACAGTGAGAAGTGCAGCAAAGTGGCAGCAGGGACTCACAGCTGCCACGCTGACCCCATGGGCAGGAGGAGGGGAGTTGGCCTGACCCAAACCTGAGGAGGTTGGGTTGTTTTCTGACCCCCAAGTCCCACAGGGTTGAACCCAAAGGGGATCACAGCATGACAAAGTCTGGGAACTTCTGTGCTAAAGCACCACTAGGAACTGAGTAAAGCAGGATACCCCATTAAACCCATGGAGGAAATGAAAGCACAGGGTTTGGAAGTTCAAAACTTTACAAGCTGATTTCAGTAAGTCAGAGGCTATCCCAACACTCCAGGTTTCTCTGAGTGCATTTTGGGCAGTTCCTGTGGCTTCAGCAATGAGGCCATTGGGCAAGTAGAAAGGGGGGGAATCAGTGTCACCACAACAAAAAACCCTCACAACTGAACATGTTTATCACTGCTTGCATTCTCATCAAAAGAAATGTCATCTGCCTGCATGTGTACAATATTATTTGTGTTACAGTACTGCCAAGAGCAGCAGTTCTCAAACTGTGAGTCAGGACCCCAAAGTGAATCACGACCTCATTTTAATGGGGTCACTGGGGCTTAGACTTACTGGGGCTCAGGGCCGAAGCCTGAGCCCCACCACCAGGCAGCAAAGCCAAAGTCTGAGGGCTTCTGCCCTGGGCAGCAGGGCTGAAGTTATAGGCCCCCCTGCCTGAGCCAGTGGGACTCAGGCTTTGGCTTTGACCCCCCGCACCTGGGGCAGCAGAGCTTGGGTGGGCTCAGTCTTCAGTCCCACCTCCTGTGGTCGTGTAGTAACTTTTGTTGTCAGAAGGGAGTCACAGAGCAATGATGTTTGAGACCCCCTGGCCTAGAGCACTCCAAGATTGTGCCAGGTCCTATATAAACATGCAGCCTAAATAGGCTAGACAGGCAAAGGGTAGGAAGAGAAGTGACTTGTTTCACACACCAGTTCTGGGGCAGAGTCAGAACAGAACTGAGGCCTCTCCCAGGCCACTGCCCTATGAACAGAACTACACAGCCTCTCTCTGCCATGCTGTTTGAGTGGTTATTTTGGATATACATGTAATACACAACACATGCTGGCAGCCTACTTAGCCTCAACATGCAAAACATCATTAGTAGCATCACAAGTGACTTCAACATTTTGTGCAGTTCATCGCTGTAATCCCCTGTGGAAGCCCAGCCTGCGAGAAAGATCTTGAGATCCTTAAAGTTCTATCCTTCGCTGGGGAATGCATGTGAGTCACAGGGTAACCGTCATTAAAGCCCACAGAACACTCACTTGTGGGAGTGGAGGCTGGGGAAAGTGTATTGAATGCAGACAGAAATAATCCCATGCCATCATCATCCATACTAGAATCTAGTGAGATACATCCAGAGTATTTAAAAGATTTGAAAGGAGTCTTCAGCTTAACAACTAGTAGGGTGGAATACATGCAGTGCTCACTATGTTTGTGGCTATGAACATCCTGAGAACTCAGGTATGAGGCCTACGGTGTTTCAGTCAACCATGCCCATAGCTATATTAACAAGTCCAATTTAAGGCATAAACTTTCTTGTCTTGTCACCTGTAGACTTTTTATAATGGGATAGAAATTCAGAGCTAGAAGTCATTTAGCATAATTCCAAGAAGCACAAGGACAATATTGATTGGCATTTACAATGTTCAGCCCTTCTGAAATTAATTACCATATCAAAACTGTACCGTGCAGGGCAAATTGATTGTATGCATTTGCATTACTCAGTCACTCCCTTTCTGTGTCATAACATTGGTGACATAGTAAAATATAAGATAAAGAGAATCTCTCACAAGGAGACGTGAAATGAATTCAGCTATACCAAAAGTTTTTATACTGAAGATACTAAAAATGAAGATCTTGTCGTGTACTCTGTATGCAATTATAAAAATATTATACACACCACCAAATAGAGGCAATATCCACATAATAAATTGCAGAGCCAAGTAGTAAATGAATGTAGCAGGTACTATTGACCACCTCACCTACACTCTGCCCATTAATTCAGCTCTTCTGAGATTTATTATAATGTGTCTCAGAATCTCTCAAACTCATCCAGATCAGAACTTTAAACCACATCATCACATGTATATTCTCCAGAGAGATAGCAATATACTGTGTGCAGTATATATACACATGATATCCTGTACATTTACGTGCACACCCACACACACGCATACACACAGCTAGATAGATGAGCTTTAGACATATCTGGGTCATTTGCTTATTTTTTTTAGGTTAACTTTGTTTTCAAACTGGGAAAGAGCACTGGGAAAATAACTCTTTCCAATCAGGAAGAAGCTTACCTGAAAGCTCAGTCTGACTCAATTTCCAGTAACAATCATATTCTCCTAGAGGGAAGTTGACTTTAGGGCAGTTTGGTCAAGGTGAAAGTGTATTATAGTGAAGATCAGTTTCAATCTGAAGGGCAGAATAAATGACTTGGGAACACTTGCCCATATCCATGCTAATCATAGTAGGGTGTACAATATCTAAATTAAACAGCATAATTTGGTAAGGAAATGGTTGTTATGTCATTCTCAAGCTGTGAGTTAGCAAGGCATCAGTTAAGGTAATAAACCCTCGTTACAACTACAGTCCATAGATTTAACTCCAAAATGCTAGTTGTAAAATCCTGGCCCCATTCAAATCTATGGGAGGCTTGCACTCACCTCAATGGAGTCAGGATATCACCCCAAACATATGTTCTGGAATAATACAGGAAGGTCTAGGGAGCAATAAGCTTGCTGTTGAGTGTGATTAATATTTTAGTTATACATAAAATGTTGGAAAAGACTATCCTTGGACAGTGCTACCTCAAGTGCACCTGCCACACCAAGAAAAGGGAATAGTTCTAGTTTGCAGTAAAAACACTACAGAAGGTGGAACAGTTTTTATAGATTCCTGTGAGAGCTTTGAACTATTAAAAGCTGCACGCAAATTCAGCTGGTGCTTCTACGGCAAAGACTCGCATCTACCTATCCACGGCTCACCTTTCATTCTGTTCTGAATCCACATGGATAAATTGCACTCAAATTAAAGGTCTGGCTTCATTTCTTGTACCAACTCTTGACTTTTATGAGAGCTGATCCCACATCTGTCAGGCATGAATTTGGCTTACTGTATCTAAAACTGAAATCTTGATCTTTTCTTTTAAAGTACCTCTTCCTCCCCTGCACTCTGGTCCCCCTGACTGCACCACCATCACTCAAGCTGATCACATTAGTGCCATCTCTGATTCCCCCCTTTCTCTTCTCAGATCCAGGCCCTTGCAAAATCCTGCTGCTGTTTCCTCCGCATCCTCAGCGAAGTTCATTCATTCCTCTCTATTCCTACTACCAATATGCTAGCGAATGCACTTAGCTATGTGTCCTCACTGCTGCATTCTTCTCCCTGACTTGCTGTGGAGGATCAAAATAACTCTGCTCATTGAACTAGTGGTGAGATAAAGGAAGACAGAAAGAGTCAGTTTTTCTTAAAACCAAAATGTTTAATTACACCATGAGACAAAAAATAAACTAACACAGAGATCCCTTTCCCAAAATGATAGAAATTCCAAGACATCCTACAGTAGCAGAAAAAAACAACTAACACAGCTACCTCTCTGAAACCTGTTACTGTATCAGACTAATTAAAGGCCAAAAGCTATCCAGAGGTGAGTGCCTCTGAGCTTCCTACTTATGTTCCCTACAGGTTTTGCTACCAGTAGACACTACCCTCTCACTTGATGCCATCTTAATTACAGCCATCTGAGAGTGAAAGGAGATTAATTTATAAAGGCTCCAGACCCCTCCCCTCTCTCATCATGCTTTGCTAAAGAGAGAACAATAGTCATGCCATGCCTTGCCTTGCCTTGCCTTGCCTTGCCTTGCCCATCTGTTACCAGAGTGACTCAGTCAGTCTTAAATGGCTTACTGCTCTAGCTTTACGCAGACCACGCCTGCTGTGCACCACACTCTGAATCCATCCTTTAGGTAAGGAGATAAAACTTACCACCATCTGCTTTCTGCTCTTATCCGCTCTTTGACCCACCCTTGCCTCCGATCTCCAGCCCACAGGTGTGGAGAACGAGTAAAATAGCACTAACGCTTTCCCCAGTTCCTGCGCATGGTCTCACCTGGGTATTCCTGCTCCAGCTCTGCCACATGTCTCCATCAACATCATATTTCTTTCCTAAATACTCTGACCACATGTACCACCTCTTTGAATTTCTGCACTGTTGCTTCCCCTTTTATTCAGCTAAGTTCAAACTTTTTCTATGCACTCTCAAAAACAAATGTTAATGCTTTCCCCCAGCTGTATCCCTTCCCTTAGCTCTCTGTTGCCAGAGCTATTGTGTCTATACCACAACCCTCCTGCTCCCTATGCTCCAGTCACCGTTTGTTTCATCCACCCTTTCCCAGCTTTATGCTTTCTTCCATAGCAGCATATGCATGTGAAATAGACTCCCTGTTACTATACAATCACCTTCTTCAAAAACCCAGCTTATTCCATTAAGCACTCCACTTATAATCACATAAACTGTGCTATGTTCTTTCTTACCTTGTGCCACTCTGACTGTAATTCCTGTTAGAAAAGGGCCTGTGGGCTGGCACGCATCACAGTTTGGAAATAAGACGTAACATTCAAACAGCGGGGTGTACTAATCATTGGGGAAGCTTTCCACGGGAACTGGCAAATTCTTCACTGCTTGGAGCCTTCATATCAAGATGTCTTCTAAAAGGTATGTTGTAATTCAACCCCAAAGTATTGGGCTTGATAGTGTTCACTAATTTAGCAGGGAAGTATAATTTCTTCCACAGCAGAAATTACTGGGTGAAGTTCTATGGGCTGTTTTATATAGAAATTCAGACTAAATGGTCCCTCCTGGCTTTGAAAATCTATGGACAGTGCCTTAAAGTGAAAATAAAGGGCCTTAGTGGAACAGCGAATCAGACCTGAAGGATCTATGGATCCCACTAAGAACTATACAGAACTATATAAATATTATTAGTACTAATGCACAGATATTCTGGGTCTGCCCTTGCTCTCGGTTACGCTGGTGTCCATCGCAGGTAACTCCACTGAAGGCAGTGGACTCAGGATTTACGCTAATGGAAGTTGCAAGCACAGTCTGGCCCTTTGTGTTCAACACAGGCAACTATAACAGGCTGTATAAATTGGAATCATCTGTAACCAAAGATACTAAGATGTTTACCAAATGACCCTTTCTCCTAACAAATTCTAAAACAGGCTTAAAAAGAATGAGTGTTGTGCTGGAGCATAAAGGCATGAAGTTGACGTAAGCAGAGTCAGGATGAGCTCCACCCTGACATCTGGTGGTGAGGTGTGGCAAGTTGTGGAAAAGAACTTCAGGGGCTGATCTCATTTGCATAGGCATACCCACCCCGCCTAGAATGAGGCCATAACTGCCCAAATGGTCACTTTGGCTGTTGTGGGATCCCCAGTGTCTCTGTTATTGGGGCAGAAAGAATAAATTGTTATTACCCTGATTATGGGAACTGTGCTTGGAACTGTACTTGGCCTTTTGTTATGATGGAGGGACTCACCATCAACTAAGTAGCACTCTCTAGGCAAGGGACATGGGTTCCAAAACTCTGGGAATTGAGAGAGGCTTGAGACAGGTATTTGTACCTGGTAGTGTGGGCCCCTTTGTAAGGGCCTGAAACACCCATTGCACCTCTGTCTCTCTCTACTGTGGAGTGTCAGAGCTAATTTTGGGTCTCTTAAGAGTCTTGCTACAGGTACTGTGCTGAATTCACTTTGGCCTTATGGTGTACCAGCACTAAGGCTCCCACTACTATGAGCTGGAATCACTGAGCACTGTGTCAAGTAGTGGGGAGCCGGAAGAACTAGAGTGCAGTGGTGCTGTTTGTAGATAGGCTGGCGGAGTGTTTGTGAGACAGTGAGGCGAGCTGCGCAGAGTGGAGCCCGTTCATGAGGCAGCGGAGTGTTCATGAGACACTGAGCGGAGCCGGTCATGGTGGAGTGGAGCCCTGTGGGGCAGTCAGCTTCAGGACATGTAAGGTGCCCCTTACCTCTTTCCCCCCCCCCACAGGCACATTTTAGCCAAACTGGGGAGCAACATTCTGCAGATGAACTTTTGAACTCTGGGGCTGGACTTTTTGAACTTTGGGTGATTTGTGGATTGCTGGACTCAAGAGACGTTTGGGTTCTGGGACTCAAGAACCAGAGGGAAAGGATGTGACCCAATTTGCTGGGGTGGGTCTTTGCTCATGGTTTGGTTAACGAACACTAGTTGTGGTGTTTCCCCAATTTAATGCTGATGTCGTTTACCTCATGTTATTAAAGATTCTCTGCTACAGGGAGACTCTGTGCTTGGGAGAGGGGAAGTATTGCCTCTTTGAGGCGCCCAGGGGGTGTGTAAGATTTTCCCAGTTCACTGGGTGGGGGCTCGAGCCAGTTTTGTATTTGCTTTGATGAGAGGGAACCCCTGTGTACTGAACCTGGCCCTTGCTGCTATCAGCCTGGCCTGGCAGAAGGGTTACATTAATATTCCTGTAAAAGGAAACTATAAAGGCTTGGCAATAGGTGAGGGTATAAGGCGCCTCTGCTTGGAAGCGCACAGAATAATGCTATTAACAACAATAATGACGTGAAGAACGTTCCTTTGTTTTTGAAACTACTCATTCAGAACTTTACATCCACAAACGTATCTGGGGGGAATCTGGACATCTCCTAGAATAGCTCATTAGCCAGGGGATTTTATTCAGCACAAAATTAGCACATTTTAGTAATCGCATCAATTCAGTTAGTAGCAGGGAACAAAAGAAATTCATTTGTATGCTTTTTAATGCAAGCCTTTCCCATCAGGAGAAATAAATGTGGAGAAGGCAATAGCGATTCCCTGATATTCAGAGAGAATCACAGAATATCAGGGTTGGAAGGGACCTGAGGAGGTCATCTGGTCCAACCCCCTGCTAAAAGCAGGACCAATCCCCAACTTTTGCCCCAGATCCCTAAATGGCCCCCTCAAGGATTGAGCTCACAACCCTGGGTTTAGCAGGCTAATGCTCAAACCACTGAGCTATCCCTCCCCGCCCCGAGTATTCTTTCTGCTTTTTTGTGATAGACTGATGATGACTGGAGCCACCTATGTGACAGTGCAGTTATGGGATCTATGAAAAACATGCCTATAACTGATATTAAAATCATAGTAGAACGTTGATGGTGCTTAGTCCTGCTTACATTACTAACACAGGTGTAATCAAGGTCTACTGAGTAAACTGAGTAACATATGGCCTCTGCTATTTTTGATCTGTTCTATTCAGGTGCTTAAACCAGATCTATATCATATCTGAGCTCTAGAGATTGCAGGCTGCTTCCTTTACTATGCTCTGGGACAATTGAGCATATCATTCTTATCATTTGTAACATCAGTAGCTACAGATGGCACATTTTACCATCAGTGTCAGGGAAGAAGGGCAAACAGTTTGGGCATGTGAGTAACTCATTTACTTTGCAAATTAAGGTTCTACATTACAGTTGTTCCAGATTTCCTGCTTTGGCTTATTAACACCTATGCAACTGGTGCTTTGCTTTGCACATCCTATGGAGTCCCTAACCAGTGCTCTCTTTTGGTTTGTGTTTGGCCTATTTCCATTATCCCATGATGACAAGAAGAGTAAATGGAAGGAAGTGATATGGCTGCTGTGGTACATGCTGGTGTGCAGAAAGTCACACCTGTGAATATTTCTGGTGTGTGTTTGAGGAGTGTAACAGTCACAGGAAAGCCATGCTTTGGCCACTGTAGTGAAAAAGGTCTGAGGTCAGTGAGAGGAAACATCCTAGAAATGTTCAGCAGATGCCATATGCAGTAACTGGTTTGCATTTTAGCTGCATTTAAAGAAATTAAGATAAATCAGAACTAAACTGCTCTTAGGCAAACTTTACCTTAAAGATAACTGTACAGTGAATAAATAAATGAGTAGCTTGAAAAGGCTGATATCATAAAAGAGAGGACAGAAAACGATTTAGGGACTGAATGGATGCATGGCACTGATAAACATGGTACTGAGTCTAAAAGAGAATGTTCAGGAGGTGGATATATTGTTGACTGGAGGATTTAGTACAGGCTGGGTGAATAGTATTGATGACTACATATGGTCAGTAGATTGCCCTGGGGGACACTTTTTGCCTGGCTGTTGAATATAGCTTCACTGCTCATTGCAGCTGAGGCCTCACTTCTTGTAAATGACTTCAAACATAACAGGATTAGTGAGACCACAGCTTCATAGTCAGGTGAGGCTATGTTTGTCACTCAAGATTCTTCTATTGAGCCTCTGCAAACCCATCTAGCTGAGTTAACTAGGTTCTCTGGGCAGCTGTATGGTTAATGAATACAGATGATTAATGCAATATTTTTGCTGCAGCAGCAAGCTCTGGAAATTAGCTTATTGTGAAAGAAAACAGGGCTGCTTTTGTTGTGAAAAAGATGCAGAAACACTAGAATGAGGCTCTCTAATATATATAATTGGCTCAAATATTCAACTAGTATCATATGACTGAGCAGCATTAGACAATTCCAGGTACTTGGCTATCAACAATAGTAAAATGAACAATCCACCTCAAAGTCTTTGTTTCCTCTCTACTCTTAGGGTCACAGGGACCACAGACATCCCCATAAGCAGTATGCTGTTTTAAAATCACTTATTCCCTACTCATGATAAATATTACAACCCTCCCCAGATAATGCAGAACTGGGAGTGCTGTTCAAATTCTTTGCTAGCATTTTACAGATTAACTGTTGTCTTCATCCTACCTCCACAGCTGCAGTGTATAATCAGAGTGGGGAGAACAGAGCTAACCGACGCATGGAGGTAACTGTGCTTGTAATGTACTGAGTTGTATTTTGGTGTTTGTAAGATACTATTTGAAATGTTTCAGTATATACCTGTGGTGTTTCCATTGCTGGCTGTGGAAAATATTGGTATTAATTAAAAATATTACTTCTAAAACCCCATCAAAGTCATAACAGAAAACAAGGGATTTCACAGTTCAAGGGGCAACAAAAAACTTTGGGCTCGAAGCTCTTTCCACGGCTCCTGCATGCAGCTGACATGTAAACAGCCCTGTAGGCCCACTTATAACTGCCTGCTCAGAGAACATTCTGGGAGTTGGAGGTGCATCCTCATAGCACATAATCTCAGCTGCTGTGGAGTGACCCAAAGGAGCTCTAAGAGACGGGGTCCCCTGCTGTTCTACTTTATGCTGAGGGATACCGCAATCCCTGATGAAACCCAGAACTGTGAGGTGCCAAGTTACCTTTGCCCCCTCCCCTTGGATTGCATGCTCCGGACTGCACCTCTTAGAGGCACAGCACCATGTCTTTTAAACACAGCTTTGACTCTTTGCCTTGAGCCTTCAAACAGCCCCTTTCCATTTATGGACTAAATTCCTGCTAAATTAATTTTAAAATGAAGAAAACAGAGCTTTTTTTAGAAAGAGGCCAAAGAGAAAGATAAAGCCTAAATCCATATCATCCTCACTACAGGGCAGGTGATTTTAGACCCCCATTTATCTTCATCCCAGACCAGTCTATTATCATGCTCTCTTTTTACTTTCGCAAATTGACATCAGAGGAGCTTAATCAGGATAAAGAACCTCCCCCTAATGCCCCACCTACATAATTTCATGCTTCTTTGTTTTATGGGCCTTTGTCACATATTATTAGGCAAGCATCACACATTGAGGTCCTAAAGGGTTAAGAGACACTACAATATCTGTGGAGAAAATAATCCCAGCTGGCTGCCAACCTGTTTGGCAGCATTTGTCTTCCAAAGAATTTTTTTCAGCAAAGCCCTTAACCTCTGAAAGTACACTGTGTTCATGAGTTGCTTACCACCTCTGCTACATCACAAGCTAATCAGTACTTCTCCAATTTACATGTTCCTCACAGCTGCTGTGGGAAAATTCTGCTTTTGGTGACAACTTTAGAATTAAATAGAATTTGGGTGTGATAACCCAAGCTATGGGAACACTGCTGCAGGAGGGGAGACTAGATGCAGTGTAGGAGTACAAATTGAAAGAACAGCTTTAGCAAAGTAGCTGCGACAGTGTTAAGGGAATCTTGCTATACTGTTAAATATTTGTGTATTTGACATTTTTCTAAGCTTACACCTTTTCAGTACTTTCAGATCCTTAATTGCTTTTGGGTATTCTTAACCTTTAAGCTAAAATACTATTTGGTATTAAATATAAAGAACCCTATATTACAGTCCAAGTCCCCAAGCTGGCATTAACTTCTAAAAAGAAGGTGAATTACAGCACTGTAAGAGGTTTCTTAACCTCCAAACCCTAAAGTTACTTCATTAACAGTGTAAAGCCATAATGATATATCCCAGTGCTGTGGATAGCAATATGCTACCTTTTGAATTATCTGATTCACTTTGTTCTTTAAAACAGTTTCATAATTCTAATTTTCAAGGAAGTGTGTGAACATTTGGGGAAAGCACAAGATTAGGGGAAATCTCATGTGGATGACTTCTTAAAAGAGGGACCACTGCCCCACACCCCTCATAGTGACAAAGTGCTCATGTCCTTCTGAAGTACCTGTCATTTCTGCACTGTTTGATTTTCTTCACTGACATTCATGTGATTTGGTTGTGTAAGACAGCAGCTTCTTGTCTACAGCCTTGGAATTGCGTATGCAGCTTTTAAAAGAAATGAGACAAGCCCAGGTCTGATGATTACCCCAGACAAGGGGATGTCATAGAATCACTCCTTCACAAAACGTGCACAAAAATAGTACAGAGGCAGTTTCAACAAGGTTTTGGTTTTGGGGGTGGGGTTTGCAAAAAGTGTATATTTATTCAGCTCCCTTGCACTTTCCTTCTCAATATTAAATTTTCCCCTGGAAAACACCTAAACTTTGAACATAGAGGACTAGAAATGATTGGTCCTTAACTACTACATGGGGAAGGGTGACTACAGATATTCAAATCCTTCCATAAACCTCACTTTTTATTAAATAAGGCATCTCAGCACATACACTCCAGTACCCTGCTCCTATTGATTTATAGGGGAGCTGTAGAAGGATCCAACACAGACCCATCCTTAGTGTATTCAGTCTCATTTCTGTTTCTTTATATAGTACCTGGGACAGAGAGCATGTCTGTCTTTGTCTGCTGGCAGCACCAATGTTACTGGACCAGCTCCTCAGTTGAGGTAAAATCAGTGAAACTTCAACTTCGTGGATTACTATGATTTACCCTAGCTAAGGACCTGGCCCATTGTCACTCCTAACTGATACACAGCAATCAGAAAGTAGAACCCAGAAATCTAAAGACACCAGAGATGCTATTTTTTAAAAACTTTCACAATAAAGTTTATTACATTATTTTCATTAGAAATATTATAAAATAGAATATTCTGCCCAGCAGAAAAATAATGCCAGGGTTTAAAAACCCTGGGTTTGTGCAAACAGTTTGTGTAAACATAAGAAGTCAAGTGTTCAGGTTCCATCACAAAATACAGTAAATTGCTACAAAAATAAATTTGGTCACTCCCAAATAGATTAAAAAACCCAGATGTCTTCACACATCTCTCTCTCTCTCACACACACATGCACACAGTTAATGCTGCATTTATATCTGAAATGGGAAGGATTTCAGGTAGTCCTTTAAAACTGGATTGAGAGGGATGTGGTTTAAATTCTCTCTCCCGAATGTTGCCACAATGCTTTTCCGGCAGAGCTCCTGCAATGGCCGTAAACGGACTTTGCGTAGTGGGGTGACCAGCACCTTCCTTGGGGAGCTTATATAATGTTCCAGTAGCTTAAAGAGACAGTCGAAACTCTCCTTGCTGCCATCCAGGCTGAAACGCCCAGCCTGGAAGTTTATTCGGATGCTGGTGGGCCCAGTAACAGTCTTAACACTGATGGCAAAGAAGCAATTTTTTTGTCTGCTGTCCCTGATGAGGAAAGTGCCCTCAGGCTCAGATTTCAGCTTCTCGTGGGCCGCGCTGACAGTCAGTGGACCCCAGTAGAAGCCACATGCATCCAGCAGGGCGCTCGCTCGGGTGATGCTACTGAAATCTGCCTGCGAGCGGAAAGTTCGGAAGTGTGTGTCGCTCTGCGCCTGCCCATTGTTGGACCGAGCCGGGCCATGGTAACCTCTAGGCCGAGAATGATCCCTTGCTGGAGGCTCAAGTCGACATCTCGGGTCTGCTGCAACTGCATTATCTGCTGCCACCTTACTGTGCGCTACCATCCTATAGACTAGACCAGCGGATGCGGTCTTCCATAGCGTCAGTGGCCAGGGCAGTGCAGCTCTCCAGCGGCTATTCTGAAATTAAAAAAAAAAAAAAAAAAAAATTAGATCCGCAGGGAAGGAAGAGGGAGAGAGGGGCCCTCAATCTGTGTAAATTAATGACAATCTTCCATTCACACCTCTCTGCTCCCTTATAAAATAAAGCCTTTACTCTGCAAATTTACACCCAGCAACAACTGATTAACAGCATCACTTTCTGGCTAGGTTAGCAATCCATTGCTCTTGAAACATCTGAAGGTCAGAAGTATTCAGCCAGGGAAACAGTTACAAATGATGTGGTTTTCCTATTATTAGTCATAGAAATGCATCAGATTCTGGATAGAGTTGACTGATGGGAATCTCTTTTTTCAAACATTACTTTCTGTGTATCCTTCTCCATCAATTCCTTAATCTTGCATAAAACCACTTAGAATAAAACTACTGATTTGCTCACTTCCCTCTCCCATTTCCCAGATATAGATGTCTGGGCTCAGACTGTATTGTTCGTTGCATTATGTGGAAAAAAAAAATGGCTAAAGGAAAGGTAAACTCTGCAGCTGGGTACAAATCCCCAGAAACTGGATGGAACTGGCTGAAATGAATAGGTGGCATTGTGATATTCAAACATGATTGGCAGTGCAGTTTAACACTGCCAATTTACTCATAATTCTAAATCTACTCTCCATTCTTCAATAAACTGGAGAAGCAGCCATAGAAGTCCATTTCCCACCCCTTGCTCCCTCCCGGGGGATAGCAATGTTACCACCTCACTATGTCTACACAAAGCAACCTCTATGAACCCTTAAAGCATTATTCCTCTCTCTCTTTTTTGTATTGCATGCACTTTAAGTGGCCCTATCTAAATTGCTTCCTATTGATATATCTTTCAGCACCAAGGGCCAAATTCATCCCTCAAGTAAGTCTTTAGAAATAAGCATTGTTGTACCAGCAATTTGTGTGGCCTCAAATGTCTAACCCGACAGCATGGTTCAATACATCTCTGCTGGCTGCCTTGACCTTACTGGAAAGCATAGATTTTAGAATTTATCCCTCTAGTCAGTTATAGATCAGCACTGGCAGATTGCCTCAAGCTCTCTCAACATTCTCAGAAATGAATCCCCCCAGCTGTCTCACAAGTACACAGCAACATGCCAACGTAGATGAAGAGACAGCACTTAGCTGGATTCCTGTCTCTGTGAATGCAACAGTTGGACATTTTAGTTTAGTTTAGATCATTTTACTGACTGAAATAGCAATAATAAATTCCTGACATTAGCAGATCACTTAAAACAAGCGAAGTATGGGCAGGTTTTCCTTGTATGGCACATGAAAGAAACTGATGTCAGCTTTTCTAATCATTGGGTGAGGATCGTTATTTAGTATTCAAAGTTTAAAAAAAAAAAGCAAGGCACTCTGAAGCTTTTCGTTTAAAACAATAAGGTTCTCTAGAGTAAACCATTCACCTCCAGGAGAAAGAAAACATTCTCTCTTTTTGGGGGAAAGGGGGATGTACATAAAGAGTTCTATGCACTTCACTGCCAGTAAGCTTGAAAACATAGCGGCTTTCCTGTGCCTCACTGCAAGGTCCCAAGGCAGTTTTTCCTACGAGCAGAAGTTTCGCCCTTGTCTCCTTGGCCAAAGTTTTCCCCATCCCGGCCCAGCTAATGCTGGTCTGTCAGTTCGCCGCTGCGCTCCACCCCAGAGGTAACTACTTTTCAAGGATGCCGCAGGATAGACACTTCGCAAACGGCTCGGGAGTCCTTTTGGCAAGCAAGGCGTTAGCTAGAGACTCAACGATGGGCAGTATTATTATGATTCTGCTACCTTATATTCCACCGATCTTTAGCTCTTTAAAAACCCCAGCGTTGTGCAGGCTCGTGAGTTCTTGCGTAAGGACCAAAGATCATTCGCCGCGCTTGGAAACTCCTTGAACGCTTCTAAGGCTGGAAGCGGACTAGGGCTCGCTGCGCTCCAGGCTAAGGGACACCAAAGGCTGCGCGTGGAAGCCCGCTCGGGACGGCCCTGGTAATGGCTTACAAAGACAGCGCCCCTTACCTTCTCTGCCCTGAGCCGCGGGGATCAGCTCTGCTCCTTGCACGGGCTTAGGGCACCATAAACCCGAGCTGCGAGCACGGCCGCCTTGCAAGCCCGTAGCCCCCGCGCGGCAGTGGTGCACTCGTAGGCCTGGCCCTAGGAATAGCACAACCATAATCTGCCCGCGAGTCCTGCCTAGCGCCTGTAGCAATCCCAGCCTGCCAGAGGCTGCGCGGCGCGCTGGAGCCGGACTGCTCTGCCTGCGCTCATCGCCCCGCAGTTTTATGGCTCGGGCTCCGCTCCCCGGCCCCGGCGGCTCCACCCTCTCCGGCTAGATTCGCAGAAAACACGTGGCCTGGCCACGAGCCGCTCACTTTCACTTTCCATCTGCGTCAGGCGGCTGCGGCGCAGGAGTGCCGAGGCTCCGGCGGGCGGCCGGGCGCGGGAGGGGCGGGCGGCCGGTCGGCCCCCATTGGTTTCGCTTCCCGGGCGCCGCGAGGGCCAGTTCCAAGGAATCCTGGCTGGCTGGCGCGAGCTCAAAGCGGGCCCCGAGCAGCCCGCCCCGCCCCTTCCCCGGAACAGCAGCGCCAGGCGGGCTGCGCTGGGGCGCGGCCGCTGGTAGCCCGGCTCCTGGCGCGCTCCAGGGGATACGGGGTGAGGGTGGGCGGCGCACGCGAGCGCCCCCCGTCCCCGGAGAGCCGCGGGGGGACCGGGGCTGTGGGGGCGCGGAGCGCTACCTAGCTCCCCTTCCCCGGTCAGCCTCCAGTCCGGAGCCCTGCTGGAAGCGGCCGCGGCCGGCCCCCGCTTGTGAGCGGCGCTGCGCAGGGAGGGCTCCTGGGTAGCTTGATTATGCATCCTAAGCCTCTAGCCGTCACTCAGCCTCTTGCTCGGTAATGGAGATTTGGGGGGCTCGCCTCTTCCGCCGCCCACCCGGTTGCCTCGTGGCTCTGGGCAAACAGGGCTACCAGTCGCCAGTGAGAGGTGGCTAAAATGTTGGGGAAACTGAGGAAGGGGGAAGGGTGGTGGGACGGTAATAGAGAGGTGTAGTGAGGTGAGGGCTAGGCAGCTGGTGCAGGCTATGAATTTACTGGGGCGAGCACAAGGAGCAGAAGCCAAGAAAACAAGAGCAACAAGCTGGGGTGGAACTTCTAGCGTAAGGGTAGAGGGCTACTCAAAGGTAGCTGGTCAACATGGATGCCTTGGTGATTAGCAGTGTCCATTGTTAGTTAATTAGTAAAAGTAATGTGTTAAATGGCATCCCAAAATGTGAAGCAATCAGGCAAATATGGGTATAATAAGGAATACAATGGCGAACCTGGGGTAGTTTTCTCTGACTCCAATAGGAGATTTGGAAATCCTCTTTGAAACCTTGCTTTGGCTATTTGCCCTAAACTATGCCAAAGTATGTCTGTTCCCTGAGCAGGCTCGGCTGAACTTGAGTTCACCCTGAGCAGGAGCTTTTTTAAGTTACTAAACAGCACCTGTTTAAATGGTAAGGATACTTTTGTTTATTTTAAACCTAACCATGTCAGAAATGCCAGCTCACCCAGGGTCTCACAGAGAAACTGAGTCAGCCAATGGTTAGCTTTTATGAAAGCAAGGAAAACACAAGCATTTGACTGCCATTCCTTCAGGGTACAACTTGTTTCTCCCATATGTTTTGTGGCTTTGTACAATGAGAGGTAGAAATTATGGAGACACCAGTTCTCTATGCTGAAGATTTGGGTTGAGTTTTGCACTTAAAGCAGAGTTTTAACATCTTTGGTAGGTATGAAAACTAGAGCACATTCACCACAAAATAGAGCACTTACTCTATGAGCATAGAATGAATAAACAGTGATCTTTCATGCCTGCAAAGTGCACGTGCTTTGGGATGTATGCAATGGATGAAAGAGGTGCCTGGTGTTCTGAGGTGGCTGTTACCTGTTGGGAGCAATTGCAGGAGTGAGATTTTTTTCCCCCTTAATGGTAGCTGTGGTTTTCTGGGACCATACAAATGTATGGTTTCTATCTGACAGAAGGGTGCTGCTGTCACCCACAAATTCCTAGTCTGGGATCAATTTAAGGGAATGTGTTTTCCGCTTGTTCTGAGTGTAAATATTCCTTTCAAAGTCCATCCCCATCACAGGCAGGACTAATGTGATGGTGATGTCATGCCTAGCAAAGAATTCAGTGTTAAACTTGGAGATTCACGCTGTGGTATTTAGACCTTGATCTTGAAAGGCATTTAGGCACCTAACTCCACCTGAAATAATTATCTTTTAGGATCTGGGCCTTAGTTACCTAAAGAGGCTCCTGGTGGTTTTGTTCCCTATTTGGATGGCAGATATAACAAACCAACTCAGTATGAATTTTATGTATTGTAATTAAATATTCAAATCATCCTCTTCCAAAGAATTTCTGAGTAATTGAGCTTCATATTTGCTTTTAATGAATATTCATGTTAGTGAAGCGCAAGTGCGTTAATACTTGTGGAAAGTGAATGCAAAAGTATCAGGAACATGGTGAACTGAAATTTTCTTTTGAATTTGGATATATGTTAGTGGAAATTGGTTTGCATTGTTTTCTTAGCTGCAGTGAGCACAGTCATCACAACTAAGCTGATCTATTGGGTGACTGTCGCTGAGAATTATCTTTTATTTTTATTATGGTTGCATCTAGAGTCCCCAACCAGTATTGTGCTAGGTGCTGTATGAACCTATATAGTAAGACATGGTCCCTGTACCAAAGAGCTAACAGTCTAATTAGACCAGGCAGACAAAGGACATGAGGGCAAAGAGATGTGAAGTGACTTGCCCAGCCCCAGGGTCATACAATAGGTGAGTAGTAGAGCTCAGATCTCCTGAGTCCTAGCCAATGCCGTATCCACATAACCATGTACCTCTCTGGAGCATGGAGTTGGAGTGTTGCTTCTAATTTCCCCTCAGGTATGGGGAAGCTTTTGCATTGCAGCCATCGTGCAGCGTAAGAGGAAAATGTTACAAGCATCTTCCAATTGATATAAAAGCTACATGCAGCTAGCTATAGGCAAAAAAGATCAGGTGAGAGGGAGGGGACAGCTGCTTAGCTGCTGTGTGTTTTTTCTGTTGCAGACTGCAGGGGAAAAATCTCTGGTGTGTGTGTGTAGGTACATCATCAGGCACTGGTAGAACAGCAGGCAAAGGTCTCTCCAGGAGGGAAACAAGCAGGACTGCCCAAAAAGGTAATTCAGATCTCGTGGCTCAGCAGGAGGGAATGTGGAGGTCATAGTTGGTAGCTGTGGGTCAGAGCTGGGTGAAAGAAGCAACAGAACTGCTGGTCACTCAAGTGGGAGTAGGGTGACCAGATAGCAAATGTGAAAAATCGGGATGGGGTGGGTAATAGGTGCCTATATAAGAAAAAGCCCCAAATATCGGGACTGTGCCTATAAAATTGGGAAATCTGGTCACCCTAAGTGGGAGGAAGTGACATGAGTGAGTGTACAGGCTTGGACATTGTGAAAGCCACAGAGAGCTGCTTCCTGTGAAGGTTGGCAGCAGCCTTAGGTGATCACAGCTATACCCTGATAGCCTTGAGGGAAGGTAGTCAGAGACCCTGTGGTGCCCTCCAAATAGTTGATGATACTCTCCTATGTGACAGCCTGTGGTGGATGATATTCATTTTGTATAGTGAAGAGCTATTAAAACTGGATGGAGATTATTCCTTCCTGACAAAGTGTTGTAGGGGGACTATTCCACTCTGGATGGAGGAAACATTACAAAATGGGCAGGTGCCACAAGTACTCCTTTTCTTTTTGCGAATACAAACTAACACAGCTGCTACTCTTTAACCTGTCAAAATGGGCAGAGTGGCCATGGAAATGGTCATGCCACCTCACCCTCCATGCTCTTTAGAATTCCTGGGGATCCTCATTCCTTTAATCACCCCTGCCCCCCAGGATCCCTCCATCATTCCTCATTCCTTTGTTCCATCACCTCTTCCCCCACTCACTCTTTCCCTCCCACAGAAGGTGACCAGATATTTAAAATGAAAAACAGACTACCGGAATCTTGTCGTTGGAGAGAGGAGTAGAGGGGATGCTCATGAGAGGGTTTGGCCTGCTGGAGTGGACAAAGTCATATTTCACCCACTAGAGCCGGGGTTCTCGCAACAAATTTTTTGGTGGCTTCAGAGTATGCCATCAACTCTTGCTGGTGGCCGCACTGTCACTTTTCCCTAAAATAATTAATTTTAGGAAAAACAAATGAATATGCATGTATACACATCCAGTTCATTGCAATTTATTTATGTAGGGATTTCTATTGCAGACTCAATAATTAAAATAATGCTATGAAAAGTGATATTTGTACGTTTGTTAATATCACTTTTCACAGCAATTCCTGGCAAGTTAAGACTTGGATGGAGGGGTGAGGCAGTGCAGGCCAGGAAGGCTGGATGCGGGGCCCTGCCACCACCACTGCCACCTCATGGTCAGAGGTATGGGTTGGCGCCTGGGTTTGGGGCTCTGTGCCCTAGGCCAGCACCCACTGGAGCTCAGGGTTGGTGCCTGCAGTTACTTGGCCAGGGGTCAGCACCCACTGCCATGCAGTTGGGAGTTGGTACCTGGAACCAGCATCTGCTGCTGTCTGACTGGGGCTGGGGGTCGGGACTTGGGGTGTGCGCCCACTGCTGCTCAGCCAGAGCTAGGAGTCTGTGTCCTGGGCCAGCACCCACCGGAGCCTGGGGTTGATGCCCACTGCTGCATAACCAGGGCTGGGGATCTGCACCCAGAGCTGGTGCCTGGGCATCATTACATATGGCCAGCACCTGCCGGAACCCAGGGTCAACCTCCAGGAACAGTGCCTGGGGTCAGGGGCCAAGGCTGGGGGTTAGAGCATGCGGCTGGGGTTTGACTGCCACCGCACTTTGGGGCTGGCGCTTGGGATCTGCGCCACTGCATGGGCTAGGGTTTGGCATCCAGAGCCAGCACCTGCCGGAGCCCAAGGCTAGCATCAGGGATCTGCACCCAGGACCGGCAGCTGCTGCCGCTCATAGTTGCTAGCCAGCAGATGGGGCTGGGGGTTGGAGCGCATGGACTGGGGTCAGCACTTGGGGTCTGCGGCCGCAGGCGAGATTTGGAGTTGGTACTACGTGGTCAGAGACGGGGATCGGAGCCCACTGCCACCACGCAGCCAGGGGTTGGTATCTGTAGCCCCGTGGCTGGAGCCATAGTATGAATGCATCCGGTGAAGTGAGCTGTAGCTCACGAAAGCTTATGCTCAAGTAAATTTTAGTCTCTAAGGTGCCACAAGTACTCCTTTTTGCGGATACAGACTAACACGGCTGCTACTCTGAAACCAGTCTGCAGCCAGGCTCCCTAAATCCCCGCCACTCCAAGCCCCACTAAGCCCCTCATCCCTGCCCCACCCTAGTAGAGAACTCACTTTGATCCTTCAGCGGTATGCCTCACCTGTCTCCAGAGACATGCAGAGTGGCGCATCCAGAAGCAACAGGGAAGGAGTGGGAAGGGCCAATGCTTTGCTGCCCCTGCCCCTTCCCCGCTCCCCCCCACCAAATCACTGCCTAGGAAGCTGTCATGGCTGCAGAGAAACCCCCTGGTGGCCGCATGTGGCCATGGTGGCCACATTTGAGAAACAGCCACTAGAGGGCAGTAGTATACATAAACAGCTGATACAGATTTACAGACCTGCACTGAAATGAACAAACCAGGCTTCATATTACTGCAGCAGGATCCCCTAGAACTTGAAGTGTGCCTGGCAATTTGTATGTTTCTGATCTGTGTTTTATTACGTTTCTCATGGGGTATTTCTCTGTCATATTCTGAGATGCACTAGGCTCTCCTTAGAATCCATCCTGTCTGGTGAACAGCTGCTTCCTTATCAGCCTGTTCAAAACTCCTCTCTTCCTTATTCAAACTAGTGTTGCCAGCTCTGATGGTTTTGTCATGAGTCTCATGATAATTATTGTTTTCCTTAAAGCCCCAACTCCTGGAGTCAAGTGATGATTTCAGCCTTCATTCTTAAAGAAAAAGTACATTTCTAGCACTTGCATCTATGGAAAAAGCTTCAAAATGTGACCCCAGTGCGCTGTAAAGGCTCAAAAAGCAGACAGCAAATAAAAAGAACACCAAATCTATTATGTAATCTAATGATTTTAAAGACAGTCTCGTGATTTTTGGTGAGCCTGACTCATGGTTTTTGAACATTTGGGGTTGGGAATACAGCAAGTGTCATTTCTACTGCATAACGCTGGAGGGACAAATCCTGCTCACCTTATTCAGTGTTAATAGTCTCATTAATGTCAGTGGGCAGGTGGTGGAAAGAGGAGTGGGAGGATTTATACAGTGACCCCTTCTTCCCTGTCCCTAGGTATCTAGCACTGATGCATTGGACCCATGCTGGAGCCCTTGTTTAACCAAGTCCCTTTGGTCCCTGCAAAGGACAAATTCAGCTTTCATTTTAAATCAAGGTCCCCAGCCCTGTTTCTTGCAAAGACAAACTTGGAATCATAAACCAATTGCTTAAGAGTCTGCAGCTGGGCTCCCCTGCTGCAGCAGATTGGTGGGTGGGCAGGACTCCCCCAAGCTGGGGCTGAGGGAGGATTTCCTGGGATGCTGGTGTGAGGAGGGTGGTTGGGGGAGCAGATCTGCCCAGGATGCTGGTATGGGAAGGTTCAGGGGGGATAAATTCCTCCTTGTGCACGCCATCCCCGATGGACCAACAGGTACTGATCCCCACAGAGAGGACAATTTGGCTAATTGAAAATAATTCAGCACCTTATTCTAGTTCAGTCACCTATTTTGGGGAGCTCAACCAGACCCTGACTGAAATATTGTGAGGCTTAATGAATTATTGGGGCAAGGTGTGTGTGAAGTATTGTTCTCCTGTGGACCTGGTGGTACCAAATAGGCAACCAGCACTGAAAATTATGTTAAAGGGAAATCAGCGTAAGAGTGTTATTTCTGCAGGCAGTATCAGAAGACACTAGACTGATTAATTAAAATGTTCTTTCCTGCACTCTGATCATTGCAATTTCCAGAAAAGAGCAATCCAAATAAATAGGGTCACTTATTATTATGAGACATGTTAGTGTTAAGGTAGTCCTTAGAAATCTCAGTTGAGATTGGGACACCATTGTGCTAAACTCTGTACAGAGAGTCACTGTCCCAATGAGTTCATCATCAAAATTGACAAGACAGTATTATTGTTCCCATTTTACAGATGAGGAACCAAAACACACAGACTAAAGTCCCACTTGGGGGATCTGTAAAATAGCTGGGACTTGAACCCAAGGGAAGTCAGGTTACAGAGCCACTAGCTAGCCCCTTAACCGCAAGACCAGCCTTCCTTTCTTTTAATTTATTCTTTTCTTCTCTCAAATCTACAGTTTCATTTAAAATGAAACGCCTGAAATCTGAGCTCTTTTGATTGTGTATGTAAATCAAACACCACACTATTTTTGGAGTCTGCCTCCACATGCACGGAAACCAGTAGCTCCAAGAAAGGTGCGAACCTTCCTCATCCTCCTTAACTAACTATTACCATCAAAGTGTGAAGCATTTATATGCTGCACTGGTGAAAGATGGCAACTTTCATGTGGCTAGCCATTCCCATATTTATCCTCATATTCCAGTCATTTGACTACATCTGACCACAGCAACCCAAGCAAAAAGCAGCCTGATGAGTCCAGCTTTAATTTTGACTCGCAAGGCCAGATTGTCCACTGTCTGCCTCAGATCTTTGCCCAGATGAAAATGATTGTAAAAATTAATCACTTTCCACATACATAAGTGACCACGCCAGATGTGAGAGAGTGGAGAATCAAGCCTTTGTTAGTGTCCTAATGGCAGAGATGTTGCTGAATGGGTAAGTCTTCTTACTCAAAGAACAGAAACACAGTTTGTAGTGGTTTCAGAGTAGCAGCCATGTCAGTCTGTATCCGCAAAAAGAAAAGGAGTACTTGTGGCACCTTAGAGATTAACAAATTTATTTGAGCATAAGCTTTCGTGAGCTACTGTATGCATCCGATGAAGTGAGCTGTAGCTCACGAAAGCTTATGCTCAAATAAATTTGTTTGTCGCTAAGGTGCCACAAGTACTCCTTTTCTAGTTTGTAGTGGTGTGAATCTTTATCAAGGCCCTGGGGGGATAGCACTTATAGCCAGATAAGGGCTAGCCAGTCTATATGGAAAGAGTAACTTATGCCTAAAGTTAGAATTTGTGGTGTTCTGCAGATAAAGCTTCCTGTAGATTTCCCCACCTCCACCCCCTCAGTCTTCACCACATAAATCTGTATTGCTCTTGCCCATTGAAGCCAAGGCTTTAGGAAGATTAAAAAAAAATTAGACGTATCTATGGATAATGAGGCTAGCCACAGTGGCATTTGACAGAATGAAAGGCTGTTCTCTTCAGGGGAGCCTGTGTTATGTGAACTAGCCCCTGGGATTTGAAGAGACTTGGGCATCTCCCTCCCTTAGACACTGAAAAAAACAGCCAAAATGTTTCAAAGCTATACACTGTCATGCTTCAGGGCCTAAGGCGACGACTAACTGGTGTTAGCAGGGGCTAGGTCCTCAGAGATATTCAGCTTCCTAACTGCTACTGAAATCAATGGCAGGAACCTAAATACTTTTGAGGGTCTGGGCCAGAATGCTGCCTTTGGGCAGGTTATTCCATAATTGTTCATTAGAAGGGGGTTTGCTGCTTCCTAGGGAGCAGCTGGGTGCTGGCCAGTGACAGAGACAGGATACTGGACTGGCTGGAGAATGGGTCTGAGCCAGTCTGGCAAGTCCTGTCTTCCTATAAACTCAGCCAAATCTACATAAACTTGAGCCTTCAGGATTCAAATGCTCACAGTTACGAGCAAGAAATGTGGTTTTGGTTTTCCACCTTTTGGTAGTGTGGACAGCTTTTTTGGTAATTAGGTAAGTTAAAAAAAGGAAAGCCTCAGTTTATTGGTGAGATCATTGTGTAAGGCCAGCTTGCTCTCTGGTGGTTTGTTCATGCAGATGAGATGCTAGTGTTTTGGTTTGGTTTTTATGGGGTGTGCCAGACGTCAAAACCCCTCTGAATTCCTTATTTCCCTGTTGGTGCCAATTTGCATAGCTAGCAGACTGGTCCTGTGCAATAGAAATCTTAGCTCAGGCATATTTTTAAGCACAACCCTCTTTTTGTAAAGGTAGGTTGGCTTAAGACACTTACTTTCAGTGGCTACGTTTACCATCAAAGTTGGTTCTATTTCCTGAAATTGGTTTCTGATCCCCCTGAAAGACTGAAACTGTGGTTTTGCTTTTTTTTAAAGGTTGATTTCGGGGAAACTGAACTGCATGCATGAAACTGTAAAATATCAACTGTACAGATAAACTGCGGTAGCAAGATTGTTACTCATATAACCAGCCTCCAGTTCCCTGAATTCCAATTAATTCCCTGCTTCTAGTAACTGGTGACAAACAGCTCACACTTTGGCTCTTTTCTGTTGAACTTTGCCAATGTGTGGTTGAGCAGAGGGATGAGGGTGGGTGGGAAGCATTACACTCTTTCTTTAGAACTGGGAGGTGAACTCATTTATTTTATAACTATGGGCTCAGTTGATTTGGGTCAGATCCATCCTTGGTTGCATCATGCATGTACCATCTTCATGTGCACACGGTCTATACTTTTGGTGCAGCCTGCACAATGCATAGGCAAGGGATCAGACTTGCTTGTAATTCACTCAGCATCCTATCTCCTGCCTGCAAGTCTGATCTCTTGCCTATGCATTGAAAGGAGGTGTCGGGGATCAATCATCTAAAAAGCGGAAGAGGCAAATGTACTTTGTGCTGCATAAAAAGCAGCTCTAATCCTACAAGGTGCTGAATGCCTCAAACTCTCATTGACTTCTGTGGGATTTGAGAGCACTCAGTACCTTGTGGTAGGTGCTCACACATTGCAGGATTGGGCCTTATGCTTTTACTGGTCATTTAAAAAAAAACTTTAAGTGATTCTAGTCTCTAAATATCCGGGGTGCCCAATGTTTGTGACAGTGAGTGTATAACTGTCAACTTCCCAGAAGCCTGAGGGCTGAACCTAATTTGTATATACAAGTGCATACTTAAAAACTCATCAAGAAACAGCTGCATTTATATGATTTGCTTGTATTTGTATCTTCCTCCCTGGGTTAATTCCCATCCTTTTTCCAGTAGTAGGGGTGCCTGACAACACTGGAGGGGGGAGGGGGACATATTTGGGGCATCCTGTGCAGGGGAGTCACACCCCTCATGTGCTGTGGAGTTGTGCTCATGAGGGGTTACCTACACCCCAGAGCATAGGAATTATTTAGGGGGTGGGCAAAGAAGAGGATGAGTGGGGATCTTCAACTAATCACTCCTCCCAGGGAGCAAAAAGGGTTAGTTCAACTCTCAGGCTGTGGAGCGGCTCCATTGTTGTTGTTTGGCCTTGGGGAAATGATTCGTTCCTCTCCAGCTTTAGTCAGTTCCCATGCCAGTTCCTGCTGGGTTCCCTTGAACAGATGTCTATGCTCTAATCTATTTCAATACAATATAAAAAATATGTTACAAGAACGTTATTTAGGTTGCAAAATCAAGCACTCAAAAGTTGAGAAATGCTAGATTTATAGTTGCCCGTTTAACTTTCATTCTGCCCCCATGTGCATCCAAGCTGTGCTCTGAATGAGCCAGGGTCCTATGGAAAAAACAGTATGTGATCCTGTACTTAAATATCACAATTCATAAACACAATAGGGCAAGTTATGGTTGCATGGACCATTAGAAGGGCCACAACTGCAAATCTGGCATTTTCTAACCTTCATATGCTTGGCTTTGCAACCTAAATAACATTCTTTTAATATAATTTTTGTGTGCTATTTCATAGGTTTTTAAGAACAAATTCTATTATGTACAACTAGAACAATTCCATCCCTCCATTATGCATCATCAGCAGAGTTTGAACCCTGAGCCTTCAGCACTGACTTCTACCACTTGAACAACAGGACCAGTTACATTAGCCAGATGCAGTAGGCTGTTATCCCAGATTCTGGGAGATGGGCATCTGGCACCATGTGCTAAGTTTCAGGAGGCAATCCACCTGTGCCCTCACTCGCTCATCACAGGGCCAGGAATTGAGGGAGCTCTTGCTTTATGTAGTGGTCCAAGTGGGGCCGATGAGAAACTGAGGCCATGTGCTTATTTTAGATGTAAGCACTTTTGTACTAGTAAAACTGTGTCCGTGCTGGAGGTGTCACCAATTGTAACTATACCAGTTAGACACAGCTAAAGCAATGCAACAATGGAGTGTTGGCTCTGTGCAGCTCAGCCAAATCGGAATCGAAATTCCCAGGAAAAAGGGCATGGCTATCGGGCCACTTAGTGCCCAGAAGGCTGGGGTGTAAATCTAAGAGCACTAGCCAACCCCACGCTAACTGGCTGTGTGGACCCTGCTGCCGCTGCTCACTAACAATTCGGTAGCACACTTTGCATACTGCTGTTTGAAATGGGAGTAGCTCAAAGCACACTACGGAAAGTTCATGCTTGGCAGCAGGGTGCACATGGGCCAGTTAGTGTGCTGCAGATTTACCCCTCAGCTTGCTGGGCACTAACTCTCCATATAGCTGAGCCCAAAGATAAGGCACTTCTGTAGCCTGATGGGTTTCCCCTTGCTGAATGTCAAAGGCTTGCAGCAATGGAGGTGTTAATGTGTCTCCAAGAAAATGTCACAAGAATCTTTTATAACCGAAAGTGTGAGACAACCTAAATATAGCTACCAGCTACCCTTAAAATGTAGAACTGTCTTTATTCCTGTGAATTTTTAACCATACAACACCAAACATATGTTGTTTCTAAGATAATACATCAGAATAACAAATAACATGAACACTTGTCTTTTCCATAGTAACAAAGACACTTATGTTTCACAGAACCCTTTAAAGAATAAAGGCATTAAAGCAGAACTGTAACCTTCCCCTAGCATTCCAATTTCAATCAACATTTGCACTCAGTTTATTTTCTTGCTCATTCAGCTGTCAGTTTGTATTAGACAACAAAGTTTTAGCACCATTTCCCAGCCATCCTGTTTTAAATAATAATAATCATAATGAATACAAATGAAGAAAAAGGAAACAGACTGACAAGACTGACAAAAGCTTATGCTCAGATAAATTTGTTAGTCTCTAAGGTGCCACAAGTACTCCTTTTCTTTTTGCGGATACAGACTAACACGGCTGCTACTCTGAAAGACTGACAAGTGTCATTCATGGAAGCAGTGTCAATTTGTAGTTAGAACAGGACAATGCTTGGTCCAGGGATGATTCAGTCTAGTGGATGGGTCACTGGATTTGGAGTCAAGGCCTGGATTCAAGTCCCAGCATAAGTTCAGGATTCCAGTGTGATCTTGGACAAGTCGTTTAATGACCACTGTGCCTTATTTAGTTCCCCATCTGTGAAATAGGGATAATACGTCTCTGCCTGACAGGGATGTTGTGAGGAGGGAATCCATTAATAACTGGGAGGTACTCAGATACTACAGTGATGAAGATCTAGAAAATTGACTTTGGTTTGTGATACCAAGCAAATGACTTAACCTCATAATGTGACTTACTCTACTCACCTGTAAAATGGGTACAATAATACTGATCTACTTCATGGGTTATCAAAATTCATTCATGTTTCCAAAGTGCTTTACCCAGCTTGGTTATATCTGTGTATCACAGCTGGCCAGAAAATTTCCCTCTAAACATTTTTTCAGTGTGAAAATGTTTCCCATTTTTTGGCAAGATCCAACACATATATGGCCATGTGTAAACTTAAGTCTGTGAGGAATTAATCAGTGGGACTGCTCGCATGCTCTAAGGTATAAATGAGTTTAAGTACCTTGCTGAATCAGAACCTATATATCTATGAGAAAGCCTTTGCTCATTAACACTCTCCCATATTAGCAATACATAGAAACAAATGAAATCCCACTGTGAAGATACAGAGATACTTGGAAACTGTCTGCAATGGATGTATCCACATCATCGATGATGATAAAATGATGATAAAATCGTCTACTGAGCTGAGTTGGGTGGTATAGCTGGAATGTAGCTCTGATCAAAGGGGTAGGTGGTTTCCTGCTAAAACAATCCTCCTCATTCCTAAGAATTCACTGTGACTCAACTGTTGTAGTCACTGAGACCTCAGGTAGCATTTCAGTGAAGAATTTTTGCTCCTTGTTGCACCTATTCAGGATGGGCCTCATTTATTTCCTCACTTGACCTCAGGGAGGAATTTAACCCATTATTTGTTGCCATTTAAACAGTGATCTTAAGTTAGACAAACAAGATGGTTTGTTTGGATCTCTTACTAGTTAGCTTGATGGCAAATGCTCCACTCTTGCAAAGGGATCTACATGGGGTAGGGCTTGGCTGGTGTGGATCCCTGTGTATGACACTACATCTGTAAATCCTATTCGATTTGAAAACACTTTGGGTCTGTCACTTTCATCAGTTTCACACCAATGTAATATTATGGACTAGAAATAGAATTGCCCCTGATTTCCTCAAGTGTAAGTGAGAGACAGATCTGGGCCATATTAGATTTATGTCAGGTTTCAGAGTAGCAGCCGTGTTAGTCTGTATTCGAAAAAAGAAAAGGAGTACTTGTGGTACCTTAGGTGCCACAAGTACTCCTTTTCTTATTAGGTTTATGATTACTTTAAAGAGTATATGTTGATGGACTTGTTGCGTGGAAGGAAATTAGCTAATTGGTTCCCACATGTTTTCTGATGTTACTACCATTCCTTCAAAATCTGAATCTAGAAAGACATGGTGGAACTCAAGCAGTTGTGCCCTTCGCATTATGACAGCAATAGATAGTCTGATCAGATTTGAAGGTCAGCAGCATTATAGAATGTCACTTTTCTTAAAATACCTATGTTTCAGCAGTCAAGTGTCATCTCCCTATTTTTCTGGGCTCATCATTTTGGTTTCGCTTCTCTCATTAAGTTTGTCACTTTCATTAGTTCATCTTAACTGATAGTTCCCTCTTTGTGCAAACAGTTCTCTGTCTGCAAGGCTTTGAACTACTGGACTGTGGCAGGTAATAAACGTGTATTGCAGATAGTTGCATGCAGAGCTGCTGGGAGATTTGCAGGGCCTTATGAGCTAAGTTAAAACCAGCCCTTATTTGATGTTCTCGTGTTCTCCTCCTGTCCTTGCCCTGCCCTGCCCTGTACTGTAGCTTGTTGCTTCTTTTCTTTCACATTCACTTCTTACCCAGCTGATCTCCTCTACTGCGTTTGCCCTTTCCCATTCTTTTTCTTCGCGCTTCCCTCCTTATCATCTCACCTCGGCTTGGCCCCTGACTCCCTAGCACCGCACCACTGCTGGACACATGCTGCTTTGGTGTTCTGTTTTACACCAGCTGACCTTTCTCTGTGTGAACTAGAACATGGACATTCAAGTCCAAGTGTACCACGAGGTTTGGAATAGTGCCCAGGAAAATTCAGGAGCGTGAGGGATGAACGCAGGTTTGTACAGTACTTCCAGATTCTCAGGTGAAAGGCGCTGTTGAGTATCAACGCAAAATAGTAGGCTCATTAATTCTGAATGAGTGGGAGGTCACTGGCAGCTTTTCCGTCTTGTGGGTTTTTGTGTAGTTTTTTCTATTACTCATTTTTCACACAAGGGAAAATCTTGTCTCCTCTGGCCCTGAACACAGCAGAATCACTATGATGCTGCTGTGCAGAAGGAAGAGGAGGAGGAATATTGAATCCCACCCTCCTCTATCACCACGGCTCTGCGGGGGCCACTTCTGCTGTCAAACCACAGAGTTATGCAGATCGGGAAGGGGAGTGCTAGAGGCAGGGCTTGTGGATCCGTGACCCCACTAGCCCCACAGCAGCTGTGGCTACTCCTGTATTGCAGCTTTGAGGTTGCTGTAGCAGATATGGAACAGCTTTTCTCTCGTTTCAGCTCTCCACTGGCCCTCATGGAGCTCCCAGCCTGTCTACTGGGGCTGTGCACAATGTCCAAAACATGACCTGAGGGAGAGGGAGATCCTGGTCACACTGGGCTGCATGGCTAAGGCAAGTGACTGTTTACATTGCTGTATGCCAAACACTGAAAAACATGTCCCAGAATGGCCAGTGCCCTCTAATGAAATCTGGAGCCTGAGTCTCTTATACCACAAACGCATGACCCCTCCACCCCCAAGCATAATACCCCACAGGGCCATGGCAGGTTTCCATAGTAACCTACAAAGCCTAGAAGGAGCAAAATACACACGATCCAGTCAAGGCTCTGTGTATGTCCAGGCTCTGCTATAGCAGCGGGCTTTAAGGAAAGGCTGTTGGTACCTGGCTCCTCTCTCTATCCGAACACAGCAAGATCAGGGTGAAGCAACTGAAAGGCTCTTCAGACAGCAGGATCCTGCTGGGGAAAGCAAGCTGCTGACTCATTCCATTCCCACATATACACAGGTCCCTCCAGTATATCACCCCATAATGCTCCTCCTTCGTAGATATACCTGCTTCCTTATTAGATCCCTGACCTTCCCTGTGTGCTTCCCCAAATTCACAGGAGTGAGACACTTGGCCAGCTGGGGTGTATGCCTCGTGACCTCCATCCTTTGCTCTCCTTCAGCTTTTAGCCTGACTCTTTCATCACAGTCTGTAATTTTTCTTTACCATTTCATGTAGTCTGAGGAATATTCCCTAATCTCTTGCTTTCTCTGCAGGATATTGACTGAATATTCTTCAGTCATTCTTTGCCTTCTAGAATTTAGTCTGCGTTCTCCCCCTGAGTCCTGAGTTTGCTTATAATCTGACAATTCGTCTGTGACTCCCTGCTAGTGAACTTCCTTTATGAAAAGTTCAATCTTGTATTTTGACTCAGGTTAGCAAGCTGTCAGTAAAATCAAACCAGCTTTGTCGTTCATGCAAATTCTCATGACGACAACACAACTCCCACCACCTTCTTTCTCCTCTCTTCTCCCTCCCTGGCTCTCTCTGGTGCTCACAAGCATACACTGCATTGCCTCACCATGCTCTGTGCAGTAAGAATTATACAGGAGAAGCTCAGAATTATGAACACCTTGGGAATGGAGGTTGTTCGGAACTTTGAAATGTTTGTAACTCCGATCAAAACTTTCAAACGTTTACAGCTGAACACTGACTTAATATAACTTTGAAGCTTTACTATGCAGAAGAAATAATACTGCTTTCCCTTTATTTTTTAGTAGTTTACTTTTAACACCGTACTGTCCTATATTTGCTTTTTTTTCCTCTCTCTCTCTCTCTCTCTGCTGCTGCCTGACTGCATTCTTCCAGTTCCAAATGAGGTGTATGTTTCACTGGTCAATTCATAACTTTGAGGCTCTACTGTACACCACCCATCTTCTCTTTAATTAAAAAAGAAGAAGAAGAATGAATATGCAACAAATTAATTTCCAAGCATTCTATACTTAAAGGATCACTTTAGTTTTTCTTAACAGATACCCAGAACTGTCACCCTCCTACTTGATATGTACACTTTCATTTTAATCTTGAACTTGAAAAAAGTAGCTAGGCTACCTGGAGGAAGGTGGGAGATTCCCTTACCCTTCAGCATCTGCCTGGGAGTGGGGGGAGGGGGCAGGAGAGGGAGCAGTGAATAGGCAGAGCCATGGCTTGCTGGCTGCCAGGCCTGGAGCATGCTGATCCCCCTCCCCCAAAGGTTGTTGCAAATGACTCTGATGGGGAGCTGTGGTAGGCACTGTGCCTCTCTGAGGGGCACTGCAGCTCCACCCCACCCATTGCTACAGGTGGTGGGTTAGTCATTTACATCCTATGGGCACCATCTGACATGTGACCTGCCTTATAACGTGCGCTGAATCATGGGTTTCAACGTACATCAGCATTCCTAGCCACAGTGACAGCAGCACAAGAGGGTGTCATTAATTAAATCATAGCCACCAATGGATCTTCATCCTCACGCTGGACTCATTGTTGCACGTGCACTCCCGCATCTGTTTATAAAATCTGTTGTCTCTTTTCTTATACTGAGATTGTAAGCGTCTTAGGGCTGGGACCAGCTTTTTATTCTGAGTTTGTACAGCACCTACGACAATGGGCCCTGGTCCATGACTTGGGCTCCTAGGAGATACAAATAAGTAAATATAGCTGGCAGCTCAGTCTCACCTGTTTAGAGATATTCTAAGATAAGGGCCTTGATTCCACCTGCCTAACTCATGTTGAGATCGGTATCCTAATCTGCAAGCCATCAGGTGTGCCGGAACGAGGGGGTGGGGATCCAGTGCCCTCCCACTTTTTACTGGCAGTAAGGGCAGGCGATGGGTGTGGGGGAGGAGAGGAGCGAGCAGGGGGCGGGGTTTAGGGAAGAAGGGGCAGCATGGGAGCGGGACCTTGGGGGAATGGGCGGTGCGAGGGCAGGGTCTCAGGGAGAAAGGGCGGTACAGGGGCATGGGGCCACAGTTCGGGCTCTGTTGCCCCCCCCAAATACACACACTTACAGGGACCTTCTGCTGCTTCTGTGAGCCATCCCACAAAAGGACTTTCTCACAGAGTAAGGCACTACTCAACATGAGTAAGGGGGCAGAACTCTTCATTCAGTTATGAAAATGCACCTACCTGTGGTCTGCTATTGAGTGAATGGAAATGCAGCAGAAACACAATTCTCTTGGTACATCGACCTCGAATGACCCTGAACAATGTGCCAAGCCAAGCCAGCCTTCTTGGGTTCAACTCAGCTTCTATTTCTCAAGCTTCGGCAATTTAGTTTTATTTTGTGTGCCCTGATTCTGAGTTGTGGCTCCTGTGCAGTCTTAAGGGTGGGTGGCAAAGGTGTCTTTTTGCCCCTCCTGGATTGCCCATCTCCTGTGTAACTTCGAGCAGCCCAAGTGGTTGCCCTAATTTATGGCAACTATCCAGAGCTACCTGGGGGCCACTGTATAGCCCAGAATAGCCAGAGTTTGGTGTGCGCCAGCCACACTTTCTACAGCCATCAATATGCCCCTTCCTACCTCAAGCCAGGCATAGGGGACAGACATACACCTTTATGCTAGCTCTATGCTGGCTTGGGAGATCCTGTACTGGGGGTTTTCCTAGGGGCTATCTCCATCAGCTTTCTGACCCCTTCATGCTACTGGAGCAGTTGACAGGGGACAGATTACAAAAAAGAGGAGGTTCAGAGTTTCAAAGACATTAGGTCCACAATTGTAGACCTACTTATGCACAGTTATTCTGATTATATAAATCACTATAACAGGTAATTTGCACTCAAGAATCATAATAATTGTACATGCAAATTAGGAATGTGACTGCTCTTTCATTTGGATGCACACCTGGGTACCTAATTAGCTAAAAAAACCTGAATTGCAAATTAGCTGTGCCACAACACTATATTTCTTGCAGTAGGCTAAAGCAGTCCATTGCACACAGTTATTTTAGCACTAATGCACATATGCATGTTGTATATAGTTGAAAGGGCCTTCTGCTGAAGTAGACAGGCCATATTGAGGAGAAAAAGGAAACAGAGATAGCCAGAAAGCCACTTAATTTGATTTGTGTGTATTTTATATTTGCATGCATCTGTCATATTCACAGGAAGTTCTCTTTTTACATACCGTGCTTTGCAAGTTCCTATAAAAGTCAACAGTATTACTCATTTTCCAAAGAAAACATTTAGTTTTTTATTTAGATCGTTTACTGCAAAGCACCCTCTGCTGGAAATCATTAGCTGGAACAATTACATTTTCATTGTAAATCTCTCCTTCCCCGATTCATACATTTTTTTGTACATAGAGATGCTGAGTTTGGACCACCATGACACACAGGAGCAGTTTGTTAGTTGTTCACATTATGAATATTTGGCCAGTTGCTGTGAATGTTTGAAAGTCGCCAAATTTTCATGACCATTTAGTCATCTGACAATTTAGCCAGGAAATTAATTATTACCTTGTTTAAGACATCCATCCAGTTAGATGAAACCATATAATATGTCCTGTATTTTCCTCCCCACAGCCTTTTTGTACATATTATCGATTGCTCTAATCGATGAGCAAGTTAATATAATTAATGTAATTAATGTATATTTTTCATGCGCTTTCTTTTTCACAGAATAATAAAAAACTTTAATCCAAAAAATAAAAATGTAAAACAATCCTTTTAACTAGCAGTCAGGAAATTCAAACTTTTTTGATCACCAGAAGTGAAGTCAGGTCCTCACTGGATGTCACAATGGGATTTTCGGATATATGCAAGGAAGGTTCACACAAGATGGAAAGGAGAAGATATTGGGATATCATAAAGAGGAATAATAATAATAATAGACACTACTTACACAATGCTTTTCATCTGTAGATCTTAAAGCACTTTGCAGCGATAGGTAAGCATTTTACATGGAGAAACTGAGGCACAGATAATACGTTATTTGAGAGGAAGGATGATCCTGTGGTTAGGTTACTAATCTAGGACTTTGGAGACCTGGATTTAAATCCCTACTCTGCCACAGACTTTCTGTGTCAACTTGAGCAAGTCACTTAGCCTATCTGTGCCTCAGTTTCCCCTCTGTAAAATGGAGATAATAACTCTTCCTAAACTCACAGGGGTGTTGCCAGAATAAATACATTAGAGAGTGTGAGGCATTCAGGTACTACACTATAGTAATGGGGGTGTGTAACTGTGCCTTAGTGGGTCACAACTGAGGATACAAAATTCAGGACAAACTGCTGAGAAATAGGGCAAACACAACGCCAAACTGGTGGATATTGTTTTATAAGATATACCAAACGAGCCACAAAAGTAAACTCCTGTTTCATCACACTGGCTAACAAGAAAACATAAAGGCAGTTTCCTCAGGCATTCCAGTTCTTATATCACCACCACCAAAAACACTGGAGTCAGAGATGAGTGGTTCTTTACAACCAGTCTCATCAAATAATAGGTTCTTCTGATCCCAAAGGACCAGCCACACACCCAGGTCAATATATAACTTAGATCTTACCCAAAAATCACGCTGATGCCAATCCTTTAGTATCTAAAACCTAAAGGTTTATTTATAAAAAGAAAGAAAGAAAGGTGAGAGGTAAAATTGGTTAAAGGAATCAATTACATATAGTAATGGCAAAGTTCTTGGTTCAGGCTTGTAGCACTGGTGGAATAAACTACTGGCTTAAGTCAAGTCTCTGGAGTACATCCACAGCTTGGATGGGTCATTCAGTTCTTTGTTCAGAGCTTCAGTTTGTAGCAAAGTTCCTTCGGAGGTAAGAAGCAGGACTGAAGACAAAATGGAGAAGATGCAACTGCCTTTTATAGTCTTTTGCCATGCAGCCTGTGCTTCCTTTGTTTCAAACATAAGCTGCATAGCACATGGCTTGGAAGCCTAGAGTTCTGTCCATAGACATGTTCCTACATGTCTTGCTGAGTCATAAGGTGTACCTGCCTTCTCTCAATGGCTGATGGTCCTTAATGGGCCATCAAGCAGGCTATGCAGTGCTGATGTCAAACTGTCTGGGGGGGTGTCACCCAGAAACATAGCACAGGTTTGAAATATAGACATACATACATATCTATAACTCATAATACAAAGGTGATACAAACATACAATCAAGATTATTATATCTGGCAAATTATAACATTTTTGCAGCTATATTACATGGCATATCTGGCTTTGACAGGTGTCCCCATGCAGGATAGCTATGGTCACTCAATTAGGGTGAACTGCAAAGAATGGGGCAGACAATCCCCATAAAGCTGGTGGATATTCCACTACTTATAACTTCACATACAAAAATGATACATGCATACAGACAGCATAATCATACCAGCAAAATATAGTCTTTTAATAGACACCTCACTCGACAACCTTTGTACAATATTTGCTGCAAATATATAACAGTGGTTGCAACAATGATCTATATGGTTATATTTTAATTAGATAACGTCACAGGGTCATAGAAGTACCTCAGATATGTTTGGGATGGAGCTGTGAGGTCTTCTGTAGGTTGTGAGGAGAGAGAGTCTGGAGCCATCTTATCCAAACAAAACTGAACCTTAAAGTTCATGTTGAGATTGTAGGAAGGATTGCATTTTAGGCCTGTCCTTTTGTTCATCCATGGAACCAACTTGAACTAATATGAGTAAGATGGGCTATGTGTGATTCCTGAGGTACATGGAATGATATATAACCCAGATTCAGAGAGAACCCATTTCAGACCCCTCAGAAGGGTGTATATGTGTCTTTTACATTTTGTGAGGGTGAATGTAGAAGTTGAAGGCTTTTCCAATCAGATATTTGCTGATTTATTAGTTTCACTCACATAAACTCTCTGACCTTAAGGTTTGGGGAGGAAAGCGAGAGCTGTGTGCTGCTAAGTGCAACAATAAATCAGTTTGTCCCTTTCCCGTCCCTTGCAGGTCAGCTGCCTGTTGCAGGAGGAATCAGTGACACAGGATATTCTCAGGGTACGTCTATTCTGCGATTGAACGTGTGACTGTAGCACTGGTAGCATACACCACGCTAGCTTTAATCTAGCCAGGATGGCTAAAAACAGTAGTGAAGACACACTGGTGCTGGCTTCAGTGCAGACTATACAAGCCTGCCTTGTACCTTGAATACGTACTCACATTGCTAGCCCACATCAGTGCCTGTGCTATCATGTCTTCATTGCTATTTTTAGCTGTGCTATCCAGATTAAACCTAGCATGGATATGCTTCGTGAACTGCAATCACACCTTTGATTGCAATGTAGACATATCCTAAGTAGAACTTGTTGCGCTCACGCTATAAACGCCTGTCCTTGGACAAAGGTGGTCATAAAGGACATGCAGCCATCCTGACCAAAACACCAATGTTCGGTTCCCAGGCAACAGCTGTGCCTCAAGAATTGATTCTTAGCAAGATTAAGGCAGAGAATAAACTCCTTAGCTGCTTGCTACAGTTCCCCCACAATGAAACCGCTTTTCTAAATTCACAACACAAGCATTTCTTCAAAGACTGAACTGTGGTCACATACTCAGAAAAAGAACAGCGCCACCCAGGAACACCTGCTGTAACAATAATATCTGACCCTTCTGTAAACACCCTTTTTGTCTATGAACCTCAAAGGACCATTAGACCTCACAGAACCTCTTTGAAGTTCCTATTTTCAGTCCCTTTTACAGACAGGAAAACTGATGCATAGGAAGGTTAAACAGTTTATCCAAAGTCACACAGCAAATCTGTGGCAAAATGAGGAAAAGAACCTGGTGACTTCCATTCCTGTGATTTAACCACTAGACAAAAGCAAAACCTGGCATATTTCTGAGCACACGTGGCCTCCTATCAAAAACATGCAGAACTTTGCCCTTTTCCCATTTTCAGTGTAAAATTAATCATTTTGCTGAAATTTGGAATGAAGTAAAATTTGTGTGTGTGTATGTATGAAATGCAACACACCTCAGGGGCGTGGGGTGGAAATCCATGATATTCTGTGAAATGAAAATCATCAACTTTGCACAGCTCTATAGTTCGTTTAGTTTGAAAAATTGTGACAAGTGTGCCATAAAATCAAACTCTGGGCAAATGGTAGGGGGAGAAATGCATTGAATTGATGTTACATGCTAATAAATCCATTTTTAAGTGGTTTAATGTAATTATATTTCCAGTGACAATGTGAACTAATTAAAAGTTTCCTATAATATACTGTAAGTACAGCATATGTCCTACTGAGGTTAAATGAGTATTTAATCTTAGGGATAACATCCAATAAATGCTAAAATTAGTGATGGGCCTGAATTGGAAACAAATCCAAATATCCCCCCAAATTTTGGAGAGATTAGGAAACCAAAACCAAAACCAGATCTGGATTTGGGGGTTACAGTTCATCTCTGTATGGGATGAGCCATAAACCTGAATGTAAGCAAACCCAAACTTCATGTGGCTCTGTGTACACTAACCATTAAATGTAACCACAGCTACATTGCATCTCCGCTCAAATCCTCTGCTATTCAAGATTAATAGCAAAGCCGACCCAGCCCCCATCTGTGTGAGTGAGGAGGCTCACTGAGCAGCAGAATGGGCATGCTCTGGCAAGAGAAGGAAATACCCTAAGGTAGAGGTGGTGGCTGTTGCACTCGCTGGTCTCCAATTGGAGAGAGAGAGTTCTTTCACACTTGGCTGCATCGCTGCTCCCTCATGAATGAGATGGAGCTAAGGCTGGCCCAGTCAGAGTCCAACCAAGCCCGCTTTTGCTTCTAAGCCATCAGTTCAATCTGGGCCAGGACACTAGTGACAGAAAGTCATTGGTCAGGACATGAAGCAATGAAAGACAGGCACAGGGATGGATTTAAGCAGGAGGCCACAGCTTTAACAAAGGGGTGGGGGCTATATGTCCACCCCCTCACACAGCAGGCATTTAACTGGGTCCAATGCAGGGTTACAGGGTTACATGTAACCAATAACTTGGCTCGGGAAGACCCTCTTCAGCTTACCCCTAGGACTCAGCTCACATATGAATTCTCTTGCCTCCTGCCCTGCTCCCATGAGGAGGACCACAGGGTACCAAGGGAGACCTCAGTCTATGAAGACTTCAGGTCTCCCTTTCTTACAGGCACATGATCCACCAGCAAAATCCCAGGTTTCGTTTATCTCTGGAAGCTGTTTCTCTTCAGGCTTTATGTTCTAATATTACTTCCCAGTCCTGTTCCTTACCCAACTGTGCCTCCACAGTACTGTGAGGGAGACAAAAACCCTACCAGACCTTTACCAATTGGACCCAGCAGAGAAAAAGTCCATTCTGAGCCAGACAGGCATAAAGTGGATAAAGTGGATTGTGGAAATTATCATGGTATCTCCATCCTAGCTATTGCAGGCAAAGTTCTGGCGCGGATCCTTGCAACCCGCCTTCTGCCCCGTCAGAAGAAATTTTACCAGAGTCACAGAGTGGTTTCCGACCATGTCGTAGAACTGTGGGATATGATCTTCACAACACGGCAGCTGCAAGAAAAGTGTTGGGAGCAAAACCGACCACAGTACATGGCTTTTATTGATCTAAATAAAGCCTTTGATTCAGTGAATCGCCGTGTCTTCTGGACTGTACTTTCTAAACTTGGATGTCCTGATAAATACTTCAATGTCCTAAAATTTCTTCATGTTAACATGAAAGTGACTGTTCTGAGCAGCACTGGCTCCCAGAGTGAACATTTCACAGTACAAACAGGAGTCAAACAGGGCTGTATTATCGCTCCAACCATGGCATTCAGATACTAATTACAGAGATAGGGGCCATATAAGTACCTAAGATAGATCAACTGAATTACACTGGAGGAATATTACCATGTTGCTGTCCATGCTTTATCAGCAGATACGTGAATATTACTCTCCAGGGCTCTCAGTCTAACCTGTCCTTCGGGAACAACTAATTCACTTCTGAAGAAGGTCAGTCTTAGGATATACCTGCACTAATGTAACAATGTGCTGTATCGCTCACTATACACATGCCTTTGGGATTAAATAATAGGGCATATAACTTGCAAGATCGGTGCAGGCTCTTTTAAGTTCAAGAACAGAAACCAAACCTTCTGCCACCATTCTAGACAGTCACAGCATGCCAATGACTCTTGTTCTGAGCTGGCGCAGTTTAAAGCGCGTCTTCCTAACTGTTATCAGTTTACAGCACTTGGCAACTGCAGGAGAGATTTGCAGAAGCACAAAGGCAGCTTCAGTGATTGGTAGCAGGGAAACTCCCTTTATGAGAAAAGGGCACAACAATAAGTGAGTGAGTTCACCTTAAAAATCATAAGATGAGTGGACAGGGTCCTGCATCTGCTTTTACTTTTGTTCCCTTTGGATGGGATTTTTTTCCCTGAGATGATCATGCCTCCAACCAAAATTCATGGCAGTAAATCATGACATTTATAGGAAAGAGAAGAGAAAGTAACTGCAACTGACAGAAGACATGGTAATGGTTCACTTAAGAGCTATATGTCTGTTAGGCTAACATATATTATCTTAATGCAGCTAGTGAAGGCAGCTAGTGGCAAGCATACATCTGAGGCATAATGCTATGACCTCTCCTAAATAAAGACTGTCCTACCCACAAGTGACAGCAAAATCAAGCCCACTGTGACAGAGGTGTCGATTTTTCACACTCCTGAGAGGCATAGCTATGGCAATGTATGTTTTCAGTCTAGACTGGCCCTTAGGCTTTTCCTGGTATAGAAGTGTTGTTAAAATACCACACACCCCAAGTGACCCCACTATACCAGCAAAAGTTTTAAGTGTAAATCTGTGCCTAAATTCTCCATCTCTAGCCCAGGGATCCATCCCTAGATGTTGTTATAAGGATAATTACATTAAAGACAGTGAGATGTTAGTGATCATGATGGGCGATCACTCGTTACCAAGTATGATCATCTTCCATGGCAGTTATGGGTCCTCAGGTGGCTAATAAGGCCAATCGTTGAACCATAAGTTCTATTACAATGTTTTCAGGCTCAGCAGGAGGCTGTTGACCATGACTGGAAGCCAGTCTCTCCTTCCTCCTGCACCTCTTGTCCTCTTCAGCTTGTTGTCGAGCAAGTTCAAAATCCAGGGGACCATCATGTAGGACTTCACTCTGTTTTAAGCAATCCTGGGCAAGTGTCTTCCAAGTGTCAATGTCAATATTACTCTTTTTTAGGTTGTCCTTCAGCAAGTCCTTATAACACTTCTGTTGTCCACCCACGTTACGGTACCCTTCTTTCAGCTGAGAGAACAGGTACCTGTTTTGGGAGGCGATGGTCTGGCATCCAGACAACATGACCAGTCCAGCGGAATTGCAGATAGATGATCATTGCCTCGATATTGGTGGTCTTTGCCTCTTCCAGAACACTAATACTGGTGTGCCTGTCTTCCCATTTGATCTTCAGAATCTTACGAAGGCAGCGTTGATGGTGCCTCTCAAGGACTTTCAAGTGCTGTCTATAGGTTGTCCAAGTTTCGGACCCATACAACAGTGTTGGAAGAATAACAGCTTGATAAACAAGAAGCTTGGTGTCTGTTGGAATGTCGTGACCTTCAGAAACCCTGTGCCATAAACAAGAAAAAGCTACACTGGCACAGCTCAGGCGAAGTTGAATTTCTGCATCAATATCTGCCTTGGATGAAAGATGACTTCCAAGGTAGAGGAAATGATCGACATTCTCCACTGCCACTCCATTGACTTTGATAGATAGGGCATGTAATACCTCATTTGGAGTGGGCTGATAGAGCAGTTTAGTCTTCTTGATATTAAGAGTGAAACCAAGACATGCGTAAGCATCAGCAAACACATACAAGACTGTTTGAAGATCTTTCTCAGAGTGGGCAAAGATTGTGTTGTCCTCAGCATACTGAAGTTCCACAACAGATGTTGTGGAGATCTTGCTCTTGGCTTTCAGCCTGCTAAGCCTGAACAGCTTTCCGTCCATTCTGTAAATGGTTCCAATGCCAGCTGTAAACTTCCCAGCAATTAGGTAAAGAATGACGGCAATAAAAAACGATTTTTTCGTATTTTCCATCTTATCTATCACTTTCCTAATGATTCCTAACATTGGTAGCTTTTTTAACTGCCACCGCTCATTGAGCAGATGTTTTCAGAATGTACCCAAAATGACTCCAAGATCTCTTTCTTGAATGGTAACAGCTCATTTAGACCCCATCATTTTGTATATATTGTTAGGATTTTGTTTTCCTATGTGCATCACTTTGCATTTATAAATATTGAATTTCATCTGCCATTTTGTTGCCCCATCACCCTGTTTAGTGAGATCTCTTTGTAACTCTTTGTAGTTTTCTTGGACTTCGCTATCTTGAATAATTTTGTATCATCTGCAATTTTTGCCATCTCACTGTTCACCTGCCTTGTGCAGATCATTTATGAATATGTTGAACAGCATTGGTCCCAGTACAAATCTCTGAGGGACACTGCTATCTACCTTTCTGTACTGTGAAAAATGACCATTTATTCCTACCCTTTGTTTCCTATCTTTTAAACGGTTACTGATCCATGAAAGGATCTTCCCTCTTTTCCCATGACTGCTTATTTTGCCTAAGAGCCTTTGGTGAGGGATACTATGATACTGGATCATCCTTGTCCATATGTTTGTTTAATCCCCTCAAACAATTCTGATAGATTGGTGAGCATGATTTCCCTTTACAAAAGTCATGTTAACTATTCCCCAACATATCGTGTTCATATATCCATCTGATAATTCTGTTCTTTACTACAGTTTCAGCCAGTTTGCCTTGGTCCTGAAGTTAGGCTTACTGGCTGTAATGGTCAGAATTGCCTCTGGAATCGCCATTTTTTAGAAATCAGTATTGTACTAGCTATCGGACAGTCATCTGGTACAGAGGCTGATTTAAGTGATAAGTGACATATCACAGTTAGTAGTTCTGTAATTTCATATTTGAGTTCCTTCAGAACTCTTGGATGAATAACCTTGAGTCTTGGTCACCTAGGTGATAGTAGCTAATCTCAAAAAGAAAAGGAGTACTTGTGGCACCTTAGAGACTAACCAATTTATTTGAGCATGAGCTGTAGCTCACGAAAGCTCATGCTCAAATAAATTGGTTAGTCTCTAAAGTGCCACAAGTACTCCTTTTCTTTTTGCGAATACAGACTAACACGGCTGTTACTCAGTAGCTAATCTGAATCTAATCATATCTACCTATGAATTACTTTGTCTACCACTGTTCAGTCACTTCTTTGGTAAAGGTTGGGCAGTATTTAACAACAACTGCAAGACTGTACAGTAGATTAGGACAGAAAGTGAAACTCACTGAATCCAGCTGGGATCACAGAGGGAATTTTAATAGTTAGAATGAAATCATGTGAGTTATAGCTTCTCCAAGACACCAGTAGTAACAACCCTGATCTTCTAAAGAGTGACATCAGTTTTTACTGGCCTGATTTTCAGATAGTTAGATGCACAATTTAAGTAATTGCACATAGATGTGACCAGTTGTGATTTGAAATGGCAATTTGCAGACACAGTTATGAATGAGTGAGGAGTTGCAATATTTATGTGCAAACTTCTATACTTGTCTGCATGCTTAAAGTTCTGACAATCGGGCCTCTTAATGATCAGGACCTTGATTTTATATCCAAAAGATGGCAGGTCACTTTTTTTGGCTCTGTTCTTTCTCCTTTGTACTGCTTTGGGGGCTCAATGGAGACTTAAAGATGCCCTAATGAGCCTTGAGGACGATGTACAGCTGGAGTAATTGGCTCTACTCCATCCCTCCCAGTCCCCATGGTGTAGAAAGGGTGTGTGACTGGAGTGTGCTTGGCTCCAGTGATCTCCACTGGTGGGTTAGTCTTTAGGGAGCCATTAGAAGCTAATACAGTTTTAAGGACCGGAGGCGTGGGTAGGGATAGGGAAAGTGGTAGGCAGCTATTTTCTCCCTCTCCCTCAAATGAGCTGAGTGTTGCTCCACTTACATATATCTCTGATTTAGCGCTTCCAATATGGCAGCACCTCCAACAACAGGCTGGGGTGCTGGGTCACTGAAAAAGAAAACCAACCCACTTTGAATGACTAGAATGCAAAGAAGTTGCAATGGCCTTTATCAAGCAGGAGGTCAGATTAGGTGATCATAATGGTCCCTTCTGGCCTTAAAAGCTATGAAAGAAATGAAAGTGATAATTTAGGACATAAACTACTACAGATTAATTTCTGGCATCTGCAAAAATAATTATCTGTAACCACAGTGTTATCTGTGCTTGCAAAGATAACATGGTAAAAACAATATCGCTAGAGTGTACAAAGCTGTATTAGTAGGAAAAAGAAACAACGTTAGTTTCTCTTTCACCTGGATGGTTTCCCGTAAATGAGGCTGTGTGATCAGCAGCTGAGCTTCTGGACTCCAAGTAGGTTTGGTTTGCAAATTCAGGTTCTTGTTTCATTCTCAATGGTTAGAAAGTATCTCTTATCTGAAATTGATATGCGCGTAAGTTGTATCAGAACTATTTGAATTTAAGGACTTGATTTTTGTGTCTTCAAAAGCACAGGACAGAGTGCAAAAATGTGTGTGCAATGTCATGCATAATTTGCACAACATTTGCTGTGATTGTGCATGCAAATTAAGTATGTGCATTTGTGAATAGCCCAGGAGGCATGTTCTGCCCATTTGCCCTTGTGAATAAACAATGATTGCAAGTATACATAGAGCAAACAATTGTGGGCACATTTTGATACATGGACCTGCACTTCTGAAGTTTTTCAGATCATGTCCATTGGCTTCGCTCTTGTGATTTATGACTAGGCCTTTATCATCCAGCTTTTCCTTATTATGTCATTCTCTCTTTCCCCTTCCCCCCCACCCCTCCACCTCCTGCTTGGTTAAAAAACCTGGAGTCAGATCGTCAGCTGGTATGAACTGGTGAAGCTCCCTTGGTTTCAGTGGAGCTAAGCTACTTCACACCAGCTAAGAATCGGCCCCTTTGTACTCCTGTATAGCTTGTAAGATGGGACATTCAAGATTCAATTATCAGCCTCAGCTGTTCTAGATTTACTGTGTTAGCAATAAATGGTCTGAAACCCATCCCATCAAATTCTTATTTGACTCTGCCTGTTCTAGACATAGTGGACACAGATGTTTCTTAATTGGGCTGGAAAGCCTTAGTGAAATGTTTAATAACAAATGGTGTCCAGAATACAAACCAGTATCTTTGCTTAAAATCAAGATATGGAGGAGGTTTGTGGCATTTTATATCAAAGTACATTTCTGAATTTGACATTTCCACTTGAATCTGGGAGATTGTATCAGTAAATGGGCTAGACATTTCCAACTTGTGTCTTAAATGACTGATTTGTTTTCAAAAAATACCAGAAGCCCAACCCCCTGTGCAAAAATGCACAAGCAATTGTGTACTAAATTTGTGCATTCAGAGTGAATGTGTTTCTGTGACAAGGGCCTGCACGAGACCTGTCCACCATTTAGATCTTACTTAAGACCTGTTCTGAGGGATGAAATGCCAGTTAAGTGGTTGATAGGCCTTGTGCAGCCCTCTGCACTAGGGTGAATTTCATCCAGAATTGCCATTACTGTACATAGCAATATGCAATATGCATGACAGTAGCCACACTTTAGATATTCTGTTACAAATTTGCATGTGTAAATGCATATAATATAAATAGTAATTGCATTCTAAGGTTGGGCTTGCAACCTCACTCTCATTTTGCACATAGCTGTATCCCATAGATAGTTTGAAAACTGGGCCTTAAAAGAGTAAGAAGGAGGAAAATTGAGTTCACTGAGACACCAGGGGTACACAGAGGTTTCCAGGGGGGTACTCATCTAGATCAGTGTTTTGCAATCTGGGGGTTGCGACCCCCAGGGGGATCCGGGGATGTGTTTAGGGGGGTTGCAAGTGCAGGGCCAGCATTGTGGGGGGGCAAGCAGGGCAATTGCATGGGGTCCCATGCCACAGGGTCCCCCGCAAAGCTAAGTTACATGCGTCAGTCCTGGGCAGCGGGGCTCGGCTTCTGACAAGATTCACAAGTGAAAAACAGGCTTAAGTATCACACTGACATCTAAGTACAATATTTATATTTCAATCAATGTATTTAATTATATGATAAAATGAGGAAGTAAGCAATTTTTCAGTAATATTGTGCTGTGACATTTTTTGTATTTTTATGTCTGATTTGTAAACAAGTAGTTTTAAAATGAGGTGAAACTTGGGGGTATGCAAGACAAATCAGACTCCTGAAAGCGGTATAGTTGTTTGGAAAGGTTGAGAACCACTGGTTGACCTTATTTCCTCTTTTCATTCATTTGTACTTTTGCACAGTTACTCAGCTGTCCCTTCTACATTTATGCTCTGCTTCCTCCTCACATAGAATCTACAGAACCACCTCATTTCCTTGGCTGTGATTTCTGCTCTTACCTTTTGCACCTGCAAGTAACAACTTATCCCTGATAAATACTGAGTAGTCCTCAGGGCTGGCCTTATGGGTGGGCGACACGGGCGACCACAAGAGGCAAGGAGCAGGGTGGGCCTGGAGTGCGAGGCCATGGAAGGGAGCTCAGAGCAATGGGGGGGGGGGGCGGAGAGGAGGCAGTGGGGCCAGGAGGTAATGGAGGGGTGGGGACCCCAGGGAAGTAGTAGGGGCCAGGGGTGATGGGTAGGGAGCCCAGGGACACAGCAGGGGTCAGATGCTATGTGAGGGGAACCTGGGGAGGAAGTGGGGCTGGGGGGGATGGATGGGGAGGCAGTGGGGTCCAGGGGTGCCAAAATACAAATTCACCCAGGGTGTCATTTTCCCTAAGGTTGGCCCTGGTAGTCCTTTTAATCTTTAAGGACATTTCTGTTTCTTCCTCCAGCCCTGTCACTCAGTGAATAGTGAAAGAAATTATTCACAAGCAAATGAATTTTACTCTGGCCGTTTTCAGTCTTTTTCATTTGCCTTTCCTAAGCATTCAGGCAGGCAAAGTTTTGGTCATGCAGCTGTTCACAGAAATTAAGTTCAGGCCTTTATGCAAGGTTTGTCTGATCACAAGACAAAATGTGTTCAGTTAATAAACAAAGTTAATTTCCCGCAGAAGCAGCTTATAAAGTTTAGATCATTCAGTCAAGGACCAAAAACAATACCGTGCAACTTAGGTGACCAATCACACATCTAAAATATTAACTCATGAATATCAGATTCTCAAAGAAATACTCACAATACTCACACCGAACAGTTGATAATGGGATCATGAGAGGAAATTTGCTTGAAAGACCATTTGTTGAACAATTTATTCCAGTTCTAAAGGCCCAATGTACTTTCTGTAAAGGTAGGAGTCTGCTAAGCTTGGTGTTCCTGCCAAATTCCTGGGAAAGTACATTTAACTCCCCCCAGAAGATTTAGTTGTATGTAATTATTTGTTTAACTAATTTTAACCTAAAGTTTATGCATCTTAGAATGGTCCTAAAACTGTTCTGTAGCACAGGGCTGCTGTGCGCTGCTGGAGAGATGCAACTTTTCACTACAGATTGTGATGTACTTCAGTAGTAGGTGAAAGAAGCTCTCTGAGTCTCTTACCTACCTCACAGGGAAACTCTAGGAGTTTATCCATCCATATTTATCTAGTGCTTCAACATCTTGGACTTCAGCTTGTTGAAAATAAATGGCCACTCTTCCTTTGTAGCTCCTTTTCTTTTGGAGCATGATTCTGTACTCACACTGGGGTAAATCAGAAGTTACTCCACTGAAATCAATGGAATTACACTAGTATTACAGTGGACTAATGGACCAATGGACTAGTAGACCCAGCTCTCCATGTTCCTCTTGACAGGAAATATTGTATGTCAAGCTTCTTTTAAGAGCCTGGTGTTTTTTTATAAAGTTAAATGAAGTGGGAAAAATTGATCCAACTGAAATAATTTCTGGCTTCATTTTAGTGGATATTAAGGAGCAAACACATTTGATGTCATCCACATGCTTGAGTAATTGTGTTTGCAAAGGGCTCCTTAGGCGTGTTTGCAGGATTTTGAAGAAGTTAATTTGGAGGGCAGTTTTACCCTGTGCCTAGGAACCGGACATGCCGGCCGCTTCTGAGAGCCACACGGAGCTGGGACAGGCAGGGAGCCTGCCTGAGGTAAGCGCCACCTAGATGGAGCCCCCTCCTACACCCCCAACTCCCTGCCCCAGGTTGGAACCCCCTCCTGCACCTTAATTCTCTCCCAGAGCCCACATCCCCTCCCGCACCCCAACCCCATCCCTGAGCTCCCTTCCACACCCAAACTCACTCCTGCAGCTCATACCCAACCTTCTGCCCCAGCCCTGAGCCCCCTCCTGCACCCCAAACCCCTCATCCCCAGCTCCATCCTAGAGCCCGCACCCCCTCCTGTACCCCAAATGCTTGCCCCAGCTCAGAGCCCCTCCTGCACCCTAAACTCCTCATTTCTGGCCCCACCCCAGAGCCCACAGCGCAACCACCTGCCTCAGCCCAATGAAAATGAGTGAGGGTAGGGGAGAGCCAACAATGGAGGGAGGGGGGATGGAGTGAGTGGGGGGCAGGGCTTCAGAGAAGGGGTTGGGCAGGGGGCATGGCAAAGGTGTTTGGTTTTGTGCAATTAGAAAGTTGGCAACCCTCCCCACCCTTCCCCCAGCTGTTTACATCTTCCTGTTAATTTCCTTTTGAAGAAGTCTCCACAAGCTCTTCATTAGCATTTGACTCAGTATGCTAATAGACTTCTATAAGAAACATAGTACATAATGGGCCACAAGGGAAATATGTCTCCTACCTTCTGTCTGGAGAAGTCTGTCTGGAGAAGCATGTTACTTTTGAGAGACCTGGCTTTCACTCCATATTATTTATGAAAATATGCTTATGATATGAATATGACATAACTGAGAGGTACTTAATGCAAGATGGATCTTGTAAGATATCATTGGAAAGATTATAATTTACTGAATGTGATTATCCAATTTGTATGCCTGTATCATTTCTGTATCTGAAGTTAAGATATTGACTATGTATCTGTATTTCAGCTATGCTACTTTGGGTGACGCCCACTGCTAACACTTCAGGTACAACAATGGAAAAGTCAGACAGGGTGGATGGCCCATCAGCGAGGACAATGGACTGTGAAGAGGCTTGGCCAGAGCCGCTGACTCATGGATGATGTGATACTACAGTCAGGTGGTCTTGTCACCTGATACTAAACATTACCTGGGACTTCTTGTAACTTTCCACTGGAAGGGCTGGGGGGTTAAGTTTGGGAAACAAAGAATTCTTACCCTATGTAAATCCTATTTAAGGGTGAGAAGGAAAGCAAACGTGACTCATCCTCTCCATGGCCTGTCTGCCCAAGAAGAAAGACTGCTAAAAACACCTGAAGGGAAGGCAGCGGGGAAGTCCAGTCTTAAAAGAAATATAACCGGAACTCGAAACACAGAAACTTTTCAACCTGCCTAAAATAACATTTAGGATGAGAATTTACATTTTATAACCTATTTCTTCGGTATTTTGATCTTAGCTTGCATTTTTGATTTATTTCTTCAGCAATCTGCTTTGTTCTGTCTGTTGTCTCTTATATTCACTTAAAATTCACCTTTTGTAGTTAATAAACTTATTTCTTGTTTATACTATAACCCAGTTTATGTAATTTTTAACGGGGGGGGGTGAAGAAGCTGTGCATATCTCCCTCTACATTGAGGGAGGGGGCGAATTTCATAAAACCTTGGGGTTTGTACCCCTTAAAGGGAGTGGGAACGAGAGTTTTGGGGCAAGCCCCTAAGGCTGAATTTTTCCAGAGCGGATCTCTGTCTCTCTGTGCAGCTGGGTGTGGCCCTGCCTGTGTGCTTGGGTGGAAGAGGCTTGTGAGCCTAACCCAGCAAGGCCAGGTAAAGGGGACCCAGGCTGGCAGAATAGGCTGACTCAGTGGCATCCCAGCACATCAGGTGACACCTCCAAAGGGCCCAAACCCATCACACTGCCTTTAACTATAAGGCCTAGAGAACATAATTTTCAGTATAGCGACACAACTCCTCACATATTTTCTGTACATACATCTTGCAATGAGTATGGAGATCGATGTGACACAGGCTTTCATTAGAGACTGCACATGAAATTCTTTTGGTGAACCCAGGGGATTGCTGTACCCCTATGTACTCCTGTGTCCTCTGCCAGATGGCATCAAGGGGTTCTTGGGTCACAGGAACAGGTTAAGTTTGGGTCATGGTGGGGACAGCAATGAAATTGCCAAGTATGGTAAGGTTGGCTGTGCCTGCTGAAATTTCAGCCCTCTCTGAGTTTGGAACTGAGCCAGCTCCTGCACACTCATCTGCAGCACTGTGGAGGCACCTGTCATTGTGTTGACAGCCGTTATAAGCAGACTCCCTGCATGTGTCCCCCACGGGCACCACATGTAGCATGCACTAATTTTTTTCCTGCAGCTAGCTGCTTCAGCAAGCACATGGGGAGGTGGTGGTGTTTTGCACCTGATGTATTGTATGGGAGTCCTGCAGCTGTTGGCCCTTACCTTTCTCCCCATTGGTTCCTGTCTGCTTTACATTAGGAAATATAATATGTAGTGCCAAGTAAGATTGACAATTTTTGAGGGAATCCCATCATTAAATTTTTGGGCAGCACTTCACTGTGCAATAATTGGCTTCTGATGCAAGGCCGGTTTTATGTCTCCTCCAAATTGTTGCTAAAATCTCATCTATCAGCTAAAACTTTGGCAGATCCCTTAGAGAGTTTTCATGTCTCATCATACTATTTGCTTGTCTCCTAGATTAGCATTCTAGATGAATCGGTTCAAAAGTTTAAAGGAGAGGTAGCAGAATCTCATATTAGGGAGGTGGGATGTGTCTGATTGTTAACCTATTAGCTTGTCACTAATTAAAAGCCAGTGGTGATGAAAATGCCATACAAAGCTGGAGGCTGAAAATATCTTCCCAAATCTGGGTCTAATATTCTGTCAGTAGATCACTACAGCATCTTCTGCGCAGTGCAAAAGCAAAGACCAGCAAAGTATTACATTTTAAAGTTGTGGGACTGATTTATATTGCACCAGTCACACACAACTACATAACACACTACTTTCACAAAATGAAAACGCGTGACCTGGTCCTCTCCCGCAACCTGTCTGCCAAGCTGCTGTCATCTGAATACAAAGGAAAGGAAGATAATTTAGCTTGGATCCCTTTTTCACTTACAGAAAGTAACGTATTTGCATGAAGTACTATTGTCAGGCTTGTTCCTATTGTACTTCATTTCTATAGACCACTTCCTTTTACTGAGAAAGGATCTGAAAGAAACAATCCTGTGACTTGACTCTACTGTTTACTATGGTTTGGGACAGTCAGTCCCAGATCTACAAAGGTACTCAGATGCCTAAAACCCCTCCCACCCTCCACCCCAGTCTGGCTCAATGATTGTTCCACTGTGGCTACTTAAATAGTATTTGAGCGAGCGAGAAAGGAAATGACTTTGTACGGGAGGGATAGCTCAGTGATTTGAGCATTGGCCTGCTAAACCCAGGGTTGTGAGTTCAATCCTTGAGGGGGCCATTTGGGATCTGGGGCAAAAATTGGGGATTGGTCCTGCTTTGAGCAGGGGGATGGACTAGATGACCATCTGAGGGCCCTTCCAACCCTGATATTCTATGATTAGGGCATCTATGTGAAGTTGGGAGACATAGGACCAGTCCCCCCGATACAATCACTCTTTGGGAGCCATGCATCAGAATACGCCACAACTCAGTGGTTAGCACACTCTCCTAAGCGGTAGGATTTGAACAGGGATCTCCCTTCTAGGGGGAGAATTGCAACTGGATCCCACACATCACAGGTGAGTACTCTAACCAGTGGAATAAAAGTTATAAGGTGGGCAATTCTGGCAATTTTGTGTGGAGCGAGGCAGGTGCTGAACTCATTTCTGCAAGAAACTTCTTAAGTGCCTAAGCTGCCTGACTCCAGGCAGTGGGTTCCCATTCGTGGATTGCTAAGTAGAGCTAGACACCTAACTCCAAGAAAGGGGCAGGGCTTAGCACACAACCTTGTCCATGGCATCCCACAGGCTAGCTCAGGCAGCTTCTTGCTTAGCATTCTGGCTTTTGTGGGCAGTGTTCTTAGGTGTCTATCTCTTTCTATTCATTGTATAGGGAGCCTAGGTGCCTAACTCAGCCCTGGTCTACACTAGGACTTTAGGCCGAATTTAGCAGCGTTAAATCGATTTAAACCTGCACCCGTCCACACAATGAAGCCCTTTATTTCGACTTAAAGGGCTCTTAAAATCGATTTCCTTACTCCACCACTGACAAGTGGATTAGCGCTTAAATCAACGTTGCCGGCTCGAATTTGGGGTACTGTGGACACAATTCGATGGTATTGGCCTCCGGGAGCTATCCCAGAGTGCTCCATTCTGACCGCTCTGGACAGCACTCTCAACTCAGATGCACTGGCCAGGTAGACAGGAAAAGAACCGCGAACTTTTGAATCTCATTTCCTGTTTGGCCAGCGTGGCAAGCTGCAGGTGACCATGCAGAGCTCATCAGCACAGGTGACCATGATGGAGTCCCAGAATCGCAAAAGAGCTCCAGCATGGACCGAACGGGAGGTACGGGATCTGATCGCTGTTTGGGGAGAGGAATCCGTGCTATCAGAACTCCGTTCCAGTTTTCGAAATGCCAAAACCTTTGTGAAAATCTCCCAGGGCATGAAGGACAGAGGCCATAACAGGGACCCGAAGCAGTGCCGCGTGAAACTGAAGGAGCTGAGGCAAGCCTACCAGAAAACCAGACAGGCGACCAGCCGCTCTGGGTCAGAGCCCCAAACATGCCGCTTCTATGATGAGCTGCATGCCATTTTAAGGGGTTCAGCCACCACTACCCCAGCCGTGTTGTTTGACCCCTTCAATGGAGATGGAGGCAGTACGGAAGTAGGTTTTGGGGACGAAGAAGATGATGATGAGGAGGAGGTTGTAGATAGCTCACAGCAAGCAAGCGGAGAAACCGGTTTTCCCGACAGCCAGGAACTGTTTCTCACCCTAGACCTGGAGCCAGTACCCCCCGAACCCACCCAAGGCTGCCTCCTGGACCCAGCAGGCGGAGAAGGAACCTCTGGTGAGTGTACCTTTTAAAATGCTATATATGGTTTAAAAGCAAGCATGTGAAAGGATTACTTTGCCCTGGCATTTGCGGTTCTCCTAGATGTAGTCCTAAAGCCTTTGCAAAAGGTTTCTGGGGAGGGCAGCCTTATTTCGTCCTTCATGGTAGGACACTTTACCACTCCAGGCCAGTAACACGTACTCGAGAATCACTGTAGAACAAAGCATTGCAGTGTATGTTTGCTGGCATTCAACCAAAATCCGTTCTTTATCTCTCTGTGTTATCCTCAGGAGAGTGAGATATAATTCATGGTCACCTGGTTGAAATAGAGTGCTTTTCTTCAGGGGACACTCAGAGGAGCCCATTCCTGCTGGGCTGTTTGCCTGTGGCTAAACAGAAATGTTCCCCGCTGTTAGCCACAGGGAGGGGGGAAGATTGAGGGGGTAGTCACGCGGTGGGAGGAGGCAAAATGCGACCTTGTAACGAAAGCACATGTGCTATGTATGTAATGTTAACAGCAAGGTTTACCCTGAAAGAGTGTAGCGACTGTTTTATAAAATGTGTCTTTTTAAATACCGCTGTCGCTTTTTTTTTCTCCACCAGCTGCATGTGTTTCAATGATCACAGGATCTTCCCAGAGGCTAGTGAAGCTTAGAAAGAAAAAAAAACGCACTCGCGATGAAATGTTCTCCGAGCTCATGCTGTCCTCCCACACTGACAGAGCACAGACGAATGCGTGGAGGCAAATAATGTCAGAGTGCAGGAAAGCACAAAATGACCGGGAGGAGAGGTGGAGGGCTGAAGAGAGTAAGTGGCGGGCTGAAGACAGGGCTGAAGCTCAAATGTGGCGGCAGCGTGATGAGAGGAGGCAGGATTCAATGCTGAGGCTGCTGCAGGACCAAACCAGTATGCTCCAGTGTATGGCTGAGCTGCAGCAAAGGCAGCTGGAGCACAGACTGTCACTGCTGCCCCTCTGTAACCAACCGCCCTCCTCCCCAAGTTCCATAGCCTCCACACCCAGACGCCCAAGAACGCGGTGGGGGGGCCTCCGGCCAACCAGACACTCCACCACAGAGGATTGCCCAAAAAAAAGAAGGCTGTCATTCAATAAATTTTAAAGTTGTCAACTTTTAAAGTGCTGTGCTTAAAGTGTGTGTGGCATTTTCCTTCCCTCCTCCACCACCCCTCCTGGGATACCTTGGTAGTCATCTCCCTATTTGTGTGATGAATGAATAACGAATGCATGACTGTGAAGCAGCAATGACTTTATTGCCTCTGCAAGCAATGATTAAAGGGAGGAGGGGAGAGTGGTTAGCTTACAGGGAAGTAGAGTGAACCAAGGAGCGGGGGGTTTCATCAAGGAGAAACAAACAGAACTTTCACACCGTAGCCTGGCCAGTCATGAAACTGGTTTTCAAAGCTTCTCTGATGCGTACCGCGCCCTCCTGTGCTCTTCTAACCGCCCTGGTGTCTGGCTGCGCGTAACCAGCAGCTAGGCGATTTGCCTCAACCTCCCACCCCGCCATAAACGTCTCCCCCTTACTCTCACAGATATTGTGGAGCACACAGCAAGCAGTAATAACAGTGGGAATATTGGTTTCGCTGAGGTCTAAGCGAGTCAGTAAACTGCGCCAGCGCGCCTTTAAACGTCCAAATGCACATTCTACCACCATTCTGCACTTGCTCAGCCTGTAGTTGAACAGCTCCTGACTACTGTCCAGGCTGCCTGTGTACGGCTTCATGAGCCATGGCATTAAGGGGTAGGCTGGGTCCCCAAGGATACATATAGGCATTTCAACATCCCCAACAGTTATTTTCTGGTCTGGGAATAAAGTCCCTTCCTGCAGCTTTTGAAACAGACCAGAGTTCCTGAAGTTGTCAAATGAGCATCATGCACCTTTCCCGGCCATCCCACGTTGATGTTGGTGAAACGTCCCTTGTGATCCACCACAGCTTGCAACACTATCGAAAAGTACCCCTTGCGGTTTATGTACTCGGCGGCTTGGTGCTCCGGTGCCAAGATAGGGATATGGGATATGAGAAGCTATCGCCACTCGCTTCTCAACTGTGAGGGCTGCTCTCATCTTGGTATTCATGCGCTTCAGGGCAGGGGAAAGCAAGTCACAAAGTTCCATGAAAGTGCCCCTACGCATGCGAAAGTTTTGCAGCCACTGGGAATCGTCCCAGACCTGCAACACTATGCGGTCCCACCAGTCTGTGCTTGTTTCCCAAGCCCAGAATCGGCGTTCCACAGCATGAACCTGCCCCATTAGCACCATGATGCATGCATTGTCAGGGCCCATGCTTTCAGAGAAATCTGTGTCCATGTCCTGATCACTCACGGGACCGCGCTGACGTCGCCTCCTCGCCCGGTATCGCGTTGCCATGTTCTGGTGCTGCATATACTGCTGGATAATGCGTGTGGTGGTTAATGTGCTCCTAATTGCCAAAGTGAGCTGAGCGGCCTCCATGCTTGCCTTGGTATGGTGTCCGCACAGAAAAAAGGCGCGGAACGATTGTCTGCCGTTGCTCTGACAGAGGGAGGGGCGACTGACGACACGGCTTACAGGGTTGGCTTCAGGGAGCTAAAATCAACAAAGGGTGTGCCTGTACATCAAAGAGTATTTCAGGCAGGACTGCACGGAGGGTTCCAATAAGAAATGGTGCACCTAAGTTATTGTCCTTATTGGAACAAGGAGGTTAGCCTGGCCTCTGATTGATACATGGCTAGATTTACCTCGCTGCACCTTCTCTGTAAGTGACTGCAGTGTGATCTAGAAGAATGAGTCCCCTAGACAGGGGAGGGGGGGAAGCAAATGAGTACAAAACAAATCTGGTCTATTTCTTGTTTTGATCCACTCCATCTATCTTTTACATCTTTGGCTGGCAGCAGACGGTGCAGAAGGACTGCATGCCATCCACATCTCATGGCTGCTCGGCAGAAGATGGTACAGTACGACTGCTAGCAGTCCGTATCGCCTGTCCGCTCACCATAAGACGGTTCAATAGGACTGACTGCAGGACTAAAGAGAATGACCTGCTCAAGTCACTCCAAATTTAGTCCCTGCGCCCATGTCTGCCCAGGCGCTCCTGATCGACCTCACAGAGGCGACCAGGAGCACCTCAGACATGACGATGACGGCTACCAGTCGTACTGTACCGTCTGCTGCCACAAGGCAAGGGGTTGCTGCTACTGTGTAGCAATGCCGTACCGCATCTGCCAGCACCCAGGAGACATAGGGTGACAGTTACCTGAGCGGGCTCCATGCTTGCCGTGGTATGGCGTCTGCACAGGTAACTCAGGAAAAAAGGAGCGAAATGATTGTCTGCCTTTGCTTTCACGGAGGGAGGGAGGGAACGGGGGCCTGACGATATGTACCCAGAACCACCCGCGACAATGTTTTAGCCCCATCAGGCATTGGGATCTCAACCCAGAATTCCAATGGGCAGCGGAGACTGCGGGAACTGTGGGATAGCTACCCACAGTGCAACGCTCCGGATGTCAACGCATGCCTCGGTACTGTGGAAGCGCTCCGCCGAGTTAATGCACTTAATGCACTTAGAGCATTTTCTGTGGGGACACACACACTCGAATATATAAAACCGATTTCTAAAAAACTGACTTCTATAAATTCGACCTAATTTCGTAGTGTAGACATACCCTCAGCTTTGTGGATTGCAGAGTTGTTCCTGTAATTTTCTAAGCACCTAAAAGTTTGGCAGCGTTACTCTCAACGTTGTAACAACCGAGTCGCTTTGTGGATCCCACCTTCAGTATCTGGAAGTACACAAAGTATTACAGAATCTGCAAACAAACTCTAGAGCTGTACATTTAGCACAACCCCCAGCGGACGCTCCTCTGAATTTCTGGGGCTGGCATTAACGTTTCCTAAATCATTTGTTTTGAGAGTTTCTAGGCCACTCAAATGTTGTCATTTAACCCACATGTTGGTTGGTCTTATGCATCATGTTTCGTCTCCCAGTCAACTTCAGGTCATCTATCTAATGCTCTTATTTTTTTTTAAAAAATCAGCGATGAAAGTCTTGGTTGTTTGAATTCCATAACTGCTTTTAAAAGTCGTTTGAAAACCAGTTAGTGTGGCCTGCCAGACCTTTTGGGTTTTTGGGGAAAGAAATTGTGAGGAAAAAAACTCAAGCAACTCTTCTATGTAATATTAACCAAGGGCTGGGACAGAACTCCATCTCTTCTGTTTGACGGGTATGTAGTTGTTGTTGTTTGTCAAATACAATGAATTTCTGGTCTGGGCAAAAGAGTGATTTTCTTTTCTTTTCTTTTTTTTAATTTGTCCTGTCTGCTTGTGAAAAGCTGCTTTTCATTTTCAACAAAAAATAGAGGGAAAAATTAAAAAGGCTTAATTTTTCAGCTGACACTGTGATTGGTGGGTAGTGGGTGAATGCATATGTGCTGGAAGAATTTTTTCAGGCTGCTTTTTCTTAAAAGGCAAGGGTCATAGTCTCTTCTCATCTACCCTGCCACCACCCCAGTGGAGTAGTGTCAGTTGTAACTAAGGAGAATTTGGCCCCAAATATGTATTGGACTATATATAATACTTATCTTTGTATTGTCTGAGTTTATTACCCAAACAGTATGGATGCTGCACTGGGTAACACAGTATGGGGAGGAGGTGAGCAGCTCTCAGTGGTGAAAGAACAGGTTAAGGACTATTTACAAAACCTGGACATGCACAACTCCATGGGTCCAGATCTAATGTATACAAGGGTGCTGAGGGAGCTGGCTGATGTGATTGCAGAGCCATTGGCCATTATCTTTGAAAATTTGTGGCGATCGGGAGAGGTCCTGGAGAACTGGAAAAAGGCAAATATAGTGCCCATATTTTAAAAAGGGAAGAAAGAGAACCCGGGGAACTACAAACCGGTCAACATCACTTCAATCCCCAGCAAAATCATGGAGCAGATCCTCAACAAATCCATTTTGAAGCACTTGGAGGAGGAAGGTGATCAGGAACAGTCAACATGGATTCACCAAGGACAAGTCATGCCTGACCAACCTAATTGCCTTCTATGATGAGATAACTGGTTCTGTAGATATGGGGAAAGTGTGGACGTGATATATCTTGACTTTAGCAAAGCTTTTGATATGGTCTCCCACAGTTTTCTTGCCAGCAAGTTAAAGAAGTATGGATTGGATGAATGGACTGTAAAGTGGATAGAAAGCTGGCTAGATTGTCAGGCTCAATGGGTAGTGATCAACGGATTGATGTCTAGTTGGCAGCCGGTATCAAGCAGAGTGCCCCAGGGGTCAGTCCTGGGGCTGGTATTCTTCAATATCTTTATTAATGATCTGGATGACGGGATTAATTGCACCCTCAGCAAGTTCGCAGATGGCACTAAACTGGGGGAAGGGTGGTATATATGCTGGAGGGTAGGGATAGGGTCCAGAATGACCTAGAAAAATTGGAGGATTGGCCCAAAAGAAATCTGATGAGGTTCAACAAGGACAAGTGCAGAGTCCTGCACTTAGGATGGAAGAATCTCATACACCGCTACAGGCTGGGGACCGACTGGCTAAGCAGCAGTTCCGCAGAAAGGACCTGGGGATTACAGTGGACTAGAAGCTGGATATGAGTCAGCAGTGTGCCCTTGTTGCCAAGAAAGCCAACGGCATATTGGGCTGTATTGGTAGGAGCATTGCCAGCTGATCGAGGGAAGTGATTATTCCCCTTTATTCAGCACTGGTGAGGCCACACCTGGGGTATTGCATCCAGTTTTGGTCCCCCCCACTACAGAAGGGATGTGGACAAATTGGAGAGAGTCCAGCGGAGGGCAACAAAAATAATTAAGGGGCTGGGGTCATGATTTACGAGGAGAGGCTGAGGGAACTGGGGTTATTTAGTCTGCAGAAGAAAAGAGTGAGGTGGGATTTCATAGCAGCCTTTAACTACCTGAAGGAGGGTTCCAAAGAGGATGGAGCTCGGCTGTTCTCAGTAGTGGCAGATGACAGAACAAGAAGCAATGGTCTCAAGTTGCAGTGCAGGAGGTCTAGGTTGGATATTAGGAAACACTATTTCACTAGGAGGGTAATGAAGCCCTGGAATGCGTTACCTAGGGAGGTGGTGGAATCTCCATCCTTAGAGGTTTTTAAGGCCCAGCTTGACAAAGCCCTGGCTGGGATGATTTAGTTGGGGTTGGTCCTGCTTTGAGCAGGGATTGGACTAGATGACCTCCTGAGGTCTCTTTCAACCCTAATCTTCTATGATTCTATGGACCTCCTTGCCAATTTTTTCAAAGCATGACATATGCTGCAAGAGTGGCAGAAGGTCATGACTTGCTTATTTTTTCACGAGATTAAAAGCATAATCAAAGCAACAACTAGGCTAAAGTAAAAAAAAACAAAGCACATGAAAAAAGCAAACAGGAAAAGGTTAAAGGATAACGTAAAACAGTTTTGTTGCACCCAGCCCTCCCCCATCCTCTGGAGCCTGTGTGTGTTCCCGCCCCATCGCCTGCAAGCCCGAGCCAGTGTGCTTGTTACAGCAGGCGGCGTGGGCTGAGCAGGCCCCCCCGGCTCTAAGGAGAAGCACGTGCATAGCGGCCAGGCCTTAACGTGTAAGGCCCGGGCAGGGCCCCTGCCTTGGCGCTGGAAACGGCTGTGCAGTGATCAGGGGCTTCTCACGGCGCTGTGGGGCCCCGGGGGGGACCCACGTGCTAGCGGTGGGGTCGCAAACCCCCGCTCCCTGAGCTGCGGGGGGGCCCCCGGGCGTCCTGAGCGCGCACAACCCTCCTCCCGCGGCGGCTGCCCGGCGTCCGCCCACGCCCCGGCCCGCCATTGGGGCCTGTCCCGGGAGCCCCTCCCCAAGCGCGGGCGGCAGCCGGGCCCGGGCCGCGCTGGGGGCAGCATGGCCGGGGAGCCGCGCAGCCCGCCGGTGAAGGTGCTGGCCGCCCAGCTGAAGCGGTGCCGGCGGGCCGCGGGCGGGCCGTGGCTGCTGGGACGGGAGGAGGCCGGGCAGGGCCCGCTGGCGGTGCCGGTGGTGTGGATGCAGGGCACGGTGCTGGCGGTGGAGGCCGGGGGCGCCCGGGGCGGCTCGGCCCGGCTGCAGGACGAGAGCGGCCCCTTCACGGTGCTGGGGGTGGAGCGGGTCCCCAAAGGGCGGCCGTGCCTCAGCGCAGGTACCTCCTGGGGGAGCCGCAAAGCGCGGGTGGGGCGGAGTGTGGGGGACCCGCTTAGAGAGTGTGTACTCCCGCCCTGCGGGGCCAAACAGTCTGGCGGGGGGTCCCACCGCCCACCGCCATGGGGGGGGGGGAACCTGCCCCGTGGGGTCCCCCACACCAGCTGCCACCAGGGGGAGGAGCCTTGCTGTTCCTCTCCTATAGGGACCCCCCACACACAGGGGGCCCTACTGTTCCTGAGCTATAGGGCCCCCCCATACACAACCATGGGCGGGGGCTTACGGCTCCCATTTCTTGGCGGGGACTCCTCCCACATGCTAGGGTGCTAATATATTTGCCTTGTGGGATCCCCTGAACACATACATACCTGGGAGGGTCTATTTCTCCTGCGCATGAGTCTCACATATACTGGAGGCAGAGCGACATAGTGGTTTCAGACCTACGATTCACATGCACACACAGGGACTTACCACATGCATGCAAGGGGGTTATACTGCAGAGGATGGGCAACCTGCAAAGATACTTGTGCCAGATGCTTCAGGCCCACATCCTCAGTGCACGTAATCCTACCTCCAGCATTTTGAGAGGGTAAAGTATGCTTCAGGACTAGGAGACAATCAATGGGATACAATCATTCTGGGGTACAAAATATATCGGAAGGACAGAACAGGTCGTGCGGGAGGAAAGTGGCATTATATGTGAAAGAAAATGTAGAATCAAATAAAATAGAAATCTTAAATGAATCCACATGTTCCATAGACTCTCTATGGATAGTAATGCCGTGCTCCAATAAGAGTATAACCGTAGGGATCTATTAGCAACCACCTGACCAGGACAGTAATAGTGGTGATGAAATCCTAAGGGAGATTAGACAGGCTATCAAAATAAAAAACTCCATAGTAGTGGGGGATTTCAGTTATCCCCATATTGACTGGGTATATGTCATCTCAGGAAGAAATGCAGAGACAAAATTTCTTGATACTTTAAATGACTGCTTCTTGGAGCAGCTGGTACACGAACCCACAAGGGGAGTGGCAACTCTCCATCTACTCCTGAGTGGAGCGCAGGATCTGGTCCGAGAGGTAACTATAACAGGATTGCTTGGAAATAGTGACCATAATATAATAACATTTAACATTCCTATCGTGGGAAGAACACCTCAACAGCCCAACACTGTGGCATTTTATTTCAGAAAGGGGAACTATGCAAAAATGAGGAGGTTAGTTCAACAGAAATTAAAATGTACAGTGATTAGAGTGAAATCCCTGCAAGCTGCATGGACAATTTTCAAAGACACCATAATAGAGGCTCAACTTAAATGTATACCCCAAATTAAAAAAACACACTAAAAGAACTAAAAAAGAGCCACCATGGCTTAACAACCATGTAAAAGAAGCAGAGATAAAAAAGCATCTTTTAAAAGGTGGAAGTCAAATCCTAGTGAGGTAAATAGAAAGGAGTATAAATACTGCCAAATTAAATGTAAAAATGTAATAAGAAAAGCCAAAAAGGAGTTTGAAGAACAGCTAGCCAAAACTCAAAAGGTAATAACAAAATGGTTTTTAAGTACCTCAGAAGCAGGAAGCCTGCTAAACAACCAGTGGGGCCCCTGGTTGATCAAGATACAAAAGGAGCACTTAACGACGATAAAGTCATCCCAGAGAAACTAAATTAATTCTTTGCTTCAGTCTTCACAGCTGAGGATGTTAGAGAGATTCCCAAACCTGAGCCATCTTTTGTAGGTGACAAAATCTGAGGAATTGTCACAGATTGAAGTGTCACTAGAGGAGGTTTTGGAATTAATTGAGAAACTTAAGGGTAACAAGTCACTGGGACTAGATGGCATTCAGCCAAGAGTTCTAAAAGAACTCAAATGTGAAATTGCGGAACTATTTATGGTTTGTAACCTGTCCTTTAAATCAGCTACTGTACTCAATGACTGGAAGATAGCTAACGTAAGGCCAATATTTAAGAAGGGCTCTAGAGGTGATCCGGGTAATTACAGATCGGTAAGTCTAACGTCAGTACCGGGCAAATTAGTTGAAGCAATAGTAAAGAATAAAATTGTCAGACACATAGAAGAACATAAATTTTTGCGCAAAAGTCAACATGGTTTCTGTAAAGGGAGATCATGTCTTACTAATCTGTTGGAGTTCTTTGAGGGGGTCAACAAACATGTGGACAAGGGGGATCCAGTGGGCATAGCATACTTAGATTTCCAGAAAGCCTTTGACAAGGTCCCTCACCAAAGGCTCTTACGTAAATTAAGTTGTCATAGGATAAGAGGGAAGATACTTTCATGCATTGAGAACTGGTTAAAAGACAGGGAACAAAGGGTAGGAATAAATGGTAAATTTTCAGAATGGAGAGAGATAACTAGTGGTGTTCCCCAAGGGTCAGTCCTAAGACCAATCCTATTCAACTTATTCATAAATGATCTGGAGAAAGGGGTAAACTGTAAGGTCGCAAAGTTTGCAGATGATACTAAACTGCTCAAGATAGTTAAGACCAAAGCAGACTGTGAAGAAATTAAAAAAAATCTCACTAAACTAAGTGATTGGGCAACAAATGGCAAATGAAATTTAATATGGATAAATGTAAAGTAATGCACATTGGAAAAAATAACCCCAGTTGTACATACAATATGATGGGGGCTAATTTAACTACAACTAATCAGGAGAAAGATCTTGGAGTCATCGTGGATAGTTCTCTGAAGACGTTCACATAGTATGCAGCAGCAGTCAAAAATGCAAACAGGATGTTAGGAATCATTAAAAAAGGGCTAGAGAATAAGACGGAGAATATCTTATTGTCCTTATATAAATCCATGGTATGCCCACATCTTGAATACTGCGTACAGATGTGGTCCCATCATCTCAAAAAAGATATACTGGCATTAGAAAAGGTTCAGAAAAGGGCAACTAAAATGATTAGAGGTTTGGAACGGGTCCTATATGAGGAGAGATTAGAGGCTAGGATTTTCAGCTTGGAAAAAAGGAGACTAAGGAGGGATATGATAGAGGTATATAAAATCATGAGTGGTGTGGAGAAAGTAAAGAAGGAAACGTTATTTACTTGTTCCCATAATATAAGAACTAGGGTCCACCAAATGAAATTAATGGGTAGCAGGTTTAAAACAAATAAAAGGAAGTTCTTCACTGAGCGCACTGTCAACCTGTGGAACTCCTTGCCTGAGGAGGTTGTGAAGGCTAGGACTATAACAGGGTTTAAAAGAGAACTGGATAAATTCATGGAGGTTAAGTCCATTAATGACTATTAGCCAGGATGGGTAAGGAATGGTGTCCCTAGCCTCTGTTTGTCAGTGGGTGGAGATGGATGGCAGGAGAGAGATCACTAGATCATTACCTGTTAGGTTCACTCCCTCTGGGCCACCTGGCATGAGCCACTGTCAGTAGACAGGATACTGGGCTGGATGGACCTTGGGTCTGACCCAGTATGGCCATTCTTATGGGTGCTGCCCCACAATGGTGGGGGTTAGATGCTGCCCCAGTGTGGGAAGGCCCTGGTTGGAGCATTGCAAAGTGAGCCTGCCCCACGCTCAGTACACAACAGCAGGTCCTGGTGAGGCTCAGTTACCCGCTCCAGGCGCTACAACCTAGACACTGGTGCTGTCCGTTGTGTTGCACAGCACAGCTCAGGATTGTCCTGGCTGCCCCCAAACTTGTATGAATGGCTGTTACCTGTCACACACGGTCGCAGTGCCATTCTAATTTTGCACCATTAGAGGGCCAGCCACATTTGAGCGGCACTGCAACCGTGTGTGTCAAGGGCCAGGTCATAACAGCTGGAGGATGAAGCCAAGCCCAGCCAGCCCCATGAGACAGAAGCTTCGTCAACGAGGACAGGAGGTCTAGGGGTCAAAACCTGGGACCGTTGGGAGGTATGAATAATTGTTGCATGGGGGCAGGAATTTCTTCCTAATTCCCACCTGGTGATCAGTTTATGCTTTGAAGCAGGAGGATTTAATAATCCATCATATATGAGCCAGTGGGACTGCAGATGCTGTTCTTATTCATACAAATACCAAATCCTTTTTCTTAAATATATGGCCTAATTTTGTGATATGGTCAGCATTCTCAGCTATTCACACTGACAAGCCTTTGATGACTTAACATTTTTCTCAGAGGTCCTGCCCTGCCTCACTTTTTGGCTGCTTTGAAACAAAATAATCGAATAGTTTAAAGTGAAATAATGGTTCCTGAGCAAGAATAATGAAAATGTTGAATGTTAATTGCGTTTTGTTTTTTCTAGGAAAGTATGTAATGGTGATGGGCTTGGTACACTCCTGCAGTCCAGAACCTATTCTTCAAGCTGTGAAGGTGACAGATCTTTCTGATAATCCTATTCACAGAAGCATGTGGAGCTTTGAAGTGGAGGATTTGCACAGAAACATTTCTTAGATGCTGTGTGTTTTTGTCAGCAGCCTAAAGGACCTGGAAACAAATATTTGCTTTTACACCATTTGGACCTCAGCTCAAAACATTAGACTGTCAGGAATAGTTATAGCCTCATCTGGAGAATACTTTGAGAGACAAAATTACTTAGTCCACTAACTAACGGTTTTAAGAGTTATGGACAGGAGACCAAATTTACCATTGGAGAAAATGTGAACAACTCCATTGGCTTCAGTGAATTTGACTGAGATTCAATATTTAGAGATTTTTATGCTCATGATAACTCATAGGAAGCTGGTTCATGCCCTGTTCCAATAATGTTTTATGCCAACAGACTAAACTGCATTAATTTTCCAAAAGTTTATCTGATGCTTTCCAAATAATAGTAGGTATTTCAATACTCGCTCCATTATTATAGCTGTCATCTCTTAGACTGTAGGGTTAGGCAGTCATAGTACCATATTCTGTCCTCCATTTTGCATAACACTCTTGCTGCCAGTGTGAATTCTATATCTGGAATGAGGGCAGAATGTGGTCCATACTGTTTAGATTGTGTTTATGGTAAGGAAATGGTACCTTTGCTCCATGCTTTCTCTATCAAGAACATCCATATCCAGTTTGCTTTGTTTACAAGACATATATATATCTTTTCTAACTGTAACCATAGTTTGGTGCCTAAAACTCTGCAGGTGCAGCATTCATCTCTACAATACTAAGAGTTGCATGATAACAAAACCTATAGTTCCAGTAAACTAAACAGAGATTTGACACAGACTCACAGGGAGTAGATTTATCCAGGTCCAAGAAGTAAGTACTCTTGCCACATCACACAGTAAGATTACCTCAGCCTAATTATGCATCTTTATGTTAAGTTTTCTTTCCCTGGATACACTGTCTCTTTAAAGTTACTGTTAAATGTATATTATTTTTACCTTTGTTACATCCTCTTCCTGTAAAGGACAAGTGTATGATACTGCCCTTTTGTCCCCAAAATATTATATTTGCTCAAGTTTCAATGATAATTCATGCATCCTAAATAAATACTACATTATGTATATACTGTAGCTCTGTAGGTTGGGGGAAAGAGACAAGTTCAACAGTATCAAATAACGTTAAGTAACTTTGAGCGTATGAAAACAAGCTTTTTGCCTTAATATAAACCACAAACTGAAGTTAAGATCAGGTATTGCACTTTGAACAATGCTTTGAAAATGCTAATTCTCACAGTGCTATCTTGAAGTAAATATTGTCCCCATTTTTACAGAGGCCCCTTGGAGGGTGTTGATGAAAGTGCCGGGATCAGAACTTTGGGAGTGCGTACTTCCATCCCTGAGTTTAGTATTTGAGACCATGTCGCTTCAGAGGCCTGGGTATAACTGAGAGGTTGTGTTAAATGAGACCTTGTTGATTATATGTGGGATAAACCAAGACAGGTGTACAGAATTTTGACAGTATGGGTTAATTTTTTTAAAAAATGTTGGGAAAAAGTCCACTTGTAAAATGTAGCCTGCCAGCAAATTCTTCTTCGTGTCAACATTGTTAGACAACCATTTTTATTTTTTTGGTAGCAGGTCTCTTGACATCTTAATGGTTCTTATTCTAAGAACTTGAATTTCATCTCAGAAGGAAGAAAAACAAAGTTCACCTTGACATGCATGGGAACTAGATTGTGTGTAAAAAGTTTTGATGAAAAGGGCCAAATTCAAACCTTGTGTAAGGGAGTGCAACTCTGCTGGCTTCAGTAGACTTGTACCACTTACATCACAGCTAAATATGGCTCAAATACTCATAGTTGGCCTTTACTCATAGTTGACAAGTACATAATGCAACAGATGTGATATATAAATATATATATATAGTATAATGCATGTTCATTAAATGTATAGCTCAGTAGCAGTCTTTACTCAGTGTTGACTTAAATACTGCTGACCTGAATTTAATTAGCAATATCTCTATATCCTCCCCACCCTCCTGGTTCATGAATAAGGGAAGCCCCAGGGATCCCGCTGCCGCTCCAGCTGCTGCCAGGGGGCAAACCCCTGGGGTCCTGCTGCCACTCTGGCTGCCTCCAGGGGGCCAGCTGCTGCTCCAGCTCCCCTGGAACCACTGCCGGGAAACACCGAGCTGTGGCGGTGCCAGCCGCCCACAGGACCACTGCTCAGGTAGTCTCCGGGGCCAGCTGCTTGCGCGGCCTTGGGATCAGCCACACTCTCCGCTGCAGAAATCACGGACCCCTACATATGAGCAAGCTATGCCGCTCTAGTTTTTGGATACTAACTATTCTTTAAAGTTGAGATTGGCCCAAACTAAATCACTAGATCTGACCATCCCAAGCTTTGGGATGTTTCAGAATCTACATGTGGATCTAAACTTTGTAGTTGGAGTTCTCTACTTCTATAAAAATAATTCAAAACTGGAGACAAACTCTTGGAAAATTGGTTATCTTTGTTTGGTCTAAAGCTACTACTATATTTGACAACTGTTGGCTTGTAGAAGTGGCCTAACTGTAGTGCAGCTTCAGAGTTTCTTTGTAACCAAAAGCAACTTACAAAGTATACTGCAAAGATTTTATGTGGATTTTATATAATAGCATTGGATTGTTACACCAGCCTGAGTCTTTGAAACCAGGTTCTTTTCTAGAACTCAAAACTGAAACAGGTTCCTAAGAAAGTTGAACTTGGAGCTTCTTAGCAAATGAACAGTTCTCTCTTTTCAGAACTTTTGACCTTGCTTCATTTTTATAAAACAGCAACAGAGTGTTTTTCTCAGTGAATTGATGTTGACTAGGCATGGGGACAATATGTCCCAAGTTTTATGGTATTGTCTGTGGTTGTATACTTTATTGTGCAACAATGTGAGTGATTAAATAAGTTTCCTTTAAGTCTTTCAATTTCCTAGTCCACACAATGACTTTCTTTTTCTCTAGAGCCTAGGTCTGAGAAGCTGAATGAGAGGTGTACATGTTCGTGTCCATGTGAATTTGAGTCCTTTGGGGTAAATAAAGGAAATAAGAAATGGTTACTATATGAGTTGTAGGCACTAGAAATACTGAGTACTTAGTATTTTTCAATGGGCTTGATACTCTACATCTCCCTGCAGGGAAGGCCGGTGTTGTTATGTATGGTTGCTGAGGTACAATTAAGTGAACTGATGTAACTTACCCAAACTTTGTGATAGAGGTCGGTTAAGAACTCAGGAGTTCCTGGCTCCTGCATTCTGTTCAAAGTGCACACCTGATCTGACTAAACCACACACTTACTTGAGAGAATATTGATATGTTCCTTATGCAGCCTTTCTGCTGTTTGCCATTTGACAGTCTCATTCGCATACTAAAATACTGTCTTTATGTGAAGCATAAATATTTCCACAATGCCTCTGGCAAAAGCACTTCACAAATCAAGCTGTCCTAAAATTTTCAGTAACAACTTACGTCACTAGTTCTACTCTAGTTAGCATCTTCGTGGCCAAGCATCAGTTTTTAAATACCAAAAATCCTGAAACTACAGGTTTGAATAGAAGTAGGGTCAAATCCCAGGGACTCTTAAGGGACATATTCTAGGAGGGCTTGTAACTTCTGAGAATCATAAAAAGATTTCAGGTGCTCTGAGTGATGGTTTTTGCTCTGTCTCAATCTGTGGCCACTGTATGTTTTTCTCTTCTTGTCATGTTCTGTAGATAAAATGCCAGCAGTGCATTGCAATTTCAGCTGCAGAGCTCCCTAAGCCAGTCAACAAGAAGTGCAACAATGTGTATTTTGCACCCTCCTACCCAAAGGCTCTGACATAATCCTCTGCCAGTTTGAGATATGCAAGACCTGATCTGACCCAGTTCAGGGTTAATGGGAGCTGCTTTTCCATCATGATGGCATCCTGCCACTCTTTCTGGGGGAGGCTATAAATTGTCCATTTAAAAATCAAGAAGAAAACTTACCATGCAAAACAATAACATAAGAATGCTTAAAAAATAAGCGGCCTGTTTTGTTAACAGGGAATGGATAAGAAAGATATTACAGGTTTCAGAGGTTGCTGCTGTTTTAACTCAACCATAGTTTTGTACAGATGTCCACTTTACAAGAAGCACTGCTCGATGGCTACTTATTGGCATCTCTGTTGGCAGTCTCTGCAGAAAATGGGCATGGAGAATGTAGTAGTCCCTCCAAGACACAGCTGGTACACATTTATGGGGCAGTGTGGGGAAACTTGTACTTATTCTGTGGGTAAAGCAAGAATGTTCAGTCTCCACGTCTGCCAGTCACAGACCTTTCACCAACCCTAAATTCACTAGCAAATAGTTTATTTAAAAAGTAGCTTTGTTTTTTAAATTGGCATCTTGTATTCAGCAAGTGCATTAGTGCACTGTACAGACACTTTTAGAATAACCTGTTTTCTTTCTTGGTTTGAGTTCTATATTAATATCACTCACAGTTTACTTTGTTTTTAGGAGTGTTTGGAGAAAAGATTTTCTGTTTGAACAGCAGAGATAGGAGGCAAAAATCTAAAGTTTTCTGTTGAACTTGGTGTTAGCACCACCTCCTGGTCATTCAGTGGCATGAGTGTACTGGTGGTACATGCCAGCATAGATCAGTATACATGTATGACTCTAGGTATATTACTGAATGCCTGTTAGCTTTCTCGCATCTTTTACTGATAGGTATATGGATGCTCACCCTTTCATTCCTATAAGGTGAATAGATCTCAGAAAGGCTCATGACGGGTTTAGTATTGCCCATCACACACCAATTGTATATCATATTTGACATTGTTTGTAATGTAAAATGTGGAATATTTAAACACTGATTAAATAGTAATGTTTCTTTGATGGTTACAGTTATTTTAATGTTAAAAGTCAGTATTAAGGCATGATGCAGTGTGTTAAACAGATGTTGCATTTTGTGCCAGAAGTATTTGCACCTTGTACATCACCTAGTATCTTACCTATCTTGCAGGGGCATGATGGAGACTTAATTGTTTAACCTGTGGAAAGCATTTTGAGCTTGCCAGATGCTGCAGCAGAACAAAATACTCCACCACTAGGATTTTGCTTGGCAAACGCCGTTTGTCAGTGTCTTGCTTAATCTCCTCTGAGCCTTCTTCCATGCACCACCCTCCTCTGTGGGTACAGCCACTCAGTATGCCTCCAGAAGACCCCTCTTTTAAAGTCCCTTCTGCCTTGTCATCTACAATTGACATGTATAAAGACTCCTCTGGCTACTTGTCTGTATGTCCTTAGATAGTGAGCTCTTCAAAGCTGGGACCATGCTCTTCTTGAATGTCTGGCAGGGGCCTAGTACAGCGTGGATGCTAAACATAATAATTGGCCTCAGTCTTCATTGTGGGCTTTAGCTGCTAATTTAGTATAAATACTAAAAAGAATAAGAGCTCTCATTGCTGCTTTAAATTAATTTCTGTCTGACTGTTCTCATAGTCTCTTGCAATATTTGCTGACATTTCACTTTGTCCTTGCAGTTCAAATGTCATTTCGATGAGTCTGATCTCAGCAGGCATATTAGTGCTTGGAATTACCAACACAAATTGGCTGATTTAAAAAAAAATGAAATTTGTATAACAAAATCAATAGTCACCATTTACAAAGCTCTTATAAATCATCAAACCAACTTCCAAATAATTTCATGGCAACCTAATCTTCACACGTTGAACTGTGTTTAAACCTCACTCTTGCTAGCACCACTTTTTTGATCAGCGTGGGTGGGATTTTTTTGTCTTCCTAAAACTATGGTATAAAACCACACTATAGGCACTCTCTCAAGGAATTTAGACCTTGGTTTTTCTGAGGGGCATGGGGAGAGTCCCTGTCCACATTGATCAGAGAAACCAGGCTAGCAATGGTCATATTTAAATGCCCTAAAAACAGCACTTGCCATAGTTTCAAATATGTGCCCTGATAAAACATGCAAGTATCTACTCACAGGAAGTCTCCTGTGCTTGCAAGAACGCCCACTGACCTGAGTGGGGCTTCCAATCTGCCCATGTGGTGCAGCTTTGCAGGATTGGGTCTGTACAGTGGAAGAAGCCTCTCTATCAATAGCAAAACTACATTAGAACCATGATACAGAATTGTACATTAGCTCTATGAATGCTGCTTAAATATGATAAAATACATAGTGTACCCAAACCTAATAACGGCAAAAATGGTGGAGCCACAGATCACATCCTGGCTTAGAACCTTTTTCTAGTCAAGCTACGTTAGCCATGAAACTGGAGATATCCCCATCTGTTCTTGGATAAACATCAGGGACAAAAGCAAATCATTCTTGTTCGAACATCCCAGAAAGACAGCACCTACTGTTGTCTTCCATTTATATGGGTAACATGGAATTTGACTGTTTTCCTAAAGTATTATTTGTAAAGCACCTATAATCTTAGTACCTAGGTATGAAAGAAATAGTGTACAAGGTAAAAATCTCAAAGAAGGAAGTTTTCCTGTTTCCATACCTCCACCATGGCTGCCTGTCCAGCAGACAGGCTCATGGATTTGCCTAAGTTAAAGCCATTTTTAAAATGTAGCTATTTGTTTGGAGTACTCCACACCCTGTCTTTCCCCTACGCCTCTTTGAAACCAGATGTTATTTATAGACACAAATTATAAGATAACTCTGGCCACCAATATGCTTTTACTTCTAAATGATTGGAACCTTCAGAGACCATAAATGGAGAACAAACTGCAGAATACTAATACAAAATGGCTGTGTAATGATATAGATAGATAGATTAAACAGATCTTGAGTTTAGTAAGGCTTTTGACACAGTCCCACATGGCATTCTCATACGCAAACTAATAAATGTGATCTAGATGAAATTACTGTAAGGTGGGTGCACAACTGGTTGAAAGACCATACTCAAACAGTAGTTATCAGTAGTTTGCTGGCAAAGTGGGAGGATGTTTCTAGTGGGATCCCACAGGGGTCAGTCCTGGGTCTTGGAATATTCAATATTTTCATTAATTATTTGTGTAACAGAGTGATGAGTATGCTCATAAAATTTGCAGATGATGCCAAACGGGGAGAGGTTGCAAGCACTTTGGAGGCCAGAATTACAATTCAAAACAACCTTGAAAAATGGGAGAATTGGTCTGAAATCAACAAGATAAATTCAATAAAGACAAGTGCAAAGCACTTCACTTAGGAAGGAAAAATCAAATGTGCAATTACAAAATTGTGTGTCAGTGGCTAGGTGGTAGCACTGCTGAAAAGAAGCTGTGGTGTTATTGTGGAGCACAAATTGAATATGAATCAACAATGGCCAATGGCATTTTGGGATGTATAAGTAGGGGCATAGCCAGCAGATCGAGGGGCGTGATCGTCCCCCTCTATTCGACATTGGTGAGGCCTCATCTGGAGAACTGTGTCCAGTTTTGGGCCCCACACTACAAGAAGGATGTGGATAAAGTGGAGAGAGTCCAGCGAAGGGCAACAAAAATGATTAGGGGTCTGGAACACATGACTTATGAGGAGAGGCTGAGGGAACTGGGCTTGTTTAGTCTGCAGAAGAGAAGAATGAGGGGGGATTTGATAGCTGCTTTCAACTACCTGAGAGGTGGTTCCAGAGAGGATGGTTCTAGACTATTCTCAGTGGTAGAAGAGGACAGGACAAGGAGTAATGGTCTCAAGTTGCAGTGGGGGAGGTTTAGGTTGGATATTAGGAAAAACTTTTTCACGAGGAGGGTGGTGAAACACTGGAATGCGTTGCCTAGGGAGGTGGTGGAATCTCCTTCCTTAGAAGTTTTTAAGGTCAGGCTTGACAAAGCCCTGGCTGGGATGATTTAATTGGGGATTGGTCCTGCTTTTGAGCAGGGGGTTGGACTAGATGACCTCCTGAGGTCCCTTCCAACCCTGATATTCTATGATTCTATTGCAATTGTGGAAAAGGAAAATATTCTGGGGAGTATTAACAGGAATGTGGTATGCAAGGCACTGGAGACAATTGTTTCACTCTACTTGGCACTGGTGAGGTCCTAGGTGGTGTACTGTGTGTCACACTTTAGGAAAGATGTGGACAAATTGGAGAGAGTCCAGAGAACAGCAACAAAAGTGATAAAAGTTTAGAAAACCTGACCTCTGAAGAACAGTTGAAAAACCTGAGGATGTTTAATCTAGAGCAAAGACGCCTGACAGGGGAACCCTCAAATATGTTAAGGTCTGTTTATAAAGGCCTATGCTTGCTGAAGGTAGGCCAAGTAGTAATGGGCTTAATCTGCAGCAAGGGAGCTTCAGGGTAGATATTAGGAAAAGCTTTTTGACACTAAGGGTAGTTAAGTGCTCAGACAGACTTCCAAGGGCAGTAAATTCCCCCTCATTGGAGATTTTTTAAGAACAGGTTGGACAGACACCCATCAGGGTTAATCTAGGTTTACTTCATCCTGCCTCAGTGCAAGGGCTAGAGTTGATGACTTCTTTTGAGCTCCCTTCCAGCCCTATAGTTCTATGATTCTGTGATACAGCTGTCCCTTCCCCAGCAATACCTTACTTCATATCTGCCTTGTTTCTGTTATCTTTCTCCAATGCAGTTAACTAGCTGACCTTTTTTCCCAGCGGGCTGGCCCTTTATGTTTGGCAGAAACAAACAGCTGGAGCCTTACCATGGCCATTTTGGAACTGATTACTGCTTCCTCCTCCTAACTGGTGAGCACTTTTAATTCTTGTTATAGTTTTCTTGTTTGATTCCCAAAGAGCTGGAATGTTCTCAGAGACTGCAAAATGATCTAGGGGCTCTGTGACTGCAGGAGTGTTGCAAGGTGACAACTCACTCACTCGGTTGTGAGGCTGTCTTTTCTAGAAGAAATGGCTAATTAAAATTCTCGGTAATGGAGTTTATGTGAAAATGAACAGTTTCCTCTTACACAATTTCTTAGTGAAATAAATTATATGGATTGCCTGAACCAATTCAGTTTCTCATTTACATAGTGAGTAGCTGGTGAGTAAACAATGCATTACTCTCAAACTACTGGAAGTCTCTTGGCACTGATGTAAATGAGCTGAAAAATCAATATATCCTACTTTAGAGGCAGTCTAAGCTAGTGGAACAGGGCAAGTTGGTTTCTAGTCCCAGCTTTGCCACTGACTTGCTGTGTGATTTTTCAGCAAGTCCCTTAACCTTTGTGTAACTTTATCTTCCCCTGGTTATGACATGAAGGCTGAGACCCAGCTTTAAATCTGTGGCTGAAAGTGCTGAAAGTTCCAAGGATGACTGATTTTCCCTACTCTTTGGTAACCAATGTGTTTGATCACCTAGGCATTATTAAATATCAGAAATTCTCTTCATGAATCCTGGACTATCACACATTTTCTTACACCGACTCTTCTATTCAGGCATTACTAATGTGCTTTTTATCTTACCAGCAAATAATGTTGAATCTAACAGATGTCTGATGCATAGTCACCTTTCTTTAGCTATACAGTTGCCTATAGTATTATGAAGAGCATGTAGGCTAATAGTATTGAAAAATGTCACTGACAATCATAGTAGAAATAAGAAAGGTTATCCGATATTGTGGCGATGTTTAGGGTACTCAGCATTGCCTCACCTAAGTCCCTTTGGCCCTCTGTTCAGAATTAAATTCTTTTAATGAAGATTTCCCTTCAGGAACTGGCCAGATAGCTGCGCGCATTTTAAACTCTATTAACTAGATAAACACATTTTGCTCCATAGATCAGGACAACTTTATTTTTAAGAACAATTAATGAAAGTGCATCACAGCAAAAATAAGGAAAGGAAGTAAAAACTTTCATCAACATAATATATACTTCAGGACCCTGTTATTCCAATTTATGACAATAATTCTGAGCAATGGCTATTGAATATTTGCTTTGTGTTTCCCTCACTAAAAAATAACCTCTTTGAGGTATTCCTAGTATTGACTGAAAAAATGTGTATTTCAAAAAGAAAATGGGCTTTTCTTATATAAAAATCAAAATATTTAAATCCATTTGATTTAAAATATCAAAAGTGGTTTAGCAGTAAGATTTCAGACAGTGATGTCTAAAGATGCCAGCTGCATCCTGTTTATAACTACCAAAAGGTATGGGTTAGATCCGTCACCCTGTCGAGGGCACATGGAAAGATGTCTGAAGGAAGGAAGGGGGATGTGCAATTGGTAGTGGGACACTACAGAGAAGATTGTTTCTCTTTTACAGTGGTGTGCTAATTGTGTTTCATAATGGGAATCAGGTGGGAGAGCACAAGGAATGGCTATTTTTCACCATCTCAAAAGTCCTACTTTTTGGGGGTGTTCTCTTTAGTAAGCTGGGTTAGACATGAATCTGTCCAAACCAGAACAAATGGCTGAATTAGATTCCTAGAGAACAACAAAGATGGTACTTCCATACAACCTTAAGGCTTAGTGTGCTGACAGAGCAGCCAGATTTTACTGATCTGGGGCGGGGGAGAGACAATGTGATTGTTTTAATTATATTCAAATTATGAAAATGAGATTCTGTATCTGAAGAGGAGGGCAAAACAAGAGGTTTATTTTTTTAAAATAAAAGTTACTCTAACGTTCTCTCTCTCTTGTCAGAGTTATCCTGATGTGATATTAATATAATGACAAGTAACTGTAAAAATTAAACTTTCTTCAGGTTCTGTAGCCTGAAAAGCTTTTCTTCTTACAATCTGTGTTGTAAGTCCTGGCTTTTGTGGACACTGTTGCTGGTTTGCCATACTGTTGCTTCTAGGTTATCAAACCAGGTTTTTTTCAGAGCTTGAAACAGCTTTTTCATCTTCAGGGTTGATAGTTGCAATTAAGAGAAAATTCAAACTGCAAGTAAAAAGAGATACATTACTAGACAGTGTTCTCTGGACTCTCAGAGGATAAAAAGGTAATTAGCGAACCAAACTATACAAAATAAATACAATCAGATGTCCCACCAATAAAAGGGATCAATGGAAATAAAAGTTTCATTGGGTTGTTCCAAAGCAGGCCAGGAAGTTTTACTTACACTATGAATATGTGACTTTGGACATTTAAAATAAAATCAGGCCCAGATATGCTGCACCCTAAGCTATATTTAGAAGAAGGAAGTATTTTTTTCTTTTTAACTAAAGTTTGGCAACACAGACAAGCTCCTGTGCTGAAATCTCTACTCAGGAAAAACTAGCATTCAAGTCAGTGCAAGTCTTGTTTGAATGAGAACTGTTGGCAATGGCCCAAATGTTGACAGGTTCCCAACAGTACTGAACTCTTAAGGAATTATATAGGTTAATACTACTAGCTGATTTCACAAACTTGGTGATCGGCCTATTGTAAACATGGTTTGTGTACTTTAACTGAATATTCAGTGTCAGACACTTTTTTTAAATTTAAACAAATATCTGTCTCTGTATTTAAAAGAAGTGAATTCCTCTATGTACGTCTTAAATATGCTATTAGAGGTGGCAGGTATCAAATAAAACTCAATACTCCTGAGATTTAGTGGGCTTAGAATAAAATCCAGATTCAGATTTTGCAGCTGGGTACTGTCTATACACTGGGCAGCCCAAACTCCGCATTCACCTACTGATTTATCACTATCTCCTCTGAGAAGTGTGTAATAATCATGCACACACCTAGAAGTATGCATGCACATACATGTATACTGAGCATTCTTTTGATAAGGCTTTATTTATGTGGCCTCATCCACAAATATCTGATGGTCTTCCCCCGTGGTCATGTGTAAAAAAATATTATACACTTGTAGTTCTTCTAGCTTGTTAAAAATGTAATTGTACGTTTGTAGTCACCAAATCAATTGATCTTTTGTGGTGGCAATGAATTTACAAATGCCAGGGAATAACTTGTCATTTCATTTCATGTACCAAGAGAGCTTCCATTTTCTCATTTCCAAGCCTCAGCAGTGCATACAGCAGACAAATTAGCAGCGTAAATCTAAGTGCTTCAATCCTAGCAACTGCATAATTCCCTCATCTGCATAGTCCTATCAGTTACTTACAGTAAATGCTTTTCTTTGCAGTAAATAAGTCGTAAATGGATCATTACACCTTAAATTATTATTTGGACAAGTGTGGTAGTAATTAGCATGGCAGTGATTTGTATGTCTGTTTCCTTTAATGTTCTCAACAAGTGAAAGTGATGTAAGGACTTCTTTTCTTCCAAATAAAGGACTGTACACTACATGTAAATAAAATGTTAATTATTGGGGTCAGTTTCAAAGATTCATTTTTGTCAGAAGATGATTATAGCCTCAAATGTTTCCATATTAGAAGCCATTCTTTATTGCACTTAGGCGGCGTATAATGCAGAACAAGGAACCACGTCAGCAGTTGTAGTGGGTTTTTAATTATTTATCTATCTACTGTAGTCAATAAACAGCACATACAGTTCAAGAAGGGTGCTGTTATCTATAATATCTGGAAACAAAGAGCCAAAAAAAATTATATGTGCAGGAGTCAGTTGAGGTGTGTTGTAATAATTCAGAAATGCATGGGATTAGGTGTTTTCTACATAAAGTTCAATGTGCAGCTATTTATAATCCCTAAATTACAAGATGCAAGATGTATCAAAATCTTGCCATTCTGCCTACACAGATTGCTTTTCATTTAGCTACTAGTATTGCACACTTGTGTTTACAATGGCTGAGGATCAGCACTAGAGCTACAATATATTGAGGCAGAGGACAGATGATTCCATACAATGTAAATGGGAATAACAGCGGTTGTCTCTTGCCATTGGGAAATGATTGCTATAATTTAGCTGCTTAGAAGAAATAGAACAAGAAGGTAGCCAGAATATAGATGGAGTAGTGGAATGCGCTACTCTATATGCTGTTGGGCACCATCACTTAGATCAGGTAATGGGCCTGATTCTAATTTTCACACCAGCGTAAATCAGGAGTAAGCCTGTGGAGATGTATCCACAGCAGCAGCTCAATCTTTCTCTGAATTACTCAAGAGGTAACAAACATTCTTTCATTTTGGCAGGGACTCTGGTGTAAACAGTTACAAACCTCCAGAATCACGCCTTTGAAAGTTTTCTACCTCTACGTTCTAAATAGAGAGCAGCAGAGAGATGGATTTGAGATAACTGATGGTCAGATTAAAATAGTGGTTTTGATAATCTTGGAATTCTAAGGAATGCAGATCTCATTAAAAGGAGTGGAAGGAAGGGAAACTTTTTTGTTTTTTGAATCACAAAATATATATTTTTGATGACATGAACCCAGATAAATTATTCAGAAGGAAAACAAAGGAACAAAGCAAAAAGATCATCAAAGAATTAGAAAACATGGGGAAAATAAGTTTATAATATTGTAAAAATGTTTTCACTAAGCAAATTCGGAGGAAATAAATAGCCAGCAGGGAATAAGAAACAGAGGTGGTGTCTGCTCTCGTGGTTAAAAACAAACGCTGAAATATAAACTGGGGGGACAAAACTGACTGGAGATCAGCAGAAAACTGTGGAATGGTGTTTTTATGATTACTTATAGCTACGTTACTAGATAACGTTTGTATGTTAAGCCTGGCATCCCAGGCAGAGTGTTTGGGAGGAACAGAAATTAAACTTACCACATTGAGAAGGAATTTCCAAGGGGACAAAATTTCTGCTGCACAAGTGGACAAAGGCAGCTGCCAAGTTGCAGGCAGCTTTCAACTCACTGGAGTCACAAGCGTCATGCACGCACATGCTGTAGAATGGTTCAGGGTCCACCTTCAAACATGAACAGAGTTATACGTAATGTTTCGGTTATATGAAGCAAAGTGCACAACTCTTCTAACAGATTGATAATAATTTGGAAATGTGAATAAACCTTCTTTTAGCTTGTCTTGAGTTGTCAACCTCAGCTGCAAATGAGAATTAACATAGGTGAAATTAAGGTATTTAGACCATATCAAGAGTCTATAAAATAACTCTGCAGCAAATCAGGCAAATTAACTGTGAAAGAATGAAATCAAGAACTTCAGAGGAATTGACTTTTTTCATTCCACATGTCCGTTTTCTGAAATCAGTATTAACATATCTTTTATTATGACTGATTCTAGGGCTTTACTGTATTCCATATTGTAGACCAGTATGATAAACTACAATGTCAAGACAAGATAGCATTCCATCGATCAGAGAAACGTATTTATGTGGTGGAGAGACTGTGACATTTGGTTAGTCCTTCTGTGATGCTGTTCTGATCACTACAGAGGTTGAGTTTTCAACTAAACGCCTGATAGTTAAAAGTAATGATGCTGGAATGTTCACCTTCCTGCAATCTTTCATAATTCATTTATGCAGCTTTGAAGAGTGGTGATAGGAGGTTCAAACCTTCCTTCACTGATTCTTACTAATACTTACAACTTTGAAGCAGTTCCTAAGAAGAGAGTGAGGTTCTCGAAAAAACACTTTACAAACTTTTTGCTTAGCTGTGATGGAACACGGTTTCACCTTCTTCTGTACGTAGTTGCAGTGACTGCTCACCTGAGAAAACAAGACTAGTCAATAAATAAACACTGTTTTTTAAAGTACTAATGCACTGTAAACCCCTTCATTTACATTGGGCAATATCACTGCAAGCAATAAAGATGAAGGCTTGTTAGACTTTTTTTTTTTTACACTGCTCTTAATAATTGTTTATTGTTTCATTAATATTAGGATGTGCCATGCACTGTTTATAGTTGAAACAACGACTGTATCGTCTTATAAATATTACAGGTTACAATTATTTGTAATTATTTATTACAATTATTATTTCCTTTTCCTATCAATTTTCATAATTCATTAAAGATTTTTTTGTATAACTTCTGAAACAAGTTGTTGGCTAGCTGTCTTTTTTAATCTGTCATTTATAATGTTATTAAAAGTAGTGTTTTTACTAGGTCCTTTTATAGTGAGAAAACAGTTACTCAGATTCTTTCTAACTATTGCACTTATTAACAAGAATATTTATGAAGTTTTAAGAGAAAATAATCACAAGTGGAAGGTAGTAGCAATGACAAACATTTCTGCACAATGAGATGTGGGTGGATTATCGTGATGCAGGTCCAATCACAAAAGTGGTGATATGCAACATCAACAAAATCAGAAATGAGCAGGATTCACTGCAGCTTATGTCATGATTTGTTTGGCATGAACATTGAAAATGCACATTTGTGCATCAGATCAGTATGCCATGAGGTCAACTCTACATTCAGGCAGAACACAAATGTAAGCTCAGGTTCTACTATCTCCTTAAGGAGAGAATTTTAACGTGACAATTTAGCCTCCCAAACAATTCTTTTTCTATGCAGGCATTCAATCGCATGGCTCCTGGCTTACAAAGTCTCCTGTCGCCCCACATTCTGCTCCTTTGCCCCCTGCAGTTCAGGGCTCTCCTGGGAACCACAGCAGGGATAGGAGTTAGAATGCCGGCAGCTCCTCCGGCTCAGCGCTACAGCTCCCAGCCCTGCACCCACCCACCCCAGCCCTGTCCTCTGGCGGGGCTGCTGAACTGAGCACAGAGAGATGCAGCTGTGTGGAAGGGCTGGGGTAGTTCAGGGCTCTCCTGGGAACTGCAGCGGGGAAAGGAGCAGAACGTGGGGCCACCGAACAGCCCCACGCTGGCAGCTCCTCCAGCACAGCTGTACTGCCCCCAGCCCTGTCCTCTGGCAGGGCTGCTTTACAGACGGAGGAGACCCTGAGTGAAAGGGCTGGGGCGGTACAGCTGCGCCAGAGGAGCTGCTGGCGTGGGGCCGCCTGGTGGCCCCACGTTCTGCTCCTCCTGTGTCTTTCCGGTACGCTGTACCAGCTATAAAGATCTTGCTGGTATGTCAGACTGTAACATACCGCCCTACTTGCACTGTTGAAGAGATGTAAGCTCCATTTTATCAGTACCACTAAATACATTGTCCGGCAGGTTATTCCCACTGTATTGTCTCATCCTACCCCTTTAAAAAAGTTTGTAGTCATTAGAATGAATTCCTGACTTGGCATATTTGTATTCCTGGCCCTTGCTTTAATGATGTATGACAATGGTACATTATCAGCAAGTCAATCTTTTTATTACTTTTTCTGAATGGGATAGGAGTCAAACTGACTGCAAGCAGCTCACAGAGTTCAGCTAAAGTCATCTATAGATTCTTCCTGGCGGTATTCAGCACTCCAAAGATGCTGTGTGGCATACAAATAAAATGTAGCAATCAATAGTATAAGCAGAGTCATTATGACATCAACCACTTAAAAAGGTCATGCATGCCTGCCTAGCTTGTTTACGGTATTACAAGAAGTTTTGTATATATTGTGTTAAATTGATTATTTTTACTAACTCAAGTTGCCCAGGTGCTTTTGCATTTGGTGCTAATATGTATTCTTAAATACAGACGCTCCCCAGGTTACACAAGACCCGACTTACGCAAATCCGCACTTACGGAAAAAGTTATGTAAGCTAGAAATAGGTGGGGTTTTTTGTTTTTTTGCGTAATGGTTGGGTATACGTTTCCGACTTATGCAAAATTTGAGTTACAGAAGGCATTCTGGAACGGAACAATTGCATAAGTCAGGGAGTGCCTCTAAATGGAAGGAAATTAATAATAAATAAGTAGTTTACATTAACAATGCACCTCTGTCCATCCCACCATGATACTGGCCATATCACCCATATAATCATCCATCTGATTCTCCAATAGCAGAGCAGAAGTAAGATATCTTGAACCCTTCTGCTATTTGAGGCAGAGTTCAGAAGCCCTGAATTGGAGGTAGATGGTTGCAGTGGTTCTGGCTGTGGAAGTAGATCATAGTCTTGCAAAGGAAGAGCCACAAAGTCTCAGTGGCATCATCTGCTTTGGGTATTTTTTTGAGTAAGCTCTTTAGTAACTGATGTGGAAAGGCCACAGAGGAGTTAATACCAACCAGAGTTGGTGTTCTCAAAGGCAAACATCTTGGCCAGGCATTGTAAGCTTCATTTTCCTTTTTCTGCATTAGTCCTGTAGTACAGCTTATGAGCTCTGCTCATTTTTCCTGGAGCGCCTGCTATCAAATATATATTAGCTAGTCACACCCTTGACTAGCTATATGCCTCGTTTAACTGCACACCTGGGTCCATATTAGAATTGTGTGCATGTGGTTGTAGTGGCTGAAAACACATTCAGTGAAATTGTGTGTGCAAACAACCAATGTGATGTTTACCTGGCCATAACATGCATTTATTTGCTTAAACTTTCCAAGAAAATTCACCTTCAGGCAGAAACCAAGCATGGAAACTTTCAGCCCAGGGGAAAGATTCCAAAATTTCCATGCATGGTTTCTGCCTGAAGATGAATTTTCTTACAAAGTTTAAGCACATAAATGCAGTTTTCCCCCAAATAAATGTAGGGTGAATATTTTGGTCCACATTTCCAGTGTTCTGTGGCTAACGCATGTGTTCCTGTACCTTCTATCTGTATGATTTTAACCCTTTCAGTAAAACAGAAGTTCTCTGTCACGTGTATGTTACGTGGCCCTTTGTGTTCCAAGTGCCACATGTGACCTCAAAAGACAGATATCTTGCAACAGTGCTTTCTGATAGCAGTGAGATCGCCAGCATACCTGCCAGCTCTGTGTAAATTCCTGCACGCTACCAGTGTAGGAGTGATTGGGAAGCATCCATTCATTTCCAGCTTCATTATCATTGGTACCAAAAAGACCAGCTGATACACCTGGAACCAAATGAAAACAGAGGAAGATAAAAACAGAGCCACAGGAGAATTCTGGTTTTAAAAGCCACCCCTGGCCTTTTGCTATCCTGCCTAATGGAGCTCAGGTGTAAGGCAGAGGTGATGTGTTTGGGTGCCAGAAGGACGGTATCCCTTGGCAGAGTAACAGGTTGAAGGAGCTATATTGTCCTCCCATGTGTTAGCTTTTCACTCTGCCCTCCTGCCGGAGAAAGGAGCTGCCATGACAGAAGACATATGTCTATAAAGATACAGGGTGGTGCGCTGTAAAGTTTGGGGTGGTGCATTACATATGAGTGGTGAAGCCATGAGTGGGGTATGTTAATCATACCAAAAGTAGCTTTTGTACCATACGTTCATATGCTCCGTTATATCTGACATATTAGACAGAAGCTCTCAGACTGGCTTGTGGAGGTGGGCTGGCTGGTCACATGGTACTGGCACCTCAAGCTGCTATACTCCATTAAACGACTGGAAAATTATAATAGTTCTATGTAAACCAGAGGTGGGGAAACTACGGCCCGCAGGCCACATCCGGCCCGTGGTACCGTCCTGCCCAGCCCTTGAGCTCCTGGCCAGGGAGGCTAGCTCCTCCCCTGCTGTCCTCAGCTCACTGTGCCACCAGTGCTCTGGGTGACGTGGCTGGCGGCGGGGGGCGGGGGGAGCAGTTGGATAAGGGGCAGGGACTCCCAGGGGGCAGTCAGGGGATAGGGAGCAGGGGGCGGTTGGATGGGAGGGAGGTTGGGGAGGGGGCGGTCAAGGGACAGGGAGCGGTTGGATAGGCCTGGGAGTCCTGGGGGGTCTGCTGGAGGGTGGGGTTGTGGATAAGGGTCGGGGCAGTCAGGGGACAGGAAGCAGGAGAGGTTGGATAGGGAGTGAGGTCCCAAGGGGTGGGGGGGGTGGTCAGGGGATTGGATGGGTCGGGAGTTCTGAGGGGGGCAGTCGGGGGCAAGAAGTGGGAGGGGGCAGATAGGGGATGGGGCCAGGCTGTTTGGGGAGGCACAGCTTTCCCTACCCAGCCCTCCAAACAGTTTCACACCCCGATGTGGCCCTCGGGCCAGAAAGTTTGCCCACCCCTGTAAACACTTGCTGCTGTTACTATAGGGACATATATTTCTCATCATATTCACTGGCAGTGTCTTGTGCCATCTCCAGGGCTTGAGGGAAAGGCTGATGCAGGGCAGCCCGTATTCTGAAACCTGAGGTTTCTAGAATTCAGAGAGAGAGAAAAACAAATTAGAAGCAGAAGGGAATGGCTATGCTGAATGTTTAGTACTTACCATGATGCCATCCATCCAGTGTAACAGTACAAAGATCATAGTGAAAGTTGCAGGAGACAAAGACTCCATTCTCGTTCAATACTTCAATTCTGTTAGCGTCTTTTCTTATGGTGATGCCATTCTTTTCAAGGGACTGATCCAAACTGAGGCAGTTCTCTTCCGTTTGGGAAAAATTGTACATCTTGTATGTCTATTTTAAGATAATGATAAAAATGTTCAGGGTAACTAACTTAGGATGGACTTTGCACGGTGTTGATTCCCCTGAACTCCCCAATGAAGTTCTACTTTCAAATATCTGAAACATAACCTACGTTAGAAATGGCAACTCCTGGTTACTGGGTCAGCTCACAGTTTGCACATTTGCAAATGGATGGTGCCATTTATGCACAGCCCCGTGTGGAGGATAGTATGAAGCTCCTAAGGGAGCAGTGAAGCACAAAGCCTCCCAGGTGGACACAAGCAGTGAGGTATAGCTTGTTCCTCCAAGCACAGGTGGTGTAGTTCTTCCTGCTTACATGGGCCATGCTGGGGAAAGGTTCCTTGAGCCTTCTCCATCCCATGTATCCACATATAGGCCAGGCAGAATATAGTCCAGGATTGATGGTATTAGTTTCTCTTATTGAGGGCTATTCCCTTTTGCTGATATATTAGTGGGCTTTTCCTATCTTTGCATTAACTTATGTGAGCCACTGTATGCTAAGTCTGAACTGCAGATAAATTCAGGGTTTGGCTTCTTTGTCAAAGTGCAGTGATTTCAGTGTTCATATTCTCTTTTGGAAAGGAATGAAGTTTGAATCTCCCCTCCTACCTTGAGTCCTGGGTAGATATCAATGGTAGTCTGGTTCATTTCCATGTGCAATGATCTCAAGCCACTACTCTCCTGGTTCAGCACTACAGTAAAGGTATTGTGAATAAAGTCCTTGGCAAGTAGCACACTGCACTTCGATGTCAGATCATACATTCTTCCATCAAAAGTCCGAAAGTGCTTGTTGCCCATCAGCACAGCATGATCTGGAGGATGATATTGCAAAAGCAATGTCACTGTGTTGTTCACAGAGCTCAATGGGTGGCACTTATTAACTGCTTGCCAGAATCAGAACACCTTCTTTGCCTATTTGTTCTCAGGAAACTTTCTAAGATATTCATCAGCATAAATTCTAAAGCAGTTACAAATTGTCCCCTATCAGCAAATGCATCAGTTTCCTTATAATTCTATACCGTGCTGGATCCCAATGTCCTGGAACTTTGGGAAGTATGAAAACAGGATCCAAAGTTTACACCTGAGCCCATCTCTTTTTACAATCTTACTGCTAAATATACATATTCTTATACAGAAAGCAGGAATAAATATTAAGCGTGTGCCTCAAACAGAGAAAAGCCAGCAAAATCAGAGATAAGACTGGGACTTTCACAGGTGCAGAGGATTCCACTCCAACTGCAGTCAATGGAAACAGTGGGTGCACAGCATCCCTGAAAATCTTACATCGGAAGCCCCCTTTTAAAGCCCTCCATTCTGCCCAGCTGTTGGAGCTAATGAAGCATGAGATATACTGTCCAAAAACTACTGTTTCTGGAAGATATGTTGTATTCTAATTGTTGGTCAGATGTTCAATGAGGAATGCTCCTATTAGCAATGCTCCCTATCTAATGCGGTTGCTGAAGTGTCTGCATCTTGTGCACTCTGAAGTTAACAGGAGTTATGTCACTGACTTCAATGAAATTAGGATCAGGCCCTCAGTAGGAGACCCAGATATTACCTCAGCCATAATGCATGCTCTGAGACCTCATCGCAATGGGATGTAGGTGAGATACAGATATATTCTACCTGCTCATTCCCCGTTTCTCAACATAGTGATGTTATAAAACAGCTTTTCTGCACGGTATGCAATTTAAAAAATAAGAAATATTCTCATGGAAACTTGCTGGAGCTGAAAGATCGCAAAAATAGCTTATTTACTGGTAGGTGACTGTTATTCCACCAAAAAATCAGTCTACATGAAATACCATCCATAGAAATATGGTGTTAATTAACAGTCCTCTCTAGTTATGCAAAATTCTGTCTGGAGCTCAGAGGGGACTGGGACCAGCTGAGAAATATATTAGAGCTGTCAAGGAACTTACATTCAAAGGGACTCTCCATCATCCTCTGTTTGATTCTATAATATTCAGCTACTGGGTTGATGTTGTAGAGATCCCTGAGGGGCCTCATTATCTGTTCTTCAATGAGGTAGTTAGTGATGTTTGCCAGGTCCACAGAGTGGTCTCCTCTAGGCAGCATTGGCAGTTTCACTGCCATTGCACAGTTCCTTTGGGACACAAATGATTCACTCATGTTACTACTGGTGTTAAATTGATTCAATGCAGTTAATGTATCAAATGTTATAAAATGGGAAACAAAAATGCTACTTAAGGCTGAGTGTACCAGAGTTATTCTATTTGCTGGTGGATATTTATTCTCCGAGGTGGAAAAAGCAGGCTATGATAGTAGATAACTTATATTGTCAATGTTAACTGGTATAAAGGGTGTCCAAGGACAGTTGCTTGGTTCTCTTCCCTAATACTGTAACTTGATGTGAAAAACAAATATGTAAATATCTGTTTAGAAAACTATACTGCAGTGTAGAGCTTATCCAGGAATATCCACTGTTACCTGGCTGAAAAACTGTACAGGTTTGATAAAGGCTTTCGGAACTTGCTCACAGCTCTGGAAAACTTGGCTTCTGCCCACCTCAGCATCTGGTGTGTTGCCTAGTGGGGAACCAGAACAGCATATTATAAAATCAACTGTGACATTAACATGGTTTTCGGACCAGCCAGAACGTTGCTTTGATATCAAAGGACTAGCCACAAACACTCAATCCTCCCTCACATCTGTCACTTGCCTGACAGCATACCATCCTGTTATTTAGAGGTAGCTGGTGAATGAGAAGTTAACCATGTTAATATCAGAGAGAAATACAGCCTTCCTATGATGATGTCATTTAACATGAACCAACACTTCAATGAGTTGACGTGCTAAAGTTGCTACGGCAGAGGATTGAGATCTCCATTATATGCATTGGTTCTGCAGCCCAGACAACCTCCTTTAAACAGTTTTAAGTATATCGTACCTCTGACGGGCCCCAAGGCTATTTACAAACTATAGACTGACAGGAATTACACAGGTAGCTCTGGGGTGGGAAGACAGTAACCATGTGGACGACAAGCACGCTGCTCGTGGTGTCATTCTGGCCAAAGACACCAGAGTGACACACCCTCTAATATGAAACATGTCACTGAGATGCCAGGCCACTTTTTCAAAAGTAGCAAACAGCCATACCCATATATTAGCAGTATGTGCACAAAGCAGGAAGGTGAAAATCTATCTGTGCAATTTGCATACACAAAAATGTTGCTTAAAATTTTAGGTGCAATTTTAGTAACTAGTTTGAGAGGAGGTTGAGGAATATGACCCTTGATGTCCACACAGAGCAGACAAAAAGCTTGAATTTTATTAAGAACTCATGTGAACAGCCCCAAAACAGAAAGGGATCCAATGATGGCATCTACCTTGAAAAGATGCAGGGTGAATCAGCCTGAGTGGGACCTGAGCCAGACGTGTATGTAGAGAGACTCTCGGTATTTCAAAGCTGATGCTTAGACCTGTAAGCCATCCCCTCTGATATAAAAATGAAACATTGTTTTATACTAACCATATCCAAGCCTGTTTTCATGGCTCTTAATGTCACCTGGATTGGTTCCATTAACCATACATCTTTTACAATACTGGGCACAAAAGCCTGGATTTTCTTCATATATGCCTCTGTTTTCTCTTGCCAAACATCATCCAGTCGCTTCAAAGTCACATCATAGTAGGCATCCTTCAGAGTCGCTAATGGCTCTGAAACAAGTGTGAAACTGACCTTAGCAAATAGATTTCAAAATGGTCCCCAGCTGTGCTTCAGGACAAAATCTTCACTGCCCCAACACAGGTGGAGGGTGAGAGTACAAGAGGAAAAAAAGGGGATCTTTCCATGCACAGGAGATTGGAGCTTTAGTTCTTGATCTTCTGTGCGGGACAGGCTATTGAAAACAGGTATGTCCCTGGTTCACCTACATGCCTGCCAGCATCCAGCAGGAGACACTGAGATGGTGGGGAGCGCATGCTGCTTTTTCAAATCCACTGTAAGGAATGTTACATAACATGCTTTCCCTGGGCTCCCTCAGTCTGTCCCCATCTGCCCTGCATAGGCAGAATGCCTCAGCACCTGGCTGCTCTACTGTTGCAGCTCTACCTCCCACCTTGTCATCCTCCAAGGAGGAGCAAGGGGACAATTTGGTTATTATAACCAAAAGCACAAATACACATTGAACTTGAGTCCAAGGACAAAGCCCGGCTATTGGCAATAGGGGGACAGATGACATTCTGTGACTTTGGTAGAAGTTTTCTCTTGTGCCATGATGAAGGCAGTTGTTAATCACAGATTAATACAGTTCACTTGATTTTCCTCTATTAGTTTGACTGCAAATGTCATCCATCTGAAACATCATGTGAACGGCTAGCAATGGAAAGGGCCGGCAGCATGCTAACGACAGAACAGGTACAGTGCCCAGAATCTAGCTAACACAAGTTCCAGCACGCTAGTCCTCAATTTAATGGTCCTTTGGTTGAAATGCCAGGCGGGAGAGGGAGGTGGCATTTTTCATCATGTATTCCTTGAATGAGGAATCTGCTGCCAGTCTTAAGCCTTGTCTACAGTGCGGGGGGTGGGGGGGATCAATCTAAGTTACGCAACTTCTGCTATGTGAATAACATAGCTGAAGTTGACGTACTTAGATCTACTTACCGCGGGGTCCACACTATGCTATGTCGACAGGAGACGCTGTCCCTTGCACTTCTCGTTCAGGTGGAGTAGAGGAGTCGATGGGAAAGCGATCTGCGGCCAATTTAGCCGGTCTAGACCTGCTAAATCGACTGCCGATGCATCGATCGCCATGCATTGTTCCCCCGGTAAGTGTAGACAAGCCTTAAGTGTGACAGAGCCTAGATTTACTGACCTTCAGGGCATGAGTCAAAGACTATACTTGTCGTCCAGGATTTCATTAGAGGGTTTGTTAAACCAGGGTTATCTGGCAGCTTTTTTATTGTGGCAACTGGAGAAATGATCTATGTGAATATGGATCCAGTGGAGTTTGTATAGATATTTATAAATAATCTATCAGAGCCCATTGTCTAGCTCAGCACTTTTTCATAGATCAAAATAAAACCTATTCAGCATCTTATTTACTCAGTTTGCTAGCCCCTGCTTACTTCCTGCACTGACCTCACCCTGTGCAGCATACCCCCTGGCTTTAGATGGCTCTGCTTACTTTTCAGTTCATTTTGCATTTGCTGGACAGTGTCTTGAATTTTTTCCAAGTAAAGTGGGAGGTTGTTCCTCAGGGTTTGCCTGATTCCACTCTGCTTCCACATCTGGGCGACAGCTTTCCCCCCACTTTGGAGGATTCCAGCAACCTCTTGGGAGGCTTTCAAAGGCCAGCCAGCTGCTTCATACAGGAAATCAATTTGCTGCACCTGCAGTGGGCCCCAAACAGCAAGAAATGTAAAAATATGCAGTGATCTTTAGCAAACTTTTGGAGCTTGTTTCCTGCGACAATAATCAGCACTCTGGAGCTTCAGGACTACCATGTCTTTTGCAGCAAATCTCACAGATTTCCCATAATGCTTTTGTGATGAATGTGGGAATTTTCTGTATACCCTCTCTGTATACAAATACTATATACTCTGTACCCCTCATCTTGGCATCGCTACCGACGGCGGGTGGGGGGGGGGAATGGTTTTTTTCCCTAGGCATGGGAGATCAGGTTAGGTATGTGAGACATACAGGCACTAGCACTGTCTGGGCTGGAATCAACACATTTGAATGGAAGACCCTACAGAAACAATAGGAACCCCAGTGACCAAAAATTACCACTTAGCTGCAGAGGCAGCTGTGGCTGTGAATGCAGCATGGCTGTGACTGGAGAACAAAGACAAGAGGTGTCAGGTGTCTGCATTAAGAGGAGCAGGGTACACAGGCAAAGAGCGCTCCTTGAACTGGGAGACAAAGGAGACAACGCGGGCGAGGATGCGATCAGGGGAAGTAGAGAATGGCGACACCCTCTCTTCCACCAATAGGAACCATATCCTAAGCCTGACCCTCTCATGAGAACCCAAAGACTTTGAGATTCTGCATGCCAGGTGACTAATACAGTCATATTATACATATTATAAGTCATACAGTTAGCTCATATTGAAGAGCCTATCGGGTGTAGATGCAGATATATAGAGTAGTGCACCCTGAAGGTGTAAAAAAGCCTCCCACAGGAACACGACCTGTCTGGGCTCACTGTAGGGAGTCAGAGAGAGACGCAGGGATTGCTGGTGCCCAAGGCCCAGTTTCAGACCTGTGGAGGCTGTGGGCCTGCCCCTGTGGGACTGTGGGGACCCTTGGAGTCTGGCATGCTAAAGGGATCACTCCCAAAGGACTGGCTACAGGCTGGCACATAGACCAGAACCTGTGAATCTGTGACAGGTTTGTATCTTTCTTGCAAGATTCCTATAGAAAAGGGCTATCTGATTTATTGAAAACCCAAGGCAGGTTTATAGGACCAGACCCTGAAAGGTACTGAGTGCCCAGAATTCCACTAAAGTCTTTTGGAGATGAGGTGGATCAACATCCCTTAGGGTTTGTTACGTAGACAAGGAATCTTTATAAGGCTGGAGTGTGCTTTTCCTTTATATGAACAGCAGTGTCCAGAAAGGATGGACCATTTAATAGTTCAAATTAAACCAAACAACCAGAGTTAATACAATGGTGTTTAATTTGTATTAATGACTGTGACCAAAAGCAACCCTGGATTCACACCCTACACACTATTGCCATAATCTTTCTACAAAATATGCCTTGTGGGGTATCATTTGAAAACTAATAATTCACTGATCAATAATATCATGCTGAAATGTAGGTTGCAATATTATATGTAAAGTTATAATCCCCCCCATATGATGTTGTTAGCGTATATTCAAACCCACATAGCCCTGACTAGGCAGAAGTTGTTAAACAGTCTGTCCTAAACAAAGGCATGTGTGTTTACCTCAGTTTACATATAAGTAGTAAACAGAGCCCTTGAGACAGCAAGAGAGGGTACATCAGTTTTGCAAAGATAAAGGACAAGCTAATGCCTCTAGCCAGGTGTCATCAAAGTTGACTGTAAATCACCGGTCAACTGGCCAGGAACAGATCGATCTGCATTTTCACAAACAAGATGGAAGCTCTTTCACCACGAGACTCCATGTCTCCATCTTCACAGCAGAAAGGAACTTTATCTAGGGGTAACCCTCAGGAAAATGCATTTAAAAGGGGGACTGGACTATAAAAGTGAGGGGCAAAAACTCCCCAGGTAGTCAGTCATGTCCCCCCCCCCCCCAAAGAAGACAAAGGGACCAACCTGTTGACTTTGGAAGGGATCCTGACATGTAAAATTTGCTGGGAACATGTGGCAAGGATTTTATCTTGAACCAAGAGTAATTTAAGTTTTAGCTACTAGAAAATGTTCTATCTTTCTTTCTCCTGTAACCATTTTTACTTTAATACTTTGCACTTGTACTCACTTAAAATCTCTCTCTTTGTAGTTAAATTAATTTGTTTTGTTTTTATTCAAAACTAATCCAGTGTTGTGTTCAAACTGAACTGTTTGGATAACTCCAGTTAAAGGAGCAAACTGCTGGATATTGTCCGCTTACAGGGGCAATGGACATCTAATATCTGAACTGTCCAGGAGAGGACTGGACTGAAAAACACACATTTTTAGGACAATTTGGGACTGGGAGTGTGTTGGGATCACCCTGCAAGTAGTAACCCAGGCTGGTGGAAGCCAGAGTGTGATGGAGTGTTGCTGATAGGCTGCTGGGGTCAGAACTGTTGATCCAGAACTGCAGCTATACACAGACCCTTAGGCTATTACCTGCATGCTGTTAGGCTGTTGGTGAGTGGACCAGCTTGGGAGCTACACCAGCAAAGTGTTGTGAGACACCCAAGATTACAGGGCAGGTGGTGAGACAACGCTTCACTGGTCTGTGTTGCACCCCACAATGACCCCTTCCCAGAGAATAGCAAGGATGTTTCTTGCACAGGATTTCATGGTGCTCTCAGGTATACTGCATGACAGAATGGGACCATCCTGCATTAGATGATTTGGCCATTTTTAAGATGTTTACAATCTTTAAGCCAATTGGTCATGCTCATTACTTACTGATCTCCTGAATTTCCAAACAGATTCATCAAACTTCTTGATCTTCTCCAGGAGTTTGGCTTTAAGGTGGGACCCGATTTCATTAAGTTTATACTGTGAAAATATGAAATATCAGGATTTTATGATTTAGGAACCACTTGTCCTGGGCCAAGACCATTAAGAGTCTAGTCAAACTCCAGCAGAGTTCCCTTGTGGTTGAACTTCCACTGGGGAAACAAGCTGCACATTGCTCCAAAAGGGTGCAGCCTGGGCTAGAAAGGGGAACAGGAGAAATTTGCTGACGCCCCAGTTCTCTGAAGACTCTCCTCCTTGCAGCACTCCTATGGAGCTGTGGTGGGAGTTCAGAGGCTTGGACACTGAACTAGGATTCAGGAAACCTGGGTTCTATTCCTGCTGGATGAAATTGGGAAATTTTGTCTGTCTCTTCTGTTTATACTATCAGCTCTTTGGGAGCAGGGTCTGTCTCTTAGTATGTTTTTACCTAGAACAAAGCGGACCCATTGATCTCAGTAGGATTTTTGTGCTGGGACAGCGTCCTTACTGTCTAGCTCTAAGGGGTTGATCTTTTCAACTCCACTTTTGGCAAGACTCCCAACCCCCCCCCCAAATGTTGACTCATCCCAGATATAAAAAATGGTAACATAATATACATGGTTATGAGGGAAGAATCCCAAACACCTCTAACGTGCTACATTATTGGATACAATCCACTAATGAAACCCATCTGGAGGATGTTCCACTAATTTGATGAGGTTAAGAAAATATTCCGTAGCTCAAACTGCTGCACTACTATCAACTGCTGCTAAAGGCATCTCACCTCAACTTTAACTACTGGATCTCCACAACCATGAGCCACCAAACTCAAGCTCTGGTTAACAGCAGTTAGCGTCAATTGTCCCATTCTTTCTTGCCTTATGCCATTAACGCTGAGATAAGTGTTAATGGTAGCCATCTCTTGTCCATCAGTACATGCAGTGAGCTCTACTCCTTCCTCCAAGTCCCCTAGGAGAGTAAAAGGAGATATTCATTTGCACAGACAATATTGACAGGCATTAGTGTTTTAAAGCCAGCTTTATAATTAATTGAATAGAGTGGTATTTATGCAATAGCGATAGAGGTTATGTACTTGCAGAGAGAAGCAAGGATTAATGAGGAGAAACGTCAAATCAGCTTAATTATTTGCGTTTCTCCTTTTGTGTAACTTGTATATACTTTACACTAAAAGTGTGCAGGCTTTTTGAAGCATTGGGTTAACATAATAAGGTGACATTCTCCTCTCAGATCTCCATAATGACTCTTGTGCTCTCCCTTTGACTTCCGCAGTCTTTCACTCACTCAAATCCTGCGTAGGTCACAAATGAAAATGTGTTGGGCAGTCTAATCACTCATTCATCCCCCCAAAAATGACTGTATGCAGTAGTGTCACACACTGATCCATTTCCGTGCAAGAGCATACCAAGAAGGGAGGACTGAGGTGTTGCATGGCTTTTGCAGGCATTCTGAGTCAAGCCATTGCTATCAACCCTTGATTTGCACATTAAACCCCATGTAGGCAAGGGGAGGATCAGTCACTCGAGACAGTGTTTCAACTACATCATCACCTATTCAAATCCAGACTTGGTTGGGAGTTATTCACAAGTCACTACCACCCAGCCTATATTAAATGAGTTGTTGGGCTCAGTATACAGGGTCCATATAGTGAAAAACTATCATCATAATTGGCATCCTTGTTGATAGGCTCAACTCCTCGGATTGAATGGCAATGAAAACTGAACTGAGGTGGCACTCTTTCCTCTTCTGTGTGTGCACAATGCAACTGGCTGTCAATCACAGCTTATTGTTATAAATTGCAGCCCTTATATACTTACCCTTTACATATCCCATATAATATTGATGACACTCCTTTCCTTTAGAAGCAGTTACTTTTACTTTCTCTTTTTGATCAATATTTCCCTCCATCAGGACTTGGCTTTGAACAGCTGAGGAAGTAGCAGTTCCTGTCAGACCTAGCCAAATATCCTCAGATGCTTTTAGCTGCATTCATAAGAAGAAAAAAATAGATATTGATGCAGAGCCAAGGCAAAGAATAAATGAAGCAACATTCAGTGATGATGTTGGAATGCAAATGGATTCTACATAAGACTAGATGGTAACGGAGATATTTTTCAATGCCTGTGCTTTACGCACAAGAGATCCTGTGCTGAAAAGCTCAAGCAATAGGATAATTGACTTGAGACAGAACAATTTGATAGCAAAGTGGAGTCAATCAATTACAGCATTGCAGATTGTGCCAGGCATGTGGATAATCTTTTAATCGTGGCAATGAAAGAAACACTGATGATCAGTTACTTGCTATACTGCCAGCTTGTGCCACTCATTCCCAGTGTATGTGCAGGAGTATAAAGCCCATATGCATGAGCTGAGTTTCCCACCTTTAATATCTCTTCTTTTGATATAGTTCCTTTAGAAGAATGTCCAAATCATTAAAATATTTCAAGTGGTAGCTAATGTTGCATAAAATAATTATGGTTAGCTATCAGTGTTCCTCCCAAAACATGCTCAGCAAATGTCATGTGTTGACCTCAATGCTTTTCTCTTCCCCATGAGCTCCTCTATCTTACTTGCTATCTACAAGTTAAAAGCGAGAAAGGAAGGTGTTTGCCTGACTGATGATCATAGTATCAGGCAGTTCTCCATCTCTCTTGCAGAGACCAATGTTGTTTTCTGGCAATGGACCCTTTGTTTGAGTCTAACATTTTGTTTCCCCATGAATAAAATATGCTTGTTTTTGCGAAGATCCCGTTTTATGCTTCACCAGGTAGGCCAGTCACTTAACCTGCAGATACTGAATAAAGTAGCAGGCTGTGGAGACCATTTAAAAAGCATAACACACACTCCGGTAGAGGTATACTTAGTGCATTTCTCACCAAAGTCTGCAGTTGACTGGTCTTGGTACTTTCTTTTCTCTTGTGGTCACACTGCATCTGCAGTGCACACCAACATGGTAAAGGGGTTTGCTACCAAAATCAGGAAGCAAACTCCTTTTTGATTTTTAGCCTGAATTTTCCCCATTTTACTGTCTTGTTAGTCATTTACTGCACTCACACAGATTAGAAGCTAGATGGCAGTATGACTTCAACAGAGAAAAAAATGACACTGGGAGTGCTATAAAGCCCTTATTTTAAAAGACTTCACAGATGTCCATGCCCAGCATTAAACTCACTTCAAATTCCATCAAATATTTCTTCACTTCAGCTGTGCTGTTATTTTTTAAGGCTATTGTGAGCACCCCATCCTCTCTGACATCACCAGTATGGTGGAATCTGCCTTCTGACTGCAGGATGATATCTCCTCTGTTGAGCTGATGCTTTCCAGAGAGAACAATTACCTAAATATGGAAAATGTCAATATTTAGGCTTAGTTTTACTATGGAAATTAAGAAGAGTAAGAGAATCTGCAAGAGTTGCCACAGATCTTGGCATTCTCTCAGTCACTCAGCAAATTGATGAACCACACTTGTCATTTCAGAAACCAATGCCTCTTGAAACGTACAGCTCTCTCTTACTCTATTGTGCCTCTAAATCTTTGTGATTTAACTACTGTACATTCCGCAATCACTTATGTCTACAAGACTAGATGAATGGCTGAACTAAAATTGCACTTCTAATAAAACAAATGAATTTCTTTTTGCTCTTGTTCTGCACCATGGTAGCTGTCATTCTTGTAGATACTTTTTTATATATAAGCAGAAGATTTTTAAAGCAGGAGGATACATCCGACTTTAAAGTGGCATGTTAAAGATAGGTCCAAACTTCAGAAATAAACAATCCCAAATTTTGAGAAAGTTTTACTGGGACCAAGATAAAAACCCTATTTTTAACTGGGCCCAAAACTGCTGTGCTTACCAACAAGGGAAGCAGCTGGGAAGAGACGAAATTTATTTTACAAATACAGACCTTGAGTATGCTGGTGAATATTTTGATGCTTTTATTATCTACAGGAAGCTCTGGATTCTAAGCATGAAAACAGGACAGAACACAGAAACTTGACCCGTTTGTGTGTGTAAACTAAAAACAAACATCAAACATGAGACCAAAGCTTGACCTCCAAATTCTACCACTAGCACCAGAGCCAGCACAGGCTGGGAATGCTCTCAAGGCAATACTGCGTAGCTAGGGATGAAGGTTTCAGAGTAGCAGCCGTGTTAGTCTGTATCTGCAAAAGAAAAGGAGGACTTGTGGCACCTTAGAGACTAACCAATTTATTTGAGCATAAGCATGTAGCTCACGAAAGCTTATGCTCAAAAAAATGTGTTAGTCTCTAAGGTGCCACAAGTCCTTCTTTTCTTTTTTCTAGGGTTGAAGGAGAGCCTGGTATATTGCTCTCTGGTGACCTCTCTGACCAACAACTGGAACTGCATAGATGAGCTCTGGGAAAGGCAAGGGCCTTTGAGTAAGGGCATGGGAATGGAGTGACTGGCATTCTTAAGGGGGACTAGAGAATCTCTCCAAATGAGGCATATATAAAAAAGTAATGAGAGTTTGGTGGTAACAACTATTTTTCCCCATCCCAAAATGCCATTCAATTTTTATTTATATTTTGCTAAATTCTAGAAACAAATATCTGGTGGTAATTTTTGTGGAAAGCTGAGACTCAATGAAAATCAGTCATTTTGCTGGCAAATACTTGTGAATTGCAGTAGCAGCAATATACTAATATCCGACTTACATTTGGAAGGTCACACAGTGCAAGACTCATGTAATAATCCAGCCAAGTTGAGAAGTCTGTTTCTATTTTACCCAGCATATGTTGCTTGCTGCACGAGGTCAGAAAAACATTTTCCAAAGTGGCTTCTAACTGAATTTCATCTGGATACAATGGTCTGTTTCTCTGTATTAAACCGAGAAAATACTCTGTTAATGTAGCAATTGAATGAAACATTATAGTTAACCAAAATAACAATTTTCCCCCCCACATCAGGTTGCCAACTTCACTCCCCATCCCATGCTCATGGTTTGTTTCTGAACCAAAAGAAGGTCCAGTACACATACACAGCCAGCTAGCTGCCTGTGTCAGTTCTATGTCTCACCCAACTCCTGTTACCTAAAGAGCCAAAGCTTCAACATAATCCAAAAATACAGTTCTTTCACTAGGAAGCATGTTGGTTTACCAGCATAACTACTGGGCCCAAATGTATAGCATCATTGTACACTCAAGGCAAAAGTGATGCCTGTATTTTATTTCATCTGATATATTCTTAGCTATTCTACAAATATTTTTCTTTTTCCACATGAAAATAAAGGAAATCCATAAATAGTGAAGATTTACAAAATAATAAGAAAAGTAACCTCCTTCAGCTCAATGGAAAATGCGTATAGACTGTTTCAAAATCCATTCTAGATTTTTCATGGAGTTCTAAGGTGATTCATGTGAAATTCAAACACTAAGGATAAACCCTGTAGACTCAGAAATTGCTCCTGCAAAGTATACGATGAGTAAACAGATATAGTAGCTTTTTGATACCTCATATGTCAGATTCTGTGTGATTTTTTTTCCATCCCAGTTCAGATCTAGATATTCAGTAAATAAGATTGTGGCTTGTTTTATAGACCCACATGCCTGAAGATTTCCTACAGTTAGTACTTTCTGAAGCTGGAAGAGAGCAAAATGGAATATACATGTTAGTGCCTTTGCCTGTCTTATATTTTCTTTCTGGAAAATTAGTTTACAGTTATACAAAATGCATTTTATAAACTCTTAGAGAATTGGTATCGTGGCACGTGCACCAAAGTAGAATCCATCCCGGTGCAGAGAGCTATCGCAAGTGGAGCCTATGCAGCATTTATGTTCTGCTTTGTTCCTATTGCGAAACTTAAGTGGTGTGTAGCCCTTGCCATGGTCATCAGCACAAGAGTGCATTTCATCCCGAATGCACAAATTATTTTTAGACTTGAAATGGAATTTGTCTGCGCAATTGTGAGAACACTTTAGATGGGAAAGGAATACAATAAAGATTCCCCAGAGGTTTTATTCTACCCTCTCTAAAGGTTTGCTAAGAAAAAGTCTGCTTCAAATACAATAAAAACTCAGGTTTTCATGACAACAGAAAGGAAGCACTTTCAATTCTTATAGTGGTTAAGGCTCAGAAAGTAAAATGTGCCTACTCATATTGAACTCCAGATTCATACCTGACCTGAAGAAACTGCCACACAAGCATCCCAGAGGGTGATGTTGAACTTAGATTTATCTTCCAAAGTAATTTTGAAGTCAGCAGGCTGCCCACCATTCCAAGTGAGCTGTATCTAAAACCAGAAGAGAGAGATTTATACATTGATCCTGGGCTGCAGGACTAGAACTAATGGAACTGTCTGATAGAATCCTCCCAAAGAAGATGTCCAGTGGAAACAACCATATTTGTTGCAATAACTACTATGGAAGGCCAGTATTTTCTATTTACAAAATGTTGAGGCATTTCTAAGTCTGTCCATGTTCCATGTCCTAGAGAGTGTGAATGTTCTACTGAATTGAATGCTGTCAGGCCTCAAAAACCACCTTCTGCTCCTCTTGGCAAATCCATAGATAAACTGAACTTTTAGAATGAAGTCAATGAAAGTCTTTCCGTTGACTTCATTGGGAATTGGATTGGGCCCACAGTCCTTCCTCAGCAAAACTACCCTTGAAATTAATAATTCCAGTGGGAGTTTTGCCTGTATAAGAACTGGAAAAACAAGACTTATCCCTAGGCAAATACTGATCACTACAGATACAATCACTTTTGTATGAAAACAAGTTGAGAGCTCTCTGTTATTTGTGCAAGGATCGGAAAGAAATCCCAAGCACCAGAGAGAGCACTGCACAATTCATGTGGCTTATTATTAGGCATTATTATCTGTTTCAGGTGATAATTTACTGTGCAAATGCCATGTCATGCAGTGCAGTGCAGTGCAAATGCTATGTCATGCATACATCTTGCAGATAGGTCATGTAATATTTTCCATTTTTCTTATTTTGCGGGATGATTTGCAAACTATTTTTTCTATTCCTAGCATAAGCACTTTGCAGACAAACCTGGCCAAAATGTATTTTAAATCCTTTTTCTTTTCATGCAACAGATTTCCTCATTGCTCCCTACCTTCTTTTTTGTGTGGGACTTTCATTTGAAGCCTAAAAACTGAAGTTCTGTCTGCTCTGTATATACATTAAAGAACTCAGAGCAGTTTTTATAGGAATAGGGATTTATGTGACCATTCTAGGTCAAAATTCATTTGACCCCTTTTCCCCCACTGCTGTGCCCACCAAAGTGCAACATGTACATTGGACATCAGTAAAATGTTTTCAGTTCCCAAGAGTATCTGATAAAGCACGGTTGTGTGTTTATACTTAGAAAAGGAAATAATTGACACTAGGACACAGCAATGTTTGGTAAGTTACAGCTGTCCAATGGTGATCACTGTATACAGCTCTGGAAATGAAGGATACAGTATAAATATATTATTATAGATATTATTTAATTTGCAGCACCTCTCATTATCGTACCTGCTGGTTGTACTTTCCACCTTTTCTTTCAGACAGGGAACTGACCTCCAGTTGCCTCAAGGAGAAATTAAACGGGTGAGCAACAGTGGCTCGGTACTTTACATGCTCTTTTCCAAATTTCAGAGAAGATGAAACAAATACCTGGGAAACATCAACAGACATAGAAATGTCTTGAGTAACAAAACTCCTTACACTAACTGAGCTGGGAAATCCAGCACAAAGCTGTTTTTGTAGTTTTTACTCATATGAATGACATGCTTAGCACTAGAAGTCAATTTTAGAGTTAGGGCATTCTTACTATCTAAATCTCCTCTGTGGTTTCAGGAGGATGCAGCATTTCTCTTTACCAGTGCACTAAGGCCATCATCCTGCAAAGACTTACGTACGTGTAACACCACCAGAGCCCAGTCGTCGGTGGGCAGGATGGAACCTGGAACCTCTGGAGCTAAATACATGAGCCTCTACTGCATGAGCTAAAAGCCATGTGCCTCTTAGCTAAGACTCTAAAGCAGACTCATTAAATCTCTCTCTCTAAGTGGTCTTGGTGCCACTAGATGGGATAGAACGCCACACACAGGTGGTGTGTGGGTTACACATGCACTTAACTTTAAGCACTGCAAGCAGTTCCATTGGCTTCAAGAAGACTTCTCATGGCATGTGAAGTTTAAGTATATGCATAAGTTTTCCAGAACTGGGGTCTAACTTGTGTAGTGTTATGCAAGAACTGTTTAACATCATACACCACACATGGAAATGGCAGCATACATTTCAGCAGTGGTTCAACTGTTCCCTGTATATCCTCTTCTAAATTTCATTTGGGATATTGATGCTTGTACATTATTACTCTAAGGGAAGCTTGATCCTTTATGGAGGCAAACTCATTTTCTGCTATGGTAATGAGTTTTATACTTTTCTTTTCCCCTTCCCATCATTAAGAAAATAATACTCTTTGAAATATACCTGTCTTGAGTAACATTATGCCAGTGTAACAACCTGTTTATTGCCTCAGTATGTTGGTAATTATACCTTAGATACAAATTCAGAGTACACATAATTTGCTTTAAGTCAGAGCTTGAGATGAACTCTACTATTCAGCCATGTTTCTATGTTATAACTGAGATTATTAAATTATGGTCCTTTACCAATTATTTTTAAAGGCAGATTTGCTCCTTTATTTTAAAAACTGAAACTGGTTTATCTGTTACAGTGTAAAATGTATTAAAACAATGAGGAGTCCAGTGGTGCCTTAAAGACTAACAGATTTATTTGGACATAAGCTTCCGGGCTTAAAAAATGACTTCTTCAGTCTTCATCTCCTTCAGTCTTCAGAATAAGTGGTTTTTAACCCACAAAAGCTTATGCCCAAATAAATCTGTTAGTCTTTAAGGTGCCACCAGACTCCTTGGTTTTTTGTTTTTTTTTTGGGATACAGACTAAAACAGCTACCCCTCTGATAAAATGTATTAGACATTTTATGCCAAATGTATCATTCTTATTGCTAATTAGGAGAAATCAAAGAAAAGGCTGTGATTAAATCACTGATGTTAAAAATGCCTGCCACTTGGGGTATTTATTGTCTAACTCCTGTTAGTATGAATCTGACCCACTTCATTGAAAGAAACAATCTCTTAATCCCTTACAACCACCTCCCCACCTTCAGTGGCTTCTCACCTAATTCAAAATTCTTTTTTTGGCTTTGAAATTCCCCAAAGACTTGCTCCATTCTACCTCTTTGACCCTATATCCATCCTCTGCCCCATCCTGGTCATTTGCACCTTCAATCTTGGCCTGCATGTTATTCTGAATAGCTGTTTTTTGCCCTTTCATTTGGGTTGAAATTCCTTCAGTCTTCCACTCTGGACCATTTCCATTTAGCCTTTGGTTGCCTCTCTTTGTAAAGCAGTTTGTAGGGTTGCTGTATGAAGGATGTTGCATACAATAAAAGGCATTGCATTTAAGTAGTTCCACTAAGAATAAGGACTGCTCCACATTCATAGTTTTACAAAGTTATCTTAAGTCTACAGTTTTTCTCCTGCTCAAATTCCTTGACTATCTTTCTGTCTCATTTAGTCTTTTCAAACACACTTGATATTCCACAAATTTCTTCTGTGCTGTGTGCTGTTTTACCTGGTCTTTGTTGTTCCAACCAATGGTGACATCATCCTGATGATTGTGTGTTGAATGCTCCACATACATGTTGACCTTCGAATGCCAGGGGAAAGGAATGGAGAGAGGATGGAAAAACTCCACTAAAAGAAAGAGTTCAAACAGATTAACTTCAGATTACCATGCTGGTTTTCTGTTACTTTTAATTAGTGACAGTGCACATGACATAGCACCTCAAGAAGACAAGGACAACATTTGGCACTTAGCAAGAATATCTTTTTCTCATAAAATCATTTTTTGTGCCACATGTTGATTTCTACTGACTAAAAAGAACCACAGAAGGGGGGAAAATTCTCTATTTACTAATAAATCAACCATGCAGTAATTAAAATGGAGACATCTGCTCAAAAGAAATTCCTGTAGGGAACACCAGGAAAGTTGTTATTTTCAGATGAAGATATCTCAGCATCGGGGGCTAGATGATCTTTCTAGACAGATGCCTTAGAAAGGTGGGAGTGGTAAAGGGCCACTGCTCTAGGGAGAACACAAGGCAATGTGCACAATGCCCCCGGGGTTCCTGGGCTGCCTTGGTGGAATGTAATTTACTACAAGCAGTTTCTGAAGAAGGCCATATGAAATAACCTAGCTTGCTTTACAGTCTCATCCCAAAGGATAGAAACAAAGGGCGCAATATTGAAGTCCTTACTCCTTGAATTCATTGGCAACTTTGCCTGAGCAAGATCTATAGGATTGGTCCCAAAATGTTTGAACTTATCTGGCATTAAAATATTTAGATAACCAGATTTTGTGTCCTTCACTTTTAAGTTTCCCTTATTTTCTGCTATCAAGGCTTCCTAGAAAGTTGAGAAACCTACCCTTAATGTCATGACCTCCAGATAACTTTGGGAAGAGTCCAGTGTAAGCGCCTGTTACTTTTACCTCCTTGCCGTCCCACAGCACAATGTGTCTCAACAAATGAGTTCTGTTACTTTTCTGGTAAACCATCATGAACACAAGCTGCCTTGGAAGAAATTTTAACTGAAAACAGAATCGGGGGAGGAATCCATTAAAAACCAAGACTTTGGAGACAGAAAAATCTAAAACGTGTAATTTGGGATTGAATTCACTGCGGCCAGTGATTATCTATTAAATAAATGTTTGTATGGTGTCAATTCAAAGGAACCCTGATCCTTCACTGAGGCTTTTAGTTACTACCATTATATAAATGACAGTGCATGTCTGCTGTCAAATACCCTACTCTGTCTACTGTAACCAAACATACACAGTACTGTAACCTCTTTACAATATCTGTTTTTGTACACTTATTGCTTACTCTGCCATCTCTATCTGACCACACCTATTACAGTATTCTCTCTATTGCACCACAGTGTCACCATTTAAAAAAAAATCCAGTGTTTGCACAAGCAGTTACTACAAACAGTGGTAGAAGACGTTTTTACAGTTTTCTTCTCTACTTAGACTAGGAAGTATGTGTGGTAACTGAGTAGCAAGAGTTGGCCAATATTCAGTTTTAAATATATTACAACATTTTCTCTACAGCATGTATTTGTATATACTGTGCACTGTCTATGTGTATGCGCAGACAAACCCCAAACCAAACAGTGGTTACATTGTTGGATACTAAACTAAACTAACCATGATCCGTAGAATACTACAGGCCTACTCCTGCTGCTAATGCAGTCGATAGCAAAACTCCTAATGGCTCCAACAGGGGCAGGATTAGTCCTAAGCATGGACACAAAATGGCAGTGGCTATTTAGCCGATGGTACCAACCTGGGGCATTGTGTGCATCATTTCAATGACTTTTCTGTAGCTGGTCTCAGTGAAAGTTAACTTAGTTGTAAGATGGAAATCCTTTTTTCCCATCCTGATAGACAGCCTGCCTTCTGCTTCCCTCATGGAGTAATTTACCTATGGGAATTCCAGTTAAAGTGAAAGAGAAAACTGACTTAATTAGACTCAGACTCTTGTTTCTGTGGCAGAGTATATTACACGGAAAGGTGGATGTGATTTGTCATTTTCTTTCTTACATTCATATTGTAGCATGAAAGGTTACAAAAACAGACTGTTCTCAATGTGTGTGTCTGTCACGGAAGTCACGGATTCTGTGACTTTCCATGACCTCCATGACTTCTGCAGTGGGTAGTGCTGGCTCAGGGGCTGCCTGAGCCGGGAAGCCCCTGAGCCACCAGCAGCAGCAGTTTGGGTGTGTAGGAGGGGGCTCAGGGCTATGGGAAGAAGTGCTTACCTCGGCGTAGAGGGTCTCCCCAGCTCCCACCAGCACGTCCCTGCAGCTCCTAGGAGGAGTGGCCAGAGGGCTCCACGCACTGCCCATGGCTTTAGGCGCCACCCCCGCAGCTCCCATTGGCTTCAGTTCCTGGCCAATGGGAGCTGCAGAGCCAGCGCTTGTGGTGGGAGCAGTGTGCAGCATCACCTTGGCTGCCCCTCCCCCTAGGAGCTGCAGGGACATGCGGAGCCGGGTAGGGAGGCTGCCAGCCCCGCCAACCCTCCCCCACCCCAGCACCAGCGAGGGTCCCAGGCCGTGCGCTGCCATCTAGCCCCCCTTCCCCAGCAACAGCGGGTTCCCGGGCCACCCCCCAGCACCTGCAGCGCCCCTGGACCGCCCCACCAGAGCACCCCCAGTTCAAGTCATGGACAGGTCACAGGCTGTAAATTTTTGTTTATTGCCTATGACCTGTCCGTGACTTTTAATAAAAGTGCCTGTGACTAAAACGTAGCCTTCCTCATAAGGAATTAGGCTTTGTTACTCTGGCAATAACTGCTCACACACAAATAGTCTACTGTCTCCTGTAGACAATGTTATTCTTTCCCTTCCCTACTTTGCTTTTGTATTCCACACCCACTGTTAGTAGCCAGTTTCCAGAATAATTTCCTCACTGACCATTGTTTTTTTAAATAACCAACGTAATTATAAATACAGCTTTGGGACAGCAAAAGAAATTCTTTATGGATACAAAATTCTGGCATTGCTTTATCCAGTGTTTAGGAAGTGGAATCTACTGATATAAATGAATCCCCCCTATTGTGCTAGGAATGCTGACAATTATTGCTTTGGAACATATCCAGCATCTTGGAAATGCGCTGTGCCAAAAAACCCCACCAATAATAAAAAATTAATAGTTGTTAGTGCTAGAAATCCTGCTGTTAGAATCTTGAAAAATTAGATGGGTGTAGCAAAAGACATGGAGGGTGGATAACCTGTAGATAGTTACCTTTGAAGAAAGTTCAGCTGTGCTGGGGAAGTATTGAAGAAGGAAGGGGACATTCTGTAGGGCTTTTATATTCAGTTCTTCACTAGAGGAAAGAAATACATTGTTTGGACAAAAATATTACTAAAACTACTCATGAGTCACTGGAACAGAACACTCAAAAGGGTCCAAACCACTGCTGGAATACATGGGTGCAACCGCATAGGCCTCTGAATCTACCAGAGTCTCGTGAATTATGAATTGCACTTAATAGACTTGTTCAAGGCAAAAGAAATGAAATGACAAATTCTGACCTCAATGGAAGATGTGCATTCCAAGGAAGTCCAATATATAGGAATATGATTTTTTTGGAATGTATCACATGTGCATCACTGATTTAAACATGGGACTTGTACTAGGAATATGGGGCTATTAATGCAGTCAGTCATAGTTTCCTGATGAAAATTTGCTATGGTCAAAATTCTAGCTAAATGTGAACGAGTTCTTAGTGCAAAGAAGTACTCCTGGCTGGAATATACTGAAATACATGTGTAATATTCCAGAATTTCAAAAGCCAAAATAATACATCTCTTAGACCCCTTAAAAAGCTCAGAAGTTTGTGCATTAGTCTTTCCAAGTCCTTTCTATTACGATATTTTCTATCTAGTCCTTCTGAAGTGAATCCCTTTTCTATTAATCTTTCATAGAACATCCTTGAAAAGTTTTAGAAGAATTCTGGAAATAAACACTGTAAATACCACAAGCGCTATGCATCAGAATGCCCCCAAATTAGAAGAATCAGGAAGTTTTCACAATTTTTACTGAGGTTTAACTGTGCTGAAGTGACTTTAATGGGAGTTAAAACACATGCTTAGAGTTAAGGCACGGGCTTAAGAACTTTGCTGGGTCAGAGCCTCAGTCATCTGGTCCCCGCCAAAGGAATACAGTGGCAAAACTCCATAGAAATGCTGCCTGTCTCCTGCCTGGGGAAGTAAGGAAGTGGAGATTTCTTGCAGAGGATTCTACAGTTTCTTCATAGAAATGTGGGAGGAGGAGGCGGACGGTCAAGAGGCCAGCACAAAACATGCATCTACTTTCCCAAGCCCCTGTGTTTGGAGCAGGCTAGGGGAACAGCAGACCATGCCTGCTAAATTTTCCCTATCACCAGCAGTTAGGGACTGATACCATTCTTCAGCCCCGCATACATTTCCCTGAGCTAACATCCTGTTTATCAGGGCTGTGTATTTTATTTAAGGATTTATTATCCACTTCATTAGTATTTGGGCCATTTAATAAGGCCTTAACTGTATTTCTGTGATCTCACCAGCCGAATTCAAACTTTACAATTACCAAAATCACCCTCTCACCTTTGCTGTTCATTTTTCACATTGATGGTGACTGAGAGGTTTGTATTTGGTTCACAGGTCAACTTCATAGAGCCTTCAATTTCACTTGCAGTTAGGACTTCGAGGAATGCTATCTGGGGAGTAAGCAGAAAGACAGCAAACAGAATGTGTAAAGGGCAGTCTCTCACTATAAGGCTCTCTGGTAAAAAGCTAGTTTCTAGTCTCTACAAAGCTAGCGTTGGAGCTGCTAACTCAAGCAAAGCCCAATGCAAAGTGTCCCATTATACAACACACAGTAAAACATGCAGGGTCTTTTAGCTCTTCACAATAAGTTATATGGGTTGTGTGCCCCTTGCAATGTTCCTCAGAGTTGCCCAAGTCATGAGGTTGCTTTAATGTATCTTAAAGTGCTGGGCAAAGCACTGACCAGTGGATGACAATTCTGCTTTGTGGCAGCTTTCAAGGTTTCAACATTTGTTTTCATTCCATGAACAAACCTTCTGAATGATTTAATGGAAGTGGGAGCGTGTGTGTGTCAGTCAGTCTCACTCAATGTAGCCGGGTGATCAGAGCACTGGCCTTGGGAGGTGGGAAGCCCATGTTCAAATTGCTGCTGTCTGATTCAGCGCAAATGTTTGCATGCCAAATCAGACAGAGCAGAGACTGGAACCTGCGTTTTCCACAAAAAGTTTATGGAAACTGACAGCTCTACAAAGTGTCTCTGCTTTAGCAAAGCAGCGTATTTGCTGAATCAGCTCTGCTGCTCACATTTGATGATTTAATAGCTGGTGACTTTAAAACTGAGCTATAGAGGAGCATCGGGAGACTTAAATAATATTAAATGGTATTTCCTGCCTTAGCAGTTATAATGCTGACTTACATATTTCTGAATGGGTTGGTTTAGAAGTAGACCCCCCCCGCCATTTTCCACCTGGAACTCTTAATTATCATAGTTAATCATACTAAAACAGACAATGCAGGCTTAACTCCCTTAACCTCATTTGTACCAAACTCCAATGCACTCCAGAGCTGTACTGCGTTAATACTGTGTCCATGGACACCGGTTAACATAAATGTATCCATAGGACTTAAATGCTTATAGACTTATTGGGAGATACCACATTTAGAGCTTGATCCTACAAGATGCTGAATAGTCCCTCATGGTACTGAGTACCCTCAAGTCAGCATGTGTGATGTATGCTGAGTCAGCAGGAGCTGAGGGCACTTAGCTCGTCACTGGAGTGCTCAGTAATTCAGAGTTAACCCATGCTTCCTACATGCATAAAGCACTGAAGGAGTCAGCGTCTCAGCACTCTTCCTTTTCTCATGGAGACTTTTAGAGGATAAGACGTTACAATAAAAGATCTCAAGGTGGGAAAAGCAAGAGTGTAGTTCCTGTCCTCTTTAGTAAGATGTTGGCATTAAATACTTAATACTAATTTCAACATTGAAAATATGAGGCTCTAATATGGATCTAATATTTATTTTAAGAAGAATGTACCTTAATCTACATTCTGTCTCCTAGCTACACATTCTCTCATCTCAGGTAGGAGGCTACATCAGGAGCTTACTAGTACTACTTCTACGCGTTACCCAACAGAAGGTGAGGAGCCTTCCCAAGAGATGAATGTGTGCAGTTTTTTGCTGACCCCAGTGGGTGGCTTGGAAGCTTGAAAATATTACTGGAATAGTAAATTGCTTGAGTATGGTGAGAGGCAGTGAAACGTGCGGCAGTCATTGCATCCGGTCAAACGTCCCTGCTAAAGAGCTACAAATGACTTAAACCAAAACACAGTGATTCTATATCAGGGTTGTGTGAAAAAACTGTTTTCAGTAAAGTCTTTCTGGTTTGCTAAGAATCTGTTCACATTAGAAAATGTGATCACCATGGCTTATTGTAAATCTGCTCCTTTCTGAAGTGCATGTTTAATCACGTAAGAACAGAAATTTCTACTAGCTACTGGATTTATGTATTGGAAGTGGACTGTTAGCTCTGCATGATATTTATTTATATTAATTAAATATTTGGATATGCTGAGCCAAGACCTGCTCTCACCTACATCATTCTAAATCTGGAGTACTGCGACTGATGTTACAATGGATTCGTGCCAGTGTAACTAAAATTAAAATTATTATCCATGGTAACTCAATACATTCCTCTAAACAAAGCACACAAAGCTATCTATCTATGTTTTATTACCTTACTCATGAAGGGAAGTCCCAGATGCTTGAGAACAGTTATTGAATGTTTTACCTCTGCCATCAGTTCAAATGTATCATACAATTCAAAGTCAGTAACAACATCCATATTCAGAGTTATATATTTGTCATCATATTGAATTTCAAAGGTCGTCTTGGCTTTGTTTGCTAAAAGCAAGGAACATAACATTAATCATGCCATTTTAACGGGCTCCATCCCATTCAGTGCAGGCTTATACAAAACCGAAAGTGCCAGTGAATACACCTTTCAAGTAAAGCCATAAAACATCAGACACTCTAGAATGGCATGGGCTGTGGTCTTGGGTTTGCTGAGCCCAAAAACTGGGTTCTTTAATTGCATTTGTATATATTAAGCCAGGATCTAGCAAAGCACTTAAAAGTTATACACAATCTTAAGTATGTGAGTGGTCTCATAGGAGTCAATGTGCTTTGCAAGATCAGGGCTTTATTGTCTGTCAATACACATGGTTTTTATAGCACCCAGCATACTGGCATAGTTTCCTTTAGCAAATAAGACCTATTTTGAGGTCAAATGTTCCCCTCTATTACAAATAGAGATTATCATAATATTTCAAATGAAATTTTTTGTTCTTTTTCCCCCTTCCACTCCCACTTTTTCACTAGCAAAATGGGAAAAGGACATAAAAGGAGGAGGGAAAACAGGAGGGGAAAAAGGGGGGAACCTGAAACCCAGAAACGTTTTAGAGAAGCAGGCAAAAATGTGGAGAGGCATGCAGTATGCTAGCTTGTGATCCAGTTAGTGGCTGGCTCAATGAGAGTGAGCACCTATTAACAGCTAATGGAAACACACCTTTTGATTTAAGTAGTAGGGCTTTAGCTATTGGTACTGAAAGTACTGGTTTGGTCCCTGTTGACCTCCATGACACCTGTGCTTACATGACTGTGGGTTCCTTACATTACAGAGTTTACCTAAATGTGACCATTCTTCCATTTGGGCACAGAAGACACTTATTGCAGTGGGAGATAGGAAGTAAAGATGGAGATAAGGTCTACAACCTCTAGTGCCATGCAGCTGTGGTGGCTCCTTCAGTGTTGATGTTTGGAGGGTAGGCTGGCATGTGACAAGTGGCTCTGCCTGCACCTAAACAGATCCACAGCTCAAGCCATGTGGTGGTGGTGAGGTTTATGGTTGCCATGGAGACTACTATAGCCCTTCATACACAACTGCTAGCCAAATCACCTAGGTCAAGCCTTCTCTTGGTGCAGGGACCAGGTTTAGACCAGCGGTGCCAACTGAGGTGGCTCGTGTGTGTGTGTGGGGGGAGGAGAGGGGGATTGTGCCACCTCTGCCCCTAGGCTTTTGCCTTGCTCAAAGTTCCGTAGGCCACAGAGCCAGAGGCCAGGGCCTGACCACTCCAATGCAGTGGTACCTGGCACACAAGGTTGCAACGCCACTCAAATTTGACCTGGCCACTCCTTCATCCAGATGTGGAGCTGCTGGGCCAAATGGTGTTGGCAACGTGGCACAAAGGAAATCTTTTCCTGTACAGCAGAGCACAGGGGAGTCTGCCAAGAATTCGACTCCTAGCAGCACCAGCTCATGCCCTGTGTGAGTAAGAGAGGGGGAGACTCCTTGACCGAGGGAGACCCGGGATCCCTGTGGAAAGAAGGGAGGGGGGAGATGAGCAGGAACCAGCACATGGTATTAGTGTCAACGGCCCTTTCATTTTATCTAAGCATTATGAGGCAAATGTTAGTGATGGTGCGTGGCCTGAATAACTGGGTTGTGTGCTCAGGAGTTCCATATGGGCTTGAGGGAAGAAACCTTTCCCTCCACCTACGCTCTGTTGCCAGGACTGCAGCAATGTGTGCTCCAATGGAGTCCCTGTTATCCCTATTGACAAATAAACCCTGCACTGTAAATCCCTTTGGACCTGTGCTCTGCTGCTGCACACAGTGGTTGGTTTCTGCACCCTGTGTGGGGGCTCCCAATCCTACCCTCTCCCACTGCAAACAGCAGAACTGCATTGGTTCCCTATGGTTAGGGCCCTCCTACAAAACCCCAAATGGAAATCTCATCACTATTGGATGCACTTCTGTTTTGGGGGAGTAGGGAGAATTTCATGCTGCAAGTGATGTTTGGTGGATCTGGGGGCTTTTTTGGTTGCTTTTTTTGGTATGCAACAGATGATGATGGGCAGGCTATTAACCAGTTTGATCATTAATTGATCAATGTTTGCCTTGTATTTCAGTTCTTCTCATTGTTACATAAAGGGAAAGAATGTATGTGATGGAGACATATGTGCAATAGTTTGACTGCTTAAAAAAAAACCCTAAAGACTCATCTTTCACAGTATTAATGATTCCAGAACTGCTGAATTGTTTCAGCATAGGTAGCTAAAATAGCCTGTAAAAGCTGGTTGGAAGCTAAAGACAAAATTATACCTGAAGCAATTTGTGGTAGAGTGAGTGCCTTCTTGGGGTTAGGGCTCTGACCTGGGACTCAGGAGATGTGGGTTCAATGCCCAGTGCTGCCACAGATTCTCGGTGTGACCTTAGCAAGTTATTTTCCCTTGGTGCCCCTCATTTCCCCATCTATAACATGGCAATAATGCTAACCTTTCTCCCACACTTTATCAATCTTGTCTAATTCAATTGTGAGCTCTTGGGGTAGAGACTGGTGTTTTGCACTGTATTTGTACAGCATCTAGCACAATGGTGCCCTGACCTCAACTGGAATACAAAAAATAATAGATCTAACTCATCTCATGCCATACACATTTTTAAGTGCTACCATTTTTATTGGAGAAAGGAAATACTGTGACTTTTTAGACAGTATCGGTGGCACACAGCGAATCAACTTGCAAAGAATTACACAAAAAGTAGTAATGAACACAAAGTCCTGTTGCATAAAAAGACTACAAAAAAACCAGCATCCTACCTAGTTTCTGTAACACAAGAGTCAGATTGGTCGCCTTAGGGTAGCCAAATGTCAGTAGTGCCTCACTGTTATGTACACTTTGACAGAAAATTTCCATTTGCTGGCCAATGTAACGAGAGTTAACTGTGTATGTGACTGATGTTCGTCCAGTCATAATTTGCACACGTCTCTCTTGAGTGGAATTTAATATTTGAAGGGACACAACCATCTGATAAAAGATATGTATATGTACTGAAAACAGACATTCAAAAACAATATCCTGGCCTGTTCCTTTTCAGAGAAGGACAGCAGAAGGAAAAGTTACTTTTATCTACAATTGTTACTAAAATCGACCCATAAATAGCAGAGCTTTAACCCATTCATTCGTTATCTATTAACATTTCTAGTATCAAATAGATCCATTGGAATGAACTGCAATTTAACTTGAGTTTAATCAATTGTAGGAATCAATTTTATGTCACATATTGCTTAAGTTACACCTTATCCCATAAAAAGATGAAAATATATCTAAGATTATACAATAAACCATTGATGTGTGCACACACACAGTTTAGAAGGCAGGAGGATTTTTCTGTTAATTCCATGAGGGGACATTTAAGGAAATATTTCCCAGTAAAGTACACATTCCCATTAAAATCATGGGAACTGTGTCTCACTGAGCAATGCAATGCTCTGAAAATCTCTCTCTTCAGGACTTGCATTGCATTTTAAATGCCTGATCATCACATGCTCTATACTATCAAAGATCAAAATGGAATAGACTGGTTCACAAACCAGCAAATTCATCCTTAAGGCTTATATTTTGGCCTTACTTAGATTGTAAACTTTTGGGGGCAGATCCCATCTTTACATTCTGTGGGTGCACAGTGCCTAGCACAGCAAGGTTCTGGTCCATGACTGGAGATTCTTGGTACTACTGGATTACAAATAATAAATAATAATTCATCAAACTATTTTAAAATGAAAAATACCTGGATCGATGCTGAGACTCCAAGTTGTATCAGCCATGGCCAATTGTGCTGGAAATTCCCAGACAGGTCAGTTCTTGCCTCAGTCTTTTGGATTTGTCCTTCCAGAACCATCAGGCAAGAACCATAGAGTGTTTGGATACTGAAACTCTTGATATCTTTCAGGTCAATGGTAGCCTGTGCATGATAATATCAATGATATGAAAAAGGGTGAGTTTACAAAAGTTAGAGCTACAATTAGTCAGGATTCCCTTTTCAGTTCAGGATGCATCTTTGAGACGAGGCGTAAAAGAGAAGTCCCAGGAGCTTGTGGGTCATTAAGGATCACATGACACTTTTAGAAAGGGAAAGTTAACTTTGGTGTTTAGCATGAAATTCCAATCTGGGTAATTACATTCTGGTTACCTCAGTGTTCCCAGCCTCCATCATCTCCAGACGGTTTGTTTCGTCTCCCCTTGTTTTTCTGTTCAGTGTTGTTAAACACATGGTGCCCTGTTACTCTGCACTAGCTCTCTGTTGCTCTCAGGTGCAATTCAAGGTAGTGTTGACATTGATTTATAAAGCCCTTGCAGGTTTGGGGCCCTGCTACTTGAGCGTTTGCCCCTCTCCTTGTGCATCAGCACAACAGGGGAATTCAGCTCACACATCCTTATTCTTAGTCACTGATTGCCCGGGTGCTGGCATAGTGGAGGGCCCTTGGCTCTGGAATTCACTTTCTCCCTGACAGAGCCCAAATCTCAGGGTGTAAGGCAAAACCAGTCTTGCCTGAGGTGGCCCCTTCATTTCCCTTGTTCCTTTCAGCTTAATTAATAGAATCAGCATTGAAACCGTGCATTGACGTTTATCCACACATTTCTGTATTGTTTTGCAAATGTCTGTGCATGTGCCCAGAGACCTACAGTGTGAAAGAAATTTTAAAAAATAAATAAGGAAATAAATTTCTCCTGCATTTTCAATTCCATCAGCTGTTCTCCTTCCCATCCTAAAATGCCGCATTGCTACATGCTGTTAAACAAGTTGTTGTGTTTCAACCCAGAGGTGGCCTTAATTTGGAGATGGATCCTTGTGTATAATGGGTGATGGGCTTTGAGGGGAAAGGCATTATGTACGTGTCATATTATTAAATAGAAGCGTATTACCATAGTGAGGCCAGGACAGCTAATTGCAATTATTGCTTATTAATTAGTACATTATGAATTTTTAAAAAGCATAAGGTGTGATGTTTACAAACAAAACATTGAATTCTATTTTCCAGAGGTGTAGCGTACTATAAATGAACAGCATACCTTTCATTTGTCTGTCTGGGTTAAAAAGCCAGTAGTACCAGACAAATTTTTATTGGGTGTCTGCGATGATCGAGCTACTATTGGGAGGAAGCATTAAACTGTTTTCAGCTTCCGCTTCCTATCCCAGAAACAGGGCGTGTGGTTCTTGCCGTTTACTTCCAAACCCCCTGAGGGAACCTGGTGCTCTGCAAATAAATTTCAAGCTTCAAAGCCACATTTCCCAAGTATGTATGTGGCACGCCCTCCTCCCCTCGGTCCGCTTTATTGCAGAAGAGTAGTTAGAGATATTTGGAAAGCCACACATTTTTTTCTATCTCTGCAGTTGAACTCAGGCATATATTTGTAAGCTTTTACCCTAACCTCTTCCACACAGCTATGGTGTTAATCAGCAGCTGGTGCCATCTCACAGGTCTCTATCTCACAAAGGTTCTCAAGTGTTTAATTTCATTAGGCCATTTCAGCGACATATTGTTGAAACCTAAGAGCCCAAAACCATATGAGTAAAACCTGGTCCAGTTCTATATATTGCATTTCTGAAGTGGCTCACGGCATGTTGAGAACCTGGGGACCATGTGGTCACACCTCGTCAGTGTGCTGCATAGGGGCGGTACATGATGTTTTGGAGCAGAGCTTCACCATTATCTCAGATGGCTTGCACAGGAGCAGCAGCAGCAGGTGAGGGGCATGTGAGGGAGGTAACCTAAATGCTGACAGTTTTAAAAGAGGAAGCCGGGCAGGCTGCTTCAGTTTTTCACAAGACAGAAAGGGAGAAAATAACGACAAGTGAAAAGTGCTTCACTGAGGAAGAAAATATCAGATGCACAACTGCCAAATGAGGAATAACTGAGTAGGCGGAAGTACTGCTGAAAAGGGATCTGTGGGTTGTAGTGGATCACATATTGAATATGAGTCAACAATGTGATGCAGTGGCAAAAAAGTCAAACATCATTCTGGGGTGTATGGACAGGAGTGTTGTATGTAAGACACAGGAGGAAATTGTCCTCTTCTACTCAGTGCTGGTGAGGCCTCACCTGGAGTACTGTATCCAGTTCTGGGCACCATATTTTAGGAAAGATGTGGGCAAATTGGGGAGAGTCCATAGGAGAGCAACCAAAATGATAAAAGCTTTACAAAACTTGACCTATGAGAAAAGGTTAAAAAACCTGGGCATGTTTAGTCTTCAGAAAGAAGACTGAGGAGAGATCAGATAACAGTCTTCCAATATCTTAAGGGCTGTTATAAAGAGGACTGGGATCAATTGTTCTCCATGTCCACTGAAGGCTGGGCAAGAAATAATGGGCTTCATGTGCAGCAAGGGAGATTTAGGTTAGATATTGGGAAAATCTTTCCAACTATAAGGGTAGTTAAGCTCTGGAATAGGCCTCCAAGGGAGGTTGTGGAGATTAAGAATAGGTTGGACAAACACCTGTCACGGATGGCCTAGGTTTACTTGCTCCTGCCTCAGAGCAAGGGGCTGGACTACATGACCTCCCGAGGTCCCTTCTAGCTCCACATTTCTGTGATTCTATGGAAAGGAAAGTGGAGCAGGCCCTGAGCAGCTGGGCTCTTAACAAGCTAGAACCCTCCTTTGCCTCCTGTGGAAAGTATATTGGTCCAGCCTACTCCCTTGGGACTTTCCCCTTTCCCTCCTGGGGAGCAAGGTCAACTTCTGGGCTCCTCGTTTCTGAGATTTGGAAGCAAAGAGCAGAGGCCCAGAGCTGCTGGAGCAGCAGTGGAGCTCTGCAGATAGGGTAGGGCCAGCCTAAATTAATTGTTTTTTGGGTTAAGAGGTGGGGGTCAGGCAACCTAACTTGACTGAACTGGAAGCAGCCTGAAACCATCCCTGCCCTCTGGAAAATCTCATCCCACAAGAATCCTGGTTTATTTAATTCATATGGTGAGAAAGAGAAGGTTCCTCACCTTGTGCAGTAACTGAGGTTCTTCGAGATGCATGTCCCTGTGGGTGCTCCACTTCAGGTGTCAGTGCATCCCACCGCCGTCTATCAGAGATTTACAGTAGCAGTGTCCACACGTGCGCAGTAGGTGTCTCGTGGTGCCGTTGGTGCTGCATTCTAGCACACACACAACCCAATCCCTTCAGTTCCTTCTCTACCGCAGAGTCCTTACTGAGAACTCAGAAGTAACGGGGAGGAGGGTGGGTAGTGGAGGACCCACAGGGACACACATCTCGAAGAATCTCAGTTACTGCACAAGGTGAGGAACCTTCTCTTCTTCGCGTGCTGTCCTTATGGGTGCTCCATTTCAGGTGACTGTAGAGCAGTGCCCCATAGAAGGCAAGGAGGGACTTCAGGTTCATTTGAGTCTTAAAGGTAAGTATGGTTAAGCCAACTATGGTGTTAACCCAGGAGTCTTCAGTAATTGCATAGTGCTCAGTGAATGTGTGGACAGAGGCCACCCTGCAAATCTCTAATATTGGAACATTGTCTAGGAACACTAACAAGGTTGAAACTGAGCATGTAGAATGAGCTCAGATGTGTGCAGGCTGGTCGGTGTTTCGAATACGATAGTATCGTTGAATGCATGTGGAGATCCATTTTGACAGTCTCTGAGTGGAATGCTGGGCATGTTTTAAAACGGAATGCTTGGTAGTAGAAACAAAAAATCTGGGAGATTTTTGGAAAGGTTTGTTTTTTTCCAAGTAAAAAGCTAATGCACACCTAATGTCCAATGTATGCAAAGTGGTCACTGTTGGGAGTCCCATGAGGCTTAGGATAGAATGTGGGAAGGTGGATTGGTTGATTCATATGAAAGGATGATGTGACCTTTGGTAGAAGTTTTGGGTGTGGTCATAGCATGACCTTGTCTTTGAAGAATAATGTATAGGGAGGCTCGGTGATGAGAGCCCCTATCTCACTTATACATCTGGCAGAAGTAATAGCGACCAACAAGGCCACTTTCATGGATAAATGAGGAGGGAACAGGTGGCTAGTGGTTCAAATGGTGGCCTGGTAAGGCATTTCAATATCAGACTGAGGTCCCAGGCTGGAGTAGGTTGGCGAACCTCTGGGTAAATGTTCTGGAGCCCTGCAAGGATGTGTTTAGTAATGGGGTGTGCGAAGATCGAGGTCCTGTCATTCTCATGATGGAATGCTGTAATGGCCTCAAGATGGACTTTGATCGAGATCATTGCTAAACCTGAGCATTTCTGTTCCAGTAGGTAATGGTGTAGTGGAGACCGCCAAGTGTTTTTCTTGACACCAGGAAGGGAATCTCTTCCATTTTTGAAAGTAAGTATTATGCGTGTTCACTTTCCTGTTTAGTAATATGTGTTTGACTTGTTCCGAGCAGGCTAATTCGCCATGATGGAACCATGCAGGAGTCATGCTTGTAAATGAAGTTTCTCTGGATTTGGGTGAAGAGTGTGACCGTTGTCCAGGGACAGCAGGTCCAAGTGGTAAGGGAAAGCTCGAGGGGCGCATATCGCCATGCACAGCAGGTAAGGGTACCATGCTTGTTTGGGTCACGTCGGGACTATCAGGATGACCTTGTCTATACATATCTCATGTATCACACATGAAATTAGGGAATCGGGGGGAATGCATACATGAGTTGTGCATCCCATGTGATGAGGAAGGTGTCCTCCAGTGATCATGGTCTCATTCCTGCTATCGAGCAGAACATTGCACATTTGTGGTTTGTTGGGGATGTGAACAAGTTAATAAGGGGAGTGCCCCACCGGTGAAATATGGATTACAGGACTCCCCTGTTCATTTCCCATTCGTAGTCCAGAGAGAAGTACCTGCTCAGTATGCCCGCCATCAAATTCTGACAGCTGGGAAGGTAGGAGGCCGAAATGTTTATGTTATGGTGTATGCACCAGGTCCACAGTTTCATGGCTTCGATGCCTAGTGAGTGTGATTGAGCACCGCCTTGACGACTGATGCAAAACATACAGGCAGTGTTGTTGGTTATTATGCAGATTGTTTCGTTCCTTACGTGTGGTAGAAAATGTCTGCAGGCATTGCAAACCACACATAACTCTAGTAAATTGATGTGCAAATGAGTCTCCACAGGAGACCATTTGCCTTAAGCCATGTGTTGATGCATGTGGGCTCCCTAGCTTATCAGCGAGGCGTCCGTTATGATTACTACTGATGGGGGTTCCTGTTGGAATGAGATGCCCAGGCATATATTTTCTGGTCTTGTCCACCACTGTAGAGAGTCCAAGACACAGGGTAGTACTGTAAGTTGTTTGTATAGGCTGGACTTGTTGGGTATGTATACCAAGCTCAAACAGTGCAGTAGGCCACGCATAGGATAGTCCTGCGTGTCGTACCACAAACATTGTGACTGCCATGTGTCCTAACAGTTGTCGGACAGTATCAGCTGGAATTTGGGGGCTTACTCTGACTTCCAAGATGAGGTTTGTCAGAGTTATGAATCTGTTCAGAGGTAGGGATGCCTTGGCCTTGATGGCATTGAGATGTGCCCAGATGAAGTCCAGTTGCTGAACAGGGATTAGAGTAGTTTTTCATTCATTTATCTGTAGCCCTAGATCCCTGAATAGTGTGATCATCATCTGGACTGTGTCCAGTGCTTCTTGTTGAGTTGGACCTTTGAGAAAGCAATCGTCCAAGTATGGGAAAAACGTGATCCCTTGTTTGCATAGATGTGCCGCTACTACTGCTACAGTTTTGGAGAAGACAACGCAATGGACAGGCTGAATGGTCATACTCTGTACTGGAAATGGTCGTGTCCTACTGTGAATCGCAGGAATTTCCTGTGAGTGGGGCGTATGGTAATATGGATATAAACATCTTGGAGGTCGAGGGCAGAAAAACCAGTCATCCTTGGGCATTATTCTTCCAGCGGAGATCCCAGTCGCGCCAGGCTCTTGCCTTCGGGTTGCTACAGTGGGTGCATTTTTGTGGTATACATGCCTCCCCGAGACAATGAGTGCCCATCAGAAACGGGCATTGCTTCATGGCAGGAGCTGCATCACTTAAAGCCTGGGGAGCCACAAATCTCTGATGGTTAACCAACTCCGGTGCGGGGAAACTACGTGGAGGGTAAAATCGGAAGAAGTAACCAAAAAAATCTTTAAATAAAACTAACACTAACACTAACGATAACTTTCTAACTCACTCACTCACTATTTAAACTACTATTTCTAAAGGTATGGGAAGAGTGGTGAACACTTCCCCAGAGCTCTGTCTTCAGCCAAGGATGGTTGAGAAGGAACTGGAGGGGTCAGGTCATGTGCACACTAGACGCGGCACCAACGGCACCGTGAGATATCTACCGCGCATGCACGACACTGCTACCGTAAATCTCCAACTGACGGTGCCGGGACACACTGAGACCTGAAGTGGAGCACCTACAGCAACAGCACTCAAAGAAGCAACAACAGATTTATAATCTGCCCATTATGGCATGACATGCAAAACCCAAGTGTTCGGCCATTTTTCACGCAGTCAACTGGCTTGTGTCACACACTGGTGGCAGGTTTGAAGACTGCCAGGTATATTTGTATACAGACAACAAATGTCCTAGTACATTAAGTGTCACAACTGGTACAACAAATAACTGTAAAAACTTTGCACACTTTGTGATCAGTGCTGGGACTACAACATGTATGCTCATGAGGTAGTGCCCAAGTGTGGGAAATAGCAGAAGGCTCAAAATTAGGTTTTGGAGGACAGGAACAATAGCTGTTCTCTAGGACAGATGGATTAAAGGCAGGGAAGGTTCTCAAGAGCAGCACGGCAGCTGGCTGGGACAGAAACTAAGGAAGGAACAGTAGCCTGGGAGTGGTTATGGAAATAGGAAGGGAAGATGAGTTGGTGGGATGGAGGGAAAGAGATCAGCTCAGATGCTTTAATGTGGAGGCAGGAAAAAGCCAAGACGTTACCAAGCATAAGATTAAGCAGCTAAAATGTTGGAAACAATCTATGCTACCTGCAGCTCCTGGGGCCTATTTGTCTGTGGTACCAAATTGCTACTCATGCTAATTTAACTTTGTTGAACTGGGACATTAAATAAAGCAGTATTGTACAGCTGCTCTGAAATCTCCAGTGTTGTTGTTTCCTCCAGAAGGGATAATATGGTAACAAAAGCATAAGAAGGAGAGAACAAGAACAGTACATCAAGATGGAGAAGCATTCCATCATGTTCGAGCAATAATGACTCCTAGTTTTTCATATGTAGTAGCGGCTGCACACAGTAACATCTACAATCCTTTCTTTGCCATTACAGTTCTGTTGTATTCCTTTTGCTTCCCTCATAGCCAGTTACTGTCTGGATGTGTGCCACTTCTATTACCGTACAAACCAAAGGACAACATACCTGCAACTCAATCCTGTCTTCTATTCTCAGTGCCTTCAGCGCCTCTATGTTATGTGTGAGCTTGTAGTTAATAGACACATGGTCCAGCTTCCGAATAAAGCTCAATTCTTCTGTAATCTGTTTTGTCAGCACAAAATATGTTATCACCTGTATGTAGTGCATCTTCAGTATAAACTACATAGTGACCAATCATAACTATCATTTCTACTGCATTAGGGAAAACATTTCATAATGGATATCATAACATTTGTATAGGTTATAAATAGAATGTGGGTTTTGTCATTCGTGTTTTTCTAAAAACTGGAGGGAATGTAATAGTGTTGGCGTTGTAATGGTGTTGCACAAAGAAAAGACTCTTAACAAATGAAGAGTTTTGCTACGCCTTTGGAGATGGGCAACCTGGATCATTTCTGACATCAAATGCATTGTTATAAGAGGAAGATTGAAAAAAATGGGGACTGGGTGACCCAGCAGGTTAGGGCCCAACCCAGCACTCATTGAAGTGAATGAGAATCTTTCCATAAATGTAAAGAACATTGGTTTGGGGGCCTTAGGCCTGATTTAAAGCCCACTATACTAAATGGAAAGACTCCCATTGACTTAATGGCTTTAGATCAGGATCTTAATTAGTTATACTTTCTATTTAAGAATATGGATAAATATCCAGGGTGAGTCACAGGGTGAGTCTCGTGAATGGTCTCACGGTATTCTTGAGTGGGCATGTGTCCGTGGTGCAATGACTTTCAAGCCTTCTTTAAGTGTAGCTTGTAAGGCCATGAAAGAGCCCACGCATGGTATATCTTTTAATGTATCATCCATAGTTCTAACGAGGCTCCCTCTGTCACCTATTCCAAATGGGGAAAAAATAATTGTCACCAACCAAATCAGCTCGATGTTTCCAACCTTTACTCTGGACAATAGATATGTGGAGACACTTACTTGTTTGCCATCCACACTAAACTGAATGAATCTTTTATAGAGGTCACCATTTTTTTCTGAAGTCACATCCACTAATGTTCTTGCAGGAATGCCAAGGTCAATGGCTCCTTGAATATTATGAGTTATCAGGGCATCCAGCTCCTGTTTGTCCTGTTAACAATTTAACACACACAAAAGTTTAAAATATGATATTCTTCTCAGTGTGTGTAAAGAGCCTAGCCCTTGTGGTTTGTACGCAGTTCAGAGGACAACCCAGTGAGTCTAGGTCTCTTCACAATCTGGTGTAAATTAGAAATAATTGTATTGAAGTTAATAGTATTACAGTATTTGTACTCTTCTATCTAACATGATTTTGCTAATTAATTGATCTTTAAATATTCATGGTAAATAGGCCCAATGGCCTTTGTTGGGATGTTAGATGGGGTGGGATCTGAGTTACTACAGAAAATTCTTTCCTGGGTATCTGGCTGGTGAATCTTGCCCATATGCTCAGGGTTTAGCTGATCGCCATATTTGGGGTCAGGAAGGAATTTTCCTCCAGGGCAGATTGGAAGAGGCCCTGGAGGTTTTTGCCTTCCTCTGTAGCATGGGGCACAGGTCACTTGCTGGAGGATTCTCTGCACCTTTAAGTCTTTAACCTATGATTTGAGGACTTCAATAGCTCAGACATAGGTGAGAGGTTTTTCACAGGAGTGGGTGGGTGAGATTCTGTGGCCTGCGTTGTGCAGGAGGTCGGACTAGATGATCATAATGGTCCCTTCTGACCTTAGTATCTATGAATCTATTAATCTAGTAATATCTGACAACAAGAAAAGCCAACTGGCAAAAGGAAGGCAAGCTGTAACTGCCATACTTTTACTGCGTCATTGAAGAAAGAAATAGAAGATGATTGAACTAGCCACTGCCCTATCAAGTTGCACTGTTAAACACAGAGTTCACTTTATTAATCAGAAACCTTTTACTTCTTCTATTATGTACACTGCTATAGACTTTTATGACTATTAAATGGTATTATAGTAGGAAGAGATATATTGCATCTAGTCTGATGTTAGCTTCTGTTTTGTTGTATTGAGCATGGTATTTACTGTACAAATATAATAAAAGCCTTAATAGTACAATATAAAAACAAACAAATCTTCAAGGAACATAAGCAAGTAATTAAGAAACTTGAGGTGGGCTGTATTATGTTATTCGTAGCATTTGAGTTACTGTACATTATAGCAGCCAACTGTTCAATTACCTAAATCACATTCTGGACTTGAATGTTGCCTTAAACTATATATTTGTCCATTACTTAACAATTGTTAAAAGACAAAATTGCAGTTTCCCTACCTGTTTTTCCTAGTAATAAAATAGCAGTTTGCAAGTATGAGTCACACTTCACCCCACACTCATTCCAATAATGAGCATGATACTTACGTTAGTGGCTTTTAGTATAAGAAGGCCCTGTAATGTACTTTCATCGACAATTATTAGCATTTGTGAATCTAGGTTCATTCTATCTATCATGATGTAGCCTGATCCATCAATTTTTATTGGTGTTCCAAGCTGCTGCAATAAATAAAATAAACAATCCGCTTGAAAATGACTTGCTGTAACATCTTTTATGTTTATGTAACTTTTTTTTCCCCTTAATAAGTGGACTGTGTGGCATCTGGCTGGAAGACTAGTAAATCAGACACCATGATTGTATAATGCATGGTAAATATCAGAAACCTTTTATAAATAGTAAAGAAAGAGTATACATTGCTTCTTCCTCCTGCCTATTTTAAAATGTTTGCTTATATTTTAATATGTGGTATAGCATAAATAGGGCACAAGATAATGTGGAAGCCTTTCTTGACTATTATATGTCAGATTCAGTGTTGTACTTTGCATTGTTCTGGTGACATAGTGCACCATAAATTCAGTGAAGCCAAGTTTATGGCTATTTTGCATGGCAGTGGTCCAAAGCAGCCAGAGTGTCCTGGTAAATCTTGCCCAATTCAGTGATAATGTATTTCCAAAACTTTCCACCTTCACCTGCCAGGTTTTAAAAATTGCCTGCTTTCCTGCCAGCCCTCCATGCAGACTGCCTTGCAGTCAGGGGCAATTCTTTGTGTATTTGTTTTAACTCTGTTTCTCTCTTCTAGCTAAGTTTCTATGAACAAATAAATCATACTTGTTTTTGATGAAGCTGTCCTGAGTCACTGCATTTCATACAAGTCACAAACTTCTGGAGAGGATTCTACAGTTGGACCCAAACATAGCTGTGCCATCTGATTAAATACAGTTCGTGACACAGGGGTGTTGTAGCTTGTGATCCAGTCTAAAGTGGGGTGATTTGGGTTCTATTCTGGGGAAAATGCAGGTAGAGGCCTGTCACTTGGAAGGAGTGCCCACGGACAGATGGGGAAGAGATCACGGTACAGTTCAAAACAGAACCAGAACACAAACATTTTGGGGGAAAAAATTGAAAACGTCCATAGATTTTTTAGTTTTTCAACCAGCCCTTTAACTAACTCATTTCTAACACTACAGTATGTGGCAAGTGTTGGTAAATATTGACTTTTCAAGTCTGTGATTTCTAAGCAACCAGGTTTTTTAATCAGTCCATTAGCAATCTCAATTTTCTATAAAGATGCATGAAAATTTCCATACCTTGATATTATCTGATTAAAGTTATATTTACATTTTGTCTCTGCAGATTGTTTAGATATTTTGTATACAGTCTGGGACATGCTTTTTAGCAGTGCTGAGCAACCGCAACTCCAGCTGAAGCCACTGGGCGTACTCAAGTTTCAGAGTAGCAGCCATGTTAGTCTGTATCTACAAAAAGAAAAGGAAGACTAGTGGCACCTTAGAGACTAACAAATTTATTTGAGCTTAAGCTTTCATGAGCTTAGCTTAGCTCATGAAAGCTTATGCTCAAATAAATTTGTTAGTCTCTAAGGTGCCACAAGTCCTCCTTTTCTTTTTTGTGCGTACTCAGTACTTCTGAAGATCAGCACCTGAGGTGCTTTAACTGTTGTCCCTTACAAAGTAAATACCAAGGTATTTTATAGTAAATATCCACAAACAGTATGGCCAAATTATACAAATCCATTCACTTTGGGATGTAAGTCAGGGCAGATTTTGGCCCTATGCCTTATGATAGTATTGCTACTGTGTTTTTGGCTGCTAGAGTGGCACATTATTTTTATAAAGGGTTCCTCTTTAAACTTAGAAAAGAGTGTGGAGTCCCTACAGGATTCATTTTTGTTACATTAACATTGTCTAAATTTCTGTGTAGCAAAGTCCTGGCTCTGCTCCCACTGACATCGTTAGCTAATCCTCCATCAACTTCAATAGGAGCAGCACTCAGCCCTGTGTTAGAACTAGCTGCAGCTAGTAACAAGTAAAAGCAGTTATCTTACTTCATCCTTTTTATGCCAGGAAGTACCTGCATTGTTTTGCATTTGTTCTCCATAAGCATTTTCCATTGAAGTTTGTTTTCCACTTGAAGGTCTCCATTGGCTTGAAGTTCACAAGTGCCTGATTTCAATTCTATGTCAATACTATATTTTAACTCTTTTCCTGCCATGATGGACAACTTGTTTTCTCCTGGTATTTCCTTCAGCTGAGGCAGTTCATGCCTGAATTCAATTTCCACTGTGATGTTTGACTGGCACTCTGTTCTCACTTTCAGATGGGCAGACTTGCCATCTGTTTTGAGGGTACAGAGAAGTTCTGCTTGGCAGCCATCCCTCTGAATAGATCCGATGAGCTGTGACTGAACCGGGATATTGAGATCCTATCAAGAGACAAATATCCTTTTGGATTATAAATCCACAATGAGACTCATATTTACTTTTTTCCCCATCAGCTCATGGGACATGAGATGGTCACATTAAAAAATTCAGAGACAAAGCCTGAAGTCTTTATGAAGCCATTTACTTAGGCAAAACTGCCACTGCAGCCACTGAAGTGGGAGTTTTGTCTGAATAAAGACTGAGAAAGGACTTTGGGGTTTGGCCCCTAGAATTTACAACTTCTTTACAGATAGTATAAAGTCTTTAAATTGCAAAAACTCAAACTACCTAGTTCCTCAGTCTAGGAAAGTCTATTGACCATCCCTTATTTAATTCAGATCAGAACCATTTAGAACTTTGAGAATACACTAACCTGCATAAAAACAGTAACAAGTTTTTGCAAGTGGGATTCTATGCAACCCAATGGGAAAATGGAAAAACAATTTTGCAAAACCAGTTGAAATTCCAAAGCCACTTCTGCATGGTTTTCATGGTTCAAAACTGAATATATTTTTTCAAAAGTTTTCAGGAAAAATATTTTAAAGTTTTAATATTTTGAATTTTAGTTTTTCCTCTTTCTGTCACTGAAGGCAACACAGTGAACAGTTGCGATTTTCTGCCTTTTTTCCTTTTGACACCTCATAGCCTTTTAAAAAGAAGTTCATGTTGGAAAAATTAAAAGCAGAAAAAAATGAATAATTAGAAACAACCCCCTAAAAGCCCTGGGAATCATTCTTTTTATTGCATTCAGTGGGGATACAAAGGAAAAAACCAAAAATTTCAAAGTTTCTGGTTTCAATGAAAAAAACTGAACTCTTTTGAAAGAAACAAAAACTTTTGACAACCTCTACTGGAGCATGGCATTCAAACCTTGCCATGGTGACAACGGGCAATAATTTTCATCTAATTCTATTCTGTAGGGGGCATCTGTCAACATCAGATATCTGTGCATTTTCCAGTGCCTCAGTCCAGTTCTGTAGTTGAAGACTGAGATCTGCTTGCAAAGCAACACAGAGAGGCTTGCGCAACCCACCCTTAGCATACTCTAGCTAAATCTCCATTAGTCCTTCATTTTACTGATCCAGAATCTCTTTTAAAAGCCACCCGGTCTACCTGCAGAAGCAGACATTCCATTTCTGTCTCCAATGTCCATTCAGTTTTATTCTGGGTCTGTAGATCTCCTCTAGCCTTGAGCTTGCATTCACCAGCCTGTAGCAACAAAATGCCTTCAACGGTAGATCCTTTAGCTGCAGAAAGTAGGACGGTGTTTTCGGCAGGCAGCCCTAGGTCACTGAGCTGGGGAACTGAGTGCCTCAACATTCCTTGGAAAGCGTGTTTGTGTCCCCAGGAGCTATCTATTTGCACATCAGCTGTTTTGCCATCGCACTGGAGGTTTATTGTTAAGCTACTATTGCAGGTGTTCACAATGAATGAGCCCCAAGTGACTAGAGTCTGAGGTAATCCCACCTTCTGTGACAGAAGAGAAAAGTTGTTTCAAACAAATACGCCACATATTCTTGTAGAAGCAACTGTCCTATAAATCTGATTCTAATTGATTACAAGGCATTTTTCCAGCAAGCCTGGGGATGGGACCATTTAAGGCAGCCTGTTCCACAGAGGAATTGGAAATGGCCTCAGGAATAAACAATACGATCAGAAAAACTCTTTAATAAATACTGGCGAGGAAAAGTAAATTTCCAAATTCCTAATCCTAGACAGAAAGGATATGATTTTATTAGAGTCTAGGAGGAAGGAGTTCTTTTAATTACAAAATTGGGATTAAACATTATTTTATGGCAATGACAGTAACATCGGTCACTGTATTACTCCAAGTTCTCAACTTTAAAACATCTGCAAACACTACCTTGCTGCTACTGCAGAACACATTTGATAACCAACCCTGTCTCCTGCACCTCCAGGGCAAGATTCTGCCACCCTGCCATTGAGTAGCTTCTTACTCCAGGAGTAAGAGTGGCCGAGGGTGTTAAATATGGAGGTAGTTCTCTGTGGCCACTCAAAACTTGAAACATAAAGGCTAGAACACTTTATAGAAAAGCAGATTGGATAATTACCTGAAGGGTGACACACGTATTCATCAGAGTAACTGTCCATTCTGTATCTGTTTCATTGCTTGCCGGCCTCACTTCTCCATCTGCTTTGAAAGTGCACTGTCCAAGGACAATATCCAGCAGGCCCTTATACTTGTCTCCTCTTACTGCTGACACTTTCAGTTGGTTCTCTTTGGCTATGCCCAGAGACTGAAGCTGAGGCAAGGAATGCTTGAATCCAATCTCCACTCTGTGCTGGAGGCCACCGGTGGCATGGAGGTGCAAGTGGATGAAGGCATCATCGGAAGAAACATGTCCAATGAAGTTGGCCGTAGAGTTGCTGGTGAACACTGACCCATTAAGTGAAACTCTTGCTGGCATCTAAAATAGAGAAGAACTGTAGTGCCGATTTTGTTGCCATGTTACACTGCATATTGTTTTAAAAGGGCCCTTGTGTGAGTGAAGAATTCTCATCTGGGAGCATTTCATACCCACTTTGCACAGATATAAATGACTACATAAGTGGAGAATCTGGCCCAGAGTCTTTATACTGAGTTTTCCCCTCACTTTCTTCATAATACTAATAAAATCAGACTGGAGTTAGCTCTAGCAATTTGGGGAGCTTGATATGGCTAGCTGCAACCAACCGGCTGAATTCTGACCTCAAACAGGGTCAGTTTCCCATTGACTTCAGTGAGAATTTGCCCAGTGTTAGTGGGGATTAGATGCACAGAAGTGAGGTTAGAATTAAACTATATTTGTCTGTTGTGCCCTACGTAGCATCAGTGGGAGCCTCTGTTAGCCACAGGCATCTCTCCCTTTCTGATGCCAAATTTAATATTTTGTACGAGTTGCTTGCTGTAAGCATATTTTTAATTAAATGTTCAGAAAGTGTTACAATATAAGGAACATCTTTCCAAAACAGTTTGAATCTTGCAGGTGTCTTCCCAAGCAAACTACCAAATAGGGGGGAAAAAAATAGAGTTTGTACGAGAAAATTAAAACGCTGTGAATTGCATGGGCAACACAGCTATATCAGGAGCGGAACAATTGCAACTCTGTTCATCTTGGCTAATGTGTTCAGATGAAAAACCTTGGGATATTTGGTATCTGTCTCTTTGAACTTGCTGCCACCATTGAAATAACTGGTCTAAACTAATAACTGCTATCGTCAAACAACAAATGCATGATTTGTCAAACCCCAGCCTAGTTACAATATGTCATCATGGCTATTCAAAGATTCAGTAACTAAAAGGTCTCTTTCAGTTTTGCTTTTTTTTAAAAATAGTCCTATTTCTGCAACCCTTGAATTTATGTAATCTAAAAAATTTACATGCTGATTTGGAGGGAGAGCCATAAACAGTCTCCCTCTGTGGGTCTTTGGCTTTAGCATCTAATTGCTAACCATCCCTAAGTGACCAAATGTAAAACTTCATTTTCAGAGCAATCACATTAGGGGTGTGGATGTGTGGGGGAGCGGGATAGCTAACAGGTGAAAAGGCTAGGACACAAAATAAAAATAAATCTTTGCTAATGGATATTGCTTACTGGCATAATCATATGACTATACACCTCTGTTGCAACCACGTGTTATGCCATGAACTTGAACTGTAACTTGTGTTCTGATTGCTCCATCGTGCATGATATTAGGGCAATGCACTGTAATTGTGCAAATTTTCATTTCTGCTGAGAAAGACAACAGAATGAAAGGACTGCATGCCTCTGTGTGACTGAGACCAGGGCTGGAACACCAGGCATTCTTTCAGCACAGCCGTTAGCAGCTTTTTCATCTGATCAGTTTCAATGTTGTATAGATCCTCAGACACACTCCCTCTCTCTTGCCCTAATTCCTTTCCTAGTACACCAAAAGCTTCTCTCTGCTACCTTTTGGGAGATCACTGTAGCCACAGCACTATTACCAGGGAGTGATAATGTCAATGTGTTGATAAGCCAGCTAAGTGGTAGTGTCAACGAAAGAGACCCTTCCTCTGAATCTCCTGGCCTGCTCAGAATGGCAGAGGTTTCTTATCTGAATAACACTGCTGGAAATCCAGTTACAGGACTTTACACATGCACATTTGGCTCTCTTGAGCTATTACAGCCTCTTTCTAGGATAGCTCTCCTTCTATCATGTGCCTTCTCTGTGGGGTGGGAAGAGGATGAACAGCAGTGTTAGATAACCCTGAAGGGCAGTTCACACTACAATCAGTTTCATTAGGTTCTTTGCCTTTTTTCAGAAACGTTCATGGCATAAAAAGGAATGAACAGTGAATTTGGGGTAATCCAAACAATGAGATGAGTCCTCTTACATAAGGCTTAAAACCTTCTCTTTTATCATTGGTCCAAGTGCCACTGCTTGGGGGGGGGGGGGGATTACTGATTCCGATCCAGCTCAGAACAGAAGTGGGGAAAGGTAAAATGGGTAACAAACTGATATGTTTTTAAGGTTTATCATCTTGTGATTTGACAAAGACACAGACTCTTTATTGGACCAATATAATCAGTAAATTCACCAATCTGTATTTTCTCTTTCACTCCCCTAACTTTTGCTCCTAGGTCTAATTAATTGCAGGTAGGTTGTTCAATAACAGAAGAGCTCTGCTCATGTTGAAGTAGTTTTTATTCCTTTTCACTTCTAGTTTACAGAAACGGTTGGTTTTTTGGACTCCAGTAACATCCATGAGACTCTTTTGCTTTTGCATGCTCCCTATGTTTCATGATGCCACTGGACTTTTTTCCAGGCATGACCACTTGCACTGAGTTTTGATTTTAAATAATGCAACTTGTCTGTTGAATGATGCTCAGATATCACCTTTGAAACTGCACCTGTCTGGTCTGTAAACCCCTTGTCCCCGCTATCGGCTTTAAACTAGGTGTGTATGGATGTACCAAGGATGCAAATGTATACCACTGGAATATAAATTGTGTTGATGCTTCTAACTCAGAATAAATCTCCCATCCAGCTGTGGCAAGACTGAACATTGACATGTGCATGTCCAGTGTTTGTTTAACAAGTGCTTTGACCTGCATGTCCCATATGCTATTAAAGGAGTAAAGATACTTGAAAGTGTGTACAAAACCTCTGGTTAACTCAGACCCATTTCTGTCCCTACAACAACCTCCAATAGTTACTCAATGGGAACTAGGTCTTAAAACAGTACATTGTTGGTGGCAGAGTTCTGAGAACAAAACTTGTACCTCAAATAAACGGCTTGCAACCTCTCCACTGCAATGACCAGAAAGCTGATTAGTCGTAGATTTTCCATTGCAATTGACCTGCAGGCATATCAGCATAATATATTAATAAAAAAATAAGAGTAAATCAGACTAAATACTGAGCAGATGGTCAAATGAGTAAGTTAAGAAATTGCTTTTTAGGAGAAAGAATAAGGAGACATAAAAATACCAGCCTAAGTTGAGAACGATAGGCCTGGCTCAAGTAGATAAGTAGCAGGTCAGCTCTGAGGCTAAAACTTGTCTTTAAACTGACCCCACTGGGCTAGAACATTTACATGAGAGAGGAGAATGTCCTCAGATAGCAGGCAGAGTTTATTTACTGAACATAGAGTGAGATCCATTCTTTAAAAAAATCTATTGACCGCACTGTGAATTTGATTTTGCCATGGTATTGCGGTATTTCCTATGTTTAAAATGAAAATGACACAGTAAATGTAATTATCACCAGAATAAATATGAATGTGTTTAATGCCACCTGCTGTACCATGGAACACATTTTCAAGTGATATAGATTTTAAGCTCTATGGGGCAGGGGCTGTGCCTGCACAGTATCTAGCATCTTCTGGCCATTACTGCAAATCTCAATAATGAACAGTAATAACAGCTGGACCCACAAAAACCAAACCTGCCTCATCTGTAAAATCCCATATTAGAACATGAGTTACTAGGCACCTGGTTACCCGATAATGATGTAAATGTGCTAATGGGTCTGCATTTTGTATTTTGGTGGGTTCAACCATTGTGTCTTGCTTTGAAAAATTAGTCCCATATGTCCTGCAGTGCTTAAAAGAACAATGGGATTTTGAATGACGTTCAGTCTTTTCATGCTGGTCTTGTTTTGGAAAAGGTCTCCCCCTTTTGACCCATTAGCTCTCTTCTTTACAAGATTTAAACCTGAGAAACAGAGCATGAAGGACAGTGAGATATATCACATATACCCCAGGCAAGGGTTTTCCTGCTGACCTGTACCACTGGTGGGACAATGTTAAGCAGTCCTCCCAGGTCATGGTGGAATGAAAGGGCAATTTCCACAGTACTGCTGGTGCTTTTCTTCTCCACTCCCACCTTCAAGTGTTCCTTCTCCACCCTGGTTGTTACCCCGGCAGCTATCTTCTTGCTGAAGTTCTGACCAGAAGAGAAACCAAATTGTGAGAAAAAACAAACAGCAACAAAATAGTAGCAGCTGGCAAACATGGAGGAGTTATTTCCACAGGCTCTGAAGACAACAGCCCCCTGCAGTGAGAGCACGGTTCAGAATCATGACGAAAGGCACACTGCACAGGCTTGCTCAGCCTGCCTTTGTCTCCGAGACGGAATCTTCATGTCGTGCTAGATCCTGCAAGGTGCAACTCCCTCAGCTCCTTTGGATCCCAATGTGAGTGGAGAGAACTCAGCACCGTGAAGGACCAGGTCCCAACAGCTTGGCCGATTACAACAACGATATTACCAGTAAGTGACTGAAAAAGCAATTGCACAGAGTCCTCTGGAGCAGGGGACTTCGTTAATTTTACTAGTGTTCCTTTCCATAGAATCTGAGTTCATCACTGACAGGAATGATCTTAGCCTGGCAACACATCTGAGTGGTAGGGAAAGTACTTTGCACCTCAGTCTCTCCATTTGTATAACAGGGATTGAACAGGTTGTGCTTTGCTCGCGCAGAAAGTCTATGGCAGAGGATTGTGCTTAACCACAACAATGGGTGGAAATAACACAGGAGAAGAGGGAAAGCCCATGCTGATCAACAGCTTTGAAGGAAAGGGACATGAAGTTCAGCTCTTTAGAACAGATGTGAAAGGGAAATTGTCAAGGTTGCTTACACCAGTGTTAGATCCATCAGTAGTGCTTTGGTTTGTGAGCGCTCTCCTGACAGCAGCCTGTGTACTGCACCATCCCTCTAGGCTCTGCCTACCTGCTTCATTTTTCTGTGCAATCAGGCTACACAAATGGACAAGATTCTGCTCTTGTACAACAGACCACTAACTTAAATCCAGAATTTAACATAGTGTATTTAGTTTAAATCCAGTCCAGATTTCAGACGATTGATGTAAAGTGTGACTAAAAGCTGTGCAGAAACCCTTCTTCAATACAGCAATTCAGCACACACATATGTAGGGATCTACTCTGCCACCACTAAATGCAGCTACCTCTGGAGCGAAACATAGCATTTGATTAACAGCTCACAGGAACAATCTACAATTGTTTCACATGGTTCTGCCTGAGACTGAACTAATCACTCTTCTTACCTGGTAATAGCAGGCACCTTCTACAGTAAAAGGGATCCCGTGTTTCTTTAGCTTTGTGATGTTGTGCTTCAAACTTGCAGTTAGTTGGGATTTAGGAGATTCTAAGGACAGTCTCTCAACTCCAAATGCAGCAGCAATCCTTTCACTGCTACTCTGTAAGGCTATAGTAACAGTGTGGTTGGCAATGACATGGTCATACATGGCAGTGATTGTGCCATCCATAGGAAATCCTGTTGACAGATAGAGCCAAATCAGAACAAATGATGCACAATGCTGCAAAGAAGCATTCAAGGAATTTTCAGTACCATTGAGTGCCAATTATCTATAAAATTTTATAAACAGAAAAATTGATCATTTCTATCACTTTTCAAAATAATAGCCTAGCTTTTTCTAACATTACTATAGATCAGTGAGATGCCCCTCTGCCATGTACATTGTCCAAACTGGACAGTCTTTACGTAAAAGAATAAATGGACACAAATCAGACGTCAAGAATTATAACATTCAAAAACCAGTCAGAGAACACTTCAATCTCTCTGGTCACTTGTTTACAGACCTAAAAGTGGCAATTCTTCAACAAAAAAACTTCAAAAACAGACTCCAATGAGAGACTGCTGAATTGGAATTAATTTGCAAACTGGATACAATTATCCTATGCTTGAATAAAGACTGGGAGTGGATGAGTCATTACACAAAGTAAAACTATTTCCCCATGTTTATTCCCCCCCACCCCCTCCACTGTTCCTCAGACGTTCTTGTCAACTGCTGGAAATGACCCACCTTGATTATCACTACAGAAGGTTCCCCCCACACACACACACTCTCCTGCTGGTAATAGCTCACCTTACCTGATCACTCTCCTTACAGTAAAAAGAAAAGGAGTACTTGTGGTACCTTAGAGACTAACAAATTTATTTGAGCATAAGCTTTCATGAGCTACAGCTCACTTCATCGGATGCATTCAGTGGAAAATACAGTGGGGAGATTTATATACACAGAGAACATGAAACAATGGGTGTTACCATACACACTGTAAGGAGAGTGATCACTTAAGATGAGCTAATACCACAAGGAGAGCGGGAGGTGCGGGTAGGGAAAGACAGCCCCCCGACCTGAAGCAAATATTCACCAGCAACCACACACCACACAACAAAAACACTAACCTAGGAACCTATCCTTGCAACAAAGCCTGTTGCCAACTGTGTCCACATATCTATTCAGGGGACACCATCATAGGGCCTAATCACATCAGCCACACTATCAGAGGCTCGTTCACCTGCACATCTACCAATGTGATATAGGCCATCATGTGCCAGCAATGCCCCTCTGCCATGTAAATTGGTCAAACCGGACAGTCTCTATGTAAAAGAATAAATGGACACAAATCAGATGTCAAGAATTATAACATTCATAAACCAGTCGGAGAACACTTCAATCTCTCTGGTCACTCGATTACAGATCTAAAAGTTGCAATATTACAACAAAAGGACTTCAAAAACAGACTCCAACGAGAGACTGCTGAATTGGAATTAATTTGCAAACTGGATACAATTAACTTAGGCTTGAATAGAGACTGGGAGTGGATGGGTCATTACACAAAGTAAAACTATTTCCCCATGTTTATTCCCCCCCACCCCCTCCACTGTTCCTCAGACGTTCTTGTCAACTGCTGGAAATGGCCCACCTTGATTATCACTACAAAAGGTTTTATTCCCCCCCCCCTCCTGCTGGTATTAGCTCATCTGAAGTGATCACTCTCCTTACAGTGTGTATGATAACACCCATTGTTTCATGTTCTCTGTGTATATAAAGCTCCCTACTGTATTTTCCACTGAATGCATCTGATGAAATGAGCTGTAGCTCACGAAAGCTTATGCTCAAATAAATTTGTTAGTCTCTAAGGTGCCACAGACTAACACAGCTGCTACTCTGAAAGTTTCTACAATGTATTCCTAATATGGACTGATGGGAATGAAACCCCCTATAGTGTTACAGGATTAACAAGGGTAAATTTAAAGACACTACTTGGATTTTGAATTATTTTTGGAAACCAAGGGATCATCTTTCCTAAATAAAGGGATGAATGATTCTTAACTCTCCTGTTCTTTATAGTCTTTGAGAATCTATACCTGGGGCCTTGGTGGGACATTCAAAAGAATTCTGTATGATAGGAGTATGTTGTGTGTAGCTCCACCATACTGCTATTAGAAATTTTCAAAAAACAAAAACAAAACAACCAAGCCATACTATTCAAGAGCAGAGGGCTAGGTGCATTCAGCCAGCAGGGAGCTATCAAAACCTACATACCAGAAAAGGCTAAAACATTTGTTTTCACTCAGCAAATGGATGCTTATTCCTATTCCACAAGGTGGTTCATTCAAAGACAATTGGAGTTTTACAAGAAATAATTCTGACTTGTCCCAAGGGAAAACATGTACAAAAATGTGGCTTAGAGCAATGGATGGACATGCATTAAGCAGGGATATATAGAAGAGTTTAAATGGCTCTAATAGGTCTTGCACCCATTCTGTTGCATTTTCTTAAGAATATCCATAAGAAGGTTGCTGAAGTTAAGGAGATGGGGCAAATTTGGCCCTGGAGTAAGTGTAACCCCACTGACTCTAGATTGTATGAGCTTGCACTCACTTACACTGAGCTTAAATTCACGTTTACCATGTTTTGTTACACACCAATTTGATTGAGGCGTAGTTTTTCATACCTGCATTTTTTAAAGAGTTGATGTTATGTATGAGAGTCCCAGTGATTCCTCTGTGTTCCTGACTCATGACGTTGGAAACATCTATATAGAGAGCTTGCTCATCCACCTGGAAACTAGCTAGACCCCTTTTGATCCCTTTATTGAGCTCCAGGTGTCCTTTTAACTTTGCTTCCATTGGGATTGCCTGGCTGCTGTTCTGAGTCAATGTGAAAGTGATATTGTGCAGGCTGATATTCCCAAATACATTTCTGTTCCTGAGATTCAGCCCATACAGTGCCTTGTTGATCATCACACTAATGTTACCTGTAAGGGTCAGAAACAATAATTGCACAGAGCCCTTTGGGTTGGGAAACTGACACAAGAGGAGAAAAAATAATCAGATTTGTCAAACATGAACAGTAACCCTTTAATTTAATATAGACAGGAATTAAATGCATTTCCATTAGCTGTCTTAAATTATTTAGCTCATTCCAGTTAGGGAATCTGCTTACTGAAAGAGAGAGACAGCAATTAGTCAGCTAGTGGAAATACCTTTTGATGAGAGCACATTACATTATAATAGTATTTCTGAGGCAATTGCTATTCGCATTAGGTTTCTTCTTAAAAAGTTGTGTGATATTTAAGAGCCAAACTGTGCTTTTCAAGGCCCTGGACTGAGTAAGATGCACCATCCAGGGAAACTTGGCAAGGGATTGTGACACTGGAAGCACACGGTGCCCCAGAGGCACATTGTTCTACGCCAGTGCATGGTGTGGGATGGGACAGCCCCCATGTGCACAGTCCCTCCCGGAGCTCTGCAGCGCACGTGTCAGCAACTCCTCCATTGCACTCCACAGACCCAGCCCAGAAAGGGACGGAGCTATGGGCCAGCATCCCCCTGTATTTTCTGTAGAGATGGTTGGGAAATGTTATTGCTCCAGGGGAACAATGGCAATGAAGAAAAACTTGTTTCGTTTTCCCCAAATTTTCTTCAAAATGTTTTGGGGTTTTGTCAAAAAATGAAACCTTGAAAACCCCAAAATTTCATTTTAAGCCTGAAAGAGTTTAAAATGTTTTCCAATGAAAACATGTACATTTTCAGTCAAAATAGAAACATTTTAATGAATTTTGTTTATTGCCAATTTCCACTAAAAAAACCCAATTTTGATCTCTACCCAGTGGACAGCTGTTCACAAGAAACCACCATTATAAATACTAAATTTATACTTTCTGTTCTCAGCTCCTAGTAGGTTTTAAATGCACCAAGACACCACAGTGGAGGATGTCTTATACTCGAATAATAATAAATCTCCTTTGGTAGCTGCATTCTTAACTATCCTCTTTCAGCAAAGCACATAGTGAGGAAGTACCTTCATGAATGTTGTTCTTGCGTTTCAGAGATCCATTCAGAGAAAAGAGCTGTGGTATGACCTTCAAGCCTCCAATGTTGTGTTGGACTTTCCCATTCAGGGACAGGACAAGACCAACTTTCTGCTCCATCGCTCCCACAAAATCTAGATGAAGCCTGTTCTCATTTAGCTTCAGCTCAGAAGATAATAGAAGTCTAAGAGGGAAAGAAACAAACACAAGTAGCTTGCGCACCATTATCAATAAAGATTTGTTATCAGTGTTCAATATTTAACGTCACTCTATCTCCGTTAATGTAGGGCAAAACTAACCCTCCATTTTGCAAAATGACTGTCTAGTGTATATTCTGCGCTTATGCTAGACAAGTGTAGAACATGGAAAAAGAAATCCATGAAACAGGTCAGAGAACAATTTTTTCTTCACTTAAATTTTGGTGACCATAAACACACCAAACATAAGCAAACTTCCTTCTTATTATTTTCATTTGCTTAGAGCAGATTTCACTGCTTCTCACTAGAAAAAAGAATTCTAGAGGTTACCCTCAACAGGTCAAATTTTAAACAAGACTTCAAGGCTGCTCCTATTTATGTACACGCATATCTGTGTGGGCAATAGAGCCTGTTTGGCATCCCGCTATTGGTTGACTGCTCACCACACCCCTCCCCAATGCACAAGAGACTCTTTGTCCGAAAATGAACACACAAGCTCAAACTGGGACCCAATGTACTCAAAGAACTTTTAAAATCTACTGTGGAGTAAATTTTAAAATCTCGTAAAACTAGGTAATTATACCACATGGCCTAGTGGATAAAGAGAAAAAGGACTTGCCGTGCGTGATTCAGAGTGCCCAGGCACACGCACATCCTGCGTTGGAGCACCCATGAGAACATATACTCAAAGTAGTAATTTCGCAACATTTTCCTCCCCTGCCCCAATGAAATTTTGCACAAAATACTTGGATTTTTGTAAAAATTTAAAGCCTCTTTCAGTGGATAATTTTCCATTTGAGAGGTTTGAAAAAAGAAACTGCTGGAGGAGTGAGAGGTGGTGCTGGAGCCGGTGCCCATTAAAACAGTATTTCTCAACCTTTTTGATAGCAGGGACTGTCTTGCCACCTTCTTAAATCGTGTCAGGGAGATCTCAGCAACCAGCAGCGGTCCATGGACCAGTTCTTGAGAAACACTGCTCTAAAAGAGACCTGGCCTAACGGATTAAATCTAGGGCTTGGAGTTAGACAAGCTAGAGTGCTAATTCCACATCTGCCCTGAAGGTCCTTCACAGAACTTTTCAGATTATTGGTTAATCATGATGCCTCTCACTATCCCCTTAGCGTAGCTGGTAAATATCCATTCTGCTTCATCTGACAGAGGACAAAAAATGAGAAAACTGATAACCTAACATGAAGAATTAATTTACTCACAGGGAATCTCTCCTGTTCTCTCCATTATCTATGAACAATGATCTAAGAAAGCAACCAGTAGAGAGAGGGTTAGAAGATTGTTTTAGTGTTTCAAAAAATTAAAAAGCAAAATACTCGAGTAGCTAGGAGAGTGCATGGAACATTGCCCCCTCAATGGCTTTCTGCCCATGTCAGAATGCAAACTGCCCTGCTTAAAAGAGAGAGCTCAGACTGATCAGGGAAGACGCTTCAGAACTCCTGTTAAGGAAGGTTATTACTATACTGTTTTCTTTACCTTGATGGAGATACTTTGCCCATTAGCTGCAGCTGTACAGACTCTGGTTCTGTCAAAATTGCCTGATGCAGGAGAGCACTCACTCCAATAATCCTGCTGTTCTTTCTGGTCTCCTTGCTCATATCAACCTCCAGCAGCACTAGATCCTTTCCACTGGAATGAAGGTAAAGTGATCCATTGAGACTGTTCTCACCATAACTCTTAACAGCTGCATGGGCCTACACACAGGGGAAAATGAAAATAAGACATCTGTTGCATTAGGAAACTCAGATGACCCATGACAAAACAATGCGATGTCACATTCAGCAACCCTACTGCTTAGAGCAATGTACAGGACGAGGGTCTCCAAAATCCCTTGTTAAAATCTGACAAACAGTACTAAAAGGAAGGCTGGAGTGATTTCCCTGTCTCTGATGAAGTCATCCTCTCTGGACACTGCTAAATCATTATCCGCGGAGCTCAGAAAAAAATACTTCAGAGCAACAATTGGTTTTGCCTTTGGCATTTACTGAATAGTTTTTTTTAATACAATTTTCCACTGAAGGATAGTACAAGATCTTCACAACCATTTCAAGTTACACAAGCTGGATACTGGGCTAGACCAGCAGTGCACTCGGGACATTTTTGAGGAACCAAATATAAATATCTCCAGTGAGGTGCACTTAATAGAAGTTTGTTTGCCAGGTGCTATCACTTACTTCCTTGGTTATGCGAAAGCATTTTTGCTTAAATGGGAAAATGAATAGATTCCCTAACTACTCACTCCACTGTTTTAGTCATACAATCCTGGTATGAGAGATTTATTACAGGCTAGAGGGGAGCCCCAGATCAAAATATTGGTAGCATTTCATTGGCAACAGTGAATTTAAATGACAGAAGTTAGAAGGAAGAGATCTGTTGGATCATTTAGTCCATTCCCCTGTCAGAACAGGATAAGGGTACTAGAGGAGGTAGGAGAGAATGACTTGATAAGAGATTACATATGATCTAAGCCAGGGAATTATTGCCATGTCAAAGCTTTACATACTTATGTGAACTTACTGTACATCTGCTTGCAATTAGAACAAAGCATTGTTTTTTAAAAGAAAAGTCCCCTTCCCCCATGTTCTAGGGAGTTTGGCTGCATTACTGTATTTGCATGATATGATACTAGCATATTTATTGCTTTAAGGAGAAACTTTTTCAGTGTAAGGCAGGAGAGCCTTTTGGCAAGATAAGCACATGCACTGCTTTGGAATTACCATATGGCCAGTGGTGAGCTGGAGCCGGTTTGCACCGGATCGCTAAAACCGGTTGTTAAATTTAGAAGCCCTTTTAGAACCGGTTGTTCCGCGAGGGACACCCAGTTCTAAAAGGGCTTCTAAATTTAACCGGCCAAAAGTGGCACCTTAGGTGCCGACTACATGGGTGCTCCAGCCCTGGAGCACCCCAGGGGAAAATTTGGTGGGTGCCGAGCACCCACCGGCACCTCCCCGCCCCACCCCCAGCCCCATCTCACCTCCTCTCCACCTCTGGCTCCTCCCCTGAACGCGCCGCCCTGCTCTGCTTCTCCACCCCCCCAGGCTTTCCGCAAATCAGCTGTTCGTGTGGGAAGCTGGGGCAGGCTGAGAAGCAGGCGGCGACTTCCCGCTCAGGCCCAGGGGGGCGGAGGTGAGCCGGGGGGGTGGGAGAGGGGTGGGCATGAGGAGGGCCGCCTGCGCCGCAGCAGGTAACCTGGTGGGGGGGGCGTGCAGGGGAACCGCTCCCCGCCCCAGCTCACCTCCGCCACCCTCGGCCTGAGCGGGAAGCCGCCGCCTGCTTCTCAGCCCTCCCAGGCTTCCTGCCGAACAGCTGATTCGCGGGAAGCTAGGGGAGGAGGCGGAGAAGCAGAGCGGGGCAGTGCGTTCAGCGGAGGAGGTGGAGCAGAGGTGAGGTGTTATGGGGCCGGGTGCAGGGTGGGGAGCTGCTGGTGGGTGCTCTGCACCCACAAAATTTTCTCCGTGGGTGCTCCAGCCCCGGAGCACCCAGGGAGTCGGCGCCTAAGGCGCCACTTTTGATGTGATCAGTGTGGGAGCGGCCTCTCCCCCTGCTCCCCCCCTAGCTACGCTCCTCCACCCCTAGGAGCCAGAGGGACCTGCCAGATGCTTCCTGGGAGCTGCCCCAGGTAAGCACCTCTGGGACTCACCACCTCGCCCCTCGGCAGGTCCCTCTGGCTCTTAGGGGTGGGGTGGGCACCCACTACGGTGGCCCACAAGACCCTCCTGCCCGGTTCTGGGGGCAGTCAGGGGACAGGGGAGGGATGTGGATGGGGCAGAGGTCCTGGGGGGGGGCATCAAGGGTGTGGATGGGGCAGGAGTCCCGGGGGGCGGTGGTGGGCAACGACCCTCTCGTGGGGTGAGGAGGGAACCCGTTGTTAAGATTTTGGCAGCTCATCACTGCATATGGCCATACACTGGCTAATCAGACTGGATGCAAGTGATTGGCCACATCTCACTCTGGAATGTGTAATAGGAGGAGGAGAATTTTCTGTCCTCAGTTGTGGTGATTAAAACTGGCTTTCCTGAGCAATCACCAGCAAGGGCCTCCCCTTTCCATTGTGTATCACTCCTCAAAGACCCTGTGCTGCAGCCAACCATGCCAAGGTCAGCTGCACCCAGATCCCTCCGCAGCCTGTTCACAGTGCTCTGTCAAGCAGCAGTAACCCCAGAGCAAACTGACACAGATTCCCCACATAGATGCCTGAGCTCTCCCAGCTCCTGGTAGTATGGGAGACAAAGGCTAGAATTTGTGGCCTCAGCTCAGATGGTCAAAATACTACTACTGAACTGCACAACCAATCTTAATACAGATTAAGTGGGGTGTGGGCTACTGATACAAATGTCCTGGATATGGAGTGACTGATACTGTACATTCTACAGCTGACTCCAGTGACTAAGTTACCACCACATGGGTTTTGGGTTTGGTTTGCTGAACTAATAATAAAACTAGTGGCACTTTAGAGACTAACCAATTTATTTGAGCATAAGCTTTCGTGAGCTACAGCTCACTTCATCGGATGTATCCGATGGTTAGTCTCTAAGGTGCCACGAGTACTCCTTTTCTTTTTGCGAATACAGACTAACACGGCTGCTACTCTGAAATAATAAAACTGAAAATAGTCAAAGAAGGAGAATGAAAAGAGAGAGAAAGAAAAAACATACCCCAATTAAAATTTCAGTTAAAATTAGTCTGTACCTGAAAGCTTTGGGGGAATTTTGACTGATATGGATGAGTAAACCGGGAAGAAAATCCAAAGTGAGCATTTGATCCATTTAGCTGAGCAATGAACTGTTGGCACAAGAGAAGTTACACAGCTGAAATGAAGAATTATGGTGAAATTCCAGCATAATTTAACTTGAGTTTCAGGATAATTTACTCCAAAGCTTTCTGAATTTTAGCCAAATCCTGCTCCCTGTGCATGTGTACACACACAGAGACACACTTTTCAACACCTATTTAGGGATATGTCTACACTGCAGAGTTAAATCAAGCTTTTACTCTGGGATTGCCTGTAATTCCCTTCCCATCCACATGAAAACCCTTCTCACTGAAGTTTGATGCTTTTACCCCCAGCCAGGTCAGCTAACATGGGTTTTAGGTTAGAGCTTGGATGCTGATTTCACTTGGACACAGTAAATTGGGTAGAGCTTGCAGTGTTGCGGTTCACACCTGGGCAAGGCTAACCCAGGTGCTGATCACCTGCGTACACTCTGTAGTGAAGACATTCACTTAGGGGGAGGGAACCTCCCAGCCGAGGTCAAGAGACTCGGGCTAGTGAGGCTTGCACTAGCATTCTAAAAATGACTGCATTGACAGTGCTTTGAAGATGCGTCTCAGGCTTGAGCTCAGGCTCTGAAGAGCTTTGTGTGGCTCAAAAGCTTGTCTCTCTCGCCAACTGAAGTTGGTCCAATAAAAGATATTATCTCACACACTTTGACTCGCTAAGATCTGGGACCGGCATGGCTAGAACGACACTTTTCTTACCATGGGTCCATCTCCTAGTTCTGAGGAAAATATCTACCTTCCTGGCATTGATACTTTCAACTAGCAAATCTTTTCTGGGAGCATTTTATGTTTAGTATGTTGCTAAACACTTGGAAGGTTCTGGAGTTTAGGCATCAGAGGTATTTTATTTGAGGATGAATTCCTCATAGCAATTCTATAAACTTTCCAAAGTTTGCGATCTCCAAAATAAAAACAAATTCCAACTGTGCACAGCAGTCAAGCCACAATCTAACCACAGAAACCTAACTAGGTGCTCTGGGTTTCTCCCTCTCCACAACAAGAGTCATCTGATTCCCCAAGAACTTCATGGCCTTATGAATGTTGTGCTCCCCTCCCTGAATGCTGTTCCCCAGGAATTTATGATACAAAGTTAAATCAAACTATAGAAGCTTTTCAGAGAATTAAATTCACTCTTATGGAAAGAGCCAATACAAGACCTTGAGGTCTTGAGCAACACACTGTTTTTATGCTTGCCTTTCGCAAGAGTGAATTAATAAGCAGGTACATCACAATAACTCCAGTTCATGCAATGGAATCACAATAAATAGGAACCTGACCTGTGAAGAATCATTTCTGTTAATGGTGGCTTTTATATTCACACCATAGTCAAAGATTTCCCATTTGGATTGCACAGAAAAGAGCTCTCCATTCAGGGCCAGTGCTTGTGGAAACTTGAGCTGTTCAGTAAAACACAATTTGTGCATAATGGCTATTTCTATACAAGTTAACTTTCATCATTTTCTATCCATACTTTTGTGTGTGTGTATATATAAACCTTTTACTTAATACATACAATGACCCCTTCCCAGGCTGAAAAAACTTCCTAATTATTACAATTAAAAAATCCACATGATCAGTATATTTTAGCTCCCCACAGACAGATTATTAATTACTATTATTAATTATCTGCATTGTGGTAGCACCTAGGAGCCCCCGTCATGGACCAGAATCCCATTGTGCTATGTCCTGTGTAAACACAGAAAAAAATGAATGTTAACTAAAACTCCCCAAACCAAAGGAATGTTAAGGAAAAACAATGGAATGCACATTGAGAGCTTATTGAATGGCAGAAGGGAAGAGACTCAAAGAAAGGGGAAACTGTATCTTGGTGGGGAGGAAATAATTGTTCATAGTAAGTACGGAAGGTGTCAATGTCAGTGCAAATACCTGGAACGAGTGAGTCATGTTCATGTGTAAGAGATGTCTGAAATCCATCTCACTGGATTTGTTCTGGTACTTGCCCAGAAACCTGACAGCATCTTTCTCATTGACTTTCAGAATAGCTTCAATCTCATGCTTTGCCTGTGTGTTGAGATTTAAGTTGTTAGAATTAGCAAACCAAGCAGAATATTAGCCTGACCTATTATGAAATGTGAGTGATATCCTGTTAGTAGGGAGCTGTTGCATTATGACTCTGAAGGAACTTGCTGAGCAGTGTAAGAAAAATAAATTAATTTTGGTAATAAAGGTAAAATGACTTGCCCAAGGCCAGGATTTGAACTTACAACCTCCAGCTTCCCAATGCACATTCTTAATAATAAATAATAATAATAATACTTAACATTAATTTACACAAAATATACTTGTTCCTCTAACACAGAAGAGACACCTCTTTGTACTTCAGCTTCCCTGCCTACGTTCTGGTAGCTGCTGTGAGCAAATTTTCAAAACCAATCAAACTTTTAACTAAATTGGTAAACCTTCAGTTATACAGACATGTTGTGGAGCCTTTCTTATGGATTAAACTTAACATAAAGTTTACTTACACTTTGGTGACATCGGGTTAAGACACATATTTCTACATTTTTGGGGAAAATCTTGCTGTTATAAGGATGAGCTAAGCCAGCACAAATCTAAAAAAATGAGGAACAAAAGCCAGAGATGTGAGTTCTATAGAGTAACCTGTTTATTTTCTGACTATGTCACTATCTGAAGTTACAGGCAAATTCTCACATCAGGTATCACTCACATAGGGATGTTCAGCTTGGTAGCCAAGTGTAAAGGTTTGAACTGATTCATCCAGCCCATTTATCAAAATTTTAGTTTCCAAGAAGTAGTGTTTTTGCTTTTTGTCTACAGTAAATGTCTCCTGGAGAAGGAAGCTCTGGGGAATGGGCAGTTTAAATGGATGTCTGGGACAAAACAAAGAAGTAAAGATTTTAAGGAAAAACCACAGAGAAAAAAAAAACAGTTTCTTTCTTCAGCTGAAACTCCTAGACATTCAATTGCAAACACCTCTAGTGTCAATTACTGAAACAAAGCAAGCCTACATGGAAGGTTGAAAAATTACAGGGGTAGAGGAAGGATGAAGAAGGGAAAAGAAATGTTTGATAATGGTACCTGTCTGAATGTGCTAGAATGACACATACTGTTAGAGTTCCATACTAGTTCAGAATGCAAGCTTTTGGAGGCGGGGACTGTCTTTTTTTGTTTTGTATTTGTTCAGAACCTAGCACACTGGGCTCCTGGTCCATGACCAGGGCTTCCAGGTGTATGGGAATACAAAGAATAAATAATAATACATAATAATAGTGTTACATGTTAGCCAGCATTTCTGATGGAAAATTCCTACCCTTTACCACACAACATATCCAACATCTTCTAGCATTTAAAGTAACTGAAATGATGTTGGATTCTATGGGTGTATGAAGGACAGGTGCAGAGCACCTGAATCAGTGCCGCATGTATCACCCACACAGGGACTTTATGTATCTTGCAGCCAATGCGTGTGACCATCAAAGCCGCCAGGAAGATATGGATGCACAATTCCCATTAATTTCTAATGGGAACTGATCCTCCCTTGTCCTTCAGGCAACTTTGAAAATCTCAGCTAGCAAATATATTTTTTGTACTCTGTAGAAACAATATAACTTGCATCAAATTCAGTGAACTAATTTAGGTGTCCTAGGAAACAGATGTTCAGCTAATCCTCAGCCCAGGGCATCGTTTATTACTTAGCTGCAGCATTTTATAGACTTCTCTGAATAGAGTTAGCTGAAAGCTTAGGAAGGAGACATTCAATTTTATAACCTCACACTGGACTGAGTTCACGCACAACAGGACAGCTGACATCATTCCTCATTTTTCATTCATGTACTTTTTCCACTACTTAAACAGCCACTTATACAAACGTTTGGCAGCTCCTAAGGGATCCTGGGTACTTGTATCTCCTTCTGACCTCCCTGGACATTGAGAATGCTCAAAAATCTCTCTGGAGATGGACAACAGCCCACAGACTTGAGCTCTGAATTTCTGTAGGGTCCCTGAAATTACATTTCAGTAATGACACATCAAGGGACAGATTCTAGAGTTGGCCAAAATCAAGAGACCATGCATTCCTTCCTAGGAGTAAATGAAACACATTTCCAAACTAAAACAACATGTTTTAGGGGAGATATATTTGACATTAAGGCAGTCATATTGTTCCCTAGGAAATGGGAGAAAAATAGGCACCTACGTGGCTCAAGGACTTAATTATAAGTGTTAGGACCTTCACCACCTGAAAGTCAGACCATCTTGTGACTTTTCTGTGGTCTTTGTGAAATGAGCTGATGCTCTCTGCAGAGTTCCTAATGAACAGATGTCCTTATCACAAAATTAGCTATTGCAATTAGCACCCTTTTTAACAGTCTCACCAGAGAATGGCTACAAAGACTTAGTCTGGCAGTGCAAGGTTAGGCATATAGGCAGAATGGGGACTTCAGTCTTGTCAAGCCCATCACCTTTCACAGGAGCGTTAAAACTCACATTAAAATTTAAGGTAAACATTCTGTGGAGATATGAAAAAAAAATTACTATACCTGAAATGGATGGTTCCACGTTTCTGGTAGAACATCTTATCTTTCTTCAGCTCTTCTATCTGACCCTCAAGCTGCAGCACTACTGGCAGACTCTTGTGGTCTGTCCATAGAGCCCTCAAGGAGAAGTTAGTCTTTTTAGGCTGCAGTCGAAGTAGCAGGAGCATCAGGGTAGCATTGAGAGAGGAGAGTTGAGTCAGATTTGCTGGACCCATGGGTAGAGGTGGCTAGTCACAAACCACAGAGTGAACCAGGCTGCAGTGAGGTTGTTGTCTTACAGGACAAGTCCGTTCCTGCTCCCCATAAAGCCAACAACAAAGCTCACAATGGCCCAATTCTGATCTTATTTACACCAATTTGAACACTGGTATAACTCCAGTGATTTCATTGGAGCTACTCCTAATTTACACCAGTTTAAGTGACATTGAGATCTGAACCAATGACTTCAGTAGGATCAGGCCTTAAATTATTCCATGGCTGTTATTGTTTTTCAGTGGAGATGCTCATCACATTTGTGCAGCAAAACATTGGGCAAAAAGGAGAAGTAACTGCTACGAAACATATCACCATTGTACAGCAAAGTAACCAAAGAATACCATAAAGTACAAACATTTTAATGTGTGATTTAAAAAAAAAATCAAAGTAAATTTAAAAGTATTTCTTTTATATCATAATAATACTGGAGGCAATAAGGATCAATCCTGCAAGATGCTGAGCAGCATTGACTCCATTTGAGCTCAGCTCTTCACAAGATCGGGTCTACAACAGTGATTAAATTTAGGACACTGTGTTTTGTAAAAGCAAAGCAAGCATTAAAACTCTGAATTTGCTGCCTACTGTCTATGAGTCCTAATACTTGAATGCACAGTAGTTGCAGAATATGCATGCATTCAGTACATCACAAGTTTCCTTTTAAAAGAGCCATCAGGCTGCAACAGATTAAAACCTGTTCCTTTCTGTGAAGAGCAAAAGGAGTGACCTTTGTGGAAATACAGACATGAAGTACAAGTGCAAATTACGGGACAGGAGTTGCATTTGTATTTTCTGCAGGGACATAATGCTCATGTTTTAGATAAATTATTGTATTTTAAGGTCAGTTTCACATTTCAGTTACGCTGGTTTGATTTGTGAATGGAACAGGGCTGTTTTTTCAAAACATATGGTATCCTAAGCTGGTCAAAGTATCTTTTTAGAGGACAGGCTGTTGATTATCTGCTGTGCACTGTAGACACCAAGCAAAGTAAATATAGCTTCAAACAGCACTATTGTTTGCATATTAAAGGCTAGTTTATTTATATCAAGCACACTGAAGTGTAGGTGGTGGTGCATGAAACTGCTGGGTGAAATGTTTCAACCAAATCTCTTTTTTTGGCAAAAAATGCAAATTTGGGTCAAAGAAAACATTTTTTGAGAATTAATGTTGATTGCCACGAATCGTTACAGTAAAAAGCCCAAACTCAAAATTCTAAAAAAGTCAAAACATTTTGTTTTGATATTTTTGAAACTAAACTTTTCCATTTGAAACCACTTCTTTTTGAAGTTACCTTTAATTTTATTTTTTAAATTAAAAAAGAAAAAAAGATCAAAATCAAAACAATGTTTGACCCAAAATGAATTTTGTTTTTTGATTCACTGAAAAATTTTGAAATTTTCATTTTTAGGTTGACTGGAAGCAATTTTTCCCCCTCTATATTTCAGAATGGCCAGAAATCCATAATTTGGAGAGCTCTTCTGTTATCCTACATGCAGGCATGGTACCTGATAGTTCAAAGTATTTAGCAATAGCGTCTGCATATATCACACACCCGCACTGAGGTCTAAGTATTTAGGTTTTCATGTTTTCTAGGAACATAGCATCCCTCAGCACCCAGTATGTGCCACTGGCCTCTAAGAGATGAGAGAAGAACTCAAACTGAAGCACACCATAAAAATGAAGGAGATATCTAGTAGTGGTGATGGATTTCTTTAGCCTGCATGAAGTGTTTTTTTTTTTAAAAAAAACAAAACAAAACTCAGTTTTACATTTCAGCATTTCTCACAATATAAAAGGATAGAAAAAGCTAGCTACTGATGTGCAAGATTGAAGTCTAATAAATGAGTGATGCTCCCCATTTGGATACACCTGCAAGATACAGTCCCAGATCCAGAAAAGTTAACATTTATACAGCCATCTTACCCCCTGCAGGTGTAAATAGTCAGCTGACAAATTAAATTCCTGCTTTGTACTCTTTATCTTAAAGCAAAGAAACTTGGCTCGCTCGCTGTTCTCCAAATGAATCTCATTCCTCACGAGCTGGTTCCACACTGATACCACTTCACTGTAACTGTGCAGAACATTCCTCTCAAGGTGATTGACTGTGGATGCCTGAAAGATAAAGATAAATATTTTGGACCTGTTGAGTTACAGCAGGTCGGATCCTTTTCTCTCTGCAGTACAGCAGAGAAATGAATGGAAGGAGATTCCTTGGACAGAAGTCTCCATGACAATTATAACAGCATCTATTAGAGTTAAGTTTCCAGCATTTCCATTGTAAAGACATTAATCTCACTTTCAGGAGGTTATAATTCTCACGAGGCGGTCAGTATCTATCTTTGTTCTTTTTATTTTATGTTCTGCCCAAACAAGGGAGGGATAGATGGCTGGACGTCTTCAAAGAAATTAACAAGTAAGCCAATTCTTTCTTTCCAACAATCCTCAAGTGGGACTAGACCAACAGAGATCTAATGGGGAAAGGGTGGGACTCAAAATAAAGGAACACCCTAAAGTAACCTGAATTATGGGTTTGTCCCAGCATGAAAGACATTTCAGCTGACAGCTGCTTTCTCTTAAACCCTGACCTACAGTTTTAATTCTGAATAATGTATGCTATAAAGAGGACTGACTTTTCAAATGGAAAGATCCTGATTCTGATCTCACTTGCACTTACATCAAAACATGTGCACTTACATCAAAATACATGGAGTTACTCCAGGGCAAATCTAGTGTCAGATGTTAGTTCTGTTGTTTAATACACAACTGAGAAGTGCTCAGATACTATGGGGTGATGATCGTGGTATTAGAACCTGTATAGACCACAGTTGTGTTAGTGAAATTAGAATCAGTCCTAGAATCAGTAGACTTGATGTCTTTGGTTAAAATCTGTTCTGATATTAGAAGTATCGCACATCCAATGGCCCAAAAACGTTGAAGAAAGGAGGTTCATAGGCTGGATTAGTGGCAGGGTGGAACTCCATCCCCCAAATGCTTTGTGCAGGGAGGGATGATGTCACCCTCAGGAGAGATGTGCTGCATCTGCATGCACAGCTAGCATGCATCACATTTTCCAGAACTGGTTAGGAGGTATTGACTGTGCTTGCACTGCAAGGTGAGGGACAGAGATGCCTAACGAGGTGCCAGGGTGAGGATGAACAGCACATTATACAAGCCCAGGAAACAGCTGAACATATGCATTTCAAGACACTATCTGGTAGATTCACACACAAAGATCACTGCATGCTGTGTGCTGAGAATTGCTGTATAACTACTGCTATACGATACCCATCCATGCTGGGTGCTATGAAAGGAAGCAATGAGTTACTAACCCGCAGGTAGGTTGTAGTTGGTGTATAGATGTGAATTTTCCCTTCTTTTTCATTGCCTTTGTCTTTACAGAACATTTCCACCACCAGGTTCTTGATGGAAAGGGCTTTCCCAGCTGTGAGCTCCATAGAAGACAGATGAGCAGATCGCTCAGGTTGGTGTAGTTTGTGAGCTACATACAGATATAGCCATGGGGTATCCATGTTTAATGCACCTGAAAGCAAATTAACAGGTTGAAGTTAAAGCTGGTAGAATGTTAGGTCTTGTGCTACCTGACTTCTAAACCTGCAACAAAATTGACTTAGACTGAGGCTAAAATGTGTTGGTATACTGCAGAGGTCTTTGGACTATGATCTTATGAATCATATGTGCTGTACTACCAAAGGCCCATTAATGATGGGACAAAATGTCATCTAGTGGTTACTCGGCAAGGGACCTGGATTCCACTGTATGATTTGCCACAATGTGCACAATCTTTATTCACACAGTGAGTTAGTGATTCTGGAGCCTTTATGCACATGATTAGTCCCATCAAAGCCAACGGGACTGCACATATAAAGATAGAAGGTGAATTTTGCACAAGGTTTATAGTGAAAGCTCTTTCCACGACTCTGTCAACTATTATTGTTTATACTTAGATGTTAGGACCTTGAAATTTTATCTAAAGATTCATCAGATAATGCCATTCACAGCTTGTGATATATTCAAGTAAATCACAGATAAATATGTGCCATGTCAAATGACATTTATGACCAAACATTGCAAACCTTCAAAAGAAAACCTCAAAAAAGTATCTTGTTAGGGATCAAATTAAACTCTGGTGTAATTCAAATGAAGTCAATGGAAATACCCCTGGGTGAACTTGGTCCTTTACATCAGACTACTCAATTTGCAACAAAACGTCCATGTGCGCACACACAAGTGAGTTTGGTACAGACCGACTTTGGAAATGTAGCTCTTAAGTGCCAGTACAGAGATTGAGCCAAATACTACACAACACGTGATCTCACTGAAGTCAATGGAGTATAAGTTAGGGTGGAATTTGACCCAATTTGTTTGATCAATAAATATCAGAAAATAGATTTTTATTTTATTTATTTATTTTTTACAAACAACTAGGAAGCAGATAAATCAGTACAACCCCCACTTCCCAAGCAACTTTGGAAAGGACAGATACAGAATATAATAATAAAGGCCTAGTTCTTGTTGTCCTTACTAAAATAAAATTCCCTTGACATAAATGTGAAGTTTTAAACATTCATACACAAAGATATCGATGCACACAAACAGAAACGAATTACTATTGTTAAGTGTTTAACTTATAGCTTGATATTCAAGTCACTGTCCCCTCATATTTTTTCCTTTCTTGAACATCAATAATGTAGATCCAGTCAGTACCTGATAGGGCAAACAATTCAAAATGTGGCTCCTTTGAGAACAAATAATCCCTTAATGTATTTAATCTATATCCGGAGATATCTGCCTCTAGAAAGTATCTCACCATTAACTTACAGGAATAACTCTCTACGACTAATTCATAAAAATACTAGGAGCACCTTTGCATGACTGCTTTTTACGTCAGAGGTTGGAAATGTTTAGTGGTACCTCACCTTCCCACTTCCTAAGGTAATTTCTGGATGTATCTTTCCACTGCAGTCCTGCCACAAATGGCATGCGGTCATTGTACTGCACCTTAAAGTTGGTGCTACTTTCCGAACGGCCCTGAGAGGTACGTGAGTGCTGCAGCTGGGTTCTGTAATTGACCTGCTTTTCTGGGACTTGCATGGTAAACTGGAAAACAACAATGAATTCTGATTAAAATTGGAAGCATTTCTCATCCTCTGAACCATCAAGACCAACAGAACATTCATTTGGGTTTCAAGCAGCTCTGCTTTGCACATTTGTCATTTCATTTTATAGCTGTTCAAAGGTCCTTAGACCTGTTACAGACATTTTATGTATGGCATTTTTATATACAGTTAATTATGCATTTACAGCCTGATCCAAAGTCTACTGAAGTTGATGAAAAAACTTCCAATTGACTTTTATGGAAAAACTCCCATTGACTTCAGTTGGCTTTGGATCAGCTCCTTAGTCATTTTTAAAAAGTCATGATAATAATTTCATGTCATTTGGTGCTGGTGTCTCTGGTAAAATCTATGCTGCTAGTAGGAGGTCACTGCTAAAACAATATTGAAATATGCAGTATACTTTATGACAGTTCAGATATAGGCTACATGGAAAAGTCACCATCTATTCTAAACAAACATCAGCGTTTGTTTTCATGTGCAGCTACTGGCTGAGAAGCTTTGTAAAATCTGTGCCCCTGTAATGGCTGCCTTTGTGGTCCACAGCCAGAGGTTCCGCCGTCCTACAACACTTCGCCCCAGGAAAGGAGGCCTGCCTAGAGAGGCTGCACAGAAGCAGTGAATCAGAGCCCAGCAGGCTCAGACAGAAGGCACTGCAAAGCATTAGCGGGTAGTTCCTGGCTGGGAGCAGAGGAGCAAGGCAGAGTACTCCTCTCTGGCCAATGGTGCTTGAGGGATAACCAAAGTTTGGTTCTGGCTGAATTTGCTTCAACTGGGAGGGAGAGGACCTGAGAACTGTAACTGTGAGATACGGGGTGAAAATAAAAGGGTCAGGTGGGAAGAGGCCCAGGGAAATAGCAGCAATAAATTGAAGTAAGTGGTATGTAGCTGCTGTTTATAAGGTCTCTGGGTTGGAATCCATAGCAGTGGGCAGGCCTGGGTTCCCCCATTGGCAAAGTGGTGTAAACCCCAAGAAGGGGACAAGGCTTGTTTGGAAGCCTGAATGAAGGGCTAAATTTAAAGGCCCCAGAGCTGAGTTTGAAGAGCCTGGTGAAGGCAGATAGATGGTTTTATTGGACTTTTGCTATTGCTATCACAGAAGGGGTTCATTTTGAACTTTGTGACTTGGTTGGAGTGTTGAGACACAGAAGGCCTCAAGCCACTGAAGCTCTGTCAAGCAAAGCTGAGAACCTATAGGAGGCGCTAGGAGCAGGAAAAGGATTAGAGTACTGCATGCAGCAGCAGCCGGAGGCACTGAAGAGGTGAGTGTTTCTGTTACAGTCTCCCTAAGAACTAATATAGAAGTTTATATGCATAGTTTCTGTAAAGATCCATTACAAATCCAGACAGGACATGAGTAACACAGGAATTGCCATATGATCCATTATTCTATCTCTTTCAGCAGTCAATACTGTATGCTTCAAAGGAAGGCACAAACTTACCATAATGCATCTAGTTATTCTCTACTACATTACTGGGGAAACATTTTTCTGATCCCACAGTTTATGTCTGGAGGAATCAGGAGAGACAGTTTTGTAAGATAGTCTAGCTATTGTAATTCTACAAGAAGACTTCTACCTAAATACTATATGCTCTGGGTCCCTTCTTGTGTTTGATTGCTAACATTACAGATCCCACGGCAGCATCTTGTGTACAAGGTAAGCTTTATTAGGACAGGCAAATCAGTTTGCATAAGCCAACCTAAAACCTCGCAAAAACTCAAATCAAATCAAGCTTGAACCTTTTTTTGAAGTTTGAAAAAAGTCCAACTAATGGGTTTTCTTGTTGTTTGGTTTAATTTTCACGCATCTTTGAACTTCTTGGTCTCAGATGGATCTGAACTTTCTCCTCATATCTAAATATCTGGTTCATCTAATCCACACACCGTAATTTTACCTTTAAAACACTTAATAGGCCAGGCAGACTACTCATGCCTCTACTTTAAGGGATGCCCCTTATTCAGTGTTTAGTGTCCCGCAACTCACATCAAATAATAAGATATCACATGAATGAAATACAAAGTTTTCAAATAATATTTGTGTAAGGGGTTCAGTCACTGTCACATAAAATTCTGACTTTGCTCAATGAATAACATTTGGTGAGATGGTATCCTTCAAAATAAGCATGCTTCAGAAAAATGACTATACAAACAATGGAGCCATCTCACTCAGATTATTCTTGACGTGCATTCCGTCAGTTTGCTTTAATGAAAAAAGATTGTCTACAGGGATAAAACTGTTGAGAGAGAGTGAGCTCTATTCCCTATGCTCCAAGACAATTGTTTAGTAAGTTCCATTTATTGTATGCAAGTTGTTTGCACAGGAGTAAGTGAGGGAACATTTTGAACTACAGAAATTATATTCTTAGTGATGATGGTTGAGATGGGAAAAATTCAGCTTGACTCTCAGAACCCAGGTTGAGTTTGCTAAGCTGGTAGTTAGAGAAAACCTCTTTTGCTTGCATACTGAATGTATTTGACCTTGATGTCATTGAAAGACGAACATGGCTGACCACTACACCATAATCACTTTTTCAGAGCACAAGCACACGTTATGCCTCATTCCATATTTTTTTTATACAGTTTGCCCTTTACTTCCTGGCAATGCAGGTGCCATCCAACAGCAGGTGCTATTACCTCCATGAAGTAGTTGACCTGAGATGGACTTGAACTATTTTTAAATGTCTGGCTGATCAGTAGCTTCCTCTTGTTGTTGATTTCATCCCAGTGTTTGCCATAGTTGACGTCCAGCTGGGAGTAGAGCCGAGATGCACTCTCTTCATGCCGCAAATGAACCTGCAGAACACAACACACCATTCCCTGTGTCATGCTTTTCCCCCTTACAGATGGTGCTGCGCATATACAGAATGTTAGTAGCTCTGCCTACAGAAATACCCCTCGGTAGCAGGCAAGTGATAGTAAAAAGTTATGTTACAGCTAATGCTCAATATTTATACTAGACAGCATTATATGTTATTAAGCTTCAGCTCTGCCTCTTAACAATTCAGAGAACAGGGAGTTTTGAAGATGTTAATCAGCTGAAGGTTAGTTAGTGTCCGAAGGACATCACAAACTGAACCTGAAAAGCGTTACAAGCCCAAGTAAAACATTCTAATTTCTGGACATGTAAGTATGATGAAACCATGACTCTGTATGCTTAAGAGGATTCCTGGACCGCTGACTACGGAAAAGACAATGAAATCATATATTAATATGTAAATACTGGGATTAAAAAGCATATGCAAAAATATTCCACAGAAATTATATGAATGCATATATAAGAACTGAAGTAATTGGAATTACTCTGGATTTACACAGCTGTAACAGAGAGCAGAAATCGGTGACTTTTATTTTTGATGCCCTAGCCCATAGTAGGTAAATAGGCTGTAAACTAAAACAAGAGGGAAAAAAGCTTGTCCCAAAACTGACCTCTGGGATATCCCTGTGTTTGAAACCCTACATTGCAGCATATTGAACTCTCTACCTTATGGTTATAGGATGGAGTCTGTGTACAGTGAAGCTCATGTCCCAAATCCAGTTTGTATGCTTCATTTGGATTGGTCTCCACTTTAATTTTCTGTCCTGCATTACATTCATGCCGAAGATTTTTTGCATCTCCTGTTTGAGTCAACACACACACATATGGAAATGCTTTGACTTTTCAAAAATTAAAGATTCAACTCATACGCAGTAAACTATCAATACAACCCTAAGTCTGCATTATAGTTTTCATTTCACGAAATCATAACAACAGATTCTTCACAGAAATATAATTTATTTTATCCTAAGAATCTGGAGGTAAGAACACTCTTATGATATCAATGAGCATGTATTTAGGGATGATGGGTTTGTGTTTTCTACAGGAGAACTTGCCTCTGAAAATGAAAACATTAATTAACAAAGTAAGAACCATATGATATAGAAGTATACACTTTGTTCATTTAAATGGGCTGACAGTTTGCAATCAGTAATATCCTTCTCGGAGTCCTCTTCTGATTGAAACCAAAGGTTCCCAGCTACTGGTATGTATTACCAGTAACAGCACTTCAGGCTTTTAATCCAGGTGTCCCATGCTCTTCCAATGGGGCCCAGAAGTGTAGCTAGTGCCTATCTAACATGCCAGGGAGCAGTCCAAGTGCTATAAGTAGGTTAGAGTGCATGGAAGTGTGAATGAAAGGTATCTAGCGGAGGCTGTTTTAGCAGAGGTCTCTGTCTGATAAAACTGCTTATCAAGGTTGGGGGTGACAGGGTTAGGTCATAAAAACTTTGATTTATCCCACAAGTTCCATTAGAAATGAAAATCCTAAAACAATGGGCCACATGATAGGATTTATTTATGGACTTTGGCCTCTGTTTATTTTATTTTCTAATAAAATAAAAGATGTTTCCAAGTTTAGGAAATTGCAAACATCTGTTTTACATCAGAAGACAAAATGAAAACGGTCCAAGTCGTTAGGCTGATTTTTGCCTAAGGAAAATCAAGATACCGCTTATGTTTGTTCTGACATATTTTCTAAAGTTTCTCTCTTCCCCTCCATCCCAGCAGTAAGAGAAACACCCAGGCATTAATTTTACTTCTTTGGTGGAATTTTTATCTGGGTAAAAACTTTTCAAAACCTGAGCAAGTAGCAGATTGTCAGCTTTTGCGATTTTATTGTGGGTCTTGCAATATGTGGTGGGGTTTTTTTGTTTTGTTTTTGATTTTAGTTAAAAGCCTAGTTCCTGGAGCCATACAAAGACATGAAAATCTTGGCTTTCATTTAAACAAAAAGTAATGGCTGATTGTTAAGCCAAACTCATGACTGAATGCTTAAGATCGACACTGTATGTAAGTCTGGATTTGGTCCCTTATTTTTAGCTCCAAGCTCAAAGATATTTGCTTTCAGTGGGTATTTGTACAAACCAGAATAGCCATTGTACTGCACAAACACTTTCCATTTACTAATATGGTTGAAGAATATTTGTTTCCCTGTAAATGATATTCTAACTAACATGACACTAAATGATGACTTTTAGCAAAGTAAACCATATCTGTGCTGGTTTAAAAAAATTTAGCTAGTCAGACCACTACACATGACCCAGGATTAATATGCCATATGCATATACACGGTCAGGTTTTAATGCACACTGTGCACCAACTGCTATAGCTGTTCAGCAAAAGCCATATAACTCCTTTGATTGTCTGACTGCTTTGGCTGCCCAGTAAATTTAATAGCTCGGTGTTTCTGGTCTATATAATGTAGCTGGGGAAATACTGCAAAACATTTCTGGAAATATTTCCTCATTTTTTAAATGAATTCACTGAATTTGTGCATCTGTTTTGTTCAGTTTTCATAAACATTCTAGCAACTGCGGAAATATTTGCAGAAACAGTGTATTTTAAAGCAAATATTGGAGAATGTTCGCAGAAACCACTTTTTAAATTTATTCTGGGTTGTTTACATTGGAATTCTGAGAGTTACATTTATTCAGTTGGGAAACAGAAGACCGTTCTAATCTTTTGGCGTTGCTCTTTAGCATAACAATAAATGTCATTTACACAGTACCTAGGAGTCCATATTTTATTCTCAGAGCATTAGACCACAGGCTCCCTCGTTGCTGCAGCAGGCCAATGGTGTGAGATCCAAGAACACCTGGAAGGTAGGTCTCCCCTTCAAGTGAGTACTGCCTCAGTTTATCATCAACCTTTTTCTCCAGAAATACTACAGAAAGATCAGAGGTTACCATGCAGCAGCACATGATGAGAACTGTGCAGTCAGAAAAAGGATACATTGGTGGGAAAAAACATACACCGCCTTCTAAAAAGCAGCCCTACAGCCCAGTCCTGTGAGATAGCAAGTGCCTTCAGCTCCCCCAGTGACAGAGTGTACTGCCTTGCAGGATTGGCCCTTTTAGGTAGTGGTAAGGACTGACCAATGGCTATAGCGCTTTTCATGTCTTTTACAGTAGCTCATTGGTTCAAAATCAGCCCAGATTACAGTGATTCATATACTATCACTATGAGGTGGTCTGCATGAAAAGAAGAGTGGATTCAGCCCAATTCCCAGTGGATACGAGTCTACAAAGAAACAACATTGCACCTGGCCGCAACTAATGCCACTCTTGGTAGTGTCAGCAGCCTGGTTCAGGACCAAATAGGGACAGAGACTGAACTCTCACCCTGCAGATGATCTCCCCAGAATAGAGATGAGATGGACAGTGTGGGGAAGCTCCCACTGGGACGGCCTGTGCTATAGATGAAGACAGGAGCTCACTTTCAGGCCTGTCAATAAGGCATCTTTCACCACTTTACAGGACCTTTTATTTATTTTTTCCTATTTATCTAGCCCACTCCTTTATTATGATATAATAAATATTGAGCTCTACAATATTTCTCTATAGAAGCAATGCTGGGAGGGCAAGCATGACCCACAGGGGATCCTTGGAGACTCCACTAAGACAGAGCTTCTCAAACTGGGGTGTGTGGAATGTGTTCAGGGGGGAGGGGAAGAGAGGGAGTATGAGAAGCTGCTCTGCCTTCAGAGCTGGGTGGCCGGAGAGCGGCGGCTGCTGGCTAAGTGCCCAGCTCTGAAGGCAGCGCAGCCGCCAGCAGCAGCAGATAAGTAAGGGTAGCATGGGATCCCTTACTTCTGCGCTGCTGATGGTGGCTGTGCAGCCTTCAGAGCTGGGTGGCAGTATATGCACTTGCGTGGCAGGAGCTGAGTGTGTGTGTGTAAAGGACTACAGGCACAAAAAAGGGGGAGTGCGCGATCAAATAAGTTTGACAACCACCACACTAAGATATTTTGTCAGGGGGGGGGAAATAGGGCCTAAGTGTTGCATCTTTGATTTAGTCCAGTATATGAATTCACCTTTTTATCTAGCCACATTACCAGCAGCAGGGTTTTTAACACAATAGTGAATGATGGAAAATAGGATCAGAATTTTTTTAAATAAATGACTCCCTGCAAATGTTAATGCTACTTAAACTTTTTCTTTTCAGACAAAGGGATTCAAGGAAGATGTTTAATTTACTGTATAACTGCTATTATTTTTCAAGGTAAGTAAGTGTTACACAAGCACATACATTTTAAAGGCACCCCAATTAACTTCAAAGGGATTTTAGTTCCTATAAAAGCAGGAAACTAGAACATATGCTCTTCTCAGCATATGTCCTGAGGATGCCAGATCCCACTCATGTATATGACAAGTACTTTGTCCACCAACCTGAAAGAAATGCTGCATCCTTCAATAAATTATGCAGAGACACTGAAAAAGCCATTTTCTTGCCAAGTTGCTTAGTGATGTTTCCTGACAGAACGATTGGGCTTCCTTGCTTTATCAGCTTTACTTCCAGCTGGGTTGTGTATCTCTGCTCCCCACTCACTGTTTGCAAACCCGTCATTCCCTAAAAAAACCCCGACCCAACAATCCAGTTTGATTATGTTTTGAGAAACAGACTCAGTCAGCATTTGGTGACTAGATACTTGAGATGGGCACCTTACCAATGCGGGAGGAGGAGGGGGAATATTTATATTTTCAATTTAGAGAATGCAAAAGCTGCTGTTGACAAGTAATGGGTGAGGAGACAGTGGATTTATTTTCCAAACAAGATAAAGAATCCAGTCTTGTGAGGTGCCAGGTATCCTCCACTCCCACTGACTTCAGTGGGAATTGAAAACACACAGCATGTTGCAGGACTGACCAAAAAACTGAAATACAAAATGAAAACAAAATTTGTTTGATATGGTGTTATTGAAAACATTGACTGGACGGCAGTTTGGAACTTTATTTTGGTTGGCTTGAATGCAAGTGCAGCACTCTGCAATGTTAATTAGTGTTTGATTTGCTGCTCTGCTAAAGAGAAGAAAGGTTCAAAATGTCTGGATTGAAATTGTATTGTAGGAAAAAACAGCTGATAAACTACTGTAGTTGTTGAAACATGTGCAACAATTAAGTAGGATTAGGACGACAGACCCGCGTTGATGCGGCTTCTAAGTTGCCAATTAAGTAATGAAAAAAGGTGAATTATTACAACCTAAATCTGTGGGGAAATAAAAAATCTCAGTACGATTTCAATGTTAAATTTCTACCCACGTGATTTTTTTTCTTTTATAGCTTTAGCATTGGAATGATCCTGTTTATCTCTCTGTTATGATGCAATCCATATCTTTAAAAGAGGAATATTTGAGATATTCCTGTATCTACAGAATTCATGCCAGTGAAAAGCTAACTCTGGGTTCAGTCACAGACATTACGCATGACCATTGTAAAAATTGTGATTGCAACTGAAAGCCTGCTCTAAGAAATCATTTCAGTTTATTCATTTAGCACCAAATGCAAGTGAAAAATAGGCCAAATATTGTTTAAAGCCCCAATCCAGCATATAGAAGCACATGGGGGAATGGGCTGCTGCACTCACACAGAGCCTTATAGACTAGCAGCTGAAGGTAAAAGGCTCTGTATTCAGTTACCAATCTTCCAAGCTATCTATCACCCAAACATCTCAGCTCTCTTCAAAAGTACAAGTAGCTGAGAGGACATGGGAATTTAAACTATATACACCCTTACTAAACCAAAGCCCACTGAAGTCAATAGGAGTAGTTTCACTGACTTTGGATCAGGCTCATAGTGCACAGTTATTGGTGGTTTTAAAGACAAAGTCTGAATGGAACAAAATTGCTTTTGCTTATATGTTGGTGCTTAAGGATATTTGATTATAAAAAAAAACACAGTTTAGGGATGATCTGTCAGTATGTGTTATTCCTACTTGAATGAATGGATGTACCTGTAATAGAGAACTTACTCGTTCCACTAACTGATTATTCAGACACTATTTCAGTATACATGTGTCTTATCGTCTCTCTATAGGGATTTTTTCATCCCATTTCTATTTGTCTATTTCATCCTACTATTGAAAACTTCGTATTTTGAGGATGTACCTTAATATAATAGACATCTTTGTCATCTAGTACCAGCTCCAGGTGTCCAATTCGTGAATTCTTAGATAACTCAAGTTTTCCTTAGAGAAATAGGAAAGAACACAGATGTTTTCTTTTTTTGGTACATAGAAAGCTACAATATAATTTTTACTGTATCTAATGTGGAAACATATCACAACATGGTATTTACAATTGCTGTGAATAATGCATTTACAGAATTAAACAACAAATAATAGCAGAGCAAAGGAAAACAGTAAGAGGTGTGGGGTAAAATTTGACTTTGGAACCTAAGCTTTACTTAAGAGCCTAAGTCCCATTTTCAAAAGAGATGTAGCTTCTACATACTTAAGTCCCATTGATTTTTCACTGAGACTTAAGTTCTTAAGTGGCTGTCATGTTGAAAATGGGATTTAGGCTCTTAAGTAAAGCTGGCCGGAACCTGGTATTCCTGTTCTGCAGGAAATTCCCCCTTCCCCCGCCATCTGATTTTCAGCTCCCAGTGAGTGCATGAACCTTTGGGAGCATCTAGGATTAACAAAGATGCAATTACCCCAGCTGATGGAGAATCTATAATAATGTCATCTACATTGGCTGAATGGCTTTCATACAATTCAGTATAAATTTACAGCTAGATCCTCTGCTGGTGTATATTGGAGTAACTCCATTGGCTGTAACAGAGCTCCCCTGATTGCCACTAACAGAGGATCTGGTTGTTAGTTGAAAGACCTACCATCGACTTGGATTTTTTTCTTTGGCTGCATAAATTTGATTCTGAATTTTTTCTGTGGGACATTAAAATTGAGGTCAACCCCAACATCCCTTTTCAGGTCTGACTTTGGTGTCCCAATAAAGAAATGAAGGACAACTTCACTTGGAATCCAAGAATCCTCCTAGAAAAAAAGAAATGATCATGACACCTGCAACTGGCAGAGCATTTACAAAATGGAGCTGGCCATATGGAATTACGTCAAGGAATCACAGCAGGCTGCATTGCTAGGATATCAAGACTGTTTTTCCAATCTACTTCTATAATTCTTGTATAAACCATTTCCAGGTGTGCATTTCCATTTCCAATTTAATTTTATCTTTTATTCCAAATGTTTCTCATACATATGATAGTATTAATTTGCAACTAGCTGAATTTTCCAGTCCCAGCCCAGTGATAGACTTGTGAACTCTCATTTGAACACCTAGGATTTCACAGCACCCTCAGAGCCTCTTGAAATCGTGCCACACCCTGCCAAACTTTGAGAAAATTCTAACCCAGAATCCAGGTATAGAGCTTAACTCACTCAAACATTTTCTACTATTTTCATTAAGTACCTTCACATTCTAGGGCCACATTCAATTAGCATTAGAATGTCTTCCCCTTACTATTCCTGGAAGCCTTTGAATGTAATAGGGCAGAGTTTGACAATAGAATGCTAAGTTTTGGACTAAAATCATAATGAAAAAAATAAGTTTTATAAATAGTGCTGAAAACACAGATTGGGAGGCACTAGTTTATGTGCCATTTTAAATTATAGACTCTGTAATTCTGTACTAAATGCATGACCAGTTCAGAATATTGTGGGCCAATTAGAAAGAAGCTCTACTGTCCATTTTTGTGCCAGTAATTTTACACGGTCAATCTCTGCGTTTCTCCTGCCCCAGACCTGGATATTCCAAAATCACAGTTCTCTTCTCAGTAACAGTGTCTACAGCATTGCAGGCTGCAGATATCAACAAATGGCTTTGCTAATATCACATCCTATTTTGCCTGGAATTTCTCAGGCCTGTTTAAAATGTCCTGTTGGGTGGGACATAAAATGTGTCTTTGACTGTCTGTTTCAGACCAAAATTCTTTTTGCATGATCTTTGGCTATTCCATGAATTCATGCTCCAGTCACCTTTTGCTTCCCTCACTTAGCTAATTACAAATGGCTAGGGTTTTTCCTGGTTTTATTCACAAATGAGACCACCCCAACCCATATTTATATCTTCTATCACCATAGGCACCAACTAGCTAAACACTTTTCCAAAGCAGTTTCCTGAAGATATCATCAGTAACCTTGAAACATTAACACAGCCAGAAAACAGCCCTCAAATATTTTGAGACTATAGATTTAGAAAAGTTAGAAATCCTTGCTGTCTTCTCCACAGTGCAGAAAATCCTCTCTCTTAGGCCTTGTCCATACAAAAAAAGCGCTACATCAATTTAAAAACTAATCTTGTTAAACTGGAGCAAGGCCCTAAAGTAGACACACTTAAGTCTGTTTAACTCTTGCTTAATTAATTTAGCTTAAGTTGGTTTCTTATTGATATCAGCAAGTTTTAAACTGGCAAAAGTGCACCTACATTAACAGCTCATACTGGTTTAAGTAGATTGATTTTTAGGACAATTTTACACTGCACAAGTATAGAAAAGGGGTTAAAGAGAGGCAGTGTTGCTTTGTGGTTAGCTCAAGGCACCAAGTAAGGAAGTCCTGGGTTCTGCTCCCAGCTCTATCAGTGTCTGACTGTGTGACCTTAGTCAAGTCACTTAACTTATCTGTTCTCTAATTGTTATAAAGGGACAAGAATAATTATCCACCACACGTGTCAGATAGTAGTTTCCAAGTAACTTTTTTCTTTCTATGCCAACTGGATCCTCTAGCTGCTGGAAACTGGCTGGGCTGTAGCACACAATGCGCTAAAACACATTTTTCACTTGAGTCAATGGAAATGAACATATCTACCAAACCAAAAATAATAGCTGGTGTAATTGTACCTGAGGAGTATAGTTATAGGTGGCTTCCATCAGGTACTGTTGCAAGCCTCTGTCTTGCTTCTTTAACGTCATAGCTGCTTTTGCTGGTCCAGAGAATGGGAAAGGCAAACCACTGGTTTTACCAGGGTAAGACATTTCAGAACACAACTGCCAGCCAAAAATCTTGGACACTGGTGAAACACAAGAGCATTGGGTTCAGTTAGAACAGCATTATGATTAAGCCAAGAGGACACACAGACTATCTGAGGAGAATTACTAAGGTGTAGATTATTCTGAAGTAATGAGATGAGAAGAAATTCACAATTGTGTCAAATGTGCTGTTTGTTATGATTCAGACCTCTATATATATTTGAGAGTGATTTAATTCTGTATGATAGATACAATATCCACAAGCCTACCTTCCTCACTAGTGCAGGACTTGGTTTCTATATGGTCTTGGAAACCTTCAATATTTTCCATCCCATCCATTGTTGTGAGGTAAAATTTGGAGCTATAACAAAGAAATGCAAATAGTCATTTAAAAATGATTTATTTAATCACTGCTACAAGTTTTTATACATAATTGCGTTGATTTGCCTTTCTTTCAGGTCTGTTTCATCCTCTCCTAGGTGGAAAAATATTATTAGAAAGGTGACATTCTACTGAGGTCTCTACATGTTTATATTCATTAGGAGTGCAAGTCTCTTCTTTGTGGAAGTCTTGCACAAAGCTTATGCACCACTTTAAGCCTTAATAGGGACTTCAGTGGTACATAGATGGGTCTCAGCACAGGGGTGAATTTACCCCTGGGAGATGAAGAACAATCCTTACTCTCATCTTTATTCTAATCCTTACTCTTTAGAAGTAGAACAATTGTATAGAATCTGGTTCTCCTGATTCACACCAATGCAACTCCATTGACTTCAGTGGAGTAACTCCTAATTAACACTGAAGAGAGTGAGCAGAGAATAAGGCCCGTAAGATTGTACAGAGGAGGCAGCTCCTATCTAGTGAAAAGGAGGGAGATAGTGTGTATAAAATCGTGAGGGATAAAAGCAAAGCAGTCCAGAGAATTTAAAAGCAGCAAATTACAAAGAACTCTGTGCTAAATTGTGAGCTGCCAAGGACAGCAGTGTTTCTTGCTTATAGTTGCTCGCAGGTGAAGGATGATGCCATGAATGGCTGCCATCCATTTGATCTCACTCCCTCTCCACACAGCCATACCCCCGTCCATAACACCAAACCCATGAAGGAGGGTGCTGTGAAGTTGGAAAGCGGGAGGACGGATGCTGCTGTTTAGACACAACTCCTCCCCCAACTAGTTCAGCCCAAGTTAGGGTAATTCCTGGCCCTCTATGCTTCTCTCCTCTCCTCCCCCCCCCCCCAGTTTAGAGTATGGCCTGGCCATCAGCTATGTTCCAATCCTACATTTCTTGCAGGACTTCAGTGGGAGATGGGGTGTGCAAAGACTCCACCCTTGATAGGCATGAAAGGGTTAATAAAGTGAAACAGAAATAACGTTGATTTAATATCATGGTAAAATGATTATTTAAGATTATTCTGAGATGAAAATGTTGGGTGTGGGGAGAGAAGTTGTGTGCATTTGGAATTGGATGGACATTGCAGTACACTGAATTAGTTGCCATAAGCCAAATACTTGTGCCATCAACAGATTTGCCTCCTGCCCCTGCAGTGTGAACTACAGCTTTCTAATTCTGCTTTGTGCTTTAGCTGAAAACTCATCAAAAGTAAATTATTGCTCTATCCCTTGACTTTTCCATGAGTATGAATGCCCCTGAAGACAGAGTGCAAAACCAAGACATAGGTAAAAAAAAGTAACTATGCTGTAAATGTTTTATAAATCTGTTGTCTCGTCTAAGAGGCTGGAGCACGTGGTTTATAATATGTCAACACATCCAGCCATCTTGCTGGTCCAGAATTTTCCACTTGGACTTCTGTCAAATCTGAAAGTAAGAAGAAAAGAGAAAACTGCTGGAAATATACACTACAAAGCCTAACCCACATTAGCACAAACAATTCATCAGTTTAACTTCTGGAAGCTGTTGAGACATGAAGCATCCTTTACCCAACATTCAATGATGTCAGCAGGTACTCACCTGCTGGGTACACCTCACGAAACATGGTATACCAAATGAGCCCAGTTATGTTGTTACATACTATCAATCTGCAGGAGTAAAGCCACGTTCTTGCTGCACTGGGACAATTCCCTGAAATATAGATTGCTTGGATGCAAAAGCTCCAGTGAAGACAGAGCATTGCTAGTCAGTGAGAAACTGGGGAAAGGAGAGGAAATGTCTTTTGCAGTTCATTTCTGTCATATCTCTAATTAAAACAATACTGTACAAAGAAGTGGTTGTGATATGATTATATCTCACTCTGATGATAGGATGTACAAAGTTATAGTACGTATAGCAATATAATCATACAGTATAAGAGTAAAATTCTCCCACATGGGCATGCATTGTTAAATAGGAATTTCACATACTTACCCTGTTATCACATAGATTAATTGATGATGAGAGTGGCTGTATATGTTGCTAGACAGCCCTACTGCTTTGACCCCAGCCAGATCTGACTATTTCCCTGACTTTTGACATCAGTCTTGCATTTAAATACCACTTTGATGACCGTGCAATATGAGAATCTTCTGACAATCGAATTCTTCTTGTTATTTCAACTCCTGCCTTCCACGATGCCCTTGCACAGATAGGAACAATCCCATTGCATTCCTGGTAATATTTCTGTTTAGTTTGTCATATATCATATATTCCTACCCATCATTGCCTTCTTGCTGAAACACATTATCATCATATGAAGACACTTCTTCTCATTGCTTCTGAGCTGACCCACAAATGCCTTCCTTTTACAAGCCCCAGATCAAAACCAGCTGCTTTTGCTAGTATAAGCTTAAATACATTTTCACCAAGTGGCCACTGCAGAACCATACAGAAGAACCAAAGGAAAATGCACTGTTCACATCTCATGATCCCAGCAGCCTCTAGAGCCCATGAACCTTTTCACCCACAAAGTTACACATTCTCACGAAGATCAAGGGGTACACTGATTCTCCTCTGTGGGCCAGTAAAACGTACAAGAATCCTAATCACTTCTGAGACCAAGAGTCAAACCAGTTTCACTTTCCTGCCCCACCAACCGTTAGCCTGTGTTGAGAATCATAACGAAGAATCAAAAACCTTCTGTGTTTTCTCTCAGTCCTTACTCAGCAAAACCTCCACTGAAGCAATGGGAGTTTTGCCTGAGTAAGAATCAAGCAAAAATTGAACAAGGATATCAGGATTTGGCCCAGTGCTTTTTTTCACTTTTACTAGCTCCCACTAGGCCTTCATAAACATCATATGAAGGATCTGAAGTGTGAATACACCCAATAAGTGTCTATTTTCAAAATGGCAACTTTGTACGGGGCATAGCTACACCATACTGAGTCACTCTGTTCAGTTTAGTACGAAAGTGCAGACACTATAGCTACAGGAAGAAAACTGAATTCAAATTTAAAGTCCCACACTGTTAACAAACCTGCCAGCTAAGTTCAGATTTTAGAAGGTTATCATGGTTAGTGTTCTCTGGACATTGTGTAACCCACACACCTCCTGGGTGTGGTGTTCTGTGCCATCTAGTGGCACCATGACCACCTAGAGAGATAAAGTGAGTCTGCTCTACAGCCTTAGCTAATAGCCAGGTGGCTTTTAGCTCATGCAGTAGAGGCTCATGCACTAAGATCCTGAGGTCCCCGGTTTGATTCCACCCCACGACCGGGGTCTGTTGGTGTTACAGTTGCACTCATCTGTTCTTACCTGAAGTTGATTATCTCCATGGATTCTTCAGGGGTGTTCAAGAAAACTTTAAGTTCTTGGCCTTTTTTCACCTGGATTCCTCCATCAAGGCTGGTTGATGTCCTCAGTCCTGTTACCCAGTTCAAGCCAGCTCTTCCCAAATTCCCCACAATTCCCATTTGGGCAGAAATCTGGATAAAAGCACTGGCAAGAGATGCAAAGAAACAGTTCCCACTGAAAAGCACCCTCTTTATTTACCAACACCATAATCTAAGCCACAGGCTTCTTATCCTCTGTGGCACTGTACATGTTTCATTGCTAACTTTAAAGCTGGGGTGAACATTTTGTTTTTTAAAATAACTTTGAAATATTCAGACACACGCATCTTAATACAAGCCACAACAAAAGTCTGTGTTATAACAGAGATGTATACAAGCTGAGGAATTTAGACCTGGATTCAAATCCAAACTCCACCAGAAGAGGCAAGGGAAGTGGTTGGATCCAGTGTTTTGAGTCAGGCCCATCTCTATTTATATGTGACATAGCAAAGTTCAAGTAAATAATTGAAGAACACAGCTAAAAGTCTGACAGTCAGGTAAGCTAATACTGGGCTAGATCCTCATCTGGTATAATCTGGAATATAGCCTATTGACACCAAATGGATATATTTGACCCATAATGCAATTTATTCTCATATGCAAACTTAATTCATAATATCACAGATTATGGCGTGATGCTCATCAACATAGAGGAATAAGTGGGTATACATTTTTTAACCAGTAGCCTCAAAAGAAGGATGAAATACTTTGGTCTCCCACACTGAATTTTTGGGGCAAGGATTTCTATCCATAGCTCAGAAAAACCTTTAAACCAACATCTCATCTTCAGGAACCTGCTTTGGAAAGTGGTATGGTTGTGGAAGGGAAATGTGAACGTGTAAGACAAACGCAGGAGGTGTGTAACTTATCTAACGGGATTCAAAACAAACCCTCCCTCCCAATATTTTTTTTAAACTGAGCTACCTGATTGGTCGGGACACAGCAAAAGCATATTTCCGCCTGAATGACTTCGATGGAATGGCCTCCTACAATTAAAAAGCACCCCGACCATACCCCATACCCCAAGTGCCGTTGGAGACAAAATCATGGAGATCCCTATGAAAGCCAAGGCAGAATCAGCTGTATGATATGAAAAGCAACTTGTGAGATCACCCACCTGCAAACGTTTGTAAACTTGACTGAGAGGTACAATAGGTGGGCTGGCTAAAAAAGCAGGGCTGGAGAAGCACAACAATAGAGAATTTAAAATTAAATGGACAGCATAAAAAACTGCTGCTTCCTGATAACAGGGCAACATATCGCACACTGCTGGTCGCTGACTATTCTACGTGGATTTCCGAATTGATTGCAGGGCACATCCGCATGGAACTTGTGCCTAAAGCACCACTACGTTCCCCTCACTGTCGGAAGTGTGTGGAAGTAATAAATACATGGTACTTACTTTGCAGTTATATAGCACTTTCCACCCACATGCCTTATAAAAATGAGTCTGTATTATTAATCTCATTAAGGAACAAAGGGTACATCTCCATGGCAATAAAAAGACCTGTGGTACAGCCATGACTAGCCCAGCCAGCGGATGAGGGTTTGTGGCGCTCAGGCTGCGGGGCTAAAAACTGCAATACAGACATTCAGTCTCAGGCTGGAGCCTTGGCTCTGAAACCCCCAAAGCGGCTTTTAGCCCTGCGAGCCCGAGTCAATTGACCTGGGCTCTGGGACTCAGTGCCCCGGAGGGTTTATTGCACTGTAGACATTCCTAAAAAGGCAAAATGTCCTGAGGCAGAGTCAGAACCAAGGACTCCTGATTCCCACTGACATATTCCAGACACTGACCATGCTGCCTCTCTTCTATTACTGCAGCTCTTAAAGATGTTAACCAAGCTCTTCCAAGTATTGGTATACAACCCACAGTCTGTACTGTAATCACAGCATGGTTCAAAGTAATTACAGTTTAACTACAATGTACTTGAATTATGAAGCATATTTGCTCCCTACTATATAAAGCATCTTTTACCTTAGCTTGAGATATCCATTTATGAAAAAATTTGATCGTTGTTTGAAATCCACATTCCCTTTGATTTTTACATTGGTTGCTGCTGAAGCATTTAAAGCCAGTCTAACTTGAAAGCCTGAAATTGATGGAAAGAGCAATTCTTCAGTAGCCAGACTCAGTCTTTTATTAAACTGGACCTCTTGCCCCTATGGCAGAATAATGAAACAAAATAAAATTGCTATGCATATCATAAAGTCAGCTGCAAGGATTTTTCCAGACTTTTGCTTGGGACAGAACCATCCACTGTGTTTCTCATAGCATTTCCCCTTCCATAGCAGGTCCTTTTCATTGAGCTGGATTTGGAAATAAATAAGAAACCAACACCAAAGCTTATCTTTGGCAAGGGCACAAATGCAGCTAGAGTAAGCCCTGTGAGTGTTTAAAGACTAGGTATTATTTTGCTCTGAAATAGGAACGTTTTTGGACAAGAACAGGGACAAGCATAATCAAGACATTAAATTAAATTTTGTTCATGGTGACACAAACACATCCCCTTTTGTTACAACCCAGAGTAGATCCCGTGTATTTCCCAGTCTTAAAGGTTTCTAAAAAAAAATATTCTGATTTGGTTCAATTAAAACAAATAATAATCCCTGTTTTTTAACCTCTTACATATCAGGTCAAAACTAGTTTCTCCAAGCACCCACTTTCAAACAGCAAAATGGTTCCTTTTACCTTTAGAAGCTTGACAGCCAGTTCCGCCAGGTTCAGGGAATAATGTTTCACTTGCTTCTTTATATCCTCACAGTCCAAAAAGCTGAGTTCATTCCCAAAAATCTTGATGCTCAGTTCGCATTTCAGCTCCTTCTTTTTCCCCATCCTTCCAGTAAACTGACAGAGTGGTACAGAGTTATTTAGGAGCAGGGGCTATTTACACAAAATACCATACAACCTCACAGCAAACTCATCGCCAGTGCAGTTCAGATTATTAGCAGAGGGGATGGTGGGGCATTTGAACCCATGCAAATATGACAAGACCACATGAGACCCTGGTTATTAGGCCTGCTGTGTCCTGTACAGCATTCCACACACCAAGGATCAGATACTTTCAGCCGGGAGCAGAAGTGATAGCTGCTTCCAACTGATCATACTCAAGATGGGTGAGTGATGGGGCTCCTGAAATGTTGAACACTGCTGTGCCAGCCACAACAGTGCTACGAACCAGAGACAGATATGGCTTTGGGGAAACAAAACCACTGACCTCCCTGGAATAATCATGGGCGTCAGGTTTGTATAATTTTTGGTGGTGCCCAGAATGGGTCCAAGCAGAGCCATCCCGTCCATAGGATGGACTGGGCTAACCGCCCTGGGCCCAGCACTTTGGGGGGCCCCACGCTTCAGGGGAACGTGGGTCCAGGGTGGCCTGGGGAGTTAACGGGAGGCCTGGTGCTGGCAGCAGCTGGTGACCTGGCCCCATCCCGCCCTGCTCCACTCTGCCCCACCAGCTCCCGGTGTCGCTCAGGGGAGGGGGCAGAAGCTGGGAGCCCTCACTGCAGTCCTACTGGGTAGCAGGAAGAAGGTGCTTGCTAGGACCTGTGACACCCTGGCAGTGCAAGATAAAGCCTATCATGCAAACATTCACAGACATGCTTAACTTTAAGTGTGGGAGCAGTCCTCTATTAATTTCAATGGGACTTCTTAGGAGTTTGATGTATAGCACTTGCATAAGTGTATGCAAGATTGGGATCAGAATTTGTATATAAAATAAACACATTAAACAATGATTATAAAAATAAAAAGCTGAACCGACAAATTTTAACAATTTAAACATTTGTTTGGCCTCTGTTTCCAGAATAACCATGAACGGATTTTGCCTCTCTCAGATGTATTTGTTATTTGAACTTATTAGACAACATTGCTTGCTATTAGAAAATTGGTTTGTGTTGGGTAGTTGTGATCGGTCAATTGACCTGGGCTCTGAGACTCAAATAAGTTACATGGTACTGTTTATCTCCTCTGATTAGATTAAAATAACGTAATTTTGCTGGGTAAATTCATAAAAGAAAATTTAAAATTCTCCTTCCCTGAGTATTCACATAAGCCGAAAAGCTGCTTTCTGAGACCACATATGCTAGTGAAAGTTGATTACAAGAATGTCCATGGAAAGAGGCACAAATACAGGGAAAGAAAATCCAAGCACAAATATTGTCAAATTTAGTGCTCAGAGAAATTTGTTTCCATTATCTGCTCAGCTCTAACATCAATCATATGCAGGCTCCTATAAACCACAGCTGTCTCTTAGTTTCCAATAGGAAAAAAAAAGATGGTAAATATATTGTACTCCAAAAAGACCAGCTTTCTGAGCAATTGGGGTAATTTATCAGACTATAGCTCAGCTGTTGCAGCCAGTCCCCATCACATCCCAGTCAGTTCTGCCCAGAGCATGGGTTGCTCCAAACTCTAATCTTCATTTCATTGGTCGCTGCACAATGGAATTCCATTGCAGCTCACAGCTCACACAGCTGAATAAGAAATAAGCAACAACAGTGCACCAAGGCAGAAGCTCAACATTAAGGGCTTGCTTGTGTTCCTCTTGAAATCTATGGACCAAAAGAAAAAAAAGGACAGACAGACATCAATAGGAACAAGATTAAGCCTCCAAGTATGGAGAGACAGCCCAAAGTATTTGGTGACATATACCATTGTCTGGGAACCAATGCTCTAAGTTAATATAGCTTCTGCAAAACAGGACATGATTCACCACATCCTTGATTCTTGCACAGTCATTAAAACCTGTGTAAAACACTGCCACATCCAAAGGACAGCATTCTACATCCTTTTCATACAGGAGTTCTAGGCAATTCTAGATCAGACCCAGAGACTACTTTAGAGCTTCAAAGTCTTTACCAGGATATGTGTATTTAGTTACCTTTTTCACTAACTCACTCATCTTATTGTACTTTCCATCTGGACAGCTCTGCTTTGCTTTTCTTAACTTGGGCTTTGCCCCTTTGGTCACCAGACGATCTCCACGGCTGTCTCTCTTTGAAGTCAGCTTCTTTTGTTTGGGTTTTCCAGCTGCCTCTACTGGATTTTCCGACTTGGAGTTTCTTTCATCAGTATTTGTAAATAGGTATTCACTAAAAGTAGCAGAGTGTTGGCCAACCATCTTCTGCATGAGATCCTCCGCATTCTCTAACCATACGTTAAACTAGAAGAGAATATATTTAGAAGACCACACATGGCTGGGCATAACCATGTCCATACTCAGCAAATAGAAATTTAACTACCAGAATGGCTCTGGACTGGCAAAATGTAGGCCTCTATAGCAACAATGAATTAGCCATACCAGGCCAAACTGTTAGTCCATAGAGTCCACTATCCTGCCTCAGGCAGGGGCCAATACTGGATGCCTCACTAATAACTTCCATACCGCAACTATAGCCAAACATGTGATGGTCTATATTGGGGAAGGTTTCAGAGTAACAGCCATGTTAGTCTGTATTTGCAAAAAGAAAAGGAGAAAGCTTATGCTCAAATAAATTGGTTAGTCTCTAAGGTGCCACAAGTACTCCTTTTCTATATTGGGGAAACATTTCTTATTTAATCTGGCAGCAGTCCATTTGCACCCTGAAGCATGTGTTCTGGCTACACCTAGTTGAGCATGTTACAAATAATATTGCTTGTAAAATTACACACCTCTTTTTTCTGTGCTACACGGAAACTTCAAGTGTGGTTCTGTTCAGAAAGCTGACTCACACAGCATTACGAGAGTCGATATCCAATTGGTGCACATTTCATGTAAAAAGATTTTTTTTCTAACTACTGGCCTTGCAAATGGCAATCTCAGGTCAGAAAATTAAGCTGAATTCTTTCCCTCATGGGCATCATCATCTGCAATAAAGATTCTGGAGGCCAAACTGTGCCTTCAGTTCCAGCTGTGCAATTCCGGGTATAACTGAGGGCACAATGACAATGAGGTTGCATATGGGTCACCATTTTGTACAGACCACAACCATGCGTTGTCAGCAGGGATTGAACCCAGGGCCTTCAGCAACAAAAAGCACTCTTGAACTAACAGAGTAACTCTGCTGGGTTGCATCCAGCTTCCACTGAAACCAATGAAAAGATTCCTAATGACTTCAATAGGAGCTGGATTGGGTTTTAGCTGGCAGGCGTACTAGACTTTATCTCCAATGTGGATAAGACACTAGTGGAGGATATAAGCTGGTTGGCTAGTCTGCTACATTAACACAGTAGAGAGAGTTTCAATTTGAACACAAATCAGCCTGTTAATTGAAGTGTTGAAAGGGCTGATTTGTGTCCAAACTTTCATAAACTCACCAGATGAATCTCATATAAATCTCAGGGAAAAATATACAACTTGATGAAGAAATCGTAACTGGAAACTATACCCAGAAACTATAAAGCACTTAGTTCTATTTCAATACACTAGGCATCCCATGAAGAGGGAAAAAACAGAATTTACCTCCAGTAGATTTATAGCCCGCCCTAGGGTATGTATAGTCAAGTTTGTCATTGTTGATCGTGGGATGAAAGATGCAGGAGAAAAGACTAGTGCAGCCTCCACATTAGCACCTGCAGTTGCTGCAATATAAAATATCAAACATCGGGTCATTTTAAGATCAAATATTGTCATTTACTTTTCAAGTTCCAGCCTTTCTCTGGGAAATGGCAGTTTTGTTCTTTATGAAGAAGAAGAAAACATTCAGCCAAGAGATGAATCCATTTGTTAACCTTTTAACATAGCAAAAACTCAATGGACACCACTGTATGCACAAATCCTAGCTCACCCACAGGAAGAAGCATGTATGGTGTATGTCTTACATATAATTAAAGAGAAAGAGTTTTATAGTACATGAGCAAAAATACTAATCAGCCTTTGCTTCTGAGAAACTAAAACAAAAAACAGATGTGCAGAAAAACAAACAAAGAAAAAACAAAAAGACTTTGCCTTAATCTCTTCTCACATCAATGTACATCCAGCAAAGTCAACATAGGTGCTTCAAAATAAAAACAATGCAAGTGACAGGAGAAGCAAGCTCCAAGTATTTCAGAGAGAGTTCTGTTTAGTGGTATATTTGGTGCCTAGTGGTATGGGGCTTTCTACTAATATGTAGGAAGACATGAGTTCAGAGGTGAACTCAGGGAAGCTCCTCTCCACATCAGTTTATAATATGGAGGAAGCTCAGTTGCTAATCATATCTCCTTAGTGCCCATGATTGCACTAGCCTGAACACCACTCTTGTTGCTGCTCTGGAGGTCCATGCCCCTGTGGAAGAGATTGTTGTAGGGTCAAAGGAATGACTGGAAAGTACAAAACAAAGTCTATTGGATTTGATTTTCCTTTCACTCACACCTGTTGTACACCGTCACATTCAATGAAGTGACTACTGATTTGCACCAAGAGAAGAGAGAGCAGAATCAAGCCCCACGTTTGTATATCTGGGTTCTATTCAGTCACAAAAATTAAAATATTCTGTGAGAAAGCGAGGAATAAAGAAACAAGAAAGCCACACAGGGATTTAAAGCACTCACATGCGGCACAGGGTCCAATTTTAAAGCGCAACATACCTGAATGGAAAGTGACATCTGAATAAGAGGAATATTTCCATATTTCCCAGTCAAACTCTCTGCTAAGAATGTCATCAGGAAGAGAATCTCTAAGATGTTGCTTCAGTGGATCATCTGTCTCCAGGAGCTGAGAGAGGTGACTCCAAACAAAAGAACCCACTTAAATTAGACAAAGAAAGAGGCTTGTCAATCACAGAAGAGGGTTTTTTATTTTTAAATGAACTAAGATACAGTACCAGATTCTTCACTTATTTACATCTGTGCAAATCCAGAGTCACTGCCCCAGCTGCACTGGGGTTAACTCCAGAAATCAAAGTCTAGCCCACTAGCTAATCTCATCACTGGCAATGTTATTTAAAACACCCAGTTTTAATGCATCCTAGTAAAAGCCAGAGTTTGTTCTATGTTTCAGTGATGGTATTTACACACTTTCCAATTGCTGTAGTTAACTAACTAGTATTTAAAGGTAACCAACCTCACTATTTGCAGTACTCAATGTTGTTGTTTTTTTAAATAATAATAAGTACAGAATAGCACAAGGGAATGCACTGGATTGGAGGTAAAATGGACATGCTGCTCAGTACCAACAGTGTAGCTCCAATGATTTTGAATTATTCTGGATTTACATTAGTGTAACAGAGCAGAATCTAGCTCTCTGACACCAAATAAACTCATAATGAAGAGGTCACTCTGTTATGTAATTACATTAAAAACTATATTAAAACAGCATTAAGGCTGCCCATGCAAACTTAATTCAGCCCCCTTGTAAGTATGCGTTATGATTGGTTTTCCCCAACATCACATAGGAAGTCTATGGAAAAAATCTGGACTGGAACCTTGCTCTCCTGTGTTTCAACCCAGTGCCTTAAACACAAGAGAATGGTATCTTCTTGGAACCTGCTGCTCCATTTTACTGTTCACCTCTTTACTGCCTTACATAAAAATCTTGTACAACAAATAGTCATATAATTAAAGACTGCATATGCAAAAGAGGGTTGAAAGAAGATTGCATGGGCAACCCAACACAGGCATTTCCTAAATTGTGAGTGCCTGGGCTTTGCAACCCTAACATTCTTTTAATGAAGTTTTTGGCATGTAACTTCTTAAGTTGTTTTTAAAAAGCAAACTTTAAAAGAATTATATCGTGTGGACTTATACTGACCCCTTACATGGGTCTTCAGCAGAGTCAGAACCCACAGCTTTTAAATCTATAGCACAAAGCTCAATTACTTAAGCTACAAGTTACTGGCAGCAGTAGTAGGCTTTTATCTTCCAGGTGGATCACCTGCTACATCGCACATACTTTGCCAGTGGCTTACACAAATGTTTGATAGAAAACAAGGGAATTTGGGGAATCAAGAATCTTGTGTTCTATCCTGGTTCTAAAGTACAGTCTATTTGCTACAGACAGCATAGCCAAGCATATAAATTAGGCACATTTATTGTGGAAGGCAATTCCTGCTCCTGCTGCATTCTTCCTCACACCCAGAGCTCTAGCGCTGTGCCTGGGAGCACACTCCCAATATGTGAGAGAACTCTGAGCGTGTGTCTACAGTGCAATTGAAAACCCACAGCTGGCCCGTGCCAGCTGACTCGCACTAGCAGGGTTCAGGATGTTTAACTGCAGTGTAAACTTCTGGGTTTGGGGACCCTCCCATCTCACAGGGTCCTAGAGCCCAGACTCCAGCCTAAGCACAGAAGTGTACACTGCAATTAAATAGCCCTGCAGCCTGAGCTACGTGAGTCCGAGTCAGCTGGCACGGGCCAGCCACGAGTGTCTAATTGCAGGGTAGACAAACCTGGAGACTCTGGACAGTATGCTTAGTGCAGATGGAATGTACAGAGATTTTTAACTCCAAGCCTCTAACAAGCTCTACTAAGCATGTGCAAATGGTGATTTTTCAAAATCTTAAAACTTGACCAAAACTAGAAGTATTTTCCTGGGGACAGCAGGAGGTCTCTTTGTCCATTGGCACCTCCCCCTTGCCAAATTTCAAGTCCCTACTTCAAAGAATGGAGGCAATAGAATGCCTCAAAAATTATTTGAAAAAAATAACATTGGCCACGTGATCAATTATTCCCTCACATTCTCGGAAATGGCAGATCCATTTTGGTGAAACTTAAAAAAAAAAAAAAAAAAAAGTCTGGCTGGGCTGGAGAGCAAGCACAGAAAATTCTGGAGTAAACGATTAAAGTCAGGCGAAGTTATAAGCAATTGAAAACAGAGATTTACAATGGAAAGTATTAGGCAACCTTAAATACAGACATCACTACCAGCTTCACTTACAATACCACCTAAATAAACTCATGTGATGAGTACTTTTCTTAAGGGTTAGACTTGCACGTGCAAGTCTGTTTCCATCAACTGGCAATGAAAGCTCTTTACGTAAAGTAAATAAATCTGAGGCTGTTACATTTTTGGAACCCAGTTCTCTTAACAGGAGACTGCCAATTGCTTGCTGCACTGGCTGCAGAGATGAGTTCCCATGCTCCAGCTTCACATGTAGAGCTGCAGTATTTATATGACTGTTGGAGGGAGGGGGTTGTAATGCAGCTTGATTTTTCATGTGTTTTTATTCTGAGCAAGGATCCTGAAAACCAACGTGTGCTTTATGCCCTGAAAGGCATCTATTACCCATGAATCTATTATAGGACTAGTGTAAATTCCACATGCTCAGAAGCCCAACAGAAAAATCAAGACAGTTTCTAGATTTTAGGGTTATTGCCTTCAATCATTGGAGCAACTGGACAACAATTTTCGATTTCTGTGCAGATTGGGCTCATAAATCAAAACTAATACAGATTTTTGTCTTTTCCACACTAGGTTACAGAGAAGAGGGTCACTATCTGTGCTGATTAGGGTGACCAGATGTCCCGATTTTATAGGGACAGTCTTGATTTTGGATCTTTTTCTTATGGAGGCTCCTATTACCCTCCACCCCCTGTCCCGATTTTTCACATTTGCTGTCTGGTCACCCTAGTGCTGATTCTGGACAGGGTTAAAAACACTGGATCAAATTAAAATTCTTCCTTGTTAATAATGGTGAAGTTGTTTATAGAAAATCCCTCCTTCATCCCAAATCCTTGATCTTAAATGTGTGTTGCTTTTGTATAGGAAGCTGGTGAGATTCTTCACTTCTATGTAACCTAGATGCTTATCATTTTCACACTGGCTGAAATGGCTTCTCCTCTGGAAAATCTACCACATAAACAAAAGCAGGTTTTAAACCAAGCACAATGGATTTTCTATGCAGCGTCAGTTTTCAGTTCAGCATCTAATATCAGCAGTCTGACTCAGGTCAGGTGGCAATCAGTCATGGGTTGGGCTGGAATTACTGAAACAGGCAGTACAAAGTAAAGACAAAGACTGCAATTCTGTTGCCTAGAAACTACGCATCTGGGCATATTCCAAATAGGTAAGACAGTCAGAGAGATGTTTTTAAACAACATCCCTTTTAATCCAGCATGTTCCCCTTCCCACACTTTTCTTCTTCTCTGGATTATTAATGTTTTGTTGTTGCTGTTGTTTGCTACTAGTTGTTTGCCAAAGTTGTCAAACTTTAGTCTCCAGAGCACTTCCAGGTGGTCTGAGGAGATGCTTCTGTCATAACAATGAAGCATCTCTCAGTAAGTCTGGCTGCTATTTGCAGATGAGTCCAAAACACTTAAGCTTCCCAATGAATGTATGATCAACTAAATTAAAATTAATACACTGCTCTCTGTACCCTTCAGAACTGTGTTTGTCTTTGGTGTAAATTCAACCATGATTAAATCTACAGATGACACCAAAATTGATGGACAACAAATGCAAAGGAGGACACCGCTAGACAGCACAGTGTCCTGGAGAGATAAGTGAAGGTGAAGCTGTAGGCAATAAGAGGGGATTCAATATTAATAAGTTTGTAGTACTATACCCAGTGAACAGCTAATATAAAATGGGGAGACTGGGAACATTTTAAAGGGGCATTGTGAAATATTTTGTAAACCGCTTTTATAATACCTGTTACCTGAAATAATTTTCAGAAGCTTAGAAATGTGTTTATTTTTCTGCTACTTTTCTCCTTCTCCATTCAACAAACTTTATAATTAGCCATTTGTGTTTGTAATGTAATAAAACTCAGCATGGCCTGTTGTTCCTCTCTAAGGCTCCTTGATGATGTCAGTATGTGTTCATTAAATGCTGCCAGCCAGGGGAGATGACACTTGATTTTCTTTTTTTGATTTTCAATTTGTGTACCACACCGAATTGTTGACAATTAAAAAAAATTGAACACCCAAATTCTAACAGTTTTAAAGTAGGTAACATGTGGAGCTCAAACAGGTTGGTACCTCACACACCTCTCATAGGAATCAAAACAAAAATCAAGTCTAGAAAAGAACATATTTAGGTATTTTTAACATTTCAGTAGCTGTCTGCTGACCTTGGCTAGATGTCTCCTCCTGCAAAGTCTGTTGTACTTGGTTAAACAGCTCTTCACTTGGACATTTCATTGCTATATAATATGAAGCAATTCTTATTTCCACATCATCATCGCCTGCTTGATATAGCCGGACTAATACAGTACGCTTTAAAAAAAAAGATTAAGGTACTTACTTCCCTAAAAGAGTTGAGGTGCATTAATTTCTAGGTATAAGTGGCTAGCCATTGCAATAAGCATTATGAGGAAAGTAAGTTTTATACAACATCAAAACATACACATATATGTACAGCACAGCATCCTGTTCACAAAGTCCCAGGATGCTACACTATTACACAGATTGGGATGGATCCACTGAGCATAGGGGAGCATTAGCATTAACATTACTGAGTTCAGGACTTGACCCCAATACAATAATCATTAATACAGTTTCAAGTAGCAGAATTTACTAGTCCAGGACCAAATCCTCGGTTCCTTATTCAGAGCCTGATCCTGCTAAAACTTCTGTGTCTGAGTAACTTTTCTTCACATGAGCAGGTCTCCTTCCATATCTTACAGGCGGAAGGAAGTCATTTTGTCCACTCAATGTTTAGTTCATACAATGTCATTTATTCTTTTCTACTTAATGGTGCTCCACATGACAACTGGTTTTTTCCAATGAGAATATAGCAATGAGTGGTATAACCATATAACCCAGTTATACCCTTAAACTGGGCACAAAATTTCAGGAGATTTCAATGAGTGCTCTGTATTTGTTACAATGACAGGATCAAGCAGAGGGATCGTCTCCACTGGCACTTTACAGCACTGCAACTTTCTCCCTCAGGGATGTGAAAAAACAACCCCCGGAGCGCTGCAAGGTTCAGCGCTGCAAAGTTCCAGGGTAGACACTGCACTGGTAGCTACGCCCCTCATGGAGGTGGTTTTTTTAGAGCGCTGGGAGAGCTCTCTCCCAGCGCTATGCTGTGACTACACAAGCCACGGCAGCACTGTAACGTTGCTAGTGAAGACGTGCCCTAAGTGTGTCAGCATCGGAAGTAAATCAGTTAAAGAAATGAGGAGGAAATGCTTTGTCTTTCTTAGTATGCTTCAGAGTGTGAGCCCCCTCAAGCGTGGGAGGAAATTCCTGGTCTGTCTAGCAAGACATGCTATAGGATAGTCTTGCTTCAGTAAGGCCTGCTGGGTATGGCTTTACGTTTTCCTGTGTGTACCAAATACTGTGTCAACCATTTACTTCTCTCTAGCCAGTTAAGGATGGGAATGTCTCAGTTGTAACTAGGCTTATCCATTGCATAAAGCTTCCAATACTTCACACTGCACAAAAGGAGGTTGGGGAGGAGGAGGAGGTTATAACAAAAACCAAAAAAACACATGAGCCTCTCCAGGGCTTCACCAAGGCAAGGTAAGCCAGGCAGCTCAAGTTACCACTTTTTATCAATTCGCTAACAGTTACCACAGTGGAATGCTGAAGTTATCTAAAAAACCGACTTCTATAAATTCAACCTAATTTCGTAGTGTAGACATACCCTAAGCATAGTGCTACAGTGATACCTGCAATATTACAATGTGGTAATTATATTGCACGTTCATTATATTAAAAGGGACCTTTTGCCTGCGAAAAGATCACATTTGTCAAGATAAACATTGTAATGCTTTTTTTGCTTCTCCAACAAGAACACAATCCTTCCCAACCTCCCCTGCAGCGGAAAGAGTTCTGCTGGGAGATGCTTTTATACTCAGTTCTTATTTGTTTGCACACTCCAGAATTATTTCACACAGGGGCACCATTTTAGATTGGGGGAGGGGGCAACTTTAACCATGATTCTAAGGGCTACTTAGGCACCTGAAAACTCTAGGGTTTGTTTTTTCCAGATAATAGCTTAGAAATTAGCTGATAGGACTCTGTATCTAATTCCTATATATAAAAAAAGAGGATTAAATAAATATTAGACCCGCTCAGCTCTAATACTAACATGTTCTCACATCATGTATCAAGTCACTTAAGGGACACTGGTTATGTTTTAAATTTTAATGTATATTTTTTGTTACTAACTCTTGAATACAACAATTGTAGAAAAATCTAGATTACTTTCTAACACTTTTTTGCAGTTCATCAAGCCTGGAATAGATCATTTCACTTTGGAAACATCCTACTAGGGCAAGACTGCACCTGCCTGGGGCTCTAGAGGTGTTAAATGTTCAGTTAAAATGTAAAATTACACAGCAGCCATTGCTGTACAACCCAGCCTGGGTAGAACCTGCCACCCCTTGGGAATTAAGTGATCCCCTTTCATCTGACTCTCATTCTCCATCCTTCCTGACCTCTGTGGTGCTCTACATGCTGTCAACCACAACCTCCATCCCAACCTTCTGGGATCATTTGCTGGAGTCTCAGAGAACTGGTTGCCTTGGTTTTGCTCCCATCTATCAGGGTCCTCTTTTTTTCAGCATGCAGAGGAGAGAGAGACTGGTCTCGTCTGCTGGATAGGGAGGTAGCCCTGAAAGACCTAGGTTCTACTCCCCCCCACGGACTTCCTGTCTGACCTCAGTGCTTTAAGGACAGAATTTCAAAAGCTTTTAGGCACCCAAAGATGCAGCTCGATATCTAGTGGTGTTTACAAAGCATCAACCTTCTAAATGAATTTGAAAATCTCACTAGGTGCCTAAATACCTTTGAAAATCTGGCTCTTAGTCTGGGTGTGCCTCAGTGCCCCATCTGTACAATGGGGATAACAGCACAGCTCTACCTCCCCAAGGGGCTGAGAGGAGAAATAGGTTAGACATTGTGAGGCACAGCCTCAGATACTATGGTGATGGGGCCACATAAGTACCACAGGTAGAGTGGGAACTTCGCTATTCACTGCTAGCCCTTCCCTGGGTTTGACCCCTTCTTTTCACCTATGAAAAGGTGAATGTCACCTTGGCTCAGTGCTTTGCTATATTTTTTCTGAATCCCCTGTGTTCTCTCTAAAACAAACCCTCCCCCCTCTCCATGGAGGGATTCCCCTTTTACAGGCTAAACTTCCATATCCTTAATTTGGATATTCCATATCCACCCGCCCTTTCTTATCTTAATCACTCTTTGTCAACAAAATACTGACTCCCTGCCCCAGGGACACCTCTCCTCTGCAGAACTCACACTTTCACACTAACGCTGTGCTGCAGTTAAGAGCTACACCTGGGAGCTTGCACATCTGTATGAAACTCAGGGGCGGGGGGAAGCTCCCACCCTCCCCTGCCCCCCCTAATTGGCGTCCCTGATTTCACACAGTACCGATTCCAATACAGTACCAGTAAACCATCAACCACTGAACATATCACTTACATTGGCAGCACAGGGAATGCGTCTGAAGGCCTGTATGGCAGCCAGGCGGATTTCAGTAGGGTTGCTTCTCAGGGATGCACAAGAACTCAGGACAGGTGTTAGAGATGTTGCTGCCAGCCCTGCATTTCCAATTGCTTTTAACACTAGCTGCAGCTGAAAATACAAAGCAACGTAAAATGGGAAACTGACATCAGGGTTGCTAAAAACATCCCATCACCTGCACAAGATATTTTATTACTTTTATATTATCACATTTTCTTTCAAAATATTCTGCCTAAAACAGATCTCTGCTCACCATTTTATTGCCGCATGGGGAATTCTCAATAATGAACCACAAACATGAGCAGATCTGTAGAATGAACTGCGGAGAAAAACTGCTTGGACCCAGGATGCAAAGGTATCATTTCAGACACTTCTGAATCATTGCTGTGTTCTTCTTGCAAAATTTCAGAACAGTGAATACTGAGAGTGTCCTTGGAGACTGCCTGGAATCAATTGTTTAGATCGGAGAAGGTGATAGCAGAATATCTGCTTATCTGCCAGAGGATCAGGCTGGGTCACAACTCAAAAGATTTGCAGGCATAGATATGTCAGTTCGGCGTGTAAAAAATTTGCACCCCTAAGTGACGCTGTGCCAGCAAAAGCTGATGCAGTTACACTGGCAAAAGAGTCCATATGCTTATATCGCTTATTTCATTCAGGGAACTAGTATAAAGTACAACTCCACTAAAAGGGTTTACCACTATAGTTCCACTGGCAAACCCTTCCTGGCATAGACAAGCCTGTACATACCCAGAATTTGCTCTTCTATAAACAATATAACACCTTTTAAATTAAATTTGGTTTGGAACGGTGATGCTGCAAAAGTATCCAAAAGATACCATGCACATTAATTTCAGTGTGAAGGCACAGATAATTAAACAAGTGGGGGACGGGGACGATTTTCAAATATATGAAAGCTACGTCTCAGTTTGATTATCTATAGATCAAAATGCTGCAGGGTAAAATGCTTAGTGGTAAAGGTTTGGGGTTCCGAATGCCATGGTTGATTAAGTCATTTACCACAATGTTACCATGGTCATGTCCTATACTAAGCATAGAGGAAAGTGGAGGAATTTCAGAAACCAATGGACGCAGTAACTGTTGGAAAATGACAACTTTTCAATAGCAAGCTCTATCCCTAGACTCCCAATACCCATAAGTTCAACTCCTCGTAGGCTGTCCCTCCTTGAATTGTTCGTAGAAACACACATCAGTTTAGTTCAGGAGTAATTGCAGAGTTAAAATGTGTAAGCAAGTGCTATAACTGTGTGAGCTAAAGGAGACTCAAACCCTATTTAGTGTAGGTGGTTTATGATGCGGCTTGAGATTCTTTCGATCGTGCATGGATATTAGTAATATAAGTCAAAATATCCTCTCCCCCTCACCCATTGTACCATACAGTTGCTCAGCTGGTGCTTGGCCTGCCCCTCTTGAGGCAGCTGCATTTCAATGGGTCACAAAAATCAAGCCGTTTTTATTTAGGTGCCTTGCTTTGTGTTTGAACATCTTGGCCAGATCCTGTACAGTCCTTTGGGATGCTTCAAGACTGCAAATGTAAATTATTATTTTCATGAGAAGCTCATGCATGGAACATCAAGGAAAAAGCCCTTCCATTATTTGTATGGCCTTTTAAAAGAAACCCAGCTTTAGTCAGAAATGCATGTGGAAGAGATTAAGAGAAGTCTGGCTTACTCTCAGGAAATAGTTCCTAATGGTGAGAGCTATGAGACTGTGGAATAGTCCCGCAAGGGAAATGGTGGAAGCCCTATTGCCTGAGTTATTTAAAATCAGACTAGGCACAGCACTAAAAGATACACAGTAGGGAGCAATTCTGCCCCTCCCTAGGAAAATGGACTCTACAACCTCATACAACAGATCTTTCCTGTCTGTCTTTCCATCTTCCTTCTACAATTCTATTGCCCACAGGGGCAGTCAAAAAAGTTCAGGAATGGAATTTTTATCTTAAAAGCTCAATTGAAATTCCCATTACATAAAACCTGGTGTTTCAATAACTGCTGTAAACAGAACTGAGAGTGAACAGGATTGCTCAGATGATATGAAAAAAATAACTAAAACCAAGTGTGCTTTGCACATTGGGACCTAAAATTCTAGAAGGTGCAAAATACCTTGGCTAGCATAGCAGTTGGGGTCCTGCTACACTTACTATCTAGTACACTGTCACTGTGGTCTCTAAGTGTGAGAAAGGAGCCAACTGCTTAGGAGGATGGTGAAACAGAAGGAAGATATTTCTTTAAAGGTGAAGTGCAGTTAAAATGAAGAATCCAGAAATATGGGCTGAATTGCTCCCAGTCCAACAGAGAAATCACACACAATCAACTAGCGCAATATCATTTCTCCTTTCCTTGGCAGGTCCTTCAACATCATGTCAATCAACTCCAGTCATGCTGTGACTCCCCAGAGTGCATCATCCGATGATGTCACAGCTACCACTAACTGCATGAAACCAGTCAAAAAGAAGGGACAGGTAAATTATTTCTCATGTGTTATCTGTAGTTTTTAAAAGATTTTTCATTTTATATCCAACAGCTTTTAAAATAATACATTACAAATAAAATTTTAAAATCTGTAGAAAGGATAAGAAAAGATCCAACACTCTTGTGCCTTTTTAGACAATTTTCTAAAATGTTTTGTTGTCTGAATACCCAAGAATGTCCATGAGGGCAACTCTTTTCTGGCCATCAAGCCTCTTTTGGCCATATGTAATACTAAAGAATATAGCTGAAATGAGTAAAAGAACATGTGCTTGTAGATTCAAAGGTATCCATATTCTCACTCCATTGCATGTCATTTTCATCACACAGGTTCTTATTTTGATAATGTCTAAAGGGAGAAAAAGAGAGGGATGGCTGTTTGAAACTTGTCTTCAGGGTTACTCCACTCTTGTCTAACTCACTGTTACCTGGCTGAGTCCTGATTCTTGCAAGGTGCAGTTTCCTCCCAAGTATCCTTCCAGAATGCTTGTCACCATCTGTATTGCAGGCAGAAGGTCACAGGCGCCGTTAGCTGAACAGAAGTGATGCACCAAAGCAGTTATTCCTAAGAAGACACTCCGACTTGCTCCTGGTGACTGCAGCAAAGGCTGTAAAGCAAGACAAGAATGACAGGCTGCTTAAAAACTGTGAGCCTCCTATTTATTATAATACCCTGAGCACTCTGACGGCATGTACATCTTCACAGAGATTTACAAGCATTAATTAATTCATCCTTATGAATTATACTTATACTCTCTTCTGAAGCCACCAAAAATAGCCCCCACTTTCAAATACTGACTATTGTGTCTTTGAAAGGTTTTCATATAAAGCATGTTGGGGAGACTCAGAGGAAAACCCCAGATGATATGGAGAAAAATCTACCACTCTCATATGTTTAAGTGAAGACTGAATTAGTATGATCAGTGAGAGGACTCAAGGCCATTCTACCAAGTGAAATGCATCCCAAGACACTCCCAGTGCTTAGAACACTCACATTGTTTATGTTGTAAAATATACTGCCTGTCCCCATAGCAATGGGCTCTCCAACTCAAGATGAAGCTGCAGCAAATAGAAGCTTTTGATGCAAAAGTGCTGTACAGTGCATGGAGGAGATTAATACAAGTGGCCATTGTCCAGCACTCTCAACAGGGGAGTGCTTTAAATTAAGGATACCAGCGCAGTGAGCATGTAATTTAGGTTGGCTATAACATTATCACCTACACTTTTATTGAGGTATAGCAATAGTGCAGTATTTCATAATGAGTCACATTTTATATTAAGGTTCCTCTGATAAATAGCTTATAAAAGACAATAAATGACTATAACAGTTTATTAACCATTTATTAGTTCGTTATTGTGTCCGACAGCTTGTTTATAACCAGCAGCACCTACCACAGTGGGGTTCTGGTCTCGGACTTGGTGCTAGAATAATAAAAATAATAAAGAAAAATAACCTAAAACACATGTTAGTGTGTTACAAGTGGTTATATAATTATGCCTGAAATATGCTTACAAACCTATAAATCATTTATTAGCCTTTTATAAAAGGAACTTAAATATAAAGTGTGACCAATATATCTTACAGGGCTCAATCCTGCAGACCACTACTCTAGTAATTCTATTGAATTTAATGGGACCAGGACCAGCTGAGTCCATAAGGATTGCAAGATCAGGCCTATGGTTATGCACAGTTTGCATCTGTTGTGACTTGTTTTCTTTTTACAGCACCACTCTACTGAAATTTTCTCTTCCTGCCACTTTGGCAACTACTATTTGCTTTTTAGATGCAGCCAGCTCTATAGGAGAGACACACCATGAGCGCTCTCGTGTACACCCTACTTTTGTTCTTTCTTGTAAAAGCAGTTATTATAAATAAATATGATAAATAAATGGTTGCTGTTTGTATATACACAATCGTAACAGGGCCCTAGGCTGTAAATGTGAATACATATAGGTTAATGCCTGACAGGATGGTATGTTATTTTTCTCCTAGAAAACAACCGGAGTTTGCAGTTCAGCACAGAAATTTTAAAAAGTGCCCTCTAGTAGCAGGTCTCTGTTGCACTGACTGGCAATCAAGCAGTTTCTGATTGCCCTTTACGTAATAAGAGACCAGCCAAGAACTTTTCAAACCTCTCCCAATTTAGCTTTCTAAATAGAAAGTTAAAAGCTGCTGTAGCAACATTGCAAACCCAGATCCAACCAGCAGACTGAGAGCAAGAGTAAGAATCCTGGGAGGAAAGGAGAGAAAGAGCAGCTGGAGAGGGTGGACAGAGGAAGAAGAAATGGAGCAGGAAAAGCATCTGGGGGGGTGGGGGGGAGGGAACGGCCAGAGCAAGCAAAAGACAGAAAAAACTACTGCTGAGGGAGAGAGGGAGACTTTGCATCGAAAGTTGTGGTCCCAGCATTCTAAGGACACTAACAAATTCAACCTCATCTCTTTATGACGTCAGTGTGTAATGAATTTATGTGCATCTACCAGAGCTGTTCATTTCGTGCACATCAGTCAATATTTTAACATACCATACAATAAATTTCAGTGTGAGCACTTGTATGAGTAAAGAGACATGTGTTTTCGGGAACAGAGCCCATATGCTTACATGGGAACCTACTCTGAACTGTTTGTATTCCATAATCATTAGCAGATTCTTTCCCACTGCACAAACTTGCCATGAATTGTAAACATTTCTCAACTACAGGCATTTTGGAGAAGAGGAGCACTGGAAGCGAAGTGGGTCCAAGACACAAAATATGTTTCTATTTGTCCCATAAAGCTGTAGTCAAACCCCATATTTCCATACACCCCGAAGTAAATATGGTTTTGTTGAAAATCCCATAATTTAAGCAATGACCCAGAAGGCTAAATGAGCTGGATATGAATTATCTGAAGTAGGAATTCTGGAAAGCCTTCAAAGCTCTGGCAGCTGTCGCTTTATTATCCTGGCCTGTAATTGTTTGATAGGGAACAGCAAGTTGTGAGAATGATTCTTCATGAGTCTGACCAATAAGTGGGCCCTTTGCTGCCAAGCCAAATAGACCCATGCAGTTATTTTACTGTTTAAAAATGATTTGCAATTGCTGACTTTCCCTCAAAGTGAACTCAGGCTTCTCAAACACAGTCAACTACAGAAGTAGCTATTAAGCTATCCCCACCTGAAATGGAACAGGACAACCTCAGGAAGAATGTACCAGGCCCAAGTTCTCACTCACTGGGCACAGATACATCAGACATTCACAATCCCCCTGCATAAATCCAGCAAGAAGATTCTGTCATGAGTTACGGCCATTGCCTCCTGAACCATTAGGCTTCTCTACCCCATTAAAGGTAAGAAATAGAATTTCCTTCCTTCCTCCTTTCAGCGGCTGTGAGATACGACACACACACATGGAGCCAGTTTCCAAGGTACCCCAGCCAGGAGCAGCCTGTAATTTCTACACTTTGGTCTGATGCTGGCTGTGGACAGAAGAATCTGTGCAAGCTTTTCCTGTCTGCCTCCACATGCTCCATCTGGCCTTGATGTTGCTTTCTCCACCAGGGTATTTGAGATTTATTATAACTGAAAACTGGAATAATTCCCATGGGACTTTTGTGTACCAACTACATGAGTCAGCCAGCAAGAAATGCTAAAGGTATAACATGCCCCATTGCTTCCCTTCCTACACTTGGTCCCCCGTTCACTGCAGGGGCTGTGGAAGAATGGCCATTTTTCCACAGATAAGTTTGGAATATTGTGTACCTTGGTCAGAATTTGGTCTACTATTTATTTTATCCAGCAGTCTTATTACCTTGTTTTCCAGTCACTAAAAAAAACAAATCACAAGGAATGCTGCTCAGGCAGAGGAAACTAAGTGAGAATTGCTGCAATAGCTCTCTCCTTTTTACAGACACCCACCTCTATTCATGATCCCAGAGTAGAAATATTAAAAGACAGGTTGCTCATTCCAGTCTGCATAGATGTAGGAAGTACTTGGAATCTTGCAAACACATTGCCAGTTTGCTCAATTCTTAGCTCAATCCTGAGCTCAATTTTGCATACCCAAGAAATGTGGTTACTTCTTCAGAGAAGCACACAAACTGAACCAAATCTTTTGAGGCTCTCCGATCACTAAAAAAAAGCCCATTTACAGCAGTTTCAATAATAGTGTCCTGCAGAAAGTGAAGCCCAAAGAAGAGGGCATTGTGCAATGTAAAAACCATAGAGCATTAGAGCCCTTTAGGGTGTATGTAAAATTCCCTGTATCCTTTCCTCCAAATCTTGGAAAATGATACATGAAAGGTGACAAATGCCATTCTGAGCTGAAATTCGTGGTATACATGGTAATACACATAGGGACTGTATTACATATTACCTTACGGGGAAACCACACTATAAAAATGTGAATACTCAGCACATGTAATCAACTAACAAGCCAAAATCTGAAAAGTAGCTGTGAGCCTGGAATGTCTGTGGGTGTTCATTATAATACTCGTGAAAAAGTGCTGAATTGACAGCACTGGAGAATGAAGCCCTCTATCCAAAAAACAGGGAGAGCAGAACCTGCAAGAATAGCAGCTTCCTCACACTGTCCTGCCTTTGAACCTCTACCTTGACCCACAGAGAGCACCCATGAGGGGCCAGTTCAGTCTCTTCCCTTCTATCTCTATGCTGCTGGTTCAAATCAAACACCAGTAACTAAAGGCTCTTTGCACCCTCTGCTGGAGTCTTACATGAAATGAGCTGGTAGTTTCAGTCCACTCCCAGAACACATCACTAAAATCACCTCCAGAAGCAGAGTTTCGTGTAAATCTGAGTGTGAGTGAGACGAATAGTCTAAATGCCAAGGCTAGGAACCAGATGGTTTTAATGATAAAATGAAAAACTTGTCTGCTCACAGCAAGAGAGTTGATCATGCCTGTGGTGGGCTCAGGAATGAATGACAATGACCAAAGGAAAGATTCCATTTTGTCCTCTTCCACTTCTTTTGCAACAATAATTTCTTTCATCAGGACAACACAGGCCTCTGTAGCACACGATGGGAGAGCATCTACTAGCGGCTGCCTGAAACACAACAGAAAAACATCAAAACCTACATGAACTGAAGTACCTCAGAGTCAAAGAATATTTGCCTTCTGTCTTCCTGAGACTGAGGTTGCTTCAATGGAAATAAAAGCCCACTAAAAAACTGAGGGGCATATCCTGACCCTACAAAAGTCAAGGTGAGGTTTGACATGGATTTCAGCGGGTGCAGTGCTGGACCTCCTAGGCCAAGATTTTCAAATGTGACTAGTGATTCTGGGCATCCCAAGTTTTTTGTCTCCTCAAGGGACTTGATTTTCAAGAAAGGACTCAGCGTCCCTCTCTCAAAAATAGGTCCCTCTAAGATGTCTCAAATTGGGCACCTAAAGACTGAAATGTCTCAAATCTTAGTCATTTATGTCTGCAGTTCAGAATTATGTCACTTGGGAAGGTGTTTATTGCTAAACTGAAAAAAGGTATTTATATAGCAGAAGAAGAATGTCCACACAGGGGGCTATACTGGTGTAGCTATACTGGTATAATTGGTAAGACTTTCCCATGTAGATAAAGCCTTAGACTACTATCGGCAGAAGATGACCTACAGTTGTGATTTTTCTCTGAAGAATAATGTAGCTATTTGTCAGCATGAGAGAAATTAAGTGATTTAGGGTTTTTCTTATAACTAATGTAGAGTTAATGCCAATTTTTCATGTTTGTGTCAAGTGAAGCATGAACCATTGTTACAAATCCAGAGCAGCTGTACAGAAAATTTAGTCTAAGCTAGATAATATTTTGGCCTGAAAGCACATTAAATGCCTGTTTCTATGCTTGCAGTTCTCAATATATTTACTTGTATTTGTTAAGAAAGCCCACATTGTCAGAAGGAGGAAGAAAAATAAGATTATAGGCCTGATCCCACTCTTACTGAAGTTGAGGGACAAACTAATTGACCAAAATAGCGTAGAACTAAGCCTTATCAAAGATCCAAACCCTCAGATCTGAACCATCCCCAATATTAGAGATGTTTGGACCTTGATCAAACGTTGTGAGTGAGGCCCAACTCTAGATTATATCAAGGAAATAATTTCCACCTAAAAGTTTCTTCAATCAAAACTGGGAAAGTATTATCGACGACATTTTTGTGGACATTGGTTGAGGGTTTTTTTAGTCAGCTCTGGAAAGGCTTGAAAGGGATTTTTGACCTTCCTTGCATGCAGTCAGCATTGTTGGTGAAAGAACATTCCATTAGGAAGGATATAATTTTAGGGTTAGGCAAACTGGTTTGGATCAGTTAAGAACAGACCAAAACTTTTGCAAAAACGAATCCAAACGTTCTGTTCACTTTAAAATTACTTTTCTTTTTCACCTTCCTCTGCTATTGTCATGGTATTTCTGGTAGGACTGAAGGAAGGAAGTGGCAGAAATCTCATAAGAAAACCTTTTTTTTTTAATAAGGTTGCCTCCAGACCAATTTTGCAACCTCAAAAGGTTTGATAATGTTGGGTTAAGCATCTGTTTGGTACTTATCTTGAGCTACACCAAACCTCAGAACCTTTTAATGTGCCCACAACAATAATCATTTGACAACGTCCAGGTATTCATGATTTCACCAAGGTAGGATTCTCCTTGCCCTGATTCCAACCAACACGTATACATAATTTCCAGATTGTTTGATTTATACTAACTGAGAAGGAATAGCTGGACAAGATGCATAAAAATTGAAACAAAAATGACTTGTTTGGGCATGCAAAAATGTCAGGACTGAGACAATGTTTTAGAAACACAACACTCCCAGAGAACTGAACAAAAATAGCTAGACTCCCAGTGTCTAGTGAAACCCTCAAACACACACAGAAATATCCCATCCTCCACTCCACCAATCACATTTCCTGCACAATTGGCACTGTTATTCTGGGAACAGACTATAGATGGCTGTAAAACAAATTGAACATGTTACTTTTCCTTATCAAACACATCAGCTTTGGTGAACATCAATCAAGATTTATTCCTCTAATGAAGCACATCTGGAGCAGCTGCCACTTCTAATTCATTCCACATTAGAAAGTTCATAATGTTCCCAGTGAGATTTTCTTAACCGGGATTTTCCATATTTTTCCATTATGGCAGGTGCCTAACAACATAAATCTTGATTTACATCCAGATGTAACCTGAGCATGACCTGAGCTTCCCATTGGTATTGTTCCTGGAATGGCTGGAAAGTTCTCTTCGTGAGGAAGTGGACAGAGAAGGCAACTCTGCATACTGTGCTGGATCAATGACCAGCACTGGCAGGGCATTTCTAGTGGAAAAGGCTTTACACGGATACCATTAACAGTGGCCACATTTATCAGCACTGGCATTAAATACCAAACACATTAAATTGGGAACTGTAGAAGATACACATAAAACACCCTTGAAACAGAAATCCTCTTCTATGTGCTCCCCCTTCCCATACTATTTGTACTGTTTTCAATGGACTCATTCACTGTATTTAATCTAATTTCATACACCCATGCCCTATAGATTTCTGGGCCAAATTCTTGCCTTGATTTACATTCATACAGCTGTGCTAACTTTGACTCTGTTGGCCTGAGTCTCTTTTCACCTCCACTGGTGTAAGTCAGAATCAACACCATTAGAGGCAGTGAAGTTACACCAGTTTAATACTGATCAAGTTTGCAGATGACACAAAAATTGGGGGAGTGGTAAATAATAAAGACGTCAGAGGTCACTGATTCAGAGTGAACTGGATCACTTGGTAAGCTGGGTGCAAGCAAACAATGTGTGTTTTAATAGTGCTAAATGTAAATGTATTAATCTAGGAACAAAGAATGTAGGCCATGCATACAGGATGGGGGACTCTACCCTGGGAAGCAGTGATTCTGAAGAAGATTTGCAGATTGTGGTGGATAATCAGCTGAACGTGAACCCCCAGTGTGATGCTGTGGCCAAAAGGGCTAATGCGATCCTGGGATACATAGCAAGGGAATCTTGAGTAGGAATAGAGAGATTATTTTACCTCTGTATTTGACACTGGTGCAAAATGTTGCTGAAATACTGTGTCCACACTTCAAGAAGGATGTTGATATATTGGAGAGCATAAAGAGAAGAGCCACGAGAATGATTAAAGGATTAGAAAACATGCCTTATAGTGATGGACTCAAGGAGTTCACTCTATCTAGCTTAACAAAGAAGGCTAAGGGATGAATTGATTAGTCTTTAAGTACCCACCTAGGAAATAAATATTTAATAATGAACTCTGCAATCTAGCAGAGAAAGGCAGAACACGATCAAGTGGCTGGAAGATGAAGCTAGACAAATTCAGACTGGAAATAAGGCATATATTTTTAACAGTGAGAGTAATTAACCATTGAACAGTTTACCAAGGGTCGTGGTGGATTCTCTATCCCTGACAATTTTAAAATCAAGATTGGATGTTTTTCTAAAAGATCTGCTCTAGGAAGTTCTATGGCCTTTGTTATATAGTTCAGTTTAGATTATCTCAATGGTCCGTTCTGGCCTTGGAAGAGAAGAGAATCAGACCTGCTAGGTGGTAAAATATAAGCAGGGGCTGTATAGTGTTCCACTCATAGGAGACGCTACCATGGTTATCATTTACATTACAGCAGCATCTAAAGGCCCCAACAGAGATGGGGGCCCCACTGTTCAGATCACTCCAAAAAACACATTGTAAGAGACTTTACCTGCCCCGAAATCTAAACAGACAAGTCACAAAGAATGAGAGAAATGAAGCATTGTTATCCCTGTTTTACAGATGGAGAACTGAGGCCCAGAGAGATCAAGGGACTTGACCAAGGAGTCCAGGGAGTTTGTAGAAAAACTGGTCATAGAATCCAGATCTCCTGAATCCCAATCCAGCATCTTAACTACAAGACCATTGATCCTGTCTGAAAGCACATCTCAAAACACATACCTGTGAACCCAAGACAGGGCTTTGCCACTGACAGTTTGAGAAGCTTATTTCAAATATGAGCCAGCAGATTCCTTTCTTTTGGAGAGCTATGCAAGTCTTCTTGTGCACTTACCACTATATTCTGTCACAGAAATCACCTGGCTTTGTGGGAAGTGGGTCTTGGAATTGTTTGAAGACACTCTGATACATACTTTGGAAAGTTATTGAGATGCATGCTTGAAGGGGAACATCATCTTTCGGTCATTGAAATAAGACTCACAGTAGAGCAGAGCAGAACTTAACACAACTATTTTGGCGTAGGATATGATCAAAATAAAGGTAAAGGAAATACATTTCTTTACTTTCAAAGAATACAGCTAATCACTGTTAAAGGAATCTTACCAGTTGTCCCTGCATTTAAATGAAGATCTATGCCAAAGGCCTATTAAAGTGTCAGCAGAGAGACTTCGAAGCTCAAACACCAGACTCATGAAGAGGTCTGCAGTCTAGAAATAAAGGACGACAGTACAGGTTATATAATAGTTATAGAGGAAGCATGGTTCAGTGGATAGGGCACTGGAGTGGGATTTAGCTCAACCACTGAGCCTGCAGTGTCATCTTTGGCCACCCCTCTTCTGTGGTTCTGCCTCTCCTCCTCTCCTTTGGTCTGTCTTTTCTGTTTAGATTGTAATCTCTTCAGGAAAGAGACTGCCTCTAACTGTCTGCAAAGTCCCTACCACAATGGGGTCCCAATCTTAGTTAGGGGTCTTAAGGCACTACCACAATACAAATCAATGACAGTGTAACTGGGTACAGTTTAGAGCAGGGACCATCTTTTTGTTCTGTGTTTGAACGGCACTTGTTTGCAGTGTTCTTATAGCAGTTTTGGTCCCAGGATATTAGAGGGACAAGATGGGTGAGGTAATATCCTTTATTGGACAAATTTCTGTTGGAGTGAGAGACAAGCTTTTGAACTACACAGAGCTCTTAGATACAGCAGCTACACCTAGCAGACAGCACCCTGCACAATGGGGTGCTGCTGCATGACTGCAGCTCCAAGGCATTACTACAATACAAACAATACAATCACAAAGTGTAATATTATATGATACCTAGCACTTATGCAAAACATCATTTATCTTAGTGATTTAGTAATGGTTACATCTTCCCTCTGTGAAGTAGCGCACGCAAAGCTGAGAGAATTTATTTCATGTCAATTTATTTTAAAACGTTAAAATTTGGGCCTAAATTGAACAGTGCCTCTTTTAGTATTTAGTTCATTGCCACATCAATGCACATGTAGCTGGAGCAAAAGAACGCTGGTTTGGAACTAAATCAAGTGTTCCAGTTCTAAGAAGGCACTGAAAAGCAGAGTGACTGAACTAGATTGTGTAAGTCTATGATACACTGATAAGGAGTGAAGAAGGGCTGCTTTTCCCAAGGCCCCTTTGGATGTATAATGCACTATTAGCGCTAACTTTCATTCTCCAAAGCCCAATGTTGGAAACAAGCTTAACTAAACAAGCAGATCTTGTCCAGTTGGCCAGTTTTTGCAGACAGCCATCCCTTCCAGGAATGGTCATAGTTAAACCTCCATGTTTGTCACCAAGGTCATGGATTCCGTGACTTTCCGTGACCTCCCTGACATCTGCAGAGGCCTGTGTGCCTGGCCCGGGGGCCACTTGAGCAGCTCAGGCGACCCTGGGCCAGGCATACCGGCTGCTGCTCAGGCAGTCTCGGGTACCCCCACTCCCCAGCAGGAGTAGTTTGGGTGTGGGGGGACTCAGGGCTGGGGGTTGGGGGCCGGGGCGGTGCTTACTGGGGGTGGGGGGTTTCCCCGGAAGGGCAACAGCAACTCCCCTCCCTAGGCTCCTACCTCTGCCTGCAGGCACTACTCCCGCAGCTCCCATTAGCTGCAGTTCCCAGCCAATGGGAATTGCAGAACCAGGGCTTGGGGCAGAGCGGAGGCCCCTGGGCTGCAATGGCCCCCCCGCCAAGCAGCCGCGTCCCCTGCCCAGCACCCACAGTGCCCCTGGGCTGCGACTCCCCTCACCACCTTAGTGAAGTATCTTGTATCTAATTATGGGCTTGTTTGTTGCAGGTCTGGCATTTATTCTTTGACCATAGTTTCTTTCCCCAGTCAGGTGCCTCCTTCAGGATGTGGTGAGTTCTACTCTTAAGACAACATTTTCCAGGTAAAGTTTTTCAGTACTCTTTATTCCATGCTTACTCCTGATGAGACTTATTTTGGAATCTACCTGGTCATCTTGGCCAATATTCAACTGTGATATTTTAAGATGGATACACTTGGAGAAAAGCAAATGTTTCTCTGTAGTTCTCATGGTCACTTTTAGAGCTGGTCAAATTTTTTTTGATGGAACACTTTTCCATCAGAAAATACGATGTCTTCAAAATCAAATCTTTCCAGGGGAACGTGTCAATTTTGATTAAATTTAGTTTAGAAAAACATCTAAAAATTAAATTGCCTGCAAATTGGAAATTCTAGTTCCTGTACAGTTCTAGTCACGTGTTCTGATTTTTTTCAACTTTTGTGTAGAGATTTACTATGGAAACTCACAAGTGATTGATTGTCTCCTTCTTTAATGGAAACCTTTTCCCTGAAACAAATACTTGTGGTAGATTCTCTTTTCATCTGGTTACCGGAGCTAGTCCCCCTTTTTTATGTCAGTACCGCTGTCATATACAAATGCTCCAAGCTAGAAATCACTAAAACAAACCCTCAAAGACCATACAACTTGAAAGTAATGAAAATTGTGCATCAAGAAACCACATTAAACAAACGTAGGTCTGTATTCTCCGCATAGTGCGCACCACTCACTTAGTGTAAATAGAATTATGCATGCTCAACAAAGACAGTGTGCGTTTGATTTTTATACAGGAGTCTTATCTATCCAAACCCCAATTATCTGAAACTCCCTGTTAACCACATACAGACTGTCCTCTGGTGGGAAGGGGATTACTTACCAAATAACACCTCTGATTTTGATAAACCCTATTTATTCCAAGTATTTTTGATCTCCTGTAGGATTAGGATGATATTTTATTACACCTGGAGACTTGTGTGTTTCTTTTAACATGCCATACATTTTAAGGTGTCCAAGCTTTAGTTGGTGTTGTACTTTAATTGGATTAATTTAAATTATTCATTTCGGATTTGAAAGGCTGTAAAGTAAAAATATTATTCTTACCCGAAAGACATCACTATGGGTCTTGTGTGTGTGTGTATATATATATATAAATATATACACAGAGATTGAGAGAGAGAGAGAGAGAGAGTGGTTTAATTCTGCCAAATCAAAGCTCCAAAGAAAGGGGCAGACCTAATTTGGCTCCCTAACTTCTAGCTGTCCTGAAATTTCCTGTGATCCTGTACACTTGCAGTGGGTTTCTACACAGAACTGCCTCCTCAGTAAACAGCCCGATCATTTACATGTTTCTTACTATTTATGTGGAAAATGAGAGCTCCAGAACTGCTTCCAAGAGCAACGAGAACGTGCTATAATCCCATGCCAGAATTAGATTTTCATTAAAGCCTGCCAGGAGGTTTTCATTAAAAAGAAGCTGGCACTATGTAAGCAGATGGAGTAATCTCTTACCATATACCTTTTTTTGAGAATACTTTCACAGATCGGTGTGTGGGTATTACTCTTTAAGGTTTTGTTCTAACTGGACTATGCTCAGCAATAGCACATTAATCTTACCAAAATAAAATACACCAACAAAAAGAAAAGAAAAAGATAATTCCTGCATTATCTTTACAGGCACCTTCAAAAATGAAACCACCAAACCCTGAACATTATAAACTTAGGAGAGTCATTGATATCCTGTATCCAGCACAACATCCAGACAAGTATATAATAGACTTCTTCCAAAGCATTGGTAAAAATCTGGGTCAGAAGTTTACTGTACAAGGGATGGGCATGAGGGTGATAACCCAGTAGCTACTCACATGAGTAGCCTCACTGAAGTCAACGGGAGCACTTGTGTGAGTAACTGCTGACCAGTGCAGTAAGGGGTTCACAAATTGGTCTTATGCATCTTAGCAGTCTTGACTGTAGCTACAAAACGTCAATAGGACTCAAGCACTTAAGTTCTTTGCTGAATACAGATGGATTTACGCACTATGCTTAAACGCTCTCCTAACTGGGGCATGTGGGTGGCCATTTTTTATTCTCAGAGGTGCTGCAGTCAGTGAGAAGGAGATACACCCATCCACACACACTGTGCTCTCTCTTTATTGTGTCTCTTCCTTGTTGCTGCTTCCTTTATTCTAATAATAGTCTTTTTAGACTGAATAATACACTTATTTTGCTCTTTATAAATGGACACATAACAAATAATGGGTAACGTTTATAAATCCTGTAGGAGTTTAAACTCCACTGTCCTTCTATAGGACTGTGGTTCCTAAGTCTTTGAGACACTTTTGAAACTTTTACCCAGTTTCAATTCTAAACTAATGCAATAACTAAAGGACCTGATCCAAACCCATTGACATCAATGGAAAAATTGCCACAGATTTCAATGGGCTTTGGATCAGGGCCTAAGACCTAGGACTTGTAACTTTCCTGCTATCTTTAATATCTGTATCCCACTAGCTTAACTTTAACTACATGTACTATATAGGCCCCAATTTAGCATAGCACTTAAGCGTGTGTTTAATCCCACCCCTACTTGGCAAGTACATAACAGTTTTAAGATGGTGCTGAAGTCCTATTGACTTCATTGGGATTTGCACACCCTGAAATACCTTGTTGAATCGGGGCATTAGTTCTCTGATGAACAGGGTATGGGAGCACATGCAGGCTTAACATTAAGCATATGTTTAAATGCTTAACCTTATTATGGCCCTGATTTAGCTGACTGGAAATGTGCGACAACTAAAGAAAGGTCTGACAGAGAAGGAAAGGGATGAAAGTGTCCAATCAAAGTAAGAAAGAATTGCTGATGACTGGGGTCTAAAGAAAGCATTTCAGGAGATTGGGAAAAATGCCCCAAGCAATGATAATGTAGGGGCGTCATCAGACCAACTCCACTTCATTTCAGCACTCATCTTCAATTCAAGGAAGTTATATTTTTCTAACACATGTTCAATTTAAGAAAGAAATCTAAGACACCTTCAGTTTTCAATAGTAAGTAAGTAAGGTGAAGAGGGAACTATGTAATTCAGAAGCAGCGTGCTAATAATATCAGATAAAAGGAAACCATACTTGCATAAAACCCATACACTAATAATCAAGCTGAACCCCTTGTGACTTTATAAGCTCTAGTGGTTGGCAGCAAATAAGGTATTAAGATTTAAACAGAGTAAATGCTTGTATTTAATATCAACAAAAATACTTTTATCTGGAAAAAACTAAACATCTCTTCAGTTCATGGTTTATTACATTACCTCCCAATTTCAAATACATGCTAATATTTATGTTGTCAAAGAGGGGGAAATACTGTTTATGTTTTTGCTAGGATTACAAAATTTCTTGAGGTGTGTGTAAGAGGAAAAACAAATCACTTTTAATGCTGAGTGAAGGGTCCTCGGTAAGGTTACAGCTTACCTGACTACCCCATCTCAACACCACCTAACATCAAGGTTAAAAAAGACCATTGCAACCTGTAGTGAAGCAATGAAAGAATATTTGTATTTCTGGGCCAAGTTCAGTGCTGATTTATAACACTCACAATACTATTGAATTCACAATGGATGTGTCAGTGGAGAGGGAGAATGGTCCATTGGTTTGGGTGTTAACCTAGGACTTGTGAAGAGCTGGAGTCAAATCCCTGCTTTATCACAGACTTCCTGTGTAACCTCTGGCAAGTCATTTAGGCTCTCTCTGCCTCCATTTCTCATCTGTAAAATGTGGATAATAATAATTCCCTAACTCACAGTGGTGTTGTGAGGATAAATATACTAAAGATTGTCCTCCCATCACTATGGTCGTGGGAGCCATGTAAGTACCTAAGATAGATAAATAGTAGAGCTTTACACATGTATATGATTAATTTCTAACTAAGTAAAATAGGAAAACCACTCATAAAACTTCTAGAGGATAATGGAATCATGAGCAATAAGGATTGGTGGACAAGGGAAAGCAATAGATGGATTTGGGTATTGCTAGCATGTCTGCAGAAAACTTGTTCTCAACTAGTGCTGGTTGAAAAATTCAGTTCTTTTCTTGTGGAAAATTCTATGTTGAAAAACTGAAAATCCTCATCTAAAACCAAAAGTTTTCAGCCAAAAAGTGTATGGTTTTCACAAAACATAGGTACTTTTTCATGGAAAAGTTCATTTATTTAAAAAAAAAGTCTGACAAAATACAGTTTAGACAAAAAATTTCAGCCAGCCCAACTCATAACATTAATTCAAATGGCCTGGGATACAAACGTGATTCAGACTAAAAACCAGCAGGACAGTAAATACAGGTTAATAATTTACACCAAAGCTTGAACGAGATGCCTAGCGAGGTGCCATAGGGATCACTGTTAGGCTCAGTATCGTTTAGTATTTTCATTAAAGGTCTAGGAGAGGGAGTAAAGAGTAAAGAAATATGCAGATATTCAGCTGGGCGGAGCTGTGAACCCCAATGAGTACAGCGGAATAATACAAAGGTGCCTGAAAATAACAAAATGTGATTCTACTTGGAAAAATCAGATTAATCTCTGTTCAGGGGAGAATAATCCAACCCACCAATATTCAATGGGAAGGAGAAACTTAGGAAGTATTAATGCCGGAAGAGACTTGGAAGTGGGAACAGAGAGCAAATGAAACATAACTTTACAACACAGTAGGGTAGTAAAAAAAAGCTAACACAATTTTAGGCAGCATATGTAAAAGCTGGGGTAAAGGTCCCTCTCTTAAACAGCTGGAATGCACAAACACCTGGAATATTGTAGTCATTTCAGGGCACGGCATTACCAGGAGATATTGACAAACTCCAAGGAGTTCATAGAAAAGCAACAAAACTGGCTGATGGCTGGGAGGAGGAGATGGCTTACAATGAAAGATTTTAAAAGCAATCATTTTGCTAAGTGACAGCTAAGGGAAGGCATGATAACTGTCAACAAATATGTGGATCATGTAAACATCAAGGAAGGAGAGGAATTATTTAGATCCATACAAAAGTAGTCCACCTAAGGTCTGCAAATACTGCTTGACAGTGGGCTCCATTAAAGTGTGAAACAGTCTCCCATGGGAAATGGCAGAAGCCCAATCACTTGGGATATTTAAAACTAGACTGGACAAAACAGCAGTAGATGTTTAGTGGGGTGCAGTCCTGGCTTGGCATTGAGAGGGACAAGGTGACCTAACAGACCTGTTCCATTTCTGTCTTCTAAGCATTCAGGGTATGTGACATTTTCTGTTCATAACTGAGGCCAACTGTGCACTAAGAGTAAGTACTGACAAGTTCAGGAGGTAAGGAACAGTCGTAGCTGCTAAAAGCAAAGCAATCTATACTGTCTCCCCATCTCCTTTTCTCTTCCATTACTTATGTTACCAGGGAAGGATTCAGCTTTGCTTCCTAGAGTCAAAAGCCATGAGTCCAACTCACAGCACACAAGCGTCCACCCCACAGACACCACCCAAATTCGTACTAATTAGCAACTTTTCTGAACACTTTAGGAGTGAGGCCAAGGAATGAATGGGAATGGAGAACAAACTAACCTCTTGATCCTAGAGGTCACTCATCCAGCTCAGAGCTGGGGGTGCGGGTTGCTAACTGTGCCACTGTCCTTGCCGCACCACTTTGGTGAATAGAGGGCTGCATTCCCAAGGGCTTACACTCCAGTACCACAACGTTAATGGAGGCCACTGCAGAAGCTGCATCAGAGTCTCACGGCAAGAGTTTCTGAAAGTGACAGTTGCATCTCTCCTTTCTTTGATTTTTTTTTTTTTTTAATTCTGTGCTTGTTTCGTTAACGGTCCATTAGCTAATCTCCATCCACATTGAAATTCAATCCATTCTCATAATGGCATTTTAAAAACGCTCAGCTTCCTGGGGAGTGACACAATTTCCCCCTCCTCCTTCACACTGTTCACTGTTTTGGGGGATTTTCTTCTCTATTTATTCTTGTTTTTGTTTCCTGAATGAAATGCATAATCTTGCTTCATTCAGAGCCAGACAATAGGGAGACAAATAAGCGACACATGGATGCCAAGGAATAAGTCTCCCAGACAACGCCATGGCCATTCCCATAACTCTCTTCCTGGCCCAGAGGATATTTTATTGGTTGGAATGAGGTGAATGAAAAACAGAAAAAGGGGGCTGGGGGAATAATACAGGACCCATTTCAAACTTCTTGTCACACAGAAGGAGTCCCATGGAACAGTGAAAACAGCTGACAACCAATTGTCTCCAGTGTTGGGACATGCATATTATGAATAATTTAACTCTCTTTCGGGCATTTGAACAGACAACAGCTACTTGTGCTAATCTTAGCAATTTACAAAACAAGCCTCCCATACAAGAAGTCATTGTGACTTTTTGGAGACACACATGACACTCAATGGCTACTGGGGAAATTAACTATCATTCCCTTGGGGACACTTTCTCCTAGATTCTGCATTTTAAAAAGGCTCCATACCTTATTTGAAATAGCTTCTTGAGTCCAAGGTGGCAGTATTATGACATTTTCCAAACAGCACAGAGCCTCATAATTTGTTCTTAAATGCCATCACACATTCCCTCTGCAAGGTCCAACACATATAAAATTAATCACTCATTTAGGAGGAGAGGTTACTTTTATAGCTCTGCTAGTCACACTTTGCTCCCGGCTGTTCAGCTAAAGGGGCAGCCAAACTACCCAATACTCAGGGAATGTTCTATCATGCCAAACAAAGATCCAGGCAGTCCTCCTTCCTTCTCCCCAGCCTTATTCTTACTCACTGGCCTTTGCTGGCCTGTGTTACAAGGGTCAAACAATTAGAGCCACCTAATAGTCTAGGAGTAACTACTGAGATTGTAACTTAGCATGGTTGACTTGGAGTCCCCCTGTTCCAGTTGTGACTGTGACCTCTCTCCCCAACCCTATCCCTTAACCCCGAGTCTCATGCCACACTGAACAAATACCTGTACTCACCCTTTGAGCTCATTAACCATTGACCAGAACCAATTATTGCCTGAGAGGTCCACACTCCCTCAGTGGAGACAAGAGAGTTTTGCTTGAAGTGTGCTAGGCTGCTTTGAGCGGATTAAGGCCCCATGGAAGTGGGCCCATTCCTGCCAGGCATCGAGCACCCACAGCTCTCATTGAGATCCATGTTTTACAGGATTGGACTGACAGGGCCAAATTCTCCACTCACTCTGTGCTGATGTAAATCTGGAGTGGCTCTTTTACACCAGCATAGCTGACAGCAGGATATGATCCATAATCTTTATGGTAATTGAAACGTAAGTAATGGGTCAGATTAACCACCCCCCTTGGACTGCAAGCATGGACAGTGCCTACGGACAACGCCCTATATACCTGCCTGGGGCCCCTCCGGATTATTGCAACATCAAATCACACAGACCTTAGGCTAAACTCCCATTGACCTCAAGGATCAAGCCCTTCACAACACCACTTTATCATCCTAGTCCCTATGTTACACAATTAGACTGAATAACGAACAGAGCAAGAGAGTGAAGCCATCCTCTCCCTGCTCCCCAAAAACAAAGATGTGTGACAGCAAATGGTGAGTGGAGGCTCCCAAGACACCCTTTACATTTAACAAATCCGTTTACAGGGATCTTTCATCTCAATTCTGGAGGCTGGAAGAGAATCTCAACACGAGATCATGCCAGCAGTACTCAAACCCATCAGCCAGTGCTTTATGACAATGCTAACTGCTAATCCAAACATTCCACTTTGGGTCCTCAGCTATACACCATGTGAAAGTGTCATTCTCCTATTTTATTAAAATTAATACAGAGTAATGAAACTCTGAGACATTTAAAATTATTACATGTAAAGTAGCACCTCATACATTTTTCCAGCCTTTTAAAATGGTTAGTTAAATAGATATTTATTTTGGAAAGAATTAAGAATAAATAAATGAATATATTTTTACATCCTAAACACTGAACTGATTTGAAAGGTAGCTACAGTACACCATTCTCTCTCCTCTCTGTCTCCCCAAAGAGTTCTCATAGGGACAAATTGAGCCAAACCTCAACTCTGATATAGCTCAAATGAATGCAAAAGAGTTATGCCAGGGATTAATTTGGCCAACATCTATTCAGCATATTAAATAAATAGATACTCATCATTTTCCAGCTGTGTGATATAGGAAACCAGATATTTTGCAACAAGTAAAAGAAATTGTGGTCACCTTTGCGCTATTGCTTTAAAGTGATTTAGCATGATCTCACACAGCAATTGTAATATGATTACATTAGAGCTATAATTATGAATAGATATTTAAGTCTTTCCTGTTACAGCTCATGACTAATTCTGGAACAATTTTAAAAGTATTTATCATGATCCTGAACACTGCACATGCTCCGATGAAAACAAACATTAAGCTTTGGGCAACTACACTGCAAGGAACAACCACTATTTAATCTTATATATGTGCAAGCTTTACAATGGCACTCACCACCATAGTATTTGAGCCCTTCACTCATGCTAGCTATAATTAATTCTCCAGGGGACTAAGGGAGGGAAATAGTATGAGCCTTATTTTACAGATGGATAATTGAGACACAGAAAGCTTGAGTAACTTGCCCAAAGCTACAAAGGAAATTTGTGACCGGGTAGAAACAGAATCCGGCAAGAAGTCAGCAGGTTAATAATGGGTAGATTTGAGCAGCAGTCAGGAGTAGCTGATTTTCTTTATTTAAAAAAAATACTTTCAAATGATTTGGAACCATGTGTGCAAAAACTGACCTACCAATCCATATAATCTTGTTGCTGTTACCCATATCCTCCTTCTTTCCCATTGTTTGTTACGCTTTTTTGCTATACCTTGTTTCAATTTAGATTGTAAGTTTTCCAGGGCAGTGATCACGTTTTCCTCTGTTTGTATAGTACCTAGCACAATGGAGCCCTGATTCTGCCTGGGACCTCTCAATGATTACCAAAAAGAAAAGGAGTACTTGTGGCACCTTAGAGACTAACCAATTTATTTGAGTATAAGCTTTCGTGAGCTACAGCTTACTTCATCGGATGCATACTGTGGAAAATACAGAAGATGTTCTTATACATACAAACCATGAAAAAATGGGTGTTTACCACTACAAAATAGATAAGCTATTGCCAACAGGAGAGTGGGTTTGTGTGTGTGGAAAGCGGGGGGGGGGGGAGAAAACCTGGATTTGTGCTGGAAATGGCCCAACTTGATTATCATACACTTTGTAAGGAGAGTGATCACTTTAGATAAGCTATTACCAGCAGGAGAGTGGGGTGGGGGGAGAGAAAACCTTTTGTAGTGGTAAACACCCATTTTTTCATGGTTTGTATGTATAAGAACATCTTCTGTATTTTCCACAGTATGCATCCGATGAAGTGAGCTGTAGCTCACGAAAGCTTACGCTCAAATAAATTGGTTAGTCTCTAAGGTGCCACAAGTACTCCTTTTCTTTTTGCGAATACAGACTAACACGGCTGTTACTCTGAAACCTGTCAATGATTACCACAATCCTAATCTTAATAAATAAGAAGATCATCCTATGCCTCTTGAATCCCCGATGAGTTCGCACCCTTCCTACTGAGGCTTTGTTCCTATGGAATGATTAAAAGGGACAACAACATTAGGATATTAACCTTCCTTTCTGGGAGTCATGGACTACTTGTGTGAAACACATCATAGCACCAAATGGTTGGTTATTCCACTAAAGAACATGAGGTGGATGTTTTATAAAGAAGGCTTACCTCAAAACTCATGCTGTGTGCTAAGCAGAGCTTCCGCACCAGTTCAGCCACCTCTTCTCCTGTGGACGGCTTCTCATTTTCTTCCCTTTCATACAGCATATTACTTACATAGAGATCACTGGAGTCCACTGGAAACACATGGAAAAAAAACAACTATGCAGCAGTCGATATTTTCTGTGGCCAACACTAAATCCCAGGGAATCTTATGCTCTGAGGCTATGTCTTCCCTGCCAAAAAAGGTGGGTTTTTACTGCGGGATAATTAATATGTATGTAAAATCCTAGTGTAGAGAAGGCACTGTCGTTTTGCAAGTTAAATAAATAAGGTCTACCATAGACAGGGATATAGCACTGATCTTGCCCAGCTACCTCACATTAAAAACTACCGTGCTTTGTCACCACTAAGATTTTACAGAGGACAGCTAACAAGTATTAGTTAAACCACAGTAAAAACACACCTTTTTTGGCAGTGAGGACAACACCTACAGCTTCAGTTCAGCAAAATTCTAAAATATATGCTAAATTGAAGTCAACGGATGTGCTTGCATGCTTAAAAGTAAGCATGTGTTTAAGTACACTGCCTAAGGGAGCATGTAACCTGCAAGGAAAAGTCATAGAAAGACATGGAACAAACAAGACACACATGAAACAAAAACCAACCACATACTCTCCTTCCCACACCTTGCCTGCCTGTTTTCATCGCTCCCCATCTACTTATGTCTTGTTACTGCCCCGATCCTCCATTTCTGAACTCCCAGTCAACTCAACTGGAATGTTGGGTGCCAAAGAGACATGTTTGGACTCTTACTATAAACTCTTAGGGGCCTTGTCTTCTTATGTCAGCATATGTATATGAATATTCTGAGAAATTAGGATTTATTTTTAAAAGAGAATAATTTACAGGGAAATATACACCAGTAAAATAAGAAGTTTCACCATTTAGGTCTCCACTCCTTACTTAGGCAAACTTCCCATTGACTTCCCATTGATTCGTTCTGCTAATGAAGACAGGCCCAGGGAGATGAGGCAATGGATGGAAACAGGGGCTCTACTTGGCATATTCCTTTGAAGACCATTGGAATTTCTAATATTTTAGGCACCATACACTGGGGAAAGCTAAGCATCACACTCTGCCACTGCAGGGGGAATATGTGCATCGGGGAGGGCCTGAATCAGTGTTACAGGTCCAGGGTTAGGAAAGACACAGAACAGGAGCCAGCCATGGAGGAATTCAGATCTGCAAGCTCTCACTTGTGGATACCAGCCTCACCATTTTTGGAGACTCACTTTCTTCCAGGTCTATAGAACCTCAGGGCCCTGTCTCCCAGAGCAGGCAATGGGCAACAGCCCAAGATCCACAGATATAGTCTCCCGTTCCATGCCTTTTAGCACGTGAAAGGAAAGATCTGGTAAAAAGGGAGTTCTGAGGCAGCCCATATACTTTTTTTTCCACCTCTCCCCAGGAAATCACTAATTGCTGTTACTGGAAATATCAAGTAACCTGTTTTGTACAACATCTCTGCTTCCACTTGAAGTAGTTTCAGTGAGGACTGTGTCTGTGTCTTCGCCCCACTGCCCTTCCTAGAGAAAGGTGTAACAAGACTGGATTCAGTGCATTTGGCCTCTGCCAGGATTCCATCCTTAAAGCTCTGAGCGCATTCCAGTTTGGAGGACAGGATCTGCTGCTGCAACTGAGAGAAACAAACATTTCAGAAAAACTCTTTGCAACCTCTGTCCATTCACACAATCTCTTCTGGGAAACACAGACTTCACAGAGGACCCAAGCTCTGCGACATTCCTGTCTCGACCTGTTGTGATTCCTAGAGAAGGATACATTAATAAGGTCCCAATTTCCGACCTGCACTTCCCTTTTCTGAAATGGAATTCACATGAACTTTCATTATGAACTGGACTCGTTTCATTTTATTCCATAAGGCACCAATTTTACCAGGTCTACTTTGCCAGCAAAGGTTTGAGTACAACAAAAAGCTATTCATGTCAAAGAGCTGACAGCTGGCTCGTACAGTAGGTGTGGTTGACTTATTTCTGTTGCTAGTGTTTGTAAAAAACAGACATGAACACTGATTGTGCTTGGGAAAGCCTTGAGTTTTTAAAACAACTTTTAGTGATTTTTCCAAAAACATGACATTTAGCTCACATACACCTCTTTTTATCCACAGCTTTCTATTTTTCTCCTCCAATTTTAGTTTTAAACCACCTCTTTAAGCATCATACATTTGGAGGGGTGGAGGATTAGCTAACCCATGAGTTTTAACCAAGCCAGTCCCTCCATACATTGCTGTCTGCTAATCAGTTATGTGATTAATGACTCAGTAAAAGAAGATCAATAAAATACATGTATTCATTGCCAGAAGAGCTCAGAATCCATTTTAAAACTGTCTGCTACTCAAGTTATTTAAGTCTTGCCATTCCAAAGAACCATTCTCAGCTGCGTAGAGATAGAATGTAGTCAAAAAGCCAGGTGGATGTAGTGACTGAATCAGGAGTCCAGAAGACCCTTATTACACTCCCCGCACAGGGGGAATGGTGTGTTATGAATGAGGCTGGGATCTGCTCATTGAACAGTGAGGATAAAAAAATAAATACTGATCAGCTGCCTCATTTGCTACTTAAAAACTAGGGAGATGGGCGCTCAGAAAAACCTCAGACAGACATATCGAAAGGTTGACTATGCATTGTCCAACCTGTGCATTAAATGATGAAGAAAGCCTGACAATACAGTTGATTGTGATTGTGCCATTAAAGATATTACTGTAATGCATAAATGCAAGGGGGCCGAATTAAAGTTGCATGAGCATAAAGGAACATGCTGTATTTGTCACATAACGTTCATCAAATACAACAGCAAATCTCAGCAAAAACAAAGGAAACTGATACAACCGCATTTGCTCCAACTCCTCAGACAGAGACAAACACCTACAAGATCTCTATCAAGCATTCTTAAAACTACAATACCCACCTCCTGAAGTGAAGAAACAGACTGACAGAGCCAGAAGAATACCCAGCAGTCACCTACTACAGGACAGGCCCAACAAAGAAAATAACAGAACACCACTAGCCATCACCTTCAACCCCCAACTAAAGCCTCTCCAGCACATCAAGGATCTACAACCTATCCTGAAGGACGACCCATCACTCTCACAGATCTTGGCAGACAGGTCAGTCCTTGCTAACAGACAGCCCCCCCAACCTGAAGCAAATAGTCACCAGCAACCACACACCACACAACAGAACCACTAACCCAGGAACCTATCCTTGCAACAAAGCCCATTGCCAACTGTGTCCACATATCTATTCGGGGGACACCATCATAGGGCCTAATCACATCAGCCAGAATATCAGAGGCTCGTTCACCTGCACATCTACCAATGTGATATATGCCATCATGTGCCAGCAATGCCCCTCTGCCATGTAAATTGGTCAAACCGGACAGTCTCTACGTAAAAAAATAAATGGACACAAATCAGACGTCAAGAATTATAACATTCAAAAACCAGTCGGAGAACACTTCAATCTCTCTGGTCACTCGATTACAGACCTAAAAGTGGCAATACTTCAACAAAAAACCTTCAAAAACAGACTCCAACAAGAGACTGCTGAATTGGAATTAATCTGCAAACTGGATACAATTAACTTAGGCTTGAATAGAGACTGGGAGTGGATGGTTCATTACACAAAGTAAAACTATTTCCCCATGTTTATTTCTCTCCCCCCCCCACCCCCCCCACCCCCACCCCCCGACGTTCCTCAGACGTTCTTGTCAACTGCTGGAAATGGCCCACCTTGATTAGCACTACAAAGAGCTTCCCTCCTCCCCCAACCCCCCCGCTGATAATAGCTCACCTTAAGTGATCACTCTCTTTACAGTGCGTATGGTAACACCCATTGTTTCATGTTCTCTGTGTATATAAATCTCCCCACTGTATTTTCCACCGAATGCATCCAATGAAGTGAGCTGTAGCTCACGAAAGCTTATGCTCAAATAAATTTGTTAGTCTCTAAGGTGTCACAAGTACTCCTTTTCTTTTTGCGAATACAGACTAACACAGCTGCTACTCTGAAACCTATAAACCTAATGACTATCTAACATGGTTTTATTTCTGAGGATTTAAGGAGGGATGTACATACATAAAGTGTAATTGGGCCTGAGTAACTTTTATTTCAATAATCAGAAACATTTTGATTAGCAGAAACACACATCACTAAATATATTTGACATAAGGATGTGGTTATAAATACTTAGCAGGCCTGGCACTTTTTAATCACTTCAGGAAAATAGCAAGGACTCCTGTTAGGACCACAACCAATCCCCCAATACTTACCAGCATATCAGGCAGAGCTATGGACTGCAGGGAAATAAAACCTGAATACCGGTGAGAACACAGGTTTAAGTCTTTTGTCTTCAAAACAAGAGGGCCTTTCCGCTGATATTTGGTTGGGCATTTTCCCAGAATATCCATCTAATAACAAACATACAAAACCAATAAAGCTACGTATACTCACACACAACACAAACAGACTATATCGATCATTACGGCAATTAACTATAATTGCTTTCCTGAAGTAGCAAAGGCTCAGGGAACTGAACTGTCCCTTGCAGTGTATTAGCTTTGCCACAGATACCATGGGCAGGCACATGCATTTAAAATGGCCTGGTGAGATGATCTTGCATTTTAAAAGTCGGATTGGAGGGTTTAACTTCAATCTGAAAGATTTTTAATTACATAATTGCTTAAATGCATATTACATATTGCTCCACTTGTTTTGTACCTTAAGCCCTGATTCAGAAAAACATTCCCACTCAGGACATGACTTAACCCAGAGGTGGGCAAACTATGGCCCGCGGGCCACATCTGGCCTGCGAGTCCCTCCTGTCTGGCCCCTGAGTTCCTGGCCCGGGAGGCTAGCCCCCGGACCCTCCTATGCTGGCCCTCCTCCCCGCAGCCTCAGCATGCCATGCCGCCGGCGCAATGCTCTGGGCGGCCGGGCAGCGCAGTTGCAGAGCTGCAGCCTGACCCGGTGCTCTGGGCAACGCGGCTGTAGAGCCACCAGTCATCAGTGCTCCAGGCAGCGCGGTAAGGGGGCAGGGAGCAGGGGGGTTGGATAGAGGCAGGGGAATTCGGGGGCGTGGTCAGGGGTGTGGATAGGGGTCAGGGCGGTCAGAGGGCAGGGAACAGGTGGGGTTGAATGGGGCAGAGGTCCTGGGGGACAGTCAGGAATGGGGGGGGTCCAGGGGTGGTCAGGGGACAGGGAGCAGGGGGGGTTGGATGGGGCAGGAGTCCCGGGGGAGCCATGAGGGGGCGAGAACAGGGGGGTCAGATAGGAGGCAGGGGCTTGGCCACAGCCTCCCCTAACCGACCCTCCATACAATTTTTGAAACCTGATGTGGCCCTCAAGCCAAAAAATTTTCCCACCCCTGACTTAACCACATGTTCAATATTAGGCACATGCTTAGGTGCCACTGAGACTTCATATGGCTGTATTGCTCTCACACAAACCCACTGACTTCAATGAGTTACTCCAGATTTACCTTAGTGCAACACAGCAGAATTTGACCTTATGTTTTCAGACATAGTGTTCAAATGATGCTCAGCTAAGAGCCTTGAAGCCTGATTTTGCAACCCCTTGAAGTCAATGACAGAGCTCCTGTTGTTTTCAGTGGGTGCAGTATCAGGCCCTTGGTGAGGGAAGTCTGCACTTTGCCCACAGAATAGGTACAGCACAAGTCTCCTTTCATGACTCTACCCTGCTCTGCTCTGGAGCAAAAAGGAGCCACCTTCCGGGGTAGCAGAGTAGTAGTTGAGCCAGCTCTGCTTAGACTTCCAACAAGAATGCCGAGAAGAGCCAATTTTACAATGTGTCCACTTAGAAACATAGTCCACTTAGACCATGAGAGGCTGCTGACTGGCCATGAAGCAGCAACAACTTTTGGTCATTTTAAAAGGAGATAGCTAAAAGCCAGCAATGCTCACCTCTTCAACAGTTCCACTGCCAGCAGCTGCAGGTGATGTCTGAAGAACGCTGAGAATGCCCCGCTTGATGTTCAGCACCCAGGCCTGTTCGCACTGCTGGGGGCAGATCTTCAGAATTTTCCCATCGTGGAAAGAAAATTGAAGGGGATGCTGCTCTAGTACTTCCCTGCAACAAAGGAGTTCACAGCTGCTAGGTTCAGACACTGGCTGCAATGGGAATTTGAGAGCTTTGATGGATGCAGACATTTTGACTTGGTAGCATCCCTCCAATGGGACTGGCTCACTCTGTCACATATCCTCCCATTTTGTAACAGCCCCTCTTATTTCACTTCATCTAGTACCCTACAAGTCTTCTAAAAAACCAACTATCAAGCGAATTGCTGTGAAACACAGCCCAGTCCACTTAATTGGGACATAATCAGGACAGCTCCCAAGGAACCCATTTAAGGCTAAGTATACTTAATGGCAACGGCTCTTGCTGAATGGAAGACAGTAATACCACTTAATGGTGAAGACTTGTGGAAATTCAGTGAATCTTGGGCCACACATGGTGTGTGTGTCACTTACATACTGTCCCTCTGATACCTTGCTGCCCTTTGATAGCTGTGGGACATGCAGAAAGGGGAGGAATGGCTTCCCAACAGACTTCTTGTTAATGGCTCCTTCCATGATGCCTACATATGCCTGGCCACCATAACAGGGGTCATATATATCTGTCCTTGCTGCCAGTGTGGGACAGGCAGCAAACTCAGTCCCTGTCTCAGGGCTTGTCTACATTACCTGCAGGATCGATGGGCAGCGATTTATCACATCTAGTCTAGAGGTGATAAATCGACTGCCAAGTGCTCTCCCATTGACTCCGGTACTCGACCAGAGCGAGAGGCACAAGCAGAATTGACGAGGGAGCGTCAGCGGTCGACTCACCACAGTGACAACACCGCGGTGAGTAGCTCTAAGTACATTGACTTCAGCTATGTTATTCACATAGCTAAAGTTGCATAACTTAGCTCGATCCCCCTCCCCCCAGTGTAGACCAGGCCTCAGGGTAGGTAGTGCTTCTGCCCAATTCCATGGCCATGAGGGGCTCTGTAGGCAGTGTCAGCATTAAAATGCTGACTTCTGTTCATCAGGAATTCCTCTGAACAGGAAAGGAAAGGCCATCCATGTGCAGGGGTGCAGCAGCACCCCCTGACTTAATTCCATCATAGACAGGGTTTACAGTTTTGTTCAATGACTTTCAGCCCTCCCCATTACAAAAATTCTTCCAACGCCACTGTCCATGAGTGTGTCCCAGTGAAGAGGGTTCTACTGTACTCCTATCAAAAGGATTGCTCCTACTGTGGGCGAATCAGTGGAAGACACATTTCATTTGCACCTTCCCTTCCGAATGAACCATTCTCCCCACGACTGAGAGCAAAAAGTCACCTCAGAGAAAAATGTCATTTGTGGAACAACATCCAGATCAAGTTCTCACCAAGGGAGATGTGGTTGTGTCTAGAGACAGGGTATTTCCCATGGATATGCCTCTGAGTCCCATTTGATTCAGTCAGAGTTGCATGCATGTATGGAGGCCTGGCTAAACCACAGTATATATACACTAGGCTGAAGAGAATGCTAATAAGGTGTCGCTGTTCTGAATAATTATTTTTAGTAGCCAAGCTTCAATTAATCCTTTTTTCAGCATTCTGCCATTGCATTTTTGGCTTCTCTGCAGAGAATAATAGACACAACAGCTCTTATCTCTCCAGAAATCCCCACAGCCAGCATTCCAGAGGAAGGTGCATCTGTGCCTGAAACTATCTGAACTCCAGTGTCAATGCTCATATTGTGGAACAAAAGCTTTTCCTAATGAATATTTTTAAAAGCAATGCATTTACTCAAAACGTGCTCTTTCTGACCCTCTGTATTCAACTGATTATATTTTTGTGGGCCTGGTGCAGATCTCTGTGTTGTTTAAAGGCTGGGAATCCAAGCAGAGGGACAATACAGGGAGATTAGCCAGCTCAGCCTACCAGACAACAAAACAGCTTTTCTTGATGATGCAAGAAACATCAGCTCTCTGGGAAAATACCACCCCTCCAAGGGTTGTAAGGGTCTTATTGTATAGTCATCCCCACCCCATAAGTGTCTGTACATTAGTTATCCAGAGGGCTGCCCAGTAACAGCATGCTATGAATGAGCTACTAAGAAATATACAAGGAAGAAACTGACATTTGGAAAATAATAAATATCCTTTAAATATTCTGGAAGGCTACAAAGCATATTTTCATCATACAAAATATAAACTACTCCAAGATTATACCTTAAGTGTCAGGTTTTCAAAACCTCAGCAGCCCAGGGCCTAGATGTTCATGAAACTATCAAAACTGTGAACAAGATCAGGTATCGCTACATGAAAGTAACCAGTTAGGTGTCTGATGTTTTGCACAGCTAATTGTGGTAATCATCCAATGAATGTACAGTTTTTACACAAAAACCCCAAAGAGATCTTTTTTAACCACATGGCCCTTAACTATTGTTAACAATGCTGTAATCCTGACCAATGCTTGCTCGACAGCTAAAAAGTAAATGAAAGAGGAAACACAGAGAATGGTAATATGATGCTGCTAAAGAAAGTTTCTAAAGAAAGGAACTGAGCCAGATCAGAAGCCATGTTACCTTAAACTGTCCATTTCCTTCAGAGACTCCTCTCTGGATGTCAGGGTCGTCTTAATCTGTACATCTTGCAACTAGGAGGGAAAATAACCGTGTGGCAAACACCACTGTCAACAGGAACTTGTGGACTTTAATTCACACAAGAACAATGAAATACAAAATAGAACACAGAGCACTGGCCCAATTCTCCAGCCCTTATTCAGGTAAGTCAACGTTACTCACACACAAGCAGATTCGCTGAACCCAGGTGGACAACTCACAAGTCAGATTAATTCCCCAAACTGCTTGCTTGATATTTACCCCCATGAATAAGGGTTGCAGATCAGGCCTTACAGGGCATGTCTAACCTGCATCTGGGAGCAAGCCTCCCAGCCTGGGTGAGACTAATGTATGCATGATACATTTTGATTTCAGACAGAAAGGGAAAAGCTAGAGCTTGGCTACACGCAATGCCTTGAACAAAATACTTGATAAATACACCATGAACTGAATCAGGGACCTCCAGAGCTAACAGCACAAGCTGCAGCTTCAGCTAAAGCTTTGCAGTTGGGGATCTAACAGGCTCGTATCCTGTTTGGGTCAGATACAGCAGAGGAACAGTAACACCCAGCGGGTTAAACGCTACCTATTGTCTGAGCCTTCTTTGGTGCAATATTACACTTCCCCCATTGTTTTTACTTTTACAGCAAAATGTGTTAGGCTGCATTTCCCATGCTTGGGGGATTTGTGTGTCTTCTACAGCAGTTGCAAGCAGATGCTATGGGTAGGCCAGTGAGAAAACGGTGTGTGAAGCTATTGTAACTCACTATCACCTTACAGTGTATCCCATGGCACAGAGTACACAGCAGATAGAAGTATCAGTAAGTCAACCAGTTACCACCAAAAACAATTATAAGTCTAATTCTAAGCACTCGCATTCTGGGCACCTTCCCAGTTAGGGTGGGGCATTGACCAGATCAGGCACGGGGATAGACACCTCTAGAGCCCTTGGTCAGAGGAAGAAGAATCCAGACTCTCCTCTCCCAAGCACCCTGTGGCCCAAGTTAGTGTGGGGGGAGTGGGTGTTGTGGCCACATATCTTCCCACTTATCTGGCTGGTTCAGGGGTTGCAGGGAGACACTACTGGCTCCTGGCCTGCTGGGTATTATGCAAGCACCCAGCCTTTAGCCTACGCTCATTGGCTCAAGTGGGGGAAGAGGTATGCTTGGGTTGGTTGCTGGACTTCCTAGGTGTCTGGGGATTTGGCCGGTTTCTGTTTGGGGTCAGGAAGGAATTGACCCACATGGCAGAACTGGCAGTCCACATGGTGACTTGTTTATCTAGCAGCCTCTCAGCACCCAAGAGGCTGAACCAGAGTCACTGTTTATTTTGGTTTTAATAGAATGTTTGTTGCAGATTCTAAAAGAGCGGCCAGTGCAGATAGTTTTGGCAGGAAATGCCAAGTTATAAGCGGGCCTGAATCAAGAGAGCACTGGAAGACACTGGGCCTCGTTCTTGGTGTTGCAGGGTGGTGGTGTAGGCTTGAGCATCTCAGGCAGTTCAAAGACCCCTCCTCTGGACCCTTATCCATCAAGTGAGGTAGGCAGGGGACCATGGCAGCTCCAGCCACTCCCCTTTATTCAGTTGGCATGGATGGGGTAGAAGTAGCTTCCCCTTATTCTCTTGAAGTCTGCTTGGGTACGGCCCTGGACCAGTTCCTGCTGGTAATTTTGTAGGGAGCTGCTCAATCCCCATGTCTTTTGTTAGATATGTTAATAAAGTTGCAGTCTCCACTTGAAGCACATTTTTGTGCCTTCTTCCAATGTCTGGGTCAGTGAAAGCACAGATATGCCATAAAAGCACTTTATATTATTCCAGTCACACACCCCTGAATACAGAATCTTCCCCCAAATCATGCCCACAAGGACCTAGGTGCTCAGATAACTGTGTGACTGTGTAAAACAAGAATATTGAGAAGATATTATCTGAGCAAGGGCATGTGCACAGGGGTCATGAATAAATCAGACGTCATATACACATCAAAGCATGGGCCTTCCCCTGACCTAAAGGCTCACCCTAGAGTCTCTGTGGGTCTTTGTGCCCAGAATCTATGAATTAACCTCTGTGAGTCTAAAAGGAAGCCAGAATTGGTACCAGCAATTAATTTCTCCATGCTCCCCCTGCTGGGCATCAATGCATAATGTCCAGCCAGAATTTGGCCTGGATAAAGCATCCAATCTGAGTCCTTGGGCTGCTGCTCCATTTAAGTCAGTGACAATTTACCGATTGAGTTCAATGGGAGCATTATGTGACCCAGTGAATTTTATACTGTGCTAGCCCTGCCTTATTCCCAACAGATCCCAAACCTTTCAGAAGTTCTCTCTCAAAGAAAGAACCAGGGATATTTTTAACTTGTTGATACAGATCTGAAAGTGATTAAAAATCACCTTAGTTTCTTTCAAGGGCATCGACTTCATGTCCTCTTTCACTTCTCATGGCACAACAGTAAAGCAGCAGTTTTACTCAGGGAAGGGAATGATTTATGTAACTTAGCTTCAGATTAAGTGGTAAAGAACTTTAAAGGCTGTGATGCATCCAAGCAATTCTGCAACTGTAATTATTAGTCCTAGGGATTTGTTTACTTGCAGGTAAACCAAATATTTTGAATGGAGCAGTCACCCTATGGAGGGGTATTATCCTGTGTTAATTAATTGCAGTCAGTCATGGAGGCACTTGTTGAACTCATGACAATACTCACTTTTAAGACCATATGGCACTTTCCTAGGGCTTCAATAATCACTGTGCTTTCCAGAGACATACCACTCCTTTTGTAGATGCTTCCCTGCAGGAATGTATTGGTGGCTGTTGAATACCTATAGCTATATCTGGATCCTCTGGGGAAATTCAGCCCACTGTGTTCTGGGAAACAAACAAACAAACCAAAAACCTGTGTGCGCACTTCTATATTTTATCAGCAAATCAAGAGACTGTTGGTAGATTTAGGCCATTTAGGCACCTAAGCAAGTGGCCAGATTATCAGAAGAACTCTGCTTCCAATTAGGCTCATAATGTACGTGACCAGATTTTCAATAGTATGAAGCCCCCAGGAGCTCCTGCATGGAGGGCACAGAGGAGTGCCCTCCTTCCCATGGCACACTCATACAGGGCCCAGCCACAATGTGGCCCATAACACTGAAGGCCCTGTAGTGTTAAGAGTCTGCCCTACCACAAGCAGGGTGGGGCAGGAGTGTTGTGACACAGCAGTCTTCCCACCACCCAAGCTGGATATTTTGATGACAGCAACATGAGACAACCAAGACTTTACAATTCTCCAGGTACATTTCACACATGTAAAAACTTCCCATCTGTCAGGGTAGTTAAGCACTAGAACAAATGACCTAGGGAGGTTGTGGACACTCCATCACTGGAGATTTTTAAAAGCAGGTTAGACAAACACCTGCCAGCAATGGTCTAGTTATGACTTAGTCCTGGCTTGAGTGCAGGGGGCTGGACTAGATGACCAGCTGAGGTCTCTTGGGGCTGGTCTACACTAATGCTCCCGCCAACTTACCTTCCACCTCTCGGGGTGGTGGCATACAGACGTCATCGACGGGAGAATGTTCTGCCATCAATTTAGCTTGTCTACACCAGACCTGCTAAATCAACACTGCTGCATCGATCGCACCAGTGCCGATTTAGCCGCAAGTATAGATAAGCCCTCACAGTCCTACACTTTTATGATTCTATGTGCTGTTAACTGCACATCTGTTATCAGATGGATGATTTCTATGCCCCGGTCTACACTACTAACTCATGTTGGTATAACTGCATTGCTCAAGGGTGTGGAAAATCCACACCCGAGTGACACAGTTATACTGACCGATGTCCCATGTACATAGCGCTATGTCGCCAGGAGGGCTTGTCCTATTGACACAGCTACCACCTCTCAGGGCTTGTCTGTACTTACAGCCCTGCAGCTGTGTAGGTGGACCAGTGCAGCTGCTCCACTGTCGCACTTAGTGAAGATGCCACCTATGCTGACAGGAGAGCTTCCACCGGCTGAGCGATATAATTACACTGACATAAATGTGTAGTGTAGACCCGGGCGTGGGGAGATGGAGTATCCACACTGACGGGAGAAGCTCTGCCATCAGCATACGTAGTGTCGACACTAAGTGCTACAGCGGCACAGCTGCAGCGCAGTAAGTGTAGACAAGCCCTACGTCAGAACTGCCACTTTGAAATACCACCCTAGAAGGTTTGGGCTGAGAAAAGGAGGGGGAAAGGGAAGGCAGGAGTTCTGTTTGGATTAGGGACACTTGATCAGTTTGGTCCTTTCTATCTTCCACTTGTGGGGATGAAGCTTCTATAAGTTTGTTGAAAGGAAAGGAGCCTGATTTCCTCCTACTGACACAACTGTTGACTGGGGTAACTCTGCTGCTATCAATGAGTGACACTGGTGTAGGAAACAAGTTGGAAATCGTTCCCCAGAACTCCATTGTCCACTTTGGGGTTATACTGTAGTGTAAGAGTCCAGAGGCAAGGCAGAAAAACAACAATTCCATTTATTCGAGACAAATTCAGCTTCATGAACAAGCCAGAAGGAAAGAGAATCCCTGTTCTGTCTAGTCCCAGGGGAAAACCCACCCCTACCCAATCTCCACAGCAAGTTTTCAGGTTCCAGACACTACAGCCAACACTTTGCCAGACCAAGTTTGCACTGGCTGATCCTAGCTCGAAGCAAATACATGGATGTCAACAGCTACAGCCTTTCACTTCTATCACATGAACTGCACGAGTGATGTGCTGTTCGGCAAAACATACTGTGTGTGTCCCTTGAAGGGGGACAGCATAGAAAGTGTATTTGGAGGTTAGATTTGACCCATAGGGCCAAACGGTGATACAACTTCAGGCTTTTGAAATTTCAGGCATTCCACATTCACTGGAATTCTTTACTGGCCAAAAAAAAAAATCACACAGATTTAGTTCTTTTGCATGTAGCTCAAAAGGGTACATCCCAAGCTCAGGGTAATGTCATACCAGCAGATACAGTCCAATCTTTGTTTTATAATAGTTTGAACCTGACTGTATTCTGCACTGAGCTATTGACTGTATTCTTTTGAGTGGAACCAGCCTTGGAAAATAAATCATGCTTTGAAATATATGCTGTTAGATGTCTTCCTGTCGTGGTGTTCGGTACATCTCTCCCCTAAAAGGGCCCTGGATACTATTAATTAGATGCTGTAAACATGATGGAACCTCTATTTTGCTAAGGATTTCAAGATTTCAAAAGGTAGCCTATTCCCAAATCAGAACCAAAACCAAACATTTCAAAATTTTCTGAACAAAAATTTGGTTTCGGTCAATGAAAACATTTAATTTTGTCAAAATTGAAAGGATTCATTTCATTTTCTATTTTTTAAAATGCTATAATACAAATTTTTAAAAAAATAAAACAAAAAGCCATTTAAAAATGAAAAATCTAACCATTTCGTTTCAACACTGTCAGAATTTTTTCCACCGGTTTTTCCTCTGAACAAAATTTTGGCAAAATCCACATGATTTTACAGGGCATTTTGATTTCAACAGAACTGTATTTTAATAGATTTACAACTGATATGCGAGTTATTTATTAGATAGAATGCTACCCTCCCTTTCAGAAAACGAGAATAGCAGGCAAACACTGAAAAAAGCAAACAGCAAAAGAAGGTAACAGGGCCGGGGTGCTGGAACAATTTGTATAATGGGGATGCTGAGAGCCATTGAATCAAACTGTAAATCCTGTATCTGAGGGAAACTACTTCAAGTGAGGAGGGTGCAGCAGCTCTCCCAGCACCCCTTGTTAAAGCACCTATGGGCCTTTTTAGTGACTATGCAAGGATTAATATGTTTGCTCTATCCTGGAAACATGGAATGTTGCTGCTTTCAAAATGTCTTCATCTAAAGTCTTTTACAGTTACTTGATGAATTATTCAATTTAAATGATCAAGGAGTTTTGATGTAAACTGTGATCTGATTGCATGACGTGGCTTTCAGTCCATGTAATTATCTCCCACTGAATTATAATCAGAGTAATATTGCTTCTTTCACTACAATCCCCTACAAGAAAGGTCATTTAAAATAGCCACTTAATAGTAATGAACTGGCTAGTGCATATGTCCCGCGCTGCCCTTTACTGAAACAAAGTCAGAAATGCTAATGTGTGCCATAGACTCTATATTGCTACTGTCAAAGAAGATTCTCCTTTAGTTCAGATGATAGTAAGCTGTGCTTTAAGGGCCGGAGGATCAGAGTAACCATTCCACCAGCATGAGTTCTGGTGGTCAGGGCATGCCACGGTGTCACTTATAATGACAGTGGTAAAATCCCTGAAAGATCACAGATTTGTAGCATTATTTAGCTTTGGAACTACTGTAAAGTAGAAGCAGGAGAGTTTGATTAAAACGTTCTCTCTTGCATCAGGTTAAGAGGGGGCTGCCTGGAAAAGATGGCCACAACCTTTGTCATGCTTACTCTTCATTAGCTCCACCTGCAGGCTCACTGGGGAATTGAAAGCCCTTTAAAAAAAAACAGGTTTTTGTTAGGAATTATGGGGTTGGATTCGAGCTGAGCAATGATGGCTGAGCAAAAAGACACTGAGCCACACTGGCTGTTCAGGACAGCATATAGGGGGACCTGGGATCGGAGTGCTCTCTGATTCTCCAGTTGTTGTTCTCAGTGCACACTCAAGCACCTGCTGCCAAGGTGAGCAGGAAGCTTTGGTTACTGATGCATGCACACAAGCTAGCTGACCAAGCCTTGAGTCTGTGAAGGACTCCCAGGAGCAATAGCCAGGCTCTGTGGACGGAGTGCTAAGTCTTTCTCCTACCTTGCTACTGTGCAGGTAACGCTGGGATGTGGAAAAAGAGACTCAGGACAGGGCAGGATTTTGTGTTGCATATTTTGGAGCACACTGTAGGCTAGTTTTAACTTTTGTGTGATCTGAGTCCATAGAATGTTAATTTAGAGCAACCCAGTGCAACAGAAGAGACAGCCATGCTAGGCAGTTTCCTCCAGGAATATAAATTAGCTCAACAGCAGTAAATCCTAGCTCAGCTATCACTGTCATCCTTCCAATAAAGCAATGCCCACTGAAAAGTCCAGCACGTTACAAACTGCAAAGTCGTGCGTTGTGACTATAAACCTGCTCTGTATACTAGCTTGGTCTTACTCACCAGCACACTCAGTCACACAGGCAGGTTCCGGGCCTAAATTCTCCTGAGATCCTGCAACAACAAATCAGAAATAATTGTAGAAATGCACTAAGAAAAAACCCATGTGCAGCTTCAGTGACTGATATCATAACTGTTCATTTACAATAACACTGAGATTAAAGCAGCAACATACATTGCAAAGTCCTCTAATAGTAATTACTGAAAAGACTTTATTGGGGAAACACCATATACAGCAAGGGACTTGTTATCACACAGTCGTTTTGCAACAATGATTTTGCATTCTTCTCTGGCAAAGGATAAAAGCTCCAACATTTGAACATCATCTCTTTTCTAAATTGGGTAGAAGCCAACATTTTTCACAATATAAAATATTCTTGCAACCCTCAGATCAGAAGCCTTAATGTGTGAGTGACAGTGAAATGGGCCACATAATGGAGTCAGAAGTTCATTCCATGACTGTTTAGTCCAGGCCAGGACTCTGTGTTGTGAGACCCACTGGCACAGGTTCTGCCTAATTATGCTGGCAGCTGGAGAACCAGAGGGACAGTCTGTGTCTGGCTGGCAGTTTCAAGTGAAGAACCACTGTTGTATGCATTACAACTGAGTCTTGTCTCCTCTGTACCACCAGCATTATTACAGGCCTGAGCAGCAAAGTGGAGATCTGTGCACAGTATTAAGAGCTAGGGTTTAGGTGCTGCTGCTTATAGAGATAGGAGTCAAAGTTCTGATGAGGGCTTGAAGTTCATTCAGGGGAGTTCAGCCACAGAGTGGTGGTTTTGGTCCACTTCCGTTGATGTTAAACCATCGGTAACTACGTGCACATTAACACTCATGATTTCCCTTTCTTCCTTCTTCTGCTCTAAAGAGGATAAACACTTTCTGAAAACACAAGCAAATAAATGCAATGACTAACAAGTTTCCTGTTTCTCTCCCATAACTTTTCCAGCATATTTTGACTATCTTGGTTTTTAGTGCTTAAGAGACTAATTGCTCTGGTTAGATGGGTATAAGCAAAGTGCAAGATTCCCCTTTAAAGTTCTGCCATGCCTCATTCTAACCATATCTAAATAAGTGCCTTCTATCCACAACCTGGAAATGTCTTGGGGTTTATATTTTTATTTTCTAGATTCCACAGTCACCATTAATATTTTCAAGGCACGCATTAGACATGCTGCAGCCATTAGGAAAGAACAAATGACTTCACGGTCAGCCATAAAAAATCCCTCCCCAGAACTCTCAGATCAGGTTTTGTTTTTTAATCTTCTTGACAAACCAAGTATACTTTAGCCTTCTGAATAAAAGGCTCATGGAAGGCTGCTGAGACCCAAAATTGTTCTCCAGCTAAGTTGTCCAAGGTCTGACAAAAATCACATAAAATAGCACTGGACAAGACCTAATAAGCAAAAGGACAAACAAGACATTGTAGGCCAAGTACATCTCTCCTGTCACCCGTGGTGGAGCTGACTGTTGAATAGAAAAGAGATTCTTTTCAAGCTAAATGGTGCCTTGTCATTCTTTTCTATTGGCGGTAATCAGCACAGCATCAGTAAATAGTGCTAACCAACCAGGACTTTTATTTATTTATTTTATTTTTAAAGAAGACTTTTCTAACCATCTAAAGTAAAAAAAAACCCTGCGCCCTCTCATGTCTACTCCTTTGCTATAAAGGTGGCTGACACCAAATTTTCTGATAACTCCAAAGTCAGAGGGGTACCAGCATAGCGCACACATAGATAAACAAAACCAAGTAGAGGAGAGATTTGAGAGTATTAAATTACTCTTTATACCCCAGGAGAGGAAACAAACACCACAAACATAAAATAAGAGGCGGGAATAAGAGATAGATTTACCAGAGCAACCTCAGAAATGGTACTCACTGTCTCTTTAAAGCCTTCATATTATTCTTTCATCTAACCTAGCTCTGTAGTTGCCGGGGGGGCGGGGGGGAGGTATGGGATTTAGAAGGGAAGTGTTCTACAATATGAAAAATTTTGAGAACCACCAAGTTATTCTAGAGCAAAATTACACTAATGTTCTGAGTGTAGCTACCTTTAAATAGAACACATAGCTATGTCATCTTACCCTCATCTTCTGATGCTCTTTGTCCTTTTTGCTTATTACCATCAGCCATTATGTAAGCTGTTCAGGGCAGGCCTCATGGGTGAAATCCTCAGTGGGAGTTTAGCCATTGCGTTCAATGGGGCTAGGATTTCAGCCCATGTCTTCCTACATGTCTGTACCATACCGAGCATATTTTGGATACTACTGTAGTGTAAATACATAACAATCCCTTGGTAGATTTGCTCAGGTGGGTATGAAAATGTAATTACGTTTCTTACCAACAGAGGAAAGGAAAACCTATAGTTAAGGGCCTAATTCTGCCATTCTAGGCACTTAAGGCAGGAAGGATTCTAGGCACTCAGTGAAGGATTCTGCTGCCATATTGCTGAGAATCCAGTCTAAGTAGAAATGAGGTGTCTAACCCAAGGAAGAATCACACTGTATTTTATCCCCCAAACTCCCTCCCCAAGTGCAGATTTTTAAATGAATCAATTGCTTTTCAGGTCATTATCTGCTTAGCAGGAGAGTTTCATTGCCAGTGGTTACACAAGACAGAATGCAAGTGTCATCTGAAGCATTCACAGCAGCAGGTTTCCACACCAGAGCTGTTCTTTTCCCAACGCCGGCATGCTGAGGAGCAAACACTAAACATCGCATCACAAGGCCTTTTTGTTGTTTCATCAGTCCCTAAACACTAGAGAATCTATTCTCCTTCCTGATTTTCATTCAGGCTTCCTGGAGAGGGCAGTGACTCTCTAGAGACGTGAGGGCAAATGCATTGAAATGAATGGAGTTATGCCAGAGTTACGCAGGCATAAATGAGAGAGCAGTTTGGCCCATTATATAAAGATACTCGGTCTGTTTTTTAATCTCAATGCACATACAGCGTCTGTTAAAACTAATGGCATAGCTCACGATCATGTTTAGGCTTTGAAATGATCTTCCAAGGGAAGTGGCAGAATCCCCAGCCCTTGATCTGTTTCAAACACAACTAGACAAAGCGCTAGCTCAAGAACCATTAAGTGACAGGACAGAGTCAGATTTTCATCGTCTAGGAGGCATGCACATGTGTGCAAATTGCCTGCACAATTTCTGCAATTGCATGCACAGACATTGGGACTGGGCATTCAAATAGCCAGTTAGGCTCCGTCATAGAAAAATCAGGTGAGCAAAAAGGTCAATAGATTTTTATTGTTGTTTGTCCATCCCATGGGCACTTATATGAATATACTGTAGTTCTGAAGATCTAACCCAATAGACCTTTTCCACTGCTATAATAAGTGGGAGTTAACTAGATATACTGTGATGAGAATGGCCCTTTTAAGGATACTTCTAAGACACAACCCCCATCCAAGACCTGATCCTACATTCCTTGCGCACACCAAACTTCCTTGGAATTCACTGGGAACACACAGTGTTGGACGGAGTCCCAGGTGTTCTATTAACAAAAACTTGGTCACACTGATACAGTAAAAACAGCCAAAATCAGATGAGTGATGCAGATTCACTACTGTTTATGGCACTTGCACATGCCTGGACAGAAATGAAGGTGAATTTGCTGCTTTTATAATAAAACATTTACTATTAAACCTCTTTAAAAACCACCCCATGTTAGCTTGCTATAATCTATAAAAAGCTTGGTTTAAGATAATTCTCTTCAGTATTAAGAACAGCAGCAGTATTTATGCCTCTTCCACAAGTTCTACGCTAATGAAACATGCCCTCCAGTTATAACCGAGGTCCTCTGGGGCCCTTAGGTCAATTATTCCTACAGGAGACAAGAGTTAACAATACCTCTCTCTTTACTTACCATTGCTGCGCTTTTGTATATTTCATATGTCCCATCTGCCTTAAGGAAATCCTTTGGCAAACTAGCCCATCTAAAAACCCCATTCAGATTATTTGATTGAAACCACATTTTCTCTTCTCTTCCTATAGACTTTAAGACTGGGGGGGAGAGGGGGGAGGAATTCACTGTTTTTGCAACAAAAATAAGTGAGCAGCTTTTCCCTTTGGTATCTATTCTTGTATCATTCTTGAAGCAGAGTGAGAGCTTAATTCTCAGAAGAGTAAAATTACATTTCTGTCAAAATACATTTACCACTTATTTATTTTTCCTCCCCTACAAGATTCTGTTACATCTTTGCAGAAACTGAACTCGTTTATGGAAGTACAAACTTGAACTAAAGGAGCAAAATGCAAGTGAGTTGGTTATTGTTGTTCTAAATAAACTTTATCTCAGTTCAATCAGTAAGTAGAAAGCAAAAAGATTCCTAGAATGATGATTGTCTGTCTAACTGACCATATCTGGTAATGTCATTCTAGGACAACAAAATCTTGCTACATTTATAGACCTGTATAAATAAACCTCAAAATTCCAACTGCACTGCATTTGGAAAGCAATATAACTATTCTGATTCATTCTCTCACAATCCCGTTAGAAATTTAAAATACACAAAAAGAAAAATTGCAGCCGTACAAATCTAAATAACCAAGTTTGGGTCTAGAAATTCTTTGGAAAATGTAAATGGTTTCTTCTTTCTTGAAAAAGTTGGCTGGAAGCGTAGAAAGATACATTATCAAGTTAATGGCCTTTAAAGAAAATAAATCAGCAATTTCCTTTGCAAGAGCATTGAAATAAATGCAACACCCAAAAATCACACACAGTTCACCTTAATCATGGAGGGCTAGATTTTCAAGAAAGTTCAGCACTCGCAGTTAGGATCAGATTTTCAAAAGAGCTCTCAGCACCTAAATCATACAGCCAGATTCTCAAAAGTGCTCGGCCCCCAGCTAAGCAAATGGAGCTGAGGAGTGCTGACCACTTTGGAAAATCTGGCCACTTAGTTTAGATCCCTGACTGGGAGCTGGTCAATGCAGAGTCCTGTGAATATTTTATTTTATTGTTTTTAATTGGTTATCCTGTTTGTTTTTGATTTAGGAAACAGCATGTGTCTGGATCTATTTTCAGCCCAAAAAAATGGACAATATTGTTACAGTTTCCCTCATTTTCAGCTAGTTTAAGGACCTTTCATTTTCAAAATATTGTAATAACCATCATTTTTAAACATCAAACTAATGCAGCCTTTTACAAACTCCAATCATTCTGTAATGAGTGCATGTATCCACTACAGCAGTTCTATCGTTTTCCTGGGCTTCCCCAACTAATGCTGAAGGAAGATACAGTAATACTGTGCTCTTTAACATGCAGGATACCCTCCCACCTGCAAAAGCACCACCCAGGCAGGCCAGCAATACAGAACTGATGTACAGAAAGCCAAGACAAAGTTACTACAAGAAAGTATTCCTACAAGAGCTGCACGTCCCAACATAATTTACACTCTCCCAGATGCTTTGCAAGTGAGATCATTGCTGTGCAGAAACATTGTGCATTGGCGAGCGAGCAAGCTGCGATTTGAGCAGAGGAAACAACATTTTCTTCTACTTACGCCTAGGCACTCCTGCGACAACCACGCAGAATAAAAGGACTGAACGCAGCCCCATGACCATCCAGAGTGCCTCCTTAGCCCAGCAATAACAAACCCACATCGGTCCTCCTCTCAGAGGCAGCTCTGAGCCAGGCAGTGAAAGGAAACTTTCTTCACAAAGCAGGACCTGACTATTTCAACTCCCCTCTTCCAGCCGGAGGAGGGGCTGACAGGGGAGCGGGTGGTGGTGTGTGTATGGATGGGGGGGGGAAAGAGTAAGGGAGGGGGAACATCTCAGCCACTAAGAGTTCTTTGATAACATTTTAGACCCACGGCTCCCACCCAACAAGGACCATTTCTAACCTATCGGAAAAGAGTCACCCCGGAGGAAACTGGAGCGTTCGGCATCTAAAAAGTTCAGACAGCCTGAACAATCCTGGGCAGTGATCGCCCTGCAGGTGATACATTCCTGCTGCAGTAATTACAGCCACGTGGGGGAATGGGTGAGTGCTTTGGGGCCGAAAGGAAGATGTTTCCATCGGGGGGAGCGAACAAGTGAGCTTTTCTCCCCTGTGCTTATCCAGGGTAGCAACATCCTCTTCGCCAAAGTGCCACTTCTCAGATGACTGAATGTGTGCCTAAAAACACAAAGACAGGCATGTAAAAAAAGAGCCCTGCAGGTAACTATGGGGGTTTAATGACATGCCGGATACATGGCTTCCAGCGTTCACTAGCCTAAAGACTTCCCCTGCAGCAGCTGCCTTGAGTTTGCCTTTTTTCCCCAGCTCCTGCTCCCCACCCAGGCCCTTTCCCCTGCTCTGCCTGGTATGCAGCACTCAGCCTAGGAGTTTCTGCACTTCCTCGTCACCCTTCCTTCCTTGGAGCTAAAGCTGGAAAGGACCTCTAGGGGTTGGCCCTGTGTAGCAGGGCACAATCATAAACAGCTAGGAGGCTGCCTGGTTTAGCAAGCAGAGCACCAGGGATGGGTGTCCAGGCCTCTGCTTCCAAGTTCACTATCGACAGTGCTAGGTCTTAGCCCCGCCTAACCCCAACTGTAAAACATGGCTCCCATGGGGGGCCTGCACCACAGAGGTGTTGGGAGGCTTGGCCTGTTCATGCACTTTGAAGTTACTTTAGAACAGCAAAGAATTATTTTGCTCTGCACTAAGCTCCCATGTCCTCTAAACAATCATATATGTGGAGGTCTGGTGCTGCTTTTGCACAAGGGATAACAATTCAAGTCACTGGAGTTAGGCTTTTCCACGCGGTAGGTAGTATCTTCAGAGCAGCAAGGATTACCCCCACCCTTCCTCCACCATTTTTAATGATAGGGGAAGGCAGATCTTCCTGCATATTTTGAAGGTGTAAAAGGCTAGGCCAATGAGAAACGGTGGAGAATCAGGTCCACTATGCTAGGCAGAATCAGCTCTAATTAGAGATGGGTCTAAAGACTGGAAGAGCTTGGACCTGGAGTTGGAATTTCTTATAATCAATCCCAAATGTTCTGAGAGAAAGACCAGTTCTGTCTCCTTATGGAATTTTTGGAAAACATTAGAGCTTGGCTATGAAACCACCCAGAAACTGCATTATAGTGATCTAGTAACTGTGTTTTCTTCAAATCTGCTGTGAGTTATTGAATTGAAAGCACAAAACTATTGCACACTTTATATGATACCAATTCATTTGGACTCAATGAAAAAGGTTGTAGTAAGTTACCTAGTAGTCAATTACCTCTGCAATTAGGCTGCACTCAGAAGCCCTAGGAGGCAATAGAAGCAGGGGAGGTGTGTGTTTGTGTTAGCAGGCTGAATTTGCAGCAGAATTGTTTTACTAGGACAACAATTTCTGCCTTTTCCAAATTAATGATGTTGCCAATTCTCCAAAATAGTCTGACTTCATAGTGTTTATATAATGAAAAAAATCTATTTAATAACTTTGATCAGGCTGTGTTACTGAATACTTTACCACGGCAAAAACTTTCACAGAAGTCATTAGCCTGACTCTCCTAAAACCTGCCTGGCCTGATGTACACAGCAGTATTTGTTTGTTGGATTCAGGTTGTTCAGCCCAACCCTCCTAGTAAAGAGGACATGTGAGACACATCAGGAAGTCAACATAAGCTAGTCTTTAAAGAAATTATTGTTTCTTTTTTTGAGAGTATGTTGATGTCATGTATAGCAGCAAGGTCCTGAGCCACCAAAGCATATCCCAGAACATGCATTAGCATGGGAGTACTCCCCTTAAAATTAAGCAAGTATGTAATTTAAGTGGTTTGCTGGAACAGGGCAAAATTAGTGTTATTGGCTTTGTATCCCTAACCCAGGCACCATAGACTCTGCTGGAGGGTAGTATGCAGGACTAGCAACACTGTAAATAACATTTCTAGTTATTTGTCTAGCTGGCTTTGTTTCACACTTAAAGGAACAATAATTTTACCCTATTTCCTCTTCCTTCTTCAATTAAATCTCTAAATGGTCCCAAAAAAACCTCTCTGCATTGCACACATCTTTGTAGTATTGTAAAAAAATGTAATTCATGGCTATTAAAACCAGAGGAGACCATAATGATCATCTAATGATCTCCTGACCTTAAACGTAAGGAAGGCTGCCTAGTTTAGTGAGCAGAGCACTATGGATGGGAGTACAACAAATAATTCCTGCATCAAACCAAGTAAATTTGTAGCTGAACTTCAGCATTGATTGTAGAGAGCCATGATACAAGTATTTGGACACCTATTTAGAATGACTTTTATAAACTACCCTCTTATAGCAATTTTTAAAATACTGGCAGTTCTATCATGACCCCCAGAATCCCAGCGCACTGAAAGTCGCAAATAGAACACATGCACATTACCATGTTAAAATGTATTGTGTATGCCAGCATGTATGTCATGGCTCAGTCCTCCTAAAGAACTAACCCCCAACCTTTCTCAGATGGATGAAGGACATAGCATTATAATATTCACAGGGTTGCTTATGAAGTTATGGGCGTTGGTCCCAGTCTTGCAAATTCTTATGCATCTCTTAATTTTAAGCACAAATAGTTCCACTGATGTAAAGGCATTTGTGACAGTTCTTGGGGTTCCCAGGACTGTTGGTTTCCTGTCAGGCTTCCAGTTCGCCACCTGTTGCCTTTCTTGGGTGGAGACTCATGTCTCTCCCACTCTTGATCAGGGTATTGCCAGGCGGCACAGTTCCCTGCCTTCACTGCGTTACTCCCAGCAAAAGACAGACTGCCTCTGCAGACTTGCTTGCTGTCTCTTCAGAGACTAACAACAGAGTGATTGCCACAGTTATAGGTTACCACACAGCACTTCCTACGCACATTTACATTATTCTTGTAGTGAAGCATTACAAAGAAGACATATTAAAAGCAATAGAAGAATCTACACACATGCTAATAAGCTAAGCAGAGATCACCCCAATTCTAACATGGGTTCCGGCAGGAGCAATTCTTCAAAACCCCACAAAGGAGTCTCTTCTATGCTCACAAGTTCATAAGAGCCTCAGTTCAGAGCTAGCACACAGCCTAATTGGACCTCAGGGAGCCAAGGCCTTCCAATCCTTCCCTAAGGATTGGTGCCCTCCATGGACCAGAGGTCCTGTCCATTTGCTGCATCAGAAGGCCGTTAGCCTGTTTAAAACTAGGCTATTGATCCAGAACTCTTTTGTTTGTTGGTCCTTGGAGAAACCAGTTTGATCTAGTATATGCGAACCTCTCCAGTGGGTAGCTTCAAAGGGCTGATAACCAGAGGAATTATATTAGCATACACCATTCCTCCTACAGTAGTAACATACAATCTCACAACAAAACATTAAACACTTGCCTTTTAAATACAATGAACTCTAAATTAAATTTCATTGAATTAAGTTTAAGTTTGTCCAGGATATTGTCCTCTGTCACATTTATATCCAACACCAAAAGGCATACTTTCCATATAGTTATGTAATTCCTTAACTATTACCCATAGATACGTCTCATACCGATTATGAGGCTTGACAAGTTACAAAGTATCAGTCATACATTACCCTTTATGAATAGAGTATACCCTGCAAGACGTGTCTGGTGTAGTGAGTTTGTCAGATCTCAGATGAGCATTGTTTGCAGTGAACAGGGACCCTTTGCCAACAGGCCTCTGTGTCACAGGATTACTCATACATGTGAAATTAAATGCATATACAAGTGTTTCTAGGATCAAGGCCTATATTTGTGTAAGTGACTAGTGATTCTTGGTGCCAAATATGAGATGCCTTGAAGGGAATGATTTTCAGAAAGTGCTGAGCACTCTTAAGGTGAACTGGACATGAAAAATCCCTAACAACTTGAAAGTTTAGGCTCATATGCCTGAGGCTGAGTACTAATCATTATTTGGAGGCCTCTGAGAGAAGGGTACCTCCGTCCCATTGGGCAGCACCTGACCCAGACTCCCGTACTAAGCCCAGTACCAATCTTCAGGATCTGGATCTGCAGTATCCCACTAGCACAGAAGGGGAGGTGCCTGATGAATCCACTTATGGCTGACAAGCCCAATTCGAGCATGACACAGCTTGTTACAAGTTTCATAGATCCATGTGTTGTCTGAGTTAGAGTCCAAGATTACAGCACGCTGCTTTCTTCTTTCTTGCTTTGCTTCCATCCTCTGGGGATCAAAGCCCACCTGTTCAGTGTGGAAGGATGTGAAGTTGTTCAATGTCAAGGTGAAGTTCATGTTGAGCAGTAGCTAAAGCCAGATGTTCCTTCCATACTGAACAGGATTCCCTTCCCAGCTGTCTACCTTGACACTGAACAACTTCACATCATTTTTGCATACATCATGGTATCACCATTAAGGGCAACCCTGCCTTCTAGAGCCATTCCGAATTTCGCTGTACAAAATATTCTTGGTATATGGTCTCCTCCCATTCTCCTGACATGACCAAGCCATAGCAACCTCCTCTTTCTGGTAGTAGTTTCTAAGTGGGTCAATGCTGCACCCTCCAGTACCTCTGTGTTTGGCATTTTGTCTTCCCACTTTGTTTTCAGGTTTTTGCGCAGGGATCTCATGTAGAAGCTGTTTAGTCTCCTGATGTGCCTAGCATACGTAGTCCATGTTTCTGAGCCATAGAGCAGAGGTGACAGCATGCAAGTCTAATAGATTTGCATCCTCACCTTAGTTGATAGTTTGCTGTTATTCCATGCACGTTTTTCTAATAGCCCAAAATTCGTAGCTGCTTTTCTGGTTCTTAGTCAATTCAGTCTGACAGTCAAGATTTTTGCTGATCACTGAACCCAAGTTGCAAAAGTAGTCAATGAAGCCAAGAGATTTACCCTTCAGAATAACGTCAGACGCTGATTCTTCCTTGGTCAGGGATGAAATTCCTGACTGCCAGAAGCTGGGACTGGAGGACAGGGCATTAATGGATCACTCAGTAATTGCCCTGTTCTGTTCATTCCCTCCGGCACTGGCCAATGTCGGAAGACAGGAGACCGGGTAAAATGGACCATTGGTCTAACCCAGTATGGCCATTCTTATGTTCTTATATAAAGTAACAGTATAGAATAGTATCAGAGGGGTAGCTCTGTGTTAGTCTGGATCTGTAAAAACAGACGTATTGGAGCATAAGCTTTCATGGGTGAATACATGCATCCGACAAAGTGGCTATTCACCCATGAAAGCTTATGCTCCAATACATCTGTTAGTCTATAAGGTGCCACCACAGGACTCTTTGCCACTAGTATAGAATAGATATATCTCAGATTCCAAACTCCTGACACAGCAAACATTTACACACATGGATATTGAATCCCTGCTTACTCACTAGATGGATCTATTTATGTGCCTAAACCTTTGCAGGACCAGGGACTAAATGAATGAATGAATGAGACTGGAATACATAGAATCACTAGATCTATTGGTATTTGTGAGCTGAAAGGATCCTGAGTGTAATCAACAGAGAACACAGCAGCAGCATTCACAGCATCCAGTGTTCAAGCTGGAAGAAGTATTACTATTAAATTAGAAACACTGCTTTATACTCCCTTACATTATGTGTCCATTATAAGGGTCATTACACATATTTAGGTTTCAGAGTAGCAGCCGTGTTGGTCTGTATTCGCAAAAAGAAAAGGAGGACTTGTGGCACCTTAGAGACTAACCAATTTATTTGAGCATAAGCTTTCGTGAGCTACAGCTCACTTCATCAGATGCATCCGATGAAGTGAGCTGTAGCTCACAAAAGCTTATGCTCAAATAAATTGGTTAGTCTCTAAGGTGCCACAAATCCTCCTTTTCTTTTTATACGTATTTAATCTATTTCCCTTAAGTTAAGTATCCTCACACCTTCTTGTCAACTGTCTAAAAGGGCCATCTTGATTATCACTACAAAAGTTATTTTCTCCTGCTGATAATAGCTCATCTTAACTAATTAGCCTCTCACAGTTTGTATGGTAACTTCCAACTTACCTGTATATATCTTACTATCTGTTCCATTCTATGCATCCAATGAACTGGGCTGTAGCTCACGAAAGCTTATGCTCAAATAAATTTGTTAGTCTCTAAGGAGCCACAAGTACTCCTTTTCTTTTTGCGTATATAGACTAACACGGCTGCTACTCTGAAACTTGTCATTATAAAGTTGAGTAATAGCACCATTGAGCCCCAATGCCGAGAGTCAGGGTAGACAGAGCACAGTATTGCTATCTTTGCAAGACTTAACTTTAAGGAATCTAGTATGTTGTTCTTATAATACCAAGAACTGAAACTTTAAGTCAATGCAAAAAAAATATAAAATGTTCAGTCAATCCCACATAGTGACTTTAATAGCTGCCCTTAAGAGAAAATTCTCCAGCATCTTCTCAAAGAAGCAAAGCACAGAGCAAATTAAGCATAAATTTTTGTACATGCCATTTTACACACACATACACACACTCTCTCTCGCATTATGCCCTGGGCCTAGGGAACACACTTTCTTTGATCTCCACTAGGTAAAGTACATCTGACTTAAATTCCCCTTCCTCCATTATAGGTCCTACTGCCTAGGGAATAACATGAGCACCCTCTTGTGGTGAGCAATTTAACACCTGCAAACATGAACTGCTAAACAAAAAGAGTATACAGCCCAATGGATGAAGCAGGTGATCTGTGGTACAAAGGTTCCTGGTTCAAACCCTTTTAGGGTTCATTTTTAATTTCAAGTGCCTCAATCTTTTCTTCTGAAGACTGAATGGGATCAAGACAGCTTTGGCCCTCTTTAATACTGTCCAGTAAACTAATAAATACTTTAACTCTTAAAGAATCAGCTAATATTGGTTGATGAAATCTTACAAAAGTCTGCAAAGCCCACATGACACCAGGGTGGTCTCACTACCATCCACATAGTATCCTTTACCATAAAAAAAATGAAGATATGACGCAGGGCCATTGTAACTGCCCGTGACAAAAGATGGAATCTGGAGTAAGGGCCTAGCCTCTGCTGATTCACAGAAATCTGCTGTCTTGCTCTCCAAGGCATTAATCTCATTGTGATCTTCTGCATGTCAGAGTGCCCAGCAAAGAGAACATAAGGAGAAGAGACATAGGAGCCATCAGAGTTAAAGTCACAGATGAAAATCCCATGTAGTAATCAATAAAGACAACTGGTGGCTCCTGCGAATTCTCCTGCAGAAAGCCATGAAGCCAACTTGATTCCATTGGTGTCTATGAACAACTAGTGAATTAAGGTCCTGTGTTGTTTGTATTAATGCACAGCGAGCTGGTACATAATTTTTTTAAAAATCAAACATTACAGAACACAGCCACGAGCACTTCTATAAACCGCAGCAGTCTGCAATTCCCTGATTTGTTTCTGCAGTTGAGAGATGCACTTGTCAAGGTGAACAATAACCAAATGTCTCTGCAAAATACAAGGAACCTTCTTACATAACTGCTGCTCCACACCATCTGCCCCATCAGAAGCAAAGGCAACTCCTGGTACACACAAGTATGTGAGTGTCTGTCCTTGTAAACTATTCTGATGCTTTTGTGAGACCTCATAATTTAAGGTTTCAGAGTAACAGCCGTGTTAGTCCATATTCGCAAAAAGAAAAGGAGTACTTGTGGCACCTTAGAGACTAACCAATTTATCTGAGCATAAGCTTTCGTGAGCTACAGCTCAATGCATCCGATGAAGTGAGCTGTAGCTCACGAAAGCTCATGCTCAAATAAATTGGTTAGTCTCTAAGGTGCCACAAGTACTCCTTTTCTTTTCTCATAATTTAAGTTCATTTATTGCTGAATTTCTATGCTGTGCTTTAGGATCACTTGGTTATTTGGTATCAGATATATACATCTGATACAATATTTTGAGTCTCCTCATGACCACATCATCAATCATCATGTTCCTGTTGTACCTCGGGCGTTTAGGGCAGTGACAAAGCTCCTCCACTCCTGTCTGCTTCTGGCAAGTTTTTCAATGGTTCCCTATGACCACATTTTAAAGCATTTTATTGAAAGATTTAGTCAGATGAGCTTCTAGGTATAAGAGGCAAAAGAAAAGAAGTCGAGGGGGAGAAGGTCATCACATGTGGCAGAACAAATGATTCTCTCTGGCAAGAGATTTTAATTTCCCAATGGACTTTACCTGAACCCATTCTATAGTGTGCAGGGCTATTTTTAAGCTCTCCAAGCCCCAAAAGAACCTGCTCACCACACAGATTTAAATTCTTACACCCTTAAACTAGAGAAAGACAGGAAAGGGGGGGAGGAGAGAATCAAGTTTGCATGAAAGGCTTTTTTCCCTTAAGCCACTAGATCTTAATGTTCTCTCTCGTGTGTGTGTGTGTGTGTGTATGTATATATACACACACACACACACACACACACACTTTTTTTTTTTAGTGTCCTGGTGAAAAGACAGTACATTAGCAGTGCATTCTTATATGTCAACAGCCCAGCTGCTGGAGGATTACATCAGAATGTAGAAGTCACAAGAACCCCTTAAACACTCATCCTGAGATCACAGGTTTTATATCTTTTAATTTGATCATGAGATCAAGGGTTGAAAACATTTTAAAATAGGTAGAGCCACAAAGATTGGTTTACTATGAAATACAAGTAAATCAAGTTATACATGAGAAGTGTATGTCCCAGTGTATAAGTATCATTTAGATTTTTCCTTTTTAAATTGTCAAGATGTTGTTGCTCAAATATGAAGTTCATTAAAACTGGTGTAGGTTAATGAGGTCACATTGCTGGTGCCTCACAAGTTGAGTTGTGATTAGACAACCGCTTGTAATGAGAAGTGCTTTCAGAAGGAATGCTGTGAATACCCACTATGTAAAAATGGTTTTGCTTTTACTCCACAAATCTGTACCTTACATGTCATCAGTTGATAGCTGCTTGCTTTCCTTTGGTCCTCTCAGCAAGTCTGATTCCATTCTGGCTTGCACATCTTCAGATTTAACTTGTCAGTTGCTCAGTACCAAAGCCTATTACGTTCATATCTCCAATGCCATCGTTTTTCTATGCGGTTTCCCTCTTTTTTTTTTTTTTTTTTTTTTTTGAGGTTATTGCTGATGGCCATCCAGGCTGAATGTGCGTCACAGGGTTCAGTTCCTGAAGGGAACCATGCAGCTCAGTCCACAGGGCCTGCCAAAAAAAAGGCATGCTACCCCTGCAAATGGCCCCTCCTTGCCTTCCCCTTTGTCCCCTCCCTCTAAGATTCCACAGAGCAACCCTGTTTTCCCACCTTCAGGGTCTTCATTGCTCGAATCTCCTGTGCATTTATTATTAGGTCAATTCAGGAGTGACTTCCTAAAAGGGGTGGGGGGAGGAGAGGCCTCCCTGCCCCAGCCACACTGGAAGCAGCAGGGAGCTCAGACCCCTCAACCTGCATGGGGAGAGGGTCCTCCTAAGAACAGCACCTGGCCTGTGTCCCCTCCCACAGGTCCTGCACAGAATAGGTGGAGGGTCCCTGGCTCCCCACTTGACTCTTACCCCAACCCGGCTTCCAGTCAGGCCGCAGAGCTGCAGCCTCGCCCATGGTAACAGCCTCCCAGGCAGCTGTGGGGAGCTGTGACCCTCCATCTGTCCTGGGCAAGAGGTTTGAGGGTGGGGACCACAGGCTGGGAGCTGCTCTCTGCCCCCCCCGGCCCCCCCCAGGCAGGTGGAGGGCCCAGAGCTCCCCATGCCGCTCTTACCCTGGCCAGGCTCCAATTTCGAGCCTGGGGGGGGGGGGGAAAGGAGGAGGAGCAGGGGGCTGGGCCCATGGCAAAATGTGGATGGGCCAGGCCTGTCCACTTTCAAAAGTGGGAGGACCATGGCCTGTTGTCCCACCTCCGGGTCAATTTACTGTTGTGGGTTTTGGAAAGCTCTTTAGGGCAACTAAATACAAGTGTTCCCCCCTATCTAGATTAAGGCCAAAATGTTCCCACTTGGGACCTAAAGTTAGGCACACACATTTTCCTCAAATGTGGGTGCCTATTTATCTCAAGAATAATCTCTCCAGCCAACATTTTCATACCCCTGCTGGATCCCTGGATGCAATATTTCATAACACTACCAAACAGGATTTTATTGTAAAAGATATTCAGCAACAAAAGCAGACAGTAACTTCAGTGTAACCCAGAACATGAATGCATTTTCTCTCTCTCTCACACACACACACACACACACACACACAAACACACAGTAGTATTTCCTGCATTTCCTTGATACACTTATTTGGACACTGAAAATTGTTTTGGTCCATTCAATTTAAAACGTCTCTACATACACAAGAAATAATATCTGAGGAGCCATGCTCAGAACAAAGCCATACAAGGGGTAGTAGATAGCTTTTGCAGGTGGTTTAGCAAACCTAAATCAAGCTCAGAGAATCCTCCCACGCAATAAGCCTTATTCCGGTTCTGACAGGACAAAAAAAGAAGTGGCAAACCGCACCCTAAACAAAACCCAAATGCTGTTTCTTGTGAGCACAAGGAAATATTGTGGTGCTACCATCTCAGGCTTTCCATGACGTCGCTATGTAGGGACAGGGGAACTTAGATGAATACTTCTTTGACAATGTATCTGTTGTTCATTTGTTGAATAAACAGGGTTGCCTATGTGGAAAAGGAGTGATGTGATCCACCTCTTTTCATGCAAATGAATGAAGAGTTGTTAAGTGTCACATGCTTTTTTTGTTCCATCTGTCTCAAAACAAACTAACACTGAGCCAAGAATTATGTTTTGAGATGTGGATAAAATAAAAGCATGATTTGTCATTCTGACATATGTAAGGTTATAAATTAGGATTAACTAATGTTTGTGTAAAGTATCTATCAGTAGCCTGATTTAACAACTGAATTGCAGCTTTAGATCCATATCCTGCAAAATGCTCCGGGGCAAGCTGACCCACACTCCAGTGAACTGCAATGAGCTCAAGTTCCTCATGGGACAGCTCCTAGGTCTTGGCTATTAGCATGTTACATTCAATACAACCTGTGTGCAGAGCGTTAATATAAATTGGTATAATATTGCAAAACAAACAGCACAGAATAGGTGAATATATCCAGTACCAGTGGGAAACAGCAGGGAAAACTACTTTAAATGTGAAAATAGTCACAGTAAGGACACTGACCATATTTGGGGAAAGAAGAGTTATCTGAAACACTACAGAAAATTAAACTTACCCAACCACATGTTAAAAAGAAGATTTTATTAATTAGGGTGGCGTTGCTTATGCTGATGTAGCAAGCTTTGAAAATAAGTCTTATGGAAGAAATAAACAGTCAAATTGCAAAATGGAAAGCAGAATCTTCTATTTGGATTACAATACAAAAAATTTTCAATACTCGCATAAAACGGCTTTTCTGCTTTCCACAGAAGTCACCTCTACTGATGCTTTTTGGCACTGTGGGGTATTGCTATTGTCATCAAGCTTTGGTTTTCTTGAGTTAAGATAACCTATGCCTACAGATTGTGTATTACATGTGCTAACACCATAAATCCAGAGTGTAAAGTACATAAAATAGTTTCAGCTCTTTACCTCCATTATTCTGTTGTCAGGTAGCTGCTACTATGGTAAATTCTTGTGGTGCAGCTAACTATCAGACCTGAAACTTTTTCTAAATATAGAGGGAGCTCTTAAAACCACTTGCAAATTGAACCACAAAAAGAAATAAAAGTCAGCTATATATCTGTAGTACAATAGCCACTGAATTTCAATGTTAAACATTGTAATGTTTTGGGGGAAAGTTACCCCATTCCAAATATTTAGAGAGAGACTTTTTTTTAAAAAGAATTATAGTTGCAATATTTATTGTTTACACAGGTTAATACAACTTTACAATCATAGCTCATATTTAAACTCAACTTCTAATGTTGCATTTTTAGACAGAAGTTGTGTTCAACCAAATCGCAGCAAACACGTTTGAACCTTCAGTGGTGGAATTATGCTTTACTTTACACAAGGAGCAGCGTTAGGCTGCAGTTTCTATCAGACAGCTCTACCCCAATCATGAGAAGTGCTTCAACCTTCAGAGACTCAAACCTCAATTCCTGTGATCAGACTCTGGAAATTCTACCCATATTTCATTTTGGAAACGTCTCTTTGATTTGAAATATCACTATACAAGTCTTACCCACCTAGCACTCACTCAGTGAAACTTCTTAACAAAAGAAGTTACCTTCTCAATGAAACAATGTGATTATCAGATTACACCAATAGCAAGTAAAAAGATATTTTGTTTTGATTTTTTAAAAAAAACATTTATACAGATGGAACCCAAGCTTTATAAAACTAAAAGGCCCGAGGGGTTGTTTTTTTTTAGAATTTACCATTTGGCTCATGTAATTATATTATAGGAAAGACAACACTGATAGCCATGGCTCTATCAGCATTTCTATTAGAAAGCTATTTTCACAGATTTATAACTCAGCAGTAAAAAAAAAAAAAAAAAAAATACACACATACATTTATAAAACAATCCTGCACAAAACACACTCTGTGCAGTGCTAAAGGTCTGACTGAACTCACAAACAGCAAGGAAACTGGGAGACCATGTTGAGAAGCCATCTGACATGGTAGCCTGAGCGGGCTGGATTTGGTAAAGCAGCCTACGGGAAAAGCCAAACTTCAGGCTATTTTTGGTTCTGTTTCTTTTAAAGGCAATTTTAAAAACAAATTTAAAGTGAATTTTAGTGCACGTAAAAGGTGCCAGATTGACTACTCTGGAGACAAGAGTCCTTTTTAGCCCCAGAATAGGACCATCATAGGCAGTCCCCTGCCAACCAGCTTCAATGCTTTTCCAGAGGCACCACTTGTAGGCGTGAGAAGGTAAGTTTGTCTGCATGCCAGTTCAGAGCTTGGTCTCTGTGACGCAGGTGCTAATCCACACGGGGGGCTTTCTAATATTAACCAGACCCACACCATCATCTATTTTGCATAAACCATAGAGAGACAACATTTGGTCACTATCAGCTTGAATAAGTGGCCTGTGAAGTGACCGACTATATATCCCGTTACCAGTCCTGAGTCTCCCTAAGCAGATTCTTATTAAAACAATATAGAGATATATATCTTGATCCATTCACAATGACAATGCACAGAGATCTTCATGAAGTTCAGAAAGAGCTTGAAAAGGTGCTGAACAATCTTGGACATCCATCTTCACTCAGTATTTGATATTGCCTACAAACGCTTGTAGGTACCAAGGAGGGCTTGGCAGCTTGGACAATAGTGATCCACATCCTGGAGGGCATCAACACAGAAGGGGACGAAACAGCAACCGGCTATGCACCTGCAAAGATAAAACAGCATGCTTCATTCTGCCGTTAATTCATGGCAAGTAACATTCTTCCCAGGTACCAAATGAAAATGGGATAGTGCAGCACTAGAAAGAGCAGTGCAGAGTTTGGCACTGTACTTCACTCTGTCTTTTAAGCAGGGCTTGTGAACCCTGCAGGGGTTCCATTGGTGAGAGCCACTGAGACCCTGAGGTGTCCTATTCACAGGAAGAGTAGCTAACCAAACCCAGCAGGTATGGAAAGACCATAAATCTACGGAAGCTGCTGACAGTTATGCCCAGGATATTCTTGTCCCTCGTGTTAAAGGTCAAAGGGATTCTGAATGATTGGTCACAGTGGGAGGGTTTGGGGTTTTTTTCGTCCTTTTTACATACATTCAGTGGAAACGTATTTCTGCATAATTAGCTTGTTTAAAAGGCTTTATGTTCATATTTTAATAAAAAGAAGACTGGGAGTTTCCTTCTCAGGCTGAGGGAGAGTAATAAAAGGCATAGGCTCCACCCCTTTTTGAGATCAGCTCCCCAGCTGTTCTTTGAACTATGGAAATGACATGGGTGGAGAGAATCACAAATGAGAGCATTACATATTATCTCAACATACCCCAGCAGACAGAGGCTGCCACATGACAGCCAGGTCAGCGCTCCTGCACTGTGCGAGAGACGTGTCACTATCATCTTGTTGCAGGAGGGGCAGCACATCTGAACTGGACGATCATAAAATGTTACCGGCTGCTGCACATACACAGTCTGAACTGTAACTGAGCAAACAAAGAGAAAGGCACTGTTTAAAAAAGGTGTAAAAAGAGAAAATTTCATGTCTAAACCAAAACCCTGTGCATTAAAATACAATCAGTGCTGAGGACACTATGAATTACAAGATAAAAGGAAACCACACTACTGCAATCGATGGAAAAGTATCATGATTTAGGAATAAACCTGGCTTCTAAGCAGTAGAAAGCCAGATGAGGCAGTTATAAGGGATACCTTGAAAACATGCGAGATTCACTCTCACAAATCCTGGGAGACAGGCCAGTCCTTGCCTACAGACAGCCCCCGCAAACTGAAGCAAATACTCACCAGCAACCACATACCACACAACAGAACCACTAACCCAGGAACCTATCCTTGCAACAAAGCCCGTTGCCAACTGTGCCCACATATCTATTCAGGGGACACCATCACAGGACCTAATAACATCAGCCACACTATCAGAGGCTTGTTCACCTGCACATCTACCAATGTGATATATGCCATCATGTGCCAGCAATGCCCCTCTGCCGTGTACATTGGTCAAACTGGACAGTCTCTACGTAAAAGAATAAATGGACACAAATCAGATGTCAAGAATTATAACATTCATAAACCAGTCGGAGAACACTTCAATCTCTCTGGTCACGTGATTACAGACATGAAAGTTGCGATATTACAACAGAAAAACCTCAAAACCAGACTCCAGCGAGAGACTGTTGAATTGGAATTCATTTGCAAATTGGATACAATTAACTTAGGCTTGAATAGAGACTGGGAGTGGCTGTCATTATGCAAGGTAACCTATTTCCCCTTGTTTTTTCCTACCCCCCCCCTTCAAACGTTCTTGTTAAACCCTGGATTTGTGCTGGAAATGGCCCAACTTGATTATCATATACTTTGTAAGGAGAGTGATCACTTTAGATAAGCTATTACCAGCAGGAGAGTGGGGTGGGGGGAGAGAAAACCTTTTGTAGTGGTAAACACCCATTTTTTCATGGTTTGTATGTATAAGAACATCTTCTGTATTTTCCACAGTATGCATCCGATGAAGTGAGCCCTAGCTCACGAAAGCTTATGCTCAAATAAATTGGTTAGTCTCTAAGGTGCCACAAGTACTCCTTTTCTTAATGCGAGATTCACTTCACTCTAGTTCCATGTAGTGTATATAGTGGGACAAATATGAAGTCTTGTGGCTAAGGAGGAATCTCTCTGCATCATGATTGCTACATGCCTGTATGGCACCTTGATTAGGACCCCAAGTGGAAACTACAGATATAAAACACTGAACAGTATTTCAGACTTACTTGGATTAGGAGCTGGAACAGGTTGTGAAAGATATGGAGGAGGATTCATACTCTTCATGTTCGGTCCATGCCCAGATTCCGGGGCAGGGTAAGGAGGGTAAGTGTTTATTCCTGTTGTCTCTTCATATGTAGGGGGTGCTGATGGGATTGGGTAGCCACTGGGAGCTGGTGGATGGGATGCTGGAGCAGACATTGTGTCTAAAACAAAGCTGGAAAACAGACAACGTACAAGCTATTCAGGGAACAGAAGTTACAGTGCAGGGTGCATTCAGATAACAAGTAAGAAGGTGGCTGGCTGGCAGACAAAACATTTTAATCAGAGTAGTAAGTCTGAGCAGAGTTTTTTTGTTTGTTGTCTTATTTTTAAAGATTTTTAAATTGTTCTTTCTAGTTTATATGGTGCCTCTCCTCATCTGAAAAACCCTATTTCCAGAATAATTTTACAGTTTTTTCCAGTCTTCCTTCTTTTTTAATTGAAGATGCTGTAAAAGGCAGATCCAGCATTTTTACTAACATAGCAGACTAGCAACCTGTCCCTTCCATCTCCTGTAGTTTCTCTTATTTGGAGCTCAAACCCTGCAGGGTACTACATGCCATCAACAACTGTTAACAATCAACCACCAAAGACATGCTTAGCACACTGGATTTAACTCAATCCCAGGGCTGCTTCATTAAAATCACGTTTAAAATATGATCCTTGACCTTTCATGGGTTTTCAATTTTACCACACTTGCTGTTTGCCAAAGCAAAGAGTTTTTCACTCAACCTATCTCCATCTCTTGGGTTTTGTACTGAAAACGATGATGAAATTGTAACAATCATATCCATAGGAACAGATGGTCATAAAAATAAATTTATGACATCAGTGTGGAATTGTTATTTCCCTGTACACACTAACACCCCCTCCCACACACACACACACACACACACCCCTTCTTTTCATGCTGGCCTTACACTAAGGCTATGTCTACACTATTAGACCTTACAGCAGCACAGCTGCAGCTGTATGGCCTCTTGTTTAGCCGCACAGTCAGGAGAGAGCTCTCCTGCCAACATAATTAAACCACCCCCAATGAGCGGCGGTAGCTATGTCGGCAGGAGACGCTCTCCCACCAACATAGTGCTGTCCACACTGACCCTTCTGTTGGTGAAACATGTATCGGTTGGGGTGTGTTTTTTCTCCACACCTCTAACCAATAAACAGTTTTGCCTATGAAAGTGCTAGTGTAGACAAAGCCTAAATTTTAAGAGTCTTCCCTCTTCTCCTCCCAAAGATTTCTGAAGATTCATCGATTACACCAAACATCCCAGCTATAACAGCCTTCTAGTCTATATTTGTTCCGAGTCGCTGTACTGAGTGTCTACACTGAAGCACTGCAGCACTGTAGTAATTTAAGTTGAGCCATAGGCCAAGTTGCACAAACACTTAATTTGATTTCAAGAAGGGGAAAGGATGAGAGACAGGGCTTTGTAGCATCTTTGTGTGGCCAAGGATTTTTCCATTTCCTGCCGAATGTGTGTGTGGATAAACTATTTTTCATTCAGCTCTATCAAACTATAATTTAAGAATTTTACACTTGTGTTTTTTGAGGGAAACAGTTTTATATGGAATATTTCAAAAGTTGATAATTTATTCAGGTGGTCCAGAAATTAAGGCCCCAATCCAGAACAAGCTCTATGGAGACAGATCCCTGTGCCCACACAGAGCTCACTGCTAGATTGGGGCCTAAAACTATTTGAAATCCCAATGGCCTCATACAACTGACTGCTGCTAAGAGACTTTCCTACCTCTGAAACTGGTGAGTCAGATAATCAGATGTTAACTGAAAAAAGTCGATAAAGCAGCTGACATTAATACAAACCATGATTAGATGCTAATTAGAACTCTGAGCTCATGGCAACAGTTTCAACAGCACTTTTTCAATATTCCATTTTAGCTCGAACTAGACTGGGCTGTCACATGGATTACTAATACAGTCTACCAATGCTCAGCACTACTTAGACATTGCATGTAAGTTCAAGGACATCAATGACACGTAAAGATTTTTTAAATTTTCCCTTTTTTCTTAAAGGCCAGGAAGGCCTAAAGCAACTACACATACTTTAAATGCTTCAAAATCCAGAAGTGGGAGCGGAAGCTTGATTGTGAGAAACGAAGATGAAGGTAAGTGGGAGTGCATAGGAAGGATAGGGAGAGGTTTTAATTAACTGCTGTTCAATATCAAGCCAACTCAAGCCATGTTAAAATCAGATCCTATATAACCTTCCTGAATTAGAACAACATTTTAAAAGCTATTTGTATTTTGGGGGGGAAGCTTATTATCTAAAAAGAGCACACAGAGTGTCTCTCCGGAGAGAAGAAAAATAAACACCAGTTTTGGTTTGAACAAACCCTTAACAGGAACAAGGCCCCCTTATTCCAGAATAAGAGAGTGTTCACATATGGAGTTGCTCAGGAACAGCTCTTCCTTCATGTGTAAATGCACACCAATGACATTTAAGTGTCATGTTCTTATTCTGTTTACTGTTGCCCATTACTGGGGCTTTAGATACATAAACAGAATTTGCTCCCCCTTTAGTCTTTCAGGGGCCTTGTCTATATTCAGCGTTGGATTAAAAAGTTTAAAAATTGCTTTGGTTTAAAAGAATATAATAAAAAACTTGTGAAAAACCCTGACTGTGCACTCAATTTGATTCAAACCTTCTAGCAAATGGGCTTCATTTTTAAAAAAAAAAAAAAAAGTATCCACCCACTGTTGTGAACAGTGTTGCAGTGGTTTTATTAACAGATTTAATTAAACAAAAAGCCACACATCTTTAGTTAAACCAATGTATTTTTGAATGCTTGCCTACTGCAACAAAAAATAAATATCATGGTAGTAAAAACTGATACGAATAAAGTTTGAAGGGACAGACAATAAACAGAACAAAATCTGATGGCCTCAAGATAGGCATCCATTTCTTGGGGTTTATTCATTAAGCTTGACTTAGATGGAAGCTGGACATTATGATTTTCTCTATCGTTGCTGTTCACCAGTTCACATGGCCTCATATCAATAAAAGCATTCATCAGTTTCACATGGACGTGGTATAACACGTCTGGATATGCTACAAAACATGTGGTATAGCAGGTCTTTAGTAGGTCAGGTAGGTGCAACTGAGAAATCTCAAAGCCCATACATTCCTCAGAAAATAATCTTGCAGATCCTATAGCAGGGGTGGGCAAACTTTTTGGCCCAAGGGACACATCTGGGTATGGAAATTGTATTGTGGGCCATGAATGCTCAAGAAAATGGGGTTGAGGTGCAGGCTCTGGGGTGGGGCAGGGGATGAGGAGTTTGGGGTGCAGGAGGGTGCTCCAGGCTGCGCCCAAGGGGTTCAGAGGGTGGGAGGGGCAGGGGGTCAGGCTCTGGGGGGCACTTACCTCAAGCAGCTCCCGGAAGCAGCAGCATGTCCCCCCTCCAGCTCCTATGTGGAGGCACATGCTGCCCTGTCTGCAGGCACCGCCCCTGCAGCTCCCATTGGCCACGGTTCCCAGCCAATGGGAGCTGTGGGGGTGGTGCTTGGGGCGGGGGCAGTGTGTGGAGCCCCCTGGCTGCCCCTATGCATAGCAGCCCAAGGGGGGACATGCTACTGCTTCTGGGAGCTACGCAGAATGGGGCAAGACCCCTACCCTGCTCCCCGGCTGGAGCACCGAAGTGGAGCAAACCCCAAACCCTGCTCCCCAACGGGAGCTTGAGGGCCTGATTAAAATGTCAGGAGGGCTGGATGCAGCCCCGGGCTGTAGTTTGCCCACCCGTCCTATAGCATATGTTGAAAGCCAATAACTAGAAGCAATACCTTGAAATTTAGGACCTCAATATTTGAGGAAACTGAACTGGGTGGCTGGTCAATTTATCTGGAAGTTTTTCCATTTCATTAATACTCAGTTTCAGATTTATTTTAAGTTTTAACATTGTCCTGTGTGATATATTCTATTAATTGATTTTTCTAATATTTGGTCAAACACTTGCAGATCCTGAGTCCTCTTCAAAACCCACATAAAGAGTCTGTACACCTGCAGTAACCTAACTCAGTCAAGGCAATATGGTCCCTTTTACATGGCCAGCCAACTGTGTGACTTTTGGAAGTGAGATTGCCTTCAAACTCAGTGATCAATTTAACCCAATGCTCATAAACACAAAATGGTGTTAACACAATTCATTGAAATACATTATCAGGATATAAACCAAACAAGCTACCAATTAGCTACCTAAGGATTAACAGTATGCTTCATCCAGAGATAATGCTAAATACTTGGCTTTTATGAAGGGCATTTTATCCAAAGGTCTTAGAGTGCTTTTACAAACATTACATCTCATAGCACCTGTGACATGTATTATAGTCATTTTACAAATAGGTAAATTGAGGCTCTAAGTAGTACAGATATGCCCACACTTAATTCAGATCTTGCGTTTATTTGATCGAAACCATAGGGACAAAACTATCTGTGTTACAAATAATTCAGCCTCCTTATATTGATCAAGCTACAGGAAGTTGGTAATTAAATTCTGGCTAAAATTCTGCACAAGATAGATGCAACAGCCCAAGAAAATCCAAGCGATAATACACAATCAGAAGTTGCACTGTTCAGATGCTATAATTATGTAGCATAACAGAGCCCAGATGAAGTAATATAGGGATTTTTTTAAAAGTGGATCAGGTTTGTAAGAGATTTGATATCACCAACCTCAAGATAAAAATATATGGTGAACAAGCAAATTAATATACCCTGACTGTGGATACTCTATACAGCTTCCCTTTCTGTATTATCATAGCACCTAGAGGCCTCCAAGCCATGGACCTAGATTCAACAAAGTCTGATTCCAGGTGCTTAGCCAGTGACTACCACCAGCTCAGTGGTTTGACTTTCTTTAAAAGATCAGCAGCAATCATGCACTGCTTAATACTTTATTTAAATTTTAATAGATTATAGCACACCACATAGGGCAAGAAAAATATTTACACTAGCAAAAACCTGCAATAAGAGAACTAAAGACATTGTTCTCAAAGTCATTGCTGATGAAAGTGGAAACATGCGCAATGAGAACCAGATTAAGGAACAGTGGACAAGTTACTTTAAAAGGTTATGTATGAAGAGACTCCTGCCGATGATAAAACCAAACTAGGGTCTGGTGGCATCAGTCCTAGGAGAAGACATTGCAGAGGCATGGAGCAACATGAAAAATAAGAAAACTCTCGTCCCTGGTGGCATACCAGTTGTAGTAGAAGTTCTTGCAGCAAGTAGTGAACACATTTACAACTGTTTAATATCATAAGGACTGAAGATGCCTGGTGAAAAATATTAGAGAACAAGAGACATACAAGACTATGGTAACACCACATCATGATCTCATGAGCCAGACGATGAAGATCTGGAATAAAGTTATTGAGAAGAGACTATGAAGAGAAGCGAGATCAGTGACAATGAGTTTGGATACGTAACAGGCAAGTCAATAATGGATGCTATTTTTGCATTAAGATTGGTTGTGAAAGAACAGAGAAAAAAGAGGAAAACCCTGCATATAGCATTCAATCTTGAAAACACATATGACCTCATTCTGAGGGAAGTCATCTGATGGTGTACGAGGATGAAACGGATGCCTGAAGACTATATCGGACATGTACACGGGTGCTTTCACCATAGTTAAAAAAACATGTGGAGAAACTGAACAGTTACTAATAAGAGTTGGAGTACATCAAGGCTTGGCACTAAGCCCATTTTTGTTCACATTGGTGTGCAACACCCTTACAGAAAACATCAAGAGTGGCACCTTGATGCCGATGATGTAGGGTTCATGGGGGGGGAAGCAAAAAGGAAAGGGAAGAAGAATTAGAGATGCAGGTGTATACTTGAAAAAAAATGGCACAAGAACTAACAGAAATTAAAAAAAAAAAAAAAAAAAAAAAAAAAAAAAAAAGAGTATATGGTCTGTAGATTCGATAATACCCACCAGGAAGACCATGAGAGTAAGTCATGGGGAGGGAGGGAGGGAGCAGCCATTACCAGAAAGCATAGAAGTTTAAGTACCTATGTTCCATAGTATACAATAATGGTGAACTCAATGACAAACTTACGAGCAGCAGAGGAAAGGCATGAACTAAATGGAAAGAAGTAATAGAAGAATGCCTATCAAACTGAAAAGAAAGATTTACAAGACAGTAATTAGGCCTGCACTTTGGTATGACTCTGAATGCTGGGCACTGAGGAAGAGACAGGATCAGATCTGGAGTACAGTGGAAATGCTAAGATAGATGCCTAGGGTTACAAGGATGTACTATGTTCAGAACAAACATTAGGGGAAGTGTGAAGGTGGTACCGATTATAGAAAAGCTGAGGGAATCCAGGGTTGGATGATTTGGGCATGTGAAAAGACAAAGAATAAATAGAAAACAGGCTGTTATACTGAGAAGAGAAGGTTGGAAGACCTAAAACTAGATGGATGTCATTCGAAAGGAAACTGTAGAGTTTCCAAGGAACAGACTAGAACGGAGAAGAACTCAAAGAGATGACCCTATGTGGATTGGATTAATGACAGAAGAATAAATTACACTAAGATTATGCATTAACATAGGTTTACATTTTTAAAATATATTTGAAATCATGACAACCTATTTAGTTTAAATAAGGATATTTTCTATAAAAAGATTAATTTTTAATGCCCCAACAAATGTCCCAATGTTTTACTCACGTTTCCATTCATTCACCCAAAACATTTTACATTTATATACCATAGCTTAGATCTTGGAACTCAACATGCTTTTACTGCTATTTACATATAACATATCACGGACATTCACCCATTTGTGGAGCGAACAGCAACAGTAAAAACATTGCCCAAGTTTGAAAAGCAGAAGAAATTTTGGCCAGAAACACCATGGTAAGCCCCGATTTAGAAGTGCCATGAGATCTTAAGCATCATTCAGAGCAGGCAGAACTTGAGTTTCTAGCAGCATTTTAATGGACTGAGAGTTGGGATATATGAAGTGAGCCATTCATTTAATTCAAAGAGAAATTGCTTACCTGAAAGAAATAAGCAGGCTCAGTGATGAATGGATGGCAGAGGTTGAAATAGAACTTGAGAGTCCTGTCTCCTAGTCCTCAAAAAAGCTCTTTCCGTATAATGATTCAGATAGCAACGGTAGTGGTGAAAGGCAATAGACTATATAAATGGCAAAGGACAGAGGCAGCAGTTGAAAGATATCAGTTAAGTACAGTGCCCCACAGAGCTATTTTTAAGTTGTGTATGCAAATAATTAAGCTACATTAAACGATCCAAAACCAGAATATACAAAAATATTCTAACAGTAGCATACAGACTAAATGTAAGACTGGATCTACTTTCACACTGACGCAGACAGTTCTCTTCCACTTTAATACATTTTATACACATATGCCTTTATATCAGTAGCACAAAATAACGGACAAACTGTAGCTCCTTTGTGCAGGCTATCACGTCTCCTCAGCTTCCAATCTATGGAACCATGGCTAGGAGGCAAGGGCCAAAGATTCTGGCCTCCGTCCCTCCATAATTGTCTGTAGTCTCCCTCCCCTGGTCACAGTGCTATTGACTCACTACACCCAAATATGCTGTGTTACTTGGTGGAGATGAATCACTGAGCGCTCAGTGGAGAGTTAGTAGGGCAGCATAAAATCCACCTACTTCAACTTTCCTCGTTAATTGTATTTTAGGAATCATAACTACTCAGTTCTGCTCCGGCTCCCCAGCCCTACCCATTTTCCCCCAGGCCCAGATCCCTCCATGTCTTTTGAAGAGGGAAAAGACCATTTATGGGGAGGAGGCATCATCCCTTTAAGTCTTTCCACCCAGACAGGCTCCCACTACAGATTTGTTCCTCTGCACAGCACAGAAGTCACTGAACTGAGGGGTAAGCCAGGCGGTTAAACCACAACACCAATGAGTAGCTCCACTCAAACTAAAAGTTTCAGAGTAACAGCCGTGTTAGTCTGTATTCGCAAAAAGAAAAGGAGGACTTGTGGCACCTTAGAGACTAACCAATTTATTTGAGCATAAGCTGTAGCTCACGAAAGCTTATGCTCAAATAAATTGGTTAGTCTCTAAGGTGCCACAAGTACTCCTTTTCTTCAAACTAAAAGTGACGCTCATTCCGATTAGCTACTACATTACACATAAACAACTGAATGTCAAGTAACAAATCCTACTCCAGCGAGTGACAAAGATACTCCTCTTCCATGACAAGTATGAATGGAGGTTGTGAAACTTTCATAACCATACTCAAGCCTGGTGATGATGCATCTGTGGCTGGAAACAGTTTGAAACAATTCAAAACCAGACAAATCCTGAGTCGTTATGATTCTCCTTCCCGCAAAATAAGGTGGTATTTTCAGCTGAGTTAGGTTGGAGGTTTGAATTCATGCAAACCCAGAATCTCAAAGCAAGTTCCCAGGATACAAACCCATGCAATTTTAAACCAAGAACAGGGTTCAAATTCACATCCTAATCTGAAACTGCTGACTTTAACAAGCGAGAGATTCTGCTGGCCACACCTCACAGAAATGTAAGCCACCTGGTTACACAATTTAGTTGTCTAGCTACTGGAGACATTAAAACCTTTAGGGGAAAATTATCCCAAAAGAGCCATAACTTATTAACTAAGCATTTATTGCTGAAGTCCAGATTCTGTCAACATTTCCACCAGATCAAGTGTATCAAGGATTTACAACAGATACAAAAAGTCCTCAGGATAAAACTTGGAAACTATAAAGTTGGCTGAAAGGCATCTGTGCACAGTGGAGTGAAACTCAGCAACAGTATGCTTAGATAAACATACAAATTAAAAATACTTTGTGTGCACGCTTAACAATTAAAAAGCCCTCTGAATCCTCATTAAAGTGGAGAGGTAGGCCTTGTCTACATAGTTTTTGTAACATTAACTACATGCATTTATCTTGATTAAGAAAAGGTGTCGGTTTTGTATTTTAAGTTGCTAACCTGAACTAGTTCTAAGTTGTAAAATCCTAGTGGAGAACAAAGCAAAGGGTATGATCACTCAGGGAGAGAGGGAGGAGGAGATACACAACATAGATACAGTTTAAGTGGCACAGGAACCATAAAGACAAGGCTTAACATGTCTGAAACAATGGCTCTGCTGTAATCTATGCTCACCCCTAAAATACAGCATGACCAGTTAATTCCAACATTAGCCTGTGGCGTTGTCTTCACTAAAAAGCCTGGTGGTAGGCTAGTTTTTACCATGACCTGCTAACACACATGACTACAAACTGCCTTGTCCACACTTGGGCTTAGTCTACACTTAACCATTAGTGCCACATGGCTACATATACATCAGTCAAGGGTGTGGGGAAACCAGCTCCCCACACACACACACCCCAGACCAACACAGCTATGCCAACCTAACGCCGCACTGTGGACACAGCTAGGTTGACATAAGCATTCCATTCTTTGGGGAAGTGGTGTTCCTACACTGACAGAAAAACCTCTTCTCTTGGTATAGACGGTGCTTACGCTATGGGATTGTGCCCACACAGCCATGCCAGAATAGTCTCCGTACTGTACACATGGCTTAAGATTTTACTATGTATTAGTAACCATGTGAGCCAACACATGGTAAAGAAACTCTCCTTATGCAGCGGATGCACGCTGCACCTTACCAGGGTTTCTTAATCATGTTTGGCTGAATTGACAGAGACAGTCTCACTGGAAAAAAAAACAAAACAAAACACCCTTTTTTGTCTGTGAAGACAGGACTCAAATGTGTACTGTGGGGAGCCAACAGCAAAGTGGGAGAAAGAAATCAGGAAGTGCAGAGGTGCATACAAATACTGATTGTAGTAGAAGCCAAAAGCTGAAAGAGACAGGGTTAGTTTCAGGACTGGGAGGAACAGGTCAGAAGTAGAAAGGAAGAACTGAGTCATTGACTTAACCTTTAATCCATAATTATTGTTTGGACTGGTTTCAGTCTGTATATATTTAAACAATTACATGGTATACAATGATTCAACAACACAATTCAATAGCTGGAAAGAGGATAATAAATTATTTATGAATAACTTTTAAAAAATCCCAATAAACAGTTCATGGACAAATAAGTGGCTAAAGGATTTTTGTCAGATTACAGCAATATTTATATTTTAAATGTCTTTTTACATTTTAAAATATTAAAATTGACGCAACCTTTAAAAAAGTCTCCATTATTTATGGGTTAGGGGTTGTTTGTGTTTTTACTTAAAACAGCAACTTTTGTTTATAGACTATTTCACTTCCTGCTCTCGTCTTACACAATGCTGCAATGTTTGGATGTAGATATTCCCCCGTGCTGTGTTTGCAAGTCAAACAAAAAATTGGGTTCTATGAAGTTTTTTTAAAAAAAAGTTCTGTTATGTATTTTTAGAAAAATTACATAAGCCTAATGTACTAATTATCAATCTTGAAGGGGCACAGTCACAATCACCAACTACTACTGTAATTACATCGGTAAGAGGAAAAATGCCAGCTTATTTTGTCGGAGTTATGCCAAAGATATACTGGACCATAGTGTGTAAAAGTTGATTTGACCAAAGATTACACTGCTATCAAAATATGGATGATTAAAAACAAGCTAAAGCCTGTATTTCTTAAATCATTGGTCTCTGTGTACAATAATATTTAGCCTCTGTTTGAGAGCAGACATGTAACTTGCTTTTTGTCTGTGCATAACTGGAGTGAAGCCTTTTACATAAGGCTAGGAGAATATTCTCCTATGATCATTAATTTTGTTGTTGCTCTCAGGTATAGGAACGCAGATCAGAGACTTGCTGCTGATGGCAGGGTATAGAAAACAACAACAATCTCTCTTTGTGAAAAAGACCAATTTTCATACAGTTTCCCGCTCTCCTGTAATAAGGTCCAATTCAAAATTCTGATTTTATTAAATTTCTTTTCTACATGTCTTTGCATGAAACTGACAACTTTGTGGAGTTGTTGGGTTGGTTTTTTAAAAACACTTCTCAGAAAGCAGTCGGAGGACTACACCTCCTTTACAGAAGTCTATGCATTTCACTTGTGAACAGTTCACCAGATCTAGCTGTTAATCAAACATGCAGCTCAAGAGAAACTGAATACACACAGTCTAGTTTGTTAAGAGGAATGCTTGCAAACATGCCAGTTAAAAAAATAAGTGACAAAAACAAAATGAGGCATCTGCTTAATGTTGTGTCTTACATACGGTTTGGAAGAGACGACATATTATGACATGCAGGGAACAGTAACAGGCACCTCTGCTGAACCTAGGATAGGCTGGCAATAGTCTGCCTGGTGTGTTCAGATCTGTTTAAGATTCTCCCATTAATGCAAGAACAAAAGGTCAGACTAGTTGATCATGATGGACCCTTCTAACCTTACAGTCTGTAAGTCTATGAGCATAAAAAGCTGCTTTTTCAGATTGTGTAAAATAAGTGTACTTCCCCTAGGGAAAACTCTCCCCATTTGAAAATCCATTAGAGCCAATGGCCCTCTGCTCCAGACCACAGTACTTGATTCAATATGGGCCAGCCATCTTGAAATTCCCTCTCTGTATTTTAAGGTTAAGCTGGTGCAATTTTAAAATCAGGAAAAGAAGATACTTTTGTTCATTACGCTTCAGAAAAGTTCCCTTTGTGTATTTTAATATCCAGGCTCCCCTAGTGGACTTTTGCTTAAATGTTTTATTTGTTGCATTAAAAAAGGCAAGCCACAGACTCGAATTCCCCAGGAATATCTGTCTTGCTGTGTGTATCATACAGAAACTCAAGTACACATAATGGTGTAAAGGAATTTGGCCTGTACAGATCATTGCACGTTTGTTAAACAGGAAGAAAAGTTGTGAGAGGGACTGTTTTGTTTGGGGGGAGGGGCAGGGCAGGGGCATGGTATTTCCTACCCTAGGAAAAACGCACCGCGAGAACACTGGTGGAATCTTTAAACTACACACACCCAGCCAGGAAATCCTAACTGGAAGGAAACAGAAGCTGTGGCCAGGTGAACTTTACTAGAAGGAAACAAAAGGCATGGTGAATGAGTCAGAAAGAACTAATGTAGAATTTCTCCCACAGGAACAGTAGTGAAGATAATCTCTTAGTAAGATGGAGGTGTGGAACACGAACTCCAAAATCCAAAGCCCAAAAAAAGCAGGGAGGGGGCATATATAGGCTTAAACACTATGGCCAGATTCACTTTACACCGACACTGGTGTAAGTTAAGATTTACTGTTGAAGTCAACTGAGTTGCATTGGCATAAAAGTTTAGTGTGCTAGAAAAAATCCAGCCTTTAGACTTAGTGGGTCCAGTTCTCCTGTCACTTGCATTAGTTAGGAATCACACATGGTGCACAAGTGGGATGGAGTGTACCCTGATCTGGCCAGCTAAGAATTCCCCCCTGCCCCGGGGGTGGGGAAGCTCTCTGGTGGAGCAGAGCCAGTGTAGTTGGCCCAGTCACCACCCCCTCACTTATTCTCAGTATAGACAGAGCTGATGGCATTCAGACTGTACCCAGCTAGTACAAAGTCATAAGGTCCATTGCCAGCTAGCATAAGTTTAGTACCTCCCAGACTACTCTAACCTATACCAGGGCACTGTAAATTGGCCCTGATAATCCGGAAGCTGTGCCGTCTATTAGCCAATTACATTAGTACGGGGACACACATGGAAACATGGGACAGTGGCGATTCTGGGCCCGTGCACGGATGCCAAGAGGAAATACAATTTCATAACTGGACCTAAATTTTTTCAAGATTTCACAAGAGGAAATACAAACAATATTCAGCATGACCTAATTTAAATGTACACAACAGCAAAAAAACACAACCACCAACCAATTACAAGCAAGGAGTTCGGAGTGAGACAGATACTAATACTTCACCTGATACTGGAATTAGTTTTTGATACTTACATTTTCCTGAGCAAGAATCAAGCCCCTTCATATTAAATCTCAGGTTCCAAACTAGAAAGCAGACTAAGGCTTCGTTACGTACTCTGTGAAAGCTAAGGCAAATGACTTCCAAGTGGATATTTTGACAAACTACACTTCCCACAAGCATCTTTCAAGCAACTTTCTTAAAGAGCAACATGATTTGGGACAAGCAATGAAGTCTGGGAAGAATTAATGTTCTGTATCAAACAACAGTAAGTGTCACATGCTGTCACAATCAGAAAAAGAAGCTTTTGATTTTAAAATGATCTACTAGTATTCTGTCACCAGTTCAGACATCTTCATCCATGAGTTACTTTGCACTTAGATAGGCTTTTTATCAGAGGATCTCAAAATAAATACTTTATCATTAAATCTCACAGCATTTGCCTGTGGTAAATAAGCAATAGATAGAGATCTTTCATCCACCACTGGCATGTAATGCAGCAATTTCACAGCTTATGTCAACATTAAAAGCGTAGACAAAAGCAAAGATAATCTTAATCCAATTGAAACAGCAGGGGAGAAATGTAATTACCCAAATTGGAATTCTGCCAACACAAGTGATAAAAACATCCTTTGAATAGTTACCATGGCATCTTTATATGTAAAAGGTCCTTGCCACTTATTATTGTGTCATATGAAAAAGGGTCCTTTTCTGCAGTTCAGTGCCTGCTGGCACAATACTGGGACAGTGGGAGGATTTGCCATCTATTGTGCTGCCACCACCACTTCCATAGGAAACATGATCTGTGGAGGTCTCCCAGACATGACCTTTGGAGGTCTCCCAGGGCCAGCACAACCCTGCTTGGCTCATAAGATCTGACACCATCATAGCACATGGCTCCTGAAGTTGGACTGAGTTTGCAGACTGAAGTGTTAAATTGGAAACAACGATTTTGTGGAAGATTTTTGTTTGTTTTAAATAAACTATTTGCTTTCTTCAAGCTTCTGGAGCAGGATTCAGGAGGAATTTAAAGTATTGCTTTAGTATTTTCCTTATGTCTACATACCCATCTCTCAAGCCAGATCTCCTCAATAAGTTAAAGATGTCTAAACATATTTTGGCACAGTGTAGAAAGGGTTGAGCAAATAAAAAGTATTTCATGCTTTCATGTTTGGCTTATGTTAGAGAAGCTCTCAAGTAATGCAAATTATGCCAATGATTTATCATGCAAATTTATCTGGCAATTATGGAACTCCATTCACTTCCAAGGATAAGAAATTCTCTAAAACATTCCTGATTACTTGCTCTTGTGGGAGAGTTCAGCAAAATAGGAATATTTAAGAGAAATTCTATATTTATCTGTAACAAGTTTGCTCCCTTAACTTGGTTATACAGGATAATGTACCCAACTGCAGCAGTGGAAGAATGATAGCACGCCAGCATACATCACTCAGGATAGTACCACTAGTCAGTTTTCTTCTTTTAATAAACTGTGAGAGAAAGGCTTATTAAGGAAAGTGGTTTTGTATTTGCTCCAGGTAAGCATTTACAGTAGTGTCTTTTCTTAGAAATGCCACATGTGCCAACCTCAGACAGCAGTAGATAAAACTTCAGATACAGCTGTTGTTACAGTATCTACAGTGTAAGAACAGATATACAGTATTAGTTTTTGGTATTACAGACACACACCACCCCCCAACATGCTAGAGATAGATGATGGTTTCTACTCCATAGAGCTCACAATCTAAAAGACAAATAGGGAAAAAAAAGACTAATTAAGTGAAAAATGACAAGCAAAGGGGCCAAGGTGATTGGCCACATCTCCATACTACTATGTTTTTGATAATGGAATGTGTGTTTTGTAGATTTTCCCCAACTGCCTACAAGAATTGAGTTGATTAAATAATAGCATGGTTGCAGGGTATCATGGCAGAAATGAGTCTGCATTCATATCCCTCCAGAAGGGAAGGTAGTCAACTTCCAGACCAGTACATGTAAGTACCGAGCCTGGTCTACATTAAAAACTTAGGTCAGTATAAGTACTGTGCTCATGTGTGTAAATAAATCCACACCTGAGTGCTGTAACTATGCCAGCCTCACTGAAGCATAGATGCAGACAGGTCAACAGAAGAATGCTTCCTTCAACCTAACTACCATTGCTCAGAAAGACAGAGTTCCTACAGTGACGGAAAACCCCCTTCTATTGCTATAGTCCGCATACACTCTACAGGGGCATAGCTATGGCACTGCAACACCTGTAGACATGGCCTCAGAGTCTGTACAAACCCTGGCCTACTGTTCTCTTCACCATAGAAGCAAAAAGTTCCCGATGACTAAAATGAAAAGCTGCACATTTACTGTACTTTTACCAGCTGTCCCCAATCACTGCTATTTTTACAGCATAGTGGCATTAGTATTCTTGAGCCTGTAACCATAATGCGCTAGGATTCCTAATTACTATTAAACAAGAAGAAAAGGAGTACTTATGGCACCTTAGAGACTAACAAATTTATTTGAGCTAGTTATGCGACCCCCGAGCATGCACAAATAAATTGGTTAGTCTCTAAGGTGCCACAAGTACTCCTTTTCTTTTTGCAAATACAGACTAACACGGCTGCTACTCTGAAACCTATTAAACAAGAGGGGATGTATTTCTTTTCATGCTCTCAACTATCTCCCAGTACTGCAACCTTTCATTAATGGGGATATTTTAAATAAAAGTTAACAGCAACACTAGTGTCTTCCAGGACAAGAGAATAAAGCAGATGATCTACCATAATCACTTTTAAAGATATCAATTTTTTTTTAACACAGTTCTAGTTTTACAGAATTAATCCAATAGGACCAAAAAATAACTTCTACTAAGACCATTGGAAGAAAGCATTTACTTGTACTTTTATTGTGTGAAATTCAGCTTCAGAAATAGAATGAATTTAAGTTTGCTATGGGAGTATGCTGGAAGAGATTGTTCTTATATGCAAAATTAAAAAATAATGTTAAAAAAAATCTAAGGAAAAGAAACTCTACCCTTTAACACACTCCAAAATACTAACTGGTCAAGAATATCCTCCAAACGTGTAGTTACTGGTTGCCCACATATATTCTCCTGTTGCTTTAACTGAACATCGTATTCCTCACTTCTTGTGCCTAAGCTGTTTGGGGTTGCTGGCTCTGTTACAATACCTGCCACTTTTCATCTAGTCATGCTGGTGTATTCTAGTAATGGGTGTCAGTTTTCTTGTATGTGTACGTAGTTCTGTAAAGTACTCTGTGGTATTTACTGACAGTACATGCCATCTTTCACAGGCCTCACTTTTTTTCTGGCTTTTCAAGGCTGCTTTGTTTTTGAAGTATAGATGATTTAAGCTATTTTATTTTTGTCACCTCTCTCTGGTAACAGACAGTATCCAACATCAATCCTTATGTTATCAGCTTTTTCCAGTCAACTCACAAATTCCCATAACAGACCTATAAAAACCATCAGCACTGCATATAGTATATAATCTTCAAATACATACAATGCACTATTACAGAGGAAAAGCGAAAGCTGTCACCAGTAGTGTACAATAGCATCTTGCTAATAGGTCTTCTTTTAGATGACAAATTAAAACTATGAGTAATCTGTTACTGCATATATTTTTCCATGAACCTGTACCTCAGAACAAAGGTAGACAATTGGTTAGTCTCTAAGGTGCCACAAGTACTCCTTTTCTTTTTACTATTTTGAGGGACAAAGAAAAAGAAATAACTCATCTGTACACTTGGTGGTAGGGTTGCCATCTTTTAGGTACAAAAAGCAGGGACATTCAGGATGATCCTGAGTCCATAAAACTAGGCAGCTTGCAGTGTGTACTCAGCACCCCTACAGATTTCCTGGGACAGCTACCTCAAAAGGGGATGATCCTGGGAAAACCTGGATAGGGGCAACCCTCCTTGGTGAGCAAGAACCCAGAAGAGAATGACCTAGGAAAAACAAGGAATTTTGATCCTAAACCAACCTGTCCAATACAAACTGGGATCTCAAATCTGTCCTAGAAGAAAAATGATTGTCCTTCCCTCATGTATAATATCCTGATATGATCTGCCTAGCACTTGTGTAGCAAAATATACCAAAACTGCTGCTCTGTCTCTTCTCCATTAATGAGGCCATGCTGTTGTTGGGAAAGTGCATTTGGCTAATTGTGTGTGCGCTCCATCCACACAGCACAGCATGAGACACAACTGCTCTAAGGAAACTGAGACAAGAAGTCATTATTTTGACCAAACAGCAAGACTGCACTGGTATGCCACTGCACCCAGAATTTTTAAGTGAAAAGCAGAAGTAATTAAATATATCATTTGTCCAGACCAAGTTTTTGGTTGTCTGAACAATAAGATCTTTCCTAGTTTAACTTTTTCCTATTGTTTTCATAGAAATTTTTAAAATTAGAGTGGCGCAGATTCCTCAAAAGTTTATTGGAGAATAAAGGCTCTATCATGTATGATGCCAAGTTTCTTCCAGAAGCTGATCAGAACTTTGAAATAAGGGGTCCTAGGAAAGAAGATTTTACAACTGACATAATGGGAATTATATTCTGGTTTACATTTTTCTTCAATAAAACTTCACAAGCAAAAAAATATTTTAAATAAATGATCAATGTTCACCCTTGAATTTTTTTAAAGAACTTTCTGTTTCTTAAAACTAGCTCTGTTATAGGCTGACAAGATTTAACATTAGATGTTGGAGTGACAGTGTCATTTTAAAATAAAATTGTGTCTTTTCATAAGACCTGGCAACATAAGTTTTGAGAAAATAGCTGAACATTTAACAAACAATGTATATCTTAGCTCCCAGAATTTGTGGTCATGGCTGCAGATCATCTGAGAATTTTTTGTAAACTCCTAATTTTAATATCCAGCTAGACCACCTCCAAAACCTAGCTGGAGACAGATCCGGGTGGCACTCTATCTGCAAAGAGGCCACACCACTTTGGGATAAAGAATAAAGAATATAAAGAGGATAAAGAATTTGAATATAATTGGCTAAGTGCTGAAGCTATTAATTTTGTCTACACATGGACACTCGGGAAAGTTAAGCTTCAGTTAAAAATTAATTGAAGGTGTGAATTTAAAGTGCATTAGTTAAACTGCATTAAACTCATGTGTGGATACTCTCATTCAGAAAAGTGATTTCAGTCCACTAATGAAAGTGAACTAAGGCCACTAATGAATGAAAGCTTCCACCCAGGGGTTTCATGTGCTTTTGGTTCAACTTTCCTACATTATCCTGTGTAGATACGCCCTTTCACTTTTGATCATTTGTAACAGTGTGTTCCACTGCCATCAGTTTTAGGGACGGTTTATCCGAGGAACTTAATTCAGCATAGACTAGGGTGTGAATTTCAGATCGAATAACTAATCCCAATTAACTCTTTAGGAATAGTTAATTCAGAGTAACTCTAAGTATATACAAACCCACAGAAGAGCTCATGTCAAAATTTCACTTGCCAGCATTAAATGTTTTTTAACTAAACATTAAAAAGTTTTAAACAAATGCAGTAACCAAGTATTACAATACGTCCTCAAAAATACAGGTTTACAGCTCCAGAGCTAACAAACATAAAGATGAGGAAAGACAATTGAGTGACTCTGCAAAATTACAAATCTATAGAAAACAGACACTTTGCAACTGCAGAAGCTAGGTTGGGCAAACTGGGTTACTAAGCATCCTCAAATTTTGGTTTCACTTCAGAGAAACATTTTTTCGGGGTTTCAGAGTAGCAGCCGTGTTAGTCCGTATTCGCAAAAAGAAAAGGAGGACTTGTGGCACCTCAGAGACTAACAAATGTATTTGAGCATAAGCTTTCGTGAGCTACAGCTCACTTCATCGGATTTCACAAATTCCAAGCAGCTCGATCCCAGGCTATGCCCTTGGAAGTCACACGATAGAAATACCATCCGATCAGCCCACTTTACTTGAAAAGGGATACAAGCCGCAGATAAAGAACTGAAAGGTTGCGTTAGATACAATTGTACTTCCTCATGTACCCCTCTAGTCCCTTACAGCTTATGGAGTCGCTTTTTCTTTACACTGGTGGGAGGAACTGGGGCCTTCACTGTTCAAACCGATTTCTCTAGAGATTTAAACCACCCCACTGAGGCAGCACAGAACGCGTCTGGAAACGTGGCTAGGAGCCGTGGGCCGCCCCGTTCAGAAGGGGAAGTCGCTGCCTGGCCGGGGAGCCCGGGGACGGAACGTGGCGGAGGGAGGGGGGTGGATGGCTGCAGCCCCCCCCCCCGCCCCTGCCGGGGTCGGTTTCACGCAGTCCCACATGGCTTAGTTTGTGCGCTGTGTCCAGCGGGCTCTGCTGCGGGGCACGGTGCTGGGGGGAGAGGAGCACCGAGCGCTAAAGGCGGGCGCAGGCGGGCACCCCCCCGGGATCCTCGTGGGAAGCAGAGAAAGAGCAAGGAGGCTGCGCCCGGGTCAGCCCCGGCTCGGAGCAGCAGGGCTCGCTGCGGCCGATCTCCGAGCGGGCCCAAGGAGGGCCCCTGCCCAGCGCCCCAGGCTGCCCCCTCAGCAGAGGGAAGGGGCGCCGGGCTCCTGCACAAGCCCAGCCCGGGACAGCCGGGCAGCCCGAGCCGCGGCCAGCCCCGAGGGCCGCTCCCTCCGCCCCCCATGGAGGGGCCCGAGGTAGCGCAGGACCTCGAGCAGCCCGTCCCCGCACCGCCGCCCGAGCCCACGCCCGCAGGCAGCGCCGCCCTTACCTCCTGCGCGGGGACTGGGGGCCGCCTGCTGCCCGGGCTGAGCTGGACCCGCTGCACTCCCGGCCCGAGTTTGCGGCTTCCCTGCGCCTGGACTGGCGGAGACAAAACTACACCCTCCCGGGCCGCTCCTCGCCCCCGCCCCTTCTTCCCGGCCCGGCGCGGCACTCGCCTCCCCCGCCTCGCAGCTAGGGTGGGGAGCCGGGCTCCGGGGAGTTAATGAGCGGCCCCGCCCCAGCGAGTGACCCTCCCCGCCTTGGCCTGTGCCCCCTAGCACCGCAGCCCGGGGTCGCTCCCCCTTTCCCTACCGCACCCTCCCCACCCTTCAGCTGGGAACGAGCTCACCAGCTCAGGGCTCAGTGGGCCACATGAAAACCCCGCCCCATCTCCGCCAGCAGTCACACGTCGGCTCTGGGCTAGCCTAGGAGCCAGCCCAGAGCCTAACCCGAGCAGCTGCGTCTTAAGCTAAAGACTTTTATCAACTACACGAATACATCTATATCTATCGCTAGCTGTTCTGGGCAGACCACAAGAGCAGTCTGCTGTCCCATCGCCTGGCAAGATAGGTTTTTGAGAGCCAGTGCCTTCGAGTTAATAACCGGAAACAAAGACATAGGGGTATTGAAGGTAAGATAAGGGTTTAAAAATATTAAGCTCCTGGAGAGTAAAAATTCAGGTGTCTGAAACACAAGTTGTAATGGAACATACCGTTCTAAACAAAAGAATTTACTTTGTCAGGAAAAAAACGCCAACTCAGCACTATCAAGAGGACCTTGGAGTTGGAGTTCCTTGCAGATCAGCTTTTTCCTAAACTTCGAAAGTCAAAACAACAAGATCTACAAGTTACTGTATCAGCAGAACCAGCTATTAAGTTTTATATGCAAAACACAAAGATAATTTGAACAAGAGGAAAATTCCTTCTCCAATTTTGTAATGTTTTACTTTTTAACAGGCACAATTATTCAGCAATAAACTATTCCCATCATCAGGCAAATGTAGGTAATTACAGAGTATATCATTCCTGTAAAGGTTCCAATTGCTTTGTGCCAAAGAGGAACATTTTGATGCCTGGATGAAACAGCCTGTTACTCGCATGAGGCTTCAGTGCAAATCCATGCCAGAGCCAGGAGCAGAATTTTAGTAGACTGTAAGACTACTTTCATTCAAATAAGTAACAACACATCTTCTGAACAATAAACTTCTCTATCAGATTCTTCTGTTGAAGTGCCAATAGTAGCTATGCTATTCCAGGTTTTGTATTCATCAGACTAAGCAGATGCTGACCTGGTCAGTACTTGATACACAAACACACACATTGCTGCAGGTAAATGGTATTGGTAATTCATAGTCTACAGGACCGATCATGGGATTAGCAAATATGTCACGGGTGGCCAAATTTACTGGCCCACTGAGCCACATATGACAATCTTCAGAAGTTCAAGCCAGGATACATATGCCAGGAGTTGGGCTTCAGCCCTGCTCCTGCTGAAGCCCCAAACCCTGGCAAGTGCACCCCAAGATCCCCTTCCCACTGGCAGAAGCCCCTACCACACCACCCCGCTGTAATGCAGAGGTCCTGAGCTTTCTGCCCCACCCAAGTCTGGTAGGTGAAGAATGGGGGAGGGGCGGGAACATGAGGAGCTCTGCGAACACTTTAATGGTAAAAGAGCTGCATGTGGCCCGCAAGCCACAGTTTGGCCACCCCTGAAAAATGTATTCCTGAGTTTTAATCCTGCTCTGAACTGTTGTGGTTGTTATGCATTCCACCCAGTGGTGGCTGCATTTCTGTACTGGCTGAAAAGGTTCTTGCATCTACAGAGTTCAAATAACTTACATCCTTGTAATATGATCCTTAACAGGATACCCTAGTGGGAAAAAAAAATAAATGAGAATCTTGATAATTCACCATGCCACCCCCAAGAAATGCCTATTCACTAGAATGCTGTTTTTATTGAAGTTAAAAAAAAAATAAGGATTTAAAGTGAGAAAAGGTGTGTTGCAATCAAACCAGAAACATTTCATTCTTGGCAAGAGACACACAGTATAATGTAATAAAATGCAAACAATTAACATGAAGTACAGGGTGCCAGCAGATGTCAGTTTAACCCCAGGAATGAGAAACACCACTGCATATATAAGGAGGACTTGTGGCACCTTAGAGACTAACCAATTTATTAGAGCATAAGCTTTCGTGAGCTACAGCTCACTTCCTCAGATGCATATCGTGGAAACTGCAGCAGGCTTTATATATACACAGAGAATATGAAACAATACCTATTCCCACCCCACTGTCCTGCTGGTAATAGCTTATCTAAAGTGATTTCCAGCACAAATCCAGGTTTTCTCACCCTCCACCCCCCCACACAAATTCACTCTCCTGCTGGTGATAGCCCATCCAAAGTGACAACTCTTTACACAATGTGCATGACAATCAAGCTGGGCTATTTCCTGCATAAATCCAGGTTCTCACATCCCCCCCACCCCCATACACACACAAACTCACTCTCCTGCTGGTAATAGCTCATCCAAACTGACCACTCTTCAAGTTAAAATCCAAGTTAAACCAGAACATCTGGGGGGGGGGGGGGTAGGAAAAAACAAGAGGAAACAGGCTACCTTGCATAATGACTTAGCCACTCCAAGTCTCTATTTAAGCCTAAATTAATAGTATCCAATTTGCAAATGAATTCCAATTCAGCAGTTTCTCGCTGGAGTCTGGATTTGAAGTTTTTTTGTTTTAAGATAGCGACCTTCATGTCTGTGATCGCGTGACCAGAGAGATTGAAGTGTTCTCCGACTGGTTTATGAATGTTACAATTCTTGACATCTGATTTGTGTCCATTTATTCTTTTACGTAGAGACTGTCCAGTTTGACCAATGTACATGGCAGAGGGGCATTGCTGGCACATGATGGCATATATCACATTGGTGGATGTGCAGGTGAATGAGCCTCTGATAGCGTGGCTGATGTTATTAGGCCCTGTGATGGTGTCCCCTGAATAGATATGTGGGCACAGTTGGCAACGGGCTTTGTTGCAAGGATAAGTTCCTGGGTTAGTGGTTCTGTTGTGTGGTATGTGGTTGTTGGTGAGTATTTGCTTCAGGTTGCGGGGCTGTCTGTAGGCAAGGACTGGCCTGTCTCCCAAGATTTGTGAGAGTGTTGGGTCATCCTTTAGGATAGGTTGTAGATCCTTAATAATGCGTTGGAGGGGTTTTAGTTGGGGGCTGAAGGTGACGGCTAGTGGCGTTCTGTTATTTTCTTTGTTAGGCCTGTCCTGTAGTAGGTAACTTCTGGGAACTCTTCTGGCTCTATCAATCTGTTTCTTTACTTCTGCAGGTGGGTATTGTAGTTGTAAGAAAGCTTGACAGAGATCTTGTAGGTGTTTGTCTCTGTCTGAGGGGTTGGAGCAAATGCGGTTGTATCGCAGAGCTTGGCTGTAGACGATGGATCGTGTGGTGTGGTCAGGGTGAAAGCTGGAGGCATGCAGGTAGGAATAGCGGTCAGTAGGTTTCCGGTATAGGGTGGTGTTTATGTGACCATTGTTTATTAGCACTGTAGTGTCCAGGAAGTGGATCTCTTGTGTGGACTGGACCAGGCTGAGGTTGGTGGTGGGATGGAAATTGTTGAAATCATGGTGGAATTCCTCAAGGGCTTCTTTTCCATGGGTCCAGATGATGAAGATGTCATCAATATAGCGCAAGTAGAGTAGGGGCTTTAGGGGACGAGAGCTGAGGAAGCGTTGTTCTAAATCAGCCATAAAAATGTTGGCATACTGTGGGGCCATGCATCTGAGGAAGTGAGCTGTAGCTCACGAAAGCTTATGCTCTAATAAATTGGTTAGTCTCTAAGGTGCCACAAGTCCTCCTTTTCTTTTTGCGAATACAGACTAACACGGCTGCTACTCTGAAAACTGCATATATAGTAAATGTATTGTTGCTGTGAAAACAAAAACAAAGAGTTTCCTACCAGTGAAACTTAGGGCTTGTCTACACCACCCAGCTTTTAGCAGCAAGGCTGTGTCAACTAAAGCCTTGTTGCTAAAGGTCAGCATGTGTAAATGCTCTTTTTCGGTACTTTGTCGGCACTTTTGCCAACAAAACACTTCCAGCCCCACAAGTGGCATTAGCTTTGTTGGCAGGAGCGACAAAGCTGCGTTCACACGGCCACTTGTATTGGCAAAATTTTTGTCTTTTGTGGGGGGGCTTTTTAAAGAACCCAGAAAAGACAAAAGTTTTGTAGACAACTTCTCAGTGTAGACAAGCCCTAAGTAAATACATTATTTTAATTAAAATACATTTAAAAGCCTGTTAGCTGCAAAAATGTAAAATACAATATGCCCTGAAAGTGCAAAATAAGGAAAGCGTGAATGGAAATGATTAGAGGGGTGAAATGGGCCATTTGTGTTTATAAGAATTTTAAGGTGCATCCTGCTGTGGAATAAGTATGAAACCTGAGTGCTAATATACAAAGCCCAACGGAATTTGGCTTCTGCTAAACTGCGTCTAGATTAACAAGATCAGAGGAAGAGTTAATGAGGCTACAATTGAGTGCAATATTTGGGAACATCAAACTTTTGGAACCATTTAATATATCGCTTTGGAAATCTTCATGCTTTGAGAAAGAAACAGGTTGTTGTGTGCATACATCAGAAGGGGATACAGATACATACTGTAGAGTCACCCCTTTCCCTTCTAAAGTAGGAAAAGCATCACATGAGCTGAAGTAGAAGCAGAGATTCCTTAACTCAGTGTGAAATAGACTCTGTAGTTCCATTAAATTTCAAATTTAGAACTGTATTAGCCTAGAGGTTAAGACCGAGATTTTCAAAAGTGACTGGATTTTGTGGTGCCTCAGTTTTGTAGGGCAGTTTTGTGTCCAGCTTGAGACCATTTAAAAGGGTCTGTTTTTCAGAAAGTGCCGCCCTATTAAAGGAGCCTGATTTTCAGCTGTCAAATTGGGAAGCCAAAAAACTGGAGACAAAATCGCTAGTCACTTTTGAAGATCTTGGCCTAAAAAAGTAGCAGCCATTTTAAAAAATGCAAAGGAAAAAAAAGCAGAACAGATGTATGAAATTGACACGTACCTTTTTAAACCACAGAGGATCTAACTGGCTGGGGGTGGGAGAGAGGAATCATATAATTGATATTCAGCTGCTATAGAGATGAGCAACAAAGAACGATCAATACACAAATATAATAAAATCCCTACTGCACCTACATTACACCATTTTATGGTGCAAATTCATCCCTGGTATAGTTCCAAGTCAATAGAATTCTACCAGGCATGAATTTGAGTCATTGTTTTGGAAAGCGTGTGATGCTTTCCTTGCACAATAGCAGAAATAAAAGATGGGAACCTCCCCCCCCACCCCCCCCAGTGCCAAGTTTGGCTCTGGGTTTAACATCCAAACATCCCTAAAGTTCAGAGAATTTTTTGAGTCCTGGGTTTTGATCTGATTCTGTTTCTACAACTGACACCATATTTTGGCCATTATCTCAGCCTCATCCATTGTTTGCTTAGGATTTCATACTCCTAAATAAATGACTGCTAAGAGAAAAAACACAGGCCACATATTCAAATGTAAAGGAGTACTTGTGGCACCTTAGAGACTAACAAATTTATCTGAGCATCAGCTTTCGTGAGCTACAGCTCACTTCATCATGTAGCTCACAAAAGCTTATGCTCAAATTTGTTAGTCTCTAAGGTGCCACAAGTACTCCTTTTCTTTTTGTGAATACAGACTAACACAGCTGCTACTCTGAAACATATTCAATGTGAAACTTTAAAATTATGGGTCACTTATTTAATTTGAAGACTATACCTTTGAATCTTGGTCCATCCAAATGCCACTAAAGAGTAAAGGGTATGTCTACACTGCAATTAGACACCCACGTCTGGCCCGTGCTAACTGACTTGGGCTCATGGGGCTCAGGATAAGGGGTTGTTTAATTGCAGTGTAGGCGTTTGGGCTCTGGCTGAAGCCTAGGCTCTAGGACTCTGCAAGGTGGGAGGGCTCCCAAAGCTTGGACTGCAGCCCAAGCATCTATATTGCAATTAAATGGCCCCTTAGCCCAGATCAGCTGTCACAGGCCAGCCAGAGGTTTTTAATTGTAGTAAAGACACTCTAAAAGGCCTGTGGACACATTACTAGGATTTAAATTGCATGCCAATCTGTATGTAGGTAGAAGGTAATTCCAGCTGCATTTTAATGCTTTTAATGAAGAGGGACATACAACACTGGACGGAGCTGGGCACAGTGAAGATTGCATCAGGGCTGCTCCTATATCTTACAGGTCCCTATGCAATGTATATTTTGGGCATTTATCCAGTTTCCTCTCCACCTGTAAGTAAGCTTGTCTTGCAGGATTGTGTATATGAGGCCCCCAAATGAACAGTCCCCCAAACTGTGGGCAGGATAACGTAGACCTAAGGCCTCCATTAAGCATCACTGTGCATGCTTCCCCATGCATCTCCTGAAATGCTGATCTGCCTATTGGTACTGGACGGATTGACCCACGGTTACTCACATACGAGGTCACAGGATCAGGGCTGGTTCTAGGGGTGGACAAACAGAGCAGTTACCTTGAGTGCCAACTTCCAGGGAGTGCCGTGCTGCTATGTTTTGGGTGTTTTTTTTGCTTGCTCAGTTGCTCTTGGGGAGTCAAAAATGTTTTCTGATCTGGCCGACTAAAGAGTTAAGGCCACTCCTGCACAGGATTCCATATTTTTCACTCCTCCCATTCTGCCCAGGCAAAGCTGCTGGGAGGGACTGAGACACATTTTTGGCTGTAGTAGTTTCAATGTGCCAATCAATATCCTCCTTTTTTCAAAGCTAGATTCTACTTTCTCACTCTCCTGGAGCTGATCTATCAAACGTACAGTATCCAGGTCTATGTATTGCACCCATTATCCTTGATATCCAGATGCTAACTAAGATGGGGATCTATATGAAAGTGAACCAGCTACAACTTAACCCAGATAAAATGGAAGAGATGCTGAATGGCACTGGGAAAGCATTTGGAAGAATAGGCAGATGTAATGTCAGCCCTATCTATAGAGGAGATACAATGACTTTTTGCCAAGATGCCTTTCTGCTTATTGCTGCTCTGGATTCTCAGCAAGTGGTGGTGGCCCTTAGTGCTTACCTGAAGACCGCATTACTATTAATAATTATTATATTATGGTAATGCCAAGGACCCTAATCAAGTTTGGGGCCCTAGTGCATTAGGCTGTTCAAACACTGAAACAGACATGGTTTCTACCTCAGAATTTATAATCTACTTAAAGATAAGATGCAACAACTGAGTACAACAAACAACAGGAGCAGAGGACAAGGGCAACTGTCATAACCGTACAGCTAAGGGTAGCCTAGAATTCCTCCTTACCTGTAAGGGGTTAAGAAGCTCTTGAGCTTAGCCCACCATCATCCTAGTGGCCATGCTCGGGTGAACCGAACCAAAGACCATTTGGGGAGGTCCTTCCACTGGGAGGGAATGAGCAAAGGTGTTTCTACCTATGTCCGGTCTTGTGAGGTGTACCAAAGAGTGGGAAAACCCCAAGACCAGGTCAAAGCCCCCCTCCAGCCACTCCCCATCATTGAGGTTCCATTTCAGCAAGTAGCTGTGAATATTCTGGGTCCTTTCCCGAAAAAGACATGGAGAGGAAAGCAATACATACTGACTTTCATGGATTTTGCCACCCGATGGCCAGAAGCAGTAACTCTAAGCAATACCCGGGCTAAAAGTGTGTGCCAGGCATTAACAGACATTTTTGCCAGGGTAGGTTGGCCCTCGGACATCCTTACGGATTCGGGAACTAATTTCCTGGCAGGGACCATGAAAAGCCTGTGGGAAGCTCATGGGGTGAACCACTTGGTTGCCACCCCTTACCACCATCAAACGGCCTGGTGGAGAAGTTTAATGGAACTTTGGGGGCCATGATACATACATTCGTAAATGAGCACTCCAATAATTGGAACCTGGTGTTGCAGCAGTTGCTCTTTGCCTACAGGGCTGTACCACATCCCAGTTTAGGGTTTTCACCATTTGAACTTGTGTGTGGCCACAAGGTTAAGGAGCCATTACAGTCAGTGAAGCAGCAATGGGAGGGATTTACGCCTTCTCCAGGAACTAACATTCTGGACTTTGTAAACAACCTACAAAACACCCTCAGAACCTCTTTAGCCCTTGCTAGAGAAAACCTAAAAGATGCTCAGAAAGAGCAAAAGGCCTGGTGTGATAAACATGCCAGAGAACGTTCCTGTAAAGTAGGGGACCAGGTCATGGTCTTGAAGGCACCCCAGGCCCATAAAATGAAAGCGTCGTGGGAAGAGCCATTTATGGTCCAGGAGCGCCTGGGAGCCGTTAACTATCTCATAGCATCCCCCACCCTGACCCTAAAGCCTAAGGTGTACCATGTTAATTTTCTAAATCCCTTTTATTCCAAAAAATTAAGTATTTGTCAGTTTACAGCCCAGGGAGGAGATGACGCTGAGTGGCCTAAAGGTGTCTACTACAAAGAAAAAAGTGATGGTGGTGTGGAAGAGGTGAACCTCTCAATAACCCTCGAATGTATGCAGCACCAGCAGATCAAGGAGATGTGCACTAGCTTCGCGCCAATGTTCTCAGCAACCTCAGGACAGACCAAACGGGCATACCACTCCATTGACACAGAACTCCAGGAAGAAATCACAGCCAGTGTGGTACAGGTTGTCCAGCACCATCTGTGATTTGTGGGGCATGTCATAACCATACTGCTAAGGGTAGCCTAGAATTCCTCCTTACCTGTAAGGGGTTAAGAAGCTCAAATAACCTGGTTGATACCTGACCAAAAGGACCAATGGGGAAAGAAGATACTTTCAAATCTTGCAGGGGGGGGGGGGCTTTGTTGTGTGTGTTCTCTTGGGAAGCAGAGGAGGATCAGTTCAGAAAACTCCTCCTATAAACCATCCTAAAAGTCTCTCATATTACAAAAATTGTAAGTAAAAGCCAGGCAAGGCGTGTTAGATTATCTTTTGTTCTGCTTGTGAATTTTTCCTCTGCTGGAGGGAGGTTTATTCCTGATTTTTGTAACTTTGAAACTAAGCCTAGAGGAAGTTCTGCTGTGTTTTTGAATCTTTGTTACCCTGTAAAGTTATTTTCCATCCTGATTTTACAGAGGTGTTTTTTACCTTTTTTTTTAAAAAAATAAAATCCTTTTAAAAACCTGACTGATTTCTCTATTGTCCTAAGACCCAGGGGTTTGGGTCTGTGATCACTTTGTAACCAACTGGTTAGAATATTATTTTCAAGCCTCCCCAGGAAAGGGGGTGTAAGGGCTTGGGGGGAATATTTTGGGGAGATAGGAACTCCAAGTGGTCCTTTCCCTGATTCTTTGTTAAATCACTTGGTGGTGGCAGCGTACCGTCCAAGGGCAAAAAATTTGCGCCTTGGGGAAGTATTAACCTAAGCTGGTAAAAATAAGCTTAGGGGGTCTTTCATGTGGGTCCCCACATCTGTACCTTACAGTTCAAAGTGGGGAGGGAACCCTGACAGCAACAGTGTTAATTGCAGCCCTTGAAAAATTGTTGTCTATGCCTTAATCACCTTCTCTCTAGACTACAGTACTACAACACTGTGTTTAGGGCTTCACTTTAAACTCACATGGGATTTCCAGCTAGCATGGATAACAAAAAGCCATCTATCTCACGAGTGAGGCAAGAATTTTTGAGTGCAAAACACCCGTGTTCAAATTCGTACAAGCCTCCTGTTCACTTCTGGGTGTAGTATAAGTGCGTTGGTGATTATCTACAAAGTCCAGCATGGTCTGGGCTCTGGTTAGTACCAAGCCAGTTAAGATCACCTCAAACTAGCAACAGGACTTTCAGAGTTTGGAATTCATTCCTCTTAAGTGTTCAGAGCACAAGCCTAGAAAGCTTCAGTGCACAAGCCAAGAACTATATTATTTTGTTTAAATTCTTTACTCTTCTGTCAGTTATTCCCAATTAATGTGTTTTAATTCACAAGCAAGCATCCACCATAGCTGCTAGGGCAATAGGCATTCTACAAATCATTAAAAATAAATAACTCTCTGCTATTTTACTCCCAGATCCTTCCTAGCCATGTCAAATGATTTAGTGATTCTGCAGTGCAGTCAAGTCACTTTTAAACTAGAATGAGTTGAGACAATTTTTATATGCTACCTAACGTAGGATTTTTTAAATATAGCAAATGCTTTTTAATGCCACAGTCTTAAAGAACAGCGCCAGTTGCACACGGAGCTTTGGACACGTTCTCAGGATGATGCACAACATTTGGTTGTATTGTTTATGGATATGCCACTGTTGATAAATCATGTTCTCCATCACAGATATCTCCAGCAGCATTGTTTGCAGGTTTTCCCTAAGAAGAAGGAACATAGCTTTGGGCAACCTCTTTTTTTTAGAGCCCTTATGCCTAAAATTAATGACATTAAGGAAAATGCAACATTTTCGGTGTATTGTATTCCAGTAATAGAGTATTAGGTGAAGCCTTTTTTCATAACTCAGACAATGCCAAGCAAAAAGTCTCCATTTATCACTAATGCAGTGATTTTGTCCCATGGATCAACATTTTCTGGAGAACTACACAAGTAGAAATGTTCCCTGCTTCATTGTCCCTAATGCCATCATTAGCTCTAGTCCTCCTCTAGCTCTCTCCTCAATCAAATAAACTCTGCCCTCATACCAATAGCCTGAGGGGAAAACAAAAACCTGACGGCTGTATCTATCCAGAACAATTTCATCTTATCGGTGATCACAAGAACTAGATTATTTTGCTGTTAGCACAACTGATATATGGGTGATTCCATCCTGCTTCACAGTCATACACGGTCCAGAGAAAATCCCAGTTTGGAAATTCCTGATTAGACCCACAGCATACTGAAAGGCAATCATTCTGGGCCCAACCTTGTGACATCCTGAGACTGTTCTCTCAGGAATGAGGACTTAGCCCCACATGCCAGCAAATTATCCAAGTATCACTAGACACCATAAGTGTCTTCTCATCTACAAACCTCTTAGGGCCAGATCATGAAATTAAAGCCCTTACATGAAATCAGCAAAGTTTAGTGACGTGAGAAGGCAGCACACTTGTTATAGACGATTCTTGCATCTGCAACCAGCTATAAATGAATGATCTGTGGCACACGTTTTCCACTTGAACATAGGAACCTGAATCAAGAGATCCCTAAGTGACCTGTCTAATTCTATAACCTGTTTTAATCATCAGTCCCAGATACTTCAGAGGAAGACAAGTGCAAGAAACCCCCTAGTGGACAATTATGGAATAGCCTGTCTATAAAGATTTCAGAGTGGTAGTCTGTATCAGCAAAAACGAGGAGTACTTGTGGCATCTTAGAGACTAACAAATTTATTTGGGCATAAGCTTTCATGGGCTAAAACCCACTTCATCAGATACATGGAGTGGAAAATACAGTAGGGAGGTATAAATACACAGCATATTAAAAGATGGGAGTTGCCTTACCAAATGGGGGGGGGGAGGGTCCATTCTAACAAGCCAATTGAATTAAGGTGGACGTGGGCTATTCTCAACAGTTGACAAGAAGGGGTGGAAATCACTTTTGTAGTGCTAATGAGGCCAATGTAATCAAGGTGGCCCATTTCAAACAGTTGACAAGAAGGTGTGAGTATCAGCAGAGGGAAAAAGAAAAGGAGTACTTGTGGCACCTTAGAGACTAACAAATTTATTTGAGCATAAGCTTTCGTGAGCTACAGCTCACTTCATCGGATGCATTCAGTGGAAAATACCAGAGGGAAATATGCTTCAAATCATGACGACTGGCAACTGCTATCCCTTAAAATATGTTATCTTAGATAATGCATCTGGATCTACTCCCATTAGCTGTATAAGTGTTGAAAGGAAGAGGGGAGGCTAGTGTTCTCATGGTGGACAACTCAATCTCTTCATTTTTTAATTCAAACACACACATCCTTGTCAGGATTTTTGCTCTTAATTTGCTGATATGTACTCTCAACTTTAACTTTGTTAAGTTTTTTATCTGACAGTATAAATAGATATTCATACATACACAAACCACTGCATTCAAGAATAAAACTTTCATTTATATATTTAAACGTTTTCTATCATATACACACTATTTTAGACAGCCACACTAACACACTAATATCAAAATCCAGGTTGCTTTTTTTTTTTTTTTTAAACATAAGGGCATTGGAGGACTCAGTGCAGCACAGAGAGTATATAAGTTTGACATGTTGCATTACAGAATTTCCTGGTACTTCAGTTGTATGTTGTTCAAATAGGCAAGCCCCTATTTGGATTGGCTTGATCTTCTTGAAATGATTTCTAAGAGCTTTAGAATCAATATTTGTTCCTATGCAAATTGTTGAGACCATGTAATCTCAAGCAACCTTTTTCTTTGCAGTTATTATATCTTATTCACATTGCAAAGCAAATGTACAAAACAAACACTGTGGAAACAAAACCTGCCACCCAGTATGAGTAATTATGGCAGGAAAAAGGATGACAAATCATTCCAGTTATTTAATTGCCATTCAATAGCACCAAAAGCTAAAATTGAAGCCAAAGGTTTTTGCTCAGTTCTTATAACAAATATTTTTTAAAATCTGCCAACTTTGTTAGACTTTTAAAAAAACTAATCACTGCCACAGTGGTGTCATCTGGAAGCAGGGGCGGGATGTTGTTTTTTGTTAATTCAAGTAACCCTTCCTACAGCAGGCAGAAAAATTCTCACTGCTTCAAGGATCAGTTCATTGGAGGGAAACATAGTCCCAAATCATTAAAGGCAAGAATGTCCAGATAGGACCAGTGTCGAGAAAGGTCCAATTATTAGGCTTAAAGCAGATTCTGCAGTCATTACTTCATCAAAATTAATAGATTCAGAGTTTAAGACCACAAGGGATCACCAGATCTTCTCATCCAGGGGTTCTCAGCCTTCTTGGAATCACACCCCACCTCAGCAGTTTTGTTTTGTTCCCTTGGAGCTCCCCACCCCCTTTACAATAGCAAGAAGGATACTGCCACCTAGCATTGCTAATGTGTTAGTTCAGGAGATAATAGGCAAATTACTCAAAGTACAAGTCAAGAGGTACTATGAAGATGCCTCTTACCTTTACTATTGCTGCTGCTGTCAGTCAGTGAAAGGTGCTGCAACCTGGTACTTGCCCTGCCCTTCTTTTACTATAATTACTGAAATATTAAATGACTCACCGTGCCCCCCTAGAAAGTTTGAAGCACCTCTGCTTGAGAACTTCTGATCTAGTCTGACCTCCTGAATATCACAGGGCACCAATACACCCAGCAGCCACATACTAAACTCCACAGTCAAAATCAGACTAAAGTATTTCAACCCACTGAAGACTCAGGGGATGTCTTCACTAGCAGCAGCAGCATTTTAATGTGGCTGTGTAGTCACCACAGAGCGGCTCCCAGCACTGGTGCACTGTCTACACTGCCACTTTACAGCGCTGAAACTTGCAGCGCTCAGGGAAGTGTTTTGTCACATCCCTGAGTGAGAAAGTTGCAGTGCTGTAAATTGCCAGTGTAGACAAGGCCTAAGCTATTGTGTGCCACAGGCAGAGAATAGGAGGAACTGAGATGCACCAGTGCCTGGGGCCCCAGTAAGCATTGGGGAAAAATTAGTGGGTGATCTGCACTCACCAGCAGCCAAGCTCCGCTCCCCCCTGAGCGTCCCCACTCTTCTACTTACCTCCCAGCATTTCCTGTCCGGCCACCGCCAAACAGCTGTTTGGCAGTTTTAGCATGCTCCGGGAGGGGGAGGGGGCGGGGGGAGCGGGAACGTGCTGCACTTAGGGGAGGAGGCGGGGCTAGGGTGGGGATTTGGGGAAGGAGTTGGAATATTGGCAAGGAGGGGGTGGAGTTGGGGTGGGAACTTTGGGAAAGGGGTTGAAATGGGGGCGGGGAAGGGGTGGGAAGAGGCAGGACAGAGGTGGGGCCTCATGGAAGGAGAGTGGTGGGGTCGGGGCGGAGGTGGAGGAAGTCAGGGGCGGGGGAGGGGTCGAGCACCCACGTGAAAGAGGGTAGGTCAGCGCCTGTGCCAGGAAGGGCAGGGAATTGATTAAGTGAGATATACCCATTTATGTCAATGGGAGTTAGGACTGTAGGATTTGGCTTCTCAAAAATGTCCCTTAAAGGCTTAAAGGTAAAGAGCTCCACCACTATAGTAAAGTCATGTCTATACTGGTTGGAATAACTATACATCTTTTCTATAAGCTCACAATGCAAATTTTTAATATAGTTTTTGTGGGTAATAAATCCTCTGATTTTGCTGCTCTTCTATACAATTATTTAACGTGCCACTATAATCCCCTCCTATGCTGCCCCTTCTCTCCAATAATCAAAAATTGATGTATTACCCCTCAGATTTTGATATAAAATCTCTTCAGATTTTTATCAATGTGTCTGTTTATAAATTAATATATTACCTACATAAATACTGCTTGTTTCTCTAAAAACCCAGTACAAATAACACCCCCCCGATTTTGCCTTTCCCTGATTATTAGCCAAGTTATATGCATCTTCTCAGATTTTCTTCTCTTTTTTTTCCCTCTTAATTACCAAATACGGATTTAAAAAATTTTACTCTCCAATCATTAAATGACATGGGATTCTCATTTTTAGAAGAGAACTATTGCCTTAAGCCATTGACTTGGTTATGTGGAGAAAATAGCAGGTACCAAGGACCTCTTTAATCTAAAGAAGAAAGGCATAACAAAAAAACAACAGCTGGAAGCTAGACAGAAAAATTCAAATTAGAAATAAGGTGTGCATTTTAACATTGAGGATAAACCACTGGAACAAACTATCAAGGGAAGTGGTGGATTCTTCATCTCTTGATCTCTTCAGGTCAAGACTGGATGCCTTTCTGAAGTTATGCTCTGCTCAAAAAGCAGTTATTGGACTCAGTACTCTTGTAACTGGGTGAAATTCTCTGGCCTGTGTTATACAGGAGATCAAACTAGATCTAATAGTCTTATGCCTTAAAAAAAATCTATTATTCTAAAATGGTAGTGGGATAAAAACAGACGTGGTCTTTTTGAAGTCCATTGACTTCAATCAAGCTATTCTATTCAGTCAAGTTGGCCTGAATCTTGGATCAATACCGTTAATGCTATACACAGAAGCCAGCATTCTGTTCTACGTCTGCAACATGGAAATGAAGAAGCTTTGTTTCTCCTCTAGCTAGATGAGCAATAAATACTCAAAAAAGTTCTTTCTGTGACTTCAGTTTACAATGTAATATGAGGTTCAAGCTTCAAGTCTCAATGTTGACTACAAGACTGACAACCCGGCATTTCACATTATAAAGTGCATAGTCACTGTGACAAGGACTTAGAAACATGAAGTGCTCTGTCAGTAGGGCTTCCAGCAGGGCTTCTCAAAATACAGCAATGCTGACTCCATTATGCCCATCCTGCTCTATCTGTATTGGCTGTGGATTCACATTTCACTTACTCTGTGTTTTGTTTTGTTTGTTTGCTTGTTTTTAAGCATTGTACTTTATTATCAGGTACTTGGTATGTCTCAGATCTTCTCCTTGAACTCATCCTGATGAGTCTCTAACACAAACCACCTTTTCAGTATTACCTCAGTTTGGAACAGGCAAAGTTTCCCAGGATGGGAACAATATTTCCAACCCTGCTTTAATCCTAGTGGGATGATGCAGTACAAGCTCTCCTTTGAGTGGTGCAGGCTTGCGTCACAAAGGCACAATCTAGCCTCTTATGTTTCCTTTGTTCTAAGCTCCTGTACGCACCCTGAACCACTCTCGCAGCTAGCTTCCTTTTGACAGGTCAGGCTGTTCTTTTCTGATGGAGATTACTAATATCCCATGTTAAAATATATAGTAAACAATCTGACTTTCACACCTAAGCAGGGGACCACACACATCCTATGCCCCACACAACCCTTCAAAATAAGGAGTGTGTTGCATGTACGATTTGTGTAGGCCCTCAGCATGGGGTGAATTTCGCCCATGAGGAATGCAAGGAAGAGAGCAAACAGTTCTCATGTTTGTATAAATCATATAGCTAGAAATTGAAGAGAACTACAAGGTCTTCAGATATGTTCCCCTGAAAGGGAGGGGAACAGCCCCCTATAAAGGATATATCAGACAGACAGTTAAGAGCTATTACATGAGAACTTAGCCAGAGAACTTATATGGAAAATTCACACACAAGGATGTTCTTACAATTAATGTGAAGTGTGGAGAAAGGAAAGGGTTATTATTCCAGAGAATTTCTTTCCCTGGAGAGTAGGAAAGATCGCTTTCCAAAAATTTATTTCCCCTTCCCACAGAAAGCACAAGAAGGATTTCTGGTCGGGGATTTTTTCTTTCCATTGATTTTGATCATTCAGACCTTATCAACCTATGCTGTAGTTTTTTCATTAAAATGACAATACTAAAGGATCATTAGCAACATGAGATTTTTTTAAATCAGCAGTGCCTCAGCTGATTATTTGAATGAAATATTTGCAGACCAGTACGTCTGTAAGCAAAATCTCTCAGTGAAAGAGTTGTTTGTGTTTTATAGACAATTATATTCAATGGCACATTCTCCTGGCAGATACACAGTAACATAAAAGTAATAAACAGATGCTGTGAATGTCCAAGTTGCATGCAGAGAATAACAGGAACAACATTCAGCATTATACCTCTCCCTCCTCTCTAATCTTGAGCATTAATAACAAAGTGATCTGGGATCTCATTCTCCCTTTATTGAACCATCATAATCAGCCTGATATGGAGGATATTCACACTGTACATCCTTGTTTTAAAATGCCGAGGTTTCCCCCACTAAAGCCTGTAACACAATCAGAACTAGTGGAATGTTATACCTACAACAACAAGCAGTGATCTGACAAAAACGGAATCACACTAAAGGAGGGCTTATTTACACAATGTTGCAAAGCACTCTAGAGGAATGTGACTTTTAAAGTGCACTACAAATCACACCCCACTACAGCATTTTTCTGGCACCATGTAGATAGGCTCTCAGAGAGCTAGAAGTGAAATATAAGGCCCAATTCGGTCTTCTTTATTCTAATATAGTAATGTGTTACTCTTGAGGTGGTTCTGTTAACTTCTGTGAGAGTACTTGTGAAATAAGATATTACACAATGAAGAGTGGCAGAATGTAGTTCCCCGTTCTTTATTGTGCAGTTTGATTAGCAGTTAAATAGTCAGCAATGCTGACATGTAAACAGTCATCATTAGGCTTCAGTGCCAACAGCCAGCTCACACCTAGGAGAGCTGTTGTTTCAGGCTGTGCACAGACTCTGACCTTGTTACACTGGTTACATTTTGGTCACATTTTGGAAGTTCTCTTTGTAACCGAATAAAAAAAACAAGCTTAAAGTGTGGATGGCAGCCACCAGCATGAAGTACCAGGCAGCCAGTGTGGCAAAACTCAGTCTAGTCAACCATCTGGCTTAGTTTACCAACTGAGGAGCAGGAAGGAGAGGTAAGATTATATTAGTTAAAGAAGAAAGAAGGCTACTTAACCTACACACTAACGCTCCTCCCCACAACTTTTCTTACTGCATTCCTCTCTTCACACCCCTGGGTAGGAGAGTTATTCTAGTTTGGTTTCTCTGTCTTGCCCTTATATCCAGTGCCAAATTCAGAGATGTGTAAAAGGGAGTGTAAGTTACACACTAGTAAGCATATCATAGTCTAAAAGTCTAACTTAGGCATGATTCAGGCCAAAGCTACATTGCCCTAGATTTTCTTATACATCCCGCTGACTTAGGCCCTGTCTCTTTGGGGAGCTTCTTACTAGGATGTATAGTCAGCAGTGAGAGAGCAAGCCACCACTAAGAATTAGGAAGGACCCTCATGAAAGATGCTACTACCCTATCTAGCAAGCTAAGCTTATTCTACCTGTTTATTTAGTAGGACACCAAAGCTGAAGCTCTGAAAGAAAGACAGAACAGAGTTCCCCTTCCACACTGTCAATAAGATAGAATAACCTGCTTTCAAAAAGAAAAAGAAAAAAAAGCAGAAAAAAAAAAAGCTCGGAAGCAATCCCTACAAGCTTTACCCTTACCTTATAGGCAAATAGAGACTGATATCACTCAGCAGACGAAGTCCATCAAAACACTGAGAAAAGGAAAACCCTTCCATCTCCTTTTAGTAAAGCATGCTGGGAAGGGGAGGAGTCTAAACTCCCTTTAAATTACAGACTCCCCAATCCCCTCATTTTGGGTGAGAGCTTTGTTGAAGAAGAAGCTCTCTATTGTGGTAGAGGAATTGAAAAGACTGCTAGGTCATAAAATCTGATCCCCTGGTGGGCAGTGTCTAGGGCAGTGGTGGGCAACCTGCGGCTCATCAGGGTAATCCACTGGCAGGCTGCGAGACAGTTTGTTGACGTTGACCGTCTGCAGGCACGACCGCTCGCACTTCCCAATGGCTGCAGTTTGCCATTCCCAGCCAATGGACTGGGGAGATTGTTCCCAGGCTGAGCAAGGAATTCAGCCTGTGTATTAAGAACCCTGAACTGCTTACAATGCCTAGTGGAGTGAGAAACTGCTTGATTCAAATCTTGCTTAGTCTGATAAAGTGTAGAATTTGGACTGCGATTTTATTTTTATCTCTTATGTAAACAACTTTGACCTCTATGCCTGTTTAAAATCTATCTAACAAACAGCAAATCAATAAATGAAGGCAGGATATAATAAAGCAAGCCAGCAGGCTAGGCCTATGGGCTACACAAGTCCCTGGGCAAAGGGAAGCTGTTCTAGCAATGACAGGAACTAAATAATGCCTCATGTTAGTTACATTTAGAACTTTAACAGATTCCACAGAGGTAAGCTTCTTCCATAGTTTAACAAAATGCCTAAAATTAACCATAGGTATTAATAGTGTGCTGATCATTGCTTTATCTGGGTACTCAAATGCTTTGTAATGTGTCCTGTTTGTATACAATGGGCCAAGTTCAAGAAACAGAAGTCTTCTGCTCTCCCTGGGCAATCTCCTCATAACTGACTCGAGGCAATCACTGATTCAGACTGGGTTTCGAGTGCAATGATATTCATAGTAATTATTTCGATTCAATCAGCAGCACGCAAAAGAACTAATTTCTCCCTTGGAACCAAGTTAAACCATTATAGTATTAAAATCTCTTGGCTTAATACATTCTGTTAATTTTCTTTTCAAAGTTGTTTGCGTAAATAAGAAAACAAGCCTTTTTAGAAGCACTACATGAATCCTAACAAGTTTCTCTGTGCTGTGTCTTTGAGTAAGGACAAGGAAGCAGAATGTGGAAGTGCTTGTGAATTTATTCTGGGACTTCAATATTAAATAGACCGGAGCATTTGGATTGCAGGTGTCCTTGATTAAGGATTGGGAAAGGAGGAATGGCATAACTGGGGCAGCAAAAACGTATATGGAGTCAAGCTGACTATTGTGCTCCTATTCCTGAGACTCATACTAATGTAGTTGGTGCACCTGTGCTTACAAACTGTGCCACCTGAACCTGGTTCTGAAATGCTCAACATGACACTAGTAACTGCATGTTTTAGACATAATATTAGTAAAATTGAATGGTGGTTTGTCAGCCATTCCCATAAATATCTCAAAGCTAAATCTCATTTCATTTCAATTATAGCTTCAGAGCCATTTGTCACTTAGAGCTCATTGCTGTCTGTGGAAGTTAACCGGTTTTTGCATTACCTTCTCTCCTTTACCTCTCTTGGTTAGTTCTGACCGTAAATGTAAAGCCTGCAGACACTTTTATACTAATTAAGATATACATCAAAATAAAATAATCTAAGCAAATTTAGATCTAGAACACAACTTGTAGATCTAGATCTGAGTTTTTTTCAAAGTTTAGGGATGTCTGGATTTGTATTAAGCTAATTAGTCTGAACAAATCATTGGAAAGTGAGTTTGTAAAGAACAATCCTGCACTGGCAGTGGATAGGCTACAAGGCTTAAAATTTGTTCATTTCTAACTTCTGATATATCATCCGTTATTTCAGATGTTTGATATAGAAAGCAAGGTAGTCATAGTCTGTTTCAGTGGTTTGGGGTTCTCAAAAATGAGTCTTAAGGAGGATGGTTTCAGACAATTCTTTTAAAATCAGCTGTTTCTTTCTAAATCCTCCCTCACTTTTGCCCTTTGGTCTGCAGTGGGTGGCTGGCAGTTACAGGAAGCATACTCTACATGCACAGCTTCATTCAAATGTATTAGAGTTCCATTCAAATCCTCTTCTCTAAAATTGCAGCATATCACATTAAGTGTAGAGCTTTTCTCATAGAGATGACAGGCTGTTTAAAAGGTCTGACATTCTGCTAATAAAAAAGGCTTTGTTGAAAAATGGCTACCCACACGTTCTATACGAGTTTCATTTATCATCAAAATTGTGTATTGCTCATGGAAAAAAATCAATAGCTTATTATGGAATCGGACAGACTGATGGTACCCAGCTGACACCATTAGCAACTGTTTTTCAGTTGAAGTAGAATAATCCATGTCAATACCCCGTGAAATGAACCGGAAGGTCGCACAGTAAGGCACTGAAAAGTTGAGAAATACCAAATTTACGGTAGCATCTGCTACTTTCTTCTCCATAGGTATTATGGTAGTCTTTAGTAACATGGTCACAATACTTCTCATAATACAAAACAATCACACACTTGTAGCTTCTATAATTTTCCACCCATTCTCTTATGTTTAAGCTAACATCATTGTGCTAGTGGTCCATTATGATTTTATTTTTGGTCTAGGCTTCTTGTAAGTCAAGTCCTCCCCTCTCAAAGATGTGTGTGTTAGAATACACGTTATACCTCTTACAGCGTCTTTTCAGCACTATTCGGGGAATAAACATAGTAGTCAATTGATGCATGCACAACATGGCTCATCTTTTGATGTAATTCTGGTGCTGTGCCAGGTAGCTGTGGTACAAAGCTAACAAAAGAGAAGTTAAGTAGCCTATATGAATTCTACTCCATTATACAAAATGGGAGCTCCAGTGTGGACAATGATCCAGACAGTCTAAACATGCTCAGAGTAACTGACACGACATGATGCAAGTACTAGGATTACTGGAACTTCCCTACAGGTAGCAACAGTGGGGAAATGTGCTAGAAAACCCTAGTATAGGCAAAGGCAGATTGTTAATCATTTGAGAGAAACTAGAAGTAAGGACTCTCTTTAAATGATTTAAAGTGATTCTAGGACCTGGGTCAGGGGAACAGGTTAACTATAACAAACAAGTAACCAGATTTTCAGATTGCACTTACATACCCCTTTCTGCATGAGGAAAAGAGAAGGATTCTGAAAATGCTATCTCTGATAGGGCCTACTTTCAGGTTTCTAGGTACACAAAGGTGGACTTCAGCTCTGTAGGAAACTGGAGTGTGAGAATTAGAAGTTGCCTACGTTCAAAGTGCCCTATTGATGACAAATCTGCAAGCAATCTAATGAAATGCTTAACCAATAGATCCAAAGCTGCACAGGGTCAAACTGAGCACACCCATTACAGAACATCAGAGAAGAAATTGTGGCATCCATAATTAAATGAAACACTAAGATTATAAAGAAGCTATGCTGGTGCACATGGTTATTTGTTGGAATCATTTTATTTTTAAGAAAGTTCCCATTAGGTTACTCAAGTGCTTAGGGGATTGTTGACAATTATAGTGGAAACTATTAGATTTAATAACCACTAGTAGGCTGCACACTTTGTAGCTTCCGTAGGCCAAGCTCATTGCACACAACAAGAGTGCTTTGCATTCCACCTCACAAGAACCCTCTCTGCCTCCCTTCCTCCTATGGCAGGGTCCCCCATTTCCCCTGCCAAGGGTTCTGTGTGCCCCCCATGCAAGAGGCTGTGTGCATATCCCCATTCCCCTTTCTGTCAGTTATTAGTCTAGGAGATAATGCTTTAGCCAGTCAGGGCGTTGGTGTGTCAACATGTTAAACTAGTGGGGAGGGTGGGCAGAGTTGAGATGGGCTATTAGGATGGAAGGTCTTAATAGGTGCTATCAACCAACTGTTTGATCTATAAACAATTGCTTAGGTGCTTGAAGCTAAGGCTGTGCTAAAAGGATGGCAGGGACTCACAACATCCCCCATTTTTCCTTTTTGGTGTTCCAATTTCCCCCCAAATCAATAGGGTTCTGGCCATTGAGGCCTAGAACTTTCCCTGAAAGTTTGGTATGGATAAGATGTGGTGTTCATGACAGACAAACAGAAATGCCATTAAACGGCATGTATGGATGTGACCCTAGCACATCCCAATGCAAGAGGGAAAGGAGCTCACTGGTATCTGGCAGTGAGTTTCAGCTGGCCTGACCAGTTCAGTGTGCTCCAATTAATTAATGTCAAACTATATCTGATGTGTCAGGTAAGGTATCACTGGAAAACTAACACACTGATCATTAATATTCTTGCACGGTGCATGTGTAGTAAACACCCAAGGGACCACACAAATATGAAAAAGGTGGAACCAAAATGTGTTTGTGGGTAAACATGTTTCTCCCAGACAAAGAACAGGCTGATGCCTCCAGCCAGCTGTCAGAGTCTCATATGTCATTTGTCTCTCATGATGTCACTAACTTGGCCAAAGTAAAAAACATGAACATCCTATTATAGCAATGCGAGAAACCCATTCCCACTCAAGACACCAAGAGTTATAGGTAATCTTTGTGGTTCTGGAAAGAAGATTTATACCTTTTTTCTACAGTTGGGTAAAATATGGAGGAGAGAAGAGAGGAGCTGCTAGTGGTATTTTATATGATCCCATCAGTGCAGTATCAGAGTGCCCCTCAAACATTAATGAATCTATCCTGTCAGGCAGGGAAGTATTATTCCTTTCTAAAGAGGTTAATTCCTGTCCAAAGAGGATGGAGCTCGGCTGTTTTCAGGCATAGCAGATGACAGAACAAGGAGCAATGGTCTCAGGTTGCAGTGCGGGAGGGCTAGGTTGGATATTAGGAAACACTATTACACTAGGAGGGTGGTGAAACACTGGAATGGGTTACCTAGGAAGATGGTGGAATCTCCATCTTTAGAGGTTTTTAAGGCCCAGCTTGACAAAGCCTTGGCTGGGATGATTTAGTTGGGGTTGGTCCTGCTTTGAGCAGGGGGTTGAACTAGATGACCTCCTGCGGTCTCTTCCGACCCTAATCTTCTATGATTCTATGATACAAATGTGGCACACAGCAAGGGACTTGCCAAGGTTGCCGTCTGTAGCACAGCTGGGAATTTAACCCAGATCGGAGTCTCTACCACAACCATTGCCATCCTTCCTCCCTCTTGGGACTCAGTGATTATAGGAGAAGACAATCTCCCATAAGCTTATCCCTCTTATTCCTGTAGCCAGATTGGTTAACCTTTCAATGTTAAAGAATGATTATAAGCGTGGTCCAGAAGGGTTCAACCCCCTAGGTTGGCTACATTAGAGAGGCTGTCATTGGAATGAGGTCTCCAAGGTGCACAACAGGGACAAATCACTGTTCTTTCTGTAATCAAATACCTTTATTAGTCAGCAAAACAATATACCCCCTGGCAAGGAAGAGAGATAAGATAACAAATAACCAGCATGTGCATTACTCACACCATCCTTGCAGGGATACTTGAGAGTTGGCGGATGGACCTTCTTCTGGTGTCTCCCACAGTACTATGCTAAAAAGCATCCTTTACACTGTTGCACTAATGCTCACCTTGTCTCATGCTTATTCATACTGGGTTCACCCGTATCTCACCCATACCTTTCCCTTATCTCAACTACCACACCCCACTTTTGATAGGTTAATTCCTCATTTACTTCATAATCATCAGCATTCATTGCAATTGGTTGCTATAGCATTATTGTGGTTTGTACTTGTAAGTTTCCACACATTCCAATCAGAATACCCTAAAATATCAATGACACTGATGGCTTATTACTTCATAAGTCAACTGACTTGCTACATTTGTGTTCTGCTGGACTGTATCTTGGGACTTGAGCAAATGACCTCATGTCAGGCTGCAACCTAGGCCTTCATTAGTTATGCTAAGCTATCTACCTTACAGGCCTTAGGCCTCCTGGCTTCCAACTTACATTCCAGAGCTAATCAATGTATATAGATCACCTATATAAGCGCTGAACAACTGCTGTGGCAAAGCTACCAAATTATAAAATTCTTTATTTTGCATTGCAATAAAACATTTGAGTACATAAAGCATATGAACTCCCCTAGAAAGCAATACAAAGCACAGCAGCAGTAAATTGGTAACAATATTCCCATTTTTCTCAAGGCACTTGGAATTTTATGTTGAGAAAAGGGGAGAAGTTGCTCATGACAGATCTAGCTCTCCTGATGCAAGCAATCAAAAGGAAAATGGCTTTACGGAGGTATTCCCAAGAATGACTTTGTGATAGAGGTGGCTCAGGTTCTGTAGCAGACTTGTTATGATTAAAGCATCTATTTTACAAATTCTCCAACTCATTCTAACAGAGGACAAAGAAGTTCTAATTCTCCAACACTTTGCCCTTTGATTCCTCCTCTTCACCTCTGCTGCAGAGTACAGGAAAGACTATGGCGTCCGGTAAATTTATAAAATAGCAACTTGAATATTTATCTATCAGATAAAGTTGAAGCAGGATTTCAGTTGCTGTAATACCATTCCCAGAAATGTAATAGTGCAAGAATGACAAAACCCTGTCTGACACAATCGTTGCCATATTGTGAACCTATACTGCAGGTATCAGCATGCCTGTAAATCTTGTTGACTGGCTCATATTGCCTATGATCACGGAAGCCATGGCATCTAAACAGGGCCAGATTAACCTTTTGTGGGCCCAGCGCCAAACATATTTGTGGGCCCCCATGAGGGCAATGGAGCATGGCATGGGGAGATCGGTCCCCGAAACAAGGGGCCGGCCAGGAGCATGGTATGGCAGGGGCAGCCCTGCTCCGCCCAGCCCAGTGCGAGGGCACTATTTACAAACCTGCCCTGTGCTGCCAGCATGCCCCTTCCTGTTAGGGGTGGGCCCACGCCATGCCACACAGCCCCCCCTCTCAACGCCCCCCCCCACACACACACACACTCCCAATGGCCAGAGCCCCCCTGGACTCACTATACCCAGCACCCCCCCGACCTTCCCACAAATGCACAGCGCCCTGCACAACACAACCCCTACCCAGAACCCCACACAGAACCCCCACTCCCTAGTGCCCCAACACACACAGATCTTCCCCATCCTGTCACAGCCCAGCACTGCTCCCACCCCCAGAGACCCACTCACCGGAGCGACTGGGAGGCGACTGTCTGCCAGAGTGAACTGGCAGTGCAGCCAGGGCTGGTCCCGGGACAGGGAGCCCTTTGGGAGTGGCGCGATCAGCCAGGCCAGAGCCTGCCCTGGCCGAGCTTCCTCAGGACCCACTTGCCTGGAGGGGCCCAGCCAAGCCCCCCACACTGCTTCCCCCCCCCCAACTGCCTGAGACTGGCCAGGCTTCTGCACCAGTCCCAGGCGGCTCAGCTCTGGGGACACAGGCGGGGCCACACAGATGGTGGGAAGCAGAGACTGCCCAGAGCCATAGGTGCACTAGGGTCCAGCCAGGGGGCAGAGAGGAGCCCTGGGCCAGCCGGCGGGCAAGCTGAGAGAAGCAAGTGATGGGTGGGGGGGAGCCAACGGGCTGGCAGGGTCTCGGGGCACAGTGCAAGCGGAGTAGGCCAAGGTCCCTTCTGAGCATGGGCCCGGCTCCATGGCACCAATGGGGCGCCATTGTAAACCCGGTACTGCATCTAAACATAATACTTGGTTTTCTGCTCTTTAACATTAGGCAGCAGCCTGAGTTATTTTAATGACCTGCTTTTTTCCAGCTCAGTGCATCTAAAATGCACAAAGCTCTATAATATAGTATTCACTCATGTACAATTCTGATGAGCTAATCCTTTACCCAGCAACTGACTGATGTCAGGATTCTAACGGCTTCAGTTGGGAGCTAGGCAACAGAAGACTAACTTGAACATACAAATCTCTATTAACAGAGCCCACTGTTGGAATTCACAGGTATCCAATGAGAATTTTCTTGGAGGGGCTCTGATCTCCTTCCCCTTCACCAAAAGTCTTACACAATTAAATTATATATATATACACATATAAATTATACAAGTTGTAGTCTAATACAAGTCATAGCTAGTGGCACAGTGTTCCCAGCAAGCTGAATAACCACATGCTGAATTTGAGGTTGTCTGCAAACTGGTGAGCCCTCTTTCTTGATTTTATGGCTCTGCATATTCATGAACAGTAGAAGAACGACACGGAAAGAAAATGAGAAATGGTTTCTAGAAGTGTGTGGTTCCCCCCTAAAAACTTTCATGTGGCACCAACAGCTCTTTGAAAACATTTTCTTAAAATGCCAGGACCCTTTCCAGTGCTTTCATTCTGCATTCCTAAGATTCCCTAGTATTCTTTGTTCTGATGCAAGCCAAGAATTGCTTCTAGGACCTCTTGGTATTTTATACGTAAGTCAACTTTGAACTTGTCTACACCAGTATGTCATCCTCTCCCACCATTGCACCGGCACTGGTGCATTTCCACTGATGGCAGAAATTGTAGGACTGCTAGTCTACAGTAGGCACCAGCACTTACCACTCATTTAATGCTGCTCAGGGTTACATGACAATGGGGTGGCAAAAATGCTGACAGCTTCTCTACACGTGACACAACCAGTGACAATGCAATGGTGGAGAAATATTAAAATATGCTAGTATGTCAGGCCTGAAAGGGGATTTTAAACCACTCTCAAACCTCTTTCTTCTCCTACTACCCTCTGTAACGGGAAGAGGGAATAGTGTAGTTTCCTGGACACCTTAAAGGATCCCATGATTGTGGAAAGAAGGACAATGACCCCCATCTCTTCTGCCCCCCATGCAATCAAGGAGCAACCATGTTGGTACAACTATCTCCATAATGTGAAGGTGAGGCAACTTGGGGATTATTAACAGGTGACAGAGCATTATATTCTGTATTGAAAGGACCAAGGTTCATAAACAAGGACAGTGAAAACAGACTACAGAAAGATTTATTCCTCTGGTGCCTTTATATTGAGGCCCATAAACAGTACATATAAGACTCAGTCCAACTCCCATGGTCTACCAGTTGTAGCTAAATTAGGCCCTTACTGCCCAATCCTGTAGAATTAAATTGGAAGGAATGCAGTAGAAAAAAAAATCAGTCCTCACATTGCAATAGAATAGCTACTTTGATGAAACAAAGCCAAAAAGCCATGGTGGCTGTAATTGCCATATATATTAAAATACTGAAAGCAGGCATGGCACTCAGAGTTCACATTCAAAGACTAGCAATAAAATGAGTTCCATGCCAGCATTATCACTGTCTGAATTTTGCTTTTAAAACTTTTGCAGTTTCAGACATTAAAGAATGTAAACATTGGAAAAAACCCTTGACATTTATAACTAAAGTTCTGTCCAAAGTGACAATGAAAATGTGACAGCATCAGCTGGTTAAGCATAGTTCTTGTTATCAGAGCGTTAGTACACTTTCCATCACCCGTAAGGACATGAATCTTTTTTCTTATAACTTATCAGTGTATTATCAAATGCTACTATAGGTAACCTCCTTGGTAGCCTATAGCATAGTCTGATGACAGTGTTATACAGGAATCTCTCCACGCCAGCAGGGAAACTGTTTAAACACTTACTGCTGGCATGGTGTCAGCCATAATATGGTGTTGTGGGGATTTTTTTACTTTGTTTAAACTTTAAATGAAAGTCCCTTAAATTCTAAAAAAAAGAAAAGGAGGACTTGTGGCATCTTAGAGACTAAAAATTTTATCTGAACATAAGCTTTCATGAGCTACAGATCACATTAACTCTGCTATTGAAACTTAAGTTGGAAAAATTGAGACTGATCTAAAAATAAAAAATAAAAGACAAAGTATGGATCTAGATTTTGGATCCTAATTCAGCAAAGCACTTAAGTATGTGCTTGCCTTTAACTTTGTTTCAATGGGACTTACATATGAGCTTACGTGTGCTGCCGAATTAAGACAGAATTAAGCATTTATTTAACTTTAAGTATGCACTTAAGCATTCTGCTGAATAAGGGCCTTAAATTAACATTGCTTTTTTAATAATTGGGCAAATGAAGTCCTTAGTTCTTTGAGGGAAA